>NW_027287316.1:50544973-51989973 GCF_022747635.1 Hetaerina americana
TGAGGAAACCGATCGTTAACGCTTAGTCGTCACGAGGGGTTGGATTAAGATGAGATGTCCCTCGTAAGTAATCATACCCTATTCGTTATGCCACAGGAGCCTTCAAGCAAACCGTGGACAAGTTCAAGGGTCTCGACATCGTGGTCAACAACGCAGGAGTGATGAACGACGGCTTATGGGAGAAGGAAATCGCAATTAATGTGGTGAGTGATACGTATGAAGATAGAAAGGGAAGAGCTACGACGACGCAGTAAGTCCCTCAAGGTGAATTAAAATGCCCGCTGGCCTCGCATTCATTCAAACGAGCTAAAAAATAATAACTTGCTCTAATTCTAGTCGAATGTTTTCCCCATTGCTGGTTCTTAGAGAAAAATAAGTCTTAGAGGAAATCATTCATGAAATCAGGAGATTTATGAGGTAATTTCAATGCATTTTATACCATTAGTTAACAAAAAAATATATTTCAAACTAAATCGAATCCTATCGATTAATAGGCGTCATTTCAGGCTCATTTATCTAATACCTATCCTCTTTATTGAATATGACGATATTTATGGAAAAAATGGATACCCCTAAATATTTTTGCAGTAGTCTCAGTTGAAAATGCACATTTTCGACGAGGAAATGAAGTATCCACGTTTTCCATTTGTCTTTCTTCGTCAATTGAGAAACTAAAAAACCCGCCCCTACTTCCCGATAAATCGACATTAAAATGTATTCCACCGTCGAAGGGCTTACATAAAGGAGCGCGTAGCAAGAGTTACGTACATTGTATCGCATGCGAGGAAATTTGCAATGCAAATCAAAATCGTTTGAGTGTTTGTATGGGTGCAGATACTGCAGGATACACCGAACACCGAATCTCTGACGTCGAACAACTCGAACGATGAGTATCACAGGGAGGAATTGGTAAATTGTTTATCCCATTTTTTTCATAGTTTTGCCCAATTTATTAAGATAATGTAGACATGGCATGCAATTCAGCTGGACAACTAGCAACAATACAGGGGAGCCAATTTGCATGAAAAAGTTAATGCGCATTAATATTAAAAATTATATTGAAACGTAAAACTTGCTATAATTTACAATAGTGTGCAAAGTAAAAATTGTGTAAAACTTTCGGGAGAGAACAGCAATCAATACATTTATATAAATTATTAGTTACACATTTACTTAATAAATATTAACTTTTTGTGAAGTAAAACAAATTCGCTCCCAGCCACGAATATTTCACAGAGGAACTTGGGGTTGAGGAAGACGGCGAAATTAATTATACGTTTCAGAAACAAGTATGGACTCGGAGATTAAACTAAACATTAACACAGTAAATTGTGAAAACCTTGCTACCTTCCTGTAACTTCCAAGCGGAGAGCATAGATAGAGTAAGGCAATGGTGATGAAAGGCAAAGACATGATCAGCTAGATATCCCTAACATCTTAATCACCGTCCTTGACGTTTTAAGTAATGAGGCCTAATTCTTGGAAAGTGATACTTGGGAAGGGACCCTTGGGGGTAGAGTATTTGTCTTTCAGTTGACATAATAATTATATTCTAAACAAACAAACGAGCAATCAAACGTATTCGCAAAGGTGATTTCTCATCATCTCTGCTGACTGCATAACATCTGGTGTGGAACCAAATTGAAAGTCAAACTAAGTTTCCCCAAGGACCATTAACTTCTCTCCCTAACCTATTGCTTTCATAGGGATTTCATTTTCTTCCGGCGTATATTCGTGGTATATTTAAATAGTTGCGTTAACATGATAAACATGATGCATCTGAAATCGTTGGGGTTACAATGGTATATTCAACCCTTTCTTGTATACAGAGGAAATGATAGGAAAGGGAAAGGTTGGAGGACAAAGAAATAAAAGATGGTGGGGAACAGATCAAGTCAGATTGGTGAATGATCAAGCTTCAGCTAACTAGTGAGTCAATCGATGGTAATTGTCACCGAACGCATTACAGAGTCAGTAAGATAGGTTTGGGATAATAATCAAAAAGAAATAATTGGTAATTGTATTCTCGCAAAGTTGAAAGATTAAGATAAACATTATAAATGGGTGATTTTGGGGCAATGAGCGCAGAATTGGGGGCTTATCGCAACTTACAAGGGTACGGATGAAGATGAAAAAAGTAAAATTGACGGGAAGGAAAATAAAACAAGAAAGTTCTAAGCATGATAGGGGAGGAGAAAAAAATCAATATAAGAAGTTCAAAGAAGGTTGGAAAAATAGATGTGGAGCGTATGAGGAGGCAACGGGATGCTGAAGAATCTGATGGGGAGAATTCTTGGGAAACGAATTAGAGTGAGATAGAAGGCCATAGATTATGAATGGAATCTAGGGAGACAGAGAGAATGCAGAGTTGAACAGAAGTATAATGCAATACCGGCATTGGAGCATTTGTATAGTATCGTGTTAGGTGGGGCTTAGAAAGGTTAAGCTGTGCATGAGTTCTAGATCCCTAAAAAACTAAATTGGTCGATCGATTACTATTAATTATAAAGACACTATCTTTCTAAAATATGACTCTTAAGTCGATACATAAGATACAAAGAGGCAGTTGAATGTCGAAATAGCGGAGAATGATGAGATAAAAGTAAATAGAAGGAGGAAAAGGATAATCATTTTGAATGAAATTAAGGAAATACCTAATGATGACGCCTAAGCGTTGTAGCAACACCTAAGTGTAAAACTAGCAGTGCCAAAATAAAGAACAGTGGAAAAATACATTGTGTTCTTCATTTAATGAACATGAACTACAACGAAGTTGAGCTGGAAACAATCGGATACAAATTAAGAAAGTTAGAAAGTGTGAAAAGCTAAAGAATGACTTGTTGTCACGTGCAGTACGTGCTTAAAAATATTTGGTGTCTTTTTAATCAGGGCGTAGATTTTCAGTAGTGTATAGTGCTTGAGCCCGTCATAAACCTAATGTAACCTGTTGGGCTACTGTAAACAATAAAATCTATAAAGGTGGATGAAAAAATGTTTTTTAAAGACAACAGGAAATAGAAAACTCTTGGACACCTGACAAGGAACAATGATTTAACTACAACATCTCTGAGGGTTAAGTGCTTGGTAAAAGTATAAAGATACATCATTCAAGAAGGGTCAAAGAGAGAATTAATTTCCAGTTTTGACGACAAGACCCAGCCTTTCCTGGATTTAAATAACGATGACACACTCTTCCTCCCTCCTTTTCCAGCGGTCATAATTATGTTTAGTATTTTTTGGGTGATTTGAGACACTTTTATGTTTAATATTCAAAGTTTAGTTGTGGTCACAGTGCACAGCATATAAACTTCTACAACTGAATCAACAACTCATCCTTTGAATGCAAACGTACCATTGGATTCATGGCCAATTAATATCGTGGAATTAAACTACTCATTGTATGTTGCTAATATTAATTTGAGTTGCTGTTTGTTCTCATTATCTTATTTTTCTCTCCAGATAATAATTCCTCCCACGCTAACTTTTTTCACTCCTTATGATCCTCTTGAAGACCGCCGTTTGCCGCGGGACAATCCTCGCCATGCAGTACATGGGGAAGAACCAAGGAGGGAACGGAGGTCTGGTGGTCAACATTGCGTCCATCCTGGGACTGAGACAATTCGCCGGCTGCCCTGTATACGCAGCCACTAAGCACGCGGTCATCGGCCTCAGCCGATCTTATGCCGTGAGTACTTCTGCTATTATAAAACATACATAAGCGTACAGCCGATATTAAAAATATGCACCTAACAATACACGCGTGGAAATATAATATTTAATCCTTTTGTGAGTTTATCTGATCATTTGCGCGGGGATTTACAGGTATATCAATAGGTTATCTGTTCCCTGAGCTAGAGAGATCTACGTGGGGAAACTTGGTTTTTCTCTGATCGAATTTTAAAGTGCGGAACACCTTGATAATTTTTCTCCCTTCTAGAAAAACTTCTCAGAGAGCACCGCATCGTTCTGAATGAGACACACTATGATGGAAAATCAAACACGAAACGGGAATCATCTTTCACATAAAAGAAACAATGACTTTCTACTTGAAAACATTGACTGCTCCTTTGATGGATTTGTAACTTTACATTACTTCAGTGCCTAATTAAATTTTCGTGTTGAATTTTCCTTTATATTGGCGAGGCTGAGTCATTTTCCTACAGTCACATTTAGTTTTTCCTGCATTATTTTCAATGATTTTAGTTACATCTCTTATATTTTTGCATCTAAATGGTGCCCTCTTACGTTCAGATTACCGTGAACTATACAAGGGCTAATAAGTACGAGCCTCGGGCTCACACAATGTACTACTGAATGCAATAAAGCATTCATGTTCATAAATTTTGGGGATGTGGGTGGAGTGTCGTCTATCTATTACTATCCTTGACCCCATGGCTCGGGGTTCGATCATATGTATATATATATATACTAGTATATATATATACTAGTATATACTAGTATAGTATATATATATATATATATATATATATATATATATAAGTTTCTGCTCTTTTTGAATACGTTTGAAACATTTGTAAGACGTATCGCATTATTTTGTAAATATTTTCAATTTCGCAATATTGCTCCAAAATTTAATGTATTCATTTTATAAAATACTATGCACCATGCAGGTAAAGATGGTAAACATTTCTGACTTATTGTAAGACATCTTGGCAGACAACTCGGAAATTTATAGACTGAACGAAATAACTTTGAACCCAACTTAATAGTGGCGGTTGGTTAAATGTCATTACTGGACGGAGAGGCAAAGTCAAAAAACTTGATTAGCAATAAAATTTGGTATTTGGACTTAAATAATGCTTGCAGTACAGTTCTAGAGTATCAGGAGAACAACCAGAGGGCTACTTCAGCTTTAATCCTTTTCTAAAGAAACACATTAGCGCAAAAAATAATGCGTTACAACAACTACGATACGGTGGTTACATTTGCAAAATATGCGAAAAATGAAAATCTATGACCGCGGCATGAAAGTACTTCCGAGTGATGAGGTTTAATTTGAAAAGGAAACGGGAAGTCATCAGCAACAAATTACGGAAAAATTCGAATTTCTTTGCAATTTGCGACAGAAATTTTCGCTGCCTTGCAGCATCACCAGATGAAAATCCACGACCGTAAAACCTAGGTCGTCTAAATTGATTTTTTGTGCGTGGAATTACCATGCTTTTTAAATCCTCTATTACTTCGGATGGAAAAACTCCAACAAGTAAAGCCGGAAGCAATTTGCTGTATGACAGTCAAAAAATTTCGTTCATGTGATTCTTGTCAGACGAAGATTTCAATGATCAAGAGCATTAGGCTGGTACATTTAATTTAGGGTCACTTCACCTACGAAAACAAAGATATGTGAATTTGTCAAATCTTAAAAAAGCCAACATCACGCTGATGTATGGCTAAAAAACACAATATTAGAACAAAGAAATCGGGAGCAGTATTCAAAATTTAACCCTTTGTCTTCGGAGAGCGAGCGCTCATTGTCGCAAGATTTTTGTGCTTCAGATATGTAATCCTTATTATGTGCTTCAGATGTGCTTCCTGTTGGTATTTGTAATCATACCGAAAGCGGAGCAACCGAGACGGCTTTGGCGAGGTTTGTTTGTGGAGGGAAAGATAAGGGAAAATTTCCCATCTCATTTATTTTCTCTTTTCATTTCATTATCTCAATTCACATGTCAATAACAACACTGTCACTTTTTTCCTTCAATATGTTTGTATATTTGTCCGCGCGCCTTTTTGCAGGAACCATTCCATTACAACGCCACGGGAGTTCGAGTGGTCACCATCTGCCCCGGAGTGACTGACACGGATCTTATCTCGGGAGCGGGAGGCAGACAGATGTCCACCAATATGGGAGACCACTGCAGCAGCGAGCTGAACGCCCTACCCAAACAACCGTAAGCAAAACGACATAAGAAAAGAGTTCCGCAAATACATATTATTCCGAATCGGACGGGGACAGCCCCGATTGTTGCCATCGTCGCCCACCGCGAGGATTAATTGAACCGGCGTCACTCGACCGAGTGATTAATTGGGGGTTATAAGGGTTTGAGGAGGGGAGTGATTGAATAGGGTTATCAAGAGCACCGATCGGATATCACGTATCGGTCTTGATCGACATTTTGTCGGACTACATGTTAGAAACATGAGAACCCAATGGGACGATTGAGGAAGAGTAGCTACGTGTACAATAACAACTTTGCTTTTGACTTGCATAAGCTAAGAAGCATCGAAAATTACGATAATTTACAAGAACTGGCGTGCTTTTCTCGGCGCGATGGAACGCCAACCATTGTTCTCAGATCCGGAACTCTCCGTTTTGGGGAAGTAATGACAGTTGTCAGGCAAAAACGAATTTCTCTTTTTGAATTCCTTACCAGAAATGAGTGTAACAACTTCATCAATTTTTTAATACGCTGGTACAATAAAATTTTGAATACCCCTTCCCATACGTTTCTCCACTCCGATCCATGGAATTCTAGGTTATGTTCATTCAGACAGTTGTATCATAACTCCAAGAGACGCTCTGCTGTTTACTCGTGGATGCCTGGTTTTCAAATTCTACCACGCTTCGGAGTTGAGATGTGACATGGTTATTTTGTGACAATTCGATATATTTCCCGAACTTTTTTAAACTTATGTCAACTGATTTTTACTTTTTTAATTTAAAAGAAATTTAATTGAAAGTCAAAAGCGATATAACATAAAATTATTTTCGATACAATCATATGATATTTGGCGATTTTTCAAATACAATATTTCTTTAGTTTCTGACAGTGGTCTTCTTCCCTCACACGCACACACCATGTTCAATTTTTCAGTTCAGTTCATAAACATGATGTTATGACATAAAAAACGACTTTCGACTGATAACACAAGAGGATTCATCAGTTGTATGAACGGATGAAAGATGTAATCGTGAAATATAACTGACGCAAATCTTATTAACGCACGGTTTCCCAAACAATTGTCATCAGAGCTTCCCAATACCCTAAACACATTTTCACTGACCACCCCGAAGTAAAATTTCAGGAAAAGCAGGAGGTCAGGATTAATCACTATGGGACGATTACGATGAATTCGTCTTTTAAAAATATTGTTTTGAGAAAAGCACCTTAAGTAGTTAGTTAAATACGAGCCATATGTGCCAATCCCTGTCAGTTTAGACACTGCCAAGAACAAATTACGAAAGGAAAATTTTAATTTATGAAAGGTAAAACCTATGCACAAATTTTATACCAAACGGTCAGCACGATTAATGCTCAAAATATAAACAATTGATTTGAATTTATCGATTAATCAGTCAAAAAAGGCGATCACGAAAGCTAATCAATCCTACTAAAGGGGGCCTTTGATTTGGAATTGAATGATTAAATATTGGAGGTTCTTTTATTTATTCCAATTCTCCTTTCCCATTTCCCTAAGAGACCTGAATAATTCCGAATCTTTCCAAATAGATACCACGCGAATTATGGGGACGACACTGGTCAAACGAATTTTGATATCCGGCAAGTCTGGGAAATCCATCGTTCGGGAGTGAAATCGTTGTTCAGAGGTTTATGTACACAAATGAAACGAAATACGGTCCAGAACGAAAGGTAAACATGTCTAAATCCTCCCTCATCCGTTCCTCTTATCATTTCAGCACCTTTATCGCAGCAGATCGTCAGCATCGTGCATACACCGACATGTGGGTTATCTCGTAAGGCCCTCAAAATGTGGCCACATCGAAGAGGGTACTCGTGTATTCCCCGTCCAAGTGAATGGCCAACCATACAAATTTCGTGTCGATAGTGAAAAATATCACATGAAATCTTGAACGCACATACCCTAACCCAAGTGGAAATTCGAGGTCGGTATTAAGTTATTATCACGCTCGTGAAACCAAGAGCATAGCAATATTCTGAGTTATACGACGATGGGACTAATGTTTCGATCATCCTTGAGCGCTCTTTGAGGATAAGCTCCGATTTGATCGAATATTAAAAAGGCCCTATCACTAGGTCCATATCCAGATTCCATATTACTTACATTCACATCAATACGAAGTAAGCTAAGATGGCTGCATAAAATATTTCGAAGTAAAATTTAGGGTGGATTAAAGCGTTAGACTAATTAGAAGATGTTCACGTTGAGGCACCACTCTCGACGTGATTGGTAGGATTTTTTCAATACCATCCTGATCGAAGACTGTTACATACAGAGAGTATTCCGTTTCAACTTCTAACGGAAGGACGTGTTTAATCATACGAAACAGAATAATTATAAACCCAACGTTCACTGGTAGTTTTACGATGGACTCAAACCACTATTAAACGGTACCCTGGCGCTCTCGCCAACTAATGAAATGAAATTAAACTAAAATGGAAGGCGGAACGGTGGGCGGAAAACTATACCCTTTGTTACAAATTTAAGACAAAGTTCTTCATTTGGTTAAATTTTCTTAAGCAAACGTGCCAACTCAAGACTTCTTATTCAATTAGTTGTGATACTCGGATACAGCCAAAAGACCAGCGACCACATTTATTCAAATGCCATTAAAAGACAATATTTTACTTGTATACAATAAGTTGTTCTTCCCGGCTGGTTAAACCAATCATAGTAGTCAGTATAATGGGAGTCGACTGACAGTTAAGGTCATTTGCGCCATTAGAATCAGGTGGGTGATTCGGCAGGGGTAGTATGTCCAGGGAATGGAGGAAGGGTGCAGAGAAACTCGGCGTTTTCATTAGCCTACTCTTAACGAAAGGCGCCAAGGGGTCCATGGTTTATCGTCCCCACAGATAGACCGCGTGCTTCACTTGAAATGCTCTCCACATAACACCGAAATCATAGATCGGGATACCAATGAAGGTACTTAACACCGGTATTCGAACCAGGGACCTCAGGGTGGGAAGTGATTGCATTAGCCACCACATCATCCCAACCCCCGTCACAACAATCATCTTCCTTGCATCTCGCATAACTCCCTCAAAACCTTTATTATCTGAGGCCTTCTCGACTCGTTTTACTTAGGGAATCGAACCATTAAAAAGAGCACTTTCCACGAGGCGAGCACGCCCCCTGAGCTGGAGGAGAGGACGAAATGCAGGGACCAGCACGTGGTTCCGTCACGCCGCTTTCCGGCCGGGGAAGCACTTTATATTTTCCGTCTCATCGCTCGCGCCCTCCGCCTCCCCCACTCATTTCCAATTCTCCCCAATTGAGCGGAATTGGTGGACAGACGGAGTCTGTTGGCGATGAAGGTCACCAAAGAGAGAGAGAGAGAGAGAGTCTGGGTGGTAGTAGGGGTGTGGTTAAAGGAGGGAGAAGGCGGAGGAGTTGATTAAAAAAAAACATGGATCATTTGGGAGAGCTCAGTCAGCGCCACGGCCCTCATTGCACCGCCGTCGGCCTGCACGTACACGATAGTCTAATCACGTAGACGTCCGTCTTCCTTTTGACACTATCGTTCCTTTTGCGAGAGAACGTAAAAATGGGGATGTTCGCATTTCATAAAAAGCTTTCCCTAGAAAACATTAGTTATGACCACTGTCAGGACGCGTTAAACTTAGACAGATACCACGTAAAAAAGTGTGACTGTGAGATAATATTATCTCGCACTCTAACGAATACAAAATGATTTATAACTATTCTCGAGTGATATAAATTGATTAAATTATTCAACGAGTCCAATGCGAATCACTCATATTTTAAAATAAATGAATATACCTTGAGTGAAATCCTCTCTGGTCTTCCACCGGGTTCGTGAGTCCATGGCGACACTAACCCGGTGGAAGACTCGAGAGGACTTAACTCAACAGATACGCCGGGAAAGCACAACATTTTTCCTTGAATTAATATATTTATTATATAAGGGCATGCGAGAGTAACTTTATAATATATCTTTATTTTAAAAATATATGAATACTAGTGCTACACTTTATTTGCCTGATGTTACGAGAGGAAAAACCTAACTACTAAGACATGAAGCTATAGGCACAATGTCGAAACATTTAATAAGAAAACAAATTCCATTTAGAATTTCATAAAAAAATTTTATAGGGGAAAGGTTGCAAAGTGACTCAAAGTGTGAGTGTTTTTCTCCCGGTCGCATTTTTTCGTTAAAAATGAGCTTATGTCTCACCGTAGTAACTAAATGTGTTTGAGGACAACAAATGACAACATACATTTTATTTTAACTGTTTATTTCAAAACTTATTTGATTTAATAAGCTCTTCTGAAGCCTTCTGAAGGATTGAGGGTATTAAGGAAGGTAATTTAACATTATCTAGAATTAAATTTTGAACATGGTCAGATACATAGATCAACATGAAGTTGCCAGGGAGCATGGTACATTCCTGTAGGACAGAGTGATTTTTGAGTGTTAATCCTCACTGTTGCGCTGGAATTTATCAAAACAAACCCATTAACAAACCGTTTTGCTAGCGAGGACAAAAATGAAATAATTTATGACATTAAGTAATACTTTAGCTCTACTTACTGTCGTAAAAAAGTCACCAGGATGACTGGCTAAATAAAACTTAATATTTCGCAAACTTGACTGATTTTATGAATTGTCCACTGAATTTCATTCCCATCCTCAGTTATTCCCATGCCTCTTTTACCTATTTCCTCCACGCACACGTTAAAAAGCACGGATAATAATGGACACCCTGCCCAACACTACCCATCTCATCCGCCACCGAGCAGTTTGAGACATGTACAGGTTGCGGACAAGTCGCTCATTCCTCCAATCTACTCCTATTTTCTGCAGTGTATTAATTAATTCTCCCTAATTTACTTCATCGAACGCCTTCTCTAAATCTAAAAAAACAAAGAAATACATCCTGGTAGTGTTATATGCTCCTTTCTATCAGTAAATTCATTACTGCTATGGCATCACGTGTGCCTTTTCCCTTTCTGATCCAGAACTGATTATCCCATAAGTATAATAATAAGATCAATAAATATATATAAATATATACATACGAGAATTAAAATTTTCGTTGACATAGCCACCTTCTCCAGCTTCTTTCTTATGTGTTTGTATTAAACACACAACATAAATATATTATATATACACACACACACACATACTCATATACATATATACATATATATACACACATACATATATATATATATATATATATATTTATGTGTGTGTGTTTAATACAAACACATAAGAAAGGAGCTCAAGAAGGTGGCTGTATCAACGAAAATTTTAATTCTCGTAGGAGTTTCTTTCTTTTTTGTGTACGTCACACCTGTGTCATTTCTTTTTCAATTGATGTATATATATGTAATATATGTATACATGTATATATATATGCATAACTGTATGTATATATATGCATATATATACATTTATATATGTACATATATAATATATTAATACGTATGCATACATACACAAACACGCTCGATATGGGATTAGAATGGGCGGGATGATGTAGGCACGGCAAGTGTATAGTATGAAGGAACATGGTGTTTGATTAGGGGGTTCGGATCCCTCTCGTCCTCCTCCCCTCCCTCCCCCCTGCTCGAGGGCTGATCGAAGGAATGAGAAGGGGGAGTGGGAGGGTCGAGAGATTCCCAAGCCAGCGGTGGAGATGGCGCGCGTCGTGAATGGGAATCAAAACAAATGACACCGGTCGCTTTTGTGCCCCCGCTGCGGACAAAGAGTCGCTATTCGTGTACACGCTTTTAAGTCGAGGGCCTCCGAGGCGAAGGAAGTCGGTCGTTAAAATTGACTTCCGCAAACAAACCGGGGAAACAAACTGGTTCCCGCGCCAACTCTTCCGAGGCCTTTGAAAGGCACTTACTTAACTCACGCCAGGATATCTCTCACCTGTCCCCTCAAGAGCGCGACTGGAATCTGCCTTGAGCCCCAAGCTGCAAAGAAATGTCGATGAAAGAAGAAAGTCAGTTTGAATGACTAAGTTACATAAAAAATCTGGCTGCAGAGCTCTCCCGGAAGTAGGTTTACCAAATCGTCGTAGCTCTCGAAATTATCCTTTTCGCTTTTGTTGTTGTAATGGACATCTCATTGAAATTTCTCCCTGTGTTGCTGAATTTCCTGGTTTTCCCCCAGGTCCTCTCATTCGTATATCCCAAGCATTCGAGGGCATATGGCAGGGGGTGTTAGGCTACCAGGCATAAGAACATTTATTGATTGATATTTCGCAATTTGAGTTCTACTGCTGTGGTCTCGAAATGTGCGAGGGAAAAATTCTCCCTTACAGCAATCGGTCTTGCTGTCAATTTTCCTTCACCTATCACTGAAAACTCGCCCATTAACCCCATTCGGCACTACGATTAATACCTCCTTACTAGTGATGGATTCGAATGATTATTACTCTCTACCAGCCACGGCCTTTCAATTCATAATGTGACGATTGCTTTTTCTAAGCGGTCACGCTGGCTGCTGTCATCTGAGCTGCGCACCAGCTCCATCTCCCTCTCTCACTCGAAGGAAAATATTTCGCCTTCGTAAACTCCTTCGTGCATTCATAAACTAGAGGGAACGGGTTACAAATGATCCGGATGACTCATAGGAAGGGAAGCACGATCCGTCAAGTAGGGGAGGGGATGGGTCTTGGCTCGCGTTCACTTGTAATAATTGCCTCCGCTCTTAGATACCCTGCGCTGTATCTCAAGTCTGTTTCTAGCACATTAATAAATCGAGGGAAGCTATTGTGTTTCCAGAGTTTTGCTCCAGCATTTACGCAAGATGGCTCATGAGCGATGGCTAACGCTCGTACTCTTCAAACGGTTCGTTGGGTCGGCCTGGACTCAAGAGAGATTATTCGGATTTAATCATTTGAATACATTGTCATTGTTATAGTCACGCTGGTTGACCGTGGTAGCATGGTTTGGATCCGAACAGAATAGCATACTGGGAAGTTTTTGTCGCGATATTTGACGGGATTTCATTGACTTGCTGGCGGTCCTTACATCGTGTCTTGGGAGCATGTCAATCGTTCTCGATTTCATTATATCGGACGATACACGAACGCACGACGATAGTTTAGGTTAACTGGTAGTACCAGAGCGCAGGTCTTCTTCTGGGTAAATGAATAATAAGGAAAGTTTCTTAAGACTTTTAAGTAAAGAAAGTAATTGAAACGAAAACCGTCTCAGCACACCTGGAGAACAAGTACAGGTCGAGAGGATGATTATTATGATGCTAAATCGTCTTAGTATTACAAACAAAAGAGCTGAACTCGACATATATTCCGAAGTTTAGATAGTGACATGGTTTTGGAACAGAGAGATACAGGTACCTGTATCTTCGAATTTTTTTAATAAGATTATTAATCTCTTGCATTCCTACTGCATTTACGGTATTTAAATAGCAAGTGTAGATTCCATTAAATGCTAAGAATTTACACTTATTCTCGACCTCTCTTGGTTGAAGCAGATACGGAGAAAATGCAAAAAGCTAGCAAGAAATTAGGATTTATCTTTAATCTAAGGATTTATTTTTATACTACAATTTAACTAAATCTCTTGCATAAATTGAAAGTTGGTCTCTTCAGCGACGACGGTAAAAATGCATCCCCATCGTACTACGGTAGGAGAGATCATGAAGTTGGCGGTCTCGGCTATCCCGTTTTCAAGATTCGAGAGTGGAAGCGTAGGACCGATGGATTTAAGATGCCATTTTTTCCCGCGAACAAATAGTGATGATGACTGCAAACGGCATCGTTAGGAGGAAAAATATCATGTTTAAATTCTAAATACTCTACGAAATAATGTTTTGATCGCTTAATCTAATCCTTATTTCATTGCTCTTCTTGTTACTAGCAGCTCGTCTCGGATGTTCTTCCATATCTAAGTACTTCTCTACGAGAAGTACTTAGATATTGAAGCGTATGTAGCTGTAGTGAACATAGCCTCCAACATGTGAAATATGTGGAATTTTAATTAGTAGATACGATATAAAGTAAACTTGCATGCGTGGTGTGGAATCACAGCCTGTAATACACCCTGGTGTGACTTTCAGGAAACCACGTTAAAGTAGAATCTCGTCTGAAATTTCGTAATAAAGTTCAGGAGTCATCGTGATATTTTCACGGGAGGGGGTTACGATGTACACGGTCGGTGTCTTCAGTACTACATTCCCATCTCATCTACGTAGACACAAAAAATGATATTTTCGAGAGCCTGGATTCGAGTCCTGTCGGTGGCGGAGGGTTGTTAGGGGGCACCGGCCATGTGAATGTAACATTATGGGTATTGTGTACGTAGATGTAGATAATGACTATTTTCCGCGGTTCGCTGAGTGATCGTACAGCTTTACATCCTTACAGTAGACCCATTTGACACGGTGGGCATCTCCAAACGCCTGCATCTTACTCGAAACCAAAAGACGATTTAGCGAAGCGGGCTGAGAAACTCCCTCGTTAATGGTGCCGATGGGACTTCCGCCACTCATCCCCGCTAGTTTAGCTCTTCATTTCGCCTGGACGGTGGACAAAGGGTGCCCGAACAAGACCCCCACCCTCTTGCAAGCCATAATTCACCCTGTTTCGTTAAGTGGGGCACAATTACTCCCCTCGCATGTCCCGGATCCGCTGATTTGGCCACATGGGGAAGCCGATTGGGGAGAGGATTGAGGAAAGGGAGGACGGGGGGAACAGGAGAACACGAAACAACCCTCGCACCTCTCCAAATGTCGCCCAGGCGTACGGTTAGGCTCCCACATTGGGGGGAGGCTTCGCTAGGATGACCACTGTTACCCTTTTATGTTGAATTATCGTGTCTGGTGTGGAGTCATCCCCTGACACACATCCCAACGGTGGCTTTTATGGTACCAGTTAGATGTACAGTTACCCATACATTATATACTGCAAACCGCCACGGAGGTGTGTGGTAGGGTTATTGTCACTGGCCATTGGCGATGAAGTTGAGAGCAAATATGAATTATCTGTTAAAGGAATGGCAGGTGGCAATGGTTATTATGCTCGCGGACCTTGATCTGTCCACCTTTATTTTGATTTCGTTTCAAATGCGAATAATGCGAGGTAAGGACGAATGTTTGAATCTGTCAGTTCTGGATTCATCGTCATGGCGTATCTCTCCAGGTGTACGTATCAATCTCCTCCAGGATGCCTTCGGCAATTCCATCCTCCGCTTTCCGCTTCACAGTTCTGAATACTTCTCGTAGCTCACGATTAATTTCTCTTTCTATATGATACCCTCGAGAGAAGATAATATTCATGCTCAAGGTACAGTGGGTGTTCCAGCTAAGTTTTGAATGCAAAATTAACTTTGACTTAGTTTGAAATTTATTAAAACCAAAATAGTTACCTCTTCTTGGATCCGCACCTGGTTCCACTTCCTCTCCGCGTATTTTGTGGCACGCCACGTTCCAACTTCCTTTCTTTTCATCTCGTTTGGACTTTTTGTGGCACTCGAATCAACATTCCCCGTGCCCGGATTCAAACAGGTACCATGAAACCTCTGTTACCCTGAGCGATACGGCATATAAAGTCGACCTCCGAACGGACTAAAGTACGAATTAATTCACGAGTTTACATGGGGCTTTATCCATCATCATAATGAGTCATCAGCTAATTTAGCTTTTTCAGTAAAAAAAATTCATTCAATACACAAACTGTCGTCTTTTCTCTGCGATTCTTATATGACTTCAGTATATTCTCATGTTACCCAACATCTTGATTCTCTTCTCCCCCTTTCTGCTCATACCATTACTAAAGTTCTTTGACAAACCGTCTCCTCGTAACAAATAGCCTATCCAGTTTACTTTTCTACCCCTAATTGTTTAAATGTTCTCATTTCCGTGATCGTTTCCAAAAAGTCTTCATTTCCTACCCTATCTTTTCAACTGATCTGCAGCGTTTGCCTTCACATCCCTAAGCTTCAATACTCTTTTCCTCTGTTTCAATTGACTTACATACGCCGCTGCATCATACAGAAATATAATTCATAGAAAACACTACCTTTTCTCTTCCTTAAATCCAATGTTAAAAGTTTAACGGTTCACATTGTATTCTTTTCTTAGTTGTTCGATCTTATCCAAACTCGGGGATTCAAGAGGATTCGACTGAATTCTTGCGTTCTGTTTCCATATCTAATAAATGATCTTTCTTTACAGCGTTGATTTCGTTGCCAAGGCCTTCATCCATCTTGTTCGCGAAGGCCAAAACGGCGTCATCATTGTCCAGGAAGGAGGGGAACCCTTCTATGAAGTCACGATCCCTCACTATTCCGAGCTCAAGTCAAATAAGTGATGAAATTCGCCACCTTGTCAGCAATCTAATACCAGCTAACAGCTGAGCAATAACTTCCACCGTCTTTTTACCTTTAAAGCCTAATCAATACCAAATCAAATGCATAATTCCTAAGATAAGACAAAATTACTTTCGAGTAATTCTTCAGTATATGCAAGAGAAATATAAATGTCCAAATGCTATGTTTTAATTCATAGAACCATTGTAAAATGTGAATAAAAGGCTTAAAAATGATTTATCATTCACTTTAGTTGAAATGGTAATAATCATCCTCGAAGTCGTCACCGAGTATAGGACTGTGGACCACATGATTTAGCGCGGTAGGTCTCTGATTCTTTTTTGTATTTTTCCAAAATTTTGTTGAGTCTCTAATGTGTAAAATGTATGCTTGCATTTTAAAAATTCTTTGTCATGTTATAATAATTTACTTAGAAGACTGAGATCTCCTCGGTAAATTGGGAATTACTGTTAAATTTACTAAGCATTAATCATTTTATATTTTGTTGTGATAAGAATCATATAGGATAGGATGGAGGGAGCTATAGTCAACCAATCTCAGGATTGAACGACCAATGAATGAATTTTGTTGGGCTATTTCCATAGAGTTCAAATATATGTCAAAACATAATAGAGTAATAATTTCAGACGAATCATAGATGTATCAAGAATCAACATAAAAAAGTCGAATGGTCGGTTTATAAAACTGAACATTCGGTTTTTTTTATTTGCATTAGTCTTTGGAAGAAGCTTTTATTTTAATTAACTTATGATAAAACTTCTCATTGACCGAAGAGTATTGACATAGTCACTCCTTTTTAATAATCATTATTATTTATGACCTTTGGAAATGCTTCTTAGAAGAGTAAAGAACATTGCTATTCCTATATGTATTCCATTGACACAAAACGTAAGGATTCTTTCAGTGAATGCTAGTCCTACAAGTGGTTTTTCCAAAATTGTAACTTAACTCAATTATTTTTTCGCACCCAAAAAGGGTATATCCATCCTATTTCATTAAAATCCTCAACGAGGTTTCCAAAATAAAATATACATGAAGATATTTATAAACTAAGATATTGTACAGGGTGCGGCAACATAACTTCCTTTTTTCAAAAGCAAAACCCCTTTAAAAAAGGAAGTTATGTTGCCGCACCCCGTATTTAGTATAACCCGGTTTGAATGAGTATTGTATTCACCAGCTGTATCGTGTCACACGCGCGGCCGGAGGAATCTAGTTGAGACAGGTTTTGTTAAGTTATTCGTGTTCTTTTCGAAATCACACATTTTATGATGCTGCATGATTTAATCACAACTTCATTTTAGTTGGTTCGCGATTAAAAATACGAGGGTCATCCGGAAAGTAGTACCCGTTCGTGAAATAAAGACACAAAAGTAAATATCAACAAACATAAAAAATTTTATTTGAAAGAGGATACTTTTAACTACTTCTCAACATAATCTCCAAGCAAATTAAGGCATTTGTCATAACGTGTGACAAGTTTCTGTATTCCTGCTGCATAGTCCTTCGCCGCCAGCTCATTGAGATACGCGAGGGACCCATCTTGCACAAATTTTTGCATAATGCAGATGGTGTTTAACAATTTCATGAACAATTGTTCGAGAAACATTGGGAAAATGCTCACAGATGTCATCAATTGTTACGCGCCGATCGTTCCTCACGAATTCGTCAAATGAGCTAACCAGTTGGTCTGTAATGACAGACGGTCTCTCCGAACGCTCATCGTCGTGTGTGTTCCCCCTCCCCATGTTGAAGTTGCGACACCACCGCCGAACAGACGACTCGTCCATTACATTGTCTCCATACACCTCCTTTAATTGGCGATGAATATCACATGGGCGAACGTTTCTTGCATTGAGGAATTTAATCACTGCCCTCACTTCACAACTGGCGGCGTTCTCAATTTTTTTAAACATTGTAAACAATCACAGAAACAACACAGGCAATGCTAGCGTCACGCAACTTGGCTCAGAGAAGGCAGACAAGCCACTGAAGCTATCTGACCTCGTCCAGCGGCTACTCGCGTCGTCAGCACTTCATGCGGCACGAACGGGTACTACTTTCCGGATGACCCTCGTATGTGAAGCCAAGAAGAGAAATTTCAATTATGACAATTTTCAAGAAGTGGTACTTAGTTTGTTCAAACCAAATCACAGTCTTAATCCGAACGGTTTGGTAGCTTAAGAAAGGACGGTCACACCTGGAGATAATCCCTAAAAGTGTGCGAAAATATATCGTATGTACCACCTACGCTTTTGCAGGTAATTCATATACCCAAAAAATCACACACATCCGCCTTTTTCGTGGGCGTCTGTAGCATTTGATTTGAACCCGAGATACAGCAAACCCATTTCTTAGCTCACACGGTTTAAAAAGCCTTAATACTTCTTCAAATCAACGTTACCGCAAGAGTTGAGTCTTTCTGATCTCGTCTCAAATATGAAACGATAGGTCAGAATTTGTGAAGAGACAACATGACTCTTGAAAATCGTCTTGGGAGAATGTTCACGCAATATACATGTAAGACACTGTCTCAGGCGTTACTTGGTGGAAGGCTTTTATACTAGCGGTAAATGAAGGAAGAATAACTTTGCTGATTCCACTAGAATATTTATTTTTGACGACTATGGTTTCGTCCCCAAGATAATGATGCCCTGTGATGAAAAAATAGTTGTCAAAAATAAAAACTCGGGTGGAAATAGTAAATCTAGTCTTCCGTAGTTTACACAAAGTCAAGCAACCTGTAGACTCAATCAAAGAACACAAACCAAACCAGAAGATAATTTATGAGCATTCGCTGATTTTTCACTCGTTTCTTTTTGAATGCCGATAATCAACACAGCTCGAGACCAAAGTCCACGTCATTAGGGCTGCTTAATTCGCTCCTGTTACGTGGCGAGGGACATTAGTGCACACAAAGCTCAAACTTGGACCAATTATCCGAAGGTTTAAGTACTTCATTCAGCAGAGGAATGATAAAAGTTTATTTCGAACCCGAATAAATTTGAATCCTCTCAGTCGTGCATAGTAAAAATTCCCCCTCGCTGGATTTGAAGAAACTAAGGATTCAAATATTCCGTAACATTAACATGGGTGGAGGAGGAATAGCCGGCGACATATTCGACAAACACGTTGGAGCAAAAAATCATGTGCAATCCGCTTTCACTGACTGCAGGGTTTCTGCGGATTCTGGGCTATTAATATATATGAATTTTAAATATGTTATTTGAAATTCATAGAAAACAAAAATTGCATTATTATATTGTGTCCAGGTTTATCGAACGCAATACAATTACACTAATGTGAATAAAAAAATTAAGGTTTGGAAACCGCGAGAGAGTGTGATCATTGTTTGTTTTTTCGACGAAGACAACATCTACAAAAATTTTGATACTTACGAATAACGACGACATTTTACAATACGAGAAAACAGTGAGTATAGGATGTGACCGGAGAAGGGGAATACTTTTACGAGTAAGTATTTCCGGTTACTTCGATAAGGACATTCTTTTTGATCTCATCAACACCAATGACTATTGATCAAAGTTGTCTTAATACATGTTCCAACATTTACAAGTTTTCAATCAATGAAGCGATGTTGGTGTCAAACAATCCACAGCCATCAACCAAAAAGTTGGTTTGATAGGCGAGAGGAAAACTCACATCAACTAAGCCTTAAAAAAGCTGTAAAAAACACACTTAAGGTTTTGGGGTTCTTCCCCCGTGTTTCACTTGGTTACCAATGAAGTTATAGTTCTCAGCAAATTATACCGCTTGGATTTAATGCGAGAGTTGTCGAAAGAAATCAACCGGGATTTGAACCTATGACCCTTCGGTCAATAGTAGAACGCAGTTATGAAGTTGAGGTACCAACGCCGCAATATTCGTGTCAAAAGTTTCATTCTTGTTCGGCATATTTTTTAAAAAGAAGTGCGTTAGCATTCAATAGCTTACATACTAAAAATAAAGCTGAATGACTACCCTAGTGATCATTTTACCCCTCACATTCCCACTGTGTTTGAGTTTAATATTAAACTTTGGAGATACTGCGAATAGCCATTATTCCATATTTATCAATCCGATGGATTTTTTAAGATAAATCGAAGCATTTTCCGCACATTTTACTTATCGTAGAGACTTGAACTTCAGACGATGTACCTGTAACTAATTGATACTCTGTCCACTACAAAGATATATGTATATACTTTGCGTGGCGTAGCGACGAAAATTTTCAGAAGAAAAAATTTAAGTCCGACACAAGCGGGGCTTCCTTGAAATGAATGACAATGGCTGCATTGATAACATATCAGTGTGTGTGCCGTCTCTATTCTTGTTATAAATTCTCTATCAATGAACATGCATTTTTTTAATCAAACGATAATTATCTCCATTAGAGATTATGATCTTCAATGCAAGTGAAATCATGAGAAAGATTGAATTATCACAAATAAAATTACAAAGACCTTGAAATCTATGCACTCAAAGAGTCCCTTGGTTCGATCGCAGGATCGGAAGATTATCTGGCAAGGATGCGTGGCGGGGGGTATTGGGGAACCAACCAGGTGAAGAAATGTAAAAGAGGACGAAGGGATCATTGAAAAGGTTCAGGTAGAGTTGGATATGGGTCGGATTACAATTTCGTATCTTACTGCTGAAAACCGGGAGCTGGAAGCAGCATTGGCAGAGATGAGGCTGCGGGTGGATCTACAAGTCGATCTTGATCTTCACTTTGGCCAAAGGTGTGAAGAGAGGTATCCTGGAAATTCCAGGAAGGAGGGAAAAGAACTCAGGGTACGCAGGAGATGTTGGATTTAGGGGAGAAATACAGGTAAGCATCCGATGGAGAGAGCAGCCAAAGAAGAAGGGAGATAGGAGGATTGGACGAAGGAAGGCGAGACAACAGGGGGGGGGGGTAGTGAGATTCTGAAGAGGGAGGGCAAAAGATCGAGGGAGATGACAACTCTTGCAAAGCCAGAGTCACCCAGAGTGAAAATCATAGGAGATTCCATGTTAAGGCTCGCCGGCGACTATGGCGAAAGTGGCAATGTGGGCGCGCACGTTTTCCTGAGATACGATTGGAACGATTAGACAGAAAAACAACTAATATTGTAAGCAAAGATGAAGAAAGGATTGTGGTGATTCAAGTAGAAGCCAAAGACTTGAAGTCATTTTTGAAGCTGACATTTTATTCTCGTGTTTCATAGAATATCTACTGATAATACTACATAGATTAAGTAGTTCAAGATATTTCGTAGACAACTTTGGTTATTTCATGACCTTCCGAATGAGTTAATCAAGAGGTGTTCCAATATATGCATTGAAAAATACATTTTTACAAATTTATTTTCAATTTTGCATTTCATTAAGTTAGTTAGGTGTTCATTAGCTATTCATCAGACGTTCTTCCTTTTAATTACATATGTCAACATAAGCCGGACGACTATATAATTTGTTTTGCTTAGGATTTGGCTAATTGCAGGTACCTGTACGACAAAGTTGTAATCAGTGGGATTATTCATAGAGGGGATATAAATAATAAGAGAGTTGACAAAATAAATGAATGAATACTGAAATTGTGTAAAACAAGGCATAGCATTTATGGATCCTAATTGTTGGACCGGTGACAAGTACTTTGACCGAGATGGAGTGCTTTTAAACAAGAATGGATCCTTGGTCATAGTGAATCTATTTAAAAACGTCGTACAATAGCTCAGCAATCAGAGAAACTTGAAACGGTTAGAAGGTGGGTATCGTAGGAACGAAGGATTCTATGGCAAAGACCTAATAGTGTTTTTATTAACTGCCGAATTATTCTCAATTTAGTCAGTAACTTTGAGACTTATTTGATGCATTCACTCCATTATACATGTATTATGATAGGCATGGATTCGTGGCTAGGTGATCACACAACAGCGAGTGAGATTCTTACTCAACATTTTGCCTTTAATACGAGGTTTTTATTGGTGCTTTGATGCTAGTAAAAACCTAATCATAGATCGCAATTCACCATTCTTGGAATTTTCTATTTCAGCGTACATTTTAACAGCTCGCTGTGGGCAAAGTAGAAGAACCACGGGCTACACGCTGCCACAGTAGGATGCGTACTGGATGTAGGGACGTTTAGACACCAAAATGGTGGCTCTGGCCTTACCTACCACCACGCTAGGCCGAAACGTAAGTTACTTTCTGGACCTCCCTCGTTGAAGAGATATCTTGATGTATATACCGTAACAGTACATTGGAATGGGTAAGAGGTGATTGTAAAATGATGTGAGCTCATGTCAACGGTTGGAATGGAGGTAAAATTTTAAAATTAATTACCATGCACAGAAGTCCCAAAGAAGGGTTGCATGCAGTGAAGGTTTTAACTGGCTTATACTTGGAAAACCCCTAGGGCCCGATGGTTGGGTGTCGTGTAAATCAAATTTTAGATGCGAGGGTTGTCCAAAATATAACCTCCGTTATGCTATAAAAAATACACTGAAATAGATACAGAAAATTTATCATTTTCATCTAAAAACTACGTATCTCTACTGTTTTTATACATATTCGCCAGAGAGATTTAAACATTCGTCATATCTCTGAACAGGTTTTCAACTTCCTTCAGCATAAAATTCTGCCGCCTGAGATCGCAGCCAACCGATGACGGTATCTTAAAGTTCCTCGTCGAGACGAGCACAAAGCATGTAGCAGCCTAACTTTTCAGTCGTGTTTCCATGCAACAGAGTCGTAGAAATCTGTGGACAACTTTCTAAATATTTCAGATACCGTAAAACACCGGTTTTCATGAACTTTTCGTCAAATTTCTGGTGAAGTTTATCGTTCGCTAACGATGGGCGGCCAATTCCGTCATCAACGTGGACATTTTTGTTCACTCTCAAACGAACGACAACACTGACGCACAACTCTTGTCACTCATCACATTTGATCCGTAGAGAGCATAAATTTCCCGATGAATGTCAGTAGCTTTGAAGTTTATTGCCAGTGCAAACCTTATCACAATATGGATTTTAGATTTGGCGGGATTTCCAATTGCATTGTTCATTTTGACTCGCAACCGTAAACAAACGACAAACGGCACGGCCTTCCAATCACTGCAGATCGAGGAGTACTGACCTGGTATATGTATCAATACAGCAAACATTCGGCTCCCCACATTACTTCGTTCGCTACACGCAAACGGAGGCTACTTTTTGGACCACCCTCGTACAATATATTTGTGAATTGTCCTTCCTGCATGATTAGAAGGCTATCTGCTAATTGAACATGCGAACCCGACCTATTTAATGGGTTTCCATATTTGTATTCTTAGTAAATTAGTTCATTGCGGTATAATATTCGTAATGTAAGCAACGGATATTGCACGAAGGGTGTCTGGTCGTCCCCCTTCCACGTGCCATTTCGGCGGATCGCGGGGGCGCCATGTGTATCTGGAAGTATTGGATTAGAAGTAGAATGACCGGTGACCTTTTGACTTAGAATATTTTTCTATCTCCTCCTACTACCAGACATTAGGTTTTTTATTCACGTTTACTGGAAGTCCTCCTTGAAACGCTTCCAAAAAAATTCTTATCATAAACTTAATATACTGCCGGATTTGAGCAATGAATGCCTGTATTATTTCCCTTGAATAATCCTAATTTAAACTTACGGACTTTTATCCATTCACGTGGTGCATGACCACGTGAATGGATAAAAGATCTGTACTTTTAATATCAGGATTTTTGGGATTAGGATTGGGAATATCAGGATTTATCACCATTAATTGAGCAATATTACTTTAATTGTTGTTTAATTGTATAATGGAAAAGCTTTAAACACAACCTAACTTCACGCAAGAATAAATTCAGCCTCTAATGTGGATATTCATGGTCATGAAAACGCCGTTCCACGGTCCCTCAATATACAGTGTACATGAAACTTCCACCATTTCAAAGAACGGTTTTGAAGCATTTCTTTCGGGAAGGTATCTCTTAAGAAAGCTAGGACATTATGAGTGTGATAGAAAAAATGTAAAGAAATTCATTACAAATCACCTACTAAGTAAAAACAATCAAGACTTAACGTAACAAGTTTCAGACGGGAGAAAAATATTTGAAAAAACAAGTCGAGAGGGGAATTAAGGAAAATACTTTGGAAAGTGATTGCACAAGGAGGGAGGACAATCCATCAAGAATGAAATAAGTCGCAAAACGATACGGGGTAAAAAAATAACGAATGATACGGCGACCGAGGAAATATAGCCGAGCGATATTAATTTGCTCGTGTATATGGGACGTGTTGTTTGACCCTCGGTGGACGAATCGGACTGGGGACGCAGAAGCCATATGAACCTTATCGAAAATTGATAACCAGAACTACTCGTCCAATGATAGCAACATGCTTTATGAGTGGAGCATTGTAATTGAACGCCTAAGCACATGCTGTCATTGGAGGCACATTTCTCCGTATGAAATTAAGCCAGGGTCCCTATTTACTCAAGCTATAAGCCAAGATTTACAATTATAAAGTGGCAGGGAGACGGAGTTCAAACCATTTGTATTAGAAAAATGATATAAGGGGTCACGATTAGGATATTGGATAATATTCCGGCATAAAACGTATAAAACATAGACGGTCACGGATAATAATATAAGGAAAATAAAAACTTTACGTAACGTTTGTTCGTTCTTTGCTAAGTGCAATTTATTTCAAACATAAGTTAACTAAAGAGCAACTAAACGCTTTCGTCTATTTAAAAGGCGAGGGAAAGGAACTGATAACCCATAATTTGAATATGTGAATTTTGCAAAATATAGGGCTTAATAGAGTTGGCTCTATCGGTGCATATCAACCTTCTGAAGAACGGCTCGAGTTAACTTAATTTGGTAAGGGCCGTGCCAGCTAACTCATAGGAATGAGTTGGCTAGACCTAGAGAGACTCAAAGAAGCTAGAAGAAATATAGAAACTGTGCAGTCCAAGACAAAGGGAACCGAAAATATGGTTTTATCAAGAAAGTATTGGAGAAATTATACGAGAGAATAACAGAGACGACAAAACTCTTGCAATTTTCCACTAAATAAAGATTTTATTTTCAACTAGTTTCGATGTACTACATCATTTTCAAGTTTTCGTCTCTGTTATTATGGAGTAGTTCCACCAGCTCACACCTGAATCTGTAATTTATATGATATGAGAGAGTTAAGGAGGATTGTTAGTTCTCACTTCGAGTATGTGGCTATTATCTGGGATTCCTCATTAGGTAGGCTTAATAAAGGAATTTAACCGGATGCAGTGGGGGGCAGCGACATTTTTTTGAAAATAAATAACGACGAACAGGGTATCGTGACGAAAATGTTGAAGTACTTAGGATGGGGAGCACTACAAAATCGAAGATAACTTATACTTACTCATGTTAGTACATGAATGACAATGTATGATGAATAGCGTAAGTAAATGAGGTATTCTGTTTTCTGAAGTACAACACATTTTTAAAACTCCATTTGTTATGAAAAACAAGACTATGCCTACGAAATCAGATATTAATTACAAATAGATATAAATTAGACGACGCTTTATTCTGAGAAGAATAACAGAGAAAGAAAATGCTGCAATCTAAAACAACTAGGTGATAAATAGCATCACTGGACATCGCAGGGATAATTGGTGCCCCAATTATGGTTTATTATTCTATATATTTTTGTGTAGCTGCAGGAAAAAACTATGCTAACATCTAATTATTTTCTTCTAAGGTACCGGAATTTTATTCCTTTTATTCCATCAACCAGTTTATCCATCCATCCACCAGTTTATATTTATTTTATTCTTGCTTTTTCCAGGAAGATATTTTAGGGATCCCGAATTTTGTTTTTGCTTGCATCAAATCTTGGCAGTGAAAGCCTCTTCTTGACCAACTTGATAAGCGTAACGTTTAATTACCTAATACGACAGATGTTTTTTATAGCTCACAGTCTGCACAGTACGTGACCGAAACCCTTCGTGTACTGATATGCCTGGAGTAGACTCACAACCTACCACAAACCATACCTTCAAGCTCCAGATTATCATACAGATATAGACGACTGCAAGTTTCGAGTGTCATATAGGGCATGATTATTACATGCATAATTAATTACAATATTGGAAAACCTGATGATAAGCGAATGCCGATCGTTATCCTTAGGCAAATGGACCACCGAAAGCGTCGACAGACAAAAAAAAAGGAAATACGTATATATACACGTAGAGATATCAGTTAAAAGCCGTATATTATTTTAAGAGAGAGATAAAATGATTACAGAGAGGATGTGACATCAAGGGAACTATGGGCTTGGGTCGCAGTATAAAAGGGAATGCGCAACCAAACTCAAAGCCGTCGAGTGTGCCCACCGGATGGTAGGCCAACTCCTGTCTAAGGCTACCTGCGCAAGAAGCGAGTGCACCAATGAATCGGGGAAAATAAAGCTGCGGTACAAGGCGCAGGATCTATCATCGGGTCCAAATGTAATTGGGAACTCCGTGACTTCAATAGCGGCTGCCGCCAACCTATGGGCTGCCAATTACACGGAGGAGTGGGTAGCAGCCTGTGCTCAAATCGGTGAAGGTAGACAGTAACATAGTGTTTGGCACAATACGGCTTAGCATACTGCAGACATGGAGATAATTACGTTAAAGCCAGTAGGATTCTGGAGACAGGAAGGCATCGGGAAACCACCAGATTGAAATCCTGGGTGGCATCAGATCATCTAATTGACTTACCAATAGACGTAATGGAGTCCTATCGAGGGAATTAAAAGGGAGAAGACTATTTGAAAGAGTTCATCAGTCAAGTGTCTCCATCATTTTAGAAACGGTGCTTGGAAGCTACCCATGGAAGGTGAGGCTGTTTAAACTCAAATCCGTACGATCCGCTTGACGAAGAAATTAGTGATCGGACATTGATTTGCATTGGGGTAGCTTCTGAATGATTCACACACCATGATGCATTCAACAAACGAAACCGCGGGAGTAGGCGTAATAATACTGCAAATAGGTGTTGTAATAAGAGAGAAAAGCCTTGGCGACGATCGTGATGTGTCACCAAGCATCATCAGCCCGAGTATTGGTGGGTGCCAGCCATTTAAATTAACCGGCCCTCCGCCATTTTATTCAGTCTCTCCTTTCGCTGAAATTTACCATTTTTTGCTTCTCATAATTCATCCTTAGTCGTTCTCTGTCATACTTCCCATCTTCCTTCAATTATGGTCTTGAGTAAGTTACCGTGCCTCAAAGGGCGTCTTAGAGAGTGACCCTGGGAGTGTCAATTAGTTTCTCTCTTCTTCTTGTGAGTGTCCTCCATAGACTTCTCTCTTCAACCAACTTTACAAGTATTTTTCATTTGTTTAACCGTTTTGTCTACCCGTTTTGCTTTCATCGTTCTTCGGTATCACCACATTTCCATTACCTCATCTTCTTTTCACTGCTGCCTCATCCTCCAAGTCTCACATTCTAGCAAATTTGGACTTTCATACAAGTATATACATGCAAATATACATTACATAATAAGGACATTTACGTAACATGTTTGCCATTGCTTTTTTCGTTTTTCAGAATTTTGAAGAGGTCTTTCAGAGTATGTTTGAGGGAATGAATTCCTGGGCAAATGGAGAGATTGTGCGAGTAACGGCAAACATATTATGTGAATTCTATTTGTAAACTGTAACTTTTCAACAACCTGCCAATTCATCGGCCTTCATTAAAAAACACCTAGCCTTTATTCAAAGCTGGTCTTTCACAAATCCACACCAGTACCCTGCAATTGACCAAAACGCAAAGCATGTCCTTCGGAACGTACCAATTCTTTCCCATCTCACGGTGCTTCCTCGCGCGTATTTCGCAATACGTTGGGCAGTACACCACACCCCTCAACGTCCGCATTAACAATCACGGTGCCTCATGCAAACCCTTCCCCGCATTAGTCTCTTTACCAGTGCCTAAACATGCCTTCCTCCACAATGTTTCATTCAACGTGTCTATTATTGCCTAATTTCTCCCATCAGACACACTCCTAAACCTCAAAACCCTCGAGTCGGCATGCATCTGGTTCGGGCAACATCGGGCGTAGGTATGAATCTTGCCCACCCCCAAGCTCTCCCTTCAGCCATCCTCCCTATTCCCGTCTCGTCCATCAACCGTATTCTCAGTTTTCTTCCTTCGGTTGAGAAAGGTGGTTGTGCCCCCGAAATATTCAAAAACCAAAACTGTGACTGTCTCTTTATTTTGAGTTTCTATGTTTGATATAACACCACACCATCGCCAAGCTTGTGACTGACCACAACAGGCACCATGTGGGTCGCGGCCACGGAGGGAGAAAGATACGACGCCGGTATTCAAAAGCTGCTTACAAGGATGCAAAAAGTGATTGATCGTCAAGGGAACTATGTAGAAAAATAGCTAAATGCTCAACCTTTCCAACGATGTGCGCAAAGTTGAGAATAAATTTGATTTTTCATGAAAAAATACAGGAGACCTTACTTTTCGAATCGCCCTCGTATGATGCACGGAGGAACTTAGGTAAAATGGACAGATTTATTGAAGAGGTTATACGAAAAGGATGTGAAGGAAGAGACTCAGGCCGGGAACGTGGAAGCTGCAAGACATATCCCGCCAAAAATATTTACTAAACACAGTAATGGAAGAATCCACAGCAATATGGAACCACAGAGGAAAGCCAATGCTTAATAAATAGAAAACCCAGTTTGGAAAAGGCGTGAGTGAAATGAACTTCGTGGAAGTGAAGAAAATTGGGAGGTAGTAGATATTATATGAACTATTGCTGGAATAAAATTTATGGCGAAAAAATAGGGGGTGATGGATACAAATTAGTGTCTGAGAAATTGATTGGACATTAAATCCTATTAGGAGAGTTATTCATGAGATATGCACCGAAGATGAAGATGCTGAGGCCATTGAGGACTAATGAAAACATTGAGTGAAGACGGTTGAAATTAAAATGGGAAATATGATATTTTTACCATCTAATCTATCTACCTATAGAAATACCTTGGGTCCATTTTAAATATACAGGTCAACTTACGTGAAATTGTGATGCATTGGACTCAAAAACATTTTAATTCACACCCTGTGATGTGGAGCCTAAGTGTGAAGTAACAGGTAGAAATGTTACGATCGGACATGGTAAGCATTAGAATATTCTATCACGATCCAGCCAATTTTCCCATATCAAAAAACACAACGAAAAAATATCAAGCTGGGGTTTTAATATCAAAAAAGGGTCCAGTGAAGAAGAGGATAAATGTAGATTCAAAGAAACTGCGGGAGTTGCCGCAACAGTAACTTTTAACGGAGTCATCCGCCAATGCGCATAACACTGCAACAATTTTTAAAGTGCAAAAATCATTCGCCTTGACCTGGATGAAAATTGCAATAACACAATCAACACATGTATATTTTTTCCCCGCAAAACTCATCGGATAACACTTTTTCTGTGTTATGTACAGTGCAAAACAGCATAAAATCGGTCGAAAACCACAACGGATATAAAAAATAATTGTAACTTTCCGTCGCCGAAAAAATAATATCTACTCCCGCGGCTCCTTCGAATCCGAAATCTCACGGAATTTTCGACTAACGTCAACTAAAAGGAACAAAGGTCAGACGTGACCAAAGCAGCCACGGTATCCGGCTTTTTCCCTTACATCTCTCGGTCTGTGAAGAGAGGGGAGGAGAGGAGGGAGTCCAAGGGTCACGCGGAAAAGAATGTTTCCGTCGACTCAAAAGCGATAACTTTTCCAGACTTTCACCCGCATGCGGCGCGGGGACCGAGAGTCAAATCTCCAATCGAGTCCGGCAGATATGCTAGCTGCGGCTTATCTGTGAGGAACGTAACACGCTTAACATGGTGGTAGGAGATAATGAGTGCCAAGCGGAGCGGAGTAATGCGTATTATGTTGCGAAGATATGAGTATAAGGCGAGTTTAAGGGGAGATAATACCTGACCTTTATGACGAGGTCTTGCTGACGAGATCTCTCCACTGAGCAGGCAGAAGTCGATCGGACGGGATCAGAGACGCGTTGCTGGAATCTGGGGGGATGGATGTGCAAGGGAAGGTCGCCCTGATCACGGGCGGTGCGAGGGGCATTGGACTGGCCTGCGCCAAGGAGTTGTTGAGGAAAGGGTGCAGCGTGAGTATATTACAACCGACCCCACACGAATCACATTCCCGATGGAATCACACACGTTCAATATCGACTTGGTGGTATTCCATGACTGTGTTATCAGTAACGCCGACAAAATCGTAAATTAGTACAGTGAAGTTCCGTGTTTAGGCCCATATCGTTTACACCGCTACTTTTTTGTCTTTACCATATGACGAAAGGGCCAACTGTGACCATGCAGACCGCATACGGCTTAAGGAGAATGTGTATCTTAGGTTGTTTGAAAGTTAATGCTTAGTGGGTGGAGGGTTTGATTATGACCTTGAGGCTCGGGATCGAATCCCGGTGACTCTGTACACCTCAGCATCACCCAAGCTGTGTGAATATTCGAGTAGTGCCAGATCACCCTTGAAAACCGAAGTCAGAACAAGGAAAGTAAAGCCCCCAAACCCTGAATGTGTGAATTTCACTGGTCGTAGGGCTAAGTACATACAAGAAGAGTTATACCCTCAACCATCTATTCAATCCACGAGCTTATTACTGTGAGGTTACCGTGGTGTCATGGTTATAGTTACGCATTTCGCTGTATCTATTTTTTCATCGCCCATACAGCGATAACCTAGTGAATTGAGTGCTTGGCTATTGGACGGATGGCCTGCTTTCGAAACTGGATTACACATTTCGGCTACACCCGATTTGTTGGATCTTTCTTGGATGCAGGAAAGAAAACTGCCCCTCAACGTTTGCATTTTAATTTCACACGCATTAGGGCTTAGCATAGTGAGTTCTCCCTATCAAACCAACTATTTAGTTGATAACTAAGGTATCATACCCCTGAGTACCTTGTGAATTTTCAGAGAGCCCGAGGGATGAAACATGACGGATCGCCTGAAAACAATTTGTCATTGTGAAGGTGGTGACTGATCCGCTTAGACTTTTGTTGCTATGTTGGTGATCAGGTGAGAAACAGTAGACCTTGGAGAAATGGGGATGCAATAATACGGATCATGAAAGTTATAGGCTATATCGAAAGAAATATTGGTTTACAGATTTCCTCAAGTCATCTTTCTCAACCTCTTCACTCTTCATGGTTAATTGCGCGAAGGACATCCTCAATTGCTACTCGACGTTCATCCTTGCTATTTCACTGCAGTCCTCCCCATCCACTGTATCCCCCATTACAATCTTCATTAATGTGAAGAGAAATGTGATTATTTAGTACTCCTTTCCTTGGTGTCAGTGTTTTCTACAGATTTTAATCTTCAATCGCTCTCCTAAGGGCTCCTTCATCAGTCACTCGGTCTGACAATTTTATTGTGAAAAAAAAAGTTTTCTTCGGCAGAGGTACCCGTCTCAAATTTTTGCTATGCAATTTAATTTTGATATCGATGAGAAATATGAGTGTGAAGCGGTCATGGAACAAAATTAATAAATTTAAGCCGCTCCTTGGTTTGGATCTGTAAGGATACGAGCAAGACCTTTATCTCTGATATTTTAGCGTCATCAAAAATGTTTACAGAGATTGCTGCTTCACAGAGAGGTTTGAGATACAGAATACAATTTAAATTCAATGGATGAGACACATTTGTCATATAACATTGGGTTGAGTTTTCGTGCCTTGATGATTTATTAAGTCGAGATATGATGACTGGTGGCACCTTGGAAGATATCGCGTGATTTTTTTGGGTACTAGATTAGTTTGAGGAGATATTGGAAAGGAGTGGAATTGGTTATGGCACCGTGATTTGACGGACGTTGGAACTTAATTGCTTAGTTATCTGCCATTTCAAACTCTTCCTTTTGGTTGTGATATCTGTTTGTACATCAATGCAACTCCCGGTGAGCCACCCCAAGGGCGTGGGACACCAAGTGTTCGAATATCAGCCATGAAAGTGTAAAGGAAGAAGGCTGTAATTGGGAGGCATGTATTAATTCGTTCGTGATGCGTCCTTTTAGTATTATAATAATGATTTGCATGTGGAAGAAATGCAACTTTGAATCAATTGCATTTTACTTTCGACAGTGTCTATGGTGTACGGAGTCGCATAATCGAAGCAGCAGTGGTATTCTATTTTTATGGTGATACAAATTTACTCAGAGTGAAGTAATATTTAAGGAAGTAATATTTTAAAATATCAAAATATCATTATATAATTGCTAATTAAACTGCTACGTTATGGTTCTACCTGCAAGAGGGTGATCTAATACAATTAATGCCACATTTTCTCAAATGTTAGAAGTTACGCGCTCTCCGAAATATCGGTGACAACTTTAAAAATAGCTTACATATTAATTGTTGCAAAAACAATTTGTGTATGCTTGTTTAGTTTTATTTGCAAATTAATTCTCACTTTCCACTAAATTGTCTATGCTATGATTTAAGTTTTCACACCGTAAATTTCCATCTACTTCAAATGAACAGAGAGACAAAGTAATGAAATCATACGTAGTCACACCACTACCTTGCGAATGAATGCAATTTCGAATGTTTCAATTGATTTAATTCGAAATTTTCCCCCAAAGCAGTTCCGCAGCTTTTGCTAATAGAAAAATAATGTCAATTCATCTTAATAAAACAGTGACTAATTTTGTGTGACTGAAATATTGAGAAATTAGTTTATATTCGACGAATGTTATAATCATTGCAAAGGAAAATTTCAAGAGCAATTGAGGATTATTTTATCCCAGCTTATAATTGCTGTCCATGCTGCAATGTTGCGTAAAATACTGTTGTGGTGGAATGCATTTTCACGCATTCTTACCATAATAGTCTTTCCGACGAAAAATAGCGAATAAATATTCTAAAAAAGAGAGAATTTAAAAGTTAAAATAATGGAGTGAATAAACGTTCTCGAATTAGAATTGACAGTATAATTTCCTGTAGAAAATATCATATCGGAATAGCCGGTTCGTTCCGGCATATTCGTTCCATGTAACCTTTGATTTTGATTAGGTTTAGTTTTTAATGAATTACTGCTAAATTTATACATGAGTTCAGCAAATATCATCTATCTAAATTATATTCAATCTAAGACATTTATATCGATATGTTGGCCAATATACATACGTATGAATCCAGTAGATTCGTGCTAAACGATTTCTTTTACTTTTCTTGTAAGACTTGCGTTTACTCATACAATAAATATGAAATTTCTCGAATTTACCACACGTTTGAGGTTTATCCATGGGATATTATAAATCATGTAAAAATCTGAGTCAAAGCGAGTCGTTCATCGAATGAGCCAATCTAGGTCATGATAGCAGGGCAAGACAGACGACTTGCTGTGACTGAAGGACAGCCTTACTTTTCGAAGGTCACAACGAAACGTTTGCGAAAATATAGGACATGATTATAGAAAATAGCGTTATATCATAATTTGATTTGGAGGAAGAAACTATAGCAGTGCAAAGTCTAGCAAGTTGCCAAAGTGAGACGAAAGAAGGAAATGGAAGAATGCAAACACAGAGTTAGGTAGAAGAACTTACTAAGTATTTTATAATAAACTGAGGCGGGAAAGTGACATACCCCAAGAAGCGTGGAGGAAAACCCAGTGTGAGGACATGGAAAGTTTACCAAGGAAAGGAGAGATGAGTGAGAAGGAAGGTGAAGGATCTATCTGGAAGTAAGAAGGGAAAAACGTCAGAAAAATAATAAAAAGAGGAAATTCATAGCACTGTTTAGAATAGATGGACTGTATAGAATAGCAACGGCCATTGAAAGGGAATATGGCGTAGATGAAGATAGTATAGGTCCAGGCTTAATTGGTGGCGATATAGAAAGGAGCTTAAGGGAATTGAGATCAAATAAGTCCGTGGGGTGGACAATATTCATGCAGAACTACTAAAAGGTTTTTAAAAAAACGTTTGAGAAAAAGTCGGTACCTCTTCCACGGTCGGAATTAAAGAGGGAATTGTTAGAGTGAAGGATATCAGGTTGTGTTTTGCTAGGGGAAGCAAGGAAATATATCGCTGCACCGTTTAGAGTCTGTGTACATCATCCAAAATCTACCTTAACCGGTAAAATACCAAAAAAATAAACAAAGAAGGATATAATTTCATATCTTCCATCATAAGGAAATAAATAGAGGGTAATTTAACGTACAATATCAATACTTTCCTCTAGTGAGCTGAATTTCTCATTTTCTACTTTTTATTCGATCGTACATAGCTGTGGCCTCTCCTATAAATTTTATGACAAGCCCATAGAAATATCTAATATGATAATTTAAAGCATAATGGAACAAAGAAAGAGATAAAAAATGAACGAATGTTTCCGCGAGATTAAAAATTGATACCCAGATGAGAATTTTGTGAATTGTTCAATGTTGGTAAACTTGACAAAATATATAAAACTATAAACACAATAATCAACCCGAAGGTCGGTTTGGTAGGTGATAGTAGAGTTCACCCAGTAATAAGCCCGACGGCGTGTGAATTTCGGACATCAGGGTAGGGTGGCCAGTTCCTGAGCCGGTTATGGTTTCTATAGCCGAAAAATCACATGGCTTGGGTGGAGGTGCCTTACCCGGGAATCGAAACCGGGCCCCTCCGGTCAGCAGTCCAACGCTCTACCCCATGGACTACCGCGACCTTATAAATATCTTAATAGCGAAATGTATTACTGCTAATTTTAAAATGGCCATTAAATATTTATAAAGTTTATATGATACTTGCATAAAATATATTTGGTACTGAAATAAACTTCAACTTAGATACATTTCAGAGATTTTATACTGTCAGGGGTTTGTTTACATGAAAAGTAATTATAGGTGGAGAATATTTGCCTAAAATATTAAATGACCTTTTTACTTGAATACTTAGTTATCGAGTTATCTAGATTGATTTGCCCATTTGGAAAGAAATCTAACCACCAGGCAAAGTATACACGCAATAAAAGACGTATGTACGTACTCTTATGCCTCAACAAACAATACGATATTATCACTTCAAATGTTTGCGGAAGAAGCAAGGTCATTTATTCTCTGAACGCTCTATATCCGAACTGGACTTTGTTCTCATTAGTGATACAAAACACTTGTATGTAATAAGAGAAAATAAAACAAAATGACAAACAAAGCTCACAAATACGAGTAACCAGAAAATATTTCCTCGAGAGTAAGTGCCAAGTGAAATGAATATAAATCAATATTGATTTTTATAACGCGACGAGGAAATTAAATTGCAGGTTTGACTCTATAAATCCACATCATAATGCTATGCAAGTTGCTTAATTGGAGTTCATTAAGGGGTGTTAGCATAATTGCGTGTAAATGATGGTAATCTAGGGCATCTTTAATTTTTTATAACTGTCCATAGATCGAAAATTTGATAACATCTAGATATTTCACAAACTCTGAGGTGTTTGGCCTTGAATTAGTTGAAATCGCGATTCCTATCTATAAATACGAGTATATGACTGCGGGATAATATCATCTTGTTTTTATCTAAGTGGTCTAATCTTTTGAAAATGTTGGAAATTAATCATTCTTACGATTTCAGAAGCCAACTTGACATTTGTGGGTCTTCCTTGGAAAGAAAATCTGCATGTTATCACGGGTCCTCTCACTATGGTTTCCTGAATACCTCATCAATCCTCATCAATCCTCTTTCTCCATGACAATTTGTTGTTAACACAACTGACGGCTCTACGTCGAGCAAGAATTCAGTTCCACATAAACACTCGAGGAAGGTTCACTATTTATAGTTTCGTAAATTAGTAATAAGTCTAACGAACTGACGCTTAAGATCTTTGAGTACTTCCTAGGATGTGTCACAAATAATTTTCGTGTACCTTAAATACGACGAAAATCGAAATGAATAGCACCTCTCCTTTATTTCTCCATCACGTTTACTACTCCCACCCAATGAAGACGAACTCCCTTCAGGCGTATTATTCTAGTAATATTTTTCCAACCCGTACTCACATCAATTAGGGATGGGATTTCCTTTCTTCTTTTCTCGGAGGTCTTTTACCACGACGTGTGAAGTCCTCATCAACTGTTTATTTAGAGGATTTTTGGCAAAATTTCAATACTAGATCATTAGCCATTTAGTTGATATACGATTTAGAGGAAAGCGAAGGAACTCAGGTGACCCGACATTAGTTCAGCAGCGCTTGTTCGCAGACGAAACTTGATCGCGCATTCGACCGACAACTCACGAGAAGTCGAAGTTCGTACATTGAAACCTCACAAGGGTGGAATCACAGAGAACCACGTGATTTTTCCGGGTAGATTTTTCGCGGGTCTTAGAGAGATCAAAGCAAACAACGAGGGTCTTTGGGAAAGTGAAAAACATGAAAGGCATATAGAGGCAATATTAAGGCAATACGATTCATGCTAATTAAATAATGCATGTACCTTTAAAAAAATAACAAAAAAATAAAAATAAATAAAAAAAATAAAAGGTGTTTATAATTGCGTAAATGTTAAAGCGTAAAATGACCTCAATACAAGCGAACTGAAAAAACCTCTTTGAACATTAATTTCCATCTCAATCGGTTTCAAATATAATGATTCATAGATACAATAAAATCTACACTGATTGTTTTCTGTCTCCGTTTCACAAGTGCCGTCTTTCAGAGGGACTTATTGGAGAAGAAAAACCTCACAATATACAAGGAGTCCTATGTTTCCGGCTTAGACAGAATTCCTTTTTTAATTCAACTCCGCTTAAACAACATTTCACTGAATTGTCATGGTCCAGACGGAGAGAGAGAGAAAGAGAGACGCGTGCACGTGTTCACCCCACCCTAGCTGTTAAGAATTTCGAGCTTAATAATTCTCAAAAGAAATTAGTTGGCTGCCTGGATCAGAAATAAAAAAAGAACAATCAGGCAGCTGGGCAATAAATCACGTTGATTGACACTTATTTTCATGTGATTGGGTGATCAGGTGGCGATCTGCGACATAAATGCACTCGAGGGTGAGGTGACACACAAGGCACTGGCCGCGGAATTCGGACCCGAGCAAGTGATATACATCCGCGGCGACATCACCAAAGATGACCAATTCGAAGGTGAGACGACTGAGTGGTGCTGGGCAATTCTTGGGGTAAGAGGGGGGATGGTTGGATGTGGGACCCTTAATTTATAATAAAAAGTGCTGTTCCCATCATTGACGATTGTAACCCGTATTTATTTGTACATTCCTCTCATACATGCCTAGTAAATCCACCACAGACCCTTGAAATTCCAATATCCGTGTTGAAAGGGTGAAAAAATAAATTTTCCACTTTTCTTGCAAACCAGCTGATATCGTCCTCTTTCATCATAGGTAATTGTTTCAAAAGAGCCGACAATCCCACAATTCCATGCTTTGTTCGGTAACCACCATAAATTCTGTATGAGCAAGCAGTCTTTTGCGTTTAAATGTAAAGCGGAAATGAACGTGAAATGCAAGATTTCTGGATATTAAGATATTACATTTTCTAGATATTTAGAGACTGAAAGCGTCGGAAGAAGTAATGAAATTTTGAATACCGAGTTTCCTTCTTTGGGGCGCTCCTACTTCAGAATTAATCTAGCATTCGAAGATAAGAGCATTTTTAATTTTCAATATACCATCCACTCCGAGTGCGTCCTCTGCAGTGCGTGCGCTCACAGCAATGTACTCGTTAGTACTTCTTAGTACGAAAGAAGGGATGGGCACGCTGTAACGGATATTCGAATGTACTTCGAAGGTCATCTCTACAACTCATTCGGGCCCAAATCAATCCACGTGTAAGATCGCGACCCGTCCCATGAGACGACAAACGTCCAAATTTTTATCGTAAAATTACAAATAATTCCAGATTTTCCCGAACTTAATTTTTTCAGGATCTCGCATTGAATTAACTTAACGCATATCAACAACGCCACGAAAAGACCCATGTAATGAGAATTTGGAATATTAAAGTGCATCTTCTTTTCCCTGATGGAGAAACATATTAAATGCCAACAACTATTAATCAAAACTAAAAGGAAACGATAGTTATATTCAGTTGCACTTAATAACGCTTTGAATTCTTTTATATATCGATTGCTTTATGTTTATCTACCAATAAGTTTTTATTGTTTTACGATATGTTTTTCGCAAATTAAATTCATTTTTATATTTATGTTATGATATTCTTTTCTTTGTTTCTGCATTTCTAAAATTCTATGGCCCCGCCTATTATAAATGGTTTAATTTCCAGGAATGAGAGTTTCCGAAAAAAGTTTTGAGTTTCCCAAAGAAAAAATGATCAAATTTTATAAAAATTACATTAATCATTCGTGTCATTGTTTGCAGTCACAGCGATTACCAATATGATTTTTTTCTGAAAAAAATCGCCGGATTTAATTTGCTTGTGCCATTCCGTTAAAGAAAAGTCTATTTCACATGTCCCCCTTGACGAAGCTAAATAGGCCACCAATATGTGTGAAAAGCCAAACTTTTGAATTTAATTTATATACCATCCTCATAAACTTAATTACATATCATCCAAAAAACCAATATCACGTAATATTTTTTCTCTTTTTAGAGGCCTTCAAGAAGACGAAACACACTTTCTCTGGTCTGGACATCGTGGTCAACAATGCGGGGATATTTGACGAGAAACGGTACGAAAGGATGATCGCCGTGAACGTGGTGCGTGATTGTTTGTCACTAAAAATAAGATAAATAGTTGATATCGGTCTCGGCAATATTCTCTCAATGTCTTTGTGTTTCCCAGTTTTTCCAATATCGCTAACAATACTTCCAAAGCTAAAACTGGTTTGAGATGGGATCAAATGTCGTTTTTTTCATTTTTTATTCATAAAACAAAATGCAATCGTAACTTCATATGGTTACATGAACAAAATTATCTCTTTTTAAAATACATGTTCATTTTTGCCCTGCCCGGACGCCTCTGGTGACCGGTGCGACCCGTGGGCCCCCGACAAGCTTTTGACTTGTCACCAGGCTTCCCAGGGGCCAAGCCATCAAAGTTGAGACAACACCCTCGATCGAGGCGGGACTTAAACCTACGACCTTTGGTTTATATAAGGCGAGCGAGTAACCCATCCATCTAACCCGTCCGGCGGTTCAAATAATGACAAAAATAGATTCCAAATGAGCTAAATAAATTATTAATTTATGTAATTAATTTATTAATTTGTCCCCGTAAAATATTGAAAAAGATATTACGATCAAAATGAATATTATTATTTAAGATATATTATGCACGGGTACAAAATTCCCAGCCCTGCATTTCCAAGCATCGCCTAACAATACAGGTCTTGATACTCTTCAATGCAATATTACCCGTCCTCTATTCCGTATCCTTTCTTACTCCCTTCATTTCGTCCAATATACCTTTCTTCCTCCCCCTAATTCGTTGGCCAAAAATTTTCCCCCCCAATCGCAGTCTTCAACATAACATGGACAATGAAAATTCCCTGTGCTCAGTTTTCTTGCCTCCTTCAGATCTCTTCTAACAGCACTCTTTCCTCCTTTATAAAGGACTATAGCTTGCACAAAAAACCGTAAATATATCATAAATATATTAGAAATTACTTCATAAAAATATCATGAAAAATATCTTCTTTCCAGTAAATCCATTCATTTGGGCCGAAAATAATAAAGTTCTTCTTTTTAGAAGTATTTCGTGAAGCCATGCTCCAGGAAAGGATCCATCCAATATTAAAAAGAAAGACTTTCGGCACTGGCAGAGGGGCTTGGAAGTAATGGCATTTTACGTCAAATCCATCAAGAATCATAGTTTGAAAATTATAGATTTTACAGTCGCGAGAATATTTTTAGCATTCATCTTTCCATTCGGGCGCAAAATCGACTCGTTTCCAATGGTTTTTTGCGCTTCGTTCTTTTTGGCTAAATCTACGAGTGAGTAATAGATGGATCGAGAATTCGGGGTCAACACTCTTCTTACCAAGATTCCAAAAAAAAGGTGAGAGGAGAGAGTGGACCAACTGCCAAATTTCACTGGGCAGCAGTCCGAAGTAGTTGTTTCCGGGAGGAAACCACGGTTGTGTGACATTTATTACTGATCGAAACTAAAATCTAACACGATAGATTCTGCGGTGAGGATTTAACGTATCGCCGTGATTATGTGTCGATAAGTCTAAACTTCAATGTCAAGACGGTTTAATACAATCCGTTCATCGCTCACCCCCTTTTCCCACAATATTCTCATTTCTCTCAGCTGTCGGCTGAAGTTTGATGACATCTTTTCTCCAGATGTGATTATGGGGCCTCAATGACTTACATCACGAACCGAGTTTACCCATGGCCGAGGCGGATTGATAACTGAATTATATCAGAGTTCTTTTATATTGGCATTGGCGCAGTGAGATAATTTTCGCCTCTTCGAGATAAGCACTACTGCTTCCGAGTCGTCGAAGTATCTTACGTCAAGGCGATCATTATCGTTTTGAAATATTGCGATAATATTTGGCAACATTTGTAGCGTGTCCTAATCAGCAAATAATTCAGCGACTATGGTCTCGTTGGACAGCTTTGTGAGTATTCGTCACTTAGATATTTTAGTTACTTGCTTGTCTATTCACTCAAGTTTCAAACTCGCACATGAGTACTTTCTTAACCCGTACCTATAACGTTACTCCACGGGCGATCGAAAAAACAGTCCCACTCCTATCCCATTTCGATGTCAGGTACGTACTTCGTTCCCAGCTCAAAGTCATTTCCAAAATATAAGACATGAGAGAAATAATAGCATATTAGGCATCCGATTTTTCGATTGAGGTGAAGGTAGTGCAGCAATTATATGCATGAGAACAAGAATATGGTGGAGCTGACGAGCACCATAGAATAAAAATATCTAATTTACTTGAAGAAGATTGAATTGTCACTGCACGAGCGCCACCTTAGTTCAGAAATTATCGACGAGTGATTAAAATTTATGTAACGCCCATTATTGCATAGTTCGTAGTAGGTATGGTGTCAATATACAATTTTCAAACACTCCGAGGTTCTAATTAATATTTGAAACGTCTTCGAAAACACATTTTGGGCATGTTAGTCGCTATTTTTTTAAACTATGCAATTTCGGCTGTTTTTCCACAAATTAATTGATATAACTTTTAAATGCGGTTGAGAACTGATATGTTGACACTAATAACTCTTATTAAACTGCACATACGATATAAGTTTATCGTGACAAGAACATATATGTATATCTGCCCAATCAATTCATAGTTCCTCTGGTTGTAGTCTACTATAGCCATAAGAACACGTGTGAGATCTTGGATTTTCTTTTGTCAATTTTCTTAAAAATAACACGGAAAAATTCCTTTGCATAATTGTCAAATGATGGGCGGTGGCGTCAGACTCTACGCAAACGTAGACTGTTTCATTAAAATAGCATGCAATTTAAATCACGATACAACCTCCTTAATCAATGCTCGCCCCGAAACCATTGCCGTATTTTAATTATTAATGCACTAGAATTTCTATTCTTCCTTGAGCGTGTCTGAAAACAATTTCAATACGTATAATCTAAAGTCCTGCAATCTCCTTGCCATCCAGTTGTATTTCTTCCTATCGGCCATCGCTTTAACTACTACAAGGTCTACACAACATTTTGAGAAGAGAAACAAATTTTTTTGCTATATGTGGAAAAGTATAAATTTCATTTATTAAGTAAGAAAACGGAAAGGAAATTAGGACCAAATTTGAAGGAGAAAAATAATATTGTAATGTGTAAGAAGCAACAAAATATCGTGTCTACAGGACAGCGTAAGTAATCGCAATGGAGGACTTCAGTGACACATTGTCACCAAACAATACAGGCTATTTAAATGAATTTAACAAACCCCTAGAGCAAACATTACACTAATATGATTCGACAGAGTTGAAAGTGTAGCACAGTGGTATCCATACGCTTTTGGTTACGTACCCCTGAGACAAAAAAACTATAACGCGAGTCCCTGATATTATAAGTACACACACACACAACCGCCACAATCAGTAGGTAGTGACCAAGATCTTTGCTATTTCCTCTTATTCGAGTATGCGATAAGGTTTCCACTGTCAAATCCTTGTCGTTTTGATGCTCATGATTGTGAATTTTACAAATACAAGTTAACGTTTGTTCATCCTTAATTTTCATGTTTTTTCCGTCAAACGGTCTACCCCTTCAGGTGCGGGTAACCTACTTTGGAGACGCCTGATGAAGCACAATCGGCATAGTACGAGGGTCATCCGGAAAGTAGTACCCGTTCGTGCCGCATGAAGTGCTGACGACGCGAGTAGCCGCTGGACGAGGTCAGATAGCTTCAGTGGCTTGTCTGCCTTCTCTGAGCCAAGTTGCGTGACGCTAGCATTGCCTGTGTTGTTTCTGTGATTGTTTACAATGTTTAAAAAAATTGAGAACGCCGCCAGTTGTGAAGTGAGGGCAGTGATTAAATTCCTCAATGCAAGAAACGTTCGCCCATGTGATATTCATCGCCAATTAAAGGAGGTGTATGGAGACAATGTAATGGACGAGTCGTCTGTTCGGCGGTGGTGTCGCAACTTCAACATGGGGAGGGGGAACACACACGACGATGAGCGTTCGGAGAGACCGTCTGTCATTACAGACCAACTGGTGAGCTCAGTTGACGAATTCGTGAGGAACGATCGGCGCGTCACAATTGATGACATCTGTGAGCATTTTCCCAATGTTTCTCGAACAATTGTTCATGAAATTGTTAAACACCATCTGCATTATGCAAAAATTTGTGCAAGATGGGTCCCTCGCGTATCTCAATGAGCTGGCGGCGAAGGACTATGCAGCAGGAATACAGAAACTTGTCACACGTTATGACAAATGCCTTAATTTGCTTGGAGATTATGTTGAGAAGTAGTTTAAAGTATCCTCTTTCAAATAAAATTTTTTATGTTTGTTAATATTTACTTTTGTGTCTTTATTTCACGAACGGGTACTACTTTCCGGATGACCCTCGTAGATGCTACTAAATTAAGGCCTATTGCATACATAAGTAGGTATATTTACACAGGCAGTATCCTTGAGGTCCTATAAAAAATTAATAGAATTTTAACCGGGAAATGTTACACTTTGATCTAATCATATCACCCTGGGACAATACTTGAGTCGGGTAACAAGTTGAATATTTTCATCATTGAATGAACAGGATTGTTGAGTGTCTGTCAAAATATTAACGCCTATTTTCTCTACATGTTCTACAGACATCGACGGGAAGAGGTACTGCCCTGGCGATGAAATACCTGGGAAAGGACAACGGAGGTAAAGGGGGAGTAGTTGTCAACATAGCTTCCGTCTTGGGCCTGAAACCGTACGCCGGATGCCCGATGTACTGCGCCACGAAGCACGCAATAATTGGACTGAGCCGCACTTACGGGGTAAGTCGGTGCGACAAGGCCCACTGACGACGGGCTTACAATGAGGGTCGTTCAATGATGGCATAAAATTGAACAAGTGGATGATTTTGTATATCTTCGTAGAATCTTTGCGGAATATGGTCGGTTTGCATCCTTCATAGCCTATCCATTTAATAATGAATAAAAGGACTCACGAAATCAAATTGTACTATCCTATAGAAAGTTGACAAGCGTTGATTTAAAGCTTTTGAAATGTGGGTGTGGAGAAGGATGGGGAAGGTGAAATGGATGGAAAAGAAAATTAAAGTAGATGAACTAGGAGTTGTGAGGGAGGAAAGAGAGATAAACAAAGGAGGCAGGAAAGGCGGATGCAGAGCAGCCAACTTTCCTGGCTCGTTTGTATTTCTCTCAACAGTCCCCTCTCCTCTCCTACCACGCCCAGCACTTTCTCGTTAATCTTTCTTTTTGTCTATTTCTACTTGTCCATGCATCTCCTTACTCGCATCTCAAAAGTCTCCAATCTACACCTACCATCTTGCTTCAACTAACAAGTTTCGGCTCCTTAAAAAACCACGATCCACATCAAACTTTGAACGAGCTTTACCTTAACATCCTTGCTCTAAGTCCTGGCCATTAATTCCGTTTCCCCTACGACAGCTTCTTTGCCACAACACAGTTTAACGCACTACTTGATCTTACACCCGCACTATTTTGACCATCTTGGTCTAAAACGCTTCCCGATACAAAATACACTCGTAGGTAATCTGCTCCACCTGCTCTAGTTTATAACCTCAATTTCAATATTTAACTAGCCTTTCTGCTCCTCCTAGATTGGCGATGGGATGCTGAAGACTGTGATGATGGGAGAACGTTAGGCAAACGAGGGAGGGGTAGGAAAAGGTTAGGAATGTTGGACAGAATGAAGGGAGGAAGGAAGTATGCAGAATCGAAGAAGGGTTTAAGTGTTATATCCGGTGTCAGATTGTGTTTCGTTAGGCAAACGAGTGTATCGTGGTACAGCCTGCGTTTATACAAAACCTACCTTTAACAGTAGAGGACCAAATAATAATTCTGTTGGAACAGCATGCAAATTAGTCTTTCACATATTAGCTTCTATATTAGCTTCTATTAGGGCATCGAAAACTAAAAATCGTCATCTTTGCTCATTCATTCGGTAATAAAAAAGGATGGACGAATGTCAACCCAATTAATTTTAGTAAACTGGCCCTCAGACGAGTATAACGATAAGGTTAGTGGCTTATATTACATAACTCACGTACATTTTTTACAATAATTCGAATGGTTGGTCACTATGTTCACTTTATGAATTGATTTCTTCACTATTTTAACTACATCTTCAGCTTCTTTTTTTCTATTCTGTAATTATTTATGCCCACAAACTTAGATTGGATTTCCTTCCTTCCTTTATGTGTATTTTTATTATGCACATCTAATATTAAGTTTATTCTTCCACATATAAATATCATCTCATTTGAAATAACTTCTTTCAGGCGCTGAAAATTATAAATATGAAAATATTCCGTAGCTTTCGTTCAAACGTAAATTTTGGAGACCTTTAAGCCTTTTAAATTTTATAATAAGGATGAATAAATACAAAATAAAGCAACAAACTTCATTAACTGCAATAAATAAACATGTCACAATTCCTATTCTTTGTTTGCTGATTGTAACGAGCGACTCTTTCGTCGATGCACAGGAACCCATGTACTTCAATGCGTCCGGCGTGCGGGTGGTCACCGTTTGCCCAGGGATGACCGCAACGGATATGCTCCACTGCGATGCGGCAGTGGAAATGTACAACAGATACGGAATCTACATAGAGGACGTCGCCAAACAACTGTGGGTTTCAAAATGATCGTATTCTCCTCTTAAATTGCATATCAATTGTATGAGAGAGAAGTAAATCCAAAGAGAGTTTGAAATAGCATACGCTAATATGCTAAATAATAATGACATGATAGTATTTTAACTATGCTATCATACTTCAGAGAAATATTCTAAATAATAAACATTAAAAACACGTATTAAAAAGGGTCCCTGGGTCCGTGGCTTCAGGGATGAGTTTTGATACTTTAACAAAATCGTATATGGCACCATAATTCCATCCCATATTCGCACTTCACATGATAAAGGGAAGACAGCCTAGGCCATCATCATTTGTCTTCTACTAGGCAGGTCCTGACTGCTCCGTCACAGTTCTCTAATCTGTGCCATTCTCTTCATATCTACTGTGAAAATCCCCTTCACAACATCCCCAAACTCAAGTATTCGTTCTCTCTTACCTCTCAGGTCTCTTTGGTGTAATAGTAAAAAATTTCTGCTCAGTCCTAATAGCACTAACTCAATTCACATCAATATTCCCTATAGTCTCAACAGTCTTCTGTTACTTAAAGGTATTTTGAAGGTGTAAAATCAATACATTTTGTTTTGGTTGATATGCACCAAACTTTATTATTATACCCGGCTTTTGAATGCGTTGTTAGAATAGTTCCATCAGCTGACTATAGTTTTCTTAAACTAAAATATAGTGACATAACTTTCATGGACGGATTTTAGGGTTCTTCCTATTGGGTTCTTCTCTTGCCTTATCAGTGCATGCACATTTTGAACAATATCTTAAGTCCAAATATCCTCTAGGTACACCAAACCTGTTATTATGTAGTTGGAAACCGCTTTTCGTTAAAATTAAGACAAGTCATTTGGGACATTGAACACTGAACTTTTTAAAATTTTAGACAATTCGACATTGCTTGTACACAATAACAGTCACCACTAGTATGATAAGATCTTTGACCCATATGAGCAGTGATGATGAACCACAAAGTGAGCAAATTTATCATCTACAGGTGATTGCAGCCTTTTTGCCAGTAATCGGTCAAAAAGGTCACAATCATGAAATTCGAAGATAGTTTCATTGTGACCACCTAAATATTGATTAATCTCAAGTCCATGGTAAATAACTTTGAAAACGCTTGCACCGTCTCAAGCATACTTAAGGTCGTGGTCATAAGCATCGAGTAGCATATAATAAAGAGTGATCAACAATAGGTCCCTCTCTAAAGATTATGAAGATAGCCCTCAAATACATGCTGAAGTATTTCGAACAGTATCAAATTGTATGCATAATGGTAACCGTTGTCCCTGCGAATGCGTTTCATATTTGTGATTATCATATTATTTAATATTATTTAATTTATTATTTAATTTAACATATTATTTAATTGCACAGGAAATATTTAGGTCACTCTAGCTCTACACGTGGTCAAGGCTTAGACGCCTATGATTTCTTGTCCTTAATTTGAAATTACCGTTAGATGTTCAGATTGTGTGTGACCCTTTGGGATCCAGTTCAGTTAATATTAATAAATGTATTTTCTGCGGGTTGACTGACTAATTAACCATCTTTTTCAGGCCTCACTGTGTCGGCCTTGGGGTGGCGAAGGTGATAGCGGAGGCTTCCTCTGGCAGCGTTTGGATAGTGGAAGACGGAGAACCGGTCTACGAAGTCAAAATCCCCGATTACTCTACTTATCGAAAATCAACCTGAAGACGCCTCGAAAGCGACGAATCAGTTCGCGCTTGTCTCAGAAACACCTCCTTCGTGAAAAGTTTTCGATGAAAACGGTCACCTTATAGAATCCGCTGGGCGCCGGATCTTCACGAGAACATTAGAAGGGTGGAAGTGGAACAAGGACTCCTTTTTATTAAACAAATCGACCAACTTAAATAATTTTTAATCTGATTCTTTTATATATATATTATATATATATATATATATATATATATATATATATATATATATATATATATATATATATATATATACACACATATATACACCCTTTAAAATGAACTGTATTTAAATCACCAGAAGAAGAAGCAAAGTTTGATTAGCAGAAATATCATACCCTGAACAGTGAGATTACCTTTTACCCTTATTTTTTGTTTGTATAAAAGTTAACTTGAAAAAACCTCCAGAATTATGTTTTAGAATCACATGTGTTGTTTCATTTAAATAAAGTACTACTCCTGGCTAATGCTGACGCGGTGGCTTCAGTAGTCGGCCCATCCAGACCAATGCCAATGGAGGATACACGTCTGTTAGAAGTCTCTCTATTGTCAATATACGTAATATATACACCGCACAATGTTAAATGAGCACTAAAATTAATGTAGAGAAAATTTCAAATTGCACAAAAAAAGTTAATTTTTTTAAAGTCTACTTGCCTTTAAATCCAGATTAAGACGTGCATTTAGAAAAGGAATTTACAAATATAAGATTCCTTGATCTCGGGAATGTGATTACGAATTCTTTAACAGCACCATACTCGGGGTTTGGGATGTTCACACGCTTTTCTGCACATTTAGCTGTGCTGATCGAATAAAGGGACGCCAATAAATATACCCTCGCGGTCCATAATTATATATTTTTCCAACCAAATTATAATTTGGAAAGTCCCGTGAAGTCATATTTCTATCACATTATAATAAAAAAACTAATAACCTCACTTTAGGCTAATGAAGTAAACTTTTGACATCATCCCTCAAATATAAATAACTTTCGCACAGATATTTCTGATAAGCGTAAGCATAACTTAAGGAGTAATTTGGACCTTAAAATAACAACTCCAGCAATTTTATTATTTGTTTTGTCTGAAGCATTGGAATGTTGCTCCCTAACGAAGAGAGTTTGCAACCTTCTCCCAAATCACTCTCCGCCAATATTTTTCTTTTCGATATGAAACCGATTGGCAGAGATGGCAGGATACCACTGTCAATAGTGCTGAGGAAGAATATTTTTTAGGTCGTTGAATTTAAAACCCTTGGAGACGACAAGCGGACACAGGTGGGTATTGGGAACGTCCCAGAGAGCAGATTATAATGATCCAGGTGTTGCACCGAGGGACGCGCATGGGGTCGCTGTTGCTGCCGAAGCTCTGTGTAAGTAGGGATTACGCAGCCCCTCCCCTCCCTAACCTGTCTCCTTCCTCTCCTGTCTCGCACCTAACAGCGACAAGCCCCGGGAGTGAATGACTTCCTGTGAGTCCTCAGGCCGAAAGAGCCTCTTGTTCCTACAACATGAAAAACAGCGCTCAAGCCCTTTCGGAAATCAATTCGCAACAAAATGAGAGCGCGCCCCGTGTTATGAATGCTCATACTCTTGTTATCACAAGTAGGTGATCGACCAGTACTCGAAAATGTCTTCAATCGAACGTAACTGGTGCACAGCGGTACTGATCCGGATCCGGGGCTACGATCCGAATCACGAAAGGCTGTCGAGGAAACGTTAGGGTAGGGGTTTTATTTCTATTGGGGTGGCATTTAAATGTATGTGGATTACATGAAAAATGGAGGGTACGGCTGTTATTTTTAAAAAAATCGCACGAAAATCTATAATAAACCTATTCAATCTTGGTGAACCACCGTTATATTTCAACTTACTGAAAAACCACTATAATGTTCATCATCGTCAAAAAGCAAAACAAGAGACACTAAGGAAAAAGTGTTCGTAAGCAAGTATAGTTTTTTAAATTTTGTATTAACGTGCCATTAGAGCTCACTAATCACTTTTCCTCTATAGCCTGTGACTTCTCAGTATGATCTGGTACTCGAAAATAACACAGCCGAGAGTCATTGACAGTCTTGCAATCCAACGCTTATGCTTTGTTGTTGTTCGTTCCTAAGCGCCTAAGATGCTGTCAGCTCGACGGTCGAACGCACGCCCCAGCCTGTCCCTCTTGACCTCCCACCTGAAGTTTCTGAGGATTATCCTACTCCTTTCACCCCTCTCCTCATGCTCGACCCTGCATCATTCCAGTGGTGCCTCATATTCCAAATACTAGCCTTCAATTTTCCAAACAATTTCTACTATCAAAGCCTATTTTCATGGTCTCTTAAATAATCTCCTTGCTACTGCTCTGGAGTGCTTCCTACTCTTTGTAGAAAAAACAGTAACTTTCTTTCGTAGATAATATTTTACTTTGAGTGCCTATTTCATGATAATTTAAATAGCGACCTTGCAGCTCCGCTAGCTATTCTGATATCTTAAATATAAACACAAACCTTACTTTTATCTACAGCAATGCTTCCCAAACCTTTTCGAGTCACGGCCCCCTTGGATCCATAAACCTATACTCAACGCCCCACAAATCGATAGCTTTCAAATAATAATCAAAATCATAAAACAAAATAGCCAAATGAGGAGTATTGAAATAACTAAATTAAAACAATGACTAATTAAATGATTATTTATAATCCAATGGGTGTAGTTTTAACACCACATTTATGCAAAATACCTAATGCATAATACAAGAGCCTTAGGTGAGAATATACATTTAACATAAAAATAAATTATCAAAACAAATATTTAAAAAAAATCTTTTTTCAGAAGTGTACATGCCATTTTTTTAATTAAATTAAGCAGTTATATAACATAAACCTATTAAATTTATGAAATAAGAATAACTTATCATGTTTTGTTAAAATCAGTTGAAACATTAAGTGACAATCGATTATAGTTTTCCATGGTGTAAAAGCCGTTTAAGGAGATTCTATTGCCTAATTTAATATCATATTTCCATCAAATAAAACTTTAATGGGATGGATGGGCTTGATGACCTAATGCCAGTTTTCCAACGTCTGGTTTAATGTCACTTAGCAGGAGTCTAAAAAATCACCGCGTTCACAAACCTGAAATATATTTCTCTACTTGGAAATAAGCTGATTGACTGCACTAAAACCACGTTCCAGCAAATATGAGGTCGGAAATGCAAGGATGAGTTTTTTAATCGCCATCCATGGCGCAGGATAACGATCGGAAACCTTCTGTAACCAAAACTATTGATTATTGATCTTACTCTTTGGTTTATATCCAACGTCATTCTATAGTCCAATTAATTCTTCCTCCAATACTCCAACTTCATCAATATCTATAAATGGATTTATCTCCCGGTCTGGAATTTCCAACAAAAGAAGATCCTCAAATCGCTGCATCATACTATATTTCTATGCAAGATGGCTAAATGGTCACAAAAGACTCTCCAATCATCCTCACCCGTACCAGCTTGCTCTTCTAGCTAAGGCAGACGTTAGCGGCGACCAATGTTACGCTTGAATAAAAAAAACTTGGAAATAAAACCAGTCAGCACAGATTTGGCCTTTATAAAGTTATTATCATTTCCCTGCAATGGTAAATTTATTTCAATGAACTTTGCAAATAGTTCAGACAAAAATGTAACGTCACTCCTAATCTCTTTAAGGTTGCCGCTGAGGAAAGCATCTTTTATCCTCAAAAACCTGCACGTCAGTGTCAAAAAATTTATAGAAGCGCCTTATACAATTGCCTTTTGATAACCAACAAACTTCCGTGCGTGGTAATACACGTTTGAAATCTTCGTCGTTATCATCACACAACTCTCGAAAGAGTCGATCATTAAGAGCTTTGTTGTAGTTAAGGCGATCACTCTGTATTTTAGCCACCAGATGTAGTCGGTGAATGACAGAGTGAATAGCAAAAACATTTGGTGCATATTTTCTCAAGTATGCAACACAACCATGGCGACGACCAGTCATTGACGGATCTCCATCTGTCGCCACAGCAAGTATGTTAGAAAGTAGATTTTTTGTCCTCGACGAACTGCTCCACGATAAGAAATATTGAATCTCCTTTAGTGTCAGTTCATAATTGCTTTGCAAACAAAACTCTTGAGGCATAATGTCATCTTGAATAAGCACTTAAGTCAGAACACAGATAATTTACCCGGCAAAGTTGAATCGTCCAACTGTAATGCGAATTCTGTTGTTCTCAGGATGCTGCAAAATATACCCTCCACATTTTCAGCCATTTCATCTATTCGTCGTTGAACTGAAGTGTTGCTTAGGGGAATAATTTTTACGGTACCATATGGTGGCTTATGCAGAAGAGTACTCAATACTTCACTTACTTGTATTGTTCACTTCACTTAATTGTATGTGGCTTTCCAGATTGACCAATTTTGTATGATGCACGCAAACTATAAGTAATAATTTTTGAAGCATTACACAATATAATCGAAAGTGCTGGGCGATTTCGCACTCTGTCACAAAGCGACAGAAAAAATGTTGAAGTAGTCCAGCACCCTCCTGCCGCCCCCATAGACTAGGGCACCGCCCCACGGGGTGCGGTAGCGTCCGCTTTGGGAACCAATGCTCTACAGCATTTCCTCAAGTAGTAGTAGTTTTAGGGGAGTCGACCGACAGCTGAGGTCATTTTTGTCATTAGGGATGGACAGGAAATGGGATAAAGGGTGGAGAGAAACCCGGCGTTGGCATTAACCTACTTTTAACGAAAGGCGCCAAGGGGTCGGCAGTTTGACTTCCCATCCGACTGACGGCGTACTCACTCGAAGTGCTCTCCACAAAGAACCTCAAGTGGGGATCGGAATACCACTGAAAAATATCTGCCGCCTCCGGGATTCGAACCCGAGCTCTCTGGGTGGGAAGCTAGTACCGCACCACCCCGATTCCCGCATTTCCTCGACCACGAAAGTGATTGGAAGGATGTGTCTTCAGCGATGATGTTGAAAATGTATTAATAGCCCCATCGTACTAAGGTGGGAAGGATCATGTGAATAAAATTAGAGAGATTAAGTGTAGAGCAGATAGATTTAAGAAGTAATTTTTCCCTTAAACGATAAGGGATTAGAATAACAGCCGACCGCGCTAGGGGAGGAAAGTATTTGGGGTCAAAAATGGTCAGGTGTGTAATCACCCACTGCCACGCACCCGAGCGGACACTTGCAGGGTACTATGTAATGTAAATGTAAAGTCAAATTTTATGATAATTTACCATAGTGCTCTTACTACTCCAGCAGATAAGTCATGTATCCATCAATTTTATAAATCCACAACCAAAATTTTACATCTGTGCCCTGAAAGCCACCGATAATCCTTGTGGCCGGGGGTGCATCTATACCCCATGCTCGAAAAATTCCGTTGTCATACCGGACACGTAATACAGGTAGTTACAGAAAACTTCTGTCATGTTAGGGAATGTAAAAGTTTGTTTAATTCGTGGAGAACACATGCGTAAACGAATTCGTAAAGAGTGTTAATAAATTCTCTCTCGGAAAAGTACCAACCGCTTTCTTCTAGTAAGCCTGATCTGGGCACACAAATGGAACTTCTAAGTCAAACTAATACCTAATCTCCTGCCAGACCCCGAAGGAAGTTGTGAAACGCCACGCGAGTCCTGCGCGCAGAGGGATTGACCTCGCCGGCAAAAGCGAGGCCAGATGAGTGGGCGCGAAGCAGGAGCGGAAGGCAGACCGTTTGTCAGACAAGCAAATTGTCAGCCCACCATCGCACGAGTCTCAACTCAAACCTACGACATGCCACACGCCAACTTAACGAGAGAATAAACAGGGGAAATAAGACGCAAAAAAAGTTAGGGACCTCAGGTTCAGGAAGAAAACTGCGTACGCAACGGACGGAAAGAAAGATTCCTTTTGGTTGGAGACTACGTTACTGTTCGAAATTACGGAGCATGATTCTGGAGCCATCGTGAAATTAAGTGGGATAGGGTTGCGGCACATTCACTGTTTACAACCCTATCTTCCCATTTAAAGACCCCGGATACGAGTCCCGGCGATGGCGGATTTTACAGTTTCATCCCTATCCTTACTTTCTGGAAAAGATTTCATCTTTTAAAAAAATTCATATGATTCTATGGGAGTTTGAAACTGGATCTTCCAATTGCCGCTCGGGGTTGAAACTCCGACCAAGTAACCACGTATGTCTAGCAGCACTACTCTAATATTTTACAACTGAGTGGTCTTGAGTTATATTTTTGAGTCGGTAAATGACAAACTATCGCAATGGAAAAAAAACCCGCGACCAGTATCGAGGGACCATGAGTGTAGTGGGGGAGGGGGACTATCTGAGGTGGGTGTGAGGCATACATATCACAGGCATAAATTTAAAAATGTGATCGGTAAAGAAAGTAAGTAAATGCGGCAAGTCCGAGCCACGACAAACTTACATTTTTTGAAAATGTTATAAATGACGCAAATCTCCCAGGAGAAGTAGATAGCGTGTGATGTCAATGATTCACGAAGTTTTTACGTGACCTCCATTATGGTGATCGAGGAGCAGTCAGCTGATATAGGCAGCCCAAATAGATCGATCATCGAAAGCGCTTCTAAAACATTCGATCCATACAGTAACACGATAGCAAACGATTTGATCACTTGCAACCGCTAGAGATCGTTTTCAACCCAATTTACCTTGTTTCTAGGAAAAACTACTTTTCTATTGTTATTTATTAGTGAGAATAGAGCCAATCAGACTAAATTTCAGCACCTGTATTATCCTCTAAAGTGAAAATTGTGGTTCTTAAGTGGAAAATTGCGTTATTTTCCGCTTCCTAAAGCTCGAAGGTTACAAAATTTCCGCCAACAGCCACAACTTAATAAGTGAGCAGTTATCGCTGGTGTAGATCTAAAATATGAAGAATCTCAATGTAAGGAGAGATGGAGAATATTTAACGGATAACTACAAATATTTTCTTAACCTTTTAGTGTATATACTTGTGTGAAAATGATCATTGTATATGGCTCATTTCTTACGATTCTGCAGAAATCATAAAAGGTTAATTTAGGTAGTCCTGGATAAAAAAATTGTCATTTTTTGTGATACGGTTTGGAACTACCTGTCCTTGCGTAAGAATTTTCTTAGCAGTGAGGCGTAATGAATTTATTAAAATTCTTTAAAAAAATCCAACAGATTACGCTGTAGAAATAGGCCATACGATAAAGTCGTTTTGGTTCAGAGTAACTTACACTAGAAGTAGTAATAATACAATCCTTTTAAGTACAATTATATGTACTATAGCAACAATAAAGGTTGGTAGTGTTATTAGATAACAACAAATTTGTTTGTCAAAAAGATTTAGGACCCAGTCGTTGACACTATACTCTTTACACCTTTTAAGTGTTATTTTGATTTTGCAGATGCAATACTGCTAATGCAATAATCCTAATCCCTATCTCATCTCTTCACACACTTCAGCTGCCACAGAAATAGCATTCTTTAACCATAAATCTTGAAGAATTGAATAAAATCTATATCGATTAGAGAGTCTTAAATTTTTCATCCACGACTATATACGAATATATATTCATACCCTGACTTTGATCCTTTTTAAAATAATATCATGGGGCTAAATATTAATGTTATTTTTTTCAGTTTGAAACAGAATTTACATTAGTTCAACCCATTCTTTTTACCTTTGGTGCTTCCCCGGGCCTGTTATATTGTCCTTGCTCTCGCTCTTTGAGTTTGTCCCACCCTCTCAACAAACTTTCCTGCGACCACGGACATTTTGGCGGTACTCTTTTAAGTGATATTTTTTCAAAACAGGTACACGCACGCGTGTACACACGTACTTACATCCATGCACATATAAGCACACGTACTCTCAATTTTATAGATGGCAGTAACCACCTTCTTGTGAAGTTTTGATGTTAAAAAAAACAGATCTCTCAAAAACCCAAGCCGAGGAAAATAGACGGAACTAGTAATCTGAAGAAGAGAGTTGAAAAAAAGGCATAAACAAACCGTACGCCAGAAGGACGAATGAAGAGGTGCGACTAAAATTGGCTACTTCATATGAACTCAAGAGACGAATGACCTGATGATGTACGAAGTCCATGCAAGAGATTGATCACTCATCTGGAACAGGCCCCGGAGACTTAAATGCTACTTTTTTTCTACCGGAATCATTGTCCGTTTTTCTGTAGAGTGCACCACTAGATATTCATTAAAGCACGACAGGACACCTGGTCATGACTACGTGAGGGTAGGAAGGCATGCTAACGTTGCATTTTCGTTGAAGGCAAACGGCCGAGATGACCTATGCCCATGGCTTTCCCGATCACTAGGAGATAAAATTCAGGATAAAATATTCCAGCCATTGCAGAGTTGTAAATAAAATCTGAACATCCTGTGGTATTTTTCTTTTTATGATTTCAAGAAAGTCTTTGACAGTTTCCCTAATGACAGCAAGTATGGTTTATTGTAGAGATGTATTCAAGTTTTTCTGCCGGGAGCACTCATTTCGTCTAAAATTAATTTGATTTTTAAAGCTTTTCCGCGGCCTATCACAGCAAATAATGACAGACTTGACACTAATATTTCGAATGGATGAATCATTCGGTGAGAAATGTCGTTGACTTGCTGCAATATGTTTCAAATTTGGAGTTTTTATGCTCTTTTTCCTAGTAGTTTCGGCGCACCAGTCTTTCTGGTGGTATCCCGAAGAGAGTGGTGGTATTTAGGGGAGGCGACCGACAGCTGAAGTCATTTGCGCCCCCACTATTGAGGAGAGATAGAGAAGTTCACGTATTTTAAAGGCCCAGTAGATTCAATGAAAGTACTTTTTCGGAATGTTCGAGAGTGAAAACAAGGGTCCTTGATTCGTCCTCACGCGTCCAGAGGCAATGCTGCAGGCTTTCTTAAACACATGATCTAAGGAAGAAGATAAATTGCAGGTTCTTCTGACGAGGATGCATCGCTTCCACCTTCAGCAACTGTACCCAACGCCATTTAAAGGCATTGCAATCTTAAGCAATCCCATTCGTGCGTTAGGATACAGAATTCAGACGAATTTTTCGTGCATGCAGTGGTTGGTAAAGGTCGTTCCAACTTTTGGGGTCAATGAATCATTCTCTCTCTCGTGAGGAGCGCGGTGTGCGGAAGGAATTGGAAAAGGTTTACCGTCAAAAAAAGGTCCAGCCGCATGAGAAAATGCATCGGTTGGGAAATTTATCGTAATACTTGGTCTGACGAGAAGCCAGTCACTCATATCCAGGGCAATCAACTCACACTTCCTAAAGTGGTGCATCGAATTTTGAGTGTCCATGGATATCGATGAAACTTGTCAACCATGTTCCCTCTTGGGGGCTGCAAAAATTTCGCTTTGATTCCACTAATCGTATCTAGATTTTGAGAGATATATAAAATCATGAGCTCCATACATTTTGTTTAAATTGATATCAATTTCCGGCCGTATTTTTCACAGAAATTTGCCGGCAAAAATCCCGCTGTATTTTCCAAGTACTTGCGGGATTAATGGACCGAACGAAACTTTGTTATGAACACAAAATTTTAGGGCAATTTATAAGATAAAATGGGTTTCCTCACATTTACTGGGTAGAGTTGAAAAATTAACAAAAATAAATGAAAACTCCGGCCACCTTAAAACTATCCGTTGTGATGTGGCGACCAATGATAAAAGAACTTCCTGTGTAAATGAAATCACTAGAATAATTTGTCATTAATTAGAATAAGATTATTCTTGGGGATCGAGATGGTGCGTGGGCTAACGTACTGGCTTCCCACCCTGAGGGCGCGGGTTCAAATCCCGGCGGTGTTGAATATTTTTCAGAGGTATCTCGATCCCTACTTGAGGTGCTTAAGGGAGGGCACTTTGAGTGAGTACGCCGTCCGTCGGATGGGACGTTAAACTGCGGACCCCTTGGCCCCTTTCGTAAAGAGTAGGCTAATGCCGACGCCGGGTTTCTCTCCACCCTTCATCCTTTCCTGTCCATCCCCTATGGTGCAAATGACCTTAGCTGTCGGTCACCTCCCCTAAAAACTACTACTACTACGATTATTCTTCTCGGAAGATGGGAACTGTCACTAATATTGTCAATATTTTCCCGGTGAATTTTGTTTGCAGCCATCATTCTCTTGCAAGGAATGTCTGCAAGGATATATTCCACCGAATGTGAAAGTAGAGTTTCTGAACTTCTTCGCTACTCTCGGTGATACTTGGTGGGTCATTCGCTGGAACACGCATAAGGGCCGAGTGGTGCCCCGTGCCTTCGCGCTATCATAGACGCTCTTATCGCTATCTCCAAGAGGATAAACAAAATAAGAATTATCATCCATTAGACTTTTCTACTCTACTGCTCTCTCTCTAGCAACAGAAGGAAGTAAGTTGGCACCCAAGTGTGGGTATTATGACCATGGCTGTTCGAAATGATATGCCTAATCTTCCGTCCCTACGTTAATAATACGTCTTTCTGGCGAAGACAGCAAGAAAGAACCCACGGACCTTAGAGCCAGCCATTCTAGATCTCCTTATAGAAATAGATGCCAGGAAAGTAAACCGGTGGATACAAACTCCTTGGTGGTTTGCACAATTTAAGTCTCGTATCTTACCTTGAAGATAAAGAGCGGAAACGGGAAAGGGAGTGCACATAGGTGCACTTTTCCGATTTTGAAAATCGCAACGATACACTTGGCTTAGCTTATACATACGTGTATCACATCAGGAAAACTGGATAAAAAATCGGAAAATGAATTAGATGGGATTATTCAAATGCTATGAATTTGACTATCGCGAAAAATAGAATTCCCCAACCCATTCGAATACTTCAGTGAATTTTCATGTCTTAGTCATCGGTTTCTTTGTCTTGTAACATTTACTTTATTTCAATGATTAAAATAACTGAACATACTAGGTAATTCCACATTCATACCTTTCACCGAAATATTTTAAACAGCAACAAAACATGGTCCTTTTAGTTCAATAAAGATTTGAATGTGAAATTACTGAGTATTTTGAGTTATTTTAATCACGAAGCGGTTCGACGAAGTCAAGCCGAAAACAATTTCTTAAGTCAAGCACAATCTTTACTGTCCTTCGGTGAATAAAGTGTATTGCATGTTCATGCTGCGTATTAATTATATTCTTCTGTTTTAATTTCAACTTCATGGGTATAAGTGCGCATTGATGTACACACTTCACCTCACATCCTTCTCTTTACAACATCGGCTCAGTGATTCTGACATCCCAACCTGATAACAATCTTTTAACTATGTCCACTTTGGTAGATTCTGCGAATCGATTGGTACTAAAATTTTGCCTCGTGGGTCAGGATGAAAGATGTACCTGGCTATACCTAGCGCTTGTTTTCCCTATACGTGTTGGGTCCATTTCCGAGGCCTAACCGTTCCATCTCACCCTTCTTGCTGCGGTTTCACGGCCTCACTAATAAGAAAACAAGAACAATCTATATCGACCGCAGAAGCCGTCTCTCAAATCGTACACCCTTCATCTCATCTCCAACGAAGCTGTTAAGAGACGGTCACACGGTACTCTAGTAAGCGTTGCTGTTATAAAACACCATGCCGTAATACACCTTCCGAAAACATACACCATTTATCATCCCCTCCTCCATGTTACTGCACCAAAACGGATAAAATATCCAAGAATATCTTAGCAAATTGCACGTGATACCTTAGTTACTTAAGTGTGTCACCTATGGATGACATAAATAATGATTGCATAACTACTAATGGAAGATGATGTGGACTTTTCGGACCAATATATGCGAAGCGTTTGGTTAAGGTAAATTGAGCATTTGACGAAAGTTATAAATTAAATCTTAAAGTTGCAAAGAATAGTTGATAATTTAAGCTTTCACCAAATTCTACCTTCATTTTTTAAATAATCATGTACATTATAACCTGTTGCGAGAGCTAATTTACCTTGGTGATACGAAATTAAATTCCAGAGACTATGACTGCAGTCACATGCTACGAATGCGAAATGAAATAAAATACGTACATTAAATTCCTTTTCAAACGTGGAATCCTTAATCTTTTTAAACCCAGATATTTAATACGTGGTTAACGGAACGTATTTTATGAAAATACTTTGTTTAACCTTTGGTAAAAAAACTAACATAGTTTCTTCAGTTACACATAAAATCTTTGACCTTTATCATTTCATCTTTCAATTTACATAAATTAAAATGTAAAAAGGTAAAACAATTCGACAATTTCAGAGCGTAAAAATCAATCGCCTTGCCTGGGATTCGAACTCGGATCCCTCGATGCTCGGCCAAGTGCTTTAGCCGGTTAAGCTACCGAGGTGCAGTTCCCGCAGTTTCTTGGAATTTGTCACAAGAATGAATAATTAAAATATAGTTATTGTAAACAAGTATATAAAACATGAAAACAATTATCAGATTGTAGGCAAAGAATGTTTAATCTGCCTCTGAATTCTTGGAAATAATTTTTTCCAAAATTGCGCATAATGAAATGTTACAAAACTTTGGATCTAATTATTTTTATGCGATGTAAGTTTGCACTGATATATAATAATTGCAGTGAATGATGCACAGTTGTAACAGAATAGCCATGGGGATAAAGGAGTTCGAGGGGTAGAAAAGAGGGAAAATGGAATTACGTCACATTCGCGCACCAAATTTAAACTGTCTTCTAAATTTTCTGCGTAAACTTTCACGATACCAAACACGCAAAATTACCTGTAAGTTTGTTCCCCGAGGCATAACATAAAAAAACAACTGTAGTCTTCACTGAAAAGCCCCTAGACAGAATCACCACATGGCCATGAGCTTCGTCATCACCTACCTCAGAAAATAAATAGGCCTAGGATGAAAATGAATCGCGGATGGATGAGTTTTAGGGGAGCAGGGAGGCCTCGAGGACTACAGTCCAGGGTTGTGGTGGGCGTTCCGTGCATTCGATTGGCGACACCCCCACCAGCGTTCCTTGGGTTGAGCAACCGCAGGAAACGGCGGACGAAAGGCGCAAGGAAGGCTCACTTGACGCTCAGCTGGGATCGGGTGTGGAACGAGTGTCGACAATGGATTTGGAAGGGAAGGTCGCCTTCCTGACGGGCGGAGCCGGGGGTCTTGGCCAGTGCATGACCAGGAGCCTGCTGGGATGTGGGGTCTCGGTGAGTTCATTCTGGTTTGCTCGGCAGGGTACGAGTGCGTCACGTCTCCATGAAGATCATGCTTGGCGTGAAGGATAATTTCACACGAGAGTGACCTAAATCGTCTGAATTTTCAGGGTCAAACTTGGAAATTTTATTTTCTCACATACCTCTGCATAGAATTCAACAGGATTCAATGAAAGCACGTAAATCGTCACATAAGCGAGAATCCGTGTTTGGCGAGTCTGTAATGATGGTCGTTTCGGAATAAAGAGCTTGGCTCCTTAAATTTGGCTTTTTGCAACGAATACAATGGCTGTCTAAGTTGCATTTGAAAAACAATACATTTTTGTTCGAGGGAATGTGTTCGTTTCTCGAAAACAATACACTATATGTGGCCGATCTTCATTTAATGTGTTCTCAACTCGTGATAAGCACGGACTAGGATACAGAAGTGACTATACAGACTAAAGTGACTTTAGGGTGGTGAAAATAGCAATGTGAATAACTAAAAAAATAACATTACTGTAATGACTGCTACATTTTTTATTGCTATTATTAATTATTATCGAAAGGCTGCTACAGTTATGTCTTTCTTTTTGTCTTTGTTTTTTTAATATTAGCTACAAAATAACCTGTTCTCTGGTGAATGAAGGTAAAATATAGCTGGCTCGGTATACGTACAAAGTAAAATATAACTTCCAGGTAATTTGGATGCCATGCAATTGCTTATAGCCCCTGACAAGAATAAAAAAAGGTAACAGGGATGTATATTTCAAGTTAAATAATACATTATTTGCAGAATACATCCTCATGGAGTATAGGAATCTTTCAAATTTTGGTTATTGATGAAACTCATGTAGGAATTTCGATCTTTCTATCGGCGAAATTTAAATGTAAATTATTCCGGTTTCCGTAACTTGAGTTCATAAGTTCCGAATCACGACCCAACTCAATCTGCCACCAAGCTCTTCCTAAAAATAGGATAAATACTTATGGCAGATTTTCATTAGTTATCTTTATCTTCATATGAATGACAATTTCGGTGTGTAAGGAATATGACTGCGTTACTACTCTGAGACTGATTTTGGCTGCAATAAATTCACCCGCACATTCTGCACTTATTTGAGCGGTTTGAGAAAATTAACGAAAAACATTAATGTGCAGGAATGAATTTACCGGTTTTTCCGATGTTTTTTAACCTTGGGGATAACTTATGAGATTGAGAAAATTAACTTCCATAAATTTTGGAAAAGCTATCATAACGCTATATACTGAGGCAATGGCATTTAGTATACGGCCTCGAATCGCAGGCAGTGGAATGTTTCAGTTGATTCATTTAGGACGCATAATACGCCGCTCATTTTATTTGAAATTCCACAAAATTCCCAAAACGATATAAACATTGCCTAAACTTGGTGATTGTTTACTATCAGCAAGCATATGAAACTTTTGGGGAAGTTGGTTCAAGGCTTAATTTTTGAAACTCACAGAGAAGGAGAAGTTGGAAGGGTGGGTTTCTTCGAGTTCTCGTCTTGTGCGGAAGAGTTTCTCTCAGCAAACGTCGTCCTAAAATGTAAACTTGACTTCTCACCCACCCAAATTGATTCTTTCAACAAGATTTGCACCGAGTACCGCCCTTTTCCTGGAAGTTTATCTCACGTTCTTCCTGGAAAGAAAATATTATCGATTGCCCAGAGTCTTGAGCCAGGGTAATTCACAAGTGACATCATTGTTAGATTCGGAGGCGGCACATCTTTCTGAAGATTGCGTGCGCCAACGTAGCCGGAATTCAGAAGAGTATTGTAACGGCCATCACGTATATCCCGAATGAACACGAATGTAGAAGGAATTCGTCGCTAACGATTGAGTGAGGGGAAGTTAATGTAAACAAAGGCCATAACCAAGACATTTTCACGGTTTTTCTCGGAATTTTACTCTTCAACTACGCACCTGAAAATTGTCTGATATCATTGCCCTTGTAGTTGACGCCATTGTGGCCAAATCATTGCAAAATTTGTCGAAAAATTATTCTAAACTTGAGGAAACCGGTATCAAATCGAGCCAGTCTTCCCTAGATCGAGTTTATAGGTTTGGGTAGGCTCACCTAGCACCTGATAGATAAACCTTAATCAATCTACAGGAATCAATCTAGAGTATCGTTCTAAGAGGAGTGAGCAGAGTTCTCGAACTAAATCCCTCGGTGTGACGTTCAAACAACAGCAGAATGGTGCGGCTGCGGTTTCCCAGAATGACATGAACGTCCATTATTGGTTCTTTTCTACCTGCACGTATCAAGTGAAAAATATTATATTGCCATCAAATTTTGCAAGTAATGGCGTTTAGATTGAGGAGCGTATCAGTGCGTGGGGTAAAAATAGTGGAGAGCGATTGACGTCGTTCCTCAATCTACCTTATCTATCGTACTCAATGTCTCGAGGTAGGCGCCATGATGTACACCACGCAAGTTATGTTGCAGGACACACGGGGCATCCTGAGAAAGCACCTGGATCTGAATATGGGGCACTCCAGTCAGAAGCTGTATACTAGAACTCTACCCTGGTCGTTCGATATAACGCTCATATCTCCACCGATACTCATCGCCGGAGCCAACAAATCGAAATGTATATCGATCCTGCATTATATTGCCTATAAGCGCCGACCTATAATGCTATCCACATGTTACCCATGCCTAAATTCTTGAATGTAAATCAGGCAAGAACTAGATAAAGTTTCCACTTGAACAAACCAAGGATTTCTCACTAGCAATTTCACGTCACTTCTAGAAATAAATTTAATTTTTTTCTCCTTGCCATTCGCTTATTGTAACTAAGTCGTCGTCACAACAAAAGGCTGGACAACCTCTGCCTTAGTTCAACTGGAAGCATACCAGTTGAACTAAGGCAGAGGTTTTCCAATATTTGCACTTATTGCCCTGTCCTATGGATGTGATTGGTAAACAGTCAGCAAGAGGGAGCTGAGGCACTTACTTATATGGAGGGTAATGAATAACTGATCGTAGCACTTTTCCACTTGATAAAAATATTTTTATTTACGACCGGGTTTCGATGTATTACATCATCATCAGGTGCTACGATCAGTTATTCATTATGTTCGACTTCCACCACATCACGCCTGAATTATTATATGGAGGGCTTTGAATTGTGGTTGTAGTTAACAGTAGAGAGGGTGAAATGTACCGACGGGGTGATGATTGAGGAGGTTTTGAGACGGGTGGAGGAGAGGAAGAGGGATTTAGTATACAGGGTCCGTTCAATGAGTATCGACACTGGTTCGCTGTAGCCTCAACGAAGAGGTGGATGGGGGTCCAACCGGTCGGTTCGGTAGAGGGGTCCCCCAACACTCAGGCCCACTTTAGTTCACCGGGCACGCCCGACGACCGCTCGAACCGATGCTCAGGTGGCTAAAGTGAAAAATGTTTTGGACTCTGACAGGCGTTAAACCATCCACCTTATCAGTGAGGAGACCGGCTTTTCAGTCGGAACCGTCCACACCATTTTAACAGTGGATCTTGCGATGAGGAAGGTGCGCGACGCTGGTACCGAAAGTCTTGAGCGAGGAACGTGCCACGGCGCGATTGTTGTGCGGCAGCTGCTGACGAAATGCGGCGTGGCAACATTGCCTCACCCCCCCCCCCCTACAGCCACGACCTGGCTCCACCTGACTTTCTTGTTTCCGCGAATAAAAAGGGAGCTCAAAGGATATCGGGTCGACTTCAACGAGGCGGTTCAAGCGGCGACGACAAATGCTCTCAACAGTATTCCGGAAACCGACTTCCAGCGGGCTTCTGACGTGTGGCAGGCGCACCGAACTAAGTGTATCGATGCAGGAGGAATGTATTTTGAAGATTTTTAAGTAATTGTAATAATAACTGCAATAAATTTTGATTTTTGGAGCCAGTCCTGATACTTATTGTACGGACCCTGTATAAAGGACGATAAGGAAGAAATTCATGCATCTACTTTTTAGGGGAGAAGGGTCTTAAAGAGTGAAAAAAATAAGTTAATAAGTCATAATATTATGTTAACGAATTTTAGTCGAGATTTTACGTAGAATGTCAAAGTAGAGTAAACAGTATTTAGGCACTATACAAGGTTGTGGTTACCATATATGGTTTCCACCTACCACCATCTCCTCCCATGTAAATCACTCCTGATTTCCTTGTATCAACCTTAGCTATAATGCTTTCTGATTAATTTCACCTCTGCAGCCGTCCCAAACTTTCACCCCTAATCCCCGTTATAAAAATATGAGCTGCATTTTAAACATACTATACACCTGATCCTGGCATTTAAACGTAGAACTCATGAAAATAAAAAAAGATATTCAGCTCTACTAATTTGTAGTCTTTCCACAATCAACAAGAAAACTAATTTCAGCTTAAGAATTATAGAAAGAAAGCATTCGATTTTTGTGCGACAAGTTTGCCTTAAAGTTAAAATTAGTACAGCTCAAGCCTTCCGAGTAAACATTTGGATTCATCTATATCTATTTTCATCCTGCAAGCCACAGCCATAGTGTTTGGCAGGGGGTAATTACCCAAGAGACAACTTTCGCCATGAAATACTTTTCCCCCCAAGCACGGTCGGACAACGTTATTCTGATCACTTATCGTTCTAGATTATTATTATTAGTCCACCTGTCAAGGTAGGTTTTGGATGGGCACAGACTATACAGCGGTATAAAGACGCATTCATTTGCCTCTCCTAACAAAACAACGTGATATCCGGCGCTACAATTACGACACTACACCTTCTTCAAACCGCATACTTCTTTCCTCTCTTTATTCTATCTAATAGGCCTATCCAATTCCAACCTCTTCCTCCCTTGCCTCAAGTGATATTTGAGGTTTACATCAAAGGTATCGGGAACATTTTTTCCTGAAGTGACAGGACATCGCAGCGCGCTCGCAACGCGTTAGCTCGGTGGTTGGGGGTCTGACCTTTAATACGCTCTAAGCGCCAATCACCTACGAATGTTCGTTCAGGCTTGATCGCAGTTTTAGTGGACCCCTGTTGAGTGACTCGGTGCAAGCGCAAAATGTAGCGAGCGATTGAACAAAGTATGCCATCAAATTTGGTGAAGGACTGGGGAAATCTGGTACGTAGACGTAGGGTATGACTCGTCAAGTGTTCATGCACGAAAGAAAGTCACAAACTGAAGTTTTTAGGTGGCAAAAGCTCTTCAAAGATGGCCGAGAGAGTATGGAGAACGAGCCCCGCGCTGGACGGCCGTCTACGTCAGGAACCGACGACAATGTACAACGCGTGCGTGAAGTGCTGAATTCAGACCGTCGGTTTAATTGTGCGCATGGCCGCAGATCGTATTAACATTGATAAAATGACAGTGCACACAATTATCACCGAAAATTTGGCGATGCGAAAGATCTGCGCTAAACTCGACCCGAAGGCCTTGGCGGACGACCAAAAGCGCAGTCGAGTGTGTGCTTGCGAAGACTCTCTATAACGCGACCCGACGATTTCCCTACCACCTTACAGTCCCAACTTGGCATCAGCAGACTATTTTCTATTTCCAAAAGTGTAATCCTCCCTCAAAGTGCACCACAATGGGACCCCTAAGTGCCGTCAAAGAAGCTTGCATGCGTACCTTTAAAGAACTTCTGGAATCCACCTAAAAAAGCTTCTGGTAAAAGTGTACCGACACTTAAGGGATGTCCTTTGAAGAATTTTGTGGCATTGTAGCAATATCTGAAATAAATCTATTTTTCCGAAAACTTTCCCGAAACGTTTTATACAAACCTTGAATTAAATGCATACATGGTACCCTGCAAGCCACGGCTTGGGTGTGTGGCAGGGGGCGATTACATACCTGGCACGTACATAAAAAATTAAGTTTTTCCTAAGTTTTAGTTCAAAAAAATATTTCTGTAAAATAATTCAAACAAGGAAGATCATCATTATGATAGCTATTCACAAATAATAACTACAGTAATGACATAGAATACACTAAAACATGAAAAATAATACCAATTTGAAGTCATTTTAAGTTCACCTTTCCCATTGAACCATGGGGAAATATGTTGTTGGCAAGAATTACGCTGGATACCAAGCACAAATTGCCAATCAAGCCTTAAAAAATTCACTTTTCAAGAGTGCGTTTGAATATTAGACCGAAATACGCAATAAATGAATATAATATGAAAGCTCACTTTTTGGATTAATTTTACTTTTTGTTTAACCATAAAATAATTATTTTATATTTTAATGAGTTACGGTAAACCATCTGCACGGAGAGTTTTCTTTTTTCCCATTTATTCACATTGGAAATTATAATCGTTTTTAGGCAGTAACCCGGGTCATTTTCTAGACATTGTCTGTTTCCACAGTCATCCGATGCATAGAAACGTTCACTTAAAATTTCAAGTCCCTAGATCAATTTTAAGTGCCCAGAAATGTTTGTCAATCAGTGAGTCATTGAGACGGATTAATTGTTAAGAAATCATTACATCTGACACGGCTTATTGGACGATTGGAATGGAAGTGATCTTTTGCATAAGGTTTTTCTTCTATTATTAGGTTCACCGAAACGAGAAATTATTACTATGACAAGTGGAAAGCGCGTCACGAAAAAAGGTAGTGTGCGAGTAGGTATAGAGTTTCAAAAGATTGCCCAATATATATTTTAAAAATAAAAACCATATATATATATACGCAGTCCTGATTCTTTCAAGTAAAAAGGGATACAGATGGACAGCAGGAATGGGATTTGCGGTTCATTCTGGTCCGGTTAGTTTGCTGAGACAAGGAAAAAAGAGTGATCCACTGACGAACGTGGCATCCCAAGGTAAGCTGATCTAAAAATTGTCCACACGAAATATTGAAAGGACGATAGCCTTTGTCTATGGCGACTAAGAAAGAATGTTATCCATTGGTCCGTTTTGAGAAATTAAGTTTATCATTAGTAGTGAAGTTCACAGTCACCATACGAGAGGAGGTGTGAAAATGAAGAACTGCGTATTTTATCCTATTACCTTTATAACTATTTTACCAGCAACAGAAAATGTAAGATTTCTTAATTCTATAACAACGACTAGTTGGTGAGAACAGTGAGAATATCAAAATGATTTGTTTTTCTTATGTAATTTGTATACATGTACATATATACTTGGTTACTTTTCTCTAAAATCATTTGCGATCAATTTCCTTCCTAATCAGTTTTCCATATTCAAACTTTCAGCCAGAAAATAGAATGCGATGTGACTTTTCAGGCCATTAAAATGAGAGCCGTAATGATTGCACATAAAATGCTTCTTCCGTTGCGACTTTGCGCGAACCTTAACCTTGATTTTAGCCAGGTTCAATCTTGTCTAAATCCCAGATGAACCCCTCGTGACACAACCGTTTTCATTCCTGGTTTTTTTTATCATAGTTTTCAAAGAAATCTCTCACACCCCTTAATGATATCACGACCACGAATCAGGCACCCTAAGGGCAATTTCCGATATGACATACTGTCCATGCGCTGGGGATATAAGCCTAATTAATTTCTCTATAGCAAACTGGTATCAAGGGAAATTCCTCTACAAATAACGCTTTGGATAATATCAAATCATGATCACAGTTACCCTTCAAAAATTTGGAGTACAGAAAAACTGGTGTTGGGATACGAACGTAAAGAAATTATCGGTTTGTGGCGGATGGATTGCTGCACGAAGGATCTCCCAGTTACGAGATCCCCTATGAATCATATGATGAGGTCTCTGATAAAATATTATTGATGTATATTATATATTAAATAATTATCTGCGCAACGCAATCATCGACTAGTCGCATGATTTGTGTACTTAGTTTAGCTTCTACCCATAATTTATAAAGACGAGATCAGTCTCCCTACAACCTAAAAAAAGAGCCCTGTAATAATCGTTGCAGAACAAGTTTTGTAAAATGATTGTCCGAAAAATATTTTTCCAATTCTTTCAGAATACTCATTTAAGTAACATAGTTAATTCCGTGTTTTTTAGTAAATGGTGTTTCTTCGGCTAGTTCACCACCAGTCCAATAATATACCCTTCATTATTCTCAGGTGGTGCTCTTCGATCTAAGCAAGGAGAAGGGGGATGCGTTTCAGCGGCAAATGGAAGAGGAATATGAAGACGGCAAAGTTCACTTCATCTGCGGCGACGTGACGAAGAAAGAAGACTTTGAAAGCACGTTTCTTTATGCCTCACTCTTTTTCCATCTGTTCGACACTTTTTTTACTCTAAAGCACTACGCGGAGAAAAAGTTATTTACTGGCGAAATATTGTCGCGCATAAATTTCAATTGTATCGATTCTGAAATTTACATAAAAATGCCATTTGATCTGAATGTGACTAAAAGGAAGCTTTATGCCGAACTCTAGTTACATGAAACTATAGCAACGAATCCGAATGCTGATTTTGGGAGGTGAAGGTAAAGACTTATCTCAAACTAAGTCTTATGCCAGAAAATGAGAAAAAGAGGCACTTTCAAAGCTTAGGGTCCAGCTCCTTTCTCTGTAGTTTTCCCGCAAGGTGATGTCACTCGTTAAACCAAATCACTTATATTATTTAATGTGGTCTAGTCCAAAGGTTTCCAAAAGGTACCCGAAAGCCTCCGGTCACAAGGTCAACATTGACCATTAGGCCATCACACTGAACAGCAAAATTCATGTGAAGCCAATTTGTATTTACGCTATGGTGTTCATCGTTCTTATTCCGAAAATATCGGTGGGAAGTTTAAATAAAGAAACAATAAATCCAGAGAGAAAATTTCTCAAAGCCTTAAAATTTAGTACAAGTAGTTTTTCACATTATAAACTCTGGTGTGATTGCTAACTTGAAATTCAGAAAAATGTGCCCTAAAATGGAATATTTGATGATAATGGTAGATAAATCCAGAATATAAGGATTCTTGGTGTGGATTCCGAGTTCGAAATCATTTTTATGATATTAAACAGGCCAAGAATGGCAGAATTCATTCAATAGATTATCAAGCTTAGCGAAAATCCTCAAGGTAGTCTTCGGCGAATTTCATATTTTAGATATGACATTGGCACTTTGGGCCAAAAATAGATTATAATTGAAAAACTAAACCACTTTAAATTAAATTAACCGTTTCAATAGTAAGCATTTTTCACTGAATTTCAGAATAAAATTTTCCAATTATATGTATGAACAATATTTCATTCAATATACGGCAATATTACTGCTTCAGTCTCTTGGACGTGTTTTAGTCAATTAGTGATGTCATCATAAAAAGAATTTTAAGTAATGCAATCACTTAGTTTCTACCTTATTATTGCGTTTTATATTTGATGTCAGAAAAAGTGAAACAACCTGTGAATTTCTTGCCACATCAAGCTTCATTTAAGTCAAGCAACTTAACGTAACTACCGTAAATAATTACTTTTATATAAAGTAAAGTGCTTGTGAGAAATATCACAAAAAATACTACCATAAGGTTGATTGCAAAATTAATCCAACATAAATTTACGTGTATTATAATCGTTTATCTGTTTACTCTAAGTGAATAACCCATTTGAAATGTCATTCCAGGTGCCTTCAGTGAGGCTGTCAACAAATATTCCAGAATTGATATTATGATAAACAACGCTGGAATAATGAACGATGAGCATTGGGAAGCTGAGATAGATATTAACTTGGTGAGTTACGCAATTGACTCTCTAAAGTGTGTTTGCAAGTATAAAGTAAAAGTGCATAAAGACAATATGCAGATGCCATTATTCCAAGAGCAGCGATTTTTCAATTGGCAAGGGATCAAGCAACATTATTTTCTTAGGGGAACTGTAGTTTTTTTTTAAGTTTTTACAATTTTACTTAAGCTCGTGTGAGTGAACTTTATAATTAGTGAAAACAGACCAAGAGATAACCAAATGAAAAGAAGTCAACTTGTAACTCTGGGAAAAGTTCATCTTAGAAGTATAAAAATGGATACATTTTGGAAAATGCATAAGCTTACGGATTATTCACTGTTGGAGAAAATTTTCACATTTCAAATTTCATGCATCTATTTAATATACGAGTAATTTAATTTCTCGTAAGTTTTATGCCACATACACACCCTAACTTCTGACCCACTCGATTCGACACTCATATTTTTACTCTAAGGATGATAGTAGTAGTAGTATTTAGAAGAGGCGACCGACAGCTGAGGTCATTTACGCCATTAGGGATGGACAGGAAAGGATGAAGGGTGAGAAACCCGGCGTCGGCATTAGCCTCCTCTTAACAAAAGCCGCCAAGGAGTCCGCAACTTAACATCCCATCCAACGGACGGCGTACTCACTCAAAGTACCCCCCACAAAGCACCCCAAGTAGGGAACGGGATAACGCTGAAAAATATCTGCCGCCACCGGGATTCGAACCCGGGCCCTCTTGCTGGGTAGAAAGCCAGTACGTTAGCCACTGCATCATCCAGATCCCTAATAAGAATAATATTTTGGGGAATATTTATTCTTGCTTATTGATTACTCTCCTAGAAGTAATTAATTTCAATCATAAATTCAGGAATGACTAATTTCATGCTGCAATAAGTACTATGATCATACTATGAACAGTACTATGAACAAAAACAAATTGAGTAGTTTCAGGTCTGAGGTTCATCACCTGAAAATGATGTAATGCATCGAAAGCCGGTCGTACTATTAAACTTATCTAGAGGAAAATTGTTACTATCTTTTCTTTATTTTATTTGTAAAAAAAAATATTGAATAAGATATTCGTTCGACTTCCTTCTATATTTTGATGCATCTCAATCACATTGATTCTTCACGCTTAGCTCTTCCGATTTCCCTGTCCGTTTCATATTTGTTATCTGGTTTTTCAAACATTTTAATTGGGTTAGGTCATATCCAAAGTTTGATCGAATTCTGATATTTGTTCCAGTAAAATCTCCTACCCGCATCCTCCTGTTTCGTCGCTTTCACAACCTAGATAATTTTATTTTATGTCACGAATATTTTGAATGGAAATACAAATTCAAAAACATACGTCCATTTGAGAATAAAATGTAGCCTTTTGGAGTACTATGGTCCAATTATTCATATTTAAGAGTAGTAGTAGTAGTGTTTATGGGAGGCGACCGACAGCTGAGGTCATTGGCGCCATTAGGGATGGAAAGGAAAGGATGAAGGGTGGAGAGAAACCCGGCGACGGCATTAGCCTACTCTTTACAAAAGGCGTCAAGGGGTCCGCAACTTAACGTCCCATCCGACGAACGGCGTACTCACTCAAAGTGCCCTCCACAAAGCACCTCAAGTAGGGATCGAGATACCTCTGAAAAATATTCAACACCGCCAGGATTTGAACCCGGGCCTTCTGTCATATTTAAGATCCATTGGCTATGGCCAAATAAGAAGGATACTATAATTTCCAAAAGTATTCAGCTATTCATACATGTCAACAATTAGGAAAAGGTGACAACGTTCGTTTGGATGATTCGACAATCACGACCGAGATTCGATCTATTTACGAAAGATATTAAACACATCTGGAATTCATGGATTCGATAGCATTCAACTATATTCCTCATACCTCATTTTAACCATTCTCATTTGTTTCCACAATTTAAAAATCGATAGTCACCATTGATACTCCAGTAGGTACGTTACGATGCAAAATACTTTTGGTAACTACCGCGAATAATCACTGGTCATCTCTCTTTCTTTCCAGAAAGCCCTGGTGAGGGGCACCAATATAGCCCTGGCGCACATGAGCAAGGCTAACGGGGGAAGCGGTGGAATGATTATCAATATGTCGTCCGTTCTGGGACTGATTCCTCTCCAGCTGACTCCAGTGTACACAGCCACCAAATTTGCCGTCATTGGATTCACCAGAGCCCACGGGGTGTGTACGTGTGTTTCAGCGTTGTAAATACAAATTGGGGAACCGTGTTGAGTTCCTCCTCGCGGCTTCAATGCATTAATTAATTTAAAGTAGTCCTGCATTACTCTCTTCCCACAGTCCCTTCCGTGAGCGCGTGAGCCAGTCCATCAAGATTTTACAATAAACATTTTCATTGATTCCCTCGTATTTATGCCTCATACATTTCCACAAATGCTTTCCTTCTTCTTCTCTTATCAGTACCACCTCCTTGATAGCATTTTCAATCATCTGAATACCAATATTTTGTATTCCTTGGATAGCATTTCGAAATCCTCAAACAGCATATTTAAGTACACCCTAATCGTCCATATTTCACCTCAATAAATAAGTGAGCTCTTCATCAAAGTTTTTTGTTCTTACACCAAATTAATATGGTGGTTCTAGAAACAAAGAGTGTCCTCTTTTTATCATAAGTCGCTTCGCTTTATTCATGCAGCTTCGCTTTTCGCATTCCTAATTATTGCTATTTTATCATTAGTACGGGTAGAATGCTCTTTGAGAATTGCCCTTTGGCAGTTTTTGAAGACTACTATACGAAGGCGATTCGAAAAGTTAGGTCTTCTATTTTTTTTATAAAAAATCAAATGTATTCTCAACTTTGTGTACATCGTTGGAAAGGTTGAGCATTTAGCTATTTTACTACATAGTCGCCTTGACGATCAATCACTTTTTGCATCCTTGCAAGCAGCTTTTGAATACCGTCGTCATAGCTTTCTCCCACCATGCCGTGAAGCCAACTGACGACTGCTTCTCCGATATAAATCCATAGCCATTTAGTGGAAGTTTACGATGAGAACTGTATGGACATAAAAAACGTGCGGAAGTGGTACAGGGAGATTTTTGATGGCCGGGAAAACGTCCACGATGAGCAGCGGTCGGGGCGGCCGAGTTTGCCAGAATCAACGGTGGCTCCAATTGACGAGATGGTGCGCAATAACCGGAGAATTACCCTTCATGAGATAAAGGAAGGCCTTAATGAAGAGAGTGGCTTCTTCTCCGTGCAGAATATTGTGTCGCAGGTTCTCGGTTACAACAAGGTGCCTCACCAAAGGAGTGTGTTTGCATCATGACAATACACGTCCACATGTGTCACGTGAAACGACCACCCTACTCCATGAAGTCGGCTGCGATATCATCGACCACCCTCCTTAAGCCCGGACGTTGCCCCCAGCGACTGCCACTTGTTTCCCGCTCTCAAAAAACGCCTTGGAGGACAGAAATTCAAGTCAGACGAGGAAGTGCAAGAAGCAGTCGTCAGTTGGCTTCGTGACGCGGCGGGAGAAAGGTAAGACACCGGTATTCAAAAGCTGCTTGCAAGGATGCAAAAAGTGATTGATCGTCCAGACGACTATGTAGAAAAATGGCTAAATGCTCAGCCTTTCCTGCGATGCGCACAAAGTTGAGAATAAATTTGATTTTTCATGAAAAAAATAGGAGACTTTACTTTTCGAATCGCCCTCGTATTACCTTTTCAGCGTTTTGAGCTCTTACTCACAATATGTCTTTTTCTCCACAGCCTTGTCTAACTGGTTTTTCATTATTTTTAAACTCTGTCACCCAGGTCACATTGTCACTATCCCTTTCATGTCAGCGTTCAATGACCCTCCACATCTGATCAGGAGTGTAGGTTATTATATTTCATTACTCTTCGTCATATTTTTAATTTTTAATTTTTTAAATTATTCTCGGCACGTAGTAAGTCCTCCACACAGTAGCCCAAAGCTCTATCCCAGAGCTTTGGGCTCCTGTCTAGAGGAACTGGGTTCGAATCCTTGGCACGCCTCCGAAAACCATTACCTTCACCCGAGCTGTGAGATTTTCGGGTACCAGCTCTTCCAGGGAAATCAAACGGCACAGGGGCAGGAACTGCCACCGTGATTTGTGAATTTCGCACGCCGTTAGGCTTAGTATTGGGTGAGCTCTACCCTCACCTATCAAATGGACATCCGGGTTGATAACAGCGGTTTCATTCTCTCAAAATGGATATTTTCCAGTTATGTCAAACTCTGTGGTCATAGCGATTAGGATAAGGATGCCTCTTCTCCGTAGTGCATCAACATGAAAGAGAATTACAATTTAAAATGGAGTTCAGGACACAGGCCGTTCATGATCAACCTAGCGATCCCCACGCATGTACTGCTTTACCCTCCTAAGTATCCCTTCACTTCAGCCGCCTCCAATTCTCTGAAGTGATTAAATAATTGAAGTTCCTCATTACATTACATTGATATAGCTCGAAATTCATTCAGATTATTAATAGTTTTCAACATTAAATGCTGTGGATAGATATTGGCATTTAAATGATGGATGACATATTTGCTGGTATTAAAAAAATCAATATTTAGAGGCGCGACTAATCTTTTTATGACCGAAAAAAAAGATTTAATGCTACGTGAAAGGACATCATTTGGTTTTATCTGAATAATATAAGAATTATTTTAGCTTGTCATTCTTTGAAGGTTTCCAATCAAACTATATTATGTATTTAATTGTTTCTGGCTCATCTTTTTGGAAGTTCATGTAGATTAAATGAAGAACACAATGTATATTTCCAATGTTCTTTACATACACATGTACATACATACGTAGATGATGACGCCTCGCGACGATTCACATTGGTACCTGATGATGACCCCTTAGTGTTGAAACTAGTAGTATGGAAATAAAGAACAGTGGAAATATATCGTACATTGTGTTCTTCATTTAATATGTATTTGTTAACTGTGCATCCCCCTAATGTCTGAAAACAAACATTGAGAAGTCGAAAAGTGAAGATATTTAAATGGATTTTCAATATTCTGAATTATTCCCTAATTTAAGTTTATGTATAGCTAAGTACTATCGAGCCAGTACCCATCTATTTGGATTAATCTGAAATCTTAACTCTAGAATCAATTCTTTATTACTTCAAAAACTGGTAAAATTCAATTATTTTACTCGAATGTTCCTATTCCAAAGCTGTTTAATTGTTCCACCAAATGAATATAAGGGGTTTTAATTAAAAAAACCTATATAATTAATGCATGTCCTTCCTACCATGTTCTCAACCGGTCTTTGCTCGCGTTTGGTCATTCACATTAAATTCACTTGCCATTATCGACACAATGGAGGAGATTTCATTGTATTTGGTGTGAGAACATGTGTGGAATTACGACGGTCATTTAAAGGAGGGGCCCATAAAGACCACTCTTTTCACAGTACCAAAACCAATACGACAAGACGGGAGTCAGGGTCATCGCCCTCTGCCCTGGCCACACTGAAACTGAACTCGTGACAAAAGGATCCTTTGGTACCGTTTTGCAGAAGTTCCTGTCACGACATCACAAAGGTGATAAGGAGCACCTGCCGCAAAAGTGAGTTCCCAAGGTGTTCATTCCAGCCAATCTGGCCCCAAAAACACGAGTCCATGAGGAATGTTCAATGACGAATGATCGCATTTTTTTACAGCATTACTCCAATCATCCTCCAAATTTTTATGTCCTTTCTTGAAGTTGTTCCCAATGAATGCAATAAACTAGTACCACATTTTTCCAGTATTCAAACACATTTTGGAAGTCATTGTTTGACAGCCCCTTCAAAATCGTCTCGGCAGCCTTCAACGCTGCTTCTGATGATGAAAATGCTTTCCACATTGGAGGAAGAAAATGTCATAGTGGGTGCAGTGGGTCCAGACTCTAGGGAGGATGAGGACTTGACATTCTTTTTTATGAGACAGTCATCTACATCTTCATAATACCCCGCAAGCCGCCCCAAGGGCGTGTGGCGGGGGGTATTAGGTCACCAACCGTAACAACAGCATTTGCAATGTGCGGCCGTGCATTATGGTGGTGAAGCATCCAGATTGTTAACCTCGGAATGTGAATTTTTGCGATTGACATGGCCTTGGAAAATTTTCAGTACATCTCAATAGTATGCTCCATTTATAGCTGTGCATGTTGGTATTATATGCAGATACACTAGTTCCTGAATATCGAAAAATGATATGGCCATAACTTTCCCAGCAGAAGCTTGTTGGTTCCTTTGGGATTGGTGATACCGGAAATTTTCATTTCCACAGAGAACTTTGCCGTTCGCTTTCAGGATCAAAATGATGTAGCTAAGTTTCATCTGCATTGAAAATCTTCCTTCCTACAACTGAGGTAAAAAAAACAATGCATCTTTCCACCAAATTCCTCAGGTACCTGAAGATGACGCCGATGCGTTGAAATTAGTCGTACCTAATAAAAGATTTTGTGGAAATATTACATTGTTTTTTTACTTCAGTGATAACGGATTTTTAAAAAGTTAATCCTGAAAATATCGAATGTATCTTCCTTCCTGTTACATAAACTCCAACTGCAAATAAACATGCTTACAAACTTCCTATTGCTCAGGTGTAAGCAGTCTCAGAACCCAACACGCACAAATATGTTTTGTAAATCACATATAGCATTGCAATAGTTGCAATAGCGCGAGAGGACCTTCAAGTCTGAATGCCCTGAACCAAATACTTTGGGAATATGATATGAGAATAACAAGAAGAAAACTAAAATCTTTGTGTGCATAGGAGAGAAGCCGAAGGCAGATATCACGCTTCGATGAGTGAAACGAGAGCGAATGGAATCCTTTGTCTACCAATGCAGCGGTATAGTTGGTATGGAAGAAGTTTGACCAACGTCGAACAAAGAATAATTCGAGGTAAGAAGGTCTTAGTGGAGAAGAGGCAACTGATATGAGAACCAGAGGTTGCAATCAAGGAAGCAGTTCGTCAAAACATTTATTCATTAATTTTATCTTATTTATCAACTTAATTGGGTGAGATTGAGAAACTAACAGTCCCTTCTTCCACCTAACCCTTAGGCACGACATTGAAGACAGTTATTTACACCCAACCCCTAGGTTGAGGCAAATCCACCTAGGTAGCAATCGAACACGCAACTTCTGGATTGACAGACACGACGTTACCCCGCCGCCACCGGGGCCGGCGAAAATTTTCGCATGAAGCATGGCACTGTACAGATCAGAGATATGGAACATCAAAAAAAATACTAGTGAAGAGTAGAAGTCTTTGAAACATGGTGTGGAAGGAAAATGCTGCGGATTAAATGAACATGCAAGTTGTGGAACGAGGAAGTACACGTATGAAGAAGAGCAGAAAAGGAAAGGACTATATAGACAGCTCGACGCCAAAGAAAAACTAAATAAATTGGACTCACCTTGAAACCCAGTGGATTAGTTAGAAACACAATAGAAGGAAAAATTGAAGAGAAAATTTCACGAGAAAGACCAAAAGACAAATTTATAAGGACTTAAAACCGAAAAGCCATCAGCGGGGAGCGAATTGACGCTGAATAGAGCAAAATGGTGGGTAGTAGTAAAACCATAAGATTGAAATACTGATGATGACAAGAGAGATTATATAGATTATGTGAATGGAGGATTATTTGAAGATAGTGTTAATCTAATCGATAGTTTATCGATTAAAAAAATCAGCCTAAAACCAAATGGCAGTCATCTCTCCTATCGTATCGATGGTCCTAATGATTTCCGTGGAATTATTGAGTCCATAGTAGTGACACAGCATGTTCATTTTTAGCTTTCAGATTGAATAGAAAGCAGAATTACAACATTTAGATTCCATTTTGAAAAATTATCTAATCTCTATTGTTCGAATCAGCGATCAATCATCGATGAAAGTGAATCGAAAATATTATAGAGATTTTACAGTGGATCTATCGTAGTTCAATATAAACACTTGTATTAGTTTGTGAAAAATGGGGGATCAAGGACGATGGTAATTTCTATGTATTTCACTGTTTCATATGTAGTGACCCTTGTCAAGTCATCTGAGTTCTCGGAATCTTCTTTCTCCTTTTCATATAATTTCAACCCCCGATGGATGACGACTACGCCTTCGCAGGCCCGATGCAGTGGGGAATGCTGTGCCTTTCCTGCTTAATGACGCCCCAACTGGATCCATCTGGGTTGTGGAGGGAGGCGGAAGCCCTTACCAGATATCCATCCCTCACTACAGGGATTTCAAGACTGCAGGGTGACCAAGATGAGTGGACGGTCTGACACAATAATGCAACTGAGAGCGAAACTATGCGCCACCGAGTGATCAAAACAGTAAACATAATTCAACAAAACGAAGACCGTGGACCAAATATGGAATTGAACTGAATAAATTAGTTTCCACAGGCATGTTCTCTACCTAAGAATTAAAAAAAACAACCTTTGAAATGTCGTTGTTGGCAATTTTTATGGCCAAAATTTAAAGAACATTTTATGGCAACTGACGTAAGATTATCAATAAATGCCTTCCGTTGCGTGTCCTATTTTTTCAAATGTTTATGTCTACATTTAAGAATAAAGTGTGCACCACTCAGTCCGGTAGGTCATTTCCTTTTTAAGTTTAGTCATTCTCACAAATTAGATTTCTTTGTTCTATAATTTTAATAAAAAAATGGCAAATTCTTCGGCAGTGGGAAGCATTATACACGTGCATGTACTGGGCTATATAGTTCCACTACCGTAGTCATTGATGATGGACTTTGTTGATGAACCAGTCTATAAATGTCAACAAGGAAACGCTATAGCGAATGTTGAGATCTTTGGGGATCATGGAACATCGGGAGCTTTTTCCTATTGAAACACGCAGAGGTACACAGTTTTTCTAATACCTGAAATTATGATCTCTTCCACGGACGTATATAGTTCGCATTAAATGAACTGGACTAAACTGGGGACAGGAAAAACAAAGGAAATGGGCTAAGTTTCATTTCCTAATCAATATATCATTAGTGAAAAGTACCTATTTTAGCATTAAGGTGACTGTAATTGACTTACCTCTAGTCTTCCACATTTAACTCGGCAGATCTAATCGCGGCGAAATATGTCCGTTTTGACTGTTTGTCGAAACCTGGCCAGCGTTGGGGACACCTTCAGTAGAAATGCCACTCTTCCAGAACATCCTCCGATGCCGTCTGTAAGTGACGACAGATCGTCAAATTCCTCAATATGAGTACGTAGGCACGAATGACACATAAAGGTACACTCTGAGCATAACAAAGAAACGAAGTCGGCTCGACGGACTAAATAGACGTATTTCAGTGTTGTTCAGCGGGTTGTATTTGACTTACTTTATGTATTCCTTGCTGTAACGTAGATTTATATCGGTTCTATAAAAACACATCCCTCGGACCAGTTCAGTTGGTTTCTTCCATGATAGCAGAGGGCTCGGTTGGTGCAAAGCCTATTACCAAATTCAGTCCGCGTCCTTGCTCCACCAAAACTCAGTGCTTAACTGAACGCTCTCTTCGCTCCGTCTTATTTCCCGAAGGATCGAAAGGGTAGTCAGAGACTCGGATGTAAGTCGAGCCCTCTAACGTTGAAATAAAATGAACCAAGAAGAAGGAGGCAACATGGACAGCTTTCGCTGGAAATGGCACAGGTTCAACCGGTACCGATGACATTTTTAAAATGTAGTTAGTTACAGTTGCGAGTGAAATGCAGTTACTCTAGTATTTCTGGAATGAGTCTAGTACTCATGGTAGCCGCCATCAGGACTAACCGTGATATCCGGGAAGAGCCAGCGAAATCGCTGCAATCGGGTAAGGTCCAAAAATTTCACTGAGTCATAATGTTTTTCTATGAATGCAGGAAAAGTTATTTTGAAATGTATTTAAAATCGTTTTATTCCAATGTAAACGATGAAACTTCAAAAATGAAGATACGCGCATTATGGAGAATGGCCATGTTCGGTCGAATAACGCGTCATTTTGCTATGAAATAATGCGAGGGCTGTCCAGAAAGGGACCTCCGTTTAACGTGAGAAGTATTGGAGTGAGCCGAATGGTTGCTCTATCGACGCACTCAGAATGTCAGTACGCCTCGAACTGCAGTGGTCGGAAGATCGCGCCGCTCGTCGTTTGTTTAAATAGCGGGTCAAAATTAACCATAAAATTAAAATCCCCACAATATGTGAAGTCCGCTCTGTGATAAGGGTTTTACTGATATATATCTTCAAAGCTGCTGACATTCATCGGGAAATTTGCTCTCTGTACGGATCAAATGTAATGAGTGACAAGAGATGTGCATCAGTGTGGTCGTTCGTTTAAGATTGAACCCAAATGTCTATGATGATGACGGAAGTGGCTGCCCGTCTGTGGTGAACAATGAACTGCACCTGAACATTGACGTAGTTCGTGAAAACCGGCGTTTTATGATATCTGAAATCTTATTAAAAAGATTATAATAATGGAATTCTACAAAGTTAAGGCCTCAACCATTCAGTGCATATCTGAAATCTTTATAAAGTTTTCCTACTACGGGTATGTTTCATGGAAACATGACTGAAAAGTTAGGCTACCACATTTTTTGTGCTCGTCTCGTCGAGGAACTTCAAGATGCCGTCATCGGTGATCTCAGGCGACAGAATTTCATGCTGAAGGATTTCATAAACTAGTTCAGAGATATGGTTAAATGTTTAAATCGGTTTGACGAATATGTATAAAAATAGTGAAAATATATAGTTTTGATATGAAAATAATATATTTTTAATATTTATTCCAATGTATTTTTATAGCATAACGGAGGTTACTTTCTGGACAGCCCTCATAATTACATTATCCAGTAGATTTTTTTTGTAACGTGTATATCCATCAGAAATTTTAAATTTATCTTCTCAAGACTTTAATTTAGCATTATTTTTATCTTAGTGGGTAAGCGAATATTATCTTGGATCCGCTCGAGTCTTTCCGATAGATTCAATGGACCCTGAATTTTTCAGAGGTATCGCGAATTCTAGTTGGATACCAAGTGTCGAGCACTTAAAGTGTACGCCGACCGTCGTATGAGACCCTGAACAGTGTAACCGATTGGAGTCTTTCCTTTTAAGGAGTCAGTTAATACCGACGTAAGGCCACCGATTCCTCGAACATCTTTCCTCTACCAAATTGCCCACCTACCCTGATGGCGCAGATGACCGCAGCAGCCAGTCGCCTCCAAAAATGACTGCTACTGATATTTTGCTAAGAATGTTGTGTTTTGCCCCGGATGGACGTGATGAGAGGTGTCGGGAGTCCAGTGGCAGAGAGGGCGTGATCGTGAGCCGCGCTTCCACCGCTAACTTGTTTCCCCTCACGTTTCCGACTTCTTACTTCGCATCCAAATATGGAGTGATCGGATTCACGAAATCTCTCGGATTTGTTACATAATAATTGTCTAAGTCATGTAGGGAGAGTGGCTTCTTTTCATTTATCGCAAAAATCCTCGGCTTCCAAAACCACAAGAATAGCGGATGGGATAATTAATTTCGAAATAGTAACCTAGGTAACTGCTGCAGGTTTTATTTTTGGTAGTTATCCACCATGAAGATAATGGAAAAATAAAATTAAGTTCACTTAATTATTTATTAATCCGACCTTGGTTTCGTCACGTCCAGACATCTTCAGAAGATTTTGAGACGTGAAGAAACCCGGATCGTATTAATATATAATTTAGTGGATTTAACGAAGTATTTCAATTGTCTTCGTAAAAAATAGTAATTTTTCTTGGCAACGAAAATGACGCACCTTATGTCACCTATGCGACGAAACCGGTAGGAGTGTAATAAAATTTTTGATAATAAATACCAAGTTTAGTTATTCAGTGGTCATGAATTTTTACAAAGTAGAACCTAAAATAATCGAAATCATTAAGTCTTTATTTTCGCGACAAAAACGTGGTAGCGGCAATTCTACTACCGCTCAACATCCACTTTCAAAGCCCTTTCCAATTGCTCATATTTCCTTCTACTTCGGCATGTGTGCACATTGCCATGCCTCGTTGGCTTGTTTGCAGCCATACATACAAAGATATGTGGGTAGCAATAGATGTGTGCATCCTCTGGGCATTGCTATCAAGCAGCTGGAAGGCTACATCATCTCTACTTTTGTTTCATTTTCTGTTCACGAAAAGCGTATATCTCGAAGTTCAGAACGATTTCATTGGTAACAATTTATCTAATTTAGTGGTTTTGTAGGGCAGTTTTTACAGCATAGTTTTGCCCAATGAGTTAGTGCTCGGGCTCATTAAGGGGCTTGGTAGAGCTATGCTAATTGTAAGATCCAGCGGGTACAAGTTAAGGATCTTAGCGATGTCAGCATTTATAACTTACGAATTCACCACAATTTTCTTGGATATACGTACATCCCGATGTTCAGGTTAGAATATAGTTTCAGTTTTATTAATTGCACTGGAAGAAACACCGAAAAGTCTTTATGTTATGGGAATCTGAACAACAAAGAGTCATTTCCCTTTTTTTTAAATCAGCATTTATACCTTAGGGAGTAGTTGCAAATGCTTTGACCAAGATGGTTGAAGTAGTAGCGATATAAAAAGAATTGCGTTAGGTAGAGAAACTTATCACAAGGAGGAGGGAATTGATGACGGGAACGTTGAGTAATTATACGTGTATTAACAAAAATTATACTGAAAACCGTGACATGAAGCGTAGTTTTGTACAATGGAAAAATATTGTCGTTGAAGCAATACTATATGATCGGGGTAGATTGGAGGCTTTTGAAATGTGCAGACGGATGGGAGGGGTAAAATGGATGAGAAGGAAGTCAAAGGATGAAACCTTAGGCATTATGGGAGGAGAGAGGGTTTTTGAGAGAAATCCAAACGTGACAGGAAAGGTGGATACAGAGCATATGGATTGGCGATTGATTTGCGAGTAGGGAAAGGAAAAGGATAGGAATGTTGGATTGAATACACGCGAAATTGAAGAAGGCCCCATTGTGGAGTGAGGAGTAGGTTAATGCCTTGTTAGGCGAGGCTAAGAAGAGTGTGTCAAGTTTGCGTCTATTCAAAACCTACCTTAAACGTCACACTACAAAATAATTAATGAGTCTAAAGCCAGGTATAGACTAAGCAAACATCTTGGTGCTAACCTGACAAACCCTGAGTGCAGCGTACCTTCGGCAAACTAAATAGCAGTTTAATTTTTATAATAATCTAATCAACTCTGGGTGTAGCGTACCTTTGGTAAACTGTTGAGAAATATTAGCTTCCCTGACCTTCAACTGTGTACTCGTTGAACAGTTCATTCAACTCGGTACGACTACTGAAATACGCGATAATTTCGAAAAAAATATACTGTTTGCTGTGGTTTCTAAGCCGTATTTACTCAGATCGTATCAGCCCTTAAACAAACTTTTCGTTTCACTCTTTTGTAGCTGCTGTTTGAACTAGCTTCGGAGTAATTGGCCTGCTAACAGACTAGGGTAGACTGGCATCTCACCTACCAGAATAGTATCTCAATCGCGTTATTTTTTACCCAAATTATTCTCTATGGATTGTATTTTCAGAATTTGTTTTGTTCGATAATTTTGATCCTACATTGCAAGTGCATAGGATATATTTTCTATCAATAGTAAATTGTAGTAAAAGGTATAATATTGCTTATGATCAAATATTTATAGTGAGAATTCGACTCTTTCTAAACGAATAGAGACATTTTAGACAAAATCAATTTTTTTTAACTAGCAGGCCGTGAAATGATTTACTTCTCTACTGTACTTCTTACTTCACTTCTTACTGCACTGTACTACCTCTTGCTCTATCCATCTGTTACTTTCTGCGTCGCAGAGGCTGTGAAAAACTGAGGTTCTGGCTTGGTACAGGTCACGGAAGACAACCAGTCAGGCTAAAATATATCTATTCCGAGCTAGATGACCTTCAGAGTCTCACTTGAGTAGAAATAATATTTATTCGGATACAAGAAAAACACCAGGTGCTTGCAAATGTGCCAGCTGTTTATCCGCAATTGAAATAATTCTTCATGATAACATGCAATACTCAGGGCAGGAAGAAACATCAAGAGATGTCGATACCTCACTCTGCCAAAATATAATTATTGCGAAAAGAATCTCCTTGAAATAACAGTCTAAAAAAGTATTAGAGTATTGATAATGCTACTGTAGCCTTTATATACGGAATAAATTGGCATTAAAAACATTGGCTTACCATGTACTTATGTATACAATGTAAAATCAAGCAGCATACCAAATCTTATTCAGGAAAAAATAACACAACGCTCCACAATTTCGATATCCGGCCGAGTTCTTAAACCATTCAGCTACTGAATAGAGGGGATTCGAAATTGCTGCATTGTAATGTGCATTAGCGGATAAATCCATCAAAAGTTACTGTCACGTAACATACCGCAGACTTTTTGAATATTTTCGTTACGCATTTCCTTCAATCCTTATTATTGGACCGTCGTGCTTGTGGAGATTAAACGCACGCACTCTTGAAATGCAAACTCGAACCTCTTTGCACTAATGTTGAACATGTTTATGTTATTACCTACAATAGAATTCTGAAATTTTTTAATGCAAGTGATTCCTACGGATCAATTGAAAGATCCTATCCTCAGTACCAAATACATTACATGGGACCAAAATATATGGCATTAACAAACTCAACCTCATCAACACCTACTTCTTTGTCACTAAAAAAATCTGACAAATCCTAAATTATTAATAAATTTTAATACATACCTGTCTAAGTCCTTCCTCCTACCAACACGCCCAGCCCCTTTCTGCCAAACGTCCAGCAAACGCGAAACGTGTTAAAACCAATTACACCCTCCCCCTAACTCCGCCTCGCTGCCCTCCCTCCATGTTCCACACACTGTAATCGCCTAAGATGTAAGTACTTCCGTGGGAATTCTGTGAGATGATCTCTTTGTTTTAAATGTGAAATCAAAAAATGGAGAGCCGAATGCTAGGGAGTATAAATGTGCTAGACAATGAAAAATGGAAAACATCAGGTCCAGGCACATTTATTTCAAAATGTATGCGTCATCAACAAAAATATACGAAGAAAATGATCATCGCATTGAGGAGGATTTAAGTCGGTGTTCGAGGCATGGCGACTGGATATGATTTTTTTAAATGTGATCTATGATCTTTTGTCCTCAAAATAATCCAGGTGGAACTTTATGTAAAATGTTTTAAAGCTGAGGGAAGTCTTGGGGATCGAGGTGGCGCGGGAACTAAAGTAAAGAACTGGCTACCCACCCTGAGGGCCCGGGTTCGAATCCCCGTGACGACAGATATTTTTCAGATATTTTGTCGGTGTCCCGATCCCTACTTGAGGTGCTTTGTGGAGAGCACTTTGAGTGAATATGCCGTCCGTCAGATGGAACGTTAAGCTGCAGACCCCTTGGCGCCTTTCGTTAAGAGTAGGCTGATACCGACGCCGGGTTTCTCCCCACCCTTCATCCTTGCCTGTCCATCACTAATGACCTGAGCTGTCGATCGCCTCCCATAAAAACTACTACTGAAGTGAACTCTGTAAAATATAAGGAAGAAATCATTGAAAATGTTTAGTACATGAACCAAATCCATCGTCAAATTCAAATACAGATCATCCAAACATAATTTGTTCTGCATTTTATCCTTCTGCTGCTCACATTTCGAGCCCCTTAAAGATTTATCGTAAGTCCTTATCTTCCCTACTTCCGCCGGCTACCAATTAGTCTTCCGTCACGGGGACTTCTTAGGAATCATTAAGGGGTTCGAAGAGTGGACAGCAGATGGATAAAATTCAGAACAAATGGTGTTGTGATGATCTGTTTGTATATGTTGGCCGACTCCCAACGGCTCAGTGTTGTAAGCACACATGATAATTTACATTTAGTAAAATCAAATTCAAACCCGGAAAGCATATCGTACAACTGGCTGCATTAGCAGTAGATAGAAGTGCATACATCTATCCATCCGTCCAAGGCTCGCCTAACAATACTCTAAACATGAACACATTGCATTATAATAAACGGTTTTTCAGCCTCGCATACTTTCTTCCTCCCTTTACTCCGTTCGAATCATTGCAGTCGAATGCCTTTACATCATTCGCCTTCAGTCAGTCTTCCAAACTCGATTGCTCTCTTTATCTTCCGCAATCACTTCTGTCTCCTTGTCATTACTCCCAACGACAGCGTTAAATAAATTACTATAATATCCGAATGTTTTATCTACTTATTTCCTAGAATTCGTAAATTTTAACAACACCTCTCTAAGAATTCTTGAACGTTGTTCTTTACATATTGAAAACCGAGAAAAAAAGACGCAAGGTGTAACCAAAGTTCGGAATTGCTAGCAAACATTTCTCTACACTCCCAAAGGTTCGATAGCTTGGACACATGGTCCCTCGTATTTTGATACGTTCACGAGCTTACTAGGTTGAAGAGGAAAGAGATAGTGTGGCGAAAAGCGAGACAAAGTTACGTGACTTTGGAGGCCCAGGGGGCACATTGTAAAGAAGTGATAAGGAAAGCAGAAAACTGGGACCGCCTGAGGAGATGATTACCTCAGGGAAGAGCGATAGGGGAGAGGCGCGTGACCAGTTTTAGATAAAAACTTTTTAAGCAGGTCTGTCGGGAGTTCACTTCGAAATATTACCCGAGCAAGAGAAGGTCGCGCATCGGCAATGGAGGTAAACGGCAAGGTTGCGCTACTCACCGGAGGAGTGGGAGGCATAGGAAAGTGCATTGCTCGCGCTCTGCTTGAAAACGGTGCATCTGTAAGTACTACAGTGTTTTATTCGGTCCCTGGGAATTATATTACGGAATGTTTTGGAGCGAGGTGTTCGAAGAAGTAGGGGCATCAGAATTGAGGCGGAGGAAAGGCATTATATTTCGAAATAGTCCGATTCTTCTAGTACCACAGATCAACTATTTACGATATCGTGGCTAAGTATAATGCTTCGGAGAAGTCTGGGGAAGGTTCCGCTAACCCAGCGAGGAAATCTCATTCGAAAAAATGCGTGCTTGTCCGGATTTAAGCGCCGCACCCTGTATGAGTGAATATATATATATATATATATATATATATATATATATATATATATATATATTGGAATTGCATTTTGTAATGTATATATATATATATATATAAATTTATTTATTTACATACACATAGTCACATGGATGTATATACATATGCGTGTGTGTGAGTGTGTATATGTACTTCGAGGATTGGAAAAAAACGTTAGCACAAGTGTGTAATATCTAATGAGGATTACTTTGAAGGAGACAAAATAGATATTCATGAATAAATAAATAATTTTTGAAAAAACACAAAAGTCGTGATACCTTTTGAACAGACCTCGTATAAGGAAAAGGAATAGCAACACATATAAAAGACATACACTGGACTCACACTTGCACTCACCCACACGCATACATCCACCTGCATATAGTAAACAATGCAACCCTTGCTATTGGGAATAGAGATATAAGTCAAGTTCCATAGATATCCTTTCTTTCGATTCAATACATCGAGCACAATCATTGTTATTTCGGTATTTTGCCCACAAAGTCAAGGGGAGGGGTGAAAATTTAAATATCGTCATGCGTTGTTAAATCGACTAGACGTCATTAGCATGAGCGCCGCGACCTCAAACCTCTATGAGAAGCAGAATAATCGCTGTCCTAAATTAATGGAATGAAGAAAGACAACGGCAAACAGGATAAAAAGAATCAGCGAAATGTCTCTATCAATTTCTTTCAAACTTGGGAAATAAGCCTTGAATATGAATCGGCAACAATACAGAGTGCCAGCTATACAGAGGAAAATAGTCCGATGGGTTTTAGGAGAGCGTATCTATAATGAAACCGAGGGAGAAAAGGAAATACAGAAGATCAAGGAGTGGATTTAGAGAGGGTTTTGGGAGAGTTTTATACAAATAAGAGGAAATATTTGGACTGAAGAGACCGGTAGGCAGCAAAATAACCCGAGGAACTTCTTTAAGTCAATCATCGGGTTAATAACCTTCATTAATAATGATCATTTAATACAGAATAGAGAGTATTCAGTTGTCATCATCGGACACATTTTCCAAACACGCTAATTACCTGAATTTCTGCTGATTCGTCTCCATCCCATTATCATCTCTTCTCCCGTCTATGAAACACTACTTTGACTACCAGCTGGTCCTATATACGTATAATATCATTGCTGTCACAGTTCAGTTCTCCAGTTGCATTCATTTGTCTCTCCAATCGACCTCCCCATTTCCTTCCTAATGTAGGGATTCCCATTGATGACTTCCCCCCTCTTTTGGCTTGATTTATGGTTTTTAGCAGTTCGCTTGTTATAGTCTGCCACCTTTCCTCTACGGTGCGTGTATCAATATGCTTTCAAATCTTCTTCTGCAGTCTACCCGGAAGCCAGGCTCCGTTTTGACCCTTTTCTCCTACACTATCTCAATTTTTCCGACCAACTAATTTTGCAACCTGTTCCTCCTTGTGTTCTTTAGCTTCTAGAATGTAATAATGACCAAATTGTGACACTTTTACGCTGGATAATAAATTTATCAAACATATGCTTCTCTAATGTAAGTTGACACCTATCGATCACTAAGTTGCGCTCGCTGCAACTTTTGCAGAAGCTGACCATGTGAGATATTGGCATTCAAATTCATTCACAAAAGAATATATCGAAGATTCAGCGGAGTAACGACTCATGCAGCATCGCATCCCATTTACCCACTTTTTCATTTTACACTATTGTTTGTACGTTCAATCACTAGTATGCATGGTTGTCTAGCGTCTGGGACAAATTTTTATGCAATGCCCGTTATTGTTTCATTTCTCCAGGTAGTCTTATTCGACTTGAACAATGAAAAAGGACAAGAGTTCAAGCAGCAAATGGAAGCAGAGCATGGGAAAGGCAGAGTGCACTTCGTCAGCGGTGATGTCACCAAGAAAGAGGACTTGGAAAGTAGGTCATATTATTACAGTGTACTACAAGGATTAAACGCCTTGCAAGGATTATACGTATGCGCTGTATTCGTGTTATTGTGTATATTTTCCAGACTTAGCATAAAAAAATTCACTGAATCCATTCGAGCAGTAAAATTCAAGCAATGTTGTTTTCTTTTTGAGTATGCTTTCATATACATCTACATGTGTAATTTATTTACCCATCTACATGTGTAAATAAATAAGTTTAGATGTTAAACGTGTGAACAAGTGTTAAATGATGTTTTTAAACAGGAAAATATGTATTGAAAACCTCGTACTCACAGTGCCTATTACAACTAACTTAATTAAGTTTTTTATGATCATGTACGTGAATAGGAGCATTCAAGGAGACCTTGGAAAAGTTTTCTTACTTGGATATCATGTTGAACAATGCCGGAATAGGAGACGAGAAACGATGGGAAGACATGATAAACATAAACTGGGTAAGAAATGAACTATAAAAAAATGTCAGTCTGATTCCCTTACACCTCCGACCAAAAGCCTTTTCGACAGCTTGCGGTTATTTTATGTAGGTGAGTTCCAAAGGAGTTAAACCACTTATAGTGACTGATAATAAATTCCTAAGTGAAAGCGTGGATGTATTTAACAATGAAAATACGGGTTGTTACATTACTCCTGCAAAATACCAGTAAATAAATATAAATCTAAATTTGGTTCCATATAACACAGCCATGACGATTTTTTTATTATTGCATCTGTAGCAAGATCCTTATGGCATCGTATCAACCTTGTCGCAGTTGTGAATCCTTTACTGGACTCATAACAGTATTCGGGCACAATTTTTTAAGTCTCCTATATACTCGTATTTAAGAAAATATAAACTCAGTGCGTTTCAGCCGTTAAAAAAAAACAAATTATGATTCTTTTGGTAGTTCATGATAAGCATCGTAAAATGACAAAGGTTTCTTTTTTGTGAGTTTTTTTAATGTAACTACACGTGCGGAATTGACAAAAATGACTGCAAAATGTGATTCATCTACATATATGATGCCTTCAAATGAAATCATCTCGTAACCTTCATCATAATTATTCAGTGACGCAAGAATATTAGGACTAGCATTGCTAAACAATGATATGAGATTTTGACATATAATCTAACTTTAAGTAACCTGTACTGACTTCAAAAAGTTCATTAAAATATTAGCTTTATCATGAGCCATTAAATTAATTATTAGTCACACGGCTCTGCAAGAAAAATATTTAGTTTCATTATTCCTCAAGATTCAGGCGATATGCCTGACTTCCCAAAAAATATAATGATACAACTTTCGAATGCGCGCCTTAATCACAATTATGACCTGTAATCTTAATTAGGTAAAGAAATGATAACGAAATGATAAGCGGCTAATTTCCACCAGAGAATATACAAAACAGGTAAGAAAGGGGACATCTGTGTTATTCGGCGTTTATGTGGAGAAAACGATAAAAAGAAGTACGGGAAGAAGTGAAGATAGAAAAAGAATGAAAGTGGGTAGACAGTTCATCCAATCAGTTGGGTTTGCGGATGACTAACCTTCAGTTTACCAGTCAGCCAAGGAGTTGCAAACTCAGCTGAGCGCATTGGAAGGCCAGTGCGATTGGTATGGGATAATGATAAATGAAAACAAAACTTATGTCATGCCGTTTCCGAGAAAGAGGAAAGCTATGACAAATATTAAGACAAAGTCCATTAGCTGGAGCGGATTGAATGGCTTACCATTAGAAATTACCATTACACCACTTAAAAGGAATTAGGCAGTGTGGGCTCAAGCGGTTGGAAATGGGGAGGGGGATTGGAAGGTATCGTGAGGCCAGATGCTCATTCTCACTCAATGTCGTGCATGAAGGGAAAAGGGCAGTAGTGAAATCTGTAATTCATAAGGATTGCCATCTGACAAGAACTCATTTCTAGCATTTAAAATGTCATCATTTTCCAAGAAAAATTTTGGCATTCTAAATAGATGTAAGGCATCAGGTTTGAAATCGCTCACATATTTACACTTCAAAAGCTGTTTGGCAAATTTAAACATTACGTCAACATTTTGCAACACTTTTAAATGATGAAACGACTTCACAAAATTGCTCTTCATCCCATTAGTAATTGCATAAATAAAAAATTTCCTTGCCCTAGCTAATTATTGTCTAGGAGAGAGGCATTCGTTTCGAATAGAAAAATTGAATTTTTGTGGCCTACTCCTATTCTATTTGGAACGGAGGTCCTGCTCTTTCTTCCATGCAAAACCTGATCCATTGTTATCATTATTATTTGTATTTTAGGTGGCACTAGTCAGGGGCAGCAATGAAGCATTGAAAATTATGAGCAAGAAAGCCGGAGGAAAGGGAGGTGTGATCGTCAATACGGCATCCATTGCCGGCTTGATGGCCTATACATTCGGGCCCATATACGCGGGTACAAAGAGTGCGGTGGTGGGATTCACGAGGTCTCATGGAGTGAGTACACCTACCGACTTTAGTTTCCTCAATCCCTTTCTCTTTATTTTCAATGCCTTCGTCACCACAATAGTCACAAAATAATGGTCTTACCGTTGGATCTATCACGGCGGCAATCTTTGTTTTTTCTTTGCGAATGGAATTAACTTGAACTGAAACTCACAAGAAAGAGAGAAAATATTACAGCTTCCTGCTCTTGCGTTTCAAATCCTGCTTCAAGCATCACAGTAACCAAGTCATGGTAGTTAATTTATTCGTCAATTTGAATCCATGAAAATGACATGCAAAATAATAATTCATAAATTACGTCATATTTTCTGCAGGCGTGACCTCGGGATAGGTCAGAATGCAAACATCGTCGCTAAAACTTTGGCGGGAGGAAGGGAAATCGGAAGAAAAATAAATCTACCCATATATTTACTGTGATGTTTACTCTCTCTCTATATTGCATATCCATATTGTATAAATAAATAAATATATATATATATAAATAAATAAATATATATATATATATATATATATATATATATATATATATATATATATATATATATATATATATCGTAGGGTCACGGTAGTCCAGTGGGTAGAGCGTTGGACTGCTGACCGGAGGGTCCCGGTTTCGATTCTCGGGCAAGGCACTCTGGGCACCTGCAGCTCCACCTTAAGTGATTTTTCGGGTACCAGGTCTTCCTGGGAAACCTTAACCAGCACAGGGAAAGGAACTGGCCCCCCTACCCTGATGTGTGAATTTTCACACGCTGTATAGGGCTTAGTACTGGGTGATCTCTACCATCACCTACTAAACCGACCTTCGGGTTGATTACTGTGTTTATGGTTTATATCGTACACATATATATCGTACGGGGTGCGGCAGCATAACTTCCTTTTTTTCAAACGCTATCCTCCTATGGATTACATACAACCAACGTGGTGGAAGGGTTTGCGTGTTCCGATGACCCCCTGAGTTATCATGTATTGCTATCATTACGACGTTTTCCAAAACTATCTCCCCTACGCTGAGGCGCGGTGACTTTTATGCGGATGTGCGGCATTACTAAACGTGAGGGGCAGAGCTTGCAATTCAGTTGGTAAATTTTACTTTGGGTATTGCATGAGGGAGTGCCGTGGGATGTGAGAGTGACGGTCAGTTGAGACGGGAGACAAAGAGTGGTGTAGATGGGGCAAGTATTACATTTGGATCGATTGCAAGGTAGTGGTATGGATTTGTGGTCGATGGAAGATTAGGCCTTAGTGGATTTCAATGTCGGGTGAATTGGCGGGTAGTTTAAAAGAAACGGAAGACGTTTGCGTGATATATAAATCACAGATTCAGGTGTGAGTGGTGGAACTACTCCATAATAACGGGGACGAAAGCTCTTATAATTTTCCACTTAATATGCACCAAGCGGAAAATTGCAAGAGTTTTTGTTTCCGTTATTATTTACGTAATCTGTTTATCGTTATTTTGAGGTTTGTCAGAATGGGGAAAAGGCCTTTTAGGATATGTTTGTGAGGCTGAATTCCTGGGAAGTATGCTGGGCAAATGGATACAATATGTGAGTTAATGTCTTCAGAAGGTTTTGGGGGCGTGATGAAAGTTTCGGAGGATATTTTATTAAAAAGGGAGACAGGGTACATCAACGGTAGCGGCGGGCGGTGAGTAAGTACAAACAAATGGATCCTGATTGTAAACTATGTTCCTCTCTATTAGTGCCCTCATTACTGCTATAGCATCATGCGTGCTTCTCCACTTTCTGAGCCCAAACTGATTATCCCCCAAGTAATCACTAGACTTCTTCTCCATCCTTCTACTAATGATCCTAAGTAGCAATTTTGCGAGCGTAATCAAACTTATTGTAATGATCATATTTGGCTGTCTTTCCTTTTTTTGGAATGAGAACCTTACGGACCTGACGAAACCTTCCGGGCAAATTCTTTCTTCATAAATGTTGCAAATTAACCCATAAAACTCTTTCTTCCACGCTTTTCTAAACCCTTGAATAGCTCCGCGGGAATGCTATTTATCTCTGCGGCCTTATTTGATTTACAATTTCTGTAGTACTATTCACATCTCGCAATCAAGTGTGTTTGGTCCTAAATCTACGTCATTTTATCCGCCTATGTCTAAACTTGATTGCCTAGTATATTTATCATGTAGATCCTATATGTATTCTTTCCATCTCTCTCGAATATTTCTTGATTCAATTAGTAATTATATCTTTAATAGTGAGGGTGAATTTTCCCTTCTCTACCCCTAATTGATATTTCACAAGACAACCGTTTCTCTTTCCTTCGGAAGTTCTCCGTGTCCTCGCATAGCGTCCTCCACCACGCTTCTTTCGCCCCATTTGTTCCTTGTCTTAGTTTCTTATTTATCTTCTTGTACTTTTAACTCTTTTTTTTTCTTTCATTAACTTCTGTCATATATCTTTCCAATCATCTCGTCGGTAATCCATGGTCATTCCCCTATTTACTGTGTCTAAGTGTCATTTGCGGCTTTAGGCAACCCTTTTTTTATATACAGTATTCCCATTTTTCTTCTACTGTACCCGTATCTCTGCCCTTATTAATATTCTCCCCTATTTATGACCTCACTTTTTCTACTGTCTCCTGGTACTCCTTTCTGTTCGCCTCATTGCTTCTACATTCCATTTCCTCTCCCGGCTTCCCTAATTTCCAAACAGCCGTCTGCGAGAGGAGTAAATGGGCTGAAGGGAAGGTGTTCTTCAGGAAAGTCATGGCCGAATGGGCCCGAAGAGATCTGATGCCAGGTGGTGGAAATTTCAGAATAAGAAGGGCATATATATAGCAATTACGAAATGACAGAAACTGAAGAAGTATGGATAACATGAATGACAAGGAAAAAGTTTTTCTTTTGTGATCAAATACATACTAAGCTTCCCTTGGCAATGCCCATCCCAGGAGGTAATAGTATTAGGTACGCAGATAACTTAGTAAGTAATTTTCCATAGGTGGACTCCCACCATTGTTCACCTTCCCTTTAGTTAACGCAGACAATAATAATCCCGAATGTTCATTCTATTTAAGAGCCCCCAAGAATATGAGAAAACAGGAGTTCGCTTTCTAGCAGTCTGCCCAGGGTTGACCGACACAGACTTACTGGATGGACCTACTGGGCTGGGGTTGGGGGATTTGTTAAAAGAACAAATATCCAAAGGTGTTGTCCAGTACATTCCACAAAAGTAAGTAGCATGCCTACTGTCTGTCAAAGAGATGGTAAGCCTTCGCTCATGATGAAAACCAAGGAAAGGCATTTTAAACCATTAAAAGGTCAATCCATTCCAGTGGTATCCAGAAACAATGGTACTCAATGGACTTGTCTTCACTCACCATCAGATATAAGGGATAACTGATACCATGTCATGTTTTCATAAACCATGCGCATGAAATGCATAAAGAACGGTACATTTGCATTTTTTTAGTAAAAAGTTGAAAGTCTAGAAATATATACTATATATATTGTGACAGTATTTGGTTTAATCTAAAAAAAAAATAGGTCCCCTTCAAACCTCCCTCTTCTTCAAGAGAAAGCAACATTTTCTCCACCTCTACATTGCATTTGTCCAAGTTATGCAACAAAGGGCCTATTGCACAATAAGTTGACTGGTCTCATGAAAATATTTTGTGTAAATTCATGAAGTTTTTGAAGACATAAGTAATATCAAATACATATTTTAGTAACTCATTGAATGCTCTACTTGATTATCAATTTCTATTCTTGCATGTACTATTTATTAATTATACTGGTTACTACACAACACAACTGTGATTTTGAAGGGTAATTAGTTCTTTAAGCACCATTAATACTGATTGAGTATTACCATTCTAATACTATATACCGACTGTTTGGTATTCCATTCTGACAAAGCTATGCTATATTCAATGCCCAATGTGAAATATAATTAAATAAAATCATTGCTTAAACAATATGATGCATGATATGGAAAACTAAGTCATTCTTTGAGTAAGGGTTTTAATCTTCCAGCATTACTTACAGCAATAACGAAATTAAAATTCTCAACATAAAGCTAACTTATTCTCTTTTCTCAACATTTTCGTTTTTGCTCTATATTCGAACATGAAGACCAGAACTTGTTGCTGCAGCTATTATTGACATGATCAAGAAGGCATCCAATGGTTCTCTATGGGTTGTGGAACAAAGTAATCCTGCTTACCAGATTCAAATACCTCACCACAAGGAATTGAAGATTACCAGCGAATGAAAAGGAGAAAGAATCACTCACAGGTTCAAACATGGTTGGGTGAACTGAATTATCCATTCCATTGAAACAGGTACTTCCATTTCAAGGGATTCATATTCACTATTCTTTCAATTCTACCACAAAAATAGATCCTCGGAAGGGATCTGAAACGATGTAAAAGAATAATTGTAATTTATACATGTGAAATATTTGTTTCTCCTGAGTAATAATGTGAAATATTTGGGAGGGGCAATAAAAGAAAGAAAATTAAAACCATATACAATATAAAATGGCTTGTATAAGCTGCTCGCAATCAATTCTCTCAATATGCTAGGAAGCATTGACTCATCCAAGGGATGGAAATTTAAACTTATCCCTGAACATTACAAAATAGAATGGAGCACACAAATTTTCCTTGATTGTTCACAATGGAACCAAATGAAGGAATGAGACGGCCCACAAAAAACAATTGAATGCAGCATTCATTGTTAACTTGCTTTTATATTAATAAGACACCAGCTTGACATGGACCAAGCAGTAGGCCAAGATGAGTTCTCTATTCTGCATTTTCTTCATGCTCTTATTTCCCCCAGAGCCAGGAGGCCATTATCTAAAGTTACTGGCTTTTATTTATTGCCATTATATTCTTCTAATTTTACACAACCGTTTTAGTCACCTAAAAGATGTGGATGACCAGTTACATAATCACAAAATTTCAGAACCTTCTAAACTGATAGAATCTTTCATGAGACTATGTCCATCACACGACTGTTTTTTTAAGATTGTTGGCATTTCATCAAGTTTCCTTGCAAGAGGAGAGTGCTAAGTAAGAATCTTATACAATGTGTTCAAGAAGAAATATTCTTGATCACCAAAGAACACAATGGAAGCAGACTCCTAAACCTCCTAGGCTGCGAAAAATTTCTATTGGCCTTCACAGTGATTTCCCCTCTCTACTTTACTTCCCTGAAATTACATTCCACTACTTCTCTATTCTTCTGTAAATTCCTCGTCTGTAACCAGCTACATCCCTATCTGCCTGATATAGAGACACTCACTACACTAACAAAGTAGCACTATTTAGCTTGTCCTGCTGGTGCTCATGTTCAGGGATTTACAGTCCCATTAGTTACCCTTTTCACTTCTTGATCCTCTCCATTCTCTTATCATTCCACGCCTCACAACAATGACATTAAAAACCCATCTTTCTAATCCTATGTTTGGCCATTATTCAAGTGACAAACCTGTTCCAATGCCCACTCATGAGTGTGGCAATGGAACCCTTGTGTTCCGAGGATCCATGGAGCTTGGCTGGTGGGAGAAATGATATCCTGGTCACCAACTACATATAATGGCAGGTCACACAGCATACACTCCTCAGAGTATGCATCAAGGAATTTAGAGCCCACACAGATAATAAATACAAATGAGCACATTAATACATGTGTCACTTCCCCAACAGTAAATAGAGTAAATTTAAAATTTTGGCAATCCTCAATATTGGGTGGATTTTAATGCAGCTAGCTTCCTAAGGAGTACCACAAAGAACTTCAGCCATTACCTAGTCCCACTAGAGATGGGTGGGGCATACATCACACCATAAATATGGCATATTATGGACTAGTTAATACTGACTGGCTTTTTTTGGAAAAATTAGGATAAACAGGAAAATAAGTGGCCGATTTACGTATGCTATGGGCCACAAAGGCTGGAGTTTAGATTCCAACAGGATGAGGAGTGCATTAATGAGATCTAAGCAGAATAAAATCATATGACAATCAAACCTGTACTAATTCCATCCGAATGAATAGAGCTCAACCTACCAGGCATTCGGACAATTAAGGAATACTTAAATTCTTTCTGGCTATATTTAGGTAATAAAAAACAAAATTCTCTTGAATTTTAATTTTAATACACAATAAACCCACTTAAGCTTAACAGCACGAAGAAAATACCATTAAATAATTTGAATGTCATAAGTCTATATGTACATGGCCATTTCCTCTTCTCCTCCAGGACACCACTGGGAAAAAATAATATCATTGGCATATAAATGCTCCATGTGATCTGCATAAAAACCTTGTTAAACAATTATCCATTTTTTAAACAAATTAAATATTGAAGCACTTATGTTTTTACAAGAAATGCTTCTGTTCAGTGACCAAGCAGCAACTTTGACAATCATCATTGGTACCACATATGTATTCAGATCAAGAGAACAAATAAGAAGAAGTAATTTGATGAAAATGCTATTTTTTAATCTTTCTAGGCAATCAAATTGCCCACTTTTAATGTACAAAAATTGATCCACAATTACTTGCACTGCCAGTACATAAGATTTGATTCCTCTTCCATTTTTCACATTCATTTGTTGGGATGAAGAATTTTCAGCATTTCTCTCACCAAATTTAAACAATAAAAATGAAATTCCTACAACAGGTACTTTTGTGCTGCAATAGAATAAACTATACACCAAAAATGCTTGCATTCCAAACTTCTTTGGAAAGACATGGAATGAGAGCACATTGCAGCAAAACATGCCATGCATCTTTTTCGATCATATTGGTACATAGGTCATCATTCACCTATTCCATTTCAGATGCATGCAAATATTTGGGCAGTGAGCTTGGGAAGTACCCTTAATACTTTTTTCCTTAAATAATTTCCACCTTGAGAATGCATGTTCCAAGCCAGTTTTCAATTACCATGTTAACTTTTACGAACCAGTCCCAAACCATACTTTCCTAAAAGTGACATTCAGCTGAAACAATACAAAAATAGAAAATTAATCTGTAATGTTCACTCTACACTCTTCCAGTTTCTTAATCAAGGATACCTCTAACAGGTTCCTCCCTACAACTCAACATCCTGAACTTTTAAACCGAAAATTAAACATATCCAGAATTCCATCATATAATTGTCATAAACCCACCTTTCAATATACTAAGTCACTTGATAATAGTCTGTATAATCATTAAGAACAGGAAATTCATAAGGAATCGCAACCATTGAATATGGCATAACGTCGTTATCAGTGTCTTGCCTAAAAGAAACTCCAGCAATGGCATTTTAACATGTGCGTTAACTAGTCCACTGCAAGAGAAATTCATCTCTAAAGAAAAGGTGCACGTATGACAATCTATAATAGAAATGAAAATAAAGTTCATTTTCCTGCAGGCTTACTGGGTTGATGTATCACCATAACAAAATGCACCAATGCCATTGCAACTATCATATGCCTCAGTTACTCCCGAGATACCTACAATGAAAAATACTTACACCACCAGAAAGGGACACTAACACAAATCCACCACAAATTTAACACCCACTGCTGGTCGCTTCAACACACACCTCTAACGGCACACACTCTTAAACCTTCAATAATTCTATTAACACTGGCAAAAATCAAACCCAAAACATAAATAATCTTGCTCTCCTGTAAAATACATCACTTAAAACTTGTCCTTATGATTTGACATCAAATCACCAATGTTCATCGTCTCTTGTGCATCAACCACCCTCAAGTGGAGCTCATTTCCTCAAATCCTCATTTGAATGAATGAAAAATAAACCCTTTATACTCTTGTGCACACAAATGCACAATAGGGGAAATTAAAGAAATTGCTTCCCAAGAGAGCACTTTTGCTTTGTTCTTCTGAATTCTTCAGTATTAACAATTTTTGACCTTTTTCCAGGCTACTTGGAAACACTCCCTATAAAAAGAGAATTCATCATATTAAAAAAGGAATTCTCTTCAAACACAGGAGAAAGAGAAGATGTCAATTATGACCAACCAGTAGCAGCTGCATTGCTTGTAACAGCCTGCTGAGACTGTCCCCAACCTCCATAGCCTGGTCGTCCTCGATTATTCTGACCACCACCTCTATAACCACGATAGCCACCTCGACCATACATGTTCCCCATCCCACGATTGCCATAATATCCCCGGCCCCTGTAGCCTCCTCGCCGAGCTGAGGCAACTCCAAACGTTTCAGAGTTCAGCTTCCTCTCCTGTCTCCAGTCTGTTCTCTGGGAATGACTGCAAAAGCAAAAGAATATGAAAACCATGAAAATTCAAAATATTGCAACCAAACATTAAGGTCACAGCCTGCACTCAATTCTAGATTACCATTTATCTTTCTCCAGATTTACTTATGGTTTTGTCCACAGTCAGGACAAGCATAAGTCCAAAGTAATGGGTAAGTAAAACTTTGAGAACTATTGTCCACATTTTGAATTTGTGAGTCTCAGATTTCCCTAACTAGATCAATCACATAATGCTGAAAATTTTGGACACACAAGAAAATGGTACCTTATACAACAAGACCAAATTTTCATTTTTTCTACCATATATTCAATTTAAATTGTGATTAAGGAGACCAATCCAGATGCTTTACAATTGATGCAAATTCCCCTTGCACAAAATTGCAATTCTTCCCTGCATTGAAAAGAACCAGGGTGATGAATTAATGAAAAAATCTCTTTACTCAAATATATAATCAATAAAAGGCTCCTAAAAGACCCACATTCAGAAATCATCTCATTGTCAAAATTTTAGAAGTTGGACCGACTCTCACATTTTAAAATACAGTAAAACCTGGCTATATGCCCAAGAGGACCAACATAACTACATCACCAGTGCAATGACAAACGTCTTTAAAACTGAAAAGTTATAAAATTTTGGCACCACATCCAGGCCTCCACATAGGAGACAGAGGAGTGGATGAAGCTCTGAGCACCAACTGATTACTCAAAGTCATTATTAGTAGACTAACCATCAGCCATCTGCCTTTTATTTTCTTTTAAGCATGAAGTTATACTTTGAAAAAACGAAGAAAATGACAAAAATTTGAAAAACAAAGTTAGGATGCATATACAAAGCCAGACCACACACAATATTACAGTCAAAACAAATATGTTTTGCCGTAATTTACATTATCCCACGATTGAGAACATGTTTATCATGTTCCATACAATTTCCTTATTTTTCTAACTTAAAAGGAACCCCTATGTACACCATTTCATTATGTTTTCCTCCTATATGCATTGCTAAGAGCTAGATTAAAAAAACCACATTTCAAAAACCATTACTCATGTACATTAGCATTTATGTAAACTTCTATAAATTTTTCATGCATAGAAACATCAAAAGGAGGGAGCAGTAATGTGAACAGTTTCTGTGAATAACTTGAATAAAGAAATGAGAGCCACTAGTGCCAGAAATGTGAACTACTTGAACACCATCATGTCCATCTGTCAGGGAAAGATTCATGCTAAGAAATGAATACCTCAGATGACAGAGTTATATACATATTTATGCATTGTAAAAGCACCGAGGGAGACAGCTCATATTGCATTTAATATTAAATTATGATGAAAGAAAATGACTGACCCAAACATGATGAAGCACAAAGAAAATTTTCAATTAAGGGCAAAAAATTTTTGGAACAAGTTTATTTTCTTGATGGAATCCGTATTGATCTCACAAAATATCTATGATTGCAGTGAATACAACAGTGAAAAATTGTGATTAGATTCTGAAACATGCAGTGCGAACATGTACCTAACGAGAAGACATACTACCTTGATCGAAAAGTTCCCGGAATAACCACCGTGTGGCGCTCCCATCGTTCCGATTTGAGTTCTGTTTTTTTTGTTAAATTGGTACATCTGTTGTTGATATTCCCTTTAAATCTTAGTGTCATAACTTGACATTTGCAAAAGTTACGTAGCCAAGAGTACATCTATCTCTGTGTGTGTTGGCGATTTTTTACAATTTCAGAAATGGATTTAAATTTGCAACAACGAACTTGTATTAAATTTTGCGTAAAAAACGGATTTAGTGGCGCACGGACGTTGGAAATGTTGGAAAAGTGTTTCGGCAACGATTCTCTAAAAAAAACGGTCGTTTACCAGTGGCACGAGCGGTTCAGAAGTGGTCGTGAGTCAATCGAAGATGATGAACGCAGTGGCAGACCATCGACATCGAAAGTCGGTGAAAAAATTGATAAAGTAAAAGAAATGTTGGTCAATAACCGCAAATTAACCATCAGAGAAATAGCGGAGGACTTGAACATTGCCTATGGATCCGCCCAAGACATTGTGGTTAATGATTTGGGTTTCCGTCGTGTAGCAGCAAAGTTGGTGCCAAAAGACCTCAATTTCATGCAAAAAAGAGACCGTGTTGACGTCGCAAAAGACATGATTTGCGAGGCTGAATCCGATCCCACATTCATCAAAAGGATCATTACTGGAGACGAGACGTGGGTTTATGAGTACGACACGCAATCCAGACATCAGGCAAGTGAATGGCGTTCACCAAATGAGCCGAGACCAAAAAAACCACGTCGTTTTCGGTCAAAAAAGAAGGCAATGCTGACGGTTTTCATGGATTACAACGGTGTAGTGCATCATGAATTTTTGCCAGAAGGCCAGACAGTAAACAAAGAGTATTATTTGGGCGTTATGAGACGTTTGCGTGAAGCAATTCGCCGAAAGAGACCAGAAATGTGGGCAGAAAACTCGTGGATTTTGCACCATGATAACGCACCGTCGCACAGTGCTATCATTATTCGTAATTTTTTGACGAAAAATGCAACAAATACCATCCAACAGCCACCGAATTCACCTGATTTGGCTCCCTGTGACTTCTTTCTGTTCAATCGAGTTAAAAAACCATTACGGGGAACGCGTTTTAGCAGCCGAGAGGAGGTAATGGAAAAATCGCAGGAAGCACTGATGGACATACCGAAAACCGACCGTAACTTTTGCAAATGTCAAGTTATGACACTAAGATTTAAAGGGAATATCAACAACAGATGTACCAATTTAACAAAAAAAAACAGAACTCAAATCGGAACGATGGGAGCGCCACACGGTGGTTATTCCGGGAACTTTTCAATCAAGGTAGTATGTCAGGAAAGTAAGAAGAATTACTGAAAGAGTAATTTTTAAGGGATAAATTGTCAAATATCCTAATTAATGGTGTCATCATTAGAGAGAGAGTAATGCACAATGCCACAAGATTGGGAATAAAATATTCCAATGATTGGTCTGCTAGGTTTAAAAACGGGCACAATTTTGCAGGCGAGGCTGCATGTGGTGAAAGTAGATGTGTTGATGCTGAGACGAACTCAGTGGAAGGTATCTGAATTGAATTAACTTCGTGAATAAACGAGGAAGAATCAAAATAAGTGTTTACCGGATAGAATTTTTAGGGTCAATTAGTTGCACTATAGCATCACAGATACTATGGTGTAGTGAAACTGATTGACATTAAATGTTCCATCCTGCGGATACACTGAATTATTTTGATACTTCATTGCGATTTATAATGGAATTCCAGATTATTGAAGATTTCAAATTATTTCAGATTATACCTCAAATTATTGAACATTATACCACAACAATGCTTTCAATGCAGATTACACAAGGCTACTTTCAATGCGCTGCTAGCAAAAAAACAGCAGGGAAGAAGTATATGGAGGAATGCTCAACAACCGGACACTTAATAATCACAAATGCAGATGGAAGTGAGAAGCTTCAGCCACTTGTGGTCAGTAAATCAGAGTGCCCCAAGTGCGCCATGCATGTAAAAACATTGCCCACTGGATACAAAGCAATTATCAAAGCAAATATGACCTCAAATATTTGAGAATTAGGTTCATGCTCTGGATTCTAATATGGGATCACAGAAAAGGAAAATACTGCTACTTATTGATCAATGTCCAGCCAGCCCACCCCCCAAATGTACACTCGGGAAATGTAAAATTAAAATTTTTCCTGTTAATTGTAGGTGAGCTCCAACCACTGGATATATGTATAATGCACTCATTTAAGGCACATTAATGAAGAATAATTGTACATAAATTGATATCCATGATTACGAGAAAAATACAATGGAAATCAAATGGAATGTATCAGATGCCTAACACTGCGTATCATGAATGCATGGTTTGGAATCAAGTTAAAAAACCTACAAACTGCTTCAGGAATACAGGATTTTATGCCAATTTGATGAAGAAATTCCAGTTTAAGTTATTCACTATGATGATTATACTGAAGACAATGAATTTAGTAACTAAGCATGTAGCAGTGAAAATTCTCCTTTATCACTATTTGCATTTTATATTTTTTCTGGGGTTCCTAGAAAAGTTTTAATGGGAAGAGTAATTTAAATGTTTGAACCTGAATAAAATTCAAGAATAAACTTTAATGCAGGTAATCAAGTTCAAGGTGAGACAGCGACCACATTTTTATCCTTGTGACACCATAAGATTTTCATATAATGTGAAATGCTAGTCTTTCATTGAAAGGAATAGAAAATTTGAAAGGGGTAGAATAACCTATTTTAATACTCACCCTTTACTTCTTTCCACAGCCTCACAACTGATGTTGTCAAAAAATGACTTAGTCCTGTCATAGAATATAACCTCATTGTCCTCTTCCTGCTCCCCTTCTCCAATGCCAGTTTCATTTCCTGAGTCATCTTTCTTATCCTCACCATTGACTTTTGGAGAAACTGCTAAATGAGACAAAAATTAAATATTCATTACATAATTTTAATATATTTGCATGTTCTTATAAATTCTATTAAGACCACAAACAATGTTTATTAGCCTAAAAAAAATGAAGTCTCAATCAAGTTACTCAGGAAAAACAATATTTACAGAATGAGTAAATAGAATTATTCTGTACAAGTATATTTATCATAATTCACTTCTGTATGTTGCTAGTCTGGAATTTTTTGGAATTGCTCTCAATTTGATTATTATGATTTTTGCTAACATCAACAAATAGTAACAGTAATATGACAATAACAGGCATAGTGACAACCAAGTCCAAACTCTTTATGTATAGCCGTATACCATTTTGTTCCATCTAAGATTCACTTCATTTTATTTACAATTGCTCTGCTTCCAAAATGAATTTAGAACCCTTAATGATAAGAAGACTAATCTCAACTAAGCTGAGCATCCAATAAGTTGATGTTAAATCTTATTTGGACAAAAAGAATGGTTTATTAAGGCATCAATTAGTGGAAGTTATTCATACCGGAAAAGAAAATACTTTTTTCTTCCACACATTTTATTATGGACAACATAAGTTTCGACTTTTAAAGTCACCAGATGAAGATTTTGTACGTCGAAACCTAGATCGTGCATAATAAAATACACGTGGAAGAACAAAGTATTTTCTCTTATTTAGACAGTAAGTCTCCATTTTCATAATGCATAGTATCCCCTTATGGCCAGCCACTGCCTTACAGCTGATAATAAAACAATCCCCACTGTCAAAACTAATGCCTTGCTTTCTGAAAAAAGAAAACCAGATGGTTGACAATATCAACCTGACTAGAGAGCATTCAATGGGCTACTTTGGTAAAAACACAATTTTTCAGTGCCAGAAGATATTCTTGTGTGTACAGACATGCCTCATTTTACACCATTGGATGTTTCATAATTGTTGCACAAATCAAATTTCTGTGCAGTGAGCATTTTTACATTCAGAACATGGAGATGTTCAAAAATTCATTAGTAAAACGAATTTGAACAAAATATTCCATTAAAAAACCCTTAAAAATTATTTTTCTATAACAATCACTGTAATGGCTGCTTTTCAAAGCATTACTTCTGCCAATAAGTAACTTTGACTATGAATAAAAATCTGGGGCTATCTTAAAATTCCCTTTTAAAGTTGATTCCCCTTACATGGCAACAATTTTTTAGACTTAAAATCATTCACCTTGACCAAGAATGGCAAATGATTTTTACACTCTGAAATAGTTGCATTGTAATCCATATTAGCAGATGTTGCCGTCAAGTTATTGCCATGGCATCTTCCGTAGTTTCTTGGAATTTTATTACCCTTTTATCAGAGAGGACTAATGTCAAATTTGAACATACTGAATCAGTAAATAGAACCATTTCTTCCAAATGGCAATCAATTGACATAGAACAGATTTGCGCATACAAATATGAAAAATTTTGATTATGAAATCATTTATTTAAGAAACTTCAATTGATTACTTTGATGTACATAATAGTAATAATATACATTTAGCTAGGAATTTGTAACATCTAAAAAAATACAACCTGATAAAAAATTAAAACTTATCAACATTCAATACTATAAGAAATGCATTAATTACTTTATATATAGTCATTTCACTTTTTATGAACATTTCAATAAAATTAATCCAATTTGTTAAACAACCAAAACAACTTTCTTATGATGCATTAAACAATGCATGAATTACATAATTTAAGATACTTCATTATTTTCTCTTTCTTGGTGGGTTAGGATGATAATTTTTGAAAAATATGCCAAAAAAGTTGATATTTTTTGTTCATCTTACGAAGTACCACATTTTCCTGCTGATAACGCACACGTTAGCTCTACAAAAATGTTCAGATAATGAAAAAATGACAATGTGCATTATGTAATTAAAACTGAGAAATCCAAACATTTACATACCTGTGTACACAATTTCAATAAGTGTTGCAAAAATATATTAGTCTGGAAGCATGCCTTTCTAATTGCATTTTATATTATACAGATCTGCTGCTGTAACAGTTATTTCACGTCATAAATCCATGAAAAAAGAAGAAACTTAATTTCTTTACTTCATTTATTCTAATACGTGGTGGCCTCCTAGGTATATCACTCATTTTTTATGGCTGACATGTTACAAGTCTTTACAATTGAAAAGATGGATCCTTACTTATCACCAATAAAAGTATTTGAAATGCTTGTCCTATATATCAAGCCTTGAACACAGCTATTGCCACAGTCATGTTGGCTGAAATAATGATTTTGTGTTTGGGATAAAGATAATTATCCTTTTTAGAAGAATTATTTCGATTTCAATGCAACAATTTCAGAGATTAAAAATCATTCGCCTTGACTGGGATTCGAACCCAGATCCCTCAATATCCGGTCAAGTGCTTTAGCCACTTAAGCTATCGAGGCGTCCTCTTAAAATCTGAAAGAGGACGCCTCGATAGCTTAAGTGGCTAAAGCACTTGACCGGATATTGAGGGATCTGGGTTCGAATCCCAGTCAAGGCGAATGATTTTTAATCTCTGAAATTGTTGCATTGAAATGCACATTAGCGGATGACTCCGTTAAAAGTTACTGTTGCGGCACTTTTTTAATCACAGCAGACCACCACATTAGAGTAAAAATGTATCATACACCATTTCAAAAACATTTCTTGAGTTACTCTATGTCTTTTCATTATTCATCCAAATAACCAGCAGATGGATTTTCAATTCTGAAATTAATTCATTGAACATTGAGTTCGTGAAGGGTAACTCTGCAGTAGTTTTAATTAAATGTCACCAGATATACTAAATACGTAGCTGTTTTGAATCCCTATGTCTGTTTCTTTTCCCAGGAGATTTAGAATGAAGAGAGCATTCTCTTCAAAAATAGTTGTCTTGGCAATCCAAATTGTTATTAAAACTAAGCCAAGTAGGGAAGGAACCACTTTAAATAATTACTTTGAATTCATCAAGGAATCTAGCAGCTGTCCTTTAATTGGCACTTGCTCATTCAACTATCAACATAACACTGCAAATACCTACTAGATACTTAAAATTCTGTAACCGAATAACTATCGCTGAATGATTCAAAACATTCATCACCTTTAAAGATGAAGCTTAAGCACATATGACTAGGAAGAGGCATATCAATTGGCATATATACTGATTGTTGGATGAATCTATAAAATAAGCAGGTTATCCATTTGTTCCAGTAATGAGCTACTATTATTAGAGACTTCTTTTGGCAGAAATTACAAATGCAGATGCAACTGAAGCGCCACTTTTCGCATTAAGAAGGTAAATTTATATGCAATGTCGCAAACAATTCAGTTTTCAAAGAACTAACAAATTCACCTCAAGAAATACCTTTCCTGATCAAGTGGTTAGAACATTCTAGTTGTTGAACTACACTCACCTTTTTGCAGTTATATTTTACTAAACAAGAGACAAAATTAAGACTGCAGGAGATAAATCTTCCCCGAATTTGCACAATTTTATCTTTTGGATCTTACATAGGCACCAACAAAAGAGTAAATACCAGCCTTCTTTCATCATCTATGTTTTTGTCAGGATTGTGCTACAAGACACTCACTGCATTACAAGTCCTAAAAACTAATCTTTGGAGGTCCAACTATGACCAAGGCCTTCTTTGATGAACTTTTAGGACCATGTTCCTACAAAATGTATATTACTGTAATGCTTGGTTGTGAATAACTGTTGTGTTAAATGTCCTAAGACCACAAAATGAATGAAGATTATATTTTTCATATGCTTACTATCCTGGACGATAACCAGCTCAAAATTCAATCCGTTTATTGGGCATATTACAGATAGGTATAATTTTTGTGATATTTATAGGCCTAATCAAGATTCAAGTTTCATCCACAGAATGCATTAACATCTTACAGTTATGCTACTGTATGCAGATTTTTATTGTATGGGAGCTTTTTTCTGTAACTAGACTTGGTTTGACAGCTGTTAATCTCCTGATTAGAAGCGCTGCAAAAAGTAAGATATGGAATACCAGAGAATTGAAAGAATCAATGTAACTTTAACCTAACTCAGTAAAATATCTAATACAAATAATGAAACTAATTCAAATAACTAATATCATGACAGTCACTTTACAGGTCTACCTCCTGAGAGTGCATTTGTGATAATTTCAGGGTGAATGACTTTTACACCGAAATTCTTCATGGAATATGACTTACCCTACACAAATACAGTTACAATGTGACTGTTTGTACAGCCATCACATCTTGGTCCTTAAAGCCCTTTACATATTACAGTGTTACAGGATGCCTCGATAGCTCAAATAGAGAGCAACCAAAAAGAGAGATCTGGGTTGAATTTTACTCAAATTCTTATAATTCAACCAATAAACCACACGCAACCCCTTTATAATATTACTTCAGACATCATCTCAGACAAGTAGAAAATTACTTTAAGATAATATCTAGTATAAGGAAAAGAAAAGTAATAGATTACTTAACTAGGGTCCTTTTGGCATGGGGATAACCATTTGATGGCACCATTAAATTTAAGAAGGTTCAATATGAGAAAAATTCTTACGAGGTGGGATAGGACATACTAACTTCCCCATCCATCAAGCCTCCCAGAGTCTTATCTCATGAACAGTAATACAGGAGGTTATTTGTGGAGTGGTACTATTGCACACAAAATAACCACGCTGCATTTTGATTCAGAATTGACAAGTATCATTCATGTGCAAAGATAATTTTAAAATTCTAAGATTTGCTCTCAATTTGTTATTTCCTAGACACTGGACACCCTGTTAAATACATTTCACAGAAAACCCTCAATGATTCTATGATCCCAGGCAACCAAGGGAATTTTTGCATTTTATGTACCATTCCCATTTATTTCCAAAAATTTTAGAGTACTTAGATTCCAAATATCCCATTTAAATGCCAACATTATACCATAAAGGGATTTATCTCATTTATTGCAAATTTATGTAAGATAGTTAAACATCACTACTGTTAACCAACCTTTCTTCAAGAATAAACCAAACTAAGATCTATATAGGATAATAATGAAATTACAAGAAACTGCGGGAGATGCAACGACAGTAAATTTTAACGAAATCATTTGCAATAAGCACACAACAATGCAACAATTTCAGAGTAAATATCATTCACCATGACCAGGATCCCGGTCAAGTCAAATGATTTTTACACTTAAATTGTTGCATTGTGATAATAATGAAGAAATACATATCTAAACTTAGCACCAGACATTACAAGGACTAAATTAAGGAACCTTAAGAAAATAGAATACAAACTTCAGAAAAGCTATTTTCTAAGGGCAGATTTTGATCTAATTTCTTACCTGCAGTCACAGGGGTAGGTGCAGTTGGAGCAGTAGTGGACTCAACATTTGCTGGGGGTGTTGGTGCTCCCGTTGTATTTATCTTCATCTTCCCTAACTGGCTCCTCAGTTCAGCAAACTTTTCATTAGCCTGCTCAAAATCAAAATCACCTTCGAACTTGAGCACATTCTTGTTTTTGGACTGTTGTTGTTGGTTTCTGTTGGCAAACCCTTGCCCAGAGCCACCACCCCTACCTCTGCCCCTTCGCACACCTTGACCTGCACCAGCATTGCTGCCACCTGTGCCCCCTCCTCCCCCACCACCACCCTGACTTTGCCCTCCTTTCCACACACTACTCTGGCCACTAGACCTCTGCTGTGTCCTTTGTTGCTGTGGTGCTGAGAACTGCTGCTGGCCCCAGTTTCCTTGCCTCCTGAGAAAAAAATTAAGCATTTAAACTTTCAATTCTTAAAAAACTAAAAAAATTAACCATCAAATATATGGCATATTGAAAGAATTGGAATTTTTTCTTACAATTAAAGGAAAATTGTGTTACCCCCACACAAGCACTCAATTTCACAATGAATTGGCAGTCACTGCTGCTGATTTGGTCCTCTAGGGAAATGTAATATTTTTGGAGTTTTAAAATAAAAAAATTTCCAAGGCCTACTTTCACCCATAAAATGAAAAATTACTTATTTGATCTTTAACCTTATCACCAGATTTTAGGAATACATGAAAGAGACAGTAGGATTTTATACAGGGTGTGGCAAGCATAACTTCCTTATTTCAAATGCAAAACACTTTCAAAAAATAAAACTATATTGCCACACCCTGTATGCACCACCATTTGAACAACAGTGAATACCATCATTCCTGTAAGCTTCCTTATTTAAGTTTCTATAAAAACTTTACATTTTTATTAAGACTAACAATGTTCTTTAAGGGCTTTGCCTGAATGTGTATGTTTTTTTCATATACCAGTATTTATAATTCAATGGAATGGAACCAGCAGCACTACCATGTGGGAAAGTATCATAATTCATTATTTGCCAGAACAACGAGTTAATTACGATCCTAAATTTGTCCTACCTAAGTAAACAATTACAACTAATTAAGAACAAGCTCTACTACCTGCAATACTCATCTAAGAAACACTTCCAAGAGAGAAATGGGCACACCTCTCTCTTTTTATCCAAGGCGAAAGTAAACAACATTTTTAACGTGTAATTAATCAACTGTTTGACTCAGTGTTCTGGGCGTAGAACTGGAAAGTAGCAAATTCATTTAAATCCAAATATATGCTAATATTATTGCTAAAACTGCACAGGATAACAAACAATAAGCATTTTCTCCCTTTGGCAGACATCACAATCTCCAAGGAACACAAAACATTTTTAAACAACTGATCCAAGACTAAGATTAAAAAATTGCTAAAGAGGAAATGACAAGTTGAGTGGTTTTGATGAATATTGGTGAAAAGCTGATGGTTTTACAATCATTATGAGAAACAATTTGCACATTACCACAGATTTATTTTAATGTAAAACGTATTTCAGTTCATTGAACCATCATCGGGTACAAGACAAGATTCAACATGAAATATATCATATTTATACCAGTTTGAGGAAGGGGAGGAGAAAAGGGTGCGGAGTAAGGTAGCTGTGGAGACTAAGAGGGTCATTTCGGACATAGGGAGACATCAAAGGGATGGAGGCAGGTTAAGGGATGAGTGTACGTGATTCTAAGAAGGATAAATCGTATAAATCTTTGGAAAAGTGAAAATTTCTCAAAATGACGAACTGCCACTATATCTTGTCTGAATCTGTAGAATATATTTTACTATCAATTTAACTACCTGCTCTGTGCTCCTGCTCAAGACTTATTGATTAATAATATGGGTGTATGAGGATTCATCATTACTTTCATTAATTAATGCTAATTAAATTTCTAGCAATTTGCATGGTGCCAAAAATAATTCATTAAACGATATCCAGGTCACATGCATGTAAACTTGACAATAATAGTACAAAAATTAGTAAGAAAAATGTTAATTTATTCTAGTCTTAGTATACTGTAGGAAGTCCAAATACAACATTTGCAACAATGAAGACACTTCAGTGTCACCCTCAGAAAAAATATTGGTGTATGCTTGGAAGATTTGAGGAGCCATCTTGAATAACCTTTCATTCAGTTTTAAAGTCTTAGAAAAATATGAGAGAAAGTAAGGGAGCAAAGAGAACTACACTCGTCAGGCTGAACTTGAATATTGCATTTAATATTTGTGACACATAACAGGAGTTGATTGGGAGATATGTAAAGAAGAGCTGCTAGATTTAAGAAGAGAGTTACAATAAGGAAATGCATTATGCAGTAAATGGAGGAACTAGGACTCCTGTAATGACAGAGAGAGAATGCAAGAAAAGGCTATTTGAAAGTTCCAGGAGAAACAATATAACTCTTACACCATATAAATCATTAAAGCCCCAATTTGTAGTGGCAGTTCGAGATTAGTGACTCATACCCTAGTCGAGTTCACAATCCCAACATAAAAAAGCTAAAAAACCACAGCCTAATTATTTAAAAACCACAGGAGACTTTATAAACTACCTTGCAACACCTGTCAACAACTTGAACCTGCAGTTTTTGTGATACCTATTCCTATGAAGTCTTTTAGACTTAGGTTTTATGTGCCTTAGGATAGATATTATTTGAACAAAGAGCATAAACCTTGCTTGGCAATGGCAAGGTGAGGCAAAATAAACTTGAACAAATTGACCCCCTTGATAGAATCCATATTGATCTGGTGAAATATAAGATTGAAAGCTTCTACACAATATTGTAGTAAAAAACTCACAAGATGATTGTAAAATATACATGCCATACTACATCTGAAATTAGTGGTTTTTAAATGATAGGTGGTCAAAAAACCCAGAAAATAGGGTCATCATAACAGAAAAATTATTCCACATTCCCATTAGATTGGGAATTAAAGATTTCACATCATCCAATGGTTGGTTGGATATGTTAAAAATATGAACTATCTCGTAAACTATGTTGGGTATGGTAAAAGTAGAAGTGTTGGTATAAAGTCTGCAGCTCCATGGTAGGTGTCAGCTTTGAATTAACTTCTTGAAGGATATAACCCATTATAGATTTTTTCAATGCAAACAAGGCATCTTTTAATGAGCTGCCAGAAAAAACTGCTTCAGAGGGGAACAATGTCATAAAAAGAAGCTGGATAAACAAAGATGCTTGTCTGTTTAAACAAATGCAAATGGAAGTGAGAAGCTACAGCTCTATGTAAAAATATTCCCACTAGAAAAACAGCAAATTCTAAAATGAATGACCTCAGTAAAATTTGAGGATGAACTTCGTGCTATGGATGCTAAAATGGCATCTCAGAACAGGATAGATGGTTCTCCTGTTTATTGATCTCGGTCCAGCCATTCCACCAAGTGAACAAGAGAAATCTACAGTAACGATTTTTCCTGCAATTGTACTAGTGAGCTCGAACCACTGGATTAGCTTATAATTCACTCATTAAAGGAACTATTATGGTAGGAATATGAAGACAATATAATTGAATTAACTGTGTGTCCTACATGACGATACTATAAAACAATAGCTTCAGCAATTAAGCATATAAAAGTGAAAATTCTCCTTTTCCTGCAATTAGCATGTTCTCAAATTTTCAATTTTTCTGGGTTGCCTAAAAATGTAAAAATAAGTGGTTTTACTGTCCTCTCACTAATACCAGTTGTACCATTTCATGGGGCATTATGGTCAACTCCAACTGGCTCATACTTTTTTGTCTAGGTTTGTATTGGGGTCAGGTGAGCCTTGCCATTGACAAGGAATTGGGAAGCAATTGAGCAGCCCAGCTTAATAAGCCCTTCATTGAAGATGATACGAATTATGCCGATGGAACTGAAGAATATTCCAAGGAAGAAATGCTCTTCTACAGAGTTCAGCAGTTTGCATTGGGCATTTTGTATTAGCTATTGTTTGGAGCACAACAGCTTAGAATGCATTGGATCACCCAGTTCCCTGGTAGTCTACAATGAATTGAATGAACTCCCTGCTTTTCAAGACATTGTTAACCCTTCAAAAATAAGAAATCCTAAAGAGAGCGAATGAAACTCACTCCAGGCAAGGAGGATGTAGTGAACGACTGCGAGATTCACTTAAATGCATAATGGTAGGTTCCTTCAGAGCTGCAAAAACATTTTTGTATTGCTTAAAGCCTTCCTGTGTTGATGAAGACAATGCTTTTAATATGCATGTTGTATAATTAATCCTTATTTAAGTTAGCAATAGAATCAATACATTAGACCAGGTACCAAGTTTTTATCTAAATATATAAATGGGAAAGATACTTATGAATATATGTTACCCAAGGGTCTTCAACAAACTTAAGTGGACTGCAACACAGTGTTTATACTCGGAATACAATGTTTGCCAAGCAGTATTTTCATTGGGAGTTTTCACAATTATATCTTTGTTGTGTCCAAAATGCAAAGTGCAGTTGAGCAGCTATATATTCTGAATATAAAATTTGATGAAAATTTATTTTTTTTGGAGATGTTCAAAATAAATCAAGTAGTGACTTCTGGATAGGTATTATAATGGTTTCATACTCCAAAGTAAACATATGGCAGCTTCGTTGAAATTATCATTTGGAGAACTTCAATAATCTAAATCCATCTTTAACTGTAACAGGAGATCTGAGAGCAGGGGGGGAATTTTCCCTTCTGATAAGACTAAAATGAACTGTTTAAAACTGATTTCTTCTACACATGTATTTGCTATAACCAGACTTAGCACTATGTAGGTAAAACAAGGCTACACATTTCAAACCACGTGGTTTCTGTGATAATTCCAATTTCCAGGTGTAGTCAAAAGACTCTTTGAGAACTCTGCCAAGTAAAGCTTGGGTATCACAGTATTTGGGTGAATGTTATTGAATATTTGCAATAACAGTATAAAAATTTTCTAAAAAAAATTAGCATGTCATGCCATATGATGATCCTGCAGTTAGAAAACTAATCAATCTTAAAATGTGGAATATTATATGGTAAATCGATCTAACTGTGCCATTGAAGCGAATAAACTTTGAGCAAACAAATGACAAAGCATGTAGGTATATAATGGAAATGTTCCACATTTTTTAAAGTTCTTGGTGCACGGTAAGTTACCACAATCATATTTAACCCTCCATTGAATTATCACTAAAATATAAAGAAAGTTAACAGGTACTACTTGAAACAAAAGTACTGACAAAATTTTTGTTACTACAATAGCATAGTAGTCTAGGAGTACCCTGTCTTTGAAATTCTACACAGGATTTTCAACTCTTACTTGACATTATAATAAGTCAAATTCTATCAAATGGAATGACCAAGAGAGTCCTGTAAAAATCATGCATATGATCTCTTACCCCTCCCACCCAGACTGTTGCTGGTGTTGCTGCTGGTGTTGCTGATGGTGTTGCTGATGGTGCTGCTGGTGGTGTTGCTGATGATGTTGCTGGTGCTGTTGATGCTGTTGGTGCTGCTGCCATTGCTGGCCCTTCTTCTGTTGCTGCTGCTGTCCATCAGTGTCTTTGCGAGATGAACTAACTTGCACACCTTGATCTATAGTGGGAGACTTTCGAGTGACACCTGGCACAGGTGTGGCAGTTGACGATCTTGATCCTCCAATTAAGTCTAAAACAGAAGCTAAGACTGGACTCATAACGTCAAGTTAGCTTACCAACTAGAAACAAGGAGCCAGTATACCACCACAGAAGCCATAACAGGAATGCCAACATGCAAGTTCTAGACAAGCAGTACATAAGACATGCACCAAATGCGGCAAAACTAGCCCTCTCCTTAGCTCCCATTTCATCAGCAGGGAGAACATTAAAGCATTTCATTGATCCAGATTCAAAATCAAGCCCAACAAACATTCTTCAAGGGCACTTTCAGTTTCTCTATACTACATATTAATATCATCAGGTTTAACTATCTCTAGGATTACATTGGAAATCAACAAAGTGTGAGCAGAAATCCTCTTTTCCCTTTGACACCAAAAGAGGCAAATTCGATTGCAATCTATGATTAGGCATATTTATGTTGATCATACTTAATGGTGATTAATAAATACATTAATTTGGTGGTTAAAAAGCTGAACCTACAATTTAAGGGTTATGTTTATTCAAAATGTTATAAATGGGCAGTTTTAGAATACATAGTTATGTTCAGTAAAATGATTTTTGAAGTTCCTAATCATCTACAGCTGCCTATAGAATATTCAGATGCAACAAGATTATTGGATTTACAAAATTATATTAGTGAATTGGATTTCAAACATTTAAAAAGCTCAATCAGGAACAGGCACATTATAACCAAAATAGTGTGATGCAACCCAGTGGGCAACATGTTAAGCCACAATTTAATACCCATGTTTGATTCTAATTGGCTTGGTATCATCCTTCAATTAAGGCTCAAGCCAATCTGAAGCTGAATATCAGGCCAACTATTGCCAATTAGAGACAATTGAAATTTAACTTAAATCTTGCCTTCAAGGTGGATCAATAAGTGCACGTAGGCGGTTCCTAATAGAGAGATGCAATCCTCATGACCTCCAATCACACAGCTTGTGTAAAACTCAAGGGTGTAAGAAAGAAATTTTTTAGGAAAAAAGATTAGGCGAAGTTAGGATTTTAATGGAAATTTAGGCATAAAGAGCAGAAGGCAGGCCTCAACACTCAATAGAAGATAATGCTACAGTACTCATTTTAATACCCATACCGATAAACCCAACAATTCTAAATTTTAAAAGCCAGGCCAAGTAATACTTACAATACTTTCACCAGAGACCCCTATGAAGGATATAATTATTTTTACAGACAACAAAATTATAACCAGCACACAGTATGACCACTAAGCATGTCTTTAAGTAACCCACATGTTACCTGAACAAATCAATATCCACATTGTCGACAAAATTATCCACTAAGGAAGATATCCACCATCTGAGGGGTTTGCTATAATATATTTTCTATATCAGCTAACTATATAAAGCCATTTCATAGTAAGCTGATTTCATTTCATTTTGCAGATTTAAGTATCAGCACAGAGCACATGCAAATGAAACATTTGTACAAGACACCATTGGATTATATCAACTTAAAATACTGGGAAATACAGTGAAGACCAATGCATCAACACAAAGCACAAAAATATTGTTAAAAACAAAAATAGTGCTGGAAACTAAAATCTAAATACAAAGAGCCAAAGGGGTGAACCCACTTCCATGCCATAAACACTTAAGCCCAGTAGTGACCCTTGAAGAATGCAGAAAAGCTTATAACAAACAAATAATGCAGCAATACTTATTCTTAGCCTTAGCCCGATTTTATAAAATTCTCCCGAACCTTGGTCCTTTTGAGGTACTGGCACCTGTGACGGCTTTTGCGGCATCTGCAACGTGGGGCTCAACTCACTTAGCTGCCCTTGGGACTGCTGCTTTGTCACGGCCGTAACTGCATTTCCTCGAGGAACTCCTAATCCTGGTGCAAGGTTAGTCCCCGGGGGGATGCCTCCCAAGTTGTTCAAGGAGGCATACGCTGCAGCTGCAGCAGCTGGCCCTGGATAGTGGCCCAACCCTCCCGGTCCAAGAGGACCCATGACGGCATGGGATAAGCCAGGGTAGGCAGAAGGTGACATGCAAGGTGGCACCGACAACTATATGTAACAAGAGATTAAGTGGCAAATAAAAGTATTCTTTATTTAAAATTACGTGAGCCGGCACGCAAATTTATTCACTCAGAAAACTGAGCTGTAAAAACACACCCGAGGAGTAGGTTATTAGAAGAACGATTACGAGTCCATACTAAAAATGATATGAACTTTAGTGACAATCAAAAAGGCAGAATGAACATCGTGAATGCCCAAAAACTTTCGGCAGTTGAGATCAAATTGAAACAGGAGCGACCGATCCAATGCATCCACTGCTTAAGGAACAATGGTCGACAAATGGGGTCGACGATTAAACTTTTATCATAAGGACTTTGTTGAAACACGCGTAATTTGGCACTTAGCTTTACCTGTACGATAGCCGGGTCATTTGGGAGTGAACCAGCATTATACACAACTCTAATATCCTTTATGTCGGACGCTCTGAAGAGGATGTAGTCGTAGACCTGATTCTGCGGTGCAACAGGAAAATTGGTTTCACGGTCTTCAGTACCAAAGGACTTCACTGAAATATAATAATACCAAAATCCAACACTAATCAAAACAAATTTCTCGTCTTGAGAACAACAAATGTCAAATTGGGCAAATAAATAACAACCACTAAAAAAGGCGAGAGTAAGAAGGAAAACGAGATTCTGGCCCGCAGGTCACTGTAATGCATAATGGGCAAGCAAGTGCACATGTAATTTTTAAATGAAGTCGTAAAAATATAATTTCGGAAAAATCTACTCACCATTAGCCAACGCAATTGTGCACTCCTCCGTATCCACCGTAAATAATCGGCCTTCATAACGAATATCTGCCTTTGATATTAAACTTATTTTACTACCTAACTCCGGAATTCCGGCACTCATTATGAATCGTTGTTATGAAGCTCAGGATGACTAGGATGTTCCCGGATTTCCTACTCCATCGAACTAATTCTGATACTCCGCTAATGGCGTTTGCCTTGCAATCCCGTGACGTCACAGTACCATTTGAGTCAACTCGAAAACTGTTTACATGAAACTCCCCAACTTTTTCAAACAATTGATTAATTTTAAATTTGCATTATCTAATTCGTTGTTTTTTGAAATGGTAATTTTAGTATTACAAAATTTTTAAGAAGCCTTAAGTAGGGTTGTGGTATTCCTGGGTTTTGCAGACTTCTCTGCCCAACATGGCTGCTGCAGTGGCAAGGATTTGGGGAACCGGACTATTGAAAGTAAATAATGGAACATTATTACAGCGGGTAGGTTCACAGTTCATTATCAGGTCTTCAAGACTCTTTGCGTATATTTATTTTAAATCATAACCATATACTTTGTATCACGATTGTTCGTGAGGACTTACGAAAATCTGCTAACTTGCAAATTTCACACATTCCCGATTGAATAAACTAGGAAGTACAATGAATTTAGTGAAAACTTCAACCTGTCTGCGATAACTAAAATTTATGTTTCGAATTTGCTGCAGTTTCTCAATATGTTCGTTTGTTTAGCAAATGGGTCATTTGGGTCACGTAATTAATATAGTGTTGTAACAAATGTTTTCAGGTTAAATTTTCTTCCTCGCGAGGTTGGACCAGAAGCCGTAAAACAGTGAGTAAATGTTAACATTGTTTAGCTCTATGTAATGCATTTAATGAACATATTACATTAACATTTTGCACGTATCTGCATTCCAGTTCCTCGTCACGATCGGAGTTCTAAGTGGAGGTGGAGCTGGGCTGGCTCTTGCCTTAGACCAGTCAGTAAAAGCTTCAGATTTGGAGCTTCACCCTCCCAAGAATCCATGGAGTCACAATGGATTGTTCGCAGCATTAGATCATGCTAGGTAATCTAGTCAATCAGTTTAAATTCATTTTTCGTTAGGTCTCCCATTGCATTTTTCTTACAGCCGGTTTGATTTATTCTAATTGTAATCATATATGTAGGTTTATTGATTGCCAAGTACTTCTAATTTATAGTATATTTGTGGTTATACAGAAGTCTAATGATATTTTGTAAATTTGGGTTCTTAATTTTTACTTTGTTTTAAATATATGCGCCGACTAACCCCATTACCAAGGCTCACCCAAAATATTGTTATAATATCCGTAATAAGCTGCTGCAAATAAGGTTGATGACGAGTGAGAATACAGGTATTAATTTTTTATTTCTTTCTTGGCTAGTGTTCGAAGGGGCTATGAAGTGTACAAACAAGTGTGTGCTGCCTGCCATAGTCTTCAGTATTTGGCTTATCGAAATTTGGTCGGAGTCTCCCATACTGAAGCGGAAGCTAAAGCTGAAGCTGCAGAAATTCAGGTGAGAAAATAGTTAAGGTGGTCTTCAGTTATCCTAGAACTCCAGTATTAATTTATTCTCAACTCAGGGTGGAAATTGTATGTAGTAGTACCAACTTCTTCGCTGCAGTATTCAACCATTCCTGAATCGTATGTATTTAATTAGTGTTTAAACGAATTCGTGTAAACACGGCTTTAGTAGGAATAATTCGGGCACCAATCTTTTATCAGATATATCCATCTACACATAAGGCAATTGGCAATAATAAATGGAATCAGTTGCTTCCAAGACCAATGTCCAGTCCTTGCCCCTCATATGCCTTACTTTGCTAAAAAATTTCGTTTTCGATTAATAGCGCATTTAGATGTTTATTTGAGCATACATTTTTTGAACACGATTTTCTCATATAAGCTCCTGCTTTTCTTAGTTATGTGCTAATTTCCATACATTTATGCTTTTGCAGTAGTTAATAATGTAATGGCGTGGCACACATCTTAAGTATTATTAACTTAACTGTTCCGATTACTGCTAAAATCCCATAATTCCCCAATAAGGTGTAACGTGGGTATTTTCTGCCATGATTTTTACATGTATTCATTCACTTTTGATATCCTTAGGCTATCAGTTGTCAATTAGTCTTTTTAAAAAATTAATCTTACTTATAATTGCCTAATTTATCTTATAAATAAGAAATGCACATGATTTTCTAGCCCAATTTCGTTAATGGATTTAATGCCTACAATATTCTGTGTGGTAGAATTCTTGACATTTGGTAACTTTGTGGGAGAATCACAATCTTTTGGTGGTTTTTATTGTTCTGTTTTGTCTATTTCCTTTTTAAAAATTTTTGCACTCCATTGTGTAATAATTTGTATTTACTGTTTTTTCTGGATGTTTTGGCTAAAATGCTGTCCTGAAAGTTCCATCATTCTGTTGACATCCTATACTTATCTTTCCACTATTCTATACTTTTGGCCATGATAACCAAATAAATTCCTTTCATTAATTTATTTTTTTATCAAGCAAAAATATGAGGTCATTCTAAAGTGTTCATTTACAAATTATTATTTGCCATTTTCCATAACGAGGCCACTAATCTAATATGTTGGCACTAACTAGTTGTCATTTCTTTGAATTGTTTCAACCCTTGAGGAAGATAAGGATGTCTGCAAATACATTTAAAAATGTCTGACAATTTCAGATACACATTTGTGTTGTTCACTTATGTTTTCATTTTAGAATCAAATGGTGTCCTGAACAAACTGTAACTTGAAAGCCTTGCAGTTTGAATGGGAAGAATATTTCAAATGTTTTATATTCATAATTTCCTTGTTGGGAATCGGCTTCATGCATAAAATCTTTCCTTTCTTCAATGGGAATAAATCTGTGATCCACTCTACCTTGATATGGTGGGTGTGCATTTGTAATTGAACTCTATAGCTGTATTGGCATGAGCAATGGTAGGACCATTTTAGGATCACCCATGATCAGATAGGTTGAGCCAGACAAAAGGTAGTCCATGTTTAGTGAGGCAGCTGCGAAGGCATCTGACCCCTGTGGGGTGGTCCTTTGAGTAATGGTGACATTTAATAAACACTTGTTGGAGAAGGCAATAGGAAACCACCTCAAATATCTTTCCCATAATAAATATGGATGACATAAGATGTGTGGATATGGTCCTGAATAGGAAACTGCGGAGAAGGGTAGTGGATACAGAGTGGTTTTATGATAGAATTCTATGGCTTGAGATCAAAGTGGGCCTGACCAATCTTGTGTTAATCCAGGTGTACATGCCAGCAAGTACTCACCCTTAGGAATAAATAGCTTGTATGGTCAATTAAGAATGTTCCAAGAGGGAAGCATAGAAATGGGAGATCGGATTGCAATGGTTGATGAAGGGAGGGTATGTAGGAGAATATAGTGTAATAGTTAGAAATGGTATCAGAGTGAAGATGCTGGGAGGAACAAGTAGGTACCAGTTAGATTTTATCATGGTTTGACTTTGTTTTAGAAACAGCATCATCAGCTTACGAAGCTTCTCAGGAGCAGATTATAATTAAGTTGTCATGAAGTTCAATTTAAAATTCAAAGGATTAGAAATGGGTCGTGGAAGTTATGGGTTAGAGTATTGGGCTACTGACTGGGGGGCATGCCTCTCTGGGCACCTTCAGCTCCACCCGAGCTGTGTGATTTTTTGGTTACCAGATCTTCCTAGGAAAGGAACTTGTCCCTACTCTGATGTGTGAATAGTGGGAAATGGATGGAAGTGAACTGAAAGGATAGATGACATTTCCTAAGGATAGATGACATGAATAATATAGTACTGGTAAGGGTAGGATAGAGAGGAGCAGGATGAACATTGATTGGCAGGTGAGTGAGACACTTGCCCATTATCCGCGGTAATTTTCAACATATGTTCTGAGGAAATGCTGAGGGTAGGATAGAAAGGGTTGAAAACTGGGAATAAAAGTGGGTGGCGAATTGATTGTCAGTTAGGCTTGCAATAATAAAGCAATATTGAGCCATGCAGGGAAAGCATTGCAGTAATTATTGGCAACTTAAACAAGACTATTGTCAAAGGTATGAGGTGAGGATTAGCTACATGAAAGGAAAGTAATGATATTCTTAAGAAGTAGGAATAACAAATTTAGTAGTTTCGTACGTGATATGGTGAAATTCAAAAATAATAATGAACAAATAATGACACTTTTCCACTAGATATTGATTTAATCGACATCCAATTTTTATGTACTTCATAATTCTCAGGTGAAAAAATGTTTTTATTTGTTCATTATTAAGTAGGAACAACTTTCAAAGCATTAAATGAAAGGGCAAGGGGCTAATTACGTTTGCTCCTCATTTTACCCTAAATGATGTGTAGATTTGGGAGGGAAGGCAGTTTGTCTGGGACATCATCTGAATTTGGATGTGGCATCCTACGAGTGTACCTGATAGACCTCAATGCAAGTGGACATTCAATGGGTGCAAACATCAATGTGTCATCGTCTAAGTAGTGAAACCTTCAAATTTCATTGGCTCAAGATTCAAGCTCAAGCGTTTTACATTTTTGTGGAGGTATTATCTGTGTGTACATCGAATCATTTTGATGTAATGGCTAATAGATGGACTTCTGTGACCATGGTTGTACTCATCTATTAGGAGTAGCCACAGAGAGAGGAGCTTCCAAAGCAGCTCATTGTTGATGTTGAATTCCTCCCTTAATCCTCCGCTGGAGGCCCTCCAGTTTAGTTAACACTGTTGTTCAATATTGACAGATTTCAATTATAGCCTGCAGAAACCTTGTTCCCTTTACTGATGCCTTGTTTTGTCCCTGATCTTATGCACAAAATCTACAGGTCCGGGATGGCCCTGATGAAACTGGTGAGATGTTCATGCGGCCAGGGAAATTGTCTGATTACTTCCCCAAGCCATATCCAAATGAAGAAGCTGCCAGAGCCGCCAACAATGGTGCTTATCCACCTGACCTGAGCTACATTACGTTAGCCCGGCATGGAGGGGAGGTGTGTAATGACTCTAAAATATGTATATTTTTGTGTATAACTTTTCATTTATTTTGTGATCATTTTTCTTTTGCTAGTAACTAGAATGCATTTGTCATCAAATGGTATAATTTATTGATTTAAGTACATCTTTTTGGACTCGGTTCAATGAATGATGGCAAACCGTTGAATTTCTTTTGTTCTGAGTCTGGAAGTAATGGCATTGTTTTCTCTTTTTTTCTTCGTAGGATTATGTGTTTGCGTTACTGACAGGATACTGTGATGCACCTGCTGGAGTTGTATTAAGGGATGGGCAATATTACAACCCATATTTCCCTGGTGGTGCTATCAGTATGGCTCAGGCATTATATAATGAGGTGAAGTTATACTTAAAACATGCAGTAGCTGTTTGTGATTAGTATTGAAATATCACATAAACTTTGTTTTCTTCATGTTACTATTTATTTAGGCATTAGAGTATGATGATGGAACTCCTGCCACAGCAAGTCAGTTAGCAAAAGATGTGTGCACCTTCCTTAAATGGGCTGCAGAGCCAGAGCATGATGATCGTAAGAAGATGACTATTAAGGTAACATTTGTTGACAATACTCAATAGCCTGTATGTATAGCTATTATCCTGTATGTTATATACATAGCATTGACATGTATGTTACTGCCTTAGAAGTAAAAAAAAATTAAGTGAATCTTTTTCTTTCTAGGCTTTTATGATATTTTCATTTTTGTTGGGAATAACGTATTACATCAAGAGGCACAAGTGGACAGTTCTCAAGACCCGTAAGCTAGCCTTCAAACCATCATCCAAGTAGAAGAGTGAATTATAGATTTTGAGTGGATATTGAAACCTGTAGTAGATTGTGAAGTCAAAAAGAACTGCCATTGCTCTGCAAACATGCATGAGCATTTGTGTTGCAGATCACATCTGGTGTAAATAAAAGTGACATTGTTGAAAAGCAGTATGTTAGGTACCAATTAAGTTTAATTTTATAATTTTAAAAGCATTTCCTCAATGCATGAAACTGCTCAGCCGTTTACTGTACCTGGTTTATCAGGTATGAGGAATTGTAATTTCTGTACAGCATTTCTTGAAAATTTAAATAATGTTTGACAACTTTGTGAGACTCAAGTAAGTTGAGAATTAAAATCAACATTGAGAATGTTAAAGGTTTAATAAAATGGATTGAGCTAATCTGTTGATTTCAATTTTTAGACAAGAAAATGCAATCTATTTTAGCTACTTTCTTATAACTCCCCAATTGCATGTACTTCCTCCTGTTTGCCCTACATCATTTCCTTCTTCAGTTCTTCATAGGTTATAAGTCTTCATGTTGTATAAAAAACCTATCTCCCTCTACTCTACTCACTTCTCTTCTATCACTGCCTTCAGTATCCATCCTTCCCTCCTTTCAAAACCACCTCCTGAATCCATGGAGTACTTCCATATTAAAGTATTCATACACCTTATTTCTTTGTTTACCTATTGTCAGTTCCCTTCTTTTACCAATGCTTATCTTCTTCTAATGTCCATGCTACTATGCCTATACTATCCAAAATACATCTCTAACTGGTTCATCTGCTCTTTTTCATTTCCTCTAGCTCTGATATTTTTCTTAGCCTTTGTACTTCTTGAAACTTTCATCGCCATGGTTTTCTTCTGATTAAACTTCATCCCCTACGAATATCATTACCCCTCTAACAATGACTGTCTTGGCTGTCTGACTAATTATTGCTTATTCATCTTCAAACTTAAATGCCTTGATCACCTGTTCTCCTACTTCCATACCAAGTTTACTCTGCTTCCTGTGCCTCTCAATGTATCCTCTGTGATTTATTATTAAGTATGTGCTAGCAAGAATGGACAACCTCATCTTATTCACTTGCCTGTGACTGCCCATACTAATTCTCATACTCTCATCCACATACTCTCTCCACAACCATCACTTGTGCTGTCTGATTCATGTGCGGGATTTGAATAAGAGTCCTATTCCACCTACCCACTCCTCTATCAGCTTGTCCTATCTACTCTGTCAAATGCCATGAATCTCACTGGTATCCCAAGGTTTATTAAATTGTTAACAACTGAAATTCTTTGAACTTGCTACAAACTATTTCAAAGAATTTCAATCAATTATTTAGTACTTCTGGGATATTTGTTTCCCATTTATAAAGCTAGCCATAAAAAATAAATCAACAAATAATATAACTAATGTAACAAAGAATATAACTGGATAACAAATGAGGGTTTGACTGCTGGAGATAGGCTTAAATACTTAACTAAGGCTAGTAAATTGGATGCTAGTCTGATACCCATAGGGAATAAACTGAATGCATGTGACATTGTATGTACGGTATTTCGTCATAACATCTAGTTCCTTTAAAAAAGCCCCAAAATTTCAGAGTTTAAGAGGACGCCTCGGTAGCTTAAGTGGCTAAAGCACTCGACCGGATATTGAGGGATCTGGGTTCGAGTCCCAGTCAAGGCGAATGATTTTTACGCTCTGAAATTGTTGCATTGAAATGCACATTAGCGGATGACTCCGTTAAAAGTTACTGTTGCGGCATCTCCCGCAGTTTCTTTGGAATTTGTCAAAGGGAAAACACCATAAGTGTTTAAAGTTGGCTTTAACCTCGTGGACAGTGGCGCCTCGCGCACGACTACGAATGCATGTGACATTGTATGTACGGTATTTCGTCATAACATCTAGTTCCTTTAAAAAAGCCCCAAAATTTCAGAGTTTAAGAGGACGCCTCGGTAGCTTAAGTGGCTAAAGCACTCGACCGGATATGGAGGGATCTGGGTTCGAGTCCCAGTCAAGGCGAATGATTTTTACGCTCTGAAATTGTTGCATTGAAATGCACATTAGCGGATGACTCCGTTAAAAGTTACTGTTGCGGCATCTCCCGCAGTTTCTTTGGAATTTGTACAGGATGCTGTTTAGGAAAGCAAAAAAATGACCATGTCAAACAAATTATTTCAAATTCTACAAATCAAACAAAAGTGTTGTGATCGGTGGTAATTAATGAACCGCAAGTAAAATGTGAGAGTGCAGAAAAAAAATTCTTCTTATTAACAATTGATGGAAAAGAATTCAGCAATCCTCAGAATATGGCAAACAAATCCAATAATTTCTTCATAGATATCATTGGGGAAATTACAGCACAGAAAAACTGCCTAAATGATGGCATGGAAAAAGTAATCTGTATAAGTGAATTAGTTAACCTAATCACATCACAGAAAATCAAGTACCGTATTTTCCCATTGATAACGCATGCGTTATCTACACAGAAATGTTCAGATGATCAAATAAAATGACGATGCGCATTATGTAATGAAAATTGGAAAAATCCAAACATTTTCACACCTACAATAATTTAAAGAAGTCTCATTAAAATAAATTATTCTGGAAGCATGCCTTTCTAATTGCATTCTACTTTTTACAGATCTGCTACTTTTACGATTATTTCATCTCATTAATCCACGAGAAAAAGAAGAAACGTATAATTTCTATACTTCATTTAATCTAATACCTAGTACTTCTTTATTCTAATACATTACTTCATGCAGACAGAGAGACTTAAAAAAATATTAAATGCCGAGAGTAGGGCCCAAGGATTTAAATTCCTATACTGGCTTGAAGGGTTAAAATTCCTCATAAAAAATAATGTTCTTTATCGGTCACAGATGGTTTCTCAAAAAAATAAAAATGTAGAAACTGATTTTGCAACTAAAATTGCCCAAGCTTCAAATAGAAAAGAGATATGGATATATCAAAAGCATTTGATTATGTAAAATCTAGCATTCTTCTGACTAAACGAGGGCTAATATCACATCAGGAGAGTGGCTCATCTCTGGTTGGAATCTTTTTTAGAAAACAGGAAACAGCGTAGAAATTGACAGAAAAAATGGTGCTACCTACAAAACAACCATGAAAACTAAAATATGGTATTCCATTAGGTTCCATGTTAAGACCTTTGCTTTTTCTGGTGTATGTGAACAACATTGAGAAATCCTTAATCTCTCCAGGGAATAATGGTGCTCTATGCAGGTGACGTAGGTCTAATAGCAGGTCATACTAAATCATTACAATTGGAAATCGATGTGTGTGCTATGGTGAATTCAGTTTCTCAATGGTTGCATGACAATAATTTATAACTAAATGCAAAGTTTACTTGGTATTAATAATGAAGACCTTTAGTCGGATATTTCTGTAGAAATAGGAAACCAATTGAATTCTGAGTTGAAACGTACCATTTTATTGGGTTTGGAAGTAGGCAATAAGTTAAGCTGGAGGTGCGTTTGCTTTTTGTGGGTTACGAAGTACGGACCAAATCTTTCTTCATAAATGGAAGAAGAAGCAAGTGCAAGAAATCTTTTCCTCCAGATTATCCATTAACTTTCAGTCATTCTGCATGGATATTATCTATTCCTCTATTATCTACTACCCTGTAAGACTTAATTTCCTGAAGCACTTTTTCTTTCATTTTTACTTTTAATTATGATATGAAAATGATGATACTGGTTAAATATTACAAAAAATTAGTGCTTCTCCACATTATTATATATTATTTTTTGAGACCAGGGTTCATTTTCCCAAATGGTTGATGCCAACAGTGCTAAATTTATCCCTCCATAATATTAGCAACCTCATTGCATGCATGGAATTGCCATTCAATGGGGAATGGGCATGTGGCAGAGGAATGAAGAGGAAGTGTTCCCTGTCCTGCCTTTTGGCCACTGTGTGCAGGTGCATCATTCATGGGTGTTTCAACCAAATAGATCACACAGCTCGTGGTTGCTTGAGTATTTGAAAACCCTTTGAACAGTTCACATCATACTCTGGGAGCATTCCAGCTTTGGGTAAAGATGATGTCGATTAAATGAGATGTTCATTTTCATCAAATAACTAGTTCAGCTGCAATAATGGAGCACTCAGAGGATGTCTCAGAGGATCATGAGCCTTGGGTACACTCGATTATTGCCTTCTTGCAGTCTTCAGAATGTTGATAAATCCATGGGTAGTTTGAAAGGTTCTTGGAATCACCACCAGGTGTCAGTGCTAATGCAACAAGTTTCCTGTGTAGTAATAGGTAATCCTTTATGCTCTGGGAAAAGATATGTGGTGTGGATGTTTCTCGATTATTGCTTCCGTATAGTGATTTGTGAAGATAGAAAAAGTTGAGATTCAAGCAGTGGTTAAATACTTTGTAAAGAAAGGTATGAAAGCAGAAGAAATTCATGCCGTCTTTCAGGATACTTTGGGGAGCTCTGCTACTTCATATTCAACTGCTACCAAGTGGATAAAATAGTTTCAGTTTAGTCGGGACTAAATATGAAACTACCCCAGGCATAATTGTAAAAGTCCATAAATGTTCATAGAGGATTGCCGACTGAAAGTGCAAGAAATCAACAAAGCTGTAAGGATGTCATCTGAACTGGCATATCACATTTCAATGGTGGAATTGGATATGAGAAAATTATTTGCGAGATGGGTGACTCTTGATGAAGGATCACAAACACATCAGAATAGAAATTTCCAAACAATGTTTGACACGTTTAAAAGCAATCAACATTTTCTGCATCGGTTTGTGACCACAGATGAAACTTGGGTACACCACTATACCTCAGAGACAAAACAGCAGTCAAAGCAGGGGAAACATGTTGATCACCACCAACAAAGAAAGCTAAGACAAAATGGTCGGCAGGAAAGGTGATGGCAAATGGATTTCTACTCTTTTAGGCTCAAGAAGTTAGATTTAAAGAAGAGTGTTGCATAATTGATTTGGGCATAGGCACTGTATCTAGTCATCTACTCATTGAACATAGTACAGGGAAGGCCTTACCTCCATCCTATTGCAACTGCTCATCATATTTTGCACTAAATCCATTCACTTTTTACCTTAAAGTCAGTTCATTAATTACTTAGTACAAAGGTGAGTCCAGAAGTATCCGACCCAACATATAAAACACAAAAATTTGGAAAAAAATGTATTAATTTTTCAACATAATCTCCTTTCAGCTCTATACACTTTTCCCAGCAACTTTCAATAAGTTTGATACCCTTTTTATAATAAGAGCTGCCTTGCCCCTAAAATTGCCATTAACTGCAGACATCAGTTCTTCACGGTTGGAAAATCTTTTACCAACGAGCCATTTTTTCAAGTTTGAAAACAGCAACAGAAAATAATGTGAGGGGGCTAAATCTGGCAAATAGGGTGCATGAAGTGTCAATTCAAACTTTAATTCATGTATTTTGGCCATTTCAATAATGGATTTGTGAGCTGGTGCATTGTCTTGATGAAACAACACTTACTTCTTGACCAAATGCGGCCGCTTTTGCTTGATTTCTTTGCTCAAATGTTGCAATAAGTTCGCATCATACTTAGCATTAATAGTTTTTCCTTTCTCAAGATAGTCAAGGAAGCATCCCAAAAAACCGACGCCATGACCTTGCCTGCAGGTGAAACGGCCTTTGCTTCCTTTAGAGCCGGTTCTCCCTTTTGAATCCATTGTTTTGATTGTTCTTTTGTCTTGGGTGTGAAGTAATGGACCCATGTTTCATCCATGATTATGAAACAGTGCAAAAATTCTGCTTTGTTGCTGTGAAACTTAGCTAAACACTCATTTGAAACATCTTCATGACACTGGTTTTGCTCGAGCGTGAGCAAACGTAGTACCCATCTTGCACACAGCTTTCTCATGTCCAAATTTTCAGTTAATATGCGATCTCAGAGTAGAATCCAGTTCAGCTTTTATATTGGTCGGGCTGAGCTCTTTCAAATAAAGTACTGTACCACATAATGATGATGAATTTTCTCCATTTTCACAAATTTGCTGAAAACGTTCACTGGTGATGGCTGCCAAACAAATACAAAACAATGTGGCATCTTTAAACTGGAATCATATGCTTTATAGATTGCGTACTTTCTAATACAGTGATATTTTTCTAACCACTGCCATCATCTCTAGGTCAGGCCGGGTACCTATGGGACTACCCTCGTACACCCGGATTGGTTTGGTCTGCTTTCAAGCATATCAATAAAATACTATCATTCACCAGCTCTATACTATCTCCTTTCTCCGGAGTTTTCATTTGATATGCGCACCAAAATAAATTGCTTGGATGGTTTACAAAACATTTCTTAGTCATCAGAGGGCGGTTATAATGCTACCTGTGAGCTTTAACTAACCTGAGTTTCATTATTCATTATGTTTTGAGCATCCCTGTTTTGATGACTGTACACCCAGATTCTCATACTGTATGTTTATCCAAAATTCCTAACTGATCAATCGGCTTTTAGAAAAAAATAATATAAAACTATGTGACTAACCTTGTACTAAGCCACATGAAATCACAGAAGAACAGCAATGGATAGTTTATTTCCCAGCACTGAATTTACCAATAGATATGTCTGTTCTCCATAGCAGCACAGAATGTATCTTAATTAGGAATATCCAGAGGCATCTTTCACATTTGAACATGGTGACCAAGTGACCTTTTTGGACTCCTATCATGAATACCATGAGGTAATAAAAGCAGTTGAATGGCCTTAATAAAGTCATAAGCAAAGAAATTGCTAGAGCTTAAAGTATTATGTTAAGATAAGATACCATACTCAGTAATACCTTTGAGATTTTTCTGGTCATATCTCCGTCATGTGGTTTGGTAAGCATCCACGTAAATCGCTTGATAGAAGGAAAAGATGGAAAGGAAAGATATTCAATTAATATGGATGCTTAAGAACTCAAGGAACTAATACAATACAGTAAGATGGAGTTAATATCATACTTTAATATTTTGTCGGTTTCATTGCTAATTTCCATTGTTGATAAATGGTAATAACACTCATTTCCTGAAACATTCAATGATATTGTACTAATGCATTTAATTGATCCCTAGAGTAATTACAATTTAGTTTTAGCCTTTAACTTTCCAGAGTAATGCCCACTAATGTCAAGTGATTTCAGATGAGTCCATTTCTGTGATATTTTTCGGTCATTCATGATAACTCCACACTTATTGAATCAATAAAAAATAACCTTGGCATTTAATTGAGATAAAAACATGTTTTATAGGGTAAATTTTATTAGTGTTATGGATTTCCCTAGAATAGACAACAACTGATCCCCTCTTTTAATCAAGTTCATCAAATAATCAATTACATCAATTCGTCAAATTCTCATCTCATTACAGCACCACTCATTTAATTCAATTCAATATCAACTACTTCTACTTTGATTCAACCTGAGGTTTGCTTGACACAATTGCCAAATTATTGATCATGTATTGAATTTATGTACTAGCAATGAAAGCTCTTATTTAGTGTAGGTATTTCTTTTGAATGATCGTTTGGAAACAACCTCTAATTCCATTTCATACATTAGTACATCCCTGCCTTGACTGTAGATTTAATGGATAAATATAAATTTGTATACATAAACCTGATTGCAAGGGCCTCACAATCGTGCTTGGGCTTCAGGTGTCACCTTGGAAGGATGCCCAGAACGATATTTTTGGAGTAATGGGCTTCTCTTAAACTGTAAACTAAAAATTTTAGCATTTTGCAATCCAAAGTTTTCCTTGGCCTCGTATGGTCTTCACATATTCTGTATTTCTTAAGCTAGATATTCCTCCATAAGTAAAATTTATTTAAATCAGTCTCTAAGTGATTAGGTCAAGTGGTAAAACTTGATCGATTTACTGATTGGTGTTGTTTTGTTCATCAATAATAAAGATAAATGAGACAATAATTACCATTTTCTACTAAATTCTTATTGGGATGATGATAGCCTAGCAGCTAGAGTTTGGCTATAGACAGACCAGAGGGCCAATGTTTGTACCTGGTTACTTCAAACACCCTAAGCTCACCCAAGCTGTGTAATTTTTCAGATACTAGATAATTCAAGTCAAGGACCTATCCCCCTCCTTCCCTTTCCTTGTTGCATTCATTTCACTTACTGTAGGGCTTAGTATGAGGTGAACTCTACCCTGACCTATTAAACCAGCCCTTGGGTTGATTACTATTTTGTGTTAAGTATACTTTAGTTACCTCATAAATATATTTCAGCTTTGAGCTATAATGCTTTACCTGGCAATTACTAAAGCATTCTCTTGCATTGCCATTTTAGCTCCAATCATATTCTTGAAATGAGCAACTGATACACAGACCACAACATTTTCCTCCGCACTTACACAAACAGACAGTATTGCAATGATAAAAGTCAAAGAAAACCAAGTAAAGACACCCTGAAGATCATAGAGCAACTAAAACATTCTTTTTATTTGTCTGTATTAAATATACCAGTCTTCAGGTTTTCATAATTTACAACTAGTTAAAATAAAAAGATATAAATGACCTATCTTTTTAAATTTTCTCACTTAAACTATCATTAACAAACTTGTGCCAAAAATTATACATACCATAATTTTATGAGTGAATTTGGTAAAATATGTTACAATATACACTGTACAAAATATTAAAAGACAAGTGCAAAGTTTCGACTTTGTACTTTTTAACAGAGAATATTCATTGGCATTGATAAATGCAACTATGTATCATTTAATTATATAACTCTGAAGATCACATTAAGTTCTTCTCGAAAGAATATTTCCATGAGCAGTAAACATGATTCACTATGCTTGTTGGTTAATTTAAAAAAATACTAGACTATAAGTAACAAATGTCAAAAGAAACAACACATTATACACAAAGTTAAGCTCCAATTTTTTCCATTCATCAAAAAAAGATAAAAACATTTCAATCAATAGCTCAACTTCAGTAATAATGATTTCACACTATTTCAGCCAGTTTGATCAACTTCATTGATTTCAATGTTTGCCTTAAATTCTTTCATGAAAAGGCAATATGTATTTCTGTACAATTTGCATGATAATTAAGCTGTAACTTTAAAATTATTCACAATTTAAAGAAGAGTTTAATAGCTTTAGTGATTATTAAAAAATCTAAATTTAATTTCCAGCACAGAACATCAAATACTGAAACAGGGTTGACTTCACTAACTTTAACTGGGACAAGACCACTCCCGTCTCAGCAAGTTCTGATAATTTTTTAGCATCAAAAATGTTTCCATACAAGAATTTAATTTATCATAACTGACTCCACTTACTGGGTGCAAATAATTTTGCTCCATACTGAAATTGACTCCCAAAGCAACAGGGAGAAGTTTAATAGATGTAATACCTACCATGCAGTACATAATAGTAGCTAAAGATTCTAGAGGGGCCTGAATCCCTTAGGAAAGTTACCAGACTGGTGATGCTTGTGAATACCTATACTCTTTTGTGAGAGGAAGGGGCATATTTGGTTAGGTAAAGGCAGCAATATACAGAACAGGTTTCGTTTTAAGAGTTCAAAGAGATCAATAATCCATTAACAGTTAAGTAGGACATGATGGGTACAGTCTCCTCGTGGGCAGAGTATTGAAGTCAAGGGAGGATTATCACTTAGCACTGGGATTGAAAAGTTTCACTTAGTCACCCCAATTATTGGTCCACAAGCAGCATTATCACACATCTATCACATCGTCATAAGCAAACTCAGTCATTAGAGACTGATTTCCCTGCTGAGGGAATGGAACTGAATGAGTGAAGCGATTTTCGTCTTCTGTTTTCTTCTTAGTTTCTCTCTTTGGCATAAGTGGCACATGCTGTCCTTCAACCAAGCTCATTTTCTGCTCCTGTTGCTGAGTGATTAAAAATCATCATAAATAAATGGCATCATAATTGCAAATAAATGTTACCATATTACACATTGTTATATAAGAATAGAGTGATGCATTTTAAGAAAGTAATTTCAAATTTGTCAAACATTTATTATTTGTCTAGTTAATTTTCATATTTGTCTATATATGTATGTACTACAGAGGGAGACAAGGAAAATTGACATTTGAACAATTCTCCAAAATAAATGTATTCATTACATTCAATCAGTATGCAATTTCTTTTACATGTCGGGTATACAAGTGACAAGATCAATCTATACCAATAGCATTGTAACTCAAAAAATAACCATGACATTGTACATATCACCATTCCCTAACACAAGATTCACATATTTTACTTTCCATTTAGTTTGCCAATCTACACAAATCATAGAACTTTTTAAAAATTGTATGAACTAGAAAATACAAACAAGCTACCAAGTCAACATATTACAGAGTAGGTAGATACCCTCTAAGGTAACCACTGTTGTCAAATCCTGACTAAGAAGAGAGCAAAGAGCAAGCCATGGAAGTAATAAAAGGCAGCTACTTCTCATTAAAATCCACAAGATTTTATGATATTTGATAAGCAGTAAGTCAATTATTCCTTGCTGATACCTAGCTATTTTTCATAGTATTTACAGAAGCAAACAATATCAAATGAATATACCAAATTAATACCTGGAGATGGCAAAAATCAAATGGTTATGTTTATTTAGGTATGTACAAAGTTCTTGAGCCAAGAGTGCCCAATGAAATAAAATGAATAAATGGGAGGAAATATTGAGAGGTCCACATTTTATATAAATGCCATCATAGAAGGGAAAATGTTCGTTAAGCAGAAGAAGAAAGTAAGCATTTGAGAAGATACCATATAAAATACTGAGGGAGAAAATATGAGGATTGCCTGAAAAGTTCTCAGCATCACCCATAGATTGCATCTCTACTTATAGGACTTTTTTCTCTCCTGTTGACACAACTGTGAGTGGACGCCATATGTAATTGCAAGCAATTCCATCCAGCAATTTGCTAAGGACCGTCATTTAAATCAGTTGTGACGTGGTGTGTGCTGTTAGAAGTGGAACAAATTGAGTATCACGCAGGGATAAAATTCTTTGTAAATGGAGGTTTATTGCTGACCAAAATTCAATCGAGGATTATTAATGTGTATGGGGACTCATATCTTTCAACATCCACTCTGAAGAAATGGGTGGCCGAGTTTAAATATGGCCGTAAAAGCCTCCAAGAATGCATTGGTTACATTTTGCATTAGGAATTGCACATGACAAAGCTTTGCTCAAGATGGGTGCCATGCATGCACACTGTGGATCATAAAAGCATTCGGATGATATTTTTCAAACAGTGCTTGGCACGTTTAATGAAAAACAACAGGGATTTTCTGCATTGACATGTGCAAATGGATGAAACATGGATTCACCATTACACATTAGAATTGAAAAAACAATCCATGCAGCGGGTTGAGGCTCTTCAGCTCCAAAGAAGACAAAGATAGTGCTACCACTGGGAAACGTCATAGGTTTTTTGGGATGTGAAAGGCATTCTGTTGATTAACTATCTTGAAAAAGGCAAAACAATAACCGAGGAGTACAATTCTAATTTTCTAACTAAACTGGAAGCAAACATTCATGAATAAAGACCCAGCTTGCAGGGAAGAAAAACTTTTCCATCAGGACAATGCACTTGTCCACAAAAGTATCCAGGTAATGGAAAAATTGAAGGATTTGCACTACAAAGCATTGGAACATCTACCCTTTACCCTGAATTCAACTACCTCCGACTTCCACCTCTTCCAAAAACTCAAAAGTTTCCTTGCTGGTAAAAATTTTTCATCCAATCAAGAAGCAATTGCAGCTAAAGATGAGCACTTTACAGCACTTTGGGAAGAAAACAACAGAAATGGGATAATGGCACTAGAACACTGCTGGATGAAATGTGTTAATATTAAAGGTATTTATGTTGAAAAATATAACTTTTTTGAAAATATAAGATGTCATTTTCATTACCAGGTCGAGAACTTTCCAGATCACCCTTTTAATCTGTGGCAGACTGAAGGAAATTCATATGATGTATGCATTACATAACTATCATTTGAGACCATTCAAAACCTACCTTTAAGAAGTACATTACCTTGGATTGACTGAGTGCCAAAACACTGGACTTACATCACATGGATTATTATAGGGAAAAATTTACAAGGAGGTGAGTTTTAAGGATTCACTTTTAACCAAAAAGAAACCACAATGTCAACTGACTATAAAACCAGCAAGTTAACAGCACATTATGACGTAAATGTCTAATAAATACTCCATTCTATGCAAAAGGATGAAAAAGAAAGTAATTCTGTAATAATATCCTACACAGAAGTATGAAAAAACAATACCAATGCAGTGGAGTTTATTCAAAAAACAAGTTTGATGACAGGTAAATAAAAAAGATAAGAACAAATTGACTAAATGTGTGACTAAAAATGGAAACACTGTTCTCTTACATGCATAAATTTCTTTAAAATGATCTAACTAAATTTTTAAATTAAAAAAGTCACAAGCATGTATCACCCTGTTTAATATAGTAGTATTACTAGTAGTATTTAATGGGGGAGGTGACTGGCAGCAGAGGTCATTTGCACCAGAAGGAATAGGTGGGTAATTTGGTATGGGTAGGAAGATATCCAGGGAATGGAGGGAGGGTGGAATGAAACCTGGCATCAGCAATATCCTACTCTTAACGAAAGGCACCAAGTGAACCACTTCAACATCCCATCCAATCGATAGTGTACGAACCACTTGAGTGCTCTCCACATAGCACCAAGTAGGGATCGGGATACCACTGAAAAATTCAGCCACCACCAGGATTCAAACCCGGGTCCTTGGGGTGGGAAGCCAGTACCTTATCCACCTCTATTTAATGAAATAATCTGTGAACATCCACTTTTACAAATTACTGTGCTTTCATGCATTACCCAGTTTTCAGACCTGCACAGATGTATACAGCAAAACTTTATTATTAAGATTATCATATCATTTATTCATAGATTGAGTTTTTAACAAATTAATTAATGATCCTGGCATACTGAATAGTAATTTCGAGATTTAAGAGAATAGGAAAATTGATGATCATTAGTTCACCTGCACAAAATTATCAATATTGAAACAATTCAACACCAAATCCATGCAATTATGAGAGAGCCTTCCCAGGGGGAAAAAAATCATGTACACTTGTGTATACATCAGTTCGTGATTCTACCGAAGTTAAAGTTGCATAACATCCCAGTTTCTTTGAATTCAGTTATATTGATTCAAATTTATGAATGCACAAAATGACCTAGGATGTATGCAAAATGTACTACCAGTTCTATAGAAGTTAATCGTATGAGAGTCAACTCATTCACATGAGCTGCTACCTAGAATGACCATGGTCTTTTCTTCTATGTTGCTCAGAGAATCACCCACTGCAGAGGATAACTTTGAAACAGAATAATGAATGGAAATATCTTTGGAATTCATAGAACATCTACTTTTTAGAGACAATGCTATCAATTAACATACCAGATTTGTCAATGACGATTGTATTGTTTTCAGACTTCAGGGGGATAGCCAGTTTGGCATCCATAACTCATATGGGATTGACTGTTTAAATAGCCGTGGTCAACTCTGCACATTTCATTATTGTCAATTGTATATAATTTTAGGCTTGAGTAAAGGTAAGAATATTGGTGATAAAAAGCTAAACAAATACAAATACCTTCTAAATGTGAAAATTTATAGAGAAACAGATTACTAAATTAGTTTTAGAAACATAATATACTTAAAACTGTCAAACTCAATGTTACTCACAGCTTTGAGGTAGTAAATTTGAAAACCAATAGCAGCGCAAAATAGCACCTACTATAGGTCAAGGGAATTTGTAGGCAAATGGAAGCAATATTAGTTAGACATGCTGTCCATGACGACTGGTAGGGGCCAGTGGCCATCAACAATGCACCTCACCAATGCTACCTCAATATTGTGTTACCTTCCATATGCCAGTTTTGGCAAAAACCTACCCAATTCTTCTCTAAGCAAAAATGTTGAATAATATTTTTTCTCTTGCTTGGGTAATAGTTAACAAAAATTATAACAGTGCTTTGTCAAGGATTTGAACTACTTTTCAATGTATTTTGCAGTTCTATGTCCTTTGCTGTGGGTGCAATATTTAAATTGCAGCAACATTGTAAATAAGTTAGTCATCTTTAAACAATAGAGACACAATTGGGAGCCTGGTATGGAAGATAGAAAAAAATGAAATGAACATTTTATTGCCTATATTACTTTAGGAATGAAGACCATGAGAAACCTACACTAAAATACTTAGGGCAAATTAAGAAAGCTGTGAAAATGCTAATATCATGGCATAAAACAATTACATAAATGGAGCAGTGGAGAATGAATGAGAAAAGTTAACAAATCTTTCGTTAAAAAAATCTATCATGACATCACAATTTTTTGAAACCAGAGGTACAATTTTCCAAAACTCACATCATCTGCTTTGTATGCAATTTAGTATTTTGGTTTGTTTATAAAAAGTCAATACATTTTATTCCTTTATTAATAGAGTATAGATGAATAATTATTGCCAATTAATACTGTAACCCCTTATTTAATGAATAGCATAAAGGTAACTTACATTCCTCAAAGCCTAATAAAAAAAGTCCAGCAATACTTTAAATCACTGATATCACATGACTATTTTTAAATGAGTAAACAATATAGCATTATGTTGGAGTTGATTAAGAAAATTACTCGACAGTAAATTTTGTTTAAATTTACTTGTTATTCAGCATCAAATTAAAGATCAGACATTTCATGACACCTCGGATTTCAAAAATAAGGCTGAATGCACAGTGGCTAATCAAGGCAATAAATCCATAGATATATTTAATTCAAATCAGAATATATTTTGTTAGAAAACCCACTTTCACACAACATTAACTAGTCACAACCACTGTACACACATAAAATGTGTCATGAAAAACAGACATTGCAACAATACATGGCATAAACAAAATGCATTAGTCAATAACAGACATTGCATGAATGTGGAACTTACACGCAACACTGAAGAAACTTGTCCTGCAACATAATTTATGACTGTGATTAACCTATGCTCACAAATATCCAAGAAAAATAATGCCATACACCATGTCTTGTATAGCCTTGGGTAACTTATCTCATAGTGCACAGCCTCTACTAGACAACCAATGTGCATTCAGATGATCAACACATGGGAAATTACTTATGACCAAAAAAAAGCAAAACCCAAACCAAAACGCAAATGAGAAGAAAAAGATCTCTATAATTTACCTCAACATTGTCAGGAGAGGATGCTTTTCCATAAGGGATGTTACACACCAATGCTGAACCTAATGCTAAAGATGGACTGTGTTCTAAGGTTTTGTTTGAAGAAAAATCTACGGAAGAAAAGTGCAAAATAAACTGAAAAAAAAGGAAGCCCAGGAGCAAATTGCAAAGGAAATGAAGGAAACAACAAACACAAATGCAATTGGAAAATATAAACTACATGAAAAGAAAAGCATGCAGAAAAAACTCTTCCACCAAGTTTTCTTTGTAGACACAATTTTCAATTCATCAAAAATACACTTGACTCTCCCTGCCCTCATGAACTGCTATTTACAGTTACATCCCTCTTCCAATACACACCCCATCATGTAAAAGCCTATTTGTAATTTGATTGTAAATAGTCTTCTTTGAATACTGAATGAAGTTAAATTACACTGAGAAGGGCATGGCTTTTTTTCACAAATGAACTACTGTAGAGATTCATAAAAATTTAGATCAATTAATTATAATTGTGCAGAAGTACTGTTAGAAAGTGTAATAAATACTCTGAAATAAAACTCAGCAACACATGATGCTAGAGAGAAAGCATTCCAGGTTTCATGAGATTTTTTTATGTTACCAAGGGTATTTTGATATTTGGACAAAGTGAATGGCATAGATCCTTTTAATTTATTAACTATTGTTCTTAACATGAAAGGGTAAATCAAAATTAGGAATTTAATCGCATTGGATGCATTAAAATGATGATCTCATCTGGAGAACAATCTTTTCAGCAAAATTATTTTTAACCCAAATGCGATTAAAAATTTAGATAAAAAAGATACAATTTATGTACTTTAATAGATGTAAAACATTATTGCCAGTAACTGTTTTATGTCATATACTTACATATTTTTGGTATCAACATTAATGATTACGCCAATGGATTTATTTCTCAAATAAACTGTTAATTTTTAATGCTACAGGGTTCAACTCAAGAAAAAGGTTGCCTAATGAAGAGTTAACTTTACATTATTGATAGGTGATTGAAATGATCCTAAAATGGTTGGAGAGGGAAGGAGAAGAGAACAAAGAGGTATCTATTGCCTGACCTAGTTGGTTTCCTTCCATGTAGGAGAATTAGCAATTGGCAACTCTTAAGAATTGGCAATTTCATAATATAAAAATGCCAAAATAAATTTACCAATGATAGGTGTCACCGCACATTTAATTTTATTTGACAAGAACATACAATCATTGATAAAAATTTGCCCAAAAGCCCATCTTGCAAAAAGACCTCGTACTAACTTCATGCCTTCATTTTACTACAAGTCCCTGTATATAGAATAGAAGAAACTTCAGCCTCCTAATTATAATGATAGTGGAAAAACATAAGAAGGATATTGAGAACTAAAATGATAAGTCTTTAGTCTGAGATGTGAGTCTAAATCAATTGGTGGGGCTATTTTTTCCCCATTGAGATATCCAAAAATATTTCAAAATAAGCAATATAATTAATAATTAAAAACTTACTGTGTGACTTATATGCATGCATACACACACCACAAATAACTGTGTTTTAAATAGTTAATGCCCTTCTTGCTGCAAACAGCTCCTATTGTATACATAGAGAAATTTATATAACTCAGATACCATTATGAATTTGCTGGTAGTCATCAGGACTTGCATTATTTGAATTATTTAACTTTGAATATTGTAACTTAACATTTAAAAAAACACAATTTTTGATCTTACAAGCCTGGCATGTAATGATCCCCTGCCACACATCTGAGTGATGGCCTGCAGGGTACCATGTAGATAGATACAACTGGTGCTCTACTGTAGTTAAAAAATACACGAGAATTTAGCATAGCTAGTTTTTTAGATCACAAAATATTCATTGGAAGAGGGCATGTGAATTCTGGGATGTGATTGAAAGGATTAATAAGAGACCTTGGCACAGCAATTTTGGACAACTAAAAGAAGGAAGCCGTAATGAAAAAGAAATAGTGGAGTCAGAAAGTAAGAGAGGCCAGTAACAAAATGACGATGAAGTTTAAAAAGCTATGTGAAACCAAATAATAGAGTGGCTGAGGGTTGTAAAAATAAAGTAAGAAATGAGAAAAATGAGTAGCAACTAAGGTAGTCACAGTAACTTGTAGCAGCATGGGTGAACACAGGAGACAAAGAGTGAGCAAAGGTCATTTCAAAGTTTGTCAATTGAGAGAGAATGCCAGCAGATAACAAAAACATACAACATGTTAACAACAAGAGAGCATCAGTTACATAAGAATACTTTTAAATGATGGAAAAGTTATTTTTTCATGACTTGCTAAATGATAACAGTGAAAGAGGAAATGCTCATGAATCACCATCATCTTCAGTCATGGTGGACATCATGAAAACAAAATAAGTTAAGAATTAAAACCATTTAAAATAATTAAACTGTTCTACTAAGCAACATAAATACTAAATTTATTATTTCACAGGACATAGTTAAAAAATGGTTAAAATGGTTTAAAAAAGACTGGATTGACATTCATTGGGCATAGAACTATCATTGACATGTTGGTACTAGGTTGAAAAATACAGTAAATTACCTTCCATTGCCTTTCCTCTAAATTTTTCCCTCATATTCTCTTTATTTTCTCTATTATTAAAAAAGAATAATGACACCCTGTCATATATGCATACAAGCATACATAATTCTTCAGGATATGATGAAATCAACATAAAACAAATTTTTTAAAAATTTTCTTCAATTTAGACACAGGCATTTCCTTAATTTCTCTAGAAACAAAACCTCAAATTTAAGAAATGAAGTCATCAACATTAATTTGAGTTTCTTAGTTGAAGAAATAAATATTTAATTTTTTTCCAGTTTTGCAAATTGACATATGGGTCACCAAGTCAAGGGTACATAAAATCCAAACAGCGAAAACATTTGATGCCATTATCAAAATTTGAACTTTGGCTAGTTTGGCTAGTTAATGCATATGGCTAGAGACTAACATGAAAACATAAAGGCTCATGCCATCCACTTCCAATAAAACATTTTGACGTCTATTATTGAGTGTCCTAGAAAATTACAATGCATATCTATTTCCATAGTCAAAATCAGAGATAACTGCTGGCAATTAAAGTTAATAAATTGGCAATGTTTGGTGAACAAAAAATAAATACCTAAGCTTTATTTATCTGTTTATGGTAAACGTCCTACAGAGGGGTTTTATTGAAAAAATTATTCCAAATCCAAATTCACCTCTACTTAATTTTTTTTAAGAAACCAAGGAATTCATTTTTTTCCTCAATTCCTTAATTTGTATAGTGTGGCGGTTCATTTGTTGATGTAGCAGTTCATTTGTTTGTGCGATTCAGGGGTGTGCCGCGAGGTGTTGTCATCCTAGGCACGACCCACGAGGAGGCATTTTGACCCACGAGGGACCAGTCACGCCTCAACCCTCGCTGAGCGTTTATCCCTCTTGTGCACGTTGCGCCCATGGCAATATATCTTTCCGTGTTGTCCTTGGTCTCTTATCCACAGCACTCAGAATAAATCTGCTGTTCATTCAAACGCTTTATATGTGCTTTATTAGTATTTCCTAGCACCGCCTGCGCTAAAATAATTTCCAGCACTCCCACATATAGTTTCAGATCTATTCCCTAAAATAATTTGTTCTGACAATGTCAACATCTGACATATACTAATAGTATACATATATTATAGTATTATGTACTCATTAAAGAAAAATTACGGAATGGATTACAATGTTTGAAGTTCTACTGAAGCAAAAATTAATGCACAAATCTTTAATACTAGGTTCTCATTCCAGGTATTATCAGTGAACAGGCAACATAAAACATGATTGGACATGACTATAACGTAAGTGTGCAAAGTAAAAACTGGGGGTGACAGTGAATGAAATATATGGTAGTATCTAATCACATTAAATAAGCATTGAATACAAAAACCAATACAGTAGAGAGCCAAGTATTCAACTTCTCATAATAAATGAGTGGATTATCCATTGGCCCCAGCAATAGGCATTACCTACCCTCTCCTTTGACCACAATTCTAGTGGCTAAAGGCATTTAATCCTCTAGAAAAGTTTAATCTGCTAAACTCAATAGATATCACTGAGAAATTTATAACCATATAATTGCACAAAGCAGTGATCGTTGCTCTTATGATCTGAATGAGCAGCATCACTACAATGCATACTGCTTCAATCAACATTTAAGCAATCTTGCTTACATTTACGTTAAAATTATTGTACAAAGTGGAGATCCAGCACTTTAAATAGAAGTAAAAATAATCTTTGGAAAATATTCATTGAATGCCTATTGCATATGCATATTACAGTAATTCATGAAGACATAAGAAGAGACTAGCAACACTAATTTTTTCAGTACATGGGATATTGTTGACCTTAATTCCTTAGCTCTGTGGGAGTGGAGATGATTTAGGGTTGGATGTTGGGAACTCTGGACAGATCAACACACGTTCAAAGCTGGAGGAATGCATTCTTTGCTACCACTATATCTCTGCTGATTGCCTTCTTTTGGGTGAGAGGAAGCGGATGCTGGTAAATAGCATCATTGAGACTAGTTTGCACTAGATTGTACTTAGCCTGAGTTAAAAGGGAGGCAGCCGGGGACATAAACAGAAAATACAGCTTCACTTCCACCAGGTGGAGGCAAAGCTATATTTTCTGTTTATTTATCAATATATTTAGTTCAATGAGCAAAATAGTTTAGGATATGATATTGGCATGCATTTTTTTGCCGATGATATCAAAAGTACTTGAACCTTTACTATTCATGTTTCTGCAAAATGATGAGGCAGGGGAACAGTAAGTAATCACCTGTCATTATTTTTATTTTAGTAAAATTTTTTAGAAGGGTATAAAATGAATGATTGCATCAGGGAAATGATGCAGAAAACACTAAATAATTTGCTAAGAGGTATATGAAAGACTTTTGTGTAATACCACCCATTGAAGTGTGATCAAAATAGCCTGGATCTTGTATCTGATTGTATCTGATTCTGTATGTCCCTTGCAATTAGCCATGTCCACTCTTCAATTACAGAAGATAATTAATGCCCCACTGTATCATATTACAATAAAAAAGTGAAAGTGTACGCTGCAAACAACATGCACTGATTACATCATTAATAAAAACATAAGCATTAATTTCATGACAATGTTCAAGGAAAAGGTTTTCTAATATTTCTATTTACCGCCTACAGTTTTGTACTGACCTGCCCCTCCTCCAAGTTGTCCCTTACTGAGGCATGCTGCAAGCTCCCTCACTGACTTCTTCTCTCCTCCTGCACCAGAGCCCAGGCTGAGTTCATGAGAACTGGCTACACCTGAATCAGTTGATTCATCTAAGGCATCACCTGAAGAATCTGGTGTATTAGCTGCTGATGTATTGGTGCTTGACCCATCGCTAGGCAGAGAAAACTCACCTAAAAATTAGTCATCAATTATTATAAGCTCTTCAAATGAATATGAAAATGATCGCACAATAAAATATTTGCTCATTTCATTCACTACCATTTACAAATTTCCAACCAAATTTTATATGCAATAAAATAATTTATACAAAGTTTAAACTTTTATCGATCATTTACCTGATTTAATACTCAATCCCAGTTTTAGACTATAAATATACCATATGTTATATCAACACTTGTGAAACTTAATACATATATTAAGTGTAGATAATACAGCACACCTTTTTCAGAAATTCAAATACAAAAATCCAGATGTTAGCAGGAAATGTAAATGGTACATTGCCATTAGTCTCATACTGTCCACCTGTAAATTTCTATAGTTGTATCCTTCACTGAATAAGGGCATGCAGTAAAGTATAGTTAAAATGGCTGGGATTTTGGAAAATTGATCACAATACTCCCTAAAATAGTATTTGCTAAAATAGTATGTTACTTAGAGCTAAGATTTAAACCTAATGTATTAATTAAATCTACATGTAATTTCTTCAATGCACCTATAATTTTCACAAGATTAACAACCCAGGCATTTCTTGAACTGGTGTGATATGCAGTAATCTACATGATGTTTGTTTTATTGCTACATGAACTTAATCATTTTGCAACAAAACCCCAAAAAAAGCAATAAAAACTTATGAACACATACCTGACTTACGATCAGATCCAGCAACTGACCAAGGTCTTGGTTTTGGAGCAATTGGAGGAGGTTTTGTTTTACTAGCAGAGGAAACCTGAGGCCCCCCACTGTTTGCTGCCTGCTTTTCAGCAGCACTAGCCTTTGTTACACTTTTCAGAACTGGTGACAAGGGGGGCAAACCATCCTTTTGTATGCCATTGGTAGGAGACGAAAGACCAGTTGAACGAAGTCTCACTCCAATGCCGACAGGAGAACCAATTCCCTCCCTGCTTGTGCCACTTTCTGAGTCTTCTGATGACTGTGAAACATGATATCAAATAGATACAGCAATCAAGACATTATGATCTAAATGGTTACATTACAACTTAAAAACATGAAAAGTAATAATTTTTTTTTTCAACGTAACCCTTCTCTATTTTGACTATAAATGTCACGGATTTAAGATCTACTTTTCATGAGTGTTAAAAATTAAACAAGACAAGTTAGCTATGAGGCATTTATGTTTTTGAAAGTTTCTTCTTTGATTGGTCTACATTATTGTAACACCCATATTTTGTCTTACTTGACTCTGAAAAGTTGCATATTAGGAGAGGTACAGAAACGCCATATTATACCAGCTCATATATTAGTTTTTTAAACTGTATAAGTAATAAAATGTTCTCAGATACACATACATACATAAAAATCCAAAAATTGTGCAAAACTTCTCACTCCAGAGCAAAAGGAATAAAGAGTGAATATTTGTGCTGCCTATTTAAACAACATAGATAATGATTCAGAATTGTCAGACAAAGTGATTACTTGTGATGAATTGTGGTTTTTTTCCTTATGGCCAGAAACAAAGCGCCAGTAAATGCCATGAAAGAACCCAAACTTGCCATGGCAATAAAAAGAGAAACGGAGCAAATCAAAACTCAAAGCTTGGCTGATTTTTTTCTTTCAACAAGGATGGAATAATCTATGCTTACTGGGTCTGTGAAGGCATTCTTTACAAAATACGGCATCACCAACCATACATGCCCGACCTGCCACCCTGTGATTTCTTTTTATTTCCTAAGGTCTAATTGGAGTTTAAGGTGACAATATTTGACAGTGTAAAAGCAGTGAAAGCAAAAGCGATGGAGGTTCTCAGCAAGATGACAGAAGTGGACTTCCAGCGCTTCTTTGAACAATGAAAAATTTGTACGGAGGATTCTAGGGATCAACAAGGAGAGTACAATGAAGATCATAAAATTTCTAATGTAATTATTGATCAATAAAATGTTTCGCAACACCATTCCAGGTATTTGATTGCCACACCTCATTAGATTTGGTATATTTTGGAATCAAGCTCCAAAATTACTGTTTAATATTCCTATTTTATGAATATGCACATCGCTTTAAATTCATTTTCAGCTCAACCTAGAACGTGGAAAAATATGAAAGTTTTAACAAAATGAGCATGCCTCAATTATTAGCATATATCAACAGAGGGCATGATAACTGGAGCTTCAGGAAAAAACACTAAAACCCATCCAAATGTCAAACCCTTAACCCAAACAATTGTTTTGACTCATTGACACTAAAAATGACACAATGTGAGATTGGAAGCAATGCTTTTGTACAACATCTAGACACAACACCCAAGCATGGTAGCATGATTAACGTTTTGGATATTGCTTCCATATTGCCATTCACTACTAATTCTTATGCCATCACCTGTTCTTCTACACTAACTCCTAAAGAATCTGATGAGAGATATCATGGTAACACATTCATAATCAGGATTCAATAATTTAATTTGTCTGTTCATGACAGCAAAAGTTTAAATATCTAATGAATACACTTTAATACACAAATAAATAAAACTTAACTTCACTCTAGAACTATTGTTGAATAAAGAATTTTCTAAAAGTAGTAGTAGTATTTAGGGGAGGCGACCGACAGCTGAGGTCATTTGCGCCATTAGGGATGGACAGGAAAGGATGAAGGGTGGAGAGAAACCCGGCGTCGGCATTAGCCGGCTCTATACAAAAGGCGCCAAGGGATCCACAGCTTAATGTCCCATCCGATGGATGGCGTACTCACTCAAAGTGCCCTCCACAAAGCACCTCAAATAGGGATCAAGATACCACTGAAAATTATTCAACACCACCGGGATTTGAACCCAGGCCCTCTGGGTGGGAAGCCAGTGCAATAGCCAGCGCACCAAATTTTCTAGAATTTCTAACTTATCAGCTCATTTATTCTAGAATCAAATCTTATGGAGTTGGCAAGCAAAAATGGAAGTTCGCCATGAAGCTCACACTAATTATGAATAAAACAAAAAATAAAAAAATAAAACTATGTTTATAAGTTGGCAGCTCTAACCTGCTTAGGAAGAACAGAAGCCCTTTTCTCTTGGCGAGCTTTTATTTCTGCTAAAACTTCACTGCCAACGCCAACAGCTATCTTAGGAAGTGAAGGTGACAATCGTTTAATTCCATCCACTGACTCCAGACTTGCTGTGTGCCCACTGCTTGTGGCCTCTTCATTGGTATGTGCCCCTCCTTAAGATATAATAATAATATATGATACATATAATATAGATAATTTAAGACATAATATGCATAATATAAGATAGATAATTAAAAAATAGGTTGAAACAATACATAAAAGTTGTGGATGATTTTAACAAAGGATAAGAGTCAACATAGGTAGGTACTGTTTTGAAAAAGAAGAATTAATTGCAACGAGAACTCAATTTTCTAGCTTTGAAAATCAATTCATGCTATCTAAAAATCATAAGAATTTAAGAATATAGTATTCAAAATTAAGTCAAGCATAAATAGGGCACATAGGGCCATTCAGGAAATGTTTTTTTTTACACCTTTGTGTATTTAATTACCCATTGGATTAACAAATGGCCTATAAAAAAGGAAAACTCTTACAATTAATGAAACAAAAACATTTTACCCAGATATTTTGAATGATAAATTAATATACCCGATTTAACACAATATAGTGAGTGCAGGTAGATATGGTGCCAAGCCATTTAATCAGAGAAAATTTGGTAAATGGTACTATGTCAGAAAAAAATTATTTTATAAAATGAAAGATAGCATTAGAACGATAACAAGATCAGCCAAAGCTAATGATGTAATTCAACTTTTTTTTTTGCAGCCATTAGTCTTGATTTCCCATTTAATGTTTTCAAAGAGTACTCTCAGTGCATAAAATACAATAGTTACAAGTGCACGACACTCTTGATGACAATATAATATATTTTTTATTAATTAAATTTATGACAAATTTACCAATGGATTGTTTCGTATATCTAATAGAATATCTTTGTCCACTCCTGGCAATAGGGTTCATGAAAAATAGATGAATCAAATGACATTTAGGGCATGCTGAGGAGGAGGAATAGGTGGAAGACCTTTATACTGAGGTCTTCCAACTTCACACTTTCTTCTTCCGTCTCAACTTCCTTCAGAATAGGAGGAATAGAAAAGTATTCTCCTCATCTGACTGCACATTGAAAACCAACCAGTTGTACAGCCATGCCACACAGTCTTGTGCAGTGGTTGTGTCAACCTCTTGGAAACACCACTGAGTTGCCTAATGTGTACATGCCCTAATAATTACTACTGCTCCAGCAAAATTACAACAATTCCATCTGGTGAAGCCGTGGACAAACCTTCTTGATTTGGGATGGAAGACAGCAAACCCCGTCGGTTGAGCAGTGAGGATGAAAGTGGAGAATCTCCAGTCGTCCTGCGACCAGAGAGGGGAGAGCTTTTCTCAAGGCAGTCACTGGAGCGTGATCTTGTGGCTCCACTGGGTGGATGGTGCTGTATGGGCCGATGCGGGGGTAGTCCATGGAGAGGGAGGGAGGATCCCAGCTTGGGCTGTTCCTCAGAAACACTACTGAGAACAGCTCCACTGGATACACCTCTCACGAGGCGAGGTGAACTAAAAATAGTATACAAAATACAACTGGAATCATTTTTCAACTCTCATTGCACCAAAAGGATACTGGATTTTTTTACAAGATTTTACAAGATGACCTAGAAACCAAAGGCAGAGAGTACCACATGGTATTGATCATATACATGTCCAGTTACTACCTCAGCTATATGATTTCAGGGAAGAAATTAATGCTACCTCAAGTCATCATCTAATCAGGTACAAGTCCATATTTCAAGCATCACCCAATGTGACTAACAGTTGAATGTAGATGTCCCAATTTTTGGTTGGATATCATTACAGTGCATAGTTACTTCCCTTCATAGTAAGTAAAGTACCAATAGTATTAATATGTAGGGGTTCATGCACTCTTTCCACTTATGTGAAACAAATAACTTCAGTTTTATTAATAGGTTAGTAGTACACACAATTTGATGCTGTCATATTCATTTGCAGAATTGTTATTTAATAAATCATCACTCATACATAGATTAAGTAATGGGTTCATCTTCTCAAATCTGAATTATGAAGATCATTCCAAAGAAACTGCGGGAGATGCCGCAACAGTAACTTTTAACGGAGTCATCCGCTAAAATTTCAAAAATCATTTTTACACTCTGAAATTGTTGCATTGATATGAAGATCATATTTATTTTGTCAACCAGTAAAACAAAACTGAAATATGTAGTAGAAAATAACTACAAAGATATATGGGGTTTTGTTGTCAACTAACTGCACCATAAACCATTGACTGAGGAATGTGAGTTTAAACAGCAGCAAAGGCAAATGATTTGCATGAATAATCTCCCCCCATCAATTTATTAAGGTTACACTTAAAATATGGTTTGCTGATACGATATTTCCGCATTATCTACCATTGCTGTTCTATCTAGCATCAGAACTTAAGCACCGACAGTAAAAGTTTGGCCGTGAATTCAAGTAAAAGAAATGAAAAAAATGATTACTCAGTAGGATCCTCTCTTAAGAAACAACAAACCAATTATGGAAAATCTTCTGCCTCAATTTCATTCACCCAGATGGTTCATGTAAATCACATTTGTCAATCAGGAATTATGATAGTGTCACCAATTAAATAGACCTTTCATTCTTCACATAGCAGAGGCAGAGCAAACTTAAAGACCACTACTGACAATAAGCAGTGCACTATAAATTACTGTGCAGTTCTCGAAACACTGAATGGAGCCACATACACATTACAGATATAGCCATGCCCACATACGCCTATAAAAACATGCATTTACTGAATTAAGGCAGAAGAATTTTGGAATTTCAATACTACCAACTGATTTTAATGTAGATTAATTGCTACAGCATGATGGAATTTCCTCTCTGTATTTAATAAAAACCTAAATCTATTCTTCTCTTTCCTTATTGCAGAATATCCCTGCCTACAACTCCATTTAAAAATGCAAGTGTTGTATATTCCTAGGATTTAACCCACGAAGTACCATACTTTAAATTTATTATGCAGCTATTAAACATATTTGAAGCTCCCCAGTTAAGGATATTTGATGATGACATCAGTCAAGAGATCATGAAGTGTGAGTTTTAGTCCAAGGTGTAGAAAGGAGGTAATCTTATGACCAATAACAATGTGGAATTTCAATAATCAACAAATGAGCAACATCAACAAAGAAGTCACAATGCATCTGACTAATATTCAATCCTCCAGATTTCAGTCCTCAAAATGATTTCTGATTGTTTTTCATTTTGGCACACCATTCCAAAATAATGATAGTCTCGTCCAACAATCAAAATCTTGCAACCCATGGTAAGTTAAGAAATTATTCAAATTCACTTAGTCAATATTTTCTAAATTAAAATGATGTCAAGCATGAATGGATAACAATATAAAAGAAGAAACCTTTTTTTATCATTACTCCTCATGTAATAGTTACCTGATTTTAGAAGCCTGAATAAATCTGGTCAATAATGCCATAAGGCTGGTAATGTCACATACAAAAGTTTGTATCACGGCACGATTCTTATACCTGAGACTTAATGGTATTTTAGTCAACTGATAAACTCAGTGCCACCAGAATACCCTGGCTGGATTTCATCTCAATTATCTCAATAACATAAGTCTCTTTCGTGATTTTGCACACAAAAACCTGAATTAGAGACACCTGAAAATCACTAATGTACTTAATCATTTGGAAATAGCTTCATAATTATTGCATTTATAACTACTTAGTAATGTGAAGAAGGAATTATTTCCAATTTATAATTTCTCAAATCATCTTATTTTGCTTTTAAATTAGAATCTTTTCCAAAGCAGAAAAAGCAAAATTGTGCAAATCGATTCTAGTTTTTTTATTGAGATAAGACTGTGTCCAGAATTTGTGAATTGATCTTAAAGGATAGTAGCAAGGCAATAACAGATTTCATGAAATTATGATTCAATCTAACCATAAGGTACCATAAGAGAATTATTTAAAAATATGAATTCAGTAAACAGAACGTGTCATTAAAACAATGTAAAAAGAGTATGTTAACAACAAAAAATGAAAAAACCAACATTATTCGAAAATGTACCTGATGCAGTGATAATAACTACGAAAGGATCACCCTGAAATCGCAATTCAGTGAAATTAACTCATATTATTCAGGTGGCTATTTCCAAAGAGTACTTAATGTCTACAGTATGCAGTTTTATTAATAATTAATGAAAACCCGAACTATGTAAAACTACTCAGGAAAAAATATATTGTGAAATCTGCATGGGGTAATATTTTTAATGACAGTAAACATGATGTAATACAGGAGAAATGAATGCAACTATATCAGTTGATAACGAATTTAGTGAAAAATATTTTTCACGTTCCAGATAAATTATTGATTTCAAATATGAAGTCAAACTTAAGTTGCAATGGCGAGGTATCAAAAAATGTATAAAAATTCTCAATTCACCTGCAAACATTGATAATTGAGTATACTGATGTAAATTCCATACTACATAACAGAAATAACAGATGGGGCTTCTGGAGCCAATACATTAACCAAAGGTTACATCATTCCGAATAGTTATCTCAAACTTCTAAAAATGTTCAACAATTCACCAATTCAAATTGCATTGAATCTAAATTCTTTCTGTTAAATGTTTTTTTGTTTCTAATGAGAAAAAATAAAATATTAGAAACTAAAGAGGTCAAATCAAATTATACCACGTAAGATACCTCATTTTCTTTACGCTTTGAACAGGCAATGCACTTATAATTTCAATTCCCTAGCATTTTTGCTGAAGCATTTAACTGATAATGCAATTATTAGCATCAGTAAATTCATGGCTAGGCTCCAAAAGTTTACCCTAAAAAGTTCTGAACTAGGTGGGCTCCTGATGTAATGTCATTTCTTCTTTTAATCATAAACAATTTCATTCCCTAAACTACACACTTCACTTAAAGAGTTGCTTTCATGATACACCACAAAGAGAAAACATCACATGAATGAATTATATGCCCATTTTGTAAGGAAAGGCTTGATGCATGAAAGAATGATCTTCTTGAAGTCCTCTGCTGGATTTGAGTTTGAATTTCTCTGGTGGCCAATGATTCACCCTGTTGTCACAACTACAGACCAGAGGAATTTACAACATGATGCACATACCAATAGGGGTATTTGAATGCACAGCTTCAGATTAATTGGTAGGCTTACTGACCTTACAGCCCTGCCAAATGAAGTTCAAAACTAAACTCATCTGAAGCCTCAATTGAGCAACTAAACTTGTCTGATTCAATGCAATAATTTCAGAGGGTAAAAATCATTTGCCTTGACACCGGAATGATTTTTACACTCTGAAATTGTTGCATTGAAATGCATATTAGCAGATTACTCCCTTAAAAGTTACTGTCGCAGCATTTATCACAGTTTCTTGGAATTTGTCTGATTCATTCTGAGCCATAACGAGATTATAGGATCAGGCCCTGGTCACAACCAATGCAGTAGCAGTCTCAAGCACAAGATTTTACCAGACTCATTGTCAGGAGTTGAGATTAATTTATTATGAGTCAGATTGACTTAGTACTAATGAATTCATACGGTCAGAATTGGAAGAGCACCTTCCCTAATACAACAAACTTTTTCTACATCTTTTCTACCTTAGGTCAAGACAGCAGATAATTCACAGTGATATATTAACTTCTGTAACTCAAAATACCATACCACCTATAGCATAACTTTAGTTTTCTAAAATAAGGTAACTAACAAGTTAGGAAATAACTGTAAGAGATCTTTTATTTTAACAATTTACTAATTATTTAAATCTTCGAGAGGGAAATGTAGGTGCATTCTACTGTTGCAACAGGGACAATTAGCACCATTGTGGCATTAATTACGCTAAACAAAATAATTTAGATTAATGTACAAGCTACTACTGCAATTCTACATATGTAACCAAATAACATGAGATGGAATTATCTAACACGTACATAATTTTTCATTTGACTCAGTATTTGGTGGACTACCACGAACTAAAACACCATCCATGGAATAGGACATGTAACTTAGGAATCCCATATGCCATTTCTGCTCCAAGTAGATCGGCAATCATGCCACATTCATTTTTCAATCTTCTTTCGCAAAATGCCCCTTCCTAATTGCTTATTCGAGTATTTATTTTAGCAACTTTCTAGCAAGGTGAGCCACTTGCAAATGACTATTGCAATTGCACACCTATTCAACTAATAAATGACAACCAAACTTAGAAAAATTGTTTGTTGAATTATAGCATTCAAGCAAGGAAAGCTATTAACGTGAATAAAAAGAGATGAAGCAAATATGAAAATTTAATGTGTTCAAAAAATAACAAGGATAATTAAAATTAACCTGGGTAAAATTTGAAATAATATCCTTTAGAGTCCTTGGAAGTTAAGTCAATGATGATATTATCCAATGCAATCGTCCTCTCATTTGCATTTTTCCCATGATCAATATGTCTTGACCATCACCAACTCACAGATTTTTGCTGGATAACATTCAGAAGATGCCTTCATTCTAATGTCTTGGTTTTTAAAATGAAATATTTTCCTCCGCAACTGTTATAAATCAAATTCCAATCACAGCAATTACACCTAATATGTGTGTGAAATAGGGAGCCAATTCTGTCTCATGGGTGGAAAATATTTTCCAAGTATTTCAATCAATTTGGCAGACTTAAAAATTTGAGAAAGATTCAAAAGTTATAATGTATATTATTAAAATCAATCGGTAAAGACACAGACTTGATCACAATGCAATAGTTACGTAGTAATGTTTCTATATTTACATTGCTCTTCAAGAAAAATATTAGTTTTGAAAGTGAGATAATCACACTAAAGAAGCACCATATTCACTGCATTCATTGCAATTGAATCATTATTCATTTCATCCAGATTTCTTCACTGCTCAATTTATTCTTCCATTAAGATCACCTCAAGAAACCAAAAGATATGAGCACTTATCCCATCTATCCATTAGCATTATGCACAATTAATACTCAACATCAAAGTGTGTTATGCATTCCATGCACGTGATCCTACCCAAAAACATATAAATGCATGCAGAGAAGTGTAATCCCATGACCCATTTCTTCCACAACACAAAGCACATAATTGATATAAACTTCTTCCACTATCTTCTGCGAGTAAAAATCTTGGGCGAGAAATATTTCCTCCCCCTTCCGCCACCCACGACATTGACATTCACACACACCTGCCGGGTTTCTCCTCACTCTTTCTCCCAAGCAATTTTTCCCCGGCATCGCCTTTGCTTGCACCACCAGGATTTTTTGCTGCACCTCCATCCTCGTTCGCCTTGGCACTAGCCTCCCCCTCTGCCCCTCCTGCCTTGCCACCCACCATATCACCCTCATTGCTACCATCCCCCGTTGACCCAGCGGTTGTTGTTCGGGGTGCTGACACTGGCGTAGCTGTTGGAAACAAGTGCGAACTGGAAACAAAACAAGCCACTTTCTTTTTGTTGTGCATGTCAATTCGGGATGCCTCTCTCGCTAAACCGAGGAAAAATAACGTTAAACAAAAGGGAAACAAAAAGAAAAAAAAAGAGAACAAAGAGGAAATGAAGAAGAATTAAAGAAAAAGATAATGCACCAAAAAAAACCAAGATGAAGGTTAAACTCAAAGCAGTTAATACAAGCTGTGTAGAACTTCCACCATTGCAAGGGCAGGCTTCGGTGTCAACAGACTACATAAGGCAAAATAAGGAAGCCCAAAGGAAAATATCATTGAAACAACCGCTAATTCAGTGTGAGTGAAACTGCCATGAAGACTCCATGAAATTTAGCAAGCTGTTCAGCATATACACATCCTATTATGGTGAGAAGCATTTTACAGATAAATGCCACATAACTTATTGCTAAGAGACGAGAAAAAGAACTAATTACCCTGTAACTCAGGATTGTTTAAAAGGGAGTATGAATCTGAGAAATTGCATGAAATGCATAAATTTGGACAAAAACAGCATAGATACTAGATTCAACATTTGGGTATTTGAGTTCCATTACAATACTCTCAACATCTAATGAAATCATTTAGGAGGATTTAAGGAATAACACATTCACACAATTGAATATTTTTCTAGGATTATCAGAGAGTAATTCATAGGTAAAAACTGCATTTGTTGGCTGATCATATTTCTTATTGCTACGCATGAACAACCTAATATCTTTTCTCAAAGAATTTTTAAGAAACATTGAACAGCCATTACAGATGTGATAAATTATAAATTACCTTCTACGCAGTTATGAGGTGAACCATTTTATAAAACAGAACTGTTGAAATCATTAAAATTATACCTAGTTAATGACAAAAAAGTTACAAATATTAGAATTTGATACCTGCCAATGGCATTCTATGTCTTCTGTCATCAGACTTTCAGTTTCTTACAAGTTATTACACCTTGAAAAAACACCCACAAACTAACTGGGTTTTGCACCTGTGTCTATCGTTAGTCCAATGCAAAATCTAATAAATTAACCTTTTCAAACCAAATACTGTAATAACATGATGAACTCATTTCTAGTTTAACATTATTGAACAACAATTCATTAACAAAACATTCTTTACCTTTAAAAATAGGAAATCTTCCACTTTGTTTGAAGCAACGAATTATATTGGATAAAGAGAGTCACTAAATGTTTTCTGTTGCTAGAAAAGTTTATACAAGTAATCACATAAATAGTTTCACTACAAGTTTTACTCTTTACTATTTTGTTACTCAAAATTGGCTGATGCCTATGCTACAAAGATCAAAAAGTTTAATGCCAGGGTACCAGGCACAGTAGGTGATATTTTGGGAGTGCACCAAACCACAAAAAGTGATGATTATGAGCCATGATCAGCTGGAACAACCAATACAGTCAGCTAATATAAATTACAAATGAATACCAATGCAGAGATTTAGGCAGACATACATTCAAAACCAAGAGCACTTACAGTATCATACAAAAAAAACCTTTCATTTCATCCAATACTCTCTCATTTCCTTTTCACTCAGTCATCAAACATTCAATTAGTTCAACCATTACAGAGAAACACTCAACCCAGAGGTTATTGTACAAGAGGTTTAGCATATCATGGGAAAGTGGTGGGATCTTGGGTAGACAAAACATGGCATTCAACGATCATTACTAAGGCAAAGTTGTTAGTCAAATTGAACTACGGAAATTTTCTACAGCTTGATGCCCAGGACCACACTCCAATCTACTTGAAGAGGAGGGCTACTTCAAAGCTATGAGAATCTTAGTCCATTGCAAATAAAAATGGCACCTCACAGGCCTATCCCATACATAGTCAAAATAGTGTGTGCAAAACAAAGTTATTGACATATCTGTACCAGTATTGTACTTTACAACCATCATTAATTTCACATAGCCATAAGCAGTTCTATGACATGAGTCACCTTCTCATATTGGAGCCAAAAAAACACCGATTAACACCAATTGCAAAAATTTGTCCAATAAATTTCACAAAGTCCCATACGATTGTCGTACTCAATTCTTTTCAAATGTACACAACTGAGGTACCTATTACCAAATCACCTGATAATAATTTTTCTTTCGAAAAATCATCCAAATCTAAAATTTTATGGACAGCCAAAGAAGTCATTCAATTAAAATTCCAAAAGTATTCCTTCAAAATTGATGCATGACATGTATGAAATAAATACCTCCTCAGTCTGTAAGATGCCACCAAGAAAAGTAGAGGGAGTACCAATTTAAAAAGGGTTTAGAAAGAGGTTAAGAGTTGGTAATAAAAAAAAAACATGCTTATGAATCAAGTAATTTTATCACAAATTTCTTCATACACAACTCTCTTAGACAGTTACATTGTCATTCAGAATTTTTATGCTACACCAGCTCATTTAACAAAAGACTGGCACTGCTCTTAGGAGGCCAAATATCTTTTTTTTTGTCAACCTTAACCAGTCAGTCTCACTGCTTTGCTACCACCCATCGGACAGTAACACCACATTTGTTATTCGTTTTAGTTACAAGTACAGGAATTCAGATAAGCAATATTTTCCACTACAACCAGTGCTAATGGACACCATTGTTAAGAGGAATTGTTAGGCAAGATTCAAAGGGTTAAAAATTTTTACAGTTCTGAGGAATTATTCTCTCACCCATTGTCGTCCGACGAGGGGGAAACAAGAGGAGTGGTTGGGGTCACAGATCCTGGGCGGAAGAACGTCTCCAATCCCTCACCGAGGTCTTGCATCACCTGGAGGTCGGTGGATGAGGCGGGAGAAGCTGATGCCGACGAGGAAGCGGGGGTGGGGGAAAACCTGTTCATGTGGGAGTCACCTCTGTGGGGCAGCATGGGTCGAGATGGGGCACGCGTCTTTGCCCTCCTCGGGCGGCCCTTGGCAAGGTGCTGCAAACGACGCACTCCACCTGGCCCCACCAAACCAGCTTCTGACGGCAGTTCAGAGACAGAGTCCATTGATTCTGCCAATGATATTTACAAAAAGACCTTTTCACTTGGATGAAAAATTGGTCACGTATCATATTTACTAACGCTTTCCCTATTGTCACTTCCTTCAAATTCTAATTTTTTAACATGCTAGTTTGCCATTTAAGGCAAGCTTTGAATGTAAACAGACTGAACACTACTTTATACTTCTAAGCCTCATTTAACAAGAATCCCACTTGATATCCCACACCACAATAAAGCCTTCTTCAATTCCACATATTTTCTACCTCCTGTCATTCTGTCCAACGTGTCTATCCTTTTCCTCCCCTAACTCACTTCCCTAATGTTCTCTACTCTATATTTCTGTCTTCAGCATACCATTGCCAATTTTAATGCCCTGCATTTGCCTCTCCAACTACTTTGGCACTTCTCCCGACAACCCTCTGTCCACCGCCCATCATGCGCAGTACTTCTTTTGTTCTCCTTTCCATCCACTTTTTCATCTTTTCCATCCTCCTCAGCACCCACATTTCAAAAGTCCTCCCTCTGCACCTATCATTTTGCCTCTACAACCACACATGGTTATCCAAAATGTCCACGTCATGAATGACCAAGCTCCACATCAAATTTTTAACTAATATCTTCTCGACATCCTTCCTCAACATTCCTGTCATCAACTCCCTCCCCCTTGCAAAAATTTCTTTGCCTGATGCAATTCTCATGTCCTTATTACTTTGACCATCTTTTTATATTTATCACTGATCTAATTTTTAGTTTCCCACTCCAAAATTTAACTTCATAATCATTTTTCTTCATCATTTCAATTTATCTTATAGTAATTAACTTTCATTCAAACTGTGACATACACATGAAAATTTTTGTCTCTTTTTCAAAAGAAATTCAAATAGAAGATATAATTCACAAAACAATGGAATATCATTAAAAGCATTATCTTACATGAGTCTCGTCATTTTCAAAGGATCTTTTGCCTCCAAATTCAAATTAAAGGATTTGTAAAAAAAAGTGGCAAAATAACTGCATATATGTGAGGAAAATTCTGAAGTTAACTGTGGTATTAGCATCACCAAAAGGAAATAATTTTGCCAAAATTTCTCTCTCAGGTAAGTCTTTGTACATGCCAAATTCCTTAAAAATGTGGAATAACATGCATTATTAAGTTAATATTCAATTGGGAAATGGAGGTTAACATTCAATTCAAATTCATGGAAATCTTACATGCTTGGCAAAATGGTAGTGAACTTGAGTACTTTCTCAGGGATTGGATGACATTGTGCCACTTATTGGAGGATACACAACTTTTTAAAAGTATTTATGAATTAGATATTGACCAGTAATTATATGAATAGTCTTACCCTCTGCAGATTTAGGTAGTGATGATGGCAGAAGGTCCGGAATGTCGTCAGCAGAAAGGCCATCAACGCTATCGACCACTGATTTTGGGCGAAGCTTTCGACCATGTAGACTTTTGCGCTTCGTGGATAAGTGTGGAGTGGCCTGCCAAAATGCATTAAAGACAAGCTATATTTTCTGAAAGGATGGGGATCATTTCATGTTCATTAATTGTACACAGCAAACTACCTGACTAACAACTAATTATCTACACATTTCTACAATCAAATCTTTCATTACAGTTGCAATGAAAGAATGAGACTAATTGAAAGCATATAAATGACCCTACAAAGATACTATACACAGCCATACAGAAGTTGAGACAAAAATGTTGGCATCATTATTAAATAACCTCACTACCTTCATCAGATGGTATGATGTAGTCATTTAGAAATTACACTAATAAAATGAATGACATTGAGAGAGATTATAAATAAAACCATAAAAATAAAAAATTAAAAAGAAATGTCATGATCCAAATAAACTCGGTTCACTGGAGATTTAAATATGTGCACTCGAGGTTATTAAGATAGCCACATAACTTTCTGATAGTTGTTTTTTACTACCTTACAATGTATTAGCTAAAGAATTATGGACTTAGCAAATACTATGTTTCTCTATACTCATATTATTCAAATTACATAACATCCCAAAAATATTCACTTCCAATACTTTTAAAATATGGGATTGGAGGGAGTCACAGATATAAATTGGATAATAGACCCTCACTGAAAGATGATAGAACAATTTTATAAGATGCTCAGATAATTAATTATTAGTTTACGAAAAAATTATAAACTGAACGTTTTACCACATTTATCTTGCAATGTATCCCAAGTGGAGAAAATGGAACTATATCAGGTCCACCAATTGAATACTTCGATAAAGAGTTGGATCTATTGGACCAATACTAATTTAGTTATGATAATAGCAGTCATTGTTGATGTATATACACTTGAATCTAATCACTAAATGGGAATGAAAACTTTGCCTTCTTTAATACTTATCACTTAAACAAAACTGTTAAACTATCTGCAAGTACTGGAAGGTTTACATGTGATCACTAGCAAAATATTCCATGCATATGTGCAATTCACTAAAAAAGAAATACACACGCAAGATTAAACTTTAAAATTAAACCTCATGTTGTCAATGAAAATACATAACAGTAATTCAATTATGAGTTCTTTGATGCATGATTAATGCCTCCACCAGCTCATCAAACCTGACTTCAGCAAAGGATTTCATTCTCTTTGGGTACGTTACAGGAGTATTATACTACATTCTTAGAGCAATCCAGCATTCATAATTAGTCAAGAAGTATATTAAGAGGCACTAAGCTTGGAGAAATAAAAAAAATAAATTGTAGTGCACTAATTCAGAAGCAATAAAATTGGAGAGCTCTTTCCCAAAACCAGCTAAGTCCAAAACCACTGACAAAAAGTGAAGCCATCACATAATTACTTTACGTGTAAGTGTGTAACTTCAGATATTGCATTAATGAACACCAGTGTAGAATAATTTCTGCTTTTGGTACAACAAACTCACTTTTGATTATCTCTATTCCCATATCATAGAATAATCACAGAGGCATTTACATATATATATTGACTGGCTTTTCTCATTTTTTTGTAATTTTGGACTAGTTTTTGGAATGCAGGCTTGAAATAAAAATACAGGTATATTAATTTTAATCAGGTAATTAATACAGATCATTGGTGAGACAGGTAAAATAAATAACCTACATTTATTCTCTAAGGAAATTGGAACACAGAGCAACTAATGATTCAAACTGAAAATTAACCACAATTATTGCTTTAAAAAAATGAAAATGAGTGGCATACAGATTACCGAAGCCTCGCAAAAATAAGCTTCAGCAGCAGCTCGTGCTCATCTTTAACACAAATTAACCTGCATGCACCGGCAACATCATTTGTGATTGATGTAGAATGAAACATGCTTGTTATTGTTAGTCTTCTTGATTACTTCTGCAAAATTCCTATACAGATTGAATTGTACTTACTAGATTCAAATATTCCAATTTCTAGGAAGACATGATGGTATAAGAAAAAAAATGTCATTAATATATTCAAATGACTTTTTCTCCATCAGCTGAAAGTAAAAATCATAATCACAGAGGAATAAAAATGCCTGGCAAATTACAATAAGGACAAACGATTGAAACTGATCCTGAAAAAGGTCTCATAGAAAACTTAACTATAGGATTTCTGATAGGTAGATATTCACAGTTAAAATTAGATTCTTAATAAATAAAAAAATCACTGAAGATGACCTGATCTGAATACTCTCCATGCCACAGACCAAGGCCCATCCATGCCTTACTGCCACCTATGATCCTCATATGAGTAGTTGAGTATGACTGGTTGAGAGGGCCTAATTTAATATCTATAAAAACTGTCTGCAGTCAATTGCCATTTTACAACAAGAGGCTGGATGAACTAAGACACTCATGCATAAGTAGCTACCTACTTTTCAACCAATAATGTGGAGAATAAGACTCTGATGGTAATATAACCTCACTAGAAATATATAAATGGATGACTCTGCTTTCAAATAAAGACTGCAAAACAGACCTGAGATCAGTGTTACTCACCGGACCAAATCAAAGTTGGATTTACCCTTACTTTTGCTCCTCTATTTGAGTAATGGCATTAAAACTGATAAAACAAAATGCCTAAAACTCTAAATGGTGTTATAAGGCTCTCATATTTATGATATAGACTCAACTTTCCAACTGTCTCATGACTAAAAGAAATATTCCATCCCATTAATATTGCCAAAAGATAGTTATAACTTCAAGCTGTGCTGCTCTCTATACACAAGCACTTAGGTGAGGGTTAGCATCGAAGGGAATTTCAAGCTCAAGCCAAAGAAAGTAAACTATAACAAATTGGGTTTATTACTTTTAAAATGAGTGATTTCTCTGACCAATAACCAAGCCACCAAAAACTATCTCCTGTTAGGCCACCTACCAGCACTAAACCTAAAGAATACCTTGGCTACATCAAGGATGATACAAATATAAGTGGAATCTTATCCTTGCATCACTAGACCGCCATTGAAGTTTTACCTATACTTTTGGTGGCGATGCCTAAGCAAATAGATACAGTCTCTATCCCCAAAAACATTCTGGGCATATAATGGACAGAACTTTACCAGGATTCCCTATCTTCCAGACTCCCCTTTCCTCAAGTTTTTGGCAGCAAGGTTAAATTCATCATGGTCAACGTGGTTGGGATCAATTGACTGGATGAAATGGGAAGTAACTCTGCATTTCTGATAAATCACCAGAGCTACTCTACTGCTTTATAATGTTCATTGTTCTTTTCATCACTTTGCAAGAACCTGTTAAAATGATGCGTGTTATTGACTAACACTATCAATAGAGGATATTGCTATGCAAATATATGTGTAGATAAGAGATTCAGATGCTAGCATTTCAATAATAATAATAGGATACATCTTCAGTGAGTAAAGGTTGATTTTTAGTCACATTCAGACATAAAACTCATGAAGTATACAGGTTGGATTGAAGGTAAATGCAGTTCAACCACAAAAAGAAACAATGCTGTTCACACCTTCAGGTTTGTTCCAAAGCCCTACCCCCAAGTTATGTCTAGAAGCCCTGTCCCATTCAGCCTTCAAGTGGCATTCTTTTGTGGTTTGAGAGGGTACACATCAGCTTTTCTTATACACTAATTTGTGCATTACCCTCCAATTAAATAGAGGAAATGAGGAAGAGATGTTAAATCAAAACCTGCTTCTGGATATTGTAAATTCATCATCTCTCACGAAAGAAAGTGGAATGCTGAAGGTCACAACAGATGGGAGTGTTGAGTATGCAAGGTAGAGGAAGGAAGAGAGTAGGATTTCCAGAAAATCAGAAGGCAGACAGAAGTTATGAAGGAAGAAGTAATGTAAGGCAAAGAAAGAAGAAGTTCTTGCAATCCTTGGAAGTAAATAGTCATGAGGAACCATCTAAAACTCACCTTAAAATAAGCAGAATGCACTGAATGAATGCAATGTGAATGCGTTACAGAGACAGTCGGTAGATCAGTACTAGAACTAAACATTATCAAAGTTATCTATGGAAAAAAACCATGGTATAAGACAATACTTTTTACCAAAGTAATAGGACAATTTTGATTAGAAAATTATGAACTATTTACAGACATCACTGAGGAGACAGCGAATGATTTCAGTGTTTAAAAGAGTTATTCAATAGAGACGAGGCAATTGGAGCATACAAATGCATCCACAACAGAGGGGTCCTTCTCATGAGTACTAATGAAAGTGCTTATCACCCTCACAAAAAAGTAATAGAGCAATAATTCAGGTTAGCAACAGCAGAGGAAGATGAATGCTAACGTTTAATCAAAGTTAAAAATATTAACTCATTAAATTGTTTATTCACTGACTGGAATGATTTTTTTTATGAGGGGTCCATTGCTTAAAGTGTTTTATTTCACAACATAGAGTAAGAAGCAAAAATTGTCAACTTTTCAGGTCAACATAATTTGCAGCTACACACACACATGAAAATGAGAACCAGGTGGGTGCTTCTTTGTGCACTATGGTGTTCCTCGTAATTGACAACAATGACTTTATTGGATGGTAGGCACATCACAAATAATTAATACTTCAAACACCCTCATTTGTGTAATAATATCGTACTGCTGACATACTTTTAAATTAAAGATATCTAAATAATTGAAATGCATGGAGAAGTAATTAGTCATTAATTTAGCATTAATAGAGGTAATCATTGAATAATATGAATTCTTATTAACACCAATTCAAAGGTAATATAATTATGATAAAAAAGTATAAGAAATCTTCATGCCCCAAAGAGGTAATTCTTTATTATTACTAAGCCAACTAAGAATGAATGGGGTCTGGTTATGAATGCAATGTGTTATTGCAAACCTAAAAAAACTATAGCCTACTGAAAAAGGAACTAAAAGCTGCAAGTCAATAAAATATTTCCTACATATATTACTTACCCATTAACTTAATTTTACTTATAAATATATGGATATAATGAAGTTTAATAAATTTAGCCACTAATTAATAATATGATGATTTTTAAAAATTGATTCCGTAATATAAATATGCTTAATAAGTAATGTAAAATATCTATAATTAACAAGTATGATCACATTTTTTTAAAGAGATTGAAATAAATATTATGTAATATATGCCTTATGTAATAAATCAATTGTTGCAGAGAAAAGTATAAAGAATTAAGAACTTAACATGCAATTTAAATACTTAACTAACTCACATACTTGACCTCAGCTCACCTGAAAAGGTTTATTAAATTTAACGATTAACTAAAGATAAGATTCATTTTTTATTACCCAATTGAACAAGACAAAATTTTGCAGATATAAAATAATTCACTGATTTTTTGTAAATGTAATTTGAAATATAATTTAATTTATAATGAATGAATCAACTATACTCTATGCTATTTCCAGGATTTTTCCATATTCAACATCCAGATTAATAAGAATTTGTTTTAAACAAGAATTTAATAAAGAACATTGACAGTTCAAAATGTGCCTAATGAACAGCATTTTTTCCTCATAACATTCAAAATCAACCTCAAAAAAGTTCAGTCTTGGTTCAATATTATCATAGCTGCAACATATGAACATCTAATTATCTTTCATATTGCATTTAAAAAATAATATTTTTAATTAATCAACTTAATTCAATCACAAGTAGCCGGTGACAAAATTGAAAGCTTGTAATGTTTTTATCCAACCAATAAAGTGGACAGAAATAACATGCAATTGAAAATCAAAAGTGGAAAGGGTAGATAAGTAGAACAACATTAGGGCAGCCAGCACTGCACCATGTGACAAAGGCTCTTTGGGGACCCAGACTGATTTTATGCAGACTGACCCAGTCTTTTTAGTCAATTAACTGTAGCTAAATAGTATTTATTCATTATTAATACTTGAAAACTAAATTCTTAATTCATTATGTTCTACTTCCACCACATCACGCCTGAAGCTACTCAATTTGTTTATTAGGAAACTTTACTTTTCTGTCTTCTCCATGAATACGTTCAGGGTCCTACCAACTACTTCAAACTAAATTGTGCATTACAATTTACCAACAATTTATATACGTAAAAATATTAAACTTAATTATTCCTGTAATTATTGAACCATGATTTGCTCAATCACTTTAGAAAAAATTGAATAGGATATACGAGGGTCATCCGGAAAGTAGTACCCGTTCGTGAAATAAAGACACAAAAGTAAATATTAACAAACATAAAAAATTTTATTTGAAAGAGGATACTTTAAACTACCTCTCAACATAATCTCCAAGCAAATTAAGGCATTTGTCATAACGTGTGACAAGTTTCTGTATTCCTGCTGCATAGTCCTTCGCCGCCAGCTCATTGAGATACGCGAGGGACCCATCTTGCACAAATTTTTGCATAATGCAGATGGTGTTTAACAATTTCATGAACAATTGTTCGAGAAACATTGGGAAAATGCTCACAGATGTCATCAATTGTGACGCGCCGATCGTTCCTCACGAATTCGTCAACTGAGCTCACCAGTTGGTCTGTAATGACAGACAGTCTCCCTGAACGCTCATCGTCGTGTGTGTTCCCCCTCCCCATGTTGAAGTTGCGACACCACCGCCGAACAGACGACTCGTCCATTACATTGTCTCCATACACCTCCTTTAATTGGCGATGAATATCACATGGGCGAACGTTTCTTGCATTGAGGAATTTAATCACTGCCCTCACTTCACAACTGGCGGCGTTCTCAATTTTTTTAAACATTGTAAACAATCACAGAAACAACACAGGCAATGCTAGCGTCACGCAACTTGGCTCAGAGAAGGCAGACAAGCCACTGAAGCTATCTGACCTCGTCCAGCGGCTACTCGCGTCGTCAGCACTTCATGCGGCACGAACGGGTACTACTTTCCGGATGACCCTCGTATCATAATGAAAACTTCGTTGCAATTTTCCACAGTTAAAACTTTATTGCCGACCATGGTTTCGATACACTGTATCATCATCAGGTGAGGAAAAGTACAAGGAGAAGGGATATATATACCAAGCTACAAGAAGGGGTGGCAGGGGAGGAAAGAGCGGGGGGAAGGGGGGGTTTGTCATGAAGAGAAAGGCAGGAAAAACCAATGGAACCCCCGAAGTGCGGGCAGCTCACTCTTCGGGGGGAGGAGGGGGGGGGGAAGGTGTCATCATAAAGGGCACTAAGGGAAGTTAATTGACAAAAGTGGTTTTTCCTGCCTTTCTCTTCATGACAAACCCCCCCTTCCCCCTGCTCTTTCCTCCCCTGCCACCCCTTCTTGTAGCTTGGTATATGTATCCCTTCTCCTTGTACTTTTCCTCACCTGATGATGATACAGTGTATCGAAACCATGGTCGGCAATAAAGTTTTAACTGTGGAAAATTGCAACAAAGTTTTCATTATGTCTCGATTCCACAACATCACGCCTGACTCTTCACTTTTCGTAGGATATATCATATTTAAAATATTTATCGATATCCCTTTAAGCACATTAATTTTAATTTTCACCAATCATAAAAACTTAAAATGACATCTCATTAGCATTAATGACCTTCCCTGAAGGCATGTACATTATACTCCAACCTTTACAATACCCCTCAACGTCAAATAAACCTGTGACCTTACGATACTAACTATTAATCTTACTATACTAACCATAGGGGATTGATCTGATTTTTGACTGACATCATCTCCTGCAGTGGAGTAATCTGATGCTCCGACAATTGTGCCACCGCCTCCTCCTCCCCCACTACCCTGCTCAGTTTTGGAGGAGGAGGAAGAAGACTCAGAGGAGCCAACTCTGGATCGAGTACGAAGAACATCAGGAGTAGAGGAACGCTTCTTTGAAGTATCACCAATCTAAGATTTACAATAAGAATAAAAAATATAATGCACATGAAAAGCTAGCACTTACATGACAAAATACTATCATAATACTTATTTATGATTATTGCAATCATATTATCCATTGAAAATATCAAACTAGTGGAAGAAAACACTATTGATTTTTGTGGTTATTCTAAAATAATCTTAAACACAATTGATTCTTGTGGTTATTCTAAAATAATCTTATGTCTACTTTCTACTGTCACACAAAAATAATAAAATGCACATTAGACAATATGCAATGATATCACAAACTAAAACTTGAAAAAAATTATGAACATCCAATTTGGAGTGAAAAAAATGAGGAAAACACTAATTTTTTCATTTAAAATGAGCTTAAAAACAAATGAATAGGAATATCATAGATGGTATCAATCATTTGATATTTTTAGGAGTATTGCTTAAGTTAAGGATCTTTGCATTGTGCAGTCACATTGCACATAACGAAATATGCAATAATGTCACCATTGAAAGTACCTCGAAGTGGAATTTCAGTGAAAAACATTTTCTTTAACGGGGAAAATATGCAAGTACTGGTGCAGAGAGAAATTTTGAATTTGGCTGCACCTGGAACACTTTTTAGCTCAACATTTCTCTCAGGTTGCATTGAGTATTTTTGAGTGCTTAACTTCTGAAAAAGCCTTCATCAAGACAAAAGAAAAAGCAAGTCCACAAAATACTCGATTTGCAGCAAAATTCAGAAACCATCTTAGCGTCATCAAACGCTTATGATTAGGAATACATGTTCATAATTATAAAATACAATTACCAGAGACTTGTAGCACCTGGAGAGTGACTCTATCACCTCATCAGTAATTCTATCAGATACATGAGCAGCAACAGCTAGGTTCAGTTCACTGAAAGATGTATATATGTGGTTCATTGAAGAATTAAAAATAAATACATTATTATGTTACATACAAGTGTATAAATAAATAAATAAATAAATAAATATATATATATATATATATATATATATAATTATTTATATATTCATTTTTCCAGAGGTCGATGAAGACAGTCAAACAATTTTTTACTACAGATGTCACAGTCTTTAAGCTATAGAGAATAATGACCTCTGCAAGATATATCTGTTTTGGACAATGGTCCCAAAAAGAATTTTGACTTGAAACTCACTTGACTTTGTTCATTATCTCAGTGCCTGTTTGTTCCATCACACACATTTGCACAAAATCGGTAGGCATTGCACTCTTTGCCAAACATGTCCTTTGTATTTCTCCCTGGACTCTTTCATCAGAAAGGACATGAGGGCACTGATCTTCAGCACACTTCATCATGCTTTCCACTGTTCCCTGTGCAATTCAAACATAAAGAAAACATAGAAACTTAGATATATGATGAACTATGAAGTTTAGTACAATATTGTCAAAGATAATGTATTTTCCACCACATCACTGCATGTGATGAATGTGCATAGCCAGTATAAATATTGATTTGAATCTAAGATAACAAGATTGAACCTAATAAAAGTAGTTCATTCCAAATCATACCAGTCAATCATAAGAATAGCAATCATCCGGCTTCAAAAACTAATAGATATGCACATAGCTATTCAAAGTTCTTGCACTTGAACCAATGAGCATAGTCCATAATACTTACCAAGTTCATGTAAAGATGATTTCTAAAGATTGAGTATTTGAGCAGAGATAATTTCAATTTGTACAAGCAAATTTGTAAAGCAAAGAAGGACAACTGACCAACTACAAATCAAATATCACAAATTAGGTATCTATACTCAGTGTCGTCATTTTTTAAGTTCACCGGATCGAGACAACAGGAGCATAAAGAAAAGTAAATACAGTTTATAAAATTAGACACTCAACTTAGATGAAAATGAGATTAAAATTAAAAAGAAATTAATTGCAAATTTATAAATCATGTGGATTTACTTCTTAAAACTAAGATATGTACCTATGATTCAAGCCTACCAAACAGCAAATTAAGCCATGGCAATAAATTAAAAGAAGCTGATAGCAGAAGAAACAAATCCAAATACAGTGGGTCCCCACTTAACAATGGGTTCAAATTATGATTAATATCTTTACAATGTGTTCTGTGAAGAAGCTCATGGCTCACTTTACAACTGAATACTCACATCACAACTCTGCACACCCTTAGAAATTGTGCATCATATGAGATTTGAGGGCTTCCATCATTGTTTTTCCTGAATTTCATGCCAGTAAACAATTATATATGAATATAATGCTGCCAATATTTTACAACATAGATTAATTTATGATCTCTGGTTACACATACAGGACTTTGACCTTACTCTCTTGATAGTTTGCTCAATAATCACCAAATGCTAGCTAGTAACATGACGTGAGATGATGCAGTATCAAATGAACATGCTATTTCAAAATTGTCATTGCACCTAGCAAAGGATTCATACATATTATCATACAACACCACTTGTGTGAGGGAGTAATTCAAACTTGCTTTTTTACAGAATTATGCACTGGTCTTCCAAGAAAAAGCAATACTCAGGATGTGAGATGCATCCAAGCCTTAACAGTTGACAAAAACTAGTTTGGCATGATAAAAGGAAAATTATTCAAAAAGAAAAAAAAACTGATTCTGGAAAGCTAAGAGAATTCAGGTGATTACTGGACAGTAAAGAATATTGATTGCTTTTATAAGTTAAAATGATAAAGACTAACTATAAAAAAATTAAAATTAAAAAGTGAAGCTTATATAACATAGTGATAAATTTCATGAAAGATGCAATCAAACTCCAACTTTTTCTTATTTCAAACCAAACCAAACAACTAACCAGCATAAACTAATTCATTCAAATACCTGTCATTCCTCATTCAAGAGTCAACTCACATAGCATTACTAAGATACACATAAACACTTAAGAATCCACCAAATAAGGCATTAAAGCCACTTTGCATCAAGCAGTCAAGATTTATAATTATTTGCCAAATGAATTAAATGTTATTTACAATCATTTGGATTGTTTTAAGTAAACTGAAAAAGCATTTTGTGTAATTGACTTTGTAATTCCACATACTTTATTTTTTGGAAGGGAATGTAAATGGACCAATTGATTAATTACTCTTCAAGGCATTTTATTCTGCCCAAAAACTTAAGGCATTTCATGCAATGATCCACCACTTAGCCTCTATCCCTATGTCAAAATTCAATATAAATTAGGAACTCAATGTAATTAAAATTTTAGTAGTAAACAATAGCTATTAAGAATATCTAATTAATAAAACGTAATGGAAGAAACTTACAAAAATTAAGCCATATTTACAACCCCGAACATTTAAAAGATCCCACAGCCAAATGGTGATGAATAATCTTATCTAGGGATTATTTCTCAAAAAGCAATCAAAATTTTACCTAAAGAAACAATTAAATGCGCCTTTTACAGTGGTTCATGCCTTAAGAACCTGATCTCTCACACTAAAGACAAATTTTGCAAAAACAAGAGGAGTGGAGTGTATGAGTTAAAGTGCTCGGAATGTAACACGAAGTATATTGGGCAAACAGGATGAAAATTTAAAGAAAGGATAAAAGAACACCAGACATGTGTAAAAAATAAGAACATAACATCCCTATTTCCGAAGCACCTCATCGAAAGTGACCACAAAAGTGACTTTGTGACTAAAATTCTTCATTTTGAAAATAAAGGTCAAAGGCTTGATGCTTTGGAGGAGTTGGAAATTTTGAATTGCTTCTGTTGCAAGAATGAACTTGCAAACAAAATTTTACATCCCTCCCACTCCCCACTCCTCGACCTACCACTCTTCCAAGTCAACAAATGACACCAAAAGATATAATTCTCTTTTCCTCCCAGCTGCATTTTAAACTTTTTACCCCTCCACCCTTCCTTACCCTCCCTCTTCGACCAACCCCCCTCCCTCAATCAGTAGGTATACATACCAAGTTTGCTTCTATTAGGACCACCTGATGATGACGTTCAACATTGAAACCTGGGTCATATTTTTGAATTAAGTGGGTGGAATTACAAAGTCAGTAATTTCATTTCATTTCAATATAATTGGTAGAATTTGGATATTTTTGTTTCCCTGTGAACTCAATTCCTTGAAACTCAATTGAATAATATTGTATGCATATAACTAATGTATGACTGTAATGACTACAGTTATGCGATTCTGAAGTGCAAGTTTAGAATAAAAATTGACACTGTCTCTAATATTTGATAACGGTTGTTTCAATCTAACCTCTAAAGAAAATATTAAAAGGGAATACATACTTGAAGGTAACTTGTGATAACACCATGAAGGTCCTCTGACACTTGCTTTAATTTTATATCAATTGGATTGCCTGCTTCTTCTCTCCTCTGTACAACTTCTTGCAAGCGAGGTAATAGCTGAAAGTAATATTTTATAGAACAATTTTACTTTATTTTTCTTCAGGAATGTTATCCATTAAAATTTAATTTTTACATGAAAATGCTGAAAAACATTAAATTGGTTACACTTATTAAATCTTCACAATTTACAACTTCCAGTGGCAGCAGGTGCATCCAATGACAAGGAAAACAATTAGAGAATAGAACAAAAGAATTGAAATATAAATTATAAAAAAGCGCAGAACATATGCTTCTATCAAAGCTGTACATTTTAACTCTCAAATCATTGAAAAAAATCCTTACCTGTAAGTTATAAGCCAGGTTATTAAGTTTAATCATTACATGGTCCCATACAATGGACATGTGGAAGTGCTTTTATATTCTGTTGATCACTAGAATTTAACTGACAGTTTAGATGGTGAATACTCTACGTAGGGGCCCTTCTCCAATATAGATCAACAAATGAGAATCTAAGAATCTAAGAAATGGTAGGCAACATATCTTCTCTTACTAAGGTGTACAACCTAGTGAGGTGGCCATTTAAGCGATGGCATATTGTTAAAAACACTATCTATGATAGAAATACGAAACCAACTGAAATATATCCCCATAATACTATGACGGACAAAAGGAGAAAATATAATTTTGGCAACCATCAGACTAAGTTTACTGGGGTAGGAATGGTGACTGGTATCAGGGAAGGCAAGGAAAGGTCACATGAAATAATTGAACAGCTAGTAAACAACAGCAGCAAAGAAGGCACAAAAGAGCATTGAAACCGAAGGAATAGGGTCAGGTAATATTAGTACATAGCAGCGGGAGAAGTTAAAAAAACATTAAAATATGAAATGATGGCAGTTAAATGAATTAGCATTGCAGCTGAAGGAGCTTCACATATCGTAGTTACCAACACATGAAGATAAAAGCAAAGCTAACATATTCAGATGATATCCAGGTGCAGATATCAATAAGCTTTCAGAGAGCATAATAGCATGCATAGTAAAACAGGAAATAACTGAGAAGCGGGTGGAAACAAAATAAGTAACAGTGCACGAGTATAGAGCGGGAGAGATTACAGGAGTGCACTGAAGTGAACAAGTGAATGATAGTTAGTGAACAAGAAAATACTGTACGAAAACAGTAATTAAAGAGAAAGTATTTCATAATAATTTCAGGAAATGAAAGTTATTGCAACTGAATTGATTTTTTCTACAAATATTATTCTACGTTAAAATTAAGATAAAATTGTGGAAACTTCAAAGAGTGAATTGACATGAGACATATTGATAGGATTATACATAAAATGAAGAACTACAGTGTATAAGACATCAGTTCAATGCTAAGCTTTATGAAAAATATCTTCATGCAGTTAATACCTGTTTAGAGTTATCTGCATCCTTAGTTAGTCCTAGGGCATGCTCAAAATCCACGCCTTGAGCTGCAGCTGCCTCTCGGGAGAGAGCACGAATGGTGTCCTGTGTCTGCACTACAAGCCTGTCAACCATCTGTTGTGTAGAACTCAACAGGAATCCCTACATCACCCAAGTAATTTTAATGAGTCAGTTTTCATGTTATATTAGAAAAGAAATGAGGGTATTAATTGAAAAATGATTCAAACCACAGACATGAAGCACTAATAAGCAATTATACAAAAGAAGGATGTAATATAATTTGCTCAAGGTCAAAATTATGCACTACCTAAAATATTTCATGCGCGTAAATACACATAATATTAAATGAGCATCGAATTTAACACAGTAATTCTGACCCTTGCAAATGATATTTTGTTCTCATACGATTCTTTCGATCATTATTTAAGCATGCACTTGATATACAAAATTAGTGTAGTTAATGTACCAGTTAAGTTCGGTTTTTGGATGGACATAACTACCAAATAAATACCATATCTCTCCTAAACACACAACCCATCATCCTACTCGACATTAAGCTCCTCTTAATCTCCATATAATTCCATCCTCCCTTCATTCTGTCCAACATCACCATCCTAATCCTGTCCCTTCCTTGTTTACCTAACATTCTCCCCTCTACTACAGTCTTCAACATCCCACTGCCAATAAATATACTTTGCATCCATTTTTCCTGCCTCCTAATGGTTTCTCCCAATAATCTCCTCTCCTCACTCACCATACCCAGCACTTCCTCATTTGTTTTCCTTTCTGTCCACTTCAACTTCTCCATCCTTCACATCCACATTTCAAAAGCCTCCAATCTATACCTATCATCCAGCTTCAATGACCATGTATCCGTACCATGCATAACTATGCTCCATATCAATGTTGTAATGAGCCTTTTCTTAACATCCTTACTCAACGTTCCTGTCATCAATTCCCTCCTTGTGAAAGCTTCTTTGCCTAATGCAATTCTTCTCCTAATGTGCAGACTACTCTAACCATTTTGGTCTAAAACACTCCCTAAATAAGTAAACTGTACCACCTGCTCTAGTTTTTGCCCTCCTATTTTAATATTTAGCTTAGCCTTTTTCTTTCTGGAGAACCACATTCTTATCCTGTATCTATCACACTGAATTCCAATTCACTCAACAATTCAGACTGACAAACTAGAGCTAGGTCATCAGCAAACCTAACTGATTTTACAAAATCCCCACCAACTTTCATTCCTGCCTTCAGCTCTTCCCATACCTCTTTCATCATTTCCTCAAGATATACGTTGAACAGCACTGTTGACCATGGAAAACCTTGCCTAAAACCTATTCCCAACACTGCCCATCTGAACTCTCTGTTCCCCACTCGCATCTGAGCAGTCTGAGACATGTACAGGTTGCCGATTAGCCTCCTGTCCCTCCAATGTATTCCTATTTTCTGCAATATACTCATTAGTTTTTCCCAATTCACTCTATCAAACATCTTTTCAAAATCTACGAAACATGCATATACGTACTGATTGTATTCTATATTCCTTTCTATTAGTGCCCTCCTTATATCACCAATAATGCTCAAGACTAATACAAAGCCATTTTAAACAAAAAGTAAGTCAAGTCAAGATTAAGCTAATTATTTGCTAACAGGAATTTTTACTGTACACTTTTCATTTGGGTGTTCAAACCTACTAAATTGCAGTTGCTACAGTTTCTTTCAGAAGCTCCCATTGAAGAAGGTTAGAGATATAAATATTATCATAGTTTATCAATTCAGATGTCAACTACATGGTCATTTTTACCTCTCGAAAATCACTACATACTACACAAGGATAATGACTACATAATCAAAACTTAGGCTGCTAAAAATTAGTAAGTGGACTCAACTAAGTAATATTTATACATTGACATAAAACAGTTCCACTAATTACACCTCAAACCAAAGGAGGAAGTTGTCCGTCAGAATCACCAATCAGTATAAATGCCCCATATCCATAGGCTAAGGCCACAATGAAATCACAGATAAAGAGCATATGATAACAAACACTTAAATAGCTTTTAAATTCAACAATGTGATAACATTCTGAACTGAAAGATATTACTTAGGAGATAAAACAGCATCTTTAGTGTGAGATCATTGGGGAAAAAAAGGAAAATATCTGATGATCCCACGAAAGCAATTCTGAATCTGGTTTTCTTTATCATATTTTAAAATAATTTTTTTCAAAACTTTTAAATCATATTAAACTGTAGTTTTTTTTAATTAACCAGCATTCCTTATGCTTGGCATTCACATTTTATTTGTTAACACTTTATTTTGTCCATTAAAATGCACATGTAGGTTAACCAGTGAGTTATGAATAAAAAAACTGCAAGAAATTACAGGTTCACAGGGAGTTTTGATTTAAAGAAAAGCTGTTCAGAATTTAATTTCAAGATTGCTATTCACAAATTCAAATCAATTGGCAACCAAGTGGATTTATGATGACCAAATACATCAACTACAAGAATCCTGAACTAACTATTAGGGCAAATCATAATTACAATGAAATTTTAAAAAAACATTCTTATTATTTCATACTTTATTGAATTCAGCATCATTTAAAATATGTAGATTAAACTGAGAAAAAATGCCTCATTGATGTGCCACAAACTTTTGGAACCACTTTCCATACTACTAATCCACTTTTAATATAACCATTTATTTATTTGGAGTTCCTGAAATCCACATTATTTTAGTGTTAACATGCTCATAAAGAAAAAATAACCATACAAACCTGCTGAAGTCTGAACGCCTGCCCATTGCTATACTTTTTGGGTGACACATTTCTGTGCAACAGGTCTTGTATCCGCCTCATGATGATTTCAGTCCTCTCTGCTGATACTTTCATGCATGGCATGATGTCAAACACAGGAAAAGGCATATACCTCAACGTGAAGTTACTATAGAAAAGAACAAAAAGGAACAGTATTTTTATTAATTGGGAGCAAAATGTGATCAAAAATTTCCTTCCTCGTTAATTAAATCTATGATGTTATTTTTATAACACAACTTTATTTACATAGACTATTAGTATGCCAGAAAAAGTAACAAATATTCTAAGAAACTTGACACAGCAATGTTTCAGTAATTGTCAATCTCATTGTGAAAAACAAAAATGGGGCTCTATTGCTTACAAAATAAGGATATTGCTTTTATAACAGTAAATTAAATAGTTTCACCATATTTGAAATTCAGGCTACGTAAAATCTGAATGTAAATTACTTTTAATACATCAAAAAATATCTGAAGAGAGGAAGCTATACAAAAAGAATAATATCAGCAAAGTCTTAACTCTGAGAGACAAAAGTAATTCGAATGTTTTAATTTGTTGTCTCAAATTATCAATCATGATTGTGTTTAGTTTATATTTTTTTAAGGCTAATGTTCATGTGAAAGTTAATCCAGAACTTAACCATTGAGATCTGATATCCATAACTACACTATTAGGGGTAATGCAAACTTGGATACTAAATATTGTACACTGACTTACACTTATTACTCAGGTTATAATGTGAACATTTGTTTTTATAATTGGCTGCCGAATCAGTTGAAATCACATTGTATCCAGAGTTACAAGCATAGAGTATACGCCTGGTAACTTACAAACCCATTTTATTAAATAGATGTATTCTTTTATTACAATCTTCATCACATTTAAGAAGCTCCCTCTATTAGGCTTATTTCCCTCCATTAGGATTACAGATATTATGTAATATTTTGTAGAATCAGCAATAACGCTACAGGACAGCCTTCATTGTAACATTTTGAGGAGCCAGCAATCCCTCTCCAGGATAGACTTCATTGTAATTTCTTAATACACACCATTTAATAATTATTGGACTCATCAATAAGCGATTATATTATTTTGCTATCACTGAAGAGAGCTCATAAGACAGCCCTAGTAGTTTACTCAGCACACCTATCATATTTAGTTTGGAAGCTTCAGAGAATTAAAAATAGCTTCATCAATTAGGTACTAGGAAGATACTTTTTGTCATCTTCTGCTGCATGGTATTACTGCACAATGTGAGCTTGTGCTTATCATTAGTGGTCTCCAACTTCTAGCATGTCTTCAATAACAACATGGTTTGACTTGAATGCTATGTAGTCAAAAATTTTCTTTCTACTAGTTTCACTTCAGATTATCTTTGCATACAGGCAGGCCTCTGCTCATTACTATGGCATATACTGCGACAATAAATGTGAGAAGATTGAAAAGTTGGAGAAAGTTTTTCATAAGCCCCATATGCAAGCACAATGGGTCCTCAAAGAAAATAAGTACCTTTATCTGAAATTATATTGAAGTTCTAATTCTAGTGAAAAACATTATTATATTTTACGTTAAAAAATGTTAGTACTATTATAATGATACATCAATATGATTTTCACCACAATCACCATGAATTTCATCATATCAGAATGCATTATTTTAAGGGGTAAGTACGCGAGAATACATAAGTAATGAAATGACAAATTATAAAAAAGAATTCATCACAATAAATATGTCCAAGCAACCAGGATATACTGGCTATGCTTGGTTAGTAAGGTAGCTCACTAAGTAAATAAAATTAACATTCAAACGTTTTTGTCACTATAATACCTATATATTTGCAAGCAAAGCATAAATGCACAGAAGTTGCCAAATTAATATAAGCAAATAGTTGAACACCACTGTGAATTAAAAATAGCAAAATGTAAACAAAAACTGAGGATTTCATCCCTAGATGGAAATTTTGCAAATAAAATCAAACATATACATTTTAAAAATATGACAATAATTTCCAAAAAGGTTGTATTCTATCCATATTAGCAGGTGATTATTTGAAGTAAACTAGAGGAATAAACTATATTGGGGACTCAATGAGCATGTTTTGAATAAAAACTACACAGGAAACACTTAAGTCCAAATGGAAAAATCAAATCAAATTAAAAAATTAAACAGGAAAAAAAATTACCTTTCCATAGCATATGCTAAGTCTGCATATCCTTGCAGGGTTATGTTGTTGCGATCATATATGATATTGCGGAGGCGAGAGTTGATTTGAAGGGCTTTAGCCAGCAATTTAGCACCACCATCCCCCATTAAATTACCACTGAAAAACATAATTTTTAACATGAGCATAGGGTAATCTCTTCTAAAAGTAAAGCAAAATGTACCAATCATTGCTTAAGTCAAAAAATTAGCAACAGCCACAAAATTATGATTTTAATTTAAAGCTGATTTATGAATATGATTGAAAGTAGGACCATTAACCTTATTAGGATAAATTTCACAATCAGATGATTTAGCTTAAAAATAAATTTCTAACTCATATAATTCACTATTTGTTGCAAAATACTCATGGCTGTCTAAATGATGACTTAGCCTGATGGCACAAGTCTGTCATTTACTAAATTATTTTTAAAATTAGAGTCATACCATTTCAACACTAGCATCACAATTCTGCACAATAATCATTTCAATGTAAGAGAAAAAAGAAAGTTTTTTAGCACTCTCAATTTTTGGCAGAGCCTTTCCTCTTCTTCCCCAACCCTTGCATTATTCAATACCCTCTATTACTTCACTGCTTTTTCTGAATCAATCAATGTAGCTTTATTTAGTACTAATGCAAAGTAAAGCATGAAGAAAAAGGAGCAACAAAACCCACCTTCAGTGCAGAATTAAGTACAATAAATATTTGTTTGCTTGGGCATACATTTTATCTTGTACTAAAATAGACATGAGTCACTTTTTTAAAAATTCAATCCCAACATATTAAGGGAATGAGGTAAGCACACCATTATTAATGCTCACCCAGTCAGCATAACTCTTTCTAGTCATGAATAAAAAGTTCCCAGGATAGAGGAACTCTTAAAAGCTTTGCTCACCAATCTAACATTGTGTTCTTGTCATAGACATCAACAGCTACTTCAACTTAATATTAAATTTTATACAGGCGATAATAAAGTTTTTAGCTGAGTAGGGACACACACAGAGATGGAGGTGATAACATAGTAGAACAGAACTCCTCCTTCCCCCAATCAAGGTCTAGTTTCTACCAGTCCCCACTAGTCCAACCCTTACTTAACAATTCCAGAGCTCCTTAAGTTTTAAATGTCACCCACCTTATGTCTATACTCTGAAGGCATTGATTACTTCCTAAGGCATTAATAAGATTATACAAATCCGACTTCAATTTAGAGTCAGGTATGGACAAAGACTGCAGGACACAATCTTCTTCCTGAAATGGCAAACAATTTCATAAACTGTGATGAGTACCATTTCATTAATCAAAGCAAATTGAATCCACCTCTATTTGCCAAAGTCCCAGGGCCAAACAGAATATTAATACTAGGGCATAAAAGAGAAAAGTCAAACATTGCACTATGTACATAGAACACATAGTTTCAATCCAGATTCCCTAGTCAAAACATTATTTTTCTTAGTATCATACAGCATGTATGATGCAAAGAAAACTAAGAAAAACTACTTTCATTAAAAATTATCAGATAATGACAATATCAAATGAAGTTAAATAGTATGCCAAATTTACTAATGGTAATAAATACTATAAGTAATTATTTTTTCCAGTGATTAACTTCTTACATCCATTATTCGTCCAAAATATTTTTTTTTAACTTTTATTAATGATTAGATCATGTGAAATATATAATCAAGTGAAAGATAACTTTTCATTGCAAGTTACAAATATAACCCAAATCACTTGTTATGACAACATCTTCAAAATAAATTTAAATTACAGTCCATTGCTTGCAACTTCAAATTAAACCAAGGTCAAAAGGCAATGTTCAGAAGTTTGCTGTATTCAACTGAGTAAAACCAATAGAAAAAGATTAATATGTAATACTAATGTCGAAATGCTAGAAAACTGTTTCACACAAATGCTTTGAAAAATGTATGTTGTGCAGTAAAAGCGACTAAAAGACATTTATGGTTTCAATCCTAAAACAAATGAAATGATTTAAACAAGTTTAAACTGATGCTAATCATTTGCTTCATTGACCCATCACATAACAAATTTCTATGGGAGAGTACCTTAATGCCACATAAATTCTAAGGGAATTGCAAAATATGAAGTTGTACACTGTCATGGGTATTGCACATTACCTTGAAAGGTACCAAAGGGTTGTAATGCATAATAAATTAGTGTGAAAAATTATCATAATAATAAGCACTAAGCTGATATGGATTCTAGTTTATTTTTCCGAATAGTAAGTAAAACATGTTAAAATAACTGGCTTCCTTCTATCACTAAAGCCTTGTTGATCCAGGTTTGAATCCTGGTCCAGTCCAATGATTTTTTGTGGAATTATCAAAGAGTATATCAATTGATAAAACAATTTCAAGCTCTATTAAGTTTTATTATGATTACTTCATAAATTGTAGATGGCTATTCATAGTTCGGAAGACATCTTGCTTATTTTTGTGTTAAAATAAACATTTTGATATAATATTTTCCAGCAAACCTGACACAACCACATATTCCATAAACCCCAGATAGAATTAAGGGATATTACAATGAAATAGGTGCTGAGGTAGATAGCTTCAAAAATCTTATCCCACAACAGAAAACTGATACATATATACCATCTGAGAACTCCAACAAGTTCTTCATATTATTTGAAATAACTGTATCAATCATAAATGCATATCCCGTGACTTGCAGGTAAATGCCTAAAAAATATATCATATGATAGTAAAACTACCAGATAAAATGGCTTAATACCTGAATCATTTGCACCACGGCTTCCATCACACAGGCTATATGTTTTGCTTTCATATTGATGAGGTTTCTTCCCAAATTCAAATGTTTAATTGACTTGTTTTTACTAACTGCTGTTACAACCGAAGCCAATTCAACATCCATACCTGCAAAATTTTAAAAATGATGCCTATATGCAAACATTAGGGATAGAACTTGTAAAAGTTACTGAGTCATCTACCAAATTAACCTTAACTGTGAATGAAATGAAATTATATCAACAGGTGTATTTAATTTATAATCATTATTGATTAAAAACTAAAAATAACCGATTATAAATATTTAATAGGAAAACATATGAACACATGCATAAATAAATTCAAGATGTAACTGATGTCCATGCAGTTTACTTGCATGAAAACAACTAGACAAGCACACATAATAACCACAGAGTTAATATTTTTTTGTTTTTCAAAGTTGCTGACGCATTCGCTTCATTAGGTGTATATTAGTCAAGCCAATTCTAAACAAACAAGGAAGTTCAATAGTATGTAACGTAGTTTATACATTGCATAATTAAAAGGATCTCTTCAATTAATAATATTCAATTTGAAAACATTTTTTGCTATAAAGCTAAAAAAATTATAAGCTATCAAATATTTCAACTTACTAATATTCAAATGGCCATAACTTGACTATGGCTACTTACTGTTATCACTAATATCTAAACTTCCTACACTTCTCACTCCATGAATACAGGATTCAAGCACATGGGCTCCTTGAGCACTTAAATTATTGCTGCTCAGATCAAGCTCAATGTCAGTTGTGGACTCATTACATGCCAGGCCAAGCAGAAGATTTCTGCAAATTAAAAAAATAAAATTACTACCTTGATCAAAAAGTTCCCGGAATAACCACCGTGTGGCGCTCCCATCGTTCCGATTTGAGTTCTGTTTTTTTGTTAAATTGGTACATCTGTTGTTGATATTCCCTTTATATCTTAGTGTCATAACTTGACATTTGCAAAAGTTACGTAGCCAAGAGTACATCTATCTCTGTGTGTGTTGGCGATTTTTTACAATTGCAGAAATGGATTTAAATTTGCAACAACGAACTTGTATTAAATTTTGCGTAAAAAACGGATTTAGTGGCGCACGGACGTTGGAAATGTTGGAAAAGTGTTTCGGCAACGATTCTCTAAAAAAAACGGTCGTTTACCAGTGGCACGAGCGGTTCAGAAGTGGTCGTGAGTCAATCGAAGATGATGAACGCAGTGGCAGACCATCGACATCGAAAGTCGGTGAAAAAATTGATAAAGTAAAAGAAATGTTGGTCAATAACCGCAAATTAACCATCAGAGAAATAGCGGAGGACTTGAACATTGCCTATGGATCCGCCGAAGACATTGTGGTTAATGATTTGGGTTTCCGTCGTGTAGCAGCAAAGTTGGCCTCAATTTCATGCAAAAAAGAGACCGTGTTGACGTCGCAAAAGACATGATTTGCGAGGCTGAATCCGATCCCACATTCATCAAAAGGATCATTACTGGAGACGAGACGTGGGTTTATGAGTACGACACGCAATCCAGACATCAGGCAAGTGAATGGCGTTCACCAAATGAGCCGAGACCAAAAAAACCACGTCGTTTTCGGTCAAAAAAGAAGGCAATGCTGACGGTTTTCATGGATTACAACGGTGTAGTGCATCATGAATTTTTGCCAGAAGGCCAGACAGTAAACAAAGAGTATTATTTGGGCGTTATGAGACGTGTGCGTGAAGCAATTCGCCGAAAGAGACCAGAAATGTGGGCAGAAAACTCGTGGATTTTGCACCATGATAACGCACCGTCGCACAGTGCTATCATTATTCGTAATTTTTTGACGAAAAATGCAACAAATACCATCCAACAGCCACCGAATTCACCTGATTTGGCTCCCTGTGACTTCTTTCTGTTCAATCGAGTTAAAAAACCATTACGGGGAACGCGTTTTAGCAGCCGAGAGGAAGTAATGGAAAAATCGCAGGAAGCACTGATGGACATACCGAAAACCGACCGTAACTTTTGCAAATGTCAAGTTATGACACTAAGATTTAAAGGGAATATCAACAACAGATGTACCAATTTAACAAAAAAAACAGAACTCAAATCGGAACGATGGGAGCGCCACACGGTGGTTATTCCGGGAACTTTTTGATCAAGGTAGTATGACAAAAATTACACAAAAAATGTTTAGTTTTATAACAATTCATTTAAACTACACAAATTATTTACTCACTTTAGAGCTTCTAACGGTAATTTACAATGTGACATATTCAGATGTTTGAGACTGAGAGTGCTGGTGAAGAACTGTTTAAATGAAGGCGGAACCTCTTTGCCCTTTTTCGTGTTGAAAATGTTGCGGGCAACATTCAGATGCGCTAACGTGGTAGTGCAACCCCTCAAAAGAGCACCAAAAACCTGTGAAAGTAAGGCATCATAACATTAAGAGAAATTTTTCTCAAAGCAGAGTTAAAAATAAGATTACTTTTATATGTACCCTCAACTCTCCTCCAAAAATTATAATTAACATCAGGATTTTTCTGCAAAGAATGAATCACTATTATTGAGCTGAATTTTGCACAATATTGAGATGATGTACAAGAAATATTTTAAAAATCATATGCAAAGATTCTTTGAAAAAATCATGAGTCATTCTAGGCAGTCAACATAAAGGCTTAGATGTGATATGAGATATAGATATGTACGAGGGTCATCCGGAAAGTAGTACCCGTTCGTGAAATAAAGACACAAAAGTAAATATTAACAAACATAAAAAATTTTATTTGAAAGAGGATACTTTAAACTACTTCTCAACATAATCTCCAAGCAAATTAAGGCATTTGTCATAACGTGTGACAAGTTTCTGTATTCCTGCTGCATAGTCCTTCGCCGCCAGCTCATTGAGATACAGGGTCACTCCTTCTTTAAGTTCTTCATCGCTGTCAAATCTTTTCCCTGCCAAAAAGTCTTTAAGCTTTGTAAAGAGATGAAAATCTGAAGGGGCCAAGTCCGGGCTATACGGTGGATGTTCGAAAGTTTCCCATTTGAATTGCTGCAAAAGTTTTTGTGTTATCCCAGCTGCATGAGGCCTGGCATTGTCATGAACGAGAATGACACCAGTAGACAATAGACCTCGCCGCCGATTTTGTATTGCCCGCCGTAATTTCTTTAATGTTTCACAATACGCATTGGCATTAATAGTGTCTCCACGGGCCATAAAATCAATAAGCAATACACCTCGTCGATCCCAGAAAATGGTTGCCATGAGTTTCCTGGTGGACAGAACTGTCTTGAATTTTTTTGGTTTGTTTGGTGAATGAGCATGATGCCACTCCATTGACTGTCGTTTACTCTCAGGTGATGCATAACAAACCCATGTTTCGTCACCAGTAATTATGCGAGTCAAGAAAGAGTCTCCTTCATCAGAATAACGTCCCAAAAACGTCAGTGCTGCAGCCATACGCTTGGTTTTGTGCTCATCTGTAAGCTTGCGAGGGACCCATCTTGCACAAATTTTTGCATAATGCAGATGGTGTTTAACAATTTCATGAACAATTGTTCGAGAAACATTGGGAAAATGCTCACAGATGTCATCAATTGTGACGCGCCGATCGTTCCTCACGAATTCGTCAACTGAGCTCACCAGTTGGTCTGTAATGACAGACGGTCTCCCCGAACGCTCATCGTCGTGTGTGTTCCCCCTCCCCATGTTGAAGTTGCGACACCACCGCCGAACAGACGACTCGTCCATTACATTGTCTCCATACACCTCCTTTAATTGGCGATGAATATCACATGTGCGAACGTTTCTTGCATTGAGGAATTTAATCACTGCCCTCACTTCACAACTGGCGGCGTTCTCAATTTTTTTAAACATTGTAAACAATCACAGAAACAACACAGGCAATGCTAGCGTCACGCAATTTGGCTCAGAGAAGGCAGACAAGCCACTGAAGCTATCTGACCTCGTCCAGCGGCTACTCGCGTCGTCAGCACTTCATGCGGCACGAACGGGTACTACTTTTCGGATGACCCTCGTATGTAGCAGGATATGCCAGAGATATAAAAAAAGTCAAAGATCTAGAATAAACTAAATGGGCCAGGATAATGCAGTAAGAAAAGAGTGGGAGAGCAGAAGTTGTAGAGAACTTGAGATTTTGACAGACTAATTTGTAGATTGGCATGGCATATGATTTCTTCTTCTTTTGTAGACAGAAGGCGTGTTTCATCTGGTTGTTAAGTCAGCATACTTATCTATCTTCTATTTAGGAATCCCAATGATTATTTTCCCAGCGGGGATTGATCTCTCGCTATCTTTACTGTTCTTCTGCCATTCATTCATGTAATATGGCTATTCCATTCGATTCTTCCATTTTTTCACATTTTTTGGTTATTGAATATTTATCATACGTGCCAATTTCCTCATTTCATATCATCTTCTAATGACTATTCACATTTTCCCTGCTATTTGTCTCCATACGTTCATTTCTGCTTCATGAATAAGGCTGCTAGTTCCAGTCACATCTGGACTTAACTCAGCACAAATGTCACCATGGACGTTAGTACTGATTTACATAATATCATCAAGCATGCATTCCATACTGAGTAGCTTTCATAATTTGTTCATGAACCACGTTGTCGTTTGAGAAAATAATACCATGATATTTCACTTCCATCTACTGTTCTATCTTTGCTTCTTGTGTCTATTTATTAGTCCCTTAGTCTTCCTCATAGGACTTTCCCTTCATTTTCTCCTGCATTATGTTCCTACTCAGCATATCAAGGTGCATTCAATTTATTTGGTTCTTCTTAATATAATTACACATAGTCTCTTCATCTTCTACTTCTCTATGCATGCACATTACTTTATTGTTTCCCATTTTATCTGGCTTTTAGTCTTTCAACCTTCCATGGTTTTACAATTGTCTACTTGGAGTGCAATACTAAGTTGCCAATTCATCATCAAGAATATTATTTGTCAAGGTTACTTACCTATAGTCTGTCAAACTCCCTTCATCACTTGACAAGGTATTTTAATAGCAGGTTCTTTTCCTTGGGAAAAAAATCCACCCACTTGATTTGACCTTACAGTACAGCATCCGTCTTCATCTCCCTCAACTCCACACTCAAATATAATGATTTCATCCCAATTAATTTTCATGTTAATTTATAGATGTACTTAATACACTGCAATGAAGGGTGCCTTCAGGATTTCTGATGTAACATGTGATGCAATCTAGGTGTCTTGGTAAATGTAGGTACGGGCTCAAAATGTTTTTTTTCTTATAAATTTGTCCTACACATCTTTCCATAATTTTCTAAATATTTTTTGTATACTCACAGTTTCTAAAATGGAATCGGTTCCTGAGATATCAAGGTGTGTTATTGTATTTGGCTGTGCAAGGAAGTTGTGCAGATTCTGAAATAAAAAATTACTCGCATTAAATTTGCTCCAAACAAAATATAAATTTCACACTCACATGCATTAATGATACAAGTATTTTATAAAAAGAATACAGAGACAATTCTTGTAAGCATTAAAAGAGTTCAAAGAGAATAAAAAACCAAATTGTAGCCCTTCATTTAACCCATGAGGTTTCTCTATCCACATCATTTTATTACCACAAGTTCATAACTCATTTTTTATAAAAATCAAAATGAAAATATTATAATTCACAAAATATATACTTCAACCCCTCTGATTTAAACAAAAAAAGAATTTCCATAATAACATTAAGTGGAATTCTTCATAACACTGAATGCTTTTGCGCACTGATTCAGAAAAAAACGTCTGTAATAAACATCAAGTGGTCTTTTCATAAATGACAATGTCATCAGGAATGGAAAGCATATAATAAAAACGTAATGATCACATAAATTTCAATTTTCATCTTAAAAGAGGAATGAAACTTACATTGACTTCGTCTCTCAGGCTATTTCCTGCCAGGTTGAGATAAGTGAGTGTATTTGGCATATACTTGTTCAGTGAGAGAGCATGAGCAATCTGGTTAACACCCTTGGAAGACAGATAGCAATGCGAAAGGTTAAGATGCACCAAACCTTTGGAGACTTTAGCAATTGGATTACTGAGATGAGAGGCACCTGGAAAACAAAATGAAAATGATTACTAGTAACATGATTTAGTTGTTTAACACAAATGTTGTTGAATAGGAACATGTAAGAATATTAAATATATTCACTAACGCTGCCCATTGTGATCACTAATCGTGACTTGACCAAATAGCCAACTAATATGTTTGGCAATGAGGAAAGTAGAGATACAATGATGATAAACAATAATCACACATTTAATGTTTCCTTTTGGCTTGTAAACCAATGAATAATTTTCTACCTAGCTTTCACTATTATCGAGACACTTGAAGAAGATGCTCAAAATTGTATTTATTTATTAAATCTTCGTTAAGTGAAACTAAGAAATTTATTTTCACTTCCCTCTTTAATAATGGGCAAGTTCAACAAATCAAAGGATGAAATCATGCATTCCATCTAGTTACTTGCTCAGCATACGCAAAAGCACATCATTTGACATTTAGGAAGAGAACATATAGTATCCATATTTTTTGATTGGGTTAGGAAGTGCAGTACTCATTATGAGCATGTGAACACCTGTATTCAATAGAGAGACATAAGTTGCCTAAGTGACCTTGATATTGACTATCAGATGTGTCAGTGTTGTACCTGTCAAAAAATAAAGCCCTTCCCTTTAAGTGAGACTTTTTACCTTTACGTTTCAAACTACTGTGATGACTCATGCAGCTCACGGCAAGGCCACAATTGAATTGAAAATATCTCTGCCCTGGATTATGTCAATATCTTACTCAATTAGATAATATTTAAAATAGCACATTCACACAACCACCACCCATGCATAGCCATACACATTCCAATCTATAAGACTAAAATGATGCTAGGAATAAAAACTAGTTTTAAAATGTGAAAAAAACAGGTACACATTCAGAGAACATAACATACTGGGCCATGAAATCTGACTCTCTGGTTGAATTTCTATTGTCACACCAATAGTAATGAACAGCCATTGGGGTCTGGCCTCAGCGGACTTTTAAAATAATCATGAAGTTGGCTTCCTTATTTCATCAACTTGGACTGAGAATACCTACACTTAGGCATGCTGTTACTACAGATCTATTAGAGGAAAAGGTCACTACAAAATCTACAACAAGAGTAACAAGCATGCGAATGAGTAAAAAGAATACATATACCAAGGATGAAACAAAAAAAAATAAAAATCACACCTTGAATAATTTTGGCAATAATTCCACACAAACTAGATGCACCTAAAAAAAGAAAATTTTAAATGCATTTTCATTTCAAGGACACAACTGTTGTGAATGAGCAACAAAAAATATTTTTAATAAAAAAAAATAAATATGCAGGCCTAGACTCTCAACTGTCTCATAAAAAGAATACCTAACTGTTGATGCAATAAAAAAAATTTTGTGTAATTCTAATATGCTCATGAAATTCATACAATCCAAGTGATTATAACATCATATGACAAAGAAATTATTGACAAAATAAAATTATATGATTTAATAAATAAACCTTAAGGCTGAAGTACTAATTATAACCATATTCTTGGTAGATACATATCTAAATTCCTAGCGTAGACCTCATGATACACTCCATTCTTCTACATTTCCCATGCATAACAAAAAATAGTCGAAGTGCCAGCACACTATTTCACCCTGATTTGGATCATATTAGTATAGCATATAAGAAAAATTATCATTCTGGTATGATATAAAAGGTGAGGTAATAACTTTTTCTTACAGCCCTAGGTTACATCCCTACTCCTAACATCTCATACCTACATTTCAGTTCCTACTTCTCCGCACTTCTACAATGCTGAGTATTTCCAGCTTTATATAAAGATATAATAAGGAAATATTTTGCAAAATGGTCGCCAAAAGTGTGGCACATAAGCAAAAAGCTTGATTGAGCCGAATAACCAATATAGAAGTCAAATTCTATGAAAAAGACAAATCCTAAACTACCAGCATGGAATTATATGACCTCAGGCAACCCACCCTTCACCACTCCCAACATTCCAACTTGCCTGGAATCCTCTTTGCATGGTTTTTGGGGAAATGACTTCATTTTTTAATTTGGGTATGACCTTCATATATCACACAATTTTCTTCATCTATACTATAGGCCTACAATTTTTCCTAGCACTCTCTCTGCCTATTTTCAGCGTTACAATTAGCATTCATTTCTATATAATTCATATATCTCTTACCCATGTAATTTTGAATTTAAGTTATCATTTCAATGCAAATCTTCTCAGAATGTAATCTAAATTTTATATAAATAAATAATGAAATCTGCTATCTGCAGTAAAATATATGGGCATTAAAAGTTTTTCAGAACAAGAAAAATAAACAATTTGATTTACTTCATAAGTTTTTTTCCAAGAAATACGATTCATTATCCATAACTTCAAATTGTTCAGACTCGTAAAGAAGCCGTAAACACATGGTCTTGTTAGACACAGGCAAAAGTTGGAGAGAGCTTTTTCTGAATGAAAAAGCTTATAAAGTAACCACAAACCATGGAGAGAACCCTATGGTGGGACATAAGACTTTTAGAACATAATAAATAAATAAAAAAACACTGGACAACAAACAGAATTAATACACGAACTGAACAAAACAATGTAAACAGAACTATGCACTAGTATGTATTTGGTCTTAGAAAGATTTTGGGTCAATAATATGAATGCATATCTGCACTGCTATGCAGCATTAACATATTATGCCCACAAAATATTTCCAGAATAATTTTATTACACAGGGGAATACATTGTGCAAAGCATATACTATTATATGGAGATGATGTTTTCAGGAAAAAAGAATTAAGACTAGCAAAAATTCCATGTACTAAGGGTACAGAGAATATGCATGCATTAATTCATTCCACAATTTTGGTAGCTAAGCCTAGCTAGCAACCTATCTATGTTCTACTGGGATTGACAAAAACATGGGAGCATTTTAATAATTGGAATGCACATTACTCTCATTTAATAATATGTGAAATGGTGAAATTTTAAATTATTCAGAGTACATTATCAATATTAAGAACCACATAAGCAACTTGCAATCAGATGCTTACTTTCACCAAATGCTGCCTGGAACTACTTTTACCAAATAACTACCAATATAAAGACTGATTTACACAATGCATATTCCTGTGCAAAATTGCTTGGTCCATTGGCAGACACAATGTCCATGACACAGATTATGCACTGTATTTTTCATTATAAAGAACACATTCTAATATCATGCACATAATTATGTAGGTACTCAGAAAAAATTAAGAATGCCTTAGGGACTGCTACACACAGCAAAAAATAGATGGGTAAAACAAAATCGTTGTCAAAATGTGGATAGAGGTGACTGGATCAAAATATTTTGATAAATTCCTTGGTCTACAAGCATATATCACCATTTTTGATACAGTTATTCTAATAAAGTAACAGGGTCCCCTGGATATTTGAGAGTTCACCGCATATCTCTTAAAATAATAATTTTAATACTTGTGCTCATTTAAATATAACAGTAAAGGAAATGTAGCATGCAATCAGTCATTACCTTTATCCTCGATCATATTGTTTGATAGATCAATTGTGTGTAAAGGAGTATTGGTGTTGGCTATCAGGGACAAAGACAGCTTGTGAGCAAAGTCCCTGAAAGAAAAAGTATTGGTCATCCATCAGATTTAATAGGAAGCAGCATGATAAACAAAGTAGGAAATGCTTCAACAGTAAATTTTGTACAATGATGATGCAAGCAGATGCATAAAAATTTAAAAATGAAAAATTACAACCAAGTATAATTAGGAGAATGTTAATTAGTTCTGTTTCCATGATAACGGCAATGCCAAAAACACAGTTAAAACAGCCAAATTACAAATGGGAGATGTAGGTTACGTCCCGGGCAAATTAAATAATTTAGCTGCAAACTTGTTTCATCATAGTACAATTACATTCAAAATATTTTCACTGATAAGAGGACAATTAAGGTTTAAGACATAACTAACTACACAACCTTTACTTTTGCATATATATTACACTTTTAAGTCAGTGATTTAAAATACATCTTTTGAGTTTTACTTAGTATGAATAATAGTTAATAATACACAAGAAAAATATTTACAACAAAAATTATATGTTCAAATACAAAGTTAACCAACAGTGAGTAAATCTTTAATCAAATAAAGGTATTAATAATGATGCAAATTACCATCTCACACCAAGGTTGTCCAGATGAAGCTCTTCGATACTAAGCGACTTTCGCATTACATGCAGAATTCTATCCAGAGCTTCGTGGGATAACTTTATATTACTGGCACGTAATTTAGTGAACCATGTGTTATGTTCCAATGCACTAATAATGGGAACCAGGTCTCTGTAAAATAAAAAATCATACTCATAAACTGTCATTTTCAAGCCCCCAAACTACTTTGACCCAACAAATAAGTCAATAAATATTTGATTGTCAATCAAAATATATCACTATTCATCTGATAAATGCAATATATTAATACATATATACGGTATTATATATATATATATATATATATATATATATATATATATATATATATATATATATATATATATATATATATATATATATATATATATATACACACACACACACATTCAAACACGAAATACCGCCAAACGGCGAATAATACAGAAACAGATATAAGGAAAAGGGATAGGAACACATATAGTATAAAGGACAAACACAATAGAGGTGGGGAAGGCGGAATCGAATGGATCACAAGAGTAAAAATATTTCCTTGACCGGGACCGGGATATATATATATATATATATATATATATATATATATATATATATATATATATATATATATATATATACTACCTTGATCAAAAAGTTCCCGGAATAACCACCGTGTGGCGCTCCCATCGTTCCGATTTGAGTTCTGTTTTTTTTGTTAAATTGGTACATCTGTTGTTGATATTCCCTTTAAATCTTAGTGTCATAACTTGACATTTGCAAAAGTTACGTAGCCAAGAGTACATCTATCTCTGTGTGTGTTGGCGATTTTTTACAATTTCAGAAATGGATTTAAATTTGCAACAACGAACTTGTATTAAATTTTGCGTAAAAAACGGATTTAGTGGCGCACGGACGTTGGAAATGTTGGAAAAGTGTTTCGGCAACGATTCTCTAAAAAAAACGGTCGTTTACCAGTGGCACGAGCGGTTCAGAAGTGGTCGTGAGTCAATCGAAGATGATGAACGCAGTGGCAGACCATCGACATCGAAAGTCGGTGAAAAAATTGATAAAGTAAAAGAAATGTTGGTCAATAACCGCAAATTAACCATCAGAGAAATAGCGGAGGACTTGAACATTGCCTATGGATCCGCCCAAGACATTGTGGTTAATGATTTGGGTTTCCGTCGTGTAGCAGCAAAGTTGGTGCCAAAAGACCTCAATTTCATGCAAAAAAGAGACCGTGTTGACGTCGCAAAAGACATGATTTGCGAGGCTGAATCCGATCCCACATTCATCAAAAGGATCATTACTGGAGACGAGACGTGGGTTTATGAGTACGACACGCAATCCAGACATCAGGCAAGTGAATGGCGTTCACCAAATGAGCCGAGACCAAAAAAACCACGTCGTTTTCAGTCAAAAAAGAAGGCAATGCTGACGGTTTTCATGGATTACAACGGTGTAGTGCATCATGAATTTTTGCCAGAAGGCCAGACAGTAAACAAAGAGTATTATTTGGGCGTTATGAGACGTTTGCGTGAAGCAATTCGCCGAAAGAGACCAGAAATGTGGGCAGAAAACTCGTGGATTTTGCACCATGATAACGCACCGTCGCACAGTGCTATCATTATTCGTAATTTTTTGACGAAAAATGCAACAAATACCATCCAACAGCCACCGAATTCACCTGATTTGGCTCCCTGTGACTTCTTTCTGTTCAATCGAGTTAAAAAACCATTACGGGGAACGCGTTTTAGCAGCCGAGAGGAAGTAATGGAAAAATCGCAGGAAGCACTGATGGACATACCGAAAACCGAATATAAAAAATGTTTCGAGGATTGGATCAAGCGCTGGCATAAGTGTGTTGCAGTCGATGGGGATTACTTTGAAGGGGACAATATAGATTTAGATGAATAAACTTGTATTTTTAATTTTCTGAATAAATTCCGGGAAATTTTTGATCAAGGTAGTATATATATATATATTATATCGTATATGTATATATATATATATATATATATATATATATATATATATATATATATATATATATATATATATATATATATATATATATATATACACAATATTATATATATATATACACCGAAATACCTTTTTTCACACATATAGACACACACACATTCACACCACATAACACCAAAAACCTGCCGAATAACAAACACATATCCATTCATATGGATACAGATATAAGGAAAAAGGATAGCAAACATATAAAAGACAAACATAGGGCAATGGGTGGGGAAGGTGGAAGGTAGCAAATCACAAACGCAAAAAAGTTTCCTTGACCGGGACTCGAAAAATATTTAAAACCCAAGACAAAATAGACCACATGGATTAAAACACATCTGTATTCACATACTTTTGGTCAAGGTGATCAAAATCCTTAAGGCTTAACTCCCGTGTGTCATGAGATAAGTAAATGGTGTCCACGTCCTGAGAAAAAAAGAGAAAATTAGTTGGATATAACATTTTTTGCACAGCAAAAACCTAAATATTGAATTTAAAGGTATCATTCATTCTTTACTAGAAGATTAAAGTAACAGATCATTTTATATTTTCGCAAAAAATTTACATTTTCTGTGCAGATGACTGCTGAAAAAAGTCATGCCAAAAATCCTGACAGCAGTAGCAGCCAGAAAACATAAGATACATTCCATGCATTCATTAACTGCACTGATAATTAGGCATACCACAAAATGTGGAGGATGACCACTCTACTGACATCAAAAGAAAAAACCATGGAGTAGGCAGTGCATGTACATGAGACATCACTCAACATACCCAAGCCACTTCATCCCTATAGGGCATGTTGTGGTAATCACACATGCAAGCATACTGGGTAGAAAAGCCCCCACACGGGCCTACTCCACTTGAGCTGGGTGCATTCCCTCCAGCACCCCCATTGCGAGCATCACCTTTGCTATAGCGACCACCCAATACCATCTCTCCCCCATGAATAGCAGCCAGCAGTCTTCTAGCACCCTCATTGGGACCCAAGTCAACTTTTCTTATTATGTGCCTTTGAGTAACAAGGAGAAAATAAATGGAATTAATCAAGAAACTTAGCAAAGGAATAAGGTTTAGTGAAGCAACTAATGTGACAGTGAAAATTAACTAGATCTAAAAAAAATAAGTCCAGAGGTTATTTAACCATAAGTTAATGCTGCACGCTGAGTGAATATAAATATGGCAAAATAATTAGTTTGTATTAAAAAATATTTCTTAACTGGCAAAGAAACTTCTTCCTTGGAGCATGAATCCAACCTTTTCTACCTGATTTGTATTTTTCCACTCCCTTTCTAAACTGAGCAGGAAGCAACCGGTATGAGGAGGGCATGGATAACTTTGAGGATTTTCTATCTTCTTAACATTAAATGTTTTAACCGCAAACTATTAGCAATAGTGTATTTCTTTCACCACAGGCAAAAGTCATTATAATTAAAACCCATAACTCAATCCATATTACATAATACTACAATTTATGTACACATGCAAATGTGCGTAAATACTGTAAATTCTCTTTTTTAGGAGCATTTACAGAAAACTTCTAGGCTAAAGCAATCTACCAATAGTCAATATTTAGCTCTAAATTCATTTTTAATTCATATTCACCACTCATCGCCTTTATTTTGTGCCCTAAGAGGACACTTTTTGAAAATTTGCAACCTAGTCATTCAAAGTTGATTTGAAGGTGGCTAAAATGGCTAGAATATTTTTTTGATTTAGTGAATTCTCATTTTACAAAAAAAACTTATTTCTATGAGTTTTCCTCACAGGAATTCGCTAATCATATCTTGTTGAACCAAAATTTTATGAGGATGATGGGGACTGTGAAGATATATGTTTGAAATTCAAGGAAGTTTTTGTACACTTCAAAAGTAATGGTGACTTACTCAAGAGGCACAGTTGGAAAAATGCTCTTGAGGGCAGAGGCAAGAGTTAGCACCATTGTTTCCACATCAGCCGAGGGTGAACCTGCAGTACTGCATGGACTACCACCACCTTCCTCAATGACAGTTGGAGGAGCAACTGTTTGGAATGAGTACACTTTGTCTCCAACTGTGAAACTCAGCTGAAAAGAAGACTCTACCAATTAACAACTTTTTCATTGGCTAGTTCAATACATATATCCCATAATACTATTCCCATACCAATCCCACCATATGAATTTCTGGTTTCTAAACATGCTATGCGCAAAAAATATCTAAAAAATTGTTTTGCATCCATTGAATGTATCACACATTACCCTAATTAATTAAATTTTATTTAGAAATTATTTTTTTCCATTCTAATGCCTACCATTTCCATTAGGAAAGCCTTTAGAAGTCTATGCCCTTCGCAATGGCCATGAGAATGTACTGAGACCTTATGCAAGACTTGAGTATCAGATGTTAGTGTAATTTTACATAAAATAAGCGTTTTGTAAAGGGCTGATAATGGATTCAGAAAAATGAGTAGAATCCCTTTTACCATAGGTTTTCATAGTAGAGTGCTTGTGCTAAGTGTGAAGAGTAAATTTATTTCTCCTGCATTATACTAAGCATCTTTAGAAGTAATTCTGGATGTAAAAAAGGAAAGAATGAGGGTTTTTGGATGATATACAACCAGCCAGCCAACTGCTCTCCTTAATACACTCGCTGAAAATAGTTGAATGCTAAACCACACGAAAATAACACCAAAATATGTCTCCATTGCTTATAGATAAATTTCCATTCAGTTAATAAATAAAAAATTCTTTTTCTGTCTTAATATTTACTTTTAATCACTAAGCTTCCCATTTGAGGCAAATATATCTTCCTTTGGCTAACATATTGGCACCAAATTCCAAAATTTAGAGAGAAAAAGTGAAGCCAATTGATATGGTTCAAAATAGTAGTACATGATATGATCACAACTGGCACAATGTAGGGCATATAAATTTAAAAAAGAATGTGGACCCTCTCTACCAAACTGATAACTGTATACTTCTATTTTATATCAAATGTACAACAATACCTAATTTGATGCCAATGCTAAATGAGAGGCTGAATCAAAATTTAATTCAGGACAAACTAATTGGGCATTGCAACAATTACTCAAGGAAAATACACAGAACTTTAAAATGACAATCATCATCGACCTACCAAAGCTATCCATTAGAGTGTAATATACAAGTTAATGCTAGCTAACCAATTTGTTTTCAATTTCTGGAAGTACTTCATTATGACTTTTAAATAAGATTACAAGAACTAAAAATATTTTATCACAAAAATCAAGACAACTTTTTTGAAATATAACTTGCCTGATTAGGTCTCTTGCTCTCAACAGCTTGGATCTCCAGATAGTGAAAGTGGAAATCAATCTGGAAATATAGTAAAACTCCATAACAAAGTGGTATACATAAGAAACATTATTAGAATTGACATAAAGTATAAAATATAAATATAATATGCTGTACAAAGTGATTGTTAAAGCATATTCAACCAATATCTCAGCATTCATCTTATTTTGAGCATAATATATCTACCACAACTGGTGTTTCAGAGGCCTTAGCTCTTCTTTAGAATGGTTTTAGGCGGTTATAAAAGCTTTCATAAGCTTCTATAACTTTTGAATGAGGAATAACTGTGCATCAATTTTCCTTTCGGGAATCATGCTAATATTCACACATAAATAAAATCTCACTTTATCTGTACATGAAGGAACACTTTGGGAATATATTAACTGTTATGTAGTTTCAAATCAAACACTGGAATTTGTGCATATCTACCATCATTCATTGTTCAATTACTCTTGTTTCAATCATGCTTTTTGATACTCATTAACAACTCTGTACATTAACTGATCAAAAACTCAGCATGACCAAAGAAAACTACATTTCAACTGAATTTGCCTACATGACAAGGAGAAAAAGGAGCTCAAGCCACTACACTTGTTTTAGGAATGACGATGATGTTTTAGAAGTGAGGTATGATCATTTAAGTCAGGCTTTCAATTACTCCTCAATTAGACCTTAACCTAACTTTAGGAGATGTCGTAACTGAATGGGAAAAAAGTATCTCCAGACACAATATTACAATTTAGCCAGTCCATAGAGCCAGGGTGACAATTGACTCGGTCTAAGGGTGCTGAGCAAGCGCTTAATTACTTTTTTATTAGATCATTGGCCCAAATTAATTCCATTATGTCATGAAATGGATTCCACATGCCCTGCTTTATATCACACCTACATGAATGCTTCTACATGCATATTTCACACACTTAAATCACTAAATTAAAATATGATTTCTTGTTTTTTGCTGGAATGAAAATACTGCTAAACCTTTCCCTTCCGTCTCACTTTTCTTTGTGCTTCCTGAAGAGGTGAAAGATAAATGAAACCTTTGACCTGTTAGAAGATTCATAGTGCACCACTACTATCTTCTCTGCTAAATGGAACTACACACTATCCAAATGTTGTGTTTCTTTGATCTTCTGTGCCTATATCTATACCAAAATTTCTGCACATACAATCATGATGGCATTTTTTAAAATTAAAATTACATTATTTTTTAAGAATACTCAAGAAATTCAAATTTTTTTAAATATTTAAAAACATATTTGTTGCATTTTTTGATCAGGCCTCACAGAGGATCTTATTGGTAACATTATGGTAGGAGACCACATCAATAATGAGTAACTTAACATAATGAATTAAAGTTGATTAAAGAAAAATAATTATTCAATGGTAAAATGCTTACAAGACATGCACATTCAAACAATTTCAAACACCAGAAGCAATGCAAATTGTATGTATACATTTTTTCCTTGGGTCTTCTCACTGTAATATCACAATTTTGATCGTAGGAGACTTATTTGTTGCATATTTTTAATATGAAAAAAAATAAATTTTAATGCATACTTATTTCACACTATGAGAAAATGTGGCAGTTAAAATCAGCTCAGATCGGCCACATAAAATTTATAAATACTCTCAAACCTCTTCATGCACACAATTGCTGTCCTATTAGTCCAATATTTTAATATAAGAAGAAAGAAAATTATGCTTCGAATCTTACCCGAGTTGGGACTTTGGCAGTAAGAATGAAGAGACGGCATGGAGAGTAAACCTGCAAAGAAAGAAAATTATGAGTAAGAGAGGCAATCAAACAACAGATTCATCAATAAAAATCAAGAAATATTGGAAATGAATTATCACAAATGTGACTTATAACTTACAAGTTGATTAATACACATTTATCCCATTCAATAGCAAGATAATATTCTGTCTTCACTATTACAATTATTTCTTCAATTAGGTAAGCCATGATGCTATAATACAGGTATATCTAAGAAACTGAAGTTTGGGAATCAATGTAAATTATGTTCGCCAGTTTAGTTTGGAGGGCAATGTACTGCCTGCTGACCCAAAGGTGGTGGCTCTGAGTCCCACCTGATAATGGGAATAGTGCATGAATTCTGGTGTCTCATTCCCTAGGAAACAATATGCATGGCAGTCAAAAGTGTTTAATTTAAATCCCCAGAAAACATAAAATAATCGCCGCTGTATCTTGGAATCCTGGCGAATTTTTTGGTCTTGATCCCAAAATTTGTTGCTGGATTGAGGACATTTTTTTCAATTCTTTTTACTCAATACTGCGCACATAGCTTCTATGGAGGATTTAAACAATAATAGGGACAGTATACTAAACGTTCTAATTGCTATATGAATTTCGACACCAGTTTGAAACATTTTATCAAAAATACGTAAATATTTGGAAAAAGTGGAGAAACCTTGGCCTGCAAAAGCTTGTGTGTGATCATAAAGTGTGAACTTAAAATATATTCTTATGAGAAATGGTACATGCATGAATCAAATATGATTCATGACTTTTATTCCACCTAAAAATTGCATATCACGCGAGCATCCAGTGAATTGAATCATAAGATAAGATCATTAAAAAGAGAGGAGAAATATAATTTAAGAACAAAATCCAATCCATTAACTTAATGACAGAATTAGGTACTTATGGAAAATAAAAGTTGTTTTTTTTATTGTGAACGCAGCCAAAACAAATACATCTGTAAATCCTGAGGTGGATTTAAGTATTTCTTATTAAGAAATGCGTATACTCACATATTTATCAAATTCTATTCAAGTGTATCAGTTGTAGAGTATTTACATCGATTTCTTTTCCGCAAAGATTAAGGGAACAAAATTTTTCCCGTTAAATATATCAACAAAATCGACAGCAAAAATGGAATATGTATAAATAAAAATTAAAAAAAAACATTTCAATTTTCAATTTTTTTAGAAAGAGACATGAGGTTTCATTTAATATTGAAAAAAAAATTAATTTTGAATAAAATCGTCAGCGACTTGTCCTTAAAATCAATCTCAACGTACGTCATGACATTCGTCGAAAATTTTACCTCAAACACCTTCATCAGTAGCGGTTAAAAATAAAAATCGTTATCTCGGTACAATTAGTCTGATTTCCTCAAAATCGCATTCCAGAAGACTCATCAAACAGACTTCACATTTTTAATCATCGGCAATTAGTACGATTATATGATATTATTTCTCCTGACTAAAAAAAGAAATAGAATTACATCATTTCAATCGCAAAAAAGTCTTCCATCGCATGTTTGCTTAGGGAAAAATTGGCGAGGTTAAGCAGTCAAATTAGTTTTCAAAATCATATCTTATCGAGATCATCTCTCGCGTATCCTTATCGCGGCACCTGTAATGTCGGTAATCATTGGCGAAAGAATAGTCGTAAATATCATGGAAGGAAGAGGGACGAAAACACCATTTCATCCGGCCAATCATCATGTGGCCAACTGGCTAACCGCAACTTTTAAAGTTTTATTGTCGGATGATCTCCGCCCCCAGGGAGAAATTCAACGTGAGGGACAAACGGAAACTTTTATGAGACTTTTTTATTCAAAGAAAAAACGCACGAAAAAAACTTCGCATCCGTTCCAAACATGAACACGCAAAGTAACGCGAAAAATTCTTGCATAACCCAGGAGAATTGGCAACCCAGCGCTCCTAGCATGTCTTGATGTCGGGTATACCCCTAAGGGGCTCCTGCCTCCAATCCCGGGCGGGCAACTCGTGGAGCTGGAAGAATTTTCTTCTTTTTTTTCTTCCAAAGACCAGCTGATATTACCGGGGCACTCACCCTCCTTTCGAGAAAGTCCGCCACTCCTCCGGCCGCTGATTCATCACGGCAAAGAATCGCGATAGCCAACGCGGGGAAGTAACAACGTCGTCTGCGCCGCCCGCACTGGGAGACGACCCGGACTGAATCATCGACCGCTCCTTTCCGGAAAAAAGTTCCCACTCGCGACACATGCAAACGGTGATGTGCGTAGACAATTTCAACCGACGGATTTTCGAATCCAGTGACGCATCATCGTGCGATGGAGAGCTCCACGGGCCTTCCTGCTACCGTGCGGTCGTATTTCGGCCACCAAGAATCGCTTTGTCCACTGCAGAGACAATATGAGGGAGAGGGTCTCAGTGGCGGCTACGTCAGAGAAAAATGACACGCAATGTATATTGTTCGCCAGGCCAGAAATATCCATGCGACGCGTACATGTCCTCGAGGTTTTCACGGAATATGGACTCGTAAGTAATTATGGGAAGATTATAGGAATTGATTTTACTCGGTGTTCAGATTGAATGCATTGAAAGAGCTCGAAAATATGGAATGAATTTCAATGAACTGGAGAAATTCCAATGAAACCTCTTTATTTGTACATACATGGAAAATTTTTGGCTCTGCCAAGATATAGAGGAAGCTAAATGAGGGTTGGGATGGTGCGATGGTTAACGTACAAGCTTCCCACCGAGAGGGCCCGGGTTCAAATCCTGGAGACAACAAATATTTTTCAGTAGTATCCCGATTGCTACTTGAGATGCTTTATGGAGAGCACTTTGAGTAAGTACGACGTCCGCCGGATCAGACGTTAAACCACCGACCCCTTGGCGCCTTTCGACAAGAGTAGGCTAATGCCGCCGCCGGGTTTCTCTCCAACCTTCCTTTCCTAACTATCCCTAATAACCTTAGATGTCGATCGCCTCCCATAAAAACTACTACTCGGTGGCTAAACATAATTGCTTTTAACCACATATGAGACTGGTTTCTGAAGAATTTTAGGTATCTTTTGAAGTCCAATCGGATTTGATAGCCAACAATTTTGCCTTTGATGTTGCTCATCTACCACAAAGAGCTTTTCTGAAATACGAAGAAGTATAGTAAGCAAAAATATCTTATAGTAAGCGAAAGTAAAATATCTTGCAAGTGTAAATTAGTCGACGGTTAGGCCAAAGTTAAATTTCACCGAAGCTTCAAAAGGCTGGTATCATGTTTAACCATGTATTAAACCGACGTAAATGAATAAAGTGGAAATATAACATGGCTGTAACCAAACTTGCTATTGCCACGGAGAGGGCTGCGGCGACCAAGGAAGTGAAATGAATTTTATATCCCAAAAATGATTTATGGGAAAAAAGTCGTTTATTCTCCAAAAACTAAACAGTTTAATAAATAATGACAAAAAGCGGGCTCCATATTGTTCGAATTATTTGTCACAGAAAGCGATATTACACACGCTGTTATAGCATACGACTACCATGTATATATGATCATAGTAGTAGTTTTGAGGGGAGGCGACCGACAGCTAAGGTCATTTGCGCCATAGGGGAAGGACAGGAAAGGATGAAGGGTGGAGAGAAACCCGGCGTCGGCATTAGCCTACTCTTTACGAAAGGCGCCAAGGGGTCCGCGGCTTAACGTCCCATCCGACGGACGGCGTACTCACTCAAAGTGCCCTCCACAAAGCACCTCAAGTAGGGATCGAGATACCTCTGAAAAATATTCAACACCGCCGGGATTTGAACCCGCGCCCTCAGGGTGGGAAGCCAGTACGTTAGCCCCCGCACCATCTCGATCCCCATACATGGCATTTAAATACGGGAAGACGAAAAATTACCCGATGATTGAAAACAAGGTGTGTAATCAATATAAATAATACATAAAAATGGCGAAAAAGAATATGCAACGATTATAGGGGTTAAATGCTACTTAATGTGCACTTATAAGATATTCTCAAGCCTCCTTTGTTAAACGTAGAGTAGCTGACCAGGCTGAGAAAATTATTGACGATTATCAGTGAGGTTTTAGTAGTGATAGAGGAACAATAGATCACATTTTAATGACAAGGAAAGTCTTTGGGAAAAGTAATGAGCATAGTTATATCCTCCAGTTTGTTTGTGAATTTTAAAATGGCCTTTGATAATGGCAGTTTTCACATGATGTCGACCAACCTTAGAAAACTAAGTATGCATAAGAAATTGGTTAAATTGCCCAAATTTACAATGGGGCTCTCAACTAAAAACTAGCTACAAACTCTCCGAATGATAGCTGATGAAGTGAATCAATGAAAATCAACAGTGCACACCATTTTAGCCGAACATGATGGATTGATCCTTCACATGACAATGAGCCTGCACATTTAGGATTGATTTTTCGCCAGTTTCTGGCAAAACATTCGATCACCATCCTTGATCATCCTCCTTATTCGCCAGATCTCGCCCTCTGCGACCTTTTTCTATTCCGAAAATGCAAAAATGTGATGAGGGGCATCACTCGGAAGATGTGGACACAATACATCAAGAAACGACGAGAAAACTAAAAAGCTTAACTGCTGAGGACTTCCAAGGGTGCTTCCAACAATGGAAAAGAAGATGGAATAAGTGCATAGCAACGAATGGAGAGTACTTTGAAGGGAACAAATCGATGTAGACTAAATTTTGCAAAATAAAACTTTTATGACCTCAGTTCCTGTATTTAATTGACAGTCCTCTTATTTCCTTCATTATATAATTAGTATATTCTCCTAATTAGATCTCTAGCAAACTAGTGGGTGAAGAAAGTAATCCCTGAACAGAATCGTGCCGTAGCATAAGGAAGGAGAAACGATGCATTACCATCGTAATTCACGAAAATTAGCGCGGCTATTTTCAGGCAGACCCACCCATTACTCCGTCTGCATTCGCAGACGACTTTTAATGACGGACGCAAGCCTAAACTCACGCGTAGCCGCCTCACTTGTCTTCCGTCTCGGTTAATGCGGGCGCGCGGCCTGCAGGCACTTACTGGACGAATGTACCGAAGAAGAAAATAAAACCGGTGCTTCCTTGGAAGTCCATGTCAAACAAGGAGACCCTCCTTTCTTGGAGAGTCAAGACTCCAGAGAAGATACCCAAGTTCCGGTATTCCGTTCCGCTTGGTCAAACGGACCGATACAGTTCGCCAGAGCTTAGGAGCCCGCTGGGAATATGGCACGTGACGGACATATTCCACACAAACACGAATCCGGGCCGAAACAATCACCCCCTCGGCTCATTTCAGTCGTGTTAATGCTTAATAAAAAGGCAGAAGGCCAAAAGCCATCCTTCCATGGTTATAGACGAATTGAAACTCTAAGAATTGAAGCTCTAAGAATTAGTCGGGGTGAAATATAAAAAAGAGTCCATCATAGTTTCTTTCTTTCAGAAGGCAAAAGAAAATTGCTCGGCGCAATATCTTATGCATGCTGATTGGATCTATTTTAAAATTAAAACATCCGATAAAACGATAATATTTCCTTTATCAAATACAGCATAAGGATATTTTCCGGTGCAATATCTTGGATATGCATGCAGATTCGACATGATGTGGAATAAAATAAAATACAAGCAAGATAAAACGATTGGTTTTTACCATCCTAAAGTCGTTTCTGTACCGATTTCCACATCAAAAATACAAAGATGCACCGATGAATAAAGTTTCAAACCCTGCATGAAAATAAACAAGAATAGGCCTCAATCTAGAAGAAAAATGAAGAGCAGCAGCTCCGTACCCGTAAAGGGTTATCATTAAATCACCATAAAGTAAATTTGATTTCACATTTTTTTAGAGAGGCGTGGGACGAACAAACAGTTTTATTTACTTTACCCGACGAAATCCTGCTGCTGGGACAGCAAATGCGGTTATCTTTATTTAGTCATTCTAGAATGATACGTAAACGGATAATCTCAAAAGCAAAATCTAAAAATCAGCGTCACTTTTATACGCAATCTGATGAAATTAAACACGAACTGGAATACATCCAACAATTCAGGGACTTCGCAGCAGGTTTATACAAAACATACCAATGATTAAAAACAGGATAACATGGATTCATTAGGTAACGGCAGTAGAAAAATGCACACCGCTGGATTCATAAAAACACCGACCTGCAGGCAAACACCAGGCACAGGCATCGCAGACCAAAGTTAGTATTATGAGTACGAATTTACCGACTGGGAAAAAGTGAAACAATTTTCTTATCGGCCGCATCAGGACCTCAACACACCAGTAAAAGGACTTCATCAAAACGATGCCGGTGAGTGGGTAAATATGCTCAAAATTTAAGATTCAAAGGGGATTTAAATCTCAATACGGTCACATACAGGGCGTACCTATAACGGTAAACGCGGACAATGCAGATGGGTGCATTGAACGAGAAAAAAACTCCGTACCTTTAACATAAAAAATATCACTGGGCTTGACATGAAACCTTACCTAACGATGCATTATGCTATTATAGCTTTGAAAAAAACCATTGACACAATTGACTTGAATGGTAATGGACATCTTGAATCATGGAAACATTGAAATCATTTAAAAAAGTAACGCGAAGCAAAAATCAATTACTCGAATAAACTTTTAAACATTCTTATTATGATAATGAGTACCGTTAAACATGCCAGTGAAAACTCGTTGGTAAGAGCATAACAAAATATTTATTCTGATCAATCATCGCGGAAGTGGTTTTAAACAATTCTTCCTCCTCCAGCAAAAAGTAACTGCGACCATCTAATTTAAATGTGACCTTTTGTTCCGAATATTCAAGCAAAAGCACCAGAAAGTGGATTTGAATCAGTGACAAAAGATATTGTTGAAAGAGAAAAATATAACCTTGTCGATTAATTTTTTTCACTCATACATTACCCCCCCCCCCCTCATGTATGAATCATTGATCCTCCTACGTGCGTTGTGCCAATTGGACGTTCCATGGGTGGGAGGACTTTCTTCCCCCATATGCGACCCGAATCGACACGGAAGTACACTATCGACATTCCTGCGCCTTCCGAGATTGACAACCGGGGCGGCGAGGGGACGGGCACCCGAGGCCAAAACCGCAACCCGACCCCGCTCTCCGTATCCGATTGACGGACAAATGAAGCCGTCGGGAGGTGCTTTATTTTGGTTCAATGACCCTTCGGACGTTTTCACCACACGGACAATCCCTCTCCCCTGCCCACCTGGGAGAGCAACGAAAACAAATCCTTCCCGAGGCACAACTGAGCACTACCTGTCAGCTGCGGACAAAGGGAGCAGTCTTGCGCGGGGGAAGGAGAGGGGCAGCAATTGGAAAGTTCCGTGCGTGCGCGAGTTTGTGCCTGCGTGAATATTAAGTACACCCAACGCGTCATAATTAACTATTTACCATACATGTTCCCACACTATTGTGTTTCCAATTTATCACTATGCCTGTATTTTAAGAAATACAGGAGTCAGTTTAATAAATATAATTAATTATGAGTTAAAACTTGAAAAAATTACAAGATATGGTTATTTTAGTTCTCGTGATATGTAGACTATAGTATTTTGGGACTTTACTAAACCTACCATAATTGATAAGAGAACCTTTAATTAATAGTTGTTTTTATAACAGAAACGCTGTTACAGAGAATGACATTCATTTCTCATTTAAGAACTTTTTTGAGGTAAGATTAAGAACATTATCACGGCTGTTTTAAATAGCGATTTTATAAGAATCTCTAAATCCTTATCCCTCAATGGTGCAGCAGTTAAGAGAGTCGGAAAACCCAATCTGAAACACAAGAGCATTTAATGTTTACTGAATGTTCTCCGTGCCCTCTCACTCATCATTTCCATGAAACGTGCGACCTTGGGGATTATTACTAAAAGTGCCACCACGCTTGTGAGTGGTCAAAAATCATTCTCCGACTTAGTCGACGATCCCTAGGAGGACGGGGGGGATGTCGAACGGATACATCCCTGCCTGCTCTCCACCAGGCGGACCCCACCACCGCCACCCACACGAACTCACAACCCAAGTCACGTTTGCCCCATTCGCCCACAACTGCGACGACCTGTGAAAGAAGCCATTCGCTTGAAGAGAAACGGAGGAGAAAAAATAATTTAAGAGAGGGAGAAGCGCTCGGTTTACTTTGGAGAGGGTTTTGGCGAGGCTGGACCTGGACTGCAACACCACACCGGAACGCCTCATTGAAAGGAAAAAAATAATAACGACCCCTGCAAGCGCACGATGCATAACGGGGGATGGGAGAAAAACAATTCAAAGGAAGATGGAATCGGACGGAAGAGAGGGAGAGAGAGAGAGGCGTTTATGATGATGTCTAGAGCACAAAAAGTACACAAAATGCGGCTCCGCGCGGGATTCCTTCACGTCCTAGCCGTTGAGTCAGCTCTCGCGTATGAGCCGGGTGACTTATGCACCATCCCACGCGCGGCAGGGTGTCAAGACGACAATGACGACGATTCACTCGCCACAGACTAACACACACACACACGCCACAGGGAAAACAATCCCGCTCCGTCCTTCTCGGCCACCCGGGAGTCCAGACTCGGCGAGCAGTGACGCTCTCAACGACGGAATGGGCGAGGCGAACGCTATTGAATTGGTGAGAGCCCTGCCAAGCCAACGGGGAACTGGTACCATAACACGTGCCGGTTTCAGGACCCTTATTCATCTTGACGCGTGGGAAACAAAACTTTTCAAAAGACTGAGGGAGAAGCGAAGGATTCGTCGAAGGATTGAAGTATCAAATCAGCGCCGGAAGAGCGCAATTACCGAGGAAGAACACGCTTAGAATTCACCTGAGTAAACCGATTGGGACTCGGAAAGCGGTCGAATATTGGAGAGAAATCGATACTCAAGAATTATTATTTTATTATATTGTCCTGGAAAATAAAGCGAATTTATAGATTTGTGGGCAGAGAGGATTATTCTGTGGACCGGAAGGTCCCGGGTTAAAATCCTGGTGGAAACCAAGGGCAGCACAGAGAAAGGAACCGGCCCTCCTACTCTGAATGCGCTAACCTCACACACTGCACTTCAGGGTGCAGTGAACTCTACTTTCCACTTAAGTGATTGAGATTACTGCAGAAGTAATACCATATGGCAACGAAATCCACTAAGGGAACGATGAGTAACAAAACAGCCAACGGTCGATACACTGAATTTACTCCCACCATTGTAGGTGACCTCGTCCACGACACAAAAGTAGCTAAATGTAACGAGAAAAAACACCAATTCCAAATTCCACATCATCAAACCATGGTATGTACGGTGCAGGAAGCCAATAGATGCATCAGCCTTAATTGAAGGAAAATAAATATCGAGCAAAACTAGTGAACACCCGACATCCAGATTTATTCGAACTAAACACTATTCGTCCTCCTTACAGGACTCACCATTTGGATTATTACAGAGACTAAATTATTTTCACGCCCGAAGGGTAAGCGAACTGAGGCAGATGATTTACGGTGTGAAGAGGAGAGATGGAAGGGTAGAAGATTTCAAATGGGAGACGACTTAAAAGACCTAAATAGGAGGCGCTATCAAGAAATCGTACATAGCGCCAGTAACATCTGCAAAACATCCACACTTACGATGACATTAATTCAAACGATCCCGAGAGTAATCCAACAGGGAGTCAAAAACAAAACACGGCCCACAGCATATTTGTGGATTTTTTCTGAATAATCGTAGAGCAATTCCAAACGCTTTTGACAAACTGAAGCAAAAACACTGGTTTCCCTATTAATTTCATAAAATAAACGTAAAATTACACCTGAATGGAATAATTTCCATCTCCATGCACCTAAAATTAAAACTATATTTTGGGGTAAATGTACGCAACTAAGCATTCATTTTATTATGCAATAAGCGTTTGCGTGATTTTAATTATCAATCAAGTTTTTAAATTGTAATTATTACAGGAGCTCAACAAATAGCGAGTAAAATAATAATTTAAATCAATGTAAAAATACATGAACGAAATTTAACTTAAAAAATCGTTCAACATGTATTTTCATAACTTTCGAAAACTGGATTTACGTTTGACTTCGTCAGTCGAATAAAGCGTCGAGTGCATTAAAAGCCAAAATTAAAAGTTAAGCATACATCTTTTAATATACATTCGCTGAGTAACACATGGAATGTCGCAAGTTCTTGTTATATCTTGCAATTTATTCGTAACGAAGAAGTAAAAGAAACCCTTGCTAACATTTTATCATCATAAATTAATCAAATATCCTCCCGAGAGTTTACACCAAATAATAAAAGGGAAAAAAAATGAACCCCGACACTAAATAACCTTGAAATTAGCGCCTATTCAAATGTTCCCTCTATACACAAATTTAATCTTCAAATCGTGCCATCCCTCCAGGGGGTTACGTCATCGAGTTTTGAAAAGAGTAGCACATTTTTCATTAAAACCAGATTACTCATGTTATATTATTGGTAAAGTCTGGTGAAAAATTTAATATATTCTTTCATGCTTTCACAATGCCGCATAACGTATTAGCTTTTTACGCCATCCTCGGGCCTTCCTTTAGAAAATAAATAACCGACGAAAGAATGCATCGTTTTCCTCCATAAAAGCAATAATTCTCAACTAAAATAGGGTATATTCAAGAATTAACATATCTAGTATATGAAGGGTTACATAAATGCAATAAAAATCACATTAAACCTCAAAGGGTTAAACTTCGTACCCATCGGTCGTCCACCCCAAATTTTAGGCTTTGACACAGAGACATTCAAAGACTGAAATTAAATTAGTATAGGCATTACCCGAGTTTACCCTCTAATGAAAACGATTTTATTAGATAACACCAGGAAAATGCAACAAAAAATCCGAGTAAAGGGAAAATATGTGACAACTCTCAATACGATTAATCCACGAGTCTCCCCGAGGAAACCAGGGTGCAAATACAGAGGACAACCAGGATGGAATGAAAGACGAAAGAGCGATAAGGTTGCACGATAGCTTTCGAGAGGAAAGACTGTAATCAGTCAATCTTCGGGGAATATTCTGATACGGATGATGGATTGTCAGGGAGATGAACCATACATCAGGCAATTGTAAACAGCCTTAAAATGTGCATACATTCAGGCAAAATGCCCTGTATTCCAGAGACCACGCACGCGACATTATTCAAGCCGCGAGTCCTTGCTGAACGACTCCGAGAAAAATTATTACGCTTGCTTTGCTCTCATTCTACGTCTCCGGGTTGGTTAACAGGAGAATAGAGACTGGCTTCAAAAATTTCTAGAATGATATAGAACTTATTGGGATGATTCTCGCGGATCTTAAGCAATCGAAACAACGTTGAACATAATGAGGACAAGAATAGAAACAATCTGCAGATAAAGTACGAGGTACCTATAATTCTCCGTGTGTCAGAAGTAAATTCAAGTTCACTGTGGCTTTTTAAAAGGGTTGATCTGGCTTCTTCCTTATGCCTAATGAAGGTCATTATAGTTTCTCCGAAAACCCAGAACGGGTTCTAGCAGGAATTTCGGACAAATATTATGGTTTTTTAAAACTCTTAACTCTAATTAAATATACGCTTTCTATGACATGAACGAAATACTTGTACGTCCAGCTGTGGCACGTGAGGTGATATCTCTCCTATCTTTCGATATTTTCATCTATTACCCGGGTAATCCCTGGTTTCTTTACAATTACCCCGCTTAATATTCACGTATGTGGTATTTTCAAATAATTAAATAGTTCAGAATTGCTTAATTCGACCCCGTTTGCTAGGTGCTTTTTTATCGTACTGATTTCTAAACGTGTAACTTCCAATCCCCTTCTTTTCAACAGCCCTAGTAGTTATCGCAATGGTGTCTATGTATGGAACTAGCAATCTACCAGACTGTTTAAGTCAGCTCTTCTGCACGCAGCGATTGAGGCGCTGGATGCTCCTATAAATACGAAGAAATACGAACGGGCACAAGTTCCTCAGAAGCGATGGGAATAAGCTCTTCGTTCTTGGAACGCCGCGCTCTAGTACGTGGTTCTCATCGAAAAGGCTCAATTGACTGCGTCCGTCTCGCAAGATTTGAGTCGGAGATAAGTCGCATTAAAGGGGGTAGGAAATATATTTCGCCCCCACAATTTCAACGCCTGGAATACCCGTCTTATAAATGCGACCAGCAACAAAAAAAAAAGAAAACAATAAGTTTTATGACTTACTTTAAAACCTGATGGAACAAAAATAATACGGAGACCAGAAAAACTGATGAAATTATTTTCACATTTGCAAAGGAAAATATATTTTTATACACGAGAGAGACCCTTTCATTCACTCCGTATATGGAACTTGAGCATGACGAATTGTGGTAAAAACAAATTACTCGTTATTGCAGCATAACTTTTTCGGTAAATGAAGGAAAATATCTCCATGAATCCGTTTATACAACAAAACATTTGTCATGGCGACAAATGATAAGGTTACCAAAATGAATCAGAAATATGACAGTGTAGGGTGTTTTCCACTTCGCAAAATGTCTTCCTATAAAATACGGAGCGTACTTGGGCAATTATCCATTTAATCACGTCTCTTCGTGACTGAGTACCATCGCACTGGAGCAAAAAGATATTGTGTAATAAAGGAATGGCACGCGTCGTGAACATAACTCGTGCGAAAGCATTTATAGCAACGAGAGTAATTCCCTGGGCCACTGACCGCGTAATAATTTATTATTTAACGCGGATCCAAATGATGAAAAGTAAATATATCATGAGATGGGAGAGCAGTCTTCTTGAAATATAAAATAACAACCGAGGCATCTCGGGAGATATAAACTGCCCGGCGCTGACCATTGTCAGCGGGCAATCAGGGCTCCTCCTTCCAATCGCTCTTTCGCCCACTCGGAAGGCGTGGGAGTGATGACTCACATCACTTCGGCTGGATGCACCCATTGTTTTCTTCCCTGCCCGCGTTAATTCTTCCCCTGGGTCCCGTCCAACGTCTCGGGCTACCTACTCCCGATGCTTTCATTACGTAATTATTATTATTTTTGGTAATTTGAAGTGAACACGTGGACAACCGAACCTTTCGCCTTCTCGCATTCCAACCGTTCTTTCTTCCGACGTAAATTCTTCATCCATACCCCGTTTTTTTCTTTTTTTCCGTGACCAATACGACACTGCACAAGAATCCGCAGAGCTGTGTCTAGGCAAAGAGATTAAGTAACCTGATATTGAGAAATATAATAAATTGAGCTATACGGCCTTTTAAATTAATAAAATAAAATGATAACTCCTATGGCCGAAATAAGTTACTTATTAATTATTACGGCTATAGGAGTTTTCATTTTATTTTATTGTTCTGATACTGAACAAAAATGAAAAGATCTTCAAGAAAAATACAAGGTACTGACAAAAAATCTCCTTTGAAGTTATATTTGTAGAGAAAATGCTCACAAAATAAGATTACGGAAAAAATGCCAACATTTGAGAAAATACTATTACTTGAGGATCTTAAGCGATAGAATTGTACTAATTTTTAAAGGGGTCAATGCCCAAGCACGCTCTTGCTGCTAACTGGTACATGGATTAGGAGTATCTTCTATTGATATCATCCACACAATACCCCGCAGGCAGCCGCAAGGGTGTGTGACGGGGTGGTAAGGACATCAGCCATACATTCAGAATAATTAATTAATACATACACGTGAATACACGTTAGCTCGAGCATAACTCTCGTGAGCATACATACCTATATGCAACATGCAATCATTGTTGCGCTTGACCAACTCATCAAATTCTAGTATTCAAGTTACTCTATTTTTTTCAGACTTGGGTTCGATTTTGTTATGTTTGAGTATCGTTGCGAGGGAAGGGCGAATACTCGAATCAGTCTGCGACGGTGACCACCTCTCCCATTTTATCAAGGTGGTCGAATCTCCAATATTAGATACCCGCCTGCACGCCAAACTAAATGTCACGGGTTCGAGTCCCTCAGCGGGAACGAGCTTTGTGCAAACTCCGTCGATTCAGGTAAAATTCCGCGATTGATGCCAGCAATAAGTCGAAGTAACAGCCGTGGAAAACAAAGAGAGATAGAACCTTTTCCACGGCGTGGGCGGTGAACCGTTCCGTTCCCACGTGCGTGTGGGTCAGTCTGAGACAAATACATATTATATGTCCCGGTTAAGGCTAGTAAATCAGGCAACAGGGGAAGAGTAGGCTCTAAGGGGAAGGGGTACGGGAGGTTCACGGGAAAGATCCCACGCGCACACGTCCCCTGATGTGATATACGCACGGGTCCACAAGGGGGTTGGGAAGCAGATAAGGGAGGAGAAGAAGGGGAGAACTTGGAGAGTTCGCGTAAAAACGTTGCGTGCGCTCTCCACCGTTCTTTTCCGACACTTTATAGGACTTGGACGGCGACGGATAAAATTTGCAAGCCACTATTTCAGCGCTCTCGACGCGCTAGTGCGAATACACACGAGCTGTTCACCAACGCCCACTAGGCTATTTCTAAAATATCAATCTTTGGAAATTGTAATAAAAGAATTCAGTGGCGCCTAGTCCAGGGAAAGTACTGCGTCATGGATCATTGAGGTCCGAAGGTTTCGAATTCAAAGAGTACGAAAATACTAAGGAATCAACAATTAATGAATCAATCTGACAGTTTTTTTATCGAAAATGATATAACTGAATCCCTCGGGCTTATAATTGTGAAATAACTAACGATCCATCCATCAAATATTATTTAATTTGGTCATGTTTCAAGCTCTTAGTCATTTAAACCGAACGCGCCTTCACGATGGCACTGTGACGTCGAAATAGATCGATCAAAATGAATCATTTGGATCATTAAGAGGTATTTTAATTGTACACTGGAAAAAATGTCAATTCTGAATACGCGATCGTAAGAAATGAGATTGCAATATGCTTTTACATATTATGCTTCGAACTCAAAAGAGAAAAATAAATGTCGGCGCCATTCATCAAGAATTCATCCTTAGGTGCTTTAGGGGACTTAAAAATCTTTGGCCATGCGTGGGGTGTCTAAAATATTAAAAACTAACTTCACTGCAGGAATCCCGGGAGTGATCATTTTGAATGAGCAACATAACGTACGATTATTTCATGCATACAATTTTCCCCTAGCATAGGGGCGAGGAAATTTGTATACCAGGCAAAACAATAAGGACAGTTTTGGATAAAAAAATAATACCTCTATTATCTTTTTCTTTCATCCGTTACGAGCATGGAGGCGGGGTAGTCTAGGGGGTCGAGTGTTCGGCTAGTGACCGGGAGGTTTGATTTCCGGGGACACCTCTGGGCACTCTCACCTTCAACTAAGATGAGGGATTTTCCGGGATACAGATCTTCCCGGGAAACCACAGTCAGCACATGGAAAGGAAGTGACGCCCCTCCCTTGATCTGTGAATTTCACACACCGTTGGGCTTAATACTGGGTGAGCTCCACCATCACCTTATCAAACCGACCTTCATGTTGATACCAATGGTTTTGGTTACAATTATGTACGCAACTTTATAGAGTTATTCCCGAGGTTGCAATGCGTTTATGGTTGTTATAGGGGTATTACACCTCGACCCTTTGTCGGCGATTGTATCCTCCTCATTCCCCCCACCCACGACGTCAAACTGCAACGCTTCGTTTCGCCAGTCGCGGACTATCGCTTATGGTTAACTTAGCGTGTCCTGGACTACGTCCGAAAAAAACGATTCGATTTCCAAATACTCCGTACGAAGTGAATTTATTTCGCTGCATTGAATTGTCAAACAAGATTTCCGAAACAAAGACGTAGCAATAATGAATACTCATCGACCTCTCGATTTAACGATTACGTAACCTTCTCTTTCTTTTCTATAGGATACATGGCATTACGAAAGCATAGTTTTCGCATATTTATAATCTCATAATATGATAACTCAAATATATAACAATGGAAACTTTTTAAAAGTGGTCACTTTTAATGAAAAATTCAGCTCAGAATTGCTTAACTGGACTACACTTCACAAGGTTACTAAGGCTGCTGGAGATTTTAAGTTAACGCTGATATTCTAGCAGCACTGTCAGTGTACAATCAATTACATCAAAGTATCAGGTACTGAAATCTGTACACAACCATCGCGTGGATGGCTTCCACTATCTCCGCATTTCTCTCCTATCACTGATTTTCCCATCAAGCTTAACACTAAGGAGTGCAAAATTTGGCGACAACTTTACCACTCCAGAGTTATGAATCGAAAAATGCCCCACAGCAGACTCCCTGAAGTCTCAAACAAACCCAATTATATTCGGTGATCGAATAACCTAAAAAAATCTGGGTTGAACTACACCAAGACTCAAAAGCCTAAGCTCGTTACACTATCACAATGGGCTGTGCATTGCACAGTTCAATCCTCTAATGGCAATGTATCCAAGGAGGGCATATCTCTCCTCTCGCACACGTTTTAACGAAAAGCGGGAGGGAGCCACGCGAAGACTGCACACGGGAGAAGAATTCCAGGCGAGCGGGGACTTTTCGATTACTCCGCTCTCAGGGGGCTATTCTTTGATAGCAGAGCGAAACACGAGCAAAACAACATGCGCAAACACACGTAACTCCCTCCGTTCTTCGGGTTGAGCACAATGGTTCCCCACCACCAGGTTACACCCTTCTCCCTCTCAACCCCCCCTTCTCTCCGCTCCCCGCACGATTCATGCCTCGGTGACCCCTCATTGTCCTACGACCTCCGGTCGTGAACCAGCACCACCAAGCTCCCCCTCCCCTTCCCGTTTCCGTCATTCGCTCAACATCAACATTAGTCGGGTTCGAAAGCCCCGACTGCTGAAAAGGCGGGAACTCACGCCAACTTCCCGCCCTTTACATTACCCAGGCGCAAACGATATTCATCTATTTTTTTTCCTGCCGGGTTCGAGAAATCATTTGATCCGAAATTTTTAATTGCCCCGAAAATGATTATTTTTTTTCGGTGGCCACTTAATTTTTCCTTTTGAACCTCTGATATTATGCCTCAAACGTTTCCCCACTCGGAACAAAAAACCTTTCCGGTAAATGACTACATGCACTTCCTTTTAATTGGAAATGGGGGAGCATAACTCGTACTCGGAGATCTTTCACCCGAGACGGTAAAAATATGTGCGGCGTTTTTTCGTGTGGAGAAGATACCAACGTGGTCACGCTCAACACTTCCTCTAGGGAGCAACCAGGAACAAGAACTCAAGCAATAGGACTTCCGGAGAGGAAAATTACAATTGATTATCACAACATTATGCGAAAGTCATTTTTCTAGTTATTCTACCTTAGCTTACCCTGATTACTTTGCGTACGAAAGGCATATAAATTGTTGCCAGCTTTCGAGGGGAAAGCCCAAGTTAATATTAGGTGGAAACTCTCGACATTTAGGATTATTTATGCTTAACTACGCTACGAATGTAAGACGCGTCAACGCTATATACGTTTAAATAAAGAAAGACATTCTTCCCATTCAATAAATGATGTTCAATGCGAGAGCGATATTATCTACGCAGGGAAGAAACGTCAATTAGCACGCCCAATTTGTTACTACGACTACAAATTGACTGGGAATTTAAAAAATACGATATTTTTTTCACGATGTAATGGATTATTTTTAACTTTTGTTTTTCTCTCACGAGTGAAAGTCAATTCTTCCATTCTTTTTTCTTCATTCAAAATACGGAAACTGGAAAATCGTTTATGATGACTTGAACAGGAATTGCTGTAGTAGTTAAATTTGCGACAACATGATCTGTGAGAGATTGAAATATTTCGATTCCTTTCTCAAGGGATATTATTGAATATTTTCTTCCCATTCATAATTGCATTCTTCTTCTCGATTCGCGATTCCCTTGGAATTTTCCGGAGAAGTTTCACTCACTCAGAGGTAAGATTTACAACGGTCCCAGAAAATGTATTTTCAGATTTATGAAACCCTCCTGCCCACTGTGAAAGCCTTTTGATTTATAAAACTCCCTTCTTAAATTTATCATGAAGATGAACAAGGCAGTATTGCAATATTGCATAGCAGTATTCCAAGGCAGTTTCCACCCTGCTCATGTCATCTCTTTCCGTCATCCATTTTTATCTAATTTTCTTCCACGAACATCCTCAGCCATCCCGCGTTCATTCAAAGTGATCCTTTATATTGTATTATCCTGTGTTCTTCCATTCTCTTCCTCTTTTTCTCCGTATTATCTTAACACTTCTTCGTCTGCCTAGCCCTCAATCTCTTAATTTTTTTCATTCTTCTCCAAAGCCTTCAGGAGTCACCAATCTATTTCCTTCCCCTTCCCACGACGACCAAGTTTTTGAACAATCAAATTTCACATTGTAGATATCACGACGCACGACTACCCAGAAATATTATAGCAATATCGCAGTTTTGATCATCTATTCTTAAGAGAGGCCTGTCGTCACTCCTATCCTTTCTGTAGACATTTCCTTTGATAATTTTATCCTTCTCCGGATTTCCACGCTATTAACACGCCTCTGTCACATATAATTAGTAAATACGAAAAATGTTTCGCCAGATATTCCTACTTCTTTGTTTGGAACACCCCGCGAGGAATGGATTAGTTTCGTTTTCTCTCAATCTACCAAGAAACGTGATTTTTAAAACTGATTGGAAACCCGACCCTTCACCTCTCGCTATCTCTTTAATCACATATTTTATTTTTTTTACACTGGCACCCGTGAGTAAACTGGACCACTTTCCCGAGCTAAATTTCTGACGCGTCCCACGACATGAATGAAATCCAGATAAGAAGAGAAGTGAAAACAATTATGAGTATTAGATCTCGATTAAATATAATGCAATCAAATGAATGCGGTTATTCGGAGAGACAGTTCCTCTCTCAAACGCGCATTCAAAAAGACAGCTTTGAAACTGTTCACTTTAATTTCGATTTCAATAGCGCGCAGTATTTTACAAATCTGACAGAAAACCTGGAAACTAAGAAAATACACGTTCACAGTAAAGTGCTAATTCACCCATTAAGATAAGAACGTCCAACAGAGATCATAAATAAGTGTCATGACAATTCATTCCGATTACACTATGAAGTATCCATAGTACATAGTGCAAAATATGGTTATGTAAACTAATAAATGATAACAGGATCGAAATGAACTGCACTCTTTCACAATTTATTCTAACCTACTCAATTATTCAAACCCAGTAAGCCATCGCTTGGATGCAACGTGAATTAAGTTCAAATAAACCGTAGTAAAGTGCAATAGTTTCATTTAGCATGGTATTCTTCCATTACATCTCGCTTCATAAAACTACCCTCAAGGACTCACTTATTAAAATTAATCGTACCAGGTATTACTCGGTGTAACCTATTAAACCTGACCGTGAATAACCAAGTCTCATAAGAATAAGCAAGTTGTTTCGCAGTAATAAATACACGTACACTTGCCGATCTGGCTCATGATGCCCCTGAATAAGTAATCCTAACGTTTCCCAAACCTCGAATATCAAACAATATCACATCAAAATAATGTAATTTTGAACTAAAAACAATGGAAACAATTCTTCGAATCCAAAATAATCAAAGTTGTTTTTTTTTAAGGTATTGATTTTTAACATTCGACAGAATGTATAAAATTGATGAGGAGTTTAGGCAGTTTCCGAATGAATCTTAAGGTTTCAGCAGCAAATTACGGCTAAAGTTTCATATTTCACAGTAAACAGGTGGAATATTGAACAAGGAAATGTTTTTATCGGCAAGATGAATATGTTCGATGGTGTGTCGTGACAACTTTCTTTGCATTTACTTTTAATCGATGCATATGCCATTGACAAGGTCACTGAAATAAAATTCAGAAACATATAAAAAATTTATGCTTCTCATTCCATTCTAAATAAGAATGTTTTTCGCTCCGAAGAGTGACTACAATATGCGCAGTTCGCCTTAAAATACGGTGAACCCTAACAAGACCATCGCAGACTAAAAATATTACAAATGAAAAACTATTATGCCAAAAGAGTAGTGATACTTCCATCCGCCTTAGCTCAAAAACATTGGAATAACTTGGCACTGGGAATGGGTCACTTGACGACCCTTCAAATTTTGGAGCCCACTCATAAAAATTGGAATTTTGCCAAGAAAAATCACTACAAATCACGAAATAAGTAACTGGACACTGCACACGTACGATATATTGCCGGACAGGAGAGCTCACAATAAGCGAATACATGTATTCCTCCGAGGGGAGATTTCATCCGAAAGATAGGTCGTCCATCACTGAAGCTCGACATCTTATGGAAACAAGTGGCTCGCGTCCAAATAGCTCCCCTATCGAGACATGCCTCAAGGTCTTAGGCGCATAATAAATTGCCTAGTGTACGCAGAAATACAGGGAAAATACGAAGATGGAAATTGGATGTTCTCTTTTCAGAGTGAGGCCTGCTCAGGCAAGTCAAATTGAAATTCAAGTATACACGAGCACTTCAAATATACATTCCAACTATGGTTTTACACGACACATTTTCCACTTAGTGCTAACGGGAAAACAGGCGATGCTCTCCCATTCATCATAGCAAATGCGAACGGAAATACAATGGAATTATGCTTGATATTTATTAATAGTGCTTTATTTTTTTAATATACTTTTCGCCAGTGCTCTGGTCCATGCTAGTATCTTGAGAGAGAGAATGCATTCCATAAATCTGTCCTTTCGGTAGCCGATTTCCCATATTTTTTCAATAATGCCCGACTTTCCAGCGAAACTTGGGTTAGTCCAATTACGGAAAAAATACCTTTTTCATTCACACCAATACCCATTTAATGGTTCAATACTTGCCATGAGAGGGTAAAAAATTGTAATCCAGGCAATTGGTTGGCTGACTTAAGAACATTTCTTCAACCAACGCACTATTGGATATCGATAGGCTGACATTTGTTCCGATAAGATTTTAAGAACTTTTGCCAAGAAAGCAAATGCTTCGTCTGCGGAACAAAATAATGACGCATGAGTTCTGTGACGAAGACATTGCCATATTTCGTGTGGCAAAGGCAATGTAGATTAATTCGATTTTATCAAATTTAGCAGAGAATTTCAGAGGTTGACTTAATTCTGTTGGAGAGTGATATTTTTAAAAATTGTTTTGCAATAAATGACAATCACCTCGCATTTTAGAAGATACGGGTGGTACAATCAAAACCATGAATTCTCATAATTTTTCGGACACACCGCCCAAACCGTTTGGTTTTTCAAATAAATAAGCAATGCAGTACAGGTCATATGACGTCCATTCTCCGATCATATGTACCGCAACTCCTCTGCTTTAACGACCACAAAACTGATTAAAAATATCCGCTTTGGAAATTAATGAATGAAAGTCGTACTCCCTTTCATGTTAGCAGAGCGGCCGAAATGCCGTTTACGACCAAAATAGCATTGTGCTTTTTATATACGCCATTAAAAGCATTTTATTTCCCCAGACGCTCATGAATGGTTTGCCACCTCAATCTACGAATCAATGCGCTCCATTTCGGGAACGCAAGGCAAACTACTTTTTTTCACTTCCAACAAAAACATGCCCGATGGAACATTTAGAATCAACGTCGTTCTGATTACCTGGCAGTTCCTCCACTATGAAACATAAATTTATGACTTCCAACTCATGAAACAAAGGGAGGAAAGTCGTCCAAGAGGAGATCGCACTGAAGTATGCATTATAAATATAATAACCATCCGCTAGGTTTGTTATAAATTGCTGCGAGAAGAGAGCAGGCGTGACGGGTATGTTGGATGATTTCAGTTGGGGGCTTCTTGGTTCTCGATGAGAGCGAGCGAGACAGGACACCTGGATTTTCTTGCAGACAGAGGGAACTATTTCGGCCCCAAATTATATCGGTGGACGTGACCACAGGGATAAAATAAGACAGATGGACATCGTCACAAAAAGATTCAGACATTTGTTTTTCCCTGGCATTATACTCATATCAAAATCGAATTTAAAAGCCCAGAAAACTTCAATGACATTACATACTAAAATGTAACGAATTAGTCGAGCACAAAAATTACTCTATGATGTACATCGGCATATATGTGCACGAGTGTGTTTGTATGAGCCAACATATAATCAAGTGAATAAATAAACATTTAATTCTGCACTTATGGCTGGTATCCTAACACCCCCCACCACACGCCCCTTGAGTCAGCTTGCGGGGTATTGTGTGGGTGTAGATGCATGCTTATGTTCGAACGTTCGATGCCCTCTTCGGGCACGCTATCGGCCGAGGTGACACCGGAATTATACTTGCACGCGCATATTTTTCTTCCGAATATCTCGCTGCCTCACGCCATTGCAGTAGCTTGCGCACATTTTCCTTATCTTGGCGAATGATCCTTGCAACCCCACTAGACTCTGGATTCTCGATGAATTTTTGCTTAGCACCACCGGTTTCCTTGAAGAAAAATTATCCTTCCTAAGGCGCCGCATATGGCCGAGCCGTGGGTTCGAAACCCGTCGAACGCTTGGGTAGCCAGAGGGGCACGTAACCCTGGCAGCCACATATAGAAAATAAACCATTTGTGCCGGCTCAAAGTTTCGTAGTATAATCAAAGGAATTCCGCATATAGAATACTTACTAACTATTTATGGCAGATAAAACTATTTACCGATTACAACCAGAGAATAATGTGCTCAAATCATCATTTCTTCCCGCTTCACTCGTTCAGGCTCATAGCGTAATTTTGGGATTTGACAGTCATCAGGAATTTCAACATTAGATAACGCAATCGCTCCTGCGAGTAGTTATTAAAATTAACTAATAATGACCCTTGATGAAAAGGGAATATCAAAATCCCAGCGTAAATTTTGTAAGGAGGGTAATTTAAAAATGAATGTGCATAGGCGGATTAAATAAATAAAGAATTAAATATGCAGCATGGATTCTGGGAAAAGTTTCTTTCATCGGCACTGGGATAGTGAAATCGGGGTGAAATCGTTTACGCGGAGAAGTGGGGTGTAGATAACATGATTCAGACTCAAACTATTTCCAACATTTAAATTTCCATGCGAAAAACCAACTGATAGTAGCAGTAAATAGGTGGGGTTATAGAAAAATACCACTGGCGCCATTAGGAGAGGCGGGAAATTCGCGAATGAGTCGGGTTTTAAAGGACGAATAAAAGGAACGGGATATAAAATAGAAAAATAGAATGCTACTTTTAACTCTTTTTCAGATTAATAAGAGAAAATAATGTTTCACACTTAATTTATTCGTGACCAACAGTTGTCGCGATGTCACAAAATGTTCAAGGTACAAAGCCTTTTCCAATTCGTAAAATGATATTCAAATATGATTAATTCAAATTTTATAGAAATAAAAACACATTTGAAACTAAACATCTTTAAAAAAGTTAAAATACTAATCAACATTGGATGTTCATAAATTTGCAGTCCCCAGCCGCCAAAGAAACCGGACGACTTCCACCTGACAAAATAGTGATGGAATGACGTTGTTACGGTGATGCATCTGCCAGTTGACGTTACCTCCTCTCAATGGCATACATCTCTCAGCATGGGATTCTATCCCCACCAAATGAAAGGCGGTCAATCATTACAACCCCAATAATGTACGAGCGCATCTGTGACGGGAATATTTCTCAACATTGTGAAAGCTGTTGCGATGTAGCAGCTGACAAATCATTGCAGACGAACGAGCAGTCAGAAAGTGCAGCTCGGTCTCCTCGCTCAAGAGTGCTCGTTTACCCTGCCTGATCACCGACGAAGATAGTCCTCTCATTTGGCAACCGGGGACACGTTTGTTTGTGGTTGACCTCTTAACTAGAGAGGTTCCGGCGCGCCTCGCGCACACGGGCGGTATAAAAAAACAAAACAATTCTATTGATTAGCGAAACGAAAAAATAATTATCGTACAATCAGCCAAAAGAGAGGAACACCAATGGACTATGAATCCTCCTTCCCATTCTAACCTAAATGCTAGCCAGAGTCTTTATAGTCTCAGAGTAATAACCTAATCCAAGATAATTTTTACTATTTGCATCAATGAACAACTACCGAAGTTATGACCATTACATTTTAAGTTCACATTTGATTCTTACCCTCTACGGAGTTGCGAAACTATTTCATGCATGGCGAGTCCTCCGGAATGTTTGCTTCCGTAGCTCACTACAGTAATCCTTCAACTTCATTACCATATATTTTCTTACATGGTACAATTTTACCGGGCACATCTACGATGTCTACAGTATCTCTAGGAATGGGGGTAATAATTTGGAAATCCTTAACAAACCGTGACTGGACCTACTATGGAGCTACTCGTAAGGCATTTCCATTCTTTTTAACATTCACCTCCATGTGTTCCATTGTTGTTATTTACAGTTCGAACTTTATTCTTCTTAGAACCGAATTTATTATCAAAATTGTCATAATTACGCAAATCTAACAATTACTGCCGTACTTCGCTTATTAAAGAAGGCATGTGGCTTAAATGGAATTGACCATGACCTTTCCGCAATGCCCATGGTCAACTCCATATAAGGCTATCCAAACTGGCTATCACTGAGGTCTGCGAACATTAGGAATAGGTACGATTTCATCTCAACTCATGCCACATTAACCTGCGTTTCAAAGTCAACATATGATGCGGATTACACACTACTTCATAAACTTCGGTAACCCAATCTTAAGAAATTTGCATTAACTGGTAATTAATTATTAACAACCTATTTACTTGGGCTTACTTATCTTGCCAAAAAAAAGAATCATTAGTGCTATGTCTCTGTTCTGTTCATATTCGGGGCAGTCAAATGACAACCTTACGGACGAATACACTAGACAAGTCCTCGCCAACAAGAACATCGCCCAACAGCAGCGTGCGACTGTGAGTTGTTACCATGCATTTCTCCTGCCACAGCGATGGCAGTATCGACACTAAACAACAGTGCTGCCACCTTTCGCGCGGACTGTGTGTTATGGCGGGTGTTCGGTTTTCATATGACCGCCCCTTATAGAATTACCTCTTAAGTCGATAATATTACTAATAATATAATGGTTCGACGGATCATTTTGTTCGATCGGCGAACGCTTAATACATTTTCAAAAAGCAGCATTCCATCACTTTGCAGGATGTAACTTAACTAAAACGAATAGAAATTTCCAACCTGATGCGAGCGAGAGTAAAAAATTAATGATGTGCCGAGACGAAAAGTGAAAACTAACCAAATATCATCAACAGTACTCTTATTCAATTTTATTTGAAATGCAACGAAACATCCACAAACTCACCCGCTAATTACCAACCTTACCTCTCCCCGATCCTCCTCCCTCCCCTTCCAAACCATCCTCTCCCCGTTCATGTCACCGACCGCCACTCCTCCCAAAATTGACAACTCAAAAAATATACGTTTTCCGATGCAGCTTTGTGGACTTGCTTCATGATTACATTAGCCAAAAACATTTCGTGATCATACTTTATACTATCCTCCAACACTCACTTGGTCATAGACGACTGCTCTAGACTACCCTCTCCCTCGTCAAGACAACCACCAAAAGTCAAATGCATGAAACCGTAATCAAGAGCAATGGAAGAAAAATCGAAGCTATTTTCATAAAATCCTGTTTATTAGGTGGTAGGTTTTTAAAATAACTCCATCGCCATTGAAATAATCAAAATGAAGGAGTGAACGGTGACAATTGCTGTGTGTCTTACTAATCATTATTATCGATACACTCCCTCACGGAGGTATTTCATCAGAGTAACGTTTCAGAGTACTCTTTCCAGATTATTTCCTGAAACAGCGCAGGTGGCATCTATGTTTCACGAGGGCATGTCATGCGACATTTATTCTTCCTCAATTTCTCTCGGTCGTGGGTCTATTCGTCCCGACATGGGAGATCCCCTATGGTGAAGCCGCCGACATTTTCATTCGCGGACCTCTGTCCATGTCCTCGATTGTATTTGATCAAAAATCGTCCCCTCAAAGACGTTGTGGGGAGGAGCTCTTGGGGCCTTCCCCCACGCGTCATTGGCCTGCGGCGACAGCTGAGCATCGAAGCAATTTACCACGGCATTGTCGTCCTCGGATTTTCAACCATCTCTCCACATGCTTCGAAAAATCCCGGGGGGAGGAGCAGGGCGACGGTCCGACTGAAACTGGGTCAAATGCACTCGGCGTGCAACAGATATAAAGTGCTCCCGGTCCTCTCCAGATCTTAATGCGTCGTGCACTGTGGCATTACTAGGGGCAAAAGCTCTTCTCTCCGGGAATCAAGCGAATACCGACATCTCCTTTTTTTAAAATCTGAAATCGATAGAGAATTGATGGACTGCTCTCACAAACCGGTGCACGTGGATTCCAAGAGACAGAAGACGGGAAGCGCTCTCTGTGACGTAGCGAACGCCAGGCTTCCAATCGATGCAACTACACATATATAGTGGCGGTTATCCGGGTAGGTGACGGGAGGCTGAGGTCGCTTTTTTATTGCCATTAGCGATGGATGGATAATTTGACGGCACACTTTCCTCCCCGCCTCGGTCAAAATAAATAGAGATATCAGCCCAGGGCAAACGACCTTCTATAAACGAGCATTGCACTCACGTTCATGAGGTCAACATTCATTTTGCCATTGAGCTCCGTCCACTTAACGGAGCTCTTCTCACGGGGAGGTGACCGACAACTAGAATAATGCACAGCATTACCTTAAGGCGTTTTAGAATGTGAGAAAAAACTCAAATATTTTTATGGTGCAAGTATTTACGTATTTATCCCACCAAAACACCAAACGAACAGCTAAAATGGTTTCGAAACAAAATGAATAACATAATAAAATCAGAATAGCAGGAACAAGTATATAAAAACAAAAACTAAAACAAATTATGCGGCTGATATTTAATGCGAGAGAAAAACTTAGACGGTTGGCAAAAGTAGGCACGCGGAGAAAAAAAATAAGTGCAAACGGTTTCCAGAGCAGAAACATCCATTCATAACTGCACGCAGAAATTTAACGAACTGCAAGAGTGAAGAAGAAGAGTGTTCATCAAATTTCTGCATTAGATCAACTACCTTCTCATAACTGGGCATAAAACTAGCCCGCTCAATAGGATACGCTGATGAATATAATTAAGGGGTCGCCCCAGGGAAAGAAAGACCATTTCGAATATTCTCAGTACCTTAGGATATCACTGTTTTATCTAACCCTTATTTTGTTGTTCTCCTCACTACAATCAGCTCGTCTCGCATGCGTAGAGATGTATTTCATGCACTTAGATATTGTAGTAAATGGGTCTGTAGTTAACATTACCGCCATTTTTTTAATTATTTGTATTCTCATCGGGAACTAACATTTAAGAAAATCTTAATGGAGATATTATGTAGATATTACGGTGGGTAGGATATAAAAGTTGGAACACTCGGCGATAGTCATACTCTTAGAAAATTTTGATAGTAAATATCACTTCAAATAATACAATTGATTACCTGTACGTTTACATATTCATTTAGATATCTCCCTTATATTGTTTGGCCACTCCTTACATACAAAAGGAGTAAATTTGTCTGGTGATTTATATCGTCATGTTGGATAACTCTCCCATAGACTTGAGTCTTAGAAAAAAAATATTTTGGTAAATTGTTAGCGACAGGCGCCGTGTATACCATAGTAGAGATCGGAATACCAATGAAAAATCCGCTACCTTCGAAATTTGAACCGCAAGGCACCACACACATCATTGTTCAGATGACAAATATGGAGAATGGTCGGTTTTACACCAGCAGTAGGAGCAGAAACAGCTTGGGGAGGAGAAGTTTTACAACGTGCACCACCATGTAACAACGAGAATGATCAGTAATAATATTTGCCTTCGCACCGCCGGTAATAGTCGCTGACGACACCGTCGCAATTCTATCACTACCGACGCCTGTCTCTCAAAGCTCGAGGCGCGATAGATTCACGATAACACACACCCCTATAAATATAGCTATCTCATCCAAATGCTATAGATGAGACTCCTCTTATCATTTCGATTCATACGTGCGAGCTGATAATCTTAGGCTGGTGACTCATCCGTGGGGAGATGCCAAATGCTCAATGCGCGCCCGCCGCGTGTATCTCGTTTGGCTTGAAGACTAATGCGGTGTGGCGCGGATTCGTAAAATTCTCAAAAGACGATGAGAGCGGTCTGAAAACTTTTGATCAAAAAACCTCGGATGGAAGTCGCGCGGTGGAGGAAGCCATACCATGCACAGAAGAGGGCCGCCCTGAGATCAATACTAAGATTTAGGTCAGAAGTATTTCAAAGTTTTTGAGTTGGGAGTCGCCTTTAAATCCTAATTACTTCCACAAATTAAACTGACTTAAAAAAAAGTGGAGGCCTGACAGAAAGACGACCAAAGGTCTTACTTAATTTGATCGATATTAAGGGACTCGGGCTAGACCTCATATTCCGCACTGTGGAAAGGATCCGATTGATTACTTTCTGATACTCTTTATTATTATATTTATTCAAGTTAAACAAATAAATAGCATGAAAATTTGAAAAGAGAAGACTAAGATAAACGAAGAAAGAGGGAGAGCGGGGGGAGGGGCGGAAGTTTGACAATAGGTCAGAGGTATCCGCGTGAGAAGCCATACATATAATCAGAAAGGTGCTGGGGTAATTATATAATGTATATTTCGAAGTCTTAGATGCCATTTTGAACTAAAGTACGTCTCGAAAAATTTACCGTGCTGCCTGGGAACCGAAAGTTACGTTTTTCGTAGATCTGTACAAACCACAGGAGGGGGTTATCTACGGTAGATAGTTAACTGGGGAATGTGGTACACAGGCGTGTACAGTCAATATTACTCATGGCCATAAAAAGACTTAACAGAGGCAAATAAAAACAGACGAACACTTTTGCTCCCGGATGTGCGCAAATGTGAGTAGCTGATCACGTAAAACACTTAAGATGTCACTATTAAATCGATAGAATGACTTAGACAGAAAAATGTCAGGGCCGGGGCTAGATTTCGGTAAAATTTGAGTACTTACATGAGGTGTTTTTAAAATAGTGAAATCAGTTTATAAGGGTTAACTGATTAATTAATAATACCCTTTTCTGAATCTTAATTAGTATTCACAACTCACAGAAAGCGGAGATATTTTTCAACCCAAATCAGCGGATTAATTTCACTTACCAAATTTGACTCCAATATTTTAGTCAGCGCTATCTGGCTATAACGTTCAGATTGGACGGATATTCGTCTGTAGGATGGAAGCATAACAAACAGGGCCAATATTTGAAGAGAGGGTCGGAGGGAGTTTTCCTCTGTCACTGCATCGCACATTTGCGGGAAACAACCACGCAGCATTTATTGCCGTTTAAGGGACACTAGACTTTGTGGAACGCATATCGAATACGTTACGAAAGTGGATACGAGACTCACCAGGGTATAATCCGACCCAGGTTAAATAAACAAATTATCAATTTATCACCTCAAAAAAATATTGACTTGAATAATTTTAGAGAGGGAAGCTGCAAGCTAGGGTAAAACATTTCATGTAACGATGCACAATTCTGCACAAGTACTCATAATCTGGTACGGGAGCCACAGGCAACTTGAAGATCTACCGCCAGATGAATCCTGGCAACTTTTGCTAGGACTTGATTAGAACTATAAGGATTTAACTACATGTATCAACATGACTACCATGTCTATGGAGCTATTCGAACCCTTCAGAACCTACATTATGACAGCAAGCTTGCAACTCCATTGCACAATTCGCTGCTTACAGACTAGGAGGCACTGCGGATAAAAACCACCAGGCCTACTGCGCAGTATGTTATAATGGAATTGATTATTCGATTGCTATCATTCCTTCTATATCTGCCTCATTATCTTGACGCAGAGTAGTCTTAAGATTATCAGATAATTTGCACATAAAATACATCAGTCTCCAGTTTGCACTATTTTCACATGAGTAAACGTCCGAACATATTCAGCAGATTCAGGCGAGATGTAGTGTAAGATGTAGTTTCTTCCCTCCCCATTCCTCAAACAGGTATAAATATGATGTATCACAATTTGAATCCTGTCTTGTACCTGAAGATGGTTCGATGAACTGAAACGCGTTGCACGTTACAAATAAATCTGTGGAAAGGTACTAATTTGTTTTTCTCATTATACGTTAAAGTCATCACTCTCTTGCACACGAGCCTCTGGACTACCACCATTTCGCGTGAGAAATCGTCCTTTCGATCAATTACCCCAATCCCGTGGGGAAACTGAATCAGGAGTATCGGAGAACGAGAGAAAGCACAAAGTCCGCTCATCGCTTATCGCCCTTTGGAGCGGCTTCAATAGTCCTTATCGCGGTGCATTCTGCGCTTTCGACACTGGCAGAGCCGACGCGAGCTGGCCGAATGCAGCATGCAATCAATCGCCGCCCAGGGGGTTTCCTGGAGGGGGGTGGCCGGCCATTCCGGCCAAAGGCAGCACGCAACACGCCGCCCTGGCGCCGCAGTGAAGGGCCCCCTGGGGGCGTGGGCGGAGGCTACGCCCACCGTGTATTCATCGCCGCGAAAACAGAACTATTCATGGTTTGCCTGATTATTTGAATGGGCATTTCTTCGATTATCAAACATATTTTATTCTAATTACCACCCGCGATCAGTGATGCCCGGACACTTTCGGCGTCCGCTGCACTGCAAAACGGTGAGATGAGGCAAATACTGTAATGCACTTCTTACACATATTATGATTGTTTTTTCTGATTCTCTACGTTCATTATTTTTTCTCTCGTTCTATGCTGGGACATCACTCTCAAGTCCTATACTCTTGCCTCTGTTTAATGCATGCATATAGCTTGACCTTTACTAAATGACCAATGCTCGTTAGCAATTATGTTGCCCTCTCTTTCAAATTGTAAACCGGTGACATTTGACCCATTTCCTTTTTTTGGAGATAAATTGAAATAAATATTTCCTGGTGGGACTTATCCTGTACCCATTTCCCCCACATTGAAATTGTTTTGGTGTTTTTCAATTTTTATGGCCTCTCAGAACTTTTCTTCTCGAGCTACCAAGTTTAATATTTTTAAAATACAGGTAGATCTAAACACTTGCAGTTACCTTACGATGATAGAGTGTAGCGAGACAAGTTACAATAAACTCATCCTGCAAGTGCAAAGCTCAAACTCAACTTTAAAACTTTCCAAATATCTCACGACGGATTGCACGCATGCGCAAAAGTGGACGGGAGGATTATTGGGAAGAAATGCAGAGAAGGCTACTACGATTGATACGTGGATACTTCGATACAATAAAGAATGAAAATAAGTCAATCATATCACCCATTCCCTTTGTTCAACGAAAATCGTACATCGTCCACGACAAATTTAAGTCAATCAGGACACTCTTAGAGTTTATAGCTCTTACAGCATATTTTTTGACAAATAGACAAGTAGACTATTTTCAAGCGTCACTTTTCTGTACTTACATTTATCAATAAAAAATAATTTAGTTAAGTCCACGGCAATTTTTTTTTCATTTTCCAACCCAGTTTTCCACTCATACTTAAGTTCAAAAGACCTTGAAAATATATTTGGCCAGAGCTTGGGTCTAAAAATAAATACGTTATGGACTTCACTAATATATTTTTCATTTACAAATCGACAAGTTTCGTCGAAAAAGGAAAGAAGAATTCATTTTACCCTCGATTCATAAATTAAAGCGCCATAGGAATAAATTCGTACTTGAGATATATGTTTACTGAGGAGAGCGTAAATCACAGTTCAAAATATTCAATAGAATATCCAACTTGGACAGAGGGAAGTATCCTAGCATCACTGATCAAGCAAGCTATACCTCCCACGCCCGACAACGAATGTCTTTACTGAATGGCCGGAGACTGGATATAGGGCGAAATAATATTCCGACACAAAATATCGAGTGAAAAGCAAAATGGGATACGTTACGTCACTAAATTTTCAGAACTTCAAACTCTACGAGCCACCATAGCGAAACGTCAAGACACCATTTCACTTATAACCTTTGGGTAAGACGTGCGTCTAAGCATGAAAATTTGTGGTACAAGGTGGACTTAGGCAAGAGTAGTAAATAACTAGAGCCGAAATTACACGACACCTTGAGTCGATACGAAATTGAATCGAGGCTAATGGGGACGCGTAACAAGTTTATGCAAACGCGACGTTGGCGATGAGTCCCGCGTGACCGTGAAATCGAGCGACGAAGGGGGGGGGGTTGGAGGGAAGAGGGGAGGGGAGGCATTGAATCTCACGTCCCCGGCTCCGTGAGAAGCAGGGCCGCGCGGCGAGTGAGAGCATGCTCGCTCGCTCGTCGGGAGCGTTTCCCTCTCGCCGCGCGAAATGTCAATATTTATGCGGGGCAAATAAGACGGGGGGGGCGGATAGAGAGAGAGATGAGGAGGGGAGGCGTTTTGGTGGGGCGTGCAACGGTGGAGGGCTAAAAGGCTTGGTTTCTCTCGGCGGCGGCGTCAACGCCTGCTGAATTACCTACCGAGAACCGCAGATGCGGCGGCGGATAAAGGGCGTGTTCCCCATCCACCCCCGTCACCCAACCCCTCCCCCCTCCGGTCTCCCTCCTCGGAAGAGACTTTGAACCCCGATTCAATTGCAATGACCTCCCAACCTTGCTACCTTACCACATCTGGGAGCGCGGACGACATTAAAAAAAAAGACTTCGGGAAAACTTTGTGAAAGAGTGAGGAGGGAGGATGGGGGGGGAGGGTGAATAAAAATTTCTCCCGCCCGCAACGCCCACGCGACTTTAAGAGGCACGCACTTGCCTCGAGCAAGTAGAAAATCCTTTTGCGAAACTCCGGTTTTCGCGCGAACAGGCGCCGGGGCGAATCGCGTCTCCCTCCTCGTTACGTGATTAATGCGCAACATTCTGAGAGGGCGGACTGGAGAGCGGGGAGGAATTACTCATTTTCGATAGCAACTACAGAGATAATGACTATCGCACCCATGCTCCATTCTAACTAACTGTGAGAGTAGTATTACTTTCACAACTTGTATGAACTAACTTCCCCAAACTAACCAAAAGTTTAAGTTACCATTTAAAATACAAGTACTAATAATACATGCCTACGTAAACTCACCACCAAAGAAATAACACCCGAGATCATAAAAAAATTCTTCCGTCTTTTTGACAAAAGTTGCTAGGGAATTTATTAATTTGGGGATGGAGAGACTAATTTTATTCACTACTGATATTCAAGACCATACCTCTCGCATGAATTTGAATTCCAAATCGAAATATCCTTTTACTAATTTACCAGTTCTGCCCAAATTTTATTTTTGCTTTCCTCAAAAATTAAGAAAAATTAAATACGATGCTCTTCGATGGGAGGAGATTACTTTCGCTTCTTGATAGTTAATTCAACGGTCCGAAACTAGAACATGCAACGCAAAGCACGAAACTAAATAAAAAATCTTCCCCTCAGTAAAACAAAATATAATTGCAATGCAATTAGTATTAAAAAGACAAGAGGCTCGTATGTATGGTTTTTATTTCCGTTCTGTGATACTCTACGGTGATTTACAAGCATGCGTGTATATGCTTAAGCCCATGATTATCTCATGCTGTGAAGATACCAGCTTTTGAAATGATAAAAGAGATCGCAAGATTTACAACTGCAATTGTCATGTTTCAAACGACGGTATTTCTCTTCGGTTATTAGAGGTAAAAATGTACTAAATAGCTTGCGTTGAGATAGGAAATAATTGCAAAGTAAAAGTACATTTCGCTAAAACCAATTTTTTTTATCATCCTTCGCCATAGCTTGACATAAATCACTTGTCCCCCTTCAAGCCGGCCGACGTGTTGACACGTGACCATGACCCTTTCTACCGGGTCTAAATAATAAATGAATTCTCTTTCACCGTGAGTGCCAGCGCAAAAATAAGGCAACGCCGAAATCACGTACCGCCCGTGATTGGCTTCAACCATTTTCCTGGGGTGCTGACGGGCACGGAATCAAAAATTTTGTTCCATTTTTTCTTGGAATAAACACTATTTCACAGTTTTCTTTTCAGCGTTCCTTTCGGTAGTACTCCCTGTGCTGGGGCTAACATCGCTCCTTCAGCTTAATTCCTTTCCCTTAATCCTAACTCACGTTTTCTCAGTTGAAATATGTTTCAGTAATCAGAATGATCGTGATTAATTGCGTAAAGAGGTGTTTTGATGAAACTCACATCGTGGCCGGCACTTTTAATTAACAATGTGTGTTTTGAAAAATAATTCATAACTTTATTCATATCTTAAAGAGATAACTATAACCAGATTGAAATGGAACGGGACAGAATTAAAGGGTACTAATTTAATTATTGATGGAACATAACGGAAAAAATAACGAAAATTCCTTAACGAAGTGCACGGAAAAATTACGTGCTCGTACTCTGATTATATTTTATTTTTTATTTATTTACACAATTACGTTGCAATTAGGCAAATTTCCTGGTGGCAACGGTCAGGTTAGGTCAAAGATAACTACTAACAACGAAAATTACATACGAACACATAAAAACAGATAAGAGACAAAATATTTTTACATAATGACACTTCCACATCACATACAAACAAACTTCCACATCACATACAAAATGCCGTCCAAATCACATACAAACAATATTTTCAAAACTACAATGAAGTTTATTACCCAGTGGCTACTTTACATTTCAACTTAAAACTTCTAAAATTGGATGGAAAGGGCTCAAACAAACCTCCAGGCAGCTGGTTCCAATCAATAATAGTTCTATTTAAAAAAGAGTATTTTTTCTTATTGGTTTTTTGAGTCCTTATTTTTATTTTGTGGCTATGGTCGTTTTTTCCCTTAAAGTTAGGCTTTTCTATCCCTTGCCATAAATCTTCCCACGCTTCGTCCTTTTTAACAATTCTATACATCGCGCCTAACCTACTCCTTTTTCTTCTATTTTTCAAACTCTCCCATTTCAGTACATCCAACATATCCGTGACACTATCTGTTCTTTTGTACCTTCCGAGTACATATCTTGCAGCCTTTCTTTGAACTTTTTCTATCTTTTTAATATATCCCGTCTCATATGGATCCCACACTATGGAGGAGTATTCTAGGATAGGGATAACCAGTGCCTTATATGCTTTTTCTTTTGTGGCTACGCTACTTCCTTTTAAATTTCTCATCACCCAATGCAATACTTTAAATGCCTTCCGTGTCAAATTATCTACTTGGACTCCCCACCCAAGATCCCTAGTTAAATAAATGCCTAAAAATTTGCATTGACTAGTACATGGGATTCTTTCTCTAAAGAGGGAGTAAATTTCCTTTTCTGCATTCTTTTTATTTGAAAATTTTATATGCTTACTTTTACTTATATTAATGCCCATATTATTATTTGTAACTCAGTCACCAAGGCGATCGATGTCATTTTGTAATATTACGTGGTCATTTACATGTTCTATCCGTCTGTATATAATGCAGTCATCAGCAAAGAGTCTTATCTGGGAATATAAATTGTTTGTGTTTATGTGAATTAGGAAGAGTAATGGCCCTAGAACACTGCCTTGTGAAACTCCTGCTGAAACGCTCGCCTCATTTGGAAATGTATCCCCTAATTTTATTTTTTGAATTCTGCCTCTAAGAAAACTTTTTATCCATTGATTTACCCTCAAGTCCAATGGTAACGAATCCAACTTTAACAATAATTTATCGTGAGGCACTCGGTCAAAAGCTACCAAAAAATCAACAATTACTGCATCCACTTCCTTTCCTTCGTCTATTGCGTCGCCGATGCATTGACTTAATCCCAAAAGCTGCGTTTCACACGAGTATCCCGTATCTATATCACTTGTTTCAATTTAGAGAAACCCCAAACTCTGGAATACCTCATAGATAAGCTACAAAAATATAGAACGTCATTATTACTATTAGTGCTCAGGTATTCCGATGGTTCGAGTCTTCTGACACCTCAAACATACTTCAAGAAAGAAAACATCACGAAATAGGTCGAGGAAAGACAAGCCGCGAACCGGCTATTTCCATGGCCAGCGCTGGCTCAGGGGCTACCCAACTATGTCGCCGGCTTCCGTTTTCAATGCATTAATTACAAACGTTGCTGGGAATTTTTGCGCGGAGAAAAATTGATGATTTTTAGATAATTGGTATCTTTCGGAGAAAGAGAAAATACTAAACAACAACGCAAGACGCAATCTTAAGGCGGAGGTTACTTTTACTACACAGAATCTATACTTCACGCCAACTTGGGCGCTCAGTTGGATCGTTTGACTAGACAAATATTATCAACGTCCGGTTGGTCATACTAGGTAAATATCTGCATAATCGATTTTTTCTCAATTGAGCAATTACGCCTCACGAATTCGCTGACACGGTTTCGTGAATGTGTTGTGCTTCCATCGGGTGCGAATTCTATGCCTTTAAGCCAATAATAATAGCATAAAATATTTAATCTTAACTCTCAATTATCCTTAGACCCTGAAGGAGTGAGATATTATTTGTTCAATTATCTCACGGAACATATAGCATCGTTTTGATCGCTTCGGAGAGACGACCTTGCACACCATCCTAATAAAATTTTGACTGTCTAAGAGCCCCAGGGTGAATTGTAGACGCACGAACAAAGAACACATGTACTTAACTATTCACTATCAGGAGAGGATTAATTATGAAATATTCGCCGATGGCACCGTCGCCTTTGAGAGTGAAAGGACTGAAAAAAGGGTGAAGATTTCAGACGGCATGGCTTTGTCAAAGTGTGCAGCGACCCCTCGAGGATGCTTATCGCCTTGCCCTTCCTCCCGGATTGAATATATATTATTTTTTTTAACTCGGTTAAAAAAACGCACGCGAAGATAACATTGGACGTGGACAGACTCAACATCCTCGACGACAATTCATTCCGAAGCGGGAGAGAGACAGAGAGGAAAGATAGCCGCGGGCTCTTCCCGCGTCGTCAGCGGAACAAGACGACGGAGACAGAGCAGAGCTCTGAGCCACCCGCGGTCCCCCCCCCCCCGATTCAACCTCTCCTCATTTCTTTTTCCCAAATAAAAAAAGGTCGGTATCTTTCCCCGGATGAATCCACGTCTCATTAAAAAAATGAAAGGGCAACGTATGTCGCGGGGGAGAACTTTCTTTCACTTTCTCACCCTTTCCACTCTCCTTCATCTCCTTTCGACTTGTACGTTCGCGGAAAATAACGTCTGCTGGGTTATTCTCACCATCACGGGCACAACATCGTCACGGGCTGTGAACCCTAGGATTGGTTTGCGGGAGACCTCCGAGCTACCCACTCCCCCTGCCATTCCCTTCCTCACTTTCTTCTCTTCCCCGCGCTGATGCATCTCCCATTATGCATGTCCCTTATGAGTCATCCTTTGTTCTCTTCTCGAAGTTTTTCCCTTCCGTAGTTTCTCCGGTTCGGTCTTCAGCAGGCTTCTTATGCCCTGACGGTATGCTCGATTAGTCTTTCTCTTCTTTTTGACATCGTCTTCCACACACGCATCTTTTCACTGGGCGATTTAAAGGCTTCTTGTACATTAGTCACTCGGCTCATCCCTTTTCTTTTCCATGCTCCTTCTGTACGACGCATTTTCTTCGATCTTTTTCATGTCGTAAGCATTAAACTCAAACCGTAGGAAAAAAACGAGGAAAACCTATGTTTTAACGAAGTTGCCAGGCCAAGTTGTTAAAGCGTGAGGCGAGGGGTTCTACAAATGATCATTTCTCACAGTTAATTCGCATTTTTGGCACAGCAAATGCGATAAACTTTCAATGAGTGTAATACAAAATCGCACCTCTAGTTTCCTTGTAACGAGACATAAATCTTTCCAACTGCCCTATATTCAAGAAAAGTAATCACGCATGACACTTACAAGCTCTAATTTCGGCAAAACTGATTACCAGAGATAAATGATTAAAAATATAAATGCCAACCCAACCTGCGATGGAATAGCGATAGGAAAAAGAAGAATGCTTGAATATACTCGTACTATAAAATTGGTGAGATACAAAACAAATATGCCACATATATGTCAATTATAAAAATGATATGGCAAATGTATTAGTTTATTTAGGCGATGATACTAACATAAATCCCATTTTGTACCGAGTACTCAAACGAGAACCTCCACAAGATGCCTCGACCCTGATGATTAGGGGAAAGTCACTGTAAGTGAATACGACAGCTACTGCGTTTTATTTGAAAAAAAATTAAGAAGCACTTTCCAAATGGGACGGGTGCGCGTGCTCATCCTCCGCTGTCTACGCCAAATAAAGCGGCTTCCGAAGACGCTCGCGGGACTTATCGCCATTGTGTCAATGTGTGCGCGATAAATGGAGGCGATAAAACAATTGTGAAAGCACAACACAACCATTACGACGCAATGAGTAAATATTGAAAATATGGGAAGCACACAGCTCCAACTTTCTCGTCCCGGCGTCCAGGAAGCAAGAAGCCATGATATCGAATAATTACGAAAGTTTTTCCTAGGACAATGACGACAAATCAAGACAGAAAGGAGATATCAAAAGGCATGATACACATTTTAGTGTAATCTTCCGACACGCAGGCATTAAATGAACTCTTTAAACTTGTCGAGAAAACAAGTCACTATTCCACGAATCTCCTTTTTAACGTCGACTGAATTGAGTCGTAAATCTTATAAATTTAATGCTACCTAAATTATTCCCTGACTTGGAATTATTAATTAAATTCACACAAAGGAGTTTTCCACGCCACGCCAAGCATACAGTGTAAAAGCACTAAAAAAGACAAAGTTACAGACGACGAGCAGCACCGCACGAAAGAATGAACAATGAGTAACTCTTTGGCTGGCAAGAAATGTCGCAACGATGAAATCACATATGTACAGTTCAAAGCTTACTGAATGACAGCCGACAGAAATTTTGGCCCGGGACGCCCGAGTAAAAATCTTTTGCAGAACATCTACACGTGCAAAAGCAAACAATGCATATCTTGAAACACACAAACGCGTGCCTTCACTAAATTATTCACACCTAACGGACGCCCTTGTGACGGCTTGAAAGTCTGATATATATAAAAGTTAAACACGATCGTGGCGCAAGAGAACACCTCGTCGAAAATTCGCAAGCATCCGAACTGCACATCAATTTCTCACTGCATTAAAACCCTATAAAATATTTTGACAGGATATCTATCAAAATGCGTTCTTTCCTCCGAACGAACCCCGTGATAACAATAAACTGAATGCTAGAGCATGAACTATCTACGCCAAAATATACTTCAATAGCTCCGGGAGCATTCACCGATTCCCGGAACGAGGAAAGACTACCGATACCGAATTTCTCGCAAAAGATCGTTCGAGGTTTGTATTTTTTTTTATCAAGGTCGACCTTTCGCAAACTTCAGCCCAGAGTGGATGGGCAGGTCAGAACGAGATGTGTACCAAGTCGGGATAAAATAAATCCGATAGAAACAGAATAACAAGAGAGATGAAAAACGAAAGGAGAAAAACAAAAACACGTGATACGATGATTCACCGCTCATCAATTTGCATCCAGCATCGAACAAATAAAAAAAAACCAAAAATAACTTCGCCAAGCCCAAATATAACAATGGGAGGGTAAGAAGTGTACATGTCATGAAGGACTGGGTGATATTGACAAATTACAAAATCCCAACCTTGCTTTCGCGACCATTATACCAAACTCCTCATTTCAAGGTCTGGTACATGTACCTGTCTGATTTTTCTCGAATCAATATTTTCCGTCCCTTTTTATTTCATTTTTTTGCACCATTTTCGCCGCCCTTAGGAGACGTCGGATCGTCCTTTTTCCGCCAGAAAATTAAAACGCCCGAAATAAAACAACGACGCTATGATAAACGGGCGCGTGGACCTTTTCGTGAACATCACCTTTTGACATCGTTTTGCCTCCGTGTAAATCGAACACCTTGCTCCAGCACACAGATTACTCCCCGTGCAACGGAGAGGGCACGCCTCGAAGGACTCGCAATTTAATCATCGGTATTAATTAATTATCGACATCGACGTGAGACAGAGAGGGGTGGGGGGGGATTAGACGAAAAGCGTTCTCCTAACGATTTAAAAAAGAAGATCGAAAAACATCCCATTCCACCACCAACACGATATCCCTACGAATAGACCCGAACCGTATTGAAAGTCACGGAGGGATGATCCATCATAAACGCGGAGGGCCTCTTTCTCCTTTTTTAAATACCGTGGGACATGGCGGACAATGTGTCGGAAACCCAAGGATCCTTCAGCGCTCGCTGAAAAGTCTCGATAAAAATGGAGAGAAAGTGGAGGAGAGATGGAAAAAAAATTCTCATCTCGCTCTCTCTCTTCTCTTCCTCCTTTGCTTCTAGTCCCGAACAATTCAATCAGACCGGCGAGAGAAGGGAATAAAGAAGGGGGAGTTGCGGAAAAGGGATGAATCGGAGGGGAGAAGGTAGGGGGGGAGGAGGGAGGAAGGAAGAGAATATCGACAGGGGCAACTTGTTGTCCCACCCACCGACCCCTCCCGCTCCGCCCCATTCGTCTCGTGTCAATCCCATCTCAACATCCTCGCCGTTACTTAGAAAGGAGCGGCCCCCATTTTTATGATCACGCCGGCAACCCCCGTAAATAGACCGGCGCGATGATTCGATGTATCGATCACGAGGCACACCCTGTATCGCAGGGCATTCGACGTCGAAAATGAAATGTATCAACATGATGACGTAATGCATACGGAAGTCGACTCGTTACCGATCGATTTCTATCATATCAAATGCAAAATCGAATTTAAGGCGAATCGCGCCTACACGTTTGAAACTACTATCAACATAATTGCAGGGGTAGAAATGCTCAATAATCATCGGTCACTGAAAAACTGATCACCGACTAAATAAATCACAATGAATACTCGAACAAAAACGGTAAATACAGTGATTTTAGAAGTCCGATTACGAACGATTCGGTGTAAGTAACAGGGCTTACTCGAATGGTGATGAGAACGGTAGCTACTCTATCCAACTATCGAACTCGGTCGCTTTCGATTATCATTCGATCGAACTCGTATGAAGCACAAGGTAAACAAGTCGCCCTTACGAATTAATCCCTTGGTATATATACTACTGAGTCTACTCGCGGCTTTACAAGTTGGTCATACCGATAAATATTGTTAAAATAAATATCATAAACACGAAAATCGACATCGCCCAATTAACTCTGGAGAGGGGTGAATGAACAAACAGACCAGACTTAATGTTGCCTGAGTCAATAAGATATCACAGCCCAGGGAGAAATGGAATGGAATTCGATTTTGTCGCACGAATCCGACGTCCATCGGTGTTTCGACACTTTCAGCAATATTCAATTTCATCTGCACATCCCTTCATGTAAAACAACAGAATGAGGAGCAACTCTTGTTAGAATTCCGACTGTCGCTCCTGAGCCGGCACTTTATAAGGGTGACATTTTTGGGCGGGGGGGAGGGAATGTTTTACCATACTTGAATCTTTGGTTCTATCTCTCTCTTTGATCACCTGGAAGCGGTTCGGGCGAAAAATGTTGACGATTGAAGTTGGAGCAAACACCGCTCAGAGACAGTGCCAAGTTCCCAAAAAAAATGACAAGGGTCGCTGGAGAAACGTCGTTCACCGAATATTGATTAATCTGGTTCAAAGAACGCCGTGCGGTGTCAACTTGATGGTTACCTTACACTCGTTTTGCCAATGTCCAGGTGAGCAAAAAGGCAGAAAAAATAACAGAGTCCTCAACTCGCTCGAGGTAACCTATTACTTGAGTCGATATTTTGTAGTCGTGTAGAGGAGAAATTTCAAGTAGCAAATAGTTGCCAATCAAGGTTTAACTTAGCATATTTTTTTCCATCGAGGGACGGTGTTCGGGTAGATCCTGTGCCACGATAAGCAACTCTTGTGTCATCGTTACATTCCCCACGAATAACACGCTAGATTTCCCACTGCCACCTAGCCCGGGATGGGACGAGCCCACGTCCTATGGGTTTGAGGGTGAGCATGTTACCTGATTAACCCACCAAAATTCAATATATTAAATTATTACCGTTCGGGGCACTATGATGCCTATCCATTGATCGTAATTACCGGAGTAGTTATCGAGCACACATGCGTGCCTAGAATGTTAACAAGCGTAATGCCCACTGCTTTTAATAAAGTCGACTTTAAGAGCATTTCTTTTGTGGAATTCCATTTTAATGTGGGATGATAAAAAACTTAAGTAGAATTTCACGTGTTATTTATCAGCACGACAAGTTTCCGCGTATAAGGGACACCATCACGTGATGACGTTTAAACCCTGACACACCCGTCGCGTTCACGAACAAATCGAGAAATTTCACTGAGTGTTATAATTACACATTACTTTTTTATTTCTTTAACGGTTAATCCAAAACAGTCACGCTGTCCTTTAAGCACTTTGGACTTTAAATCAGAGCACAATTAATAAAAATAGGGATAAAAAATTTAAATAATATCTCAGAATTAAGACTTACAAATGGATACACTTTACACGAAAGAATTTACAACGGGAATCAAAGCAAGATAAAGCAAGTCATTCATTGTGCACACTGATGTACGTACGTTCACCGATAAGAGGGAGAGTCTGCTGATTAAGTCTGTGGACGATTAATTGGAAAAAAACTCATTTGAGGCTTAAAAGAGGAATGAGGGCACGGCGAGGGTGTGGAAGACGTTAGAGCTAAGGGAACACTGGCAAAGGAAAGACGGCGGTGGGGTCTTGGAATTGAACCGGCTTTCCGCTTTTGCGAGATGGGGTACGAGGAGGGAAATCTGGGAGATTACTTGGGAGTACACACGCCAGCTATTTTACGATATTGGTCTTTTTATTATTTTGATGAGCTTTACGACATTTATCTCTTCCCTCCCTCGCCTTGGTGTGCCACCCTCTTTCATAAGGATGAAAATCCTTTCCTAAAAGTAAACGGGACGTTTGGTCCATCCGCCGCGGGGATAATTTCTTTGTGCTGCGGGAAGCAAGAGCGAGAGTGGCAAAATCTGATTCAGAACAGGATCCAGACTGAAACGTAGCCTCATCCTTATATTTTAAGAGACGGCTTTTTCTGGCACATGTGACAAGCAAAATACATACGTACAATGAGTGTAATGAATGTCATTACGCACTCAACAACACCCATTTTTAATTAAAACACCAACGTAATTTCTAGATTTGTAGAACATTTCATGTCTAACACGCCATAACAACACGGGTTTTCCATTGCCCCCCATTGGCGACAGAAAATTCGATGTCTCAACGAGGACTTCTAATGATATAATGCTCAGTAGAATTAAGGACGTAGGAAGCCCATAAGCCAATTTACATTCTTGATGCATCACCACTTTTCCGGGGCGTCATGTTACGTATATTCCATAGACATTTAGACCCGTTAGTTATGATAAATCCCTCCTCATGTAAACATTAATCTGTACAAACATTCCGCTTTTAGGCCATTCGATGATTGACCTCTTTAACTTTCTGCTTCGAACGCATGCGACGCAAAATAAAAGAAATTAATGAAAAATATTGATAACTCGAAAAAATTTGCACGGAAATACGAATGAACTACGAAGATGATGATGAAAATGCACTTTCTTTACAAATCTTCTACAAAACAAACGTAACGAAAATGCATTCTTCGGAATGAGCAAATGACAAGTTGAAATTACAATGGCCTTATCTCTATTTAACGCTGATTTCTTCTGGAGAAGAAATAACTTTTTCTGAAATAAAATTTTCCGACAAAAATTACATTTAATACTGACTCAAAACCCAAATAAAAATGAAAATTTCTTTCAAACTCCACGAGCCAAATTCTGGAGAATTGGGTTTCAAAATCATTTCAATTTAAAATGTTCACGTTTGATAACAAGAAACACACATTCCCTTTAAAAAGAGGTCACACGCCCACAAGTTAGAGGTCACGGCTACCTGTTTTGATTTGGCGCCACCGAGCTCTTTGAAGTGCGAAGATTTTAATGTTTAGCTCAAATGGAAATATTATTAACGGAAAAAAACTCGTACATGAAGGAAAATAAATAAAATTTCAAGCACCAACATTTTCGTGTACAGAGCAAGGAGTAAAAAAGAGAAATATTACGCATATTCTGCATTTTAAAAATGAATAATTATTGAGTTCGACGTTTTAAAATGCCTGAATCTGAAGAATTACACGAAGAAAAGGTCTAATGATACCTTAATTAATCATCAATAATGTTATTGCTTCAATGTAGGACATCTGATCGCGGGAATTTCTTAAAATAGATGATATCGGGGGAATATGAAATATTTCCCTATGGCTGGCATTTACTAGCCTACAGGCACTTCGGGTGAGATAATTTTACGTTGCCTTGAGACGCCGGAGTGCATGCCATTGAAAACCAATATGCCGAAAGGTTTGACCCTTGCCTAGTTATCGGCTATCCATTGACCACCAACCGACTCCTGTAAACGGCAGTACCTCATCCTGTATCCTTGAGAAACGGGTCTCAGGAGTCGCGGCGTATTTCTGTCCAACCACTCATCTAACAATTTTCGAGCTTAAAATTTAATCTGGAAACACAAGACGGTCAAGAGTGAGGATGAACTTTGGCAGAGCAAAGACGGCATATCAAACGCCACGCGCCATTGTGGAAGGCGGAGCACCGCATCTCGTCGAAATTTCGAGTTTGTGGGAGATGGGTAAATGGGTACTCACGCGAGGGAGGGAGGAAGGAGTCGAGAGGTCGGGTACCTCCACACCCCCTTAATTCGGGAATCGGGAATACAAACGGAGCTTTCGGGAGAGGGGAGGGGAAGGAGGAAGGGTGGTGGGGAGAGGCAGCTGACGGGAGCGGGGAGGAAATAGAGGCTTAACAGGTGAGAGGGATGGGGGGACGCAGTCGCTGTGGAGGAAGGGAGGGAGTGGGGAGGTTTGAGGGGACGTAGAATCCAGCCACGCCCTCCTTCCCATATTGACCGAGTAGCTGAGAATGGAACCATCTTAGTGTGTCCCACGGACCGGCCAAGTTTTCGCGCGGAGACAAGACTTAAAAAAAATTATGATGATGATAACATCGAGTATTCACCCTTCTGGTCCGCGATGGTGGGCACGGGAGAACATAATGGGCACAAGGGTTAGGACTGGAGTTTATTTTTGGTGATCAGTTGTCCTATAAATCTTCTCTCCCCCTCTCAACTAAAGATGGGGAAAACGAGTTTGGATGGAAGGCACGGATGAATTTCCACCACTACCCAATCCTTTGCTCAAGTTCCTAATACTGGGCTGTGGAGAGAGTATGCTTCTTTCTTTTGATATAGACTACTAAGTAGGGTCATCAACGTTTAACCTTCGAGCAAAAACAAGGATAGTAGCAGGATTTTTTTCCATTGGGCTATCGTGGTACTAATCTATACCGAAAGAAATGACTACATCTTTCGTAACTAGCAAGCTTGAACAGACACCGTGATTTCAACCTAACATTTCACGGAAGCTCCAATGGAGTAGGAGAACTGAATATAGAATTATGTTTATCTATAGGATTTCGAAATGTTTACTGCACTTGAAAGAATTTAACGACAAATCTATTTGCGATCACTTTCCCTTCTTAACCCCAGTTCTTTCTATACCGCCAAATTTGCGCAGTTACTTTCAATTACTGATTTGTGATTACAACAGTGGGGTGTAGCTTACAGTTAAAAGAATTAAAATCTCACAATAGGGTCCCGTTAATGGACCGAACTTCCGAGGAAAGTCGCGTGTCCGAGGAAGAACTCGTTTAAGGGTGGCAAATCGCGTCGCCTGGAAATTGCTACAGTGCGATCCGATGTGGCACCCTCTCCAAACTTCCGCCTGGAACGCAAATAAAATATCAGTGCGACAATTTCACAAGCGATGGGAATATTAAGAAAACAATAACGACGTCCATTACCGCCTTCGGTTTCCTACGGACACACTCCGATCGAAAAACGTTCATTCCACTTGGGCGGTCAGAACGCAGGTTACCTAAAGTAGATCGAGGCAATAAATCGAATTGATGCGGTCGAAATTGAATTTGTAGCGCACGGGCGTTCTTCGTCGGTCGCCGAAGGTGGTCCCTTCATCGACGTGTGGCCGAGCATGAAATGACCGCCGGGCTCCGTTTGAAAGAGCACAACGCTCCCTCCGTCGCGTGAATTCTCCGCTGCCCGCCTGTCAAAATCAATAATCAAATTCAACTCGTTAACATGCGGAATCGAGCCGGTATTGGCGAGTGGTGATGATGGATCCTTGCTGCTGCCAATACGTTGTTTTGCGAGGGTCTCTCAACAGACCAATCGAGGACTGACTGATTGGAAGCACAAGGAATGGGGGTGGGGGAAGGGAAATGCATGGCTCGGATGGTGGGCTAGTAGATTCCAGAGTCATCAAGGATAACATTCTCGCATTCTTTCGGGATCCGGAATGCAAGTATTGAAGTGCATTTTTGAAAAATGAGTTATTTTCGTTCGCACCCTCCTTGAATTTAAGTCGTAGAAAGGTTTTCGTGGCCTGCATTCTGGATTTCGATTTAATATGGGCTCAGAAGTAATTTCAACCAATAATATACGACTTGCCAAGTTCTCAAGAACGGAGAGGTCTTTCAACTTCCATTGTTATTTTTAATTTGAGTCGTAAAAGAATAAAAAAATCAAAACAGCTAATGGGCCATGAATGTTAAATTTAACTTCTGATATTTTAGACTGACATTGAAAGTGTTGATCATACGCTCCACTGACACGCCAGTGAGTGCTTTCACATTATTATTCTCCCATTGATTTGTGGATGGACGTAAATTTTTAGCATACAAGTCGAACAATAATCACCTAAACTCTATCCACTCAAGTTATGAACCGCCCCATTCCGCGATTGGATGAGGTTGTTTAAATCATGAACCCTGATCACTCCTACTACGGATAAACGGAACAAGGGACTACCTTGCTTTAAGTATATTTCCAAGACACGAAGTTATGTTTTCAATCATTTCATGACAGGCAATGTCCTCAGATCACCGCTATAGAACGCCTCTGCTCCGCAAAACACCGAGGAAAGGAAGGGTAACAGACAATAAAATCGATCGATAAGTCGGAAAACACGTTCATCGGCAGTCAACGGCTCCTGCATTTTCTTCCGATTTCTCATTTAGATTCCCTCGACCGTCCGTTGCGAGCCCCGCCCCCCAGCAATTTGCATCGGAATCTTCACGGGGGGATGATGCTTTGAAGTGGTCTGGTGATTGACTGTAAAACCTGCGCATGCAATAAAATGGATGTTGGGAGAGCCTAGCGGCAATCATGACGACTTAATTCTTCTTCTTCGCAAAAGATGCTCAATTAGTGAACTTTATGATATTTATCGACGAAATAATTCGCTGTTAACTATACGTTAGGATTTAGAAACTTGTAATAGGGCTGTGATGGCTCGGAAATACATCCATATCTGGATCCACATCCATCTCTCTCTAAAAGTCAAAGAGTAAGTGGCAGGGGGTTAATTCCAAATTAGGCTCGCGACATCAAATTTAAGTGCTGATTAACAGTATGTTACCAATACTTATGTTAATTATATCAAATTATGGATATCATTTTTTACAACAGCTAAATCTTTGTCTTTGTCCAAGTGTAAAATAATTCTCTAAGCTTTTAAGACGAGCTGCTAGTAAGAAGACAATAAAATAGGGCCCACATATAATAACCAGCACGTACTAAAATAAAATAAATGTCTTTTCCTACCGCTATCCTACCACGAAAGGTGATTTAAAAAAATTGATAAAATATACGTCCTGAATCATTTTTAAAGTAATATTTAAGTTCATTAAATGAAGAACAGAGGAAAAATACATTGTGTTCTTCATTTAATGAATATGAACTTACACAAAGTTGAGCAAGAAACCGAATCGAATACGTAATATTTAAGCTTTAACTAAAATTACAGTTGTGAGTTTCTTGACCACCAATTTTGTAGTAAAATGTGTAGCTTTCTTGCATTATGCAAACTTTACAGTGTTCTTCTGAAAGGGGAGGGAAACTTAATGAGCAAAGACGAGTTTTTATACTCTGCAATAGACGTTTTCTTTCTCTCCGTTATGGCATTCAAATGACAACAATCCAAGCCAAAGCATTACGAATATGTCGCGCTTCAGTTCACAAAAAAAATATTAACATGGTACTTCCGGTTTCATTGCATAGGTGAACTCTTCAAGCACACATTTCTTACAGGACACATGACAATATATATGTTATAAAACCGGTTATACCGCGTTGATAAATATTTAATGAATTTTAAAAAGTTCATCTTATCAAAATGAATGTTCATACGGTTGAGCCCGATATTATTGACAAGTTTCAATCAGATATTTAACGGCTTTTTTGCAACATTTAATGAAGCTTTTCAATCTAACACAATCAAAAATGGTTTCCATAGCTATGTCTAATTGAACTATTACGAATGAAGCAGAATTTAAACAGGAGATAAAAAAAGAATTCAAAATTATCGCCTAAAAATGAGAGAAAACAGCATTAAGAAAATCGAATATTCATCGGATTGCTTAGGAAAGACAAAAAGGGATACAAACACTGAATGAGACATAGCGAGGCATAAGAAGTTATTTTGTCACCCTGGCAACAGCAAGTGCATCATTCACACGAAAAATTAAACAAATATTATAGTAGAGTTTGATTAGCCAAATGCCATTAAACTAGAAACGGAAGAGATACTATATTTCCCAAAAGATATGAGAACTAATTTCGACTAAGTCTACGTGAAACAAAACACAGTGCCAAATTCATTGACAAATGATGAGATGATTTTGTGTCAGTAATTCACAAAAGCGAAGAACCGGAAAAAACTAAAAAAAACTAATTGAAAAATATGAATATTGCTCAGGAGTCCATACAGTATCGTTGAAATAAATATGTTACGGCCTGGAGATTTTGCTCATTACCCCGTTGAGACTAAAATAAAATAAACGTCAATGCCAATAGAATTTTCATTTGCATTAGATTTCCGGGGAGAAGTGAACGCCTGAAAATGGAAGAACATCAACTGTTTCTCACGATAGTCAATGTAAAACATAAGTTTGCATTAAGTTTCATCATTTTCTACTCAAGAGCTGAAAAACCTCTAGAACTAATGGACGTACGATACAATACAAACAAGGTGTGTCCCAAAAGTAGTAAAACTGATTCAATTTAAAAAAAAAGCATGGCCAGAATTGAAACATTCATTCGAAAGTCTTCGAAGTAGCACCCTTGCGCGTCCATGCACCGCTGCCAGCGGGTTTTCCACGCCTCGTACGCCTTCTGGTAGGCGGTGCCCAGAATGCTGCTAAGGTCCCTCGTCATGGCCTGTTGTAACATTTCCACCGAGCCGTGGTGACGTCCTTTCAGCACGGATTTGAAGCGGGCGAAGAGAGGAAGAAGTCTAGGGGCATTTTCTAAAAACTTTTTACTCTCAGTCATATGGTCGAGAAGCTCTTGACAGATCCGCGTGCGAGTTTCCCTTTGATCGTTCGAGAGTACTCACGGCACCAAATTCGCACACACCTTTCTCATGCCCATGTGTTCGGTCAAAAGTCGATTTACATCACTTTTAGGGATGCCAAGTTCATCAGAAACCATGTGAACACTTATTCTGCGATCCTCGTGCAATTAAGCCTTAACTCTTACAAGATTTTCGTCGGAGGTCGAAGGGAGTAATGGACGTTCGACGTCTTCAACGTCTTCTCTACCCTCCCGAAACCACTTGTGTCACTCAAAAACAACCGATCTACCCATGGCGTTATCAGTATAAGCTGCCTTGGGCATGTCAACAGTCCCTTTCCCGGTTTTGCCTAGTGTCACGCAAAAGTTGATGGCGCAGTAGTGTTCTAATAAGCGGTTCATGACGGAGCGTAACGAGGTCTCATTATAGATGTTTCGCAAACGAACGATCCGCACTCCGCAGGGGCCGCGAGCCAACTGCCACCGGCCTCCAGCCTTTCCTGAGACTCCCCTCCCTCGAACCCAGCCAGAGAAACTGCCGCGAGTCCGATCGTCTATCCGGGAAAAAATAAGTCATACGAGTACTACTTTTGGTACAGACGTTGAAATAATGGACCACGCACAAAAACTATGCGGAATGGCAGCCGTATTTATTAAGGATAATCATGCTGGTTATATAAACAAATGGGTTGAGTCCACCACCACAATTAATACAAAGACACAGCGTTCAACTAAAGAAAAAAACACAACAGTTGCTAATAATAAATGAAACTGCATATAAAATACACCAGAGGACAGAAAAGTTTCACTACGTGAACTCGTGCAAAGTTATCCCGGAGCGCAGGATATTTCCAATTTTCTAAGGATAATAGTCACATTCTCACTCAATTTACCGAATCCTCTTCATTTGGACGTATAGTATTTAAAAATCGAGTAAATTGCATCAATATATATATATATATATATATATATATATATATATATATATATATATATATATATTAATATATAACAGAAATTCGTTAAGGGGCCTATTGAAGTAAATTCAGTAATTCGAAATCTCTTACATTTGTTAAAAAAGAGTAATAAGACATTATAACTGATTTTTATACTCCATTGAATATTCATAAATTATTTAATAAAATAAAATAATAATTTATCTTCGCAATGATCGATAGCTGCATTTCTCTATTAAGCAATAATATCGCGATATTATAACGTCATAATATCGTTGCGATGTGATATGACATCATGATGTATAATGTCATTCGGTGTCAAAACTTACAATTCTCAACAGGCTGTCTCAATTCAGAGAAGAAATCTCAAAAGCACACTCGCCGGTTTAAAACTTTGATATTTAGTTGACGTGATTCTTCGATAAGAAATGCGAAGGCGGTCGAACGAACACAACGCTCAAGTTACTTAATAGCCATGCTTGCAAATCACGCCAGAGGTTTGATAAGCGAAAATTAATCCACTTCTTGTAAACTTAATGGGACATAAACAACGGAAAACATTTATGGAGAAAAAACCTTAATTTGTGTGATAAGACGAACACTAGTTGAAAAGCAATGGCAATAAAGAAGTCAAAGTGAGTCCATTGAAAAACTTTAAAACAAACATAAAATATTTCCAAAGAGCTCACGCGTGTGCGATCTGGTGGAGAGAATCTTTACCGAAACCGATGCTCTTCAAATAAACTCGGCGTAGAAACAAAACTCTCCAGTGACGCCAGAAACTGTTTTATTAAACCTCTTCACTAAAAGAACTTAGCATTATGTTAATAAAAATAAAACTGTAAAAAAAATCAATATACGGAATGGAGTAAAAAATTAACATACCGAATTAAAATTGAATTTGTCAGCGACAAATATCATCCATTTGGAGCCTATCAGAGAGTTTCTCATAGAAGACATAATTACATCTGTTGGATACGTATTAAACGAAAAAGGCGCAAAACGGCTTTGTGACGGAAATGTTTGCAAGAAACAATTTTTTCCAAACTGAATAAATTGTAACTAATATGTATTTAATTAATGCATTAGCAGTAAAGACAACAATATGCACTTATAATTGTTAGAGAGAATAACTAAACATTTATCGTTCATGTACTCCAATCCAGCCATGCCATATAATTGTAAACATAATATGGCTGTTAATAATTATAATCATCCATCTGTAAGTCATATGCAACAGACCATTTGTTTGTCGATAGTGTAAATGCTTTGCTAACTTCTTTCCTATAATTACAAGGTTTTTTAGAGCCTAATTTGCTAAAGTTGCCATTTTCACAGACAGAATTTGGATTTCGGCCCTCCAGCACCTACGGTTGGTCAAGATGACCCGATTAAATTCCGAAGGGTTCAGGAAACTTTGCCTTATTAAATATATCAGAACTTTTCAATCTCCTATACTATACAATCCGTATACTATACAATAATACAGAATCATCAATCTAGCATTAGGAAAAATTTCATCTCCCGCTTCCATTCATGCGATTTTATCACCACAAGCACACAAACTGACTAAGAAAAACCAATTGGAATTGTGTATGGAATTTCTTACTCATTCAAAAGTGCCCAAAATATAATATAATAATAAAATAACCTCATAGGCATACGCTAAACCTTTTATGTAGATTACTTTGCGTAATAATGATGGCTCAAGTTTTGAAGAACTGGCTGTCTCCCTAAACCAACCTAGTTTCGATAACTCAACAATTTATAATACAATAAAAGTTCCAAGATTGCTATGAATATTATTAAATCGATAGAGCGTCACTGAATTGAATATTAAACCCTACCTCAATGTTTAAGTCATGGAAATTATGCACATTCCGTATTTATGGCATTACGGAATGCAAAACGATTGTACTCCATGAATCAAACAGCATTACTGGACATCCTAGCAGCGTTAACGCCAGTTCTATTTATAAACGACCTCATTCAGTAGATATGACATTCCGGAATCTTTCATCCTTGGGGCAGAGATGGATCATGCAATTGTGACATTCTCGAAAGAATTTTCTCCGCGTGTCACCCTCCGCCTACCCTCAATTCGCTAAGGCTATTCGGCGACGACGTTTCAAACGAAAAGCTAGTGAGGTAATAATAACTGGGGGGGATAACACGCTTTTAAGTATACCCATGCCCTTGATGCGTCTCGTGATCGAAAAAAGTGTGAGACGAAGCAGATGACAGGGCTCCTGGTGCGATGGAGGGATTGTTGTGGAGTCACACCCTTCGACTCTCTCAACCCCTCTTCAACAACCCCCCCCCGCCACCTCCCAATTGCCGTCCCTCCATTCTGCACACACACTCGCGGAGAAAAAATAGAAAATCGTTGCAACTTTCACTTTGACTGCTGCACTGCGACAAGACCCTCCCGACTCCTCTCTCCAGCCGAGGGCAAAAAGCTTTTATCTCCAGATAAACATCACCCCGTGTTTCCTCCTCACCTTTTGCCACCCTCCCCCGGGGAACACAATGCCGAAGAAAAAAAAAACCTCTTCGACGGGCGTCGATGCGTCGGGAGTCCACGTTGCCAACGATGCGCGGGAAACGTGCGAGAGATTTTAAGGTGGCTGGATCAATTTTAGTGTGCGCATAGATTATAATAAATTGGTTCCTAAAGATCGTCGATGTGTATACACGAGGAAACATGGTATATAATCGGGGTAGCTTGATCAAAAATTGAAGATTTTTCAAAAAACTTGAATGAAATAACCTAATGGTGGACGCGATTTTTCCGCACAAACTAACTTTCGCCGAAAAATGTTCAGATTATAATCACCATGCTTTTTTATCGCAATCTATTGCCAACCGCCATTTTCACGTCAATTAAATTTAAAAAAATATCAATTGCATCTTTTTTTATTCACGCAATTTCGAAGTAGTCAACATATCATTTAACGAACGCCAAAGTTCGAAGTATAATCACCAAAATATTCCACAGATTACTAGAAATATGGCGAATACTCTTAACTGTTTATAAGTACTGACAAAATTAAGTTATTGAAATTTCTAGGCAGTAATAAAAATAGTGAAAAAATCTAAAACTCCCTTGATGATTCACGATTACTCCAGCAATCGTCAAGAAGGGTCTAACTAAATATTGGACAGAATATCGAAGTTTCCGAAAGAAGCATCGAAGTCGCACAAAAGAACCATCTGAGTGAAAAAGATATTATTTTTCTTCAAATTTTGACCCTTGAGATAATCCTTGAAGCATATAAAAGCCTTTTATGTGCAACATTTATAAGAATAGGATATTAAAACTGGGTTTTTCATGTATAACGTCCAAGGACCCACACTGCGTCACGTAGAGAGGAAGGATCTCGTTCAGAATGACTTAGAGATGGGCAGGGGGTTTACAGGAAGCGTGGCCTCATTAGGCAAGTACTTTGATTTTGATCGATAAGCAGGACATAGATAAATAAAATAAGGTACTATTGCACACCAGAGCGTGGAAGACTCAATCGGCATCTATAAAACTGACGCCATTTCCGTCTTAAATCGGTAAAATCTCTTCGTTATAAAGATTGAGAAAGATAGCACCACAATTGTACACTAAAGTTTTCACTTAAACATAACAAAGGGTGTTCGTGAAAAATGTTATGTGGAGTTTCTCTCCGATTCCCTCCCCCTCTATCGTCTATTAATTCACCAATTCACACAACCGCAAAAATTTGAAAAAAAATGTGCAATGGGGTCACACAACGTTAGCTTGGGGGGTGGAACCTTGTTGGCAAATAAGAAAAGAGGACGGAGTTGGATAGAAAAGGCAGAAAAAACCTGTTGCGAAACTTATTGACAGCCCAAAAGTAGAAAGAGCCTATCATCTCAGAGGTAAAACCTTCCAGTTCTTACAATATGCCCTTAATGCCAACATACCATGGTTCTTTCTTATGATTTGACGGTGCCCTTAGGGTTGCGTCACTTACCTGAATCACTCCAGCGATTCTCGTCGGACGAACAATCATCATTATTTTATGATGAAATAAATATATGTGCCATATGAACGTGAAATAGGTATTACAATTAAGCGATGCAATATTGAAGATAGTGATAGGGAGGAGGTTTGGCAAGCGAGGTGGAATGTAGGCGGAATTGAAGAGGGGTTCATTGTAGTATGGGGTCAGGTTGTCTTTCAGACCGGGCTACGAAATGTAGCGGCGTTATATTTATGTTCATAAAAACTTACCTTAAAAACTTTAGTCTACCACATAATTCCGAATTTCAAAATCCACCTGAAGCATGAAATTAATATTGAAAAAATGTATGCTCCTTTCTCATGAAAATGAGTGATATTGAAATTTCTTTTTCGAGAAGTGTAAATCACAATCCCTTAGCCCATCATGGGCATCGCACGACACAATAAATTCAATTTGGACGCCAGGTGCCAACCTGCGGTTGGGGAGGATACAGGACGCGGAAGAAAACCGACGAACACATGGCTGAATTTGTGGAGGAGGGCTGGGAAAACACTCGAGGCCCGGTAAATCCACCGTCCTTGGCAATTCATCAGATTTCCACTCGACAGCTCGACATGCCACTCATTTACCCTCTTCGGTCCCTTGTCTTTTCCTTTTTCCACTTCTCCAAAACCGGGACCCGAAAAAAGCGCTCTCTCGTCACACATTTCATTCGCTTATTCAAAAATTATCCTCAAACGAAAACGGTGACATGCTGTAACACACTATCCGCAAAAGCACGCACCTAGTTCAGTGGAGGGCGGAAGGTGGATGTACTTTACTCTCAATGCATTGCGTTTTTGCAATTCAAGTGAAAATGGACCAAAGATGTTTTTCCCAAATAGACCACGCAATCTACCATAGCATAAAAAACAGGTTCTATATTTTTACCTGAACTTGGGTATGAAGGTAATTTAAGTGTTATCATGTTGAAAGTAAATATATATCATTTATTTTATCCACATACCCCGGCGTCTGCGATCGTAAACTCCGCAATTTCCCTCACAAGAAATCATGGACCAGCCCGTGAACTGGCTCGGTTATCATTTCCATCAGACGCTTCGGCCCACATTTTGAAAGGTAAGCGAGGTAAGGGGTGACAGGGTCTGACCACAAATTCGCCACACAGGCAAATCTTCTTGACAATGAACTCTTATCACGCAGCCTCGGACGTGAGGCCTCGCCGGCAAAGATAAGCTGCTGCAGGATTGGTTCGCTGTAACTGGTGGGCTCTCGGCATGACCGCCGGATCAGACACAATAACCCCAACCACGCACAACTGCACGCAGCAAGCCTGAGAATATGCGTCACTATCCTCTACGACCTTGAACTCGCAATAGATTTTGCACGAAACGAGCCCCGCTAACCTGATAAGGAGCCACCCAATCGATGACGCAAAAAGTAGTACGACGCTGGGAGTTAGCGCAAGTTGCGATAGCCGTGGTAATAAACGCGAAGGTTGCCTCGATAGGTTTACGGTTGAGCTCAATTGGCACTTTCAAAAAGTCCTACGGTGTGTACACACACTCACATTGAGTCTCAAGGGCCAGGTTCTTTCCCTGTGACTCCGCATGTTTCCACACAGTCCAGAAAATCATCCAGCTGTATTGAAGTAGGAGGCGCGTGGCGGGGAGTGTTGGGACACACCACCCATGCATCATAAATATTAGTTCACAAGCAAAATTTTTACCTGAATCTGCAAGAATATAAGTTTCATCTGATGCGTAATATACGCGTTTCACAAGATCCTAAAAGCTCATTTCATTTCCTTCACAGCCGGCAGATTGATCGCATTTGTCGGTCGATTTCAAGTGTGCTATTTTCATTAAGAATTCGCGCTCTATTATATTCGCAACACAAGAAACCCACTTATTTACCTGAACGACCTTCGTCTCCCTCCCTTAATTATTTCGATAAAACAAAAATTAATTCAGGCCTTTTAACAATTATGAAAGTCGTTTTGACTAGTTCACATTGTTTACGATTGGTGCCCAAAATTTCTCTAGTTAATTTTGGAGTGAAATCAATTCAACTGAGCTAGTGCAACGAAGATTACTTGAATTTAGTAGCATGCTTTTAAGCAAGCTTTGTTCATAGATTCTATGCTGTGCACATAGTTTTTCCCAGTCTAAGAAACTCATGACATATCTGCTTACAAATAAATATCACCACAAAAACGTGAATTGAAATCGTAAGTTTGAACCAAGGTTCACAAAATGCACTAACAGCAAAAATGTTCCCAATAGTCATCTCCAGGGTAAAACTTGCATTGTGAGCTGAAGTTTAGCCAAACCCATTCCACATATGGTAACAGTATATCACGGACAAAAATATTAAAACAGCGCATACAAATAACGAGCATGAATACGAAGCCAAAGAATTAACGCTACAACTATTCTGAGCAATACCTGAAAATAAATAACTTTTTATGGTTACTTATCTGAAGTTATTTAAATGTTCTTGTTATCACTACATTTGTTCCGTTGGAATTTGATTCTATGAGTCTGCATCGAAGCTGAGGTGAGAACATGGAGACTGACCTACGCATCAAGGAGGGATGAGATGTATGATTCTCTTTCTTTCAGGGCTCAAGATCCCTCTGCTCCAACTACGCGTACTTCATAAATGCCGAAAATCAGAGCGCGACGGACACTCTCCGCAATTCGAGTAGAGTTAGTTTGTTATGCTTAGTTTTAATGTCTATAAGTTTTCTCGTCTCCCTCACAGCTGGTCTCGCCACGCACATTTGTCTACAGCAACAGGACGGAGTATCCTACGATGGAATCCTTGCCAATAATTTTGGTAAGTATTTTTTAAAAGTGGTATGCAGGGATTACGTTCACAGCGCATGTACGGCTAATTTTTGGAATGAGTATAAATGCATGTCCTTTATCCAAAATAAAGGAAATTTTACACAATGACACAATTTAAAATACATTTTATTTTTTCAAAGGTGAACATTGAAATATCGTTAAACAAAAAAAATAAGAATCATGCAAGTGAAGACGTTTTGTTACTGCGGGCGTAATCATCAATTCATCTAACGGCTGATCTTTATGCAATACTCTTAGTCGGTTACACGAAAAGCTATTACGGTGCTAGTAATCTTCTCGTAATTTTTAACCAATTACTTCTCTACAAATTGCTTCTCTGTGAAGGTACCTGCAATGGAACGACATTACATTTGCAGTTCTTCATCAGCGTACATACTACAAAAAATATGACGAAACTACAACATGACTGGACTGTATTTTGGAGATACAATTTCCAAATAATAAATAAAATGCTAAACGAAAACTCTAATCGCTAGGGACGCTTTCAAAAACGACAAAAGCGAAGATAAAATAAAAACATTTCCCTTAGGCGTTTACCCATAAAACTCAACTACTGTTCGTATCAAACGGATACCTACATTATGCGTAATTCGGTCGTCAAATGAACCAGAAAACACGTGTTCGAGTCCAAGAGGATAATTCACTAATCCACTTCCTAAGATACGACAACCCATTAATCCAACCACTGGTCTCGCTTGGCTACATACTTCCGTGGCATTTGAAAGGTGTAAATCGCATAAATCCTTCCGAGCTTGTTTCTAAGCAGGTATTTCCATTACACAATTAACGTCCCTTTATGGCAAGTTATAAGGCTTTTCCCCAACGTCCCGCACTGCTAGGAAGGAACTATTAATTTTACCTGATGTATATTACGTACCTGAAGATGCCGCAAGTCGGTGAAACGCGTTGTACCGTATAATAAAATCTGACGAAAAGTACGAGTCTTTCTTTTTAGTACGGATATTAATTTTACGTTCATATTTTTTCCATTTACAATTGGGCATGATAGAATAACATGATGAGCATTACGTAAGCTTTGTCCAAAATGTAGCATAATTCTGATAGAAAATGTTTATCTGTCCTGCAACCAGAAAGTAAAAGGCTTTATTAAGGCTGTACCCCACAATTAAGTGATCAAATAGGACATTTCTTATTTTTTCATAACCCATACTCTCTCGGTTTATGTCACCATAGGTTGGTATTATTGACGCTCGCCAGCTAATTTAAATATTTTTCGAAAAATAATGCATCCGACATCGATATTATCCTGAACTGCGGCTTTCGGAATGAGTAATTTCCATCAATACCCATGGATGAAATATTTCGGCTCGCAGAAATATTTCACTTTCAATGTTTACTCGTCTTGCTGTTTTATATGACCTAAAAATTCCACATTTTCGACGTTACCCACGCTACACTCATTCATGCAATAGAGCATGATATAAATTTAGGTATTCGTTGAGTGAAAGAATATCTAAGACAAACACACGTGACTTACTGCTTGGAATATGGGAGAGAAAAAAATAGTACTGCTCTCTCACCGAAATTATAGAATTACGAAATCATCGAGGATGGCACATTCTTTTGCGAGTCAAATGAAGGACACCTAGTCGCTGGTTAGCACGGAAGTACATAAAGGGTTATCAAACTAGGGAAACTCGCGGTTACGGATCTTTCTTAGGGTTACTGGCCGAGAAATTTTAATTTAGCCCTATAACGATGACGGGTGGGCACGCGCCCTCGTCTAGCGTGGAGATAAAAGAGTTCGTCGAACGTGGCAAAGGTGAAAATTGAACTTGAGAGGAATCCTTCCCCATCCCCCGATTCGGAATCCAATTAGGCGGAACATAACGTCGCGGTACCAAGGCCTGTGCAACCGTCGGAAACGACTCGCTCATTTCTCCTCGACGGGAAACTACATAACTCTCGGTGACGTTCAGACGACTATTGTAGGATCCTTGGGAATAATGTGCAAGTATGATTTATTAGATATTTATTGGGAGATCCAATCGACAGATGAGGCATCTGAATCCCTAGTGAAAGGGCACTCAAAGTCTAGGAAGTATTTTACGTATCGGAAGATGGTACCCGACGTCAGCATTAAATTGCTCTCCGATTGACGGATTTCGCCATGACATTCTGAGCGCTACTTAAATATCAGTAGAAAACAATTCAAGTTCAGTAATCCATCTGCCGGATGGATATTAAACTGCTGAACCTCTTGCCGCCAATTAGAGTAGGGCTATTCAGACACCGGTTTTTCTGAACCATAACTCCGCTCTCTGATGTCATAACTATCCTCAACATATAAACGCATGCGTCATAGTTCAAAAGGCCTCAGCTGTCGGCCGACTCGACTAAGAAAGCCGTGGAGAGGACGACGACCTTTTGTATAATGAATATTGATCTGATGCCTACATAAAGACCGTGCATATCATGTTTTACACTTAGGAAATATCTTTGCAATTGGAGAAACAGGGAAACTACTGGCATCACAATCTAAAAACTGCGGCTTGGGAATGTAGCACGTGTCATTTACGTAGTATAAGTACATGTATTACGGGTGCGGTTCACGATTTTTCGATAGAAGGTCCTCAATGGAAAAATAAAACTGAAAGCAAGTTCTCAAACGAGTCGAAATCGTGACATCACAAAGTGATAAACGCTGGTTATAAACTTGAAATCTGATCGTGAACTGAGAACGAAAAACAAGTATTTGAATTCATAGTGAATTATCGCAATATGGGTGAGTAATCTACGAGCCAAACAGCCACTCCTATGGTCTGCCGCAACCTCCCTCAAATTATTCTAGAGATGCAATGTGCATAGTCGATCGTTTCTAGTAGCACCGTCCAAAGCACAGACTGACCCCAGTGTGCTTTAGTGCCCCTGACATCGAAAGCGCATTGATTCTGAGCACCATCAGCGCTCCTAAGGTGACCTTCGCTGACTCTAGTGAGCTCCTTGCACCAAGCGGGACACACCGCCCCCTTGTCAAGCCAAAGACCAACCCTCCAGCCGAGGAACCAATGCAATATGCACAATGACGCACTCTCACAAACATAATCAAGGAGGGACGATGGAATGCACAAAATTAAAGCAATTGGAAACTGAAATACTCAGCAGTTTTCGTGGGATTATCGATGGGGCCAAATAATTCGCAAAAGCGAACTCAAAGCTGATTCAGTAAAACCATGATTTCCAACGGTAATGAACGGAAATGTGCAAAATGAGTGAGGAATGTGACCCGTGCAACAATTATCTGGCAGATGAGAAAATTTCTCTGCCGTTGAATAAGGCTATTAAACAAGACTCAGCGGTTGCTTAAGAAATTCCGATGGGGCGATAGGGCACGGCAACCGGAAACAGACTGGCGGACCGCTACGGGCAATTACGTGCCAAAAATAACGGGACGATTCGCGCATTTAACTTCGTATTTCAACTTCGACTTAAGACGCCGAAAAACTACTCCACAGGAATTCTTGACGAGAAAAAAGGAAATTTTCTTGGTGCTCACGTCTGTCAAAACTCTGACGTCGAATGCATTAATGGCCAGTGTAGCGAAACCCACTTCGGTTAGTTAACAGAGTTAACCTCTCCGGAGCAGGCAGTAACAGCAGCAAACAGTAAGGTTCATCAGTAACAGTTAGTTTGGAGTGTTATGACCTAAAGAATAGGGTATGTCAAGTCAAGGTCTTGATTTCCATCATATAGAACTGCTCTACCCTGAACTCGACAGGGGGGGAGTCGATAAAATGTTAGTTTCGGTTTCTGTAATCGTAAATTTTAATTGTATGAACCGCAATAACCAATTATTGTCCGTTGATATCAAACATCAATACACCATCCGATGATGAAGTCCGTACATGAAAAACTTTCTTGTGCAAAGGACTTAGTGTAACCACATCAAAACCCGTTCTGCACTCGTTTCGTTAAATTCTTCACTGAATGTACGTACATTCAAGAATTTAAGTTACTTCTTTTGTCCTGAGAACGACTCCAATTTCTGGATTAGAATATTTGCACACATGTAACGCTCTAATCAAACATAAAATAAAAAGAACTCGCGCGTAAATTCTAACGCATTCTCTAGTCATAATTTTCAACGCAAAAAAATGAGTGTTTAAAAGTGGGTGAAAACCATCCGAAAATAAGGAAATATTACAGGGACAGAACATACCTCCGAAAGAGAATATGATATTATTCAAGATTAAATATTACAATAGTTTACACCGTGCCCGATAAATACGAGTGCAATAAAAGCAGGGAAAATATAATTCAAGCATTTGCAACTATGGGGAGGAAACTAGCCCTTTCACGATACAATGGTTTCATAAATTAAAGAGAAAAATTTTCCTAATTTCTAGCCTTAAATTTTGTACCCAATGCCGGTGCCAAGAAGAAACGATTCCACGTGATCTATTCACTCGGGAGGTCGATTTTCTTCGCTTTCCACCGCGATCAAACGTAGTCAAGCAGTATGGGGAGCACGCTAATACAGGAATGAAGTGGTGCGATTAAAGCTTTGAAACAAAAAAATCGGAAAATAATCATTGACGCTAAGAAGGTTACCCGGGTAATAAGCGCGGCCACTTTCCTAGCGTCTTGTCGGTTGGATGCGTCACTCGCTGCAGAGTGACATCCCCTTATAACAAATGGACGCAATACGGTATGTCAGTCCATTTTCCCCAGCTAGTCCCGTTGCGGAAGATCCTCACCATCTCCAATTCACTCCGCCAATGGTTGCGATAATATCACGCTCTTTTTTTACTTCTTCCTTGTCAGATAACTACTCCACCTCTCTGAATGTTCCAAAAAAATCATCGAATTCTCTCCTGCGTGCATAGCTTTGTTCTTGGGATTCTTACTTCCCGAAGGGGAAAAAAAATTTTCTCACGACCTGCATTAAATCACTTCACAAATTACCTTGAATGGGATGGTACGTCACTCCAATCAAGACAGTTGAGTCAAGACCATCCATAAGTTAACAACGATTTCAGAAACCTGCAGTCACCGCGTACTGCGTCAGAGAAAGAGCAGGAGAGGGAAGTTGCGCATTGGGCAGCGGTTACGCAGTTAATTCATCAGCGCAGAGCATACACCAATGATAAAACTTGTATCCTTATTTTTTGTTCGCAGAGTTAGCAAACATAAATAAACGTCGCGAACCCAGTAATTTAAATGTAAATAACTTGAGTCTTTCGCCACTTCTAAGATTTCTAACATTTCAACGCCACTCTCAATCACATAATTAAAGGCTAATGTCTACGCCTTCTGCCATACCCCCGTGGGGTCTCCCGCGGTACAGCGTATACAAACATTAACCGTTAAACGGTCGAGCTTCCGAACTCGCACATCAAATAGGCCAGTGGGGTGTCCAGCTTGCGGCCCACGCGCCTGATCCGACCCGACACATCCATTTACGTCCCAGTCTCAGCAAAGGATGCCGGGGACACTTAAAGATATGATACTGTAGCCTGGAGTAAGTCTATTATTTAAAATTAAGAATAATTCTCTAATTTTCTCAAAGTTCAAGTCACGCTTGTAATCTACGTGTTCGCGAAGTCTCCTCCCAGACAAGGCCGTCTTATAACATGGGGCCTTCTTTATCAGCCCATCGACACTTAAGAAGGCTCTTCCGAAGACCACATTGTTGCCCTGGGCCAAATACGCGAAACTTCGGCGTTTTCTTCCACACGAAATGCAACCTGTACTTCGTGCGATATAAAACGTCGATATGATCCCTTGCTAATTATTTCACACATCTAAAATTGTGAAAAAATCTGTTTCCTAAAATTTCGAAATTCGGGACCAGACCCAACTATCAATTTCTTCTTGCACCTCCGCCAAAGTCAAAGTTCCCGGAGGCCACGAGGAGTGTGAGATTTTAGTTGAGGATTCCTCTTCCGAAAGCGTAAGATTTGAAAACTCATTAGTTCTCAGTTACGGCACACACCATGGCAGCGCAAACATGAGCATCAAGACAACGCAGGAAGACCTGCGTTTGGAATGGAAGGCCATCGTGGTCACCCCACCCCCTCCCCCCGCACGTCGAGCCAGTTCCCAGCTCTACGTGGCAAATTAGCCACGGACGGACAGGGATGCCTCTACACGCACACGCCTTCGAAAGAAACTGGCTTTCTCTTCGTTTTCTTTATATTTATTTTTTTGTCTTTCACATTTTATTTTCGCCCGCGGCAAAGCGCACATAACGGGCGACCCGGAGGCCACCGCAACAGGAGGGGGGGAGGAGGTGAGAGGGAAGGATGGGAGGGTAGAGAGCGAGGGCGGATGAGCGAAACTCCGTGGTGGGACGGGGGGGAGGCGCAAAGTTTGGGACAGGTCGAGGCGATGACGGGAAACGAAGAGGAGTGAGGGAGACCGTTTTTGAGGCAGGGCAGTGGCGGCAACGAGGTGAGCCCTAAGGAGGGTATGTCGCAGCGATTCAATGCGTTCAAGAACCGAGGAGACAGGGAATCGATTCGTTTCCCTCGATAAATTACACAGGAAAGCCTCATTTTATGGATTAATAAGTATTCCTCGACGAAGTCAAAAACCTGAAGCTAAACACCTTGACTCGTCGTTCTGGGACCGAAGGAAGCCTCAAACTCCGGCATTAACCTCAATTCACTCGGAACGACCACAGACTCGGCATGTCATTGCGCGTCGAACATCAAGTCTTCGGTTTAGAACGCGTTTAAAATTGAACTTTCCGGAATTGCCTTACAGCGGAAACACTGACATCATGTACTTTCAAAACCAAAAATAAATGAACTCGAGCACTAAAACAAATTGTGATGGTCCTGTCATGAAAAATTAAATTCCTTAGGGTCCTCCACGGCATCTTGCTCGGAAGTTTTTATTAACAGACTGCTCAGATCACTACACAAGGAAGCGTCACGATCCACTCATATGGAACGACTGCCATGTGTATCAATAAAACTCTACGCACTCGTATTCTCACCGCTCTTTGGTCCGTAAACCTCGCTGGGAGAAGTAGCGAGAGCAACCACCGCAGATAAGGAACCCGTTATAAAGTGGGCGTTGTCAGCGCACACTCGATGTAACGACAGTCGTAAATTCCACGTGAACGCTTCGCCTTTCATAAAAAAAACAGACGGAATATCAGATTTCCCGTAGGACCGGCAGCCAATAGGGAATCCCATTCAGTGTTTCCATGCGATTCAATGCCATCTGTTCTGTTCCGGAAATCATTTATGGAACGACCAAATGTACTGGTTTTTAATTCTCATCGCGCTTCATAATATACGAAAGAGAATTATTCACCAACCGTGCAAGCCTGGTGAGTGCCAATCCCGTCGGATGTCATAGGGGTTGAAAGTACGAATACAATATAGGTCACGGTGATATCCTGCCTTCATGTATCGCGGTCCACTTCAAGAGAGTTCAAAAGTATTTATTGGCTAAGTTAAAACTTGAGCGTGACTAACCTAAGAAGATGGTAGCCTTTAGTGAGTTCACCTTACCTAAGGCTTAATGGGATGCTTAAACTTAAATATGTTACAGGGTCTTAGCGACGGAAGATTACGCACAAATGTTTCCCCGTAGCCCTTAATATGGGATAGAAAGGCGTATTATGGCCATCAGGTCAAGGTACGTAGACAGTGGAGCACCGTAGTCCGTTGACACTCAGCGCGGTTCTCTGTGACCATCAGAGATTATGAGAAGAAACGATTTACACCGACGGAGCGGCTAAAGGCAACTTCTTCATTATATCGGTTATTCCAGGCTTGACTAGGTGAAACTCATCCATTACGGAATAAAAAATTGCAACTTTGTCAATTCCACTAAACGTTTTTAAAAATGTTTTTATCTTACAAAACGGGTTGAAAACCGGGTAGTAACATTAAAATATTAAGTGAAATTAACAAAGTTGCAATTTTTTTCGCAACTTACAAAATTAGCAACGAAATTCCCGGTTATCAATACCATTTATCACAGCCGAACACGTTAAAACACGAGCGGAGGAAAGGGGGTTGCGTGAAGAGCCCTATCCTTAAGTTATGACGTAACGACTGAAAACATACGAACTCTGTATTTTTCATACTACATCGAATCCCATGAGATAAGATCGCTGCGTAATGAAATTTCGTCGAAAAAATTGATAAACACAAAATCAGAGAGATGGTTTTCGAGTATTATCTCCGTCGGTTCCTTAGCAAGGGTAAAAATTCGGTCCTATGCTGTGATTGCAACTTAAATCCCCCAATGTGATCATTAAAACTATCAAGGTGGGGCAACTACGCGGTGAACATTATGAAGGCATGGATACTTATGCTCCTACGCCAAATCCTCTTCCGTGAGGGAACGATCGTTGACCTATAATTGATGGTTTCTGGCGTAACTTTATGGAACCGATTCATTATAAATAAATGAAAGGACTAACTTTGTAGTTCCAACGAACGTAGTTCGTGTGGAATTACAAAGTTAGTGCTTTCATTTATTTATAATGATCGTTGACCTATTTTAGCAAATAATCGTTCCCGCCCTCTTAAGCAAAAACGCCACCATTTTACAAACCTTTTGTCCATTTCCCTATCACAACAATAACTTCAGTCTAATAAGGGAATCCGCGGCTCGACTCTTGAGACTCTTCGCAAAACCCTGGATCCTCACTTACCTACGGCCACTTGCAGAGAGGGTCACAGGAAGCAGACGGAGTAGTGGAACAACGCCCTCATTTGGGAGCGGCGGCGCACCGAGGACAAAAGTAATACAACTCAAGTCTTGAGTCGAAGGCGTATTTTTCCTTCCCGCGGATCACGTGACGGACCAACGGATGACACGAGTGCGCGACATTACGTCCTGCACCTCTCGGGGGAAAAAAAATCATTCTCATTTCCCACAGAGATTCAAGAGCGACAGAGGGAGGGAGAGTGGAGGGAAGGAGTAAAAAGTTCACGGATGCCGGCATTTGCGGAAACTGACGTGGCAGAAGGGTGAGGAGAGATGGGAGGGTGGGAAGGGGGTGCGCGTCCTCGAGCACAATACAAACCGCGTCCTGCTTATCTGACGGATTCCAAATCGTTACATTTTGGCAAACATCTAGAACAGTTTTTGTTTTATCATCACTTTAATGGATGAATGCCCCGAATGAAATGCATCTGCAATGATTATTTCGCCAAAAAATGCTTCAAGAGATACAAATAAACGTCATGAAGATTGGAGGTCAAAATTACAAAATACTACTACCGAAGACCCAGGGTTGCCGCAACATACTACGGACTGGATTCCAGGACGGATTTCCAGGCCAAATTTGGACATTTTTCCGGTTATTTTTCCGCATTTCATAATGCAGATAATCTCTAGATTACACTAAGAACCAATTTCTTCACAAAAAGAATAGTAATACTCCATTTAAACTGAGAAAAGTTTCCTTGTGCTATAGCAATCATCTGCTCGATGAAAAAATCACGAAGCAAGAAAACTTCGACCAATCGTTAAGCTTTGAACAATGGCGTTGGGTCATTAGAACATATTTGAGTGGGCAGTACGAAATGGCATCCCATCCCTCGATAGCAGGGTAATAACAGCAAATTTCCAAGAGAAAAAAGGACAAAACAAGCATCGTAAACGGAGCCGTGCAACAGTCACAGGATATTTTTGAAATTTTACACTCTTTCCAGACTTTTTTCAAAATGCAGGACCTATCCAGGTTTTCCGTGTGCGCGTAGACACCCAGAGATCGCAAATGAATATATCTATTTGCGAATTTTCAGGTCACTCGCAACACTTTAATTTTCTTAGCAACGCATTCATCAAGTTTTTTTGTTTATGGGATTTTATTTTCGATGACACGGGACGAAGTCGATGGAAAAAAATTGCCTACAACGCATTGAAGAAACCTGCTACACGCAGAGGCCATGCAAGTGAGAGGGGGAAAGAGAAAAGAAGAGGGAGGGAGGGAGGGAGGGAGAGTGAGAGAGAGAGACAGACGGCAGCATGAAAAGTTTTTGAGCGAGACTCTCTTCCAGTTCATTGAGGAGTGTACCAATTGCTGATACCGTTTATAAATAACTCTGCGGGCTGAACGTATACGCCAGGGACCCAAAACCGATAGGGAAATTTTTCCATTCTTTTGTCACCCGCGCACTTACCCAACGAAATAACCATTTCGATGGGCTACTACTTTCCCATGCACTATCTGTCCCAAACACTACACTGTCGAACGATCGGACGACCTACTGAACTAGCGAACTGGATTTCGAGCGAGAGGTGAACATATCCAAACACTCGGGACACTTTCTCACAGGCGCATATCAATTTCACTTTCAAACTTATGGGATATTGCTCGCCACCCTGAGATGGTTTTAGCGCGGGAGAAGACCTCTACATGGGACGACGGGAAACTTCGTAACAGGCAATATTGCAGCCGCATCAGTTATTGAATTCTGACGGCTGAAAAAGAGCCACGTCGCAACAAATGAAATCAAAACTATGAGTACAATATCGGCATCGTAGGGCTATTTTGAAGCAGGATATCATGTAAGGTGCTAATAACGCTATTTTGATTTTTCAAATCGGAGTGGAAAATAATTATAATGAGTGCCAAATTCCGTCCTGAAATATAAATATTTTTGTGAACTGAAACATTTTATACTGGGGACACAAAAATAAAATATGCCTATACGCAACAGGCATGTATTGTCTGACAGGTGGATTTCAGGACTCTTAATTCGTGGTGTGTTCGAAATTGCCCGGGAAAATTCTATAATAATGCCAAAACTACCCACGAAAGATATCTTTCAGGTTATTAAAATTATTATTTTCGACAAACATACGGTTTCCGTCGTAGAGTCCAAAATGGTCAGTTCGTATTTCAAAGTTATCAACAAAAATATTAACATGCCAATTTTAACTACACCCTGAAATATTTAACGCAAATTCGATACAAAGGAGAGAAAGTGTCATGGGAACAGTGAGACATCCATCAGCGCATTTACTCAACATTTTCAATTTCCAAAAAATTAAATATTAGTATCGCGTTTAAGCTGAGTTATGCTACTCCTCCAGATATCATATTTGACAAAACTCAAGGCTGAGGGTCTCCCACGTTTGTTTATTTCATAATATTTTCACGATACGATTGAGCCAGTTTCCAAAAATTCCATTTCGATTTAACAATTTTCAGGGTTAACATGTTCGACAGACGCGATAGGCAATTTGTCCAGGGAAGGAAACCCACACTCGAAAATCGAGAAACACGCAATAAATTTTATGTTGAGATTCTTTTATTTTTACAGTGAAGGAGAGATTTGAATTTCCCATGGAATCCAAGGAGACTAAGAATCGCCAATTTTGACCACCACACATTCGAGGCATAACGTGTTGCGACCAACGAGAAGCAGCCCAATGCTTTTGATGGAAAATCGATACTTCTGGAAATGGTTAAGTGATAGTGTATACACGACGCCTCCTCCATCAGCATCCTCTCCCATCATTGGTGGGGAGGCAGCAGCCTGAATCCCAGACTCTTTGAAGCCCAGACGTCCGAAAAGGCGGAGGTGGGGAGGGGGGTAAGGAGTAATGGGTAATGCGAGCCAGTGGTTTGGAACCGTCGCAATTTCTTTTCGGTAAAACGATCACGACGGTGGTCGTTGTGGGGCCCGTAAGACAGACGAAGAGGAAGCGGGGGATGGATAGAGGGGGGGGGCGGAGCGGAGGAAAGGGGGCGGAGGAGTGCACAAGGGAAGGGCTGGTTTCCAACGCTCCCCCGTGTTTGCGGCACATTTAGCAAGAAAAGCAACGTGAGCGTTGCTTTTCCAGACGAACCGCAGAGATCTAGAGGAGAAAAAATTCCCAGCGAATGCAATGGCATGGGATTAGCGCTGAAAAATAATTATGGAGAAAAGACCACGAGCCTATCTCGAAGTCTGAATAGATTTTGTACGCTAAGAGCAGGGATAACTGTTGCCGAACTGGTTTATGTTCGAGAGTGCTTAGAGAAGATTCAGGCGACCTGAAAATTAATTCAGAACTTAAGATGAACGACCGTATCATTGTATGTTTACATAAAAACTTAATTGATATTTAACTTCGCCTTCTTTCCACAAAAAATCAGAACTACATTAAGACTAATTAAGAGGTAAAATCCATTTTAAGGCTCCCTAATGAGAAGGAATGATTCCTTGGACGGAATAAACGACTGTGACTATTCTTCCGCATATTAATGAATCGAAATCTTTGAACGTGAAATCAATTCTGAATTATTCCATTTTAGTCGGATTTCTTCAAGCACAAAAAATATACGTATTAGAGAAAAAATTGTCGCAATATTAAACGAATCAATAATGAAACCTGACACAGTCGTTAATGCGGAACCAGTCAAGCTATCTGGAGGGAAAAAATTCAATTGCTAAAAGGAAACAAATTTCTCATCTCATTCCACTACATGGATAGCATACGCTTGCAAGAATGGTTTGATTCTAACATTAAAAGGGTTGTAATAAGCGGCGATTTCGTCCTGAACAGACAAAAAAATACGCAGTTTTCAACAGTACCCTTGAATGAACTCAATTCATAGCGTATTTCCTTCGTCAAACGAGCATGTTAAGAAGCGGCCGTAAGTTGGTAAATCGTCATATTTCCGCATGGTAATTTCATGTGGACAGCATTGATTTCACATTTTAAATCTCTTCTATTTTTAATTAGTCACAACCTTTACTGAATTAAAACATGTCCACGTTTAACGATAAAATGGGTTTATCTCGACATTCGTGACATGGTATAACACAAGTAAACATAGAAAAACAGAGAATATAACGAAAAGTGAATTAAAACGAAGACCAGACACTACCAAAAGTCATGCTGAACATTACGCATACAAAACTCATATTTTTAAAGAAAGAATAATACTAGGATATTCCCACACACTTATATTCATTCTTTTCTACTAGTTTAAACGCAGAGGCGTCATCTTCAGGATACCTGAAGATGACACCTCTACGTTGAAATAAGCAGTGCCAAATAAAATAGCGTGGAAAAAACTAGTACTCCTCTTTCATTCAAGATGAATTTCCACAGAGACAAGCCTGATACCATCGAGTGAACAGATATCTTTAAATTCCAAGTCGGAAAAATGCAAATGCCCGATCAAGAGCTGTGTTGGTCTCGCTTTCCTTATTCATTCAGACTCCTACTACCCTAACCTTCTTACGCCACTTAACAATCTATTCGTCACTTCCTTTGCGGTTGTTATTTCCGGTCCAGCAACTAAAATTCTTCATGGCGTGCTCCTCAACCTCGTGCGGATGTTGCCACACTTTGCAGCGGCTGCAGTTCCGAAAGAGTCGCTTTGTTTATGACGTAGGATGTGTGCTTTTGCTTCGGGTGGCAACCTCCCTCCACGGGCATTTAAGTGTCCCAGATGCATACGTATATCTCTGAATCAAATTGATTTTATCTCGCGATGGGTAAATTCAAATTAAACAACTCACCGAGGATCACTAACTCGACAGGCACATGTATCTTAATACCTACTATATTTGGAGTTCCCTGAGAAATACGGGACTTAGTTTAAATGAAGATGTAAGCATGGTGTATACGCTCAGGAGTACACCCCTAACCGATCAATACCTATCGAACTGTATACCAAATGGATTTCCCATGGAAGGTCAACCCCCTCCATTGGTCTAAATCGGCAGTATGGACGGAGAGGTAGAAACGTCAACACAAAGAAACCTCTTGTTTCAATATCATGCTTCTATGAGTATCTTACCAGTACTGGAACTTATCGCAGCTCAGGATCGACACATAATGTAGGAAAGTAAGTCGAATGTACGATATACATGTCCACATCGTGTTCCACTGTTACTTCCCAAATTTCAACATTTCCCACTTTCATTCGTCACTTGCTACACAACATCTGTGGCACACCAAATCTTTTAGGATCTAACTCCGATAATTTACGGGATATTCAGATGCCATTTTCCCTTCCTATCCCAGATTTCATATCCTTTCAAGAATGTTTGCACCATTGAATTTCCCCCTTCATGAATGGCATCCACGATTGACTTGTCTACCAGCAAATAAACAGAATATTATATAGGAAATTACTAAGAAGACGACAGTCTAAGATAATTTCCACCATCATGAATAGATGTGCAAGTCGACTGCAGTTACGCAATGACCTACTCTTGAACAACACGGGTAAGGGAAGCTAAATTTGTAAATAAAAGATATTTAGCAATTTTTCAAACACTAAGTATCTTTTGTGTGTTAATGATAGGTACTTATTAATTGTACAATTATAGAAGTAATTGGCAAATAAAAGCTACCAGAGATTATGATGCCGATAGTTTGACAATCCTTTACTTTGCCTTTACAATGTACTTTATGTGAAAGTAATGATCGGAATGAAAACTATGCCACTGCCGTTTACTGCCCATCGCACCAATGCAACCTCGGACAAATACACTCAATAGGATAATTAATGTGCTAAAATGGGGCCTATCTCGTAAAGCGAGGTAGGGAACTAAAAGTAGACGAAAAGGTTTCTTCCAGCAGGAAACTACTGCAGAACCTATTTATATTCTCCTCATTCCAAGGAATTTCGTTTTGGTGAGTATTTAATTTACCAATATGGGATTTGCTGACGAGAAATAAAGTGTTCACAAAATTAGGAAATGGCGATCGAGATTAGAGACATAAGTAAAGCCAGTGGACGTATCGACTAGACAGGCACGCAATTACAACTCTATTCCACAAGAAAATTCCAGAGAATAGATGATACTGATAGATATGTGTAGGAAAACATAGGTATACGATGCAACTGTGAAGTGAGTTTTGAAAAATAACAGCGAACAAGAAAAATAATATTATTTTTCCAAGGTTAATACAACCATCGTACAAAACTGAACTTGAACTGATGAAAGAGATAATGGCATTTATTTGGTTTACGTTTTACTGCCTTTGGTAGAAACATTTTAATTTTAATCGATACAATTCCAGTTCAACAAAGAAGCATTTAAGAGCATCGATGATCCTTGAACGAAAGATAAGTTTCAGAAGCCTTTAATGCTATAATCAACGAGATAAATAAATTATCGATACGCTTCACTTTCAGTTCTCCGTGGTGAAATGCCGGGAAGAGGGATTCGGAAGTGCTCGAGAAGCAATCTGAAGCCACTTAAGAGAGTCGCGCTAGGCGAACTCCCACTTAACAATTAATTAGCAGGCCAAGCGCAGGATCAATCTTCTCCTCGTGCGGCTGGCACGTAAGTCGTCTCGAGCGCTACTCTACTATCCACCGAGTCCGCAAGAGGACTAATCAAAGACCCGAGGCTCTCGTGTGCTAGAAAAATCAAAATAAAAGCCCCGTGATCGGGAAAAGTTCGAGAGCAACGAGATCTTTTGTGATTAAAAAAAAAACGAAGAAATAGGTCAACATCTTCGTTCTCGAGGTCAATGGTCCTGAGTCACCGTTCATAAAATTGCATTTGAACGTGGAAATTGAGATATGGAGATTCAGGGCCAATTCAATTACGAACTGATCAGTCTGACCTTTGTACGCTTAAACGAGGATTGAAACTGGACAGTATGTAGCTGTAATTTTCGGATGCATGAATCAAGCGGTCGACCGTATTTGCCGTACACGTATAAAACAAAGGGAATGATTCAGGTCTTTTGGGGCATAGAATGGCATACATTTTATTACTCTGGGATTTCATCATCCCCGAGATGTATTATACCAAGAGATCAATCACTCAGTTCTGGCCCGGAGCAATCTGGCTAAGGATTTCTCCGTGTTATTTGTTATGTGTCTGTATGCATATTAATCTCTTCAAGCTACACATGACGAATAACACGACGAAATCTTTAGCCAATTTGCTCCGGACCAGAACAGTGAATGACCTTTTGTTGTAATACATTTCAGGGATGATCAAATCCCAAATAAATAAAATACATACCATTCTCTGCCCCAAAAGCTCACGTGATAAATTTCATACAGAGATCACAATGAAAACCAATCTTCTTCAACAATAAAAATAAAATATGGAAAGTTAACAGCTGAACATACTGAAATTCAAGTTAATACACGTGAGACGGAGAATAAATATTTCCTCAAAGTCGTTTAAAATAAAGGATGGTATCATATCGTCTATATATCACATTTTTATTTACATCGGGAAATTTGCAATGTGATATCCGGGAAGTTAGGTATCTTTCCCGTAAGAAAAAATTAAAAACGATCGATTATCTGAAGGAAAGAAGGAGAAGAAAGTAGCTTCTGAAAACCCTGACAAAAAGATGGGATAGCTTTACCGGAGGCAATTTGTGACAAAATTGTCTGCTGCGGACAGTGATCGACAGAAAAAGGAACGGGAAGAGATATGAAGGACGACCGGGAATGAGATACATTGAAAGGGAAATGACTTGACGTCAAAGAGAAGAAAATGGTAGGCATTAAGAGATCGGCCAATATAAGAACAGAGCAGGGAACTGCGATTAACCAATATTGGGATCAATGACCAGTAACGACGAATCCGAAAATAGTTATTTAACTAATGAGTATATACATTTCCATGACAAATAATTCAAACTTGATGCATAAAGTAACATCTTATATGCTAATATGAGGAAAGAGTAGATCTGGTTTGCATTTATTACATACCATTGAGACATGCCTAAGGGGTAAAAAACACTTTGCTTGTGTGAAAAACAAAAAGTCACGACCAAACAAACCCCGCTGATAATTTAAATTAAATCAATGGTTTTGATGAATTTACGACCATTAATAAACAAATGAAAAAGCACAAATTGTAATGGAAAATTTTTCGCAATATAAGGCAATACTTCACTAATAATTTCTTCCGTCACTAAAACATTAATGATGCACATTTTCACTGATATATTTGGGAAAACAAGCGATATATTATTGCGACAGACAGATGACTGTGACTCTGGAATTTATTACAGCATTCTACATACATACGAAGTTGAGAATAGCAAGAACTCGCAGAGCTCACATCGTTTATTTTAAAGTTAAAAATGTCATAATCAGTTGGGTATATTTCGAGATCAGAGGACCAGGACAAATAATCATATTTTTCGCCTCGGCAAATTTCCTCATCCCTGGCGAGCATAATTGGGAAAAATATTACGTTGACAAAGCAATTTTCAATTAAAATATTGGTCTTAAAATTCATTAACGTGGATCATTTATCACATAGAAAATACGAATGGACACACACAACAAAGAAGAAGCGATTTTCGCAGCGGCACAACTGGTCGCCTAACAATCGCTTCATGTGGTGCCGAAGTCCGCGGCAGTCAACCATACGGAGAGCCACCGTACGCCAGCATGCACCCGCATGAGTCCCTCTAACGGTTTGCCGTATCGCGATGGACTAAAAACTATCAGAAATAATAAAGCGTGTCACGCGACCCTTACATGGATTACATTTAAACCTATTGGCTCTTGCTTTCGACACATGGATACAGTTATTCTTGAAGATCGTTCATTTTTGAACAAGTGAAAGGTAGGCAAAAATCATGGTTACCTACGTAATATTACAAGAACTCAAGTGACAGGATAGCATTTATTCAGCCTCCCAGTACCGTTTTTAGAGATTGATGATGGTCAAATTTGTCTAGTAAAACCTTCACCATGCTCTGTGGCTCGGAGTATTTTCATTAAACTCTGAAAAAACACCGACCATCAGACGGGAATGCTGGGATCTTACGACATGGGTGGGCACAATAAAATGGGTGAGCACAAGCTATGTAAATATTTCCAGCTTAATGTTGCTTTTCTCGGAGAAAAAGGCTGGAGAGTGATGGATGTTAACATTAAGAAAATACTCCTAAATATCTAAACTTGCAGCTTTTTTAGATCCGTGTTTTTGTCAGTATGCGCCAAAAATCAAGTTAAAATCAATATTCAAGTTAACAATCAATAAAAAAAAGTTAAAAATAAGGGAAAACACTCATGACAAAGTGTTCCGAATTCAGAACATTATGGAACGACCCTAGAGAAACCAGATCACGATTATTGAGAGAGCTGAATATACATTTTAATTACCACCCACTCGCCTTATTTGTCTATGCTTAATCAAACCAAATTTCCGGTCGGCTAGCTTCCTATTCCGCATCAATGCGATCGTTCTAACGGCTTCCCATCGAGTTGATTAAATTATTTTCCACGACCTCGTTGAGGAACTACCGTTAATTATCGTCTGTGACAAAGCAGTTCGGAATATATCAGCAAGGGCACGAGCGGAGAGCACCACACTGGTTCTTGCCATCAATTAAAAACGGAAAGGTTCGTTTAGTACATCCATTGCCGCATTATGTGTTCGCAAATAGAATCCCCTCTCCTCTCCCACGCGAAAGCGGCTGCTGAGCTTACTTGACACGGCGCTAATCACGGCGGCGCGGAGATGCCTGAGTGCTGAACGGATATATATCCACTGCGGAAAAAACGAACACACCACCATATAGAATACATGGAGAGTCACGGAGCAAGGGGACAAGTGCATTTCGAGTGGCGAAGTCACAGTAATAAACGCATGCATTATTCAGAGGTGCCGTGCTCGTGCTGTCGACGGGAAAGGTCACAGCCATCTGAAGTAAGTCCTGAGTAGAGCGAAATAAACGGATAAGGGCCCAATATTGTGTTCAAATGCATAACGACAGCATTCCTCCAGTAAAAACAGTAGATACCCTATTTTAGTAACACGAAATGTAATTTCTAAAGGATAACCCACTAAAATGCGGGCAAATCCCCAATTCAATATTTTTATTTAGCTTTAGACCGTTTATTCCTCTTTCAAAGGCAGTAGCATAGACTCATTCTGGTTCAAAATCCTGGATACACGAATCCTGGCCGTAACTTCTGGATAACGAAAACCGCTGGTGTTAAACAAAAGGTGGACGCAGTAGGACAATTGAAATTCAGTAGTTGTGGACACGTTTAGCATGAGCTCCACTCTCACCTTTCGAAATCAACATTCGAGTTGGTTACAGTACTGGTGGAGGAAACTTTTCGCATTTCTTCAATCCACGCCCATCAAATTATAGGAGAAATTCCTCGGCTATAAAATCACTATTTACATCGAAAAAAAAATTATTTCCATATTTTAATAGAAAGAACTTTACTTTTCTCATAAAAGTGCATTTATTGAACTAGTTTCACTACACCGTAGCATATTCGGGAATGGGTACATGTAACACATCCAAATATAGTCACATTCAAAATGCCGATGGAAAGTAAGACTATAGTTGAGAGGGAGGAACGGGAAACCCCTTCTTACGCATTCCAGAAAAATGTTAATTTTTGAACTACCGTGGTTTGATTTTTGTAAAAATCTCGGTCTCAACCATCTCTCATTATTTACTTCAATTTATTTAGGGACATTTCAAGCAAATTTACCTTAGTTGAATCAGGTGCAGATAGCAAAACCTTTGAGATGCTTTTACGTAAAGATGGATAAAATAAGAAGGGCAATGAAGAAGAAAAACTAATATTAAGAATAGTTTTGCACGTTGGGGTAAAAAATTGGAGGGAAGCTACTGGGGGAAATCGGAACTAGAAAGGGTGGACAGTGAGGTAAAGAGGATTTAGAAGGCCGGATTAGAGTGAAGGATGTTAGGCAGCAGCGGAATCGTGAGAAATCCAAACACATCGTTGATGAATTACGGAAGATAAAAGGCATGAGGAGATGAAAAAAGAAATAAAGCGGGTTCAAACATGTCGAGTCCACGAAGTTGGGCATACGTTTTACAGCATCCGTCTAAGAACTGCCTTTCCTTAGTCGTACACCTTAAATAATATTGAAAATTTTAAATCAACAAAAAACTCTGATTAAGAAAAAGATATCGCCATCGAAGATGAAAACAAAAGATATACCATGTAGCCAACAGAATTTTGCGAAATAAAATTGAACGAATACATGAATGTCGTCAAAATTAACCATTTCTGTCAGCCGAAAAATACTATATACGTATTTCACGAGCATGTTTCAAGCGCATCGATTAGGGGCATAAAAGGAAGCGTGCCACCTGGGAAAATGCTCACACTAGACTTCCGACGGCGGAGCAAGTCACACGCACGGAAGCCCACCCACATCAATTGACTTGGTGCAGTCAACCTTCCTCGGCGATCGAAGTGATACGAAGCCTGCGGCGAAGGCAAGCACGTACTCTGTGAGGGATGGGAAAGGGGCGAAGGAGACCACTACACACCCTCGGATCCCGGATGGTCCTCTGGAATTCGTTATGTATTGTACAGCCACTTGAAGTTTAAGTTAAGTTAAAATCCTAGTAAAAGAATCGCAATATGCTGACGCGTGATCGCTAACCATACATCTCTACACAACAGAATTTTACCAAATTTTTAAAATACTTGGTATTATTTTGCAAACAAATTTTTATGATACTCCTTGAATTAAGGTAGCTAATTCCTCACCCTCCACTAAGCCCCACTGGAAGATTCTATTCTTCCAGTGGGGCTTAGTGGAGGGACGGCTCGGCGTGATACGTGAAAAATGTCCTTTTCTTGACCCCATCCAAAGCGCGGAGGTGAGTAGAGGAAAGGAAAGGAGAATATGGCATTTCCGTAGCACCTCTTATATGCTATTTTCTCTCACGTAAAAAGGATCAACTTTATACCATAAATCCAGTTTGCCTCTTCCGCACACATTTCCACGCCCAATGCGTTCCCACTGCTGGGGTCAGATAGGATTTAAGGCAAAAATAAGAAGAGGAAAATCCAGGCTTGTCTGATTTTCACCTGACCGAAGATCACTAGCGATTAGGAGAGAGTGGAATGAAGCCAGCGCGTGGAAGTAATAAAAAAATTACGTGGGATTTCATCGAACGGAGGGAGGTTCAGAAGAGAGAGGTGAAAATGGCTGGCGGGAAAGAGGATCCACAAAAACCAAAACGTGTATAAATAAGTGAACAAACGAAGAAGTGAACAAAGCGATCGCGATAGCGGTGCGTATCGACCGACCCGCTCCTCCCGCGATATTTTCGTCTGGCCGACACACGTTGTGAAAACGCTTTCCGCTCTAAAGACCTCACTCCCAACGACGACCCTTTAGTAAATTATGTCATTAGAGATACGACAACGAAGCAAACCTATGAGCATTAAACAAACAGAAAGGCCTGCGAGCTTGAAGCTTTGGGACTAACATCAACACAGGAGCTTGGAAACAACGTGCGACGTCGCGAGAGGAACTCGAATTTCAATTTGCTAATACGGAGCCAATCCCTTCTTCCGCGCTCCTTGTGTCAGCCTGTAGGTTGACTACGAGACCACGATCAACTTCTGATTCCAATTCAGGGAAATAATATTTGTTTTAATAATATATTTGAGCCTTGAAAATTTATAGGTTTTATTACGTTCAACGACACTAATGAGGGAGACACGTCTGTTATAAGATGGGGAGAATTATACTGGTGACCATGGTACTGCGAAAAGTAGCTAGCGGTCTCACGTTTCGTTAATTACTCGAAGAGATGAAGTGCTGACAAAGGACTGCTATAAAAACCTGAACCAAGCTGAAGATTGAAAATTGGCTATCTCACGAACGCCAAAGTCTGAAATAAAGGAACATCGTCCATATGGCAGAAGAGCGTCGGTTTGGTCGTAACCGCTCATTCGGTCGAATTTCACTAAATGGATTCCACGGATAGCCATTCCCCGCCTCACCCTTCAGTTACGAGTCGTCACAATGAGCCAACCTGAACCAATTTTGAGTTTCATTCGACTCATGGTGCTTCGAAGAACAGGTTAAAAGAAGGGCATATAAAAGGTCGAGAAGAAGCTATTTCGCCCAGTGAGTAGAGATGACAAAAGCGACATTATTATTACGAGTGATTACAAATTTCTTTGACGGTCCTTCGTGAAAAAATAAATGCTAACATTACCCGTGTACAAGAAAGGAAAAAGAAACAACGCTTCCGAAATTGACTGCACAGCGGGGTAACTGTGTAAATAAAAGGTTGACAGAAACCGAGTAACGACGTCATCCAAACCCTGGCTGCCCTGATTACCATTCTATAGTACGTGACGCACTACCTTAAGTTTCCCCCACGAAGCATTCCAATGGAGCTCTAGATATTATAAGCAATTACGAACCTGAGAAAATATAACACAGGTCCTCAACATTATAGGCATGCATTTTTGCCAAAGCAACAAATCTTTCCCGCAGGCATTAATACACGGTTGTCAGTGGCTCGGACACATTAACCGTCTACATCCGCGGAATTCCCCATGCTCACTTTCCATAACCGTTTTTGACCACGTCAATCCTTAGCTACCAGCTTCCGGTGAGAAGGTCCTGATTTTTCGGGGAAACCCCTTCACGAAAGCGTTTCAATTCGCAGGCTTGTAACTACGTCACATGAGGAAGCTGTGAAGATTTGAATCAGCCGCACGATGCTTAACTAACTGACCGAATAACCTACCGATTCCGCTTCCCAGACTTGGTGAAAGCATTCTCGAACATCCCCTGAAACGTACGCGATACCCTAAGACCTGTAATTACGGGATGCATGTAACAAGAACGATTTTCCTTGGGTCTTGGAGAAACTTTTTTTGAGGTAAAAACTACAGGTTAGACTGTACGTAGAAGATCACGTGCCGAGTACGTGGCAACCATATCAGAATGACTTTAATTGAACACCTGGCTAAGCTTGCTCTCCAGAATACTTGTGAAAGTAACACACAGGAGACAAGTTTAATACGCAGGACGACATATGAACGCCAAACTCGTCGTTCCATTTCGAGGTGGCAAAGTCAAAATGACTTGATTTCTGTTTTATTTTGAATGTTAATGTAGAAAACTTAAGCCCTATATTAAGTCCTTCCATTTTCCTCTGCAAAGCCATCAATTCCCCTATGATCTCGCATATTTCTTTCGCTTCTGTCCCATCCATACACATGAAACAGTGTGTGACTGTGACAGAAGCGAAAGAAATATATGACAGAAGCATATGCTCTTCTTTTTCCGAGACTCTGAACAAAAAATATAAAACATTCATTAAATGGGGTATTTTAAGGCTTTTTGTCCACTGGAGCATAAAAAGCGACCGGCACGGCAAAAAAGGTGGACGGGTCTTTTAAAATAATTCTCCACCGGGAACCCTTTTGTGTGCATCAAATGCCAATGAAATAACTAAGGCACAAAGAGCTTCGGGCACGCCGGTGATTAAAATGACGACAGGTCCGTGATGCCTACTAATAAGTCCCCCCCTCTCCCCCCCTCACTTACCAAGTTAGGCCAAAGCCCGAGCGGATTTATCGACCAGAGCCAGAATAGGTCATCGGGATAATAAACGACAAGCAAACCGCCCGCGTCTACGAAAAATTAACATTTTTTTCCTCTGCAAAGCCATTAAATTCACCGGAGGGGATGCATAGGAAATAAAAAAGAGAGCCCCGGATCCCACACTTCGCGTGCTGAAGTTGAAGCGAGTTTCGAAAAAAATCATAATCGCCTAAGGCAACGAAAAAATATCATTCCAAACTACACGGGGGCAAAAAAAAATAATTACAAGGAAAAACCGAGGCCAGTGCGAAATTACCCGGGCGAGCACACTGTTTCTACGGAGACCATCCCTTCTTCCGCGCTCCTTGAGCCAGCCACGTTTAACATGACCCAAGGAAAAACAAATGGAAAGAAAAAAAGAAAGAAATGCGAACGACGGGGACATTTCGAACGCGACACAACTGGATAGCGACCCAGTGGGCGCCGGGGACGCAAACCGCGCCGCGCGCTCCGGGAATTCCGAGATCAGCTCATTTAACCGGAAAAGCGTATCAAGGGGTCAAAGGCACGGGAGCAGAGTCAAACAACGGGTGGTAAATGAATCCTCGACGGCATGAAGCAACTGAAGGGGAAGACCCGAAACAACTAAACGCCACCCCGTTTCACAACGTGGATGGGGAGGCTCCCGCGACTCGAACGCGAAACCCCTCATTCTCGCGAAACAGACGCTAACGAGGATGCCGGGACGCCGAAAGCCACCCATGTGGGCATATGGCAGAAGGTGTTCGAGCTACAGCCACGGAAGATGCCTGTTAATAGCTTGGCTTGTTTTAATAGGATTTCTGTTTTCTCGCCCCCCCCCTTCGATCGCGTAACGTGCGTGGGAATATTAATAATCCTAGGACCTATCTATTCGACAGTTTCTATTTTTGTCAGTCTCTTAAGCATATGTATGTCTTTCTAATATAAGCATGCATGTGTGTATTTGTACTTGGGGTTGTGTGTATGAGCAAATATGTATACGTGCATTACTCGTTTCCTAACAGCCCACGCCATACGCCTTATGGGCAATTCGTTGGGTATTTTTAGCTGTAGATATAACTACTGTTTTACCTGCCAAAGTAGGGTGGGGCTTTGGACGACATTCCATGATGTGACCGGTATTATCGCATCATTAATTGCTTCGGTCATGGTTTAAATCTTGCCCCCCATTCTCCCAATCCTTAAGAGCCCTTATCCAAGGTTGCGTTTACACAGTGTGAGCTGTTTTGTCCTTCCTTAGAAGGACGAAAGGATTAAATATACACTATGAACTTTAAAATCTAATCGAAACAATACACATATCTAGTGCATGATGAGATTCGAGAGCCCAAACTTGATCACCTTTCAACATTTAAAAAATGATTGTAGAATCCTAAATTGTCAAGGGTTACCTTAAGATAACTGGTATCCAAATTTACTTCGAGTGGAGAGAATCAAAGGATCTATTTCCATTGACAGTTTAGTTCGTGTCAACAGTCCAACTCGAAGCGGCCAGGTTCAGCAAAACAAGTCATTCGCTTGGCTCGTCCGATACGCGGTGCAATCATCCCTCCCGATGTACTCAAATGACAAACAGCGGCCTAAAAACCATGCGCAAACAAGGAAGTTACTCCGCGGGCTAAATATTTTTCTAGGAACTCGTGACCACACAGCACAATCATTTTAAAGGAATCATCTCTGCAATAGCACACATACGGCAGTTTTTCGTTTTTTTTCACAAAAATAAGATAAGTTCTCACAGGGCATATTATCTCTTTGTCATTTCCGAAGTTATATCTTCGGGGGTTAAATGACACCATAACCACCGGGAAACATTTAAAGATGGTGAAATTTGGAGTAATTACGAGCGAATACATTCCCACGAAAGACTTCGTACTGAGGGGTCCTTCCGGCTAAAATAAATGCACTTTAAAATTAAATAAATATAAGCCGAGAAAAAACGTGGAGGATGAATTTATTGAGTCAGCATTTTCTCAAAACAGTTATAAAGTAGGTGGAAGGCAACATTGGCGAACGGTCCTTTCAATATTCTTCTTCCAGGAAAAATTAACTCTTTGCAAGCTTATTCCAATGCTGAATATGACAGTCATTTCTCGATAAATCAGCTATGACAAAAAAATGAGTCATTAACCCGTAAATTTGAATGTAAGACATCTCGTCTATAATTTTGCTAACTCGCAACCTCATAAGCCCTTCATCGAGTAAAATTACTGGGGTAGGTGCATTATCTCCTTCGAAAATTCATGCAACCCAGTTAACGAATTATTTACAAGCTCGATCGAAAAATGCAGAAGCATTGAACTGTAGCATTCAACCGCTGCATACAGAGTTTGCGCGACAACCTGAAGTAGCAAGCTATATAGTTTACAATAACTACAAGTAGTCTAGTAGTTACTCCTCTAGCAATGGAGAGTTTCTTTTTGCTTAGCCGCCTGCATTGGTTGGCGGCCATCAATCACGCAAACCGATTCTTAGGGTGATACTAGTACATGCTTGGAACGAACAATTATATCGCTCGTCACTGGCTGAAGCAAACTTAATGCCGAGCCGCTCGGGCTGCTGTTGACGAAAACATTCAGCGAAAAAACCACAAAAGACCCCGAGTAGAAAATTTTAGTGACTTTGTATAACGAACGGTAAAATATTAAGAGCTACGGTCCGTCATCGCTTAAGTCTTTGGTTCGACGAAAACATGTCCGGTATTATTGCGTTAGATAACACGCAAAACGTTTCCATCTTGCGCGAATTCATGGGACTCCGACGCATCCATTTTAGTTACGTGTCATCTTATGGCACAGTTAAGTCGCCAGCTTTTGGCTGAGAACCCCATGTGAGTGGAGCGTATACCCCAAGTGGGTCTTTCAGTGTTTTCTCCTGTTATTTGCACTGCCAGCTAACATCTAAAACCAAGGGCAGGGTAACAAGCAAAAACCCCTCTCCATAATATTTACTTACCAATAGGGTAATGCCTTTTTCATTACGTATATTTGAGGAGTGGTTAGCTAGACCCGAGACTGAGAGTAACTTCAGTGCTTGGGGAAGCATTCGAGGCGGTCGCTATATTTTTTCCGAGTATAAACGCGAACTCGATGAATATAACAGGGAAACTTTCCAGTTTCGTAAAATTTTCGAAAGCCATGCGGTTTTAATAAATTCATTTTGTACAAGAGATCGAAGAATGCAGTCTCATGCGAATCGCATGAGACTGCATTCTTCGATAGTAAATGTGTTACTTATTCATCATCACTATCCTTATATTATTTTCATGTGATTTATTGAAAATAAACATTAAAAAAGGAGTATAATTTTATTTCCATATCATGCATACGGGCCGGTTACGCATTACGGGCCGCATAACGGGCCGCATTACTGATGACGTCCTATCTCATCAGACCCACGGATCACGCATTTGAGACGGGTGACATGCATTATGCGGTTATTCGACGTTCAAAATTATATACCATCCTAAGCGCCCACTGTATTTTCACACGATTACGTTTTCCAAATAACCAGCTATTGAAATTTAACTATAATTCCAATGCTAAACTACGATTTAATTTAATTTTAAATAGTAAAGAGTAAGAGTAGAACAATTAACAAATAGTTATTTTCAAATAGAGCAGCGTTGCAATAAAACTTTGAATTGATGCAGGAAAACTCAGTGCGACTTCGTCGAATCTATTTTAATACGTCCCCATTTTAACTTTATCACCATAGAGATTGCCAAAATTAAACGAAGAAAATTTTTGATTTTTTTTATCGCGAATACATTCAGCCATTTCACGATTTTAACGCTTTTTATTTTGAACGACAATGGGAGATGTTAACCTAATTATTGTCCGAATCCCTAAAACACGTGTTCATTTCGACAACGCGAAAAACAGTTTTACATGTTCACATGTTTTTTACTCGATGAATTCCGTAAATATTTCACCTTTCTTTTTAATAGGCCAAATTCCGAAAATGCCATCATATACAATAAACAACCTGCAATTGGTTTCAATAGGTTAGACTGGAGCTAACCTGCTCAACTATAAAATGAGTGAAATTCACGGATTCGGGGCAGAAATTCGTTATATGCCGCCTATGGGTTTATAGAAATTTCTCATGCCTTGAATTTGGTATATGGCGTTCAGAACTACAAACTGGATTTGAACCGGGCACATTCCCATCGACGCCCAGGCGCCCTATCCACTAGGCTTCCTAAAGCTGGCACATTACAATGAGGATTTCATCTGCAAACGATTACTCAAGTCAGAAACACTAAATTTAAAGACTATATAGGGAAGAAAGGAACTTCCCAACTTCCACAATGCGATATTGGTAGGTGTGCAAATATTTGGACAGCTTCGACGAGTGAAAAGGTTCACTCAAACACTTTCGAGTTGAAGGGCTGAAAGAGACCTTTCCAGGACGTCTCACGTCTTTCGCACCACTCTCTCCGGAACCTCAAAGGACTTCATTCAATTTCTCAGACTCGGATTTGCGATTGAAAAACCCTTTTGTCTCCGCTTTATTTCACTGGAATACCTCGCCTCATAATGCCATCAATCATAACCCAACGCGAACGATTCCATTGATTCACCGTCTGGATCACACGGTGGAGAGGAGGAGAGGCGGGGGGGGGAGGGGGAATCTGGAGTGGATGTTTAAGCCCGGAACGAAAAACGCAACCCCTAAGCTTACGTTACTTCGGGACGAGGGAGGAATACCTAATAAACGAAGGTACCCGAAAGGCAATTCATCAAATGTGCAAGGAAGGGAAGGCTCTTGTTTGATATTCCGTTCAGGGAACCTTAAATCAACCCCAGCCCGGCCCAAGGGGGAGGGAAGGGAGGAAGTGTAAGAGGGAGAGTGAATCGGAGGAGTTTGAACGGCCGAAGTGTTAAAAACAATTCTTGCGTCAGTTTGCGGCTTCAGCACCGTCACTGCGCTCGCGACCAGAATAGGAATGCACGACGAGGAACCGCGACAGCTCATTTGCAGATAAAATGAGGGCTTTCTTGGTATTTTCGGGGAGCATGGAAGGGGGAGGGAGGGGAAGGGGAGCCTTGGCGACGACGAAGTGACTCAAACAATCACGGGACGTGGTGGTTGTGTCCACACACACAAAGCTATCGCTGCGCCGTTCTCGGAAAATAGAGTCAGCACTCGGGAAATTATTTTCTCTTCGCCTTCGGCGATCCCCTTCCTCCTCCTGATTGAGCGAAAACGATGCACGCTCGAAAAGGAAGTACGCTTGTCGAGTTAAACCTAGTGTTATCTCCGTCGTACGTTTGCGGTCCAAAATGGCTTAAATCAGCCGTCCAAGAATTTGTTTTCCTAGATGACCTAATCGCTCCCCCATTCCTTGCGCTGGTCTCCTCCATCGCCTGCTTCTAATGAGTCATCTTTGGCCTTTCTCTGCATTTCTTTCCTTCTATGATTCCTTTCATTAAGGCCTTCAGTGAACCATTGTGGCTCAGGATACGCCCAATTAGCTTCCTCGCTTTTTCTTGTCGGTGTCTTACTCTCTTCACCCACTCATCTTCATTTGTCTCTCGCTCCATCCGTCTCACTGATTACACGAATCTTGATGACTGGGCCTGTGCAGACGTTTCTTCCGACGGAAAGCCTTCCCTTTGTTTTCGCTATCAACCTTCCTATTTCCATGTTGCTTTTAGTTTTATCTGGAGTCTTGTTGTCGAGTTGAAGTATCTGATATGCTATGCTGTCGAGTCGGATAATTCCCATGCTAATATTAAGTGGAATCAAAATTCAACTTGGACGTGTCCGACTGTTTTATTGAAAAAAATTACCTCCTATTAATACACTACAGACCACACCAGACTCCTTGGCTTACATTTTTAGGCCACCCATGCTCGTCTAACTGTTAATTCGACGTCAATGTTTGACTTTAAAATGTTGAATTGCGAGGTATCCGAAGGTGAAAAAATCAAACGATCAATCGGATCGAAATACTTTCAGATAGTTATGTGGTAGGTTTTTGTGTAACCTCTTCACTCAGGTACAAGACTTGCTGAAGAGGAGATCAATTCAAAAATTTATTTCAATGTGTAATGCATTTCTATGCCAGCAACTTAACCAATCTTTTATAGAAAAACGTTTTATGAAACTCGTTTATTTTCAAAAATCAAATTTTCAAACTGTAAATGGAGTGTTTTTCATTATTCTTATTCGTGAAACATGAATTTCTAGCACTTTAATTTTTTCTCAATGAACTCAACAAATACCTGAATGAAATTAAAAACTTTTTTAATTGATGAGCTAAATCCTGAGCAAAAATAGCCCTTGACAACTATCGAACACAATTCTTTAAAAAGGTGCTCAAATCCTTAAAACTACCTTAAGTATACTCGTGTGACGTGACTTGACTCTCAACTGACTCGGAAAACTTATAAAATAAAGCTGCATTTCAATAGTATCGGGCTCAACCTAGTGAACATTCATCTTGAGGAATAAGATAAACTTTGTGAATTCAAGGAATTTTATTAATACGGTACTACCCATTTCATCACATAGGCGACATTTTCAGGTCACTCTTGTACCTGAAGCTGTATTATATACCTGCATTGTACCTGAAGATGATACTTACGTGATGAAATAGTTAGTACCATATTAATAATTTTTTTCGAATTCACAAAGTTTTTCTTATTCCTGAAAGGTTAATTATTTTAAATGAAGCCGCGTTAAGAGACCCCTACTCCTAAAATAATCTCAGTGTACTGAGAAGTAGGAGACAATGCGACACCAATTGGAGAGTAGAGGTAGTTATGAGGGGAGGCAACCAACGGCTAAGGTCATTTGCGCCATCAGCGATATGTGGGAAATTTCGTAGAAGTGGGATTTTCAGGGAATGGGGAAAGAAAGGTGGAGAGAAACTCGGCGTCGGCATTAGTCTACTCCAATGATAAAAGACGCTGAAGGGTCAAACAGTTGAACGGGTCATTCGACGGACGACGGGCTCCACTTGAAGTGCTCTTGGAGAGGGGGAAAGAGAGAATACGCTGGGTTCTCCAATATTCCAACTTCGTGCTATGCGACCATGGGCCCTATAACAACTGCTCTGATGACGAGATTGTATCGCTGAAATAAGATTATGCGGTAACAACGCGCCAAAATTTCTCACCATAATTAACACCGAATTAACCGATTTCTTGAGCAGAGGGCACTCGGTTGAATATTTCATCAAGATTCCATTCTCTGGGATGAGAGTTTAATAATTAGCTCCCGACATGAATAGACACTTCGCGATCCTCTTCCTGTCTACTTAATCCATTCTGCTCCACCGGTCCTCTTTCAGCCACAGAAATTCTCCCGGATGGATAGACCGCGGGCGGAGGACGAGCAGTCAGTCAGTCACCTCGTAGCCACCTTTCATCGACATTCCATTGCCGCCGCAAGCTATTCAATTGAACCCAAAAGCATTCCCATATCCTTTTGAATTTCAGTCGGCAAACTCAAGAGAAGAGCTATTTTCCCTTGCGGTCTAGCGACATTAATGGAATCACTTCCTCACGGATAACCAAATATATGTACTTCTTAAACAAAAATCTTAGCTAGGAATATTAAAATATACATGGAAAAACCATCTGTGCTTTGGTCCGCAAACTATAATCCTGGGGAAGCCTCTACATATATTGCAGTAATTCCAAATGGGTGAATGAAGCGTGGCGAAGTATGATGCCTGGAGCTATTGCGAGAAGCCTGGCGCGAAGTCCAAGTGAAATTTACGTATGCTACCCCAAATCTACCTGAAAAATGCGACTAACACATATTGAGTCAGTTAAATTCAGACTCCATGACGTGGAGGAACCAACAGTCATCTGCAAAGCTGACAAATATAGTGAATTAATATAAAAAGTAAAAAAATTGAAGGAAAACTGTATCATGCCACGGAAAAAATACAAAATTCTAAACCGCAATGTCAGGACTATTAGGTACCAGCTGATGAAATACCTATAAAATTACCAATAAGCGTCAAAATAAAATAAATCTAAAATATATACCTAATTGTCATATTTTAAACTAGTGTGTTTATCAAACAAAACTCGAAAGTAGAAAAATGTTATGCACAATGGGTTCTAGTTGAAATCGGGAACACAGAGATGAGGGTGAGGGGGGCCAAAGAAATGAAATCATCGCGTGAAGTGGCAAATGGACAGTTCCTTATTACCTATGATACTGTGTCACGCAACGAGCTCTCATAATGGTGTTTACTATCATAGGGGTTTGGACAACAAAAAGCATCAATCCTCAGGAACACGTTCAGCTAATCGAATAGGGATTATACACTTAATGGCATACAAAAATGCAATCATCAATTAACAAAAACCGCCCATTCGGCTAGTCTTGCCAATTCTCAGTAACATAAATGTACGAACGTGTATATCATGGAAAAATAACATTTGCATGGAAACAGTATTATTTGAAGCTCACATTGTAATTTTATCTTCTAGAGCAGTTCATTTACACAAAAAAAGACCGTGCATTTAGCGGTCCTCCTGGACTGCCAGGCGCGAGAGAGAAATCGCTCCTTCACAGCACACCGTCTATCGTTATTCGCGCTTCGTAGACTCTAAACTGTAGCTATTAAGCCTTTGTGTGTGGGTCAATTAACCTCCCCGCCGTATTAATTCTATCGTCGTGCACGAGGGGATTTTAAGAAGCACTTAAGATTTTCTCCAGGAGGTCCCAAAAGAGATTTAAGACGTGAATACCTGAGAATTTTTCGTTAAAAAGTGCCCACGTGAGTTAGCAGTATAATGGGTGGCTGCGGGAATCGAAGTAAATTGCACACGTGAATCACTTTCGGAGAAATAAAAACCCCGCAAATATGGGATCACGAGCTGTAGCAAGGAATTCGAAACTAAAATGGTGGATCGCGTTTAATTTCTGGGCCTGCAAAAGCCATATGCACTGGCAAAAATGATGAGTGCGTATAGAAACCGCGGATATTCATGTATAATTCTGCGATTACTCAAATATTAGTCGGGGTAAAATGAAAAATAAATATAATCTTTAACAGCACATAAGGTTTCTTCAGCAAGCTTCATCAGAATTTCAACATCCTTCAGTCTGAGTTACAAACATACAGTGTAGTATGAACTAAATACCAGAGGTAACTAACGCATTCTATCCAATCTAAACATACACTTTACGACATTCTTTCATTTCCACCATAAAATATCGCATTTTGATAAAGAAAATCACGGCCCCACATAAAATATAAGCAAAAAGAAACACCTAATGTGGTTAGGGAATGTTTTGTTGAATAAGAATTTTCATTCAATAGTAAAACGAACTGAAAATCAGCTATGTCAGTTTTTGCAAATATATACGTTTTTGACATTGAAAATGGCAAACCGTTTAAGTAATATGCACTCACTTGATCAAACTCACCAATATGAGGTCTGTACTGTAGCACAATGCTATTCTATAGTTTACAAAGGCTATGGCACAATACGTAGAGAGCTTAACTCTTAAGCCACTCGGCGCCGTATGAGCCCGCAAATACAGACCGATGGCTTTCGCTTCACTCTTCATCACTCAATAAAATCCCATTTATTCCTAATACGGCCCACGAAGTGCGTTTTCCAGTAAAAAAGGACCATTAAAGAGCATGTATAATGATGGAGCCATGCCGCCAGAATGAGTACCTATAAATTGGAATTACTTTGAGTTTAATTAGTTTGAAATAAAATGGATTTTCATAAATAATGTCTAACGCTAGTATCGCGAAAAACATTCAAATACTTTTTCTTTTTTCACATTTATCAAGCATTAGAAAAATTACTATCATGCAGTGACAATTTTTTCTGATAGAAGCAACTACTTACTCCGAGGATTAACGAAGCTCGTTGGCAAATAAGTATGTAACATTTGCAACTTTTTAATTAACGAAACAACATCGTTTTCCGAATAACAAACGTCTAGCGGGTTCGTTTTTTCACATCTTGATCTTTGAGATGTTTTCATCCGGAAGACAGAACAGAGTACACATAAATGGCACAACGGTATGATTCGAAGCGTACGACACCGTGCAACCATATGACGAGGGTTGCAATGACGGATGTCACGCTTCTTGATCACTTGAAGGGAAAAAAGGGCAGGAAGAGTTAATGACGGAAAACCTGAAGCAGTGGAGTCGTTATCGACAATTAGCAATCCTAATACGGATACTCCACATCTCTCCTCCACGCTAATTTTTTTTAACATTTCCACGGTAAGTCCTTGCGCAATGACCATGGCAGAAATGACACACTGTTCGTACGCACGAAAAATCGATCCTTTTTTTCTAACTCCATAATGTTCCTCCTGCAGGTCCATCTAAATGGATTACGCGTGGTCGCCATGGCTTCGCACGCGAAATAAAAATGTTGCAATCTAATTTGCCCATCCAGAATGCCGCATGCAGTTTACGGGCATGAAACGGTTTCCGACTGACACGCTGCGTGAAATAACATTAAGTTCACAAAGCCACCTCAACATTAAGGAGTGAGAATTTCTCCAAGTCACGGACAAATTCCTGGCGAAATCGTTGGAAAAAGTGAAACTGGGTGAAAGTCAATTAAGCAAAACACTTTTTAAATTAACGACAACAAGCTCAATCTCATACCACAGTGGCCGATGCTATATTACTGGATATCATTGATAATTAAAAACAAAGAAAATCTAAACCATTTCTTTCTCGTACATAAATTCTGTTTGAGTACTTTTATACGTACTCACATCCATTAAATAAATAATTATTTTTTTTAATTCCATCGATCTATAAAGAAGGTCGAACCACCATGACATGGATGGCCAACAAGATCCTTTTTAAGTTTGCTCACTCGCGTTTGAAATATTTCGGCCCTCTTCATCAATGCGACATGAGTTATTCAAGGTAACAACTCCTTACATTAATATGTACACATATATGTATGTATGTACGTATATGGGAAAACCGAAACATTTCAAACTGTAGCCGTCTTTTCTTTTGTTTGCATTCATTTTCTGTACGTGTGTGTGTGTTGCATTAAAGTTCTAAAACGCCACATTGATGAAGTTTCTGTGAACATTTACTCAAAGGGTCTTCTCTTTCCTTTCAGTGGCCAAATGAAAACTACAATTCCTGCGGGAGTTTCTTCTTTATTTGCTCTATGTTTGTGTCTGCCACGCCTATGATGAAAAAAAGTATACTGTTCCAGTTAATTATTCTTGCATTCCGTGAAATTAGACCATCGTTGCCATTTTTCCTTGGTTATTCAATACATCTACGAAGTGAGTAGCATTTCCTTACATCACAAATATTTTTTTTGCCATACAGGGGCTCAATTCCAACATTTGAAACTTGATACAGATTACAGTTTTGTTAATCAAATTTAAATCAAAATACAGTGACAACTGAAGTACTTGAAGTTTGACACATACATCTAATTAGAATAAGATGCAATCACCAGAAAATCATTTCGATAGTACCGTTTGGTGTTCCCACAATTTTACAGACCAACGCAAAACGTCGCTAAAGTGAAAAACTTCGTTCATTTTTAAGACATGACCAATGGGAGCATAATTTATGAATCCAATATCAAATGAGTTCCCTGGAAATAAATTATCGAGGCTTCATCTGGAGACAAAACTTTGTTCGATGAGCTCCGCTTCATTTATTAATTGAATCAGCCACCTGAGAAGGACACTCGCACGGCCGAGGAATGCGACGAGATAGGTCACTGACACTGGCTGAATGCGCTGGAAGCATTGTGGTCGGACATTTAATCCCGATTGAACGCGAATGGGAGGTCATTTTTACCTCAGGAATGCGGTGAGACTTGCATGCGAAATTTTTGTTCCTTCCCTCTATCAGCATAACATCTACGAAAAATAGATACAATAAGAGACGGGAGCGAAAGACAGAACGATGGCATGGCCTCATGTAAATTCTTCCTCTTCTGATCTCAATTTTTTAAAACCTGAGATAAATTTAATGAGCAGTATACCAAGAGTGCCTGAGTTTGGCTCGCCTGAAGACGTAAAGACACACACACTTCAAACCACGCTCCTAATTTTTGCTTAGGACGTTTTCCTTATAGCGATCGTAAATTTTTTCACGAGTCGCTTCATTCTCGAGCTGGCATTACACAAACCATTTGAATATCATTTACATTAATAATCAACTATACCGACAGTACGCATTCTCAGTGAGGAACTTCTTTGACTCTTACAGAAGCTGAGTGAATTGAACTTGCAAAGGAATGCGAGGGCATGTCAAACTTAACAAGCAAAAAGGTGCATAATTCTCTGTTAAGTTCTTGCTTAATTGATGTTTATAAAAAAATTGCACTCCTCCCCATAAGAACTGAATTTCAACCGAATAAAAAATGCAAAAGTATTTCCTTCGCCTCATGTTATGATTTATGAAAAAATTATGAAAACGCAGAATAGCACATAACTGACACCGAGTGATCTACACACAAAAAGATGAACTCATCGATTGACACTCGAATCTTGACCTAAACACGCGACAATAATAATCATAAAAAATCTTTTTGAATTTCTACTTTGAATTTACTTTAATCTTAAAATAAAGGGATGACACCTAGCAATTCTTAAAAAAGCAACTTAGTCTCGTGTTCCTAAGTTCGGAAGAGCTGGTTGAATGCAATTTAGGGAATACGAAAAACTACGCGAATTATGTGGAAAGTTATCGCAAATATCACCAAGTGCAAGCTACAGTGAACCTAAAATCGAAAGCATGTCTTCATTTATCACCAATGAAAATAATTGAATTTTAGACATGGCATGTTTGGAAATGAAAAAATAGTAACTCTGTGATTCCATTGAAAATTTAATACGAGACGACCCGGGTTTCAACGTTCAACGTCATCTTCAGGTGAACGTCATAACCCGGGTCGTCTCGTATTAAATTTTCAGTGGAACCACTAAGTTACTAGTTTTTCCTTTCCAATGTGAATCGATTCCATAAAGTTACGCCGGAAACCATCAATGGTATGTTTGCTCCTACTGGAATATCATAAACAATTTCGTCGAATAGGGAAGTTACAATTCTCCAAATACAAATGGCCACTTACGTTATATGAGAGCAAATCAACCGATCTTACGTCTAGACTTATAAAAACACAACCGGGTGGAACATAACCACAAATTAAATTACCATGAGAAGTACCCGACCCACGACCGACGCAGATATGAGCAGACAAACGATAGGAAATACCCACACTGCTGTTGCGAGGGGAAAACATTCCAATTACACTCTGCGTTCCATGATTCTCAATGACTCGAATGAGCTGAAGCGCAGAAACTTAGTTAACAAAGAGGAATTCATCTGGAAAGCTGTCAAAGCATACCCAAAACGGAAAGATGCATTCAATGACTGATATCCGAAGAACTAGTTCTGGGAGATAACCACAGTGAAACCGGACGTCGACGACCTACATGTCCTAAATGGATAGTCGGACTGTATAGCCATTCCACAAATGCACCATCCGTCATTCATTCATCGAGAGACGTGCTCTCCATTGTGAACGTGGGATGGCGATCGTGCGCGCCGTAACAAAGATGCGCCTACGACGTCAGACCTCGACACCCAGAACCAACCTCTTACCAAATCCTCTTAACTCAAGTACACCTAGCCCTGAGAAATAAAAATATCAGAACTCCTCAAATACATGTAAAGGCAAGCAGCATAGACTTCTATTTGATACTCAACTTCTGTAAATGTAAAATGCAAATGTTACGTAACCTTCGTTATGTGGGCACTCAGTGAATGGAAAGCATTGCAGTCTCTCAGAGCGACGTTTAAATATCGCAGCCCTATTGCTTGCCAACCAATTAATGCCAATATAATGAAAGTTTTCAACTTTCTACAATTCTAAGCGTACCGGTGACTATCCACAAACTTTTGGAAACGGCTACTCATTAGCTACACTATCGTTAAGTTCCTACCTAAATATGAAAATTACCACAGTCCATGAAGTCGTTCATTTTTAATTACTTGTTCCGCCTGTACATTTGAATGATGTGCTGAAACATTTTTACTAGTATTTTCTCCATAGGTCATATTCGACGTGAAAAAACTTCCTTTTCTACAGCCTAAGTCAGCAAAACATCCACATAATGCAGTGATACTAACTTCACAATAAGTGCATAATTATAAGTAAGAAATGAAAGTAGTAAGCTGTTTTTGGGTTAACTAAAATCATACTGCTCTACGTGCATCGTCACTTCCAGCCTTGGCATTATACTTGGTCGTACCGAAATCAAGTACGAAATGAGGGCAAATACCTATTCGGGCGAAAACTAATTAAGGTGATAGTAGTGCATTATTTAGCTCATATTACAAACAAGAGGTGGTGAGAGTACATTTTCACGATGGCGAGGGTTGATCTCGGTCTTAAAACAACTCCAACATATAATTCAAATATTCCATTCATTACCGCATTAATAAGTAAAGATAAATTGATACCCGAACAAAGATCATCAGCAAACATCAGAGGGTGAATATTTTCAAGCACAACTAGGAATGGCCAATCGACAAACGAAAGAAACAGGCGGCAATTCATTAGACCTGACATGGTAAACTATACGTAACCCAATAACGGAATTGAGCACAATGAGCTAACAGTTTAATAAGTTGACTCAATTGAGAGGTGACCTTTAAATGAATTTGCTAATAACATTTTTGTACAAAGTTATTACATAAAACGTTAGCGTAGAGGGTAAAAATTAAAATGAATTTGATCTTTTTCGTAAGTTCATTTTCCCTCGATGCGCAAAAGAGACAGCAAACTTAATTGAGCATAGAAAGACGAGCAAGAACAAAGAAGAACAATTTGGCATAAGAGTAAGAAGTAACCCAGGATTTACAAAACATAATGCTTTAATTGGCAAAAACTGGATAATAATTCGTTTTTGAGACATGGAAAACTAACGTCGGTGACCTCAATCGCAGGCGATTTATTCTCATTTTAAATAATACGAGAATGTAAATTATACTCGCAACTCAAGGCTTAGGGTAAATTTTTGGCTTTTGGGCATTAGTCAGCATCACAATCAAAACTTATACCGTGGCTTAGCAATAAAAGAGTAACTCAGGCATCGATACGAATGTCATACGTACACAGCCGCAATTAAGTCGAGAGAAATGCGAATAATTCTAGTTAATAGTTGTTTTAGAAAATATCCATACACACTTCATATTAACTCCAAAATTAAAACGAACATCAACCTTTATCTTTTTTCAAAATACTGCCCATTATTTTAAATTTAAATCCAACTCACCTTCAAAACCATTAGCCTATCTCAACTTTACAATTTAAATTTATAATTACTCCGAATCTGCCAACATTTTCATTTGACCACTTAATTGCGTATCATTTTTTTAAATTATTTCTATTTTAATTGCGTCTCAAGTCATAAGACCATACAGAACGAAGTCCTCCGCCGATTGGATTAATTTACGGATATCAAGGGTTCGAGAGAAAACTGATGACCCCCTTTGGGAATCCAAGAGCGAGGGAGACAAGAGGTCGGATCGATCCCCTTCGCCCTCGCTTCACTGCGCGCCTGTGACCACCCCTGGCTAAACGCGTAGAGACGAAGGAACGCATTGCTGCGGCTGAAGGCAAGCCCAAACGACAGCTTCCTCAGTCGATCGCCTTCCGCAGCGTCGTTCGCTGGAAACGCTTCATTTGTCGCAAGACGTTTCCTTTTTAAGACTTCGCGGGCGCTCGCTTGGCACGTCCTCAGGAAAAAATGAAAAATTTACGAGCCTATACATTTGGGCTCTCACATGAAGAATTTGTTTTGAAACGCTGCCGGCACTCTATATAAATTTCCCGCGCGGTGCTCGCCTCATTTTTTTCCCCCGGCGAAAGCTTTGGCTTGTTTCTTTCGCTCAAAAACGACACTCGCTCGCGCCGAAGACCGTGGGCGCGCCGTCGCCTTTTATCTGCAGAATACCGCGCGAACGGCCGCGAGGAGGCATGGTGAGGGGGGAAAGGAGGGTTTCGATGGAAAAGGGTGGAAGGAAGATGGAAAGGTTGAAACGAGAATGAAAACGGGAGGTCTGCAAAAGGGAGAGAAATGGTTTCATTCGTTAGCGTTTCCATCGGCGAGCCTTGCGGTGGCGAAGTGAGAAATGGAACAACCATACCTCGAGTCGGCACGCTAGGCAGCCCACCTCTCTTCATTTTATCACTATCGTTTGGCCTTCAGTTGATATACGGACGCGGAGAGATTCGGTGGCCCCGGACTTCGATAATTCCAACGGCCTCACGAGTAAAATCGCAACACTACTGCGCGAAAACTCGGGCGATTAATCTCCAGATCTCAGCGACTCTAAACCTCAGTTTCGGTAGCAATTGTGTCATGGTTTTCTTCAATTTTCTCACCAAAGTTTGACCTAAACCGTGCTGCATTTCTTCACATTTCCTTAAATCCTTGAGTGAATGGTAAATAAGATAGATCCCATATGCACACGGCATGTTTGATAAGTGATCTTAAAGAAATAGCAAGCTTCCTTCAAGTTTTCGTATTTGCATCCATCAACTATGCACTTTACACTACCTATCTTCTTCGCAACAACAAGGAACACACTATAGACGTTTGTATCTCTCGTATGTGCTGTCCGAAATCAGGTTCTGAATTGACGGTGACACCTATTTTTATTTAACATTATCACAAACACTCAATTGAACTCCTATCGGGGTTAAGAGTACATCTATTTCTTGTAACTTATTTTCAAAAAAGCTATTAGTGCACATTACTTATTATTTAACTCTAGTCCCTATTAAGAGAACCATTCTCTGGATGATGAGCATATTCCTTATAATTCCTTATCTATATCTAAGGTTCGTAATTTCATCAGTTCACTGAATGCAATGATGCCTTTAATACTGTCTGAATGCAATGATGACCCATTATATTAAAAGCGGGTAAAGCGAATAGGGCGTGCATTTTCGGGAACTGGTACATGTGGATTTAATGCCTGCAAGTATGCCCTGAAGGAAAGCAGTGAAGGAGAGCAATGAAGGAAAGGGGTGCTAGCACCATTTGTGGAGAGGGACGATAAGTGGGTAAGGAAGTTGAGAGGGGATTAGAAGTGGAGATACTTGAAGCAATGGTGGTATTTTGGAATGACCATTTATAACGATTAAGTCTGAGTCTGACGTCTTTTTCGTTAAATTGTGTCCAAATTCGTTCAGCATCAATTGGTCACCGACTTAAAGATTCTACTGTTGCCGCCATAGAGAGGATCTCCTAATGTACTTGTATATCATATTGCTCCCTCAAATTATAGATACTCTAAATCATAATTACCCCGGTGTCGCATCTTCTTATTTAACGGGTAACTAAGATCGACAATGCTTTCTATTTTTTTAAAGTAAACAAGTTGTAATATAGGCATCACTGATGTACTTTATTGAAACCGAGCACTTCCCACTTTCACCGCACAAAAAAACACGAATTTTCTGAGTTCCAACTGGTAAGCCCTTTACGAAACTGATTAAATCGTCACATGAAACTCACTGTCTCCATAATATCTTGTTCTAGAAACTAGCAGGCAAGATTGATCCGCACCGACGGCTTGTAAGAAATTGGAGGGAAAAAAAAAGAATGGGAGGTGTGAATCCTAGGTCGGACGAGAGCAAGAATCAATAGCAGGTTCGGGAACTGAGTGCAGAGCTACATCAAATCAATCTTATACGATCGTTAATAATTCGAAGGCTGACAAGGTAGAATAACCACAGTTATAAGCGGCAGGTAAATGTTGGGCTTAACTTCTATGCAACAGAAATATACACATCTGGGCATGAGAGCTAGTTCCTTTCTCTGTGTTGCCTGGGATTTCCAAGGCACCTCCGGTAATACCGAGATATTCAAACAGCTGTTTTTTGGGAATGTTGAAAATAATTTGAACCCAGAAATCATCGTTTAGTAGCCGAACACTCTCCCCACCGGGTTAATCCGTAAATTCAACAATCAAACCCCATAAACGAGCAAATGTCGCTTGGTTATTTTGCACCTAACTCTCAATTTTAAGTGCAAAGAGGAATGTTGTACGTTGGCCGAAGCAAGATCACCAGGCCAGCATCTCAGGGGTCAAAACATTTGGCACAATACATAAATAGCGGATTCATAACGGTGAGAATTACCGAGTCACCGACTCTGCAGCCGAATGTCGACGACGCAAAATCAATGAAGACGGATCAGCGTGAGTCGCGGTATCACTGGTCGCGATATCACTGGGCTAAATCCAGGACCTGAAATCGGCACGGCGGGGGTGGCAGGGATTCGTGGAAAACGAGGCGAGGCCTCTTTTTATCTCTTCTCTTTTACGCTTCCTTCCCAAGTTGGAAGGTTGTGTGAGTGGGCTGCTCGTTTTTCGGGCAGGAACCGACAAAATTCACGGCGCCGACGGGAGAGCGGAGGACTGAATGACGAGTCGGAAAACCGCCCACGGACCAATTCGCATGGAAAAAAAGGAAATAGCCGGCCACTCCTGCACCACCCACCCTCTCCTCCCCCGCCTCGCGACCCACGTCTCTCCGCTGTAGCTAGCTCGCCACCACCCCAATTTCCTCTTCCCCAGCCGCCCGAAAGAGCGACCGGCCCATCCAGCTCCCTCCATCGGACCCTGAAACTCGAAAAACCCTCTTTCCCGATTTCCCTCCCTCCCTAACCTCATCCCCCACTTCCACACCGCGAGCCCCTTTTTCCTTGGGCCGCGTCCCACGCAGAGTGGGAGACCAGCCATTTTTTTTTAATGAGGAAGCGAAAAACTCAACACGCGCGCGCGCGGGCAAGCACAAACCGACTCGGGTGGACTAGACCGACACGCGCTCCCGTGGGACGAATCTAAAACGTCAATGGGTCGCAGGAGATGACCGAGAGCCGTGCGGCTAACGACGGACGAAAGGGACCAAAACAAGGTCGATTTGCACTTCCAACGGATAGAATTAAAAAAAAAAGAAAATAAAAGTGACAGATGACTCATTTTCCCCGAATGACTCTGGACAAAGAACGGCCATTTTTTAATTACACCATTTAATTTGTGGAATTATGGAAACAAACACTTTAAGTAATTTTCTACACTTCTTATTGCGGTACTAACGGTTTCGATAACTGACTGTCATTATCAATGCTCATTGTCCATTGCTAATGACAGTCAACACCAGTGGTCATAGAATAAGGAAAAGGGCATTACTAATAAGTATTTGTGTCTATAATATAACAGACTGCTTATATGGAAGTGGAGGAGTGAACATCAGAGGTAAAAGAGTGGAATGTGTCACTTTTCGTGATGATATGGTTGTAGTGGCAGATAGTAAACGAAAAGTCAGAAATGTCAGCGGACCACAACGGCTTATGCAAAGAATATGGAATGTTGAAAGTCAATAAAAGACTAAGAGTATGATGGCAGAAGGCAAAGGTGAAACGATCAGCATCACATTGGAAGGTGATGAATTTGAACAAGTAGAGAGCTAAAGGTATTCGAGAAGTGTCACCACTGAAGACATGTCCCATTCCAAGGAAATCAAGTCAAGAGTAGTTATGGCAAAAGAGGGATTTCATAACAAGAAGAACCTACCGTGCGGACATCAGAAGAAATAACTAAGGAAGAGATTGGCAAGACGTGACATCAGTAGTAAGATGTCATACGGACAGAGGCATGGACTTCGCGAAAAGATGAAGTAAAAAGAATAGGAGACCTTCGAAACGTGGTCCTGGAGGAGGATGGAATATATAGAGTAGTTGGGAGGATATAGTAAAGAATGATGAGGTGCTACCAAGGGTTGGAGAAGTGACACAATTGGTAAAGATAATCAAGGACAGGAAGGTTAATTGGTTAGGGCATTTTATGAGGAAGAATGCCTGTTGAGGACTGTGTTAGAAGGAAAGATAGGGGTGACGAGAGGACGAGGGAGAGGAAGAGGCATATGATGATGGACATGGTAAAAATTGGGGGAAAGTGTAAAGAAACCAAGAGAAGGCTCAGGGCAGGAAGACACGGCGGTCAACCGTGAGAGATCCCGCCACAAGCCAGAACAACCGATGATGACGATGCTATGGAACGGCTCCAACAAAATTGAGGATGATTTCATTAATTATATAAATTTTTTATCCCCAAAACTAGGCTTTCGACAAATTTAACAATTTTCGGGCGACGAGAAACATTTTTAAGACCATATACTTGTGAGACACACATATACATATAAACTTGGGAGAAGGAACGAAAAAAGTTACAAAAAAAAGATTTTACAGTGGAATTCACAAAGGTCTGTTATTTTCCTTAATTGTGGAAGAATTCCGCAGTTAAATTCCACCTGGTTTGTTTCATCAACGTTTTCTCCGTTCATGATAATCTTTTATTTATTTTTTTATGTCATTCGAAAGTCACACTTGTAAGTGGTGCTTTAAGTAACAATGGTAGGGAGAAACAAAGACCTAGAAACACGAATCCTAGAAACCTAGATCTGACGAATAAAAAATATAAGCAGTTTTACAAATAATTTTCTTTCTACCTCCTCCACGCTGATTTTATTCACAAAGCAAAGCCTACCGTTCATTTTAGTCTAAACTACTACAGTTTGTTTGTGCTATGATATTTTGGTGATTTTGTGGATTGCATTTCATACCATAATTACCCATTCCTTACACAATGTTTCCAGCCCCATGCTTCGGCCACACCTCAGTATGGCGTAAATCTAATTTCGCGGCAGGAGAATAATCAATGACGAATCGCGAACAATAACTGGGAATAGGATCAAACACCAAAGTACAATATCGTTCAGGAAAATATGATCGGACGCTTAGTGGGAATTGATTTCAAATATGTTCCTAAGCGAATGAATGAAAAATTCACGATAGTTAAAACTTCTTTTTAATCATCGAAGCCTTCAGGTTTCGACTTCAATTAAAATTTCTATACAGGTCACATACTCCATTGATTTCATAACCTAAAATAATTTTCTCCACAACCACCTATTACGGCTGATGCCACCCATGCAAAAGGGAATAACATTTTCTCCAAGAAAACGTTTTTTTTCATGTCGCAAAGCAAATATCACTCACCACCCGGGGAAATACGGCAATTAGTAAACCCACTCTTTCTCTCGAAATGAACTTACTGCTACTACTGAATGTGAAAAGCCTCCTTCATCTGTTCTTAATAAGATTTTTTTGAGTGATTAATTATCCATGAAAAGTATTTGAGTCAAATAATTTCCGGTCAATTGAAAGTTGGCACAGAGAGTGACCCTCCTGGTATTGCGGATATGCGTAAATTGGTTATCTACAAAGCACATGTGCCGGGGGGGGCGTTTTCCCTAACATCCGACCGTACCAACCCGCACACAGTTTTCCCTTAGCGACCACGGATGTGTTCAATAAAGGTTCCGTGGCAGTGACACTGAAAAATTATGGGCAAAATCCTCCCCCACCTCTCTTAACGTGTGACACTGTGTGTCTGAATGCGCACGGGTACCCGATCCATGAAACCAGACGCTATGTTTTCTTCAGTACCCTATAATCTTGACAGCAGTGCTTTTCAATCTTCCCTGGACCGCGGAGCAGACCCTTAATTTTCTTGGGCATCAGACAAGATACAAACGCAGAGGTGGTTACTTAGTTTAACGATCGGCGGCTTTTATGTTGGCTTTAGGAGACACATCTGGGGATACGAAGATACACCCTTTCCAGTAGTGAGGGGACTAGACAGTGAATCCAGGCGAGGAAACTAGGAGGATGATCCCCCTCTGTCTCAGAATCCTTCCCCTAAATGAATGATGTTTGCTGCGTATTTCGAGAAAGGGAAAGATGATGAAAAAGTATTTTAAGAGAATTGTCTCTGCTGCGTCACAGAAATATGCGTTGTTTTAGTGCTGAAAACTATTAAAGTTACAAAATTAAATAACAAATTGGGGGTAAATTAGGCCATTTGGAGGTAGGCATCCCACAAACCCACCCCAAATTCACTATTCAACATTCTTTTGTCTAGGCTCCTGAGAAAATAATTCTGGTAAACACGAGTCACATAAACACAGCTGCAATTGATTATTTTCAAGCAATTTTAAAGGCTCCGAATTGGTTCGGCTAAAAAATAGTTCAACGTATCAATATAAATGTATTCATCGCGATGCTTATTACTTTCGCCGGTTTTTGAGGGCAGTCACTAAAGCATTTTAAAATAGGGAAAGGCAGAAAAAATTGGTCGCGTGGGCATTCGATAGCTAGCAGGCAACTGGGTTTTGACAGTTTTACGCCACCTTGAAACATCTGAGATAAATTACATGCACAATGAACTACCATCAAAATTAAGTAGAATGAAAACAAAGAAAAAAATAATGCCAATCCAGAAAAAAATTTAGAAGAATCTCACATTCACACACAAAAAGCTGGGCCTCCATGAGCATTCTTTCTGAAAAACGGCTCACATGCTTCGCGTCCTCTTTATTGTGTTTTATGGTCCAGATTTGTCCACGTAAACAGCACAGGCTTGATAGTTAAAATGGCCATTATTCTTAATATTCATATTCAATTTAGTTAGGGCCCGTTGCACCACTGTTCTTCTTCACAAAAACGAAAGAAGGGCACCTCAGGTTAAAATTTTTGTAATTTTTTGGTACCCACCAAGTAACCGCAAGGGTGTGTGGCAGGGGGTGAATAATAACCAGACTAAATTTAACCCGAATAGACAGCTTAGAAAACGAAACTCAATTTACAGGTCTTCTAAAGGCACTTACAATCGATTTTGTATTTTTTTTCCGAAGGCAGAACGAGTATTAACCTGCACTTCGGATATTCTGGACGATACTGGACCGCTTGCTGCAGCTAGATTTCCAGCGAACAATAACACACGACTCCGACTACCGCCAAGTACGTAAACGCGCTTCCAAAATCAGAGAGAACCTCGCCTTCGCAGCCTGTTAGGTCCGAGCCACTCCATCATTCCTCCTCTTCGGCCGATGAACCATCCGGCCAAATGGAGGAAGAAAATGACACCGAGGCCACCCTCCGCCCCTCAAAAGCTGGAGACAACAATTAATTACACCTCACAACATAAAAAAAATACATTAATTACCACGCTGAGATAAAATAACTGTTCTGTGATCCGTTGCGTGGCTACTGTTCCCCACAAAACTTGAAACAAAGGGAACGAAAACTCTCCTTTCCCACTCAATTTTTCGGGAGGACTAACTCTTGACACATTTACAACCAGACAATAATTAATTAACATTTTTCTACGGTCATTGCGATGTAAACTTACAATGAAAAATGAATGTTAACTCAAATTTGGGTTTTTGAGATGGCATTTATGCGAAACCTTGCCTGAATTTGACACTTATATAGACAATACAAATGAAACTAGAGAACCGTGTCGTATGTACTGTGATTACGACTACGTACCCCTGTGAGCAAATATTTTCAAATGAAAAAAAAAGATTCATTGGTCACTTATTTGTTCAACATAATTTCTCGCTATAAGACCTCCGCTTGAGCTAACTTTTTCATCGCGCATCGCTATGCCAATATATTCGCGGGAAAATAAAATATATGCATTGCATTCATTCGCTTGAAAATTACACAACCGGCGTCTTCCTTATGAAAGAAAAACTCCACCAACAGAGTAATATCTACCTTCAGAAGATAATCCGCGGTTCCTTCGATAAATTCAGAATATACAGACCTAAATTACTCAGTGGAATCCTATGACATAAGCTATACCCGGTAAACAAGTGGAAATGCAATACTTAGCCACTGAAAGCTATTCTCTGACAATTCATCAACGGGACCGCAGGGTACTCTCCCAGAAAGTGCCCATTTCAAACTCACTTAAAGCAGAAGCTAAATTTCCTCGCTACGGAATCTTTATCCTCCACTAGTTGCTTCGAATGAATGAATGTATGTCGAGCAACACATTTCACTAATTCTAAACTAAGTTAGGGTTCTTATATGTTGGCAACTCACCCTAACTCACTCCCTTGCCCATTTTCACCCAAGACACGAAGGAAATTGCCCGCTCCTGCAAATTTTCATCCAAAAACCCGGCAGGAATGTAATACCGAATACGAGTATTAATGCGAGTGAAAGCGAATACCCCTCGCGTGATCCTGCGACACGCGTGGGCTCCAGATTTAATCGCAAAGAAAAATGAACCACCCCTATTTCCCTTAATTCATTAAAATTGCCATCTTGTCCTGAACAAATGATTTGATCGACTAGAAATGCTCGAATCCCAACAATGAGGGGTGAGGAGTGAATTCGGCATTTTGGGGGAGCGCTCGCCTCCTTTGTCGAGCAGAAAGAGTGGGTTGGAACGGGAAAGGAATGAAATGAGGGGCGAAAAGAGGCGGGATGGACAATGGGGAAGGAAGAAAAAATAAGAAGAGAGGGCGGGCGAGAAGAGGTCTTCATTTTTTTTAATAGGGGTGGGGGGGAGAGCTGAGAATCCACTCGGAAGGATTCGGTCGCCGACGTGCACGAATGACGTCACGGCCTCTTGAACCCATCCTTCGAACGATGGATCGAAAGCGAAGCCAGACCTTCACGCGAATTTCGTCGATGTTTATAGCCATTAAATACCACGTATAATTAAATCAGCGATTCTTCTCACACGAGTTCTTCATTAAGCTCATTTCAAAAATGGGAAAGCATACTGAAATTAAAACTGGTTCCTCATTTTTTTCAGAAACTCATTTTATGCATTCCCGTCCTTTTCCTTGAATTTTCTCCAAACTATTCGTAACCTGATTGGTAATATTTTCGTGGGTTCTCATTCATTGCTGCGCGTTCTGTTGGCATCAACATGCCATTTCCTTCATTTATTTGTGAAATTTAAAACAACTTGATTAATTCTAGGCTCTTTCCCGAGTGCGTGGCCAACTTGTCAACTACTACAACTTACCTATTTCTCAGTAACGTGGGTCTCTTTATGAAAAAAGTACCATTTCACTACGCACTTAACATTCAAACGATAATGATTTACGACAGTTAAATTCCAATCAAAAAGTATCCATAAAAATTACGTTGCTCTACTCGAAAGGCGAAAAGTAGTCCCTTCGGAATGAGATGATACCAATTAATTCTTAATACTGCAAAAAAAAGAGTAAGCTAGACGGTTAGAAATAGCATAATATAAATAAAACCCTTGAGAAACTTGTGCAATTGTGTGATACGGTAAAAAGAACAACAAGAATGTACAGTGGCCATATACCCTAGGGTACCATCCTTAATACCTTACTTCCCCTTTTATTTTCTCCAATAGTAGTCGAAATAGGTGACGGAGAGGAGTGGGGAATTATTTAGAGTGCTCGAGAAGAGGCAATACAAACGGTAGCCACTCTTCGCATGAATGAGGAAAAGTTCAATGACTTGAAATAAGACGACATTCGGTGCAAAAGAAATACGAGGAGCGACCTTTACCATCGATCCAAAGGCACCTCCCTCGAGTTTGGAAAGTTGCGATTACTTTAAAACTGGCTTGAAGCTCGCAGCGCGCCCCTGCAGCTAAACACATTACACAGAAAGATCGGGTAGGGGGGGGGCTGCGTTCCAAAACCATAATTCAATTTACAGGTCTTCTAAAGGCATTTACAAATTACGTGACTAAGAACAGACGTGATCAGCGTAGAAATAGAATTATTGCCATTAGGCGACTCCGTATAAGCCAGCTATATATTTCTCCTACGATTATGAAGCATCAAGACACTTGGAAAACTGTTAGTCGTCGGCATTTTAATCTCCGCGCACATCTCCCGGGTGCTAAGTCCGTCGTGGTCTGATTCCAACAACGTTGAAGTGGTGCGGCAGCAACTTCCAACTTCAGCCGGGATTAGGGGTGGGGGGATTACCCACGAGACCAAGTTATAAGCTTTAACTGGTACTTGGATAGAAAAAAGAGAATCGGCGAGTGGCCTTTCATGTTGAGGTGGTAACAAGGCAAAGGCATATAAACAATAGTGTAAAATCGATAATATAACCCATGAGTAAATCTCTGGATACGTGAAGTGCCCTTATCTCAATTTTGATCAACGAAGAGAGACAAGTAACATTTTAGAACGTTCATTAGGGTCACGCCAGGGCATGTGCGACGTAGTTATATCTTGTTTTTGCCTGTATACATTGTAATGATTTTAGACGTGTATAGAAGCCCGAGCAAAGATTACTGGCTGCTCCGCAACGAATTAATTGATATTATTGGATCAACATTATCAAAAAAACTTAGGAATACACTATCAACCATATCCGTATGCTTCAATAATTAAAGAATATTTTTTTGCCAAATCAGATACTACGATTTCGGGGAAATGCACGCCCTTTACCTTCCCGACCACCATGGACCATGGAACAGATTTTACGAAAACAGGAAAATCTCAGGATGACAGAGTAAACAATCAATCATAAATATCATAATTACTTCTTGCCATTCCTTAACAATTAACTACTTTCAAATGCGCCTGATGCTGGAGAAGTCGACATGCTGCGTGAAATTGTCTCATTCGCGAATGAAGACTCGGATTCGGATTTTTCCTAAAGTGGAGAAAGATCATGTATCACTAATATGTTGGCTAAACGCCGGGGGCGGGGGGAGGAGGAACAAATCCTCAAGGGGATGAGCTAGAGCTTTCACAGAATTAGCCGCAGTTGGCAATTTTCCAGTTTTATGAAAAATGCTGCTTACTTCTTCCCGAAGTCAATTCATATTACGTTTCATCGTATATTGTTACATATGTCCACAATGCACTCACTTTCCCCAATTCCCCCTGCATTTTATTTTCGAAATTTCCAACACCTTTCTACCGGTAGAAATTTTATAACTCTCGTAAAATGATAAACTAAATAAAATCAATCAATAAAAAACACTTATCACAGCCGATAACCCGAGATAACAGAGAGAAAGAATAGATTACATAAAGTAACACATGGACAATATGTGAAATGTGGGAAATTGAAAAAAAAGCGCATGACAACCACAAAGTGAGAAATAAGATCAAACGATGATGAGATGTACGTACATCAATTAAATTGTGCAAAAAAAAGAAATGTGATACATAAAATTGCTTATCAAACGAACGGAATCGTTTAAGTAATTCGAAATAAGACGAGTGCTTGGGTGAAAGTCACTTACTGGTGATATAACTAGACTGATGACCACATTTTGGATGTGCATGGTGCGTCCCAAAAGTAAAGCAATTATTTTTTATAAGTAATTTATTGAACAGATTTGCACAAACACTTGAAATTCTTCAAATTACTATCCTTGGGCCTCTACCATTTTCTCTAGCGACTCTACCATGACTGGTACGCGCCCTGGAAGGCGTCTTCTGAGAACTCTCGTAAGGTCTTCGTCACGGCTGATTGGATCTCTTCTAAGGACGAAAAACGGGTTCCTTTCAGGGCTGCCTTAATCCGAGGGAACTAAAAAGTCTCCTCGGGTGACGTCAGGACTATAGGGGGGGTGAGGGAGCGTTGTCACCTTGTGTTTGGCCAGGAACTCGCGGACTCGTAGCGCGTTTTGGCAAGGTGCGTTGTCGTGATGGAGTTGCCAGGTAGCGGAGATGTCTTTTCTCGTCCTGATGACCCTTTTTCGGAGTTTTTCCAGCACATACACGTAGTATGCGGCGTAAACTGTCTGTCCTTGGGGAACAAACGCCTTATGAACCACTCCTTTAATGTCGAAAAAGGCAATGAGCATCGTTCTTACTTTTGATATGCTCATTCTTGTCTTTTTGGGCTTAGGGGACTGGTCGGCGCGTCACTCACAGCTTTGGCGTTTTGCTTGTGCGTCGTAAACCCTGGTTTCCTCACCAGTGATGACGTTGTCCAAATAATCAGGTTCATTTTCAATACGTTGCAAAAGTTCACTTGAAATTTCCGCTCGGCTGGTCTTTCGTGACACGGTCGGCGCGCAGAGGTTTACAATAACTGACTTCCTGCAGCTTCAACAGTTTGGAGAGCACTGAGACCGGTTTCGCGTCAAAATTTAGCGTCCCCCCACCTACTCTAAGTGGTTCAATCCCACTCCGACCAATAGGAGCGGCGCGGGAAATCTAATTGCATTACTTTTGGAACGCATCCTGTATATATAACATTCGTGATGAGGAGAAAATTTTAATTAAGGAATCAGGGAAAACTCGAAGAATACCCGTTAGATTTATGAAATATTCTTTTAAAAAAAACAGTAAGCGTGATGGGATAAATTGAATGAACTAGGATGGGAGTCCCTCAAGATAAAGGGGGGCAGGCAATACGAAAGCTTTTAGAAAGGCACAAGAAACTAAAGATCATTTGTGACACGGAAGTAACTATTTCGGTACATTGCACCGGACAGATTGACCACCCCGGTGAAATAGGAGCAATGAGGCTCCAAGCATTTACTGATTGAATATACTACTTACTTTTTCCCTCACACAATCCACGATCGCGACAAAACCACCCAGATTAAGTACATTAAGGACTGTGATCGAATAAGCCAATTACTTTCCGCCAGTTCAAGGAAGAATCCCTTACAGGTATTCACAGTTATATAATGGATTATTTTTTCCCACCTATGAATGGGCGCCAATAAAAACTACCGCCGCAATTTTTGCAATTACTGTAGTAGGTACGTGATTTATAAGTACCACGTATTGTCGTGATTATGCCGCAATTTGCGGTTCATGCCACCAATAAAATCTCATTAATTTAAATGCATTTCAAGTCACACTTACAGTTACATTAATCGAATGATAGAATACACTAGGGAAACTACTATTACATCAAATATTTTAGCAGTAGAAGAAATTTATTATGCTCTATGCAACACAGGGTTTTAAGGCTTCGTAGGCTTAATTCTCATTATGTTAATGCAACAACAGGCAGATAAAGTACATTAGAGAGATATCATTAATTATTATCTATCGTTTTTGTAAACACTGTGAGGTGTAATGATAAATCGAATACAATTCAATTTATTTCCACTGTTAAAAGTCTAATCACCTTTAATTGTGGGTACGATATGGTTTCTGGACCCAAGAATCCTACGGCCGAATTATGTCTAATTGTCATCCCTGTTTTTACCACATTTTTGTTTGACCGATTGCGGAATAAATACTCGAGGGTTTAAACTGCTTTCTTTTAAACTCACAATGCCTTCCCAAATTAAGACTTCTTTTTGCAAAAATACTGAAATTTATCCCTGTAAATTAACGCCAATGATGCTTCTAAGGTATTTCCTCCGTCCCATGGAAAACTTTCCACCTCCGATCCCGATGAACAGCTTTAGCCGCTAACTCCGTAGACTTCTAATTTTCCAAAGCTGAACACTCATTTAAAATCAGAGAGAATTGCCTACAATCACATTTTCAAGCGAATGTAATTTACTTGACCAAACCCGAAAACCAGCTCAACTTTTTAGGCAGCTCGAAGCGGAGTAAGTAAATTGATGGCCTCGGACCACTAATGAGAGTTACGCCGAATGAAAATACTAAAAAATGTTTGAATAGATTCAACGAGAAAAATTCCCGACCAGTCCATTACCCAACGGTCTAATTTTAGTTCTAGGATAGGTTGCGGCCAGAGCGGTTTTAAGGGGTTAATTGGAGTAATTACTCCCCACTTTTTTTAATGTTTACTAAAAAATACGTGCATAAAATTTCGCCTCTAGTGTTCAGGGTGTTTAATATTTAATTATAAGACATTTATTGCAGCCATTAACCATTCAATGATGCAATTTGGCAATCCCTTTATACACGAATGTGCATTATACTGATAACCGCGGAAATCAATCCGAAGGTTGGTGAATCTCAACATGAAAAATGCCCAATGGTGGGGGAATTTCGCACATTCAGAGAAGATTCATTCACCTGTGCTGCCTGTGGTTTGCTGGTATATGCAAAAAATGCTTAGTTTTAAGGCGTGGCTTGTTCCACAGCATCACCTGGAATTTAAATGAGTGATTTGGCGATCAGTAACCCAATGATATTACCCACAAGACCAATATGCTTCCCGTCCATGTTTCAGTTTGAATGACAAATCTTCTGGGATATAGACGACGACTAGGCCAGAGGACATAGGCAAACTGCATGCTATCCTATTTACTACCCAGTGCTTGTCTAAAAACAAACCCCCGTTACCTTATGCAGCTATGATTGATGTCAGCCACACACTATGCTTGCAACTAATTTGTGATTTTTTGCCGATTAAATGGGTGGAATATACCATTTTTCAGTGAAGTTTTATCCCCTTGGATTAATTCCGGATCCTTCAATTGACTGAGTGGTTATGTGAATGCGACAATCTCTACAAAAACTTTAGGATTGTCTTTACAATAAAATATTGACGAACAAAGAGGAGCAATTAAAATTGCTGATATAAAAAGGACTGGGCGACCGTGGATGCCAGGAGTGATAATTAGGAACATGGAATAGCGACGGAAATAGAAGAGTACACTAAATTATAAAAGTAAAAGGTCAATATCAAATATACATTAAGGTACAAACACTGAGATGAGGAAATGGACGCTATTTCAACAATAAACTACAACTAACCATTAAACCTGTAAAACCAGAAATAAATAGGGCAAATAAAATAGGATGGAAAGAGGAATGCAATTGAAAATACAGATATATTACGGCTTAATATGTTTTAGCTAGGAGTTCTCCAACAAATGAATTGAAATTAAAACGTTTCCACGAGAGAATTCATGCACCCGGCTCTTCATAAGAACTTATAATTACCCGTATGTTACTACCAACCTTTTTATGGGAACTTCAGTCTCAGCTTAATATTATATGACTCGGAACAATAGGGAATAAGTGACAATGTATTATAGTTAATTCACTTCATGTGAATAGTACATGTACATACATATATAAAATTAAACCGGTATTTATCTTTCAAGTTATTTTTTTAGGTATCAGTCATTCAACTTAGTTTTATTAGAGTTCCATTTCAAACTTAAATCAGTCGAGGACGAATTTTGGGGAACATACAGGTACCTGTACGTAAATGAGGGAGTTTTTCCAACCAAACTCCCAAGGGAGAAGTTTATAAATGGAAGGAAAAGAATGCCCTTTTCGGATACTCTTTGGGCTAGCTAGGAGGCTGCTAGGTGGAGATAAAACAAATAGAAGAACGGTGATTTCTTCTACTCCTCTTAAGTCAATAGTTTTTTTTATGTCAAGAATATCTCAGAACTTGAATCATAGATACATGATCACCTTCACAATATTAGTAATTCCAAGGCATTGATAGTAAACTCAACATTCTAAATTCGACGACAGAGCTATAACAGCTGCAGAATCGTGCGGGGATGGATATGACTACATGCCAAATTATTTGTATGCTACTATTTTGCATCCTGCCGTTTTCCATGCACTTCTCTCCCTCTCGCTCTCTCGGGAGAAATGAACACAAAATAAAAGCAAAAATGAACTCTGCCGGTGAAGGAGGGACGCTTGTTAAAGCAACGTGACGCTGAGGCGCGAAGAATCTCATTCGGCTAAGTGCTCATAGAGGAAGTCTCACCTCTGCGGGCTGATTAAAATGCGACTCGACCTCACCAGTCCGATTCCACGACGAGGAAGAGACTGGACGGAGAATCTTATGTCGAAGTCGAGATGTGCGAGGTGTGTGCAATATGCACACTCGGTGCGTGCGTAGCCAAAGCATACTCGGGAAATTTACCCCCAAGGTTACGGCCATATATGCCGGAGTGATTGCCCACCAGCGCGGAAATCACGTTTAGAGCGCATGTGCATTATTTGCGAAGGAAAAATAAACACCTACACCGAATATAAAATAGAGATGCTGTACCTCAAAAGCATCCGTGAAATTCGTAAACAAGAGAAAACATAAGGCCGCGAAAAAAAGATGCATGCTTCAGTCTAGGAAAACATTTACAATTTTAAGGTAGAGGAGGTTAAGGTAGAACCTGTAAAAATTTTGCCGTGAAATGTAAATATCTCGGACGATAACCTAAGGCCCCCGAGATCAAATCTGAACATGATACGCTATACTGAAATGCTATTATTTTCCGAGAAACCGCGACTTGAGTGTAATGTGTGAATTTCGGCACGGAGGCGTCAATTTCATATGTCACAGGGCTGAAAGGAAAATTCACCATCGCAAACTTCGGGTTGACAACCGTAGCAGGAAGAGGGTATAATCCGAACGTTCGGCACTTTCCTCGAGCGAAATCACGCCAATTACAGAGCATGTCCACTTATTTTAGTGTTGTAATTTTCACATTCATATTTAACATGAAAAACAAATTTCCTCTTACGTTATTCGATAGCCAACTCATACGAGATTACCTCAAATTATGAACATTAAGAGATGAGGATCATATTGCTTCCCCTTACTTCATTAAGATTGACTGATGCAATAAGCAACGCCCTTCATCCGAGTAAAGAAAACTGGGAAACTTTAATAATGCCGTTATACAAGTCTTTATTAATTTGGATAGTTAACTCAACTAAACACAGAAACACTAAGGAAGGGCATCACGAGTGTTTGAAGAAGCCCGTGGAAACGTCAAACAGTCGTGATTGTCCTTTTTTTACGTTTCTGTTTAGTTAAGTTTTTAATTAAAGTGAGCATGTGCATGCATGTATATGTGTGTGTGTGTATATATATATATATATATATATATATATATATATATATATATATATATACACATGCATACATATATATATATATATATGTATATATATACATATATATATACATACATATATATATGTATATATATACATATATATATATATATATGTATATATGATTAAGAGCATCCGCCCGGCAAGTGGAAAGATCCGGTGTTCGAGTACCGGTTGAGGATATATTTTTACTCTTGTGATCCGTTCGATTCCGCCTTCCCCACCTCTATGGTGTTCGTCCTTTATGTGTTCCTATCCCTTTTCCTTATATCTGTTTCTGTATATATGAGTATTTATTCGCCGTTTGGCGGGATTTCGTGTTTGAATATATATATATATATATATATATATATATATATATATATATATATATATATATATATATATATATATATATATATATATATATATATATATATATATATATATATATATATTCGTATTCCTTACATCTATTTTCATGTGAATGCATGTGTACGCCAGATGGAAGGTTTTCGTGTTTGAACGTATGTACACATGTAAGGATATGTATATACATGTAAGTATATGTATATACATATATGTATATATATATACATATATGTATATACATATACTTACATGTATATACATATCCTTACATGTGTACATACGTTCAAACACGAAAACCTTCCATGTATATATATATATACATATGCATGAATGTATGTATATATATATATATACATATGTATGAATGTATATATATAGATATATATATATATATATATATATATATATACATATATATATATATAAACAAACACACACACTTCTCGACACGACCACAAATTTCCCTAAGACGAGGGCTATTCAAAGATCCAAAACGAATGAAGGAAAGAAAAGTTTGACCTACAAATTCTAACGCTGGCTTTCACACGCTGCAGTAGGTTAGCACTGCCGTATAGATTCCGTAGCCTTTGTCTTGGAAACCGACTCACTTATAAAAATTCACTGTCGCGATTTTATTGATGCGACACATAATACATTCACTTGACCTTAATTCTCTGAAACCGTCATAATAATACGCCCCAAGTAACACTATTCGGGGAAGTTGACAGACCGAATACCCATATATCTTCATCCAAGGTATCAAGCAGCAAAGGTGGCACAAATGCGCTGTTTATTCAACTTTTACTTCCCGACACCATGCATTTAAACATTTCCTAAACATATGATATGCATGAAACAGTTCAATGGAGTGTCTGCAAATATGCCGAATACTAAGAAGCGTGATATTACTTAAAAGTAACGACGAAAAACGGGAGAATCATTTTCTACCAACTGCGAAGTTATGAAATTTAAACAATTAGCCAATAGAATAAGCGGGATCTTACTAGCAAGCGAAATCTGAATATGAAACCCGATTAAATTGTGTTGTAAGGCACGCCCCCAAAATGAATCTTAAGATACCCAACTTGCTTCCGACACATTTCTAGGTCACTATCATCGATATTCAAAAGGACTCAAATCCACTGAGTGCGGGTGACATCCCAGACACCGTGCGAACGACATCATATAAATTTTTGCTGACCCTCGTCAAAATTTCATCGTTAAGGAAACCTGCCGCAGTTACTGCCTGGAATACCACCACGAAGCGAGCAGCATGGCGCTCGAAAAAAACTGTGTAACCGTTCACGAAGTCCCACAACAGTAAATTCGTCCACTCTTCGGGAGCGCAATGTACTCCTCCGTTATATTCCTTTCCACAAACCTATGCCACCCCAGTGTTTCATTACTCGCTTGCCATAAACCACGTCGGGTATCCAGCGGTAGGCTAATCACGTTAAACTGTCCGCCGTTCATGGGAATTTTAGGAACCCTGCACGTGCAATGAGAATATCCCCGGGGGTGCGAGAGGAAAAAAATGGTGGGGCCAAAAGGGTGGGCCGCGCTTGCCTCGGAGTTGGCCGTGCGAACGGATCGCGTCCGCTGCGAATAGGAGCGGCGCTCGACCGAGGAGAGGGTAGAGAGAAAAATGGAGAGAAACTTGCGAGCAGCACGGATGTAGGTGTGTGTGTGCAGAGCGGATTCACGGGGCTGACGGAAGAGCAGGCGAGAACGGTGGAATAGAAGCGAGGGAAGGAAGAAGAGGAGGAGAAGGAAGATCTCGCGCACTGCGAGGGCAGGGTAATGGTGGAATATAAAACGGGGAGGGGAGCACACTTGAGCCCCGTTGTTACTCATGATCGATCCAAGGCCCGCAAGCCACGTGAGGAGGATGGAAGAAGGAACGGGAGGAGCGAAGGAATGGGCGGGGTGGGCGAGGCGGGTGGGTAGGAGAGCGGATGGATACGGAAGGTGGGTGGGGGGAACGAAGCGGGGATGGAGAAAGGACATGAGGATTGCCGACAGAGAGGAGAGAAGATAGTAAGGTACCTCGGAGAAGTGGGCAGATATTGTTCCCTCTCCATGGAGTAGAGGATTTTTTTTCAGGGAAAGAGTGTGTGAGCAGACATGGCTGGTGGGAGGATACGGGGAAGGAGAGAGAGAGAGAGAGAGAGAGGTGGTGGGGAATTTAGGGAGGAGAAAGGGTGAGGTCACTTCGTGAAAATTTAAAGGAGAAAGTCCATTAAAAATTAACCGAAACGTCAGTGCGAGGCGAGAAAGGTTTCTTTCGTGTGTTTTGCATCTCCGTAACGATTAAGACAAAACGATGAAAGAATAAAATACCACTTCCGCCATAAAAAATCTTGGAATATGAAAATATTAGTATTTAAAAGTGTGTAATTAATCTTCTTATATATGATGCCAAAATACCATTCTACCTCCCCGTCCCACATTAAAAACCGAATTGACATTTTTGGTTTCATTAAAGTGCTTGGTGAATAGGCGAACGTCGTTTAAACATTGCGGGCATTTACGAGATGCACTGTTCTATATCGGCGGATTTCTAGAACGAGATACTAATCGATGAAGACTAAAATTTTCCTTCAAGTAAAAACCAACCACCAAAGACATCGCGAGTGTATGAAAAAATTGCTAATATTCTCTTTTCACGACTGACTAAAGACAAGGTCAATCATAAAATATCTCCACTTTATAAACCTGTATCATCTTCAAAAATGTTCTACATAAAAATTAGAAACTTTCTAAATGCATATCAAATGAGCTAACTATATCGTACTAATAAAGAAAAAGCTGAATGAATGATACAAATTTCAGACTACTGTCGGAATTCCGAAACTGCCCGGTTATGGGACCACGTAGATATTGAGTGGTCATTGAACAGATTTACTCACGATAGCACGGAAAATATTTCCTATCTGTGAAAAAAATGGAGAACTGTTACTTACCAAAACTCGGTTTTCAGTCTTGTCACCTTTTGTTTCCAGTTTAACAACAATCTTGAGCAATGTCTTGACATGTTTACCAAGTAATGTTTTTATACTCTCTGCGGGAAAAATTCAAAGCCATATTAATCTTGTGAAAAACATAAAATGGTAAATTATTAAATTGCGAGCACATTTATTCATTTAGGCGAGTAGTAAGGGTCCAGTTTGGCATGAATGAAAGATATACTTCAGACATTTCCACACACTGTCAAGCTAAGGCCTACGCCTACTTTCGTAGTGGTAGCAGAGAACGCACTCATACCACCTGACAACTAAATTGTTTGACCCTTTACTCAATCTATAAGTCAAAATATCTTCAATTTCTTAATACTCAAGCTACCTGCCCGAACATAGTCAGAATTCTTAAATACAATGGACTAATGCAAAATACAGTCAACTGTTTCAGGTTTCGATAAGGTAAACAATCTACTTACCATTAAGATCTTTCGTCAGTTGCGATCTCGTGGACATTATAACACAATTTTAACTTCCTTCATATACACTACCGACTTTAGCGGATTTTAAACTCTACACACACTCATTCCAAAAACGCTAGGACACAAAACACCACATGTTACACGACAGAAACGAGCACTGCAGACACATCTCAGCCATTCCTTCGACTCATTCCGGTATCCGGGTGAGCTCTACCCCAGAGTTGCCAACTTTACTATTAAAACGGGTCCAGTATCCGTAAGGCGGGAATATGAACTCTTGATACGCTAATACATAATCCCTTCTTTCGTGTTCAATTTAGTTTCTCACATTGCGTTTTATTTCAAAGTCACTGATAAAAATACTAATATCAATGAAAAGATAAAATTTTATTGATAAAATTACCTTGAATTTATTACAGGTAATGATGATTTTCGCCGAACTTTCATGTTAATACCGAAGATTTTAGTTATTCATTTTAATTATACCAAATAGATAGAAAACATTTTGCCACAATTAATCGAAAAGAATGAAGTAATAATGTTTTAGGTATAATTTCAACTTAAGAATTGATCCTCAATTTCCAAGTTAGCCATTCAAAACCTAAAATCATCTCAAAAAATGTGAAAAGGGATAAAAGGAAAATTATATCTGTAATGCCATTTAAAGTTAAGAATACCTTAAAGCGACGCAATAAAGAACCAATAGTCGCAGGAATATAATCAAATTGGATTTAAAATACATTAAATTTTGGAAATTGGAACGTGCCTTCATTAAGTTACTAAAAAAATCATGAAGGAAGTAATCAATATATCCCTTTGAGTATGCCTAGAAAACATTGCGAAAATATATTGTTTTCCAAAGCATTAGCGATGAAAAATTATTAATCTTTAAGTAATTTCAATTGGCAATGCTACTTGGCGACCGGTCCAGCTGTGAACTGATCTCTCATCGCACTGAACCGTTCACAAGATACCTTCTGCTACAACCGTCTGCTGCATTGTGAAAGACATTTCAAGAAGATAGACAAAATATTGGATGTGTTGGTACTATAACTTAATTCAATTAATACGACTACTTTAATAAACAAATAACCATATATTGTAAGGCCCTATCCCATTACCATTTTCCAAAATAATGAGCTTCATTAATACGTTACTCATTTGTCACGGTGGGAAATTTGTCATCAAATTTTGTAAATTAGTTTTAATGTACCTTTTTATGATTTTCGTTTTTGAAGTTGGCCTTCTTGCAACAAATGGATCCTCAATATAAAAACAAAATATATATATTCTCATTTTACACCACATTTATCATCAAATAATGTTCGGTTTATCTCGTGAGGTATCGGGTCAAATATACCTTAATCATTGTGCATAATTGCACAATGTTTGGTCTTAGCTGACGAATAGTTTCATTTATATGAAAACTGTTTATTTTTTACTGCGTGTGTACACGTGACCCCTTCACAGTGGGGAGATTGCAGGGGCATTGACATGTAGGTCCCTTGTTCCAAAATCTGCGGGGAAGTAGATATTGGTTCAAAGGTATTCTGTTTCCTTCCTCAACCGTAATAAGCTCATGGTCCGAGAACAGCCATCAAGCAATCTTGCTTTATAGTAAATAGGTAATATAGTATGATTCTTGCTTGGGCATCACAATAACTACAAGAGTAATGATACGCCTTAACCTTAGTTTCATGGTCCTAGGACGGACCATGAATGCCCCGAGCAAAGTTTGAACAATAGCCGTTTGGATTACCGCACCAACGCGTTTCTGATAGGTCTAACGTAGGTGGTTAGGTCTTTTGTTTGATATTTTTGCATATGATGTCCCCTCTAACTAAAGAAGGGCCGTGTGTCCTGGCCGTGTGCATAGCGTTTCCATAAGTTTTATAAACATTTTCTGATCACAGCTGTATTTTTTAAATGTTCTCTTGAATCGAATGCGAAAAAAATAGTTTTAGCCAATATTTCCAGTGATTAGGAAAAGTTGGGAATGATTGCTTCAACAAAGATCGTCAAAAGGCAGTGGGGTAGTTTGAGATCAGACCGATGCTACGATCATATGGAAAATTTTATTTAAGCTAAATTAATATTTTAGAGGAACTTAGTGAGCAGACAATCGAGCTATTCTGCTGATAGATTCCATGACTATGAACGTGAAAACTTAGGTATGGCAAATTTTTTAGAATGAGCGTAGAATTATTTTTGGAATATTCTCATAGTGACTTTCATACATTACACTGCTGGCCACCGCAGACACATTTGCTAAGGGGTGCTAAGTGTCCAACCATTCTGGCTACACGCTCTTATCATGAAATTCGAACAACACACTTCCAGCATATACGTACAATATTTATTATCAAGTATATGTAATTGTTGCATTTGTCATTTTTTCCAAATTAGATACTTGTTTTTTGCGTTCCACAGAATAAGCTGCTTTTATTCGACCGGTTTTGTTACATTGTACTCTTCAATGTTTTTCTCGCGGATTGTGCGAGGGAATGAATATTACCCAAGGTCAAACAGCCATATATTAAGGCAGCGAGCAAGAAACTTTAAATGGTTAATGCAAAAAAGCCTAACTCCTTTAATAGAAAATCTTATCATAGAATTTCAACGAGAAAATATTAACTTACATTTATTTTATTTATTTATTTATTCAGAATAAGTCCGAAAACAGCACATTTTGGCCTTTACATCGAACTATTAACAACGATAACAATGGACACATTTACAAACACCCAAGCCCTAGATGGAGGAAAACTCACCCAGGCGGGAATCGAACCCGCGACCCTTGGAATGGCAGACGAGGACGTTACCCCGCCACCACCGGGGTCGACATGACTTGATAAGCCTCAAATAGTTGTTAATGGAAACTTTAAAACGTCCTTATAATTATTTTTTGGAATGCCGTAGTTGAGCGTTATTAAATAGCTGCCAGCGGTTGGATAATACTTGCGTATGTGAACATTTTTTAGAGCTTTATTTAAAAATTATCACTGACTTGTCTTTGTGAAACACATAATAATTACCATATATTTACGCAGCCTTCCGCCACGTCCTATTGCATTCTACAACTGAAAACCAAACCAATTCAAATCAAATTAAGGAGTTATATCATCTGACCAGTTTGATCAATTTGAGACTCACTATCAGTTGCGAGTAAAGAATTATTAAATTGCCGCTTCATACGTTCGATTTTATCACGCTAGTGACACCTTCTGGGAATAGATAAAAACAAATAGCAAAAAAGCAACGAAATAGTCCTGCACGAGATGGTTCACTCGTTCTTTCCAGTGATTCGGTCATTAAGAGTTCATTCAATAACGACACATCCCGACAGTATTATAAGAATGGCTATTTCCATGCTATTTAAATGTATTAGGTTTAGTCGTAGAAGTATTTTTCAGGGTAAGTCATGCATTCTCTAATGCCAAAATTTTCCTTTTGATCCATCGAACACTGCGGTAAAACACAGTTTTAAGCAATAATATTGTGGTAATTGAGTAATAATGTGTAGTTTTCTCTTTTGTTTTTGGCGCGCATCGTTACACCATGGTAGTTTCCCAGATTTTCTAAATGAAACGTTTTGAGTGAATTATTTTGAGAGGAAATATACAAGACTTGTAAATCCAGCATTTAAGGTAGTCATTACTGTGAAGGAAAGTTTTGCGCCACCATGTCAAGTGATAGTGAGTGTGAGCTCATGAAAATACTGGACAATCATATTGAGAATCTTCAAACAGAGGAAGCGGTGGCAGCTTTGAAAAATGAGAAATTCCGTGAAGTTGTGGCGAGCAAAAGTTGGGAACTCATATCTGCTATTTCCAAACATTTAAATGGAGATGTGACTAAGAGGTCTCCCGAACTCGTTCAATGTTGTAGTGAATTACTAATGTTCGTTGCACAAAATACCAATCCAGAAGAAACAGTTTTAGAGTTCATTGATCAAGCAACTTGCCCAAACAATGACACTTTATTCATTGCTTTACTTGAGCCTTTAATAACAGTCCACATGAGGCTGAGTCGTAGGCGTTGCGATTCTTTAAAGTGGCTGTTGAATGCATTTCTCAGTCATCTGCGAAGTCTTGATGCGCCTCAGATGTCTGGTTTAGAAGGATCAGATGAACGTAAATTATTAGATTTGGATCCAGCTGCTGTACGCATAAATGTGATATACTCTTCTCTAATCAAGTGCCTTGACCCATTAATTGATGAGATAAGTCATGGGTCCACAGAAGACCCCGCCTCTTTCAGGGAAATGTCCACTGTTCTTCAAGTTTTTCTGTTACGTCTCTTTGGAAGTAAACTTTCATTGCTTGACCTAAGCAATGATGGCAAATGCCTAAGTGAGGCTCGGTCGAATGTGGAGAAATTAATGCACTTATATGCTCGCATTTCTGGTAATATTATGCATAATTTGGATCTAGTTGATGAACTCTCTTTGAAACCTGCCGAGAAAGAAAAATGTTCCGCAGAAACGGAGGATGACGATGAATGTGATGCATTTACTCCAAGTAAAATTCCGGAAGTTTGTTATGCTGTGTTTTATTACGTTGTCATTGCGGAGACAGTTGACATTGACAAAATCCCATGTGTTTACAGCCATTTGTATGTCTTTCAATGCGGTGTGTATCTTTCCACTGTACTGTTCAACCCCAAGGAGGATGCACATATGCTTAAAGGTTTAGCTCTTGCCAAATCGGTGGTTGAAATGCAAGGTGATTCATCTGTACCTTCTGAAGTATTAGATTCGCGTATACATAGTGCATTTCAAAAGTCTGTTATAAACGCTATGATTTATAGTTCATCGCGTGAGTGTCGAACGATTGGGGTCAAAGTTTTAGAATTGTACATCAGAAAGTTTGATGAGAAAGGAAAATATTTAGTCTTGATGAGCATGTTATCATCAGCTGGCCATTCAGGTTTAGCAGGATTTCTTCTCGTCCAACTTAAGAATATTGTCAATACTTTCACCCTAAATGGAACTGGAGATCAGAATTCTCTAAAGCCAAGTGCCTATTTTAGTGGACAGAAGCTTCTAGCACTTCTGTTTTCAAAGGGAGGGTGCACATTGGAGCATGGGGCTGAAACAGACATTCTTGAGGCATCTGATCAGGTTTTATCAGCACTTAATCTTCTTCGTTTCCTTGCAATCAGAGACAACATGAACTGTTTAGGTTTTTGGGAGCATGTGCCTGCTATTCGTAGTAAATTTTTAATTCCACTGAGGGAAGGTATTGACTTCTCCCGTGCTCACTACCAAGTCAAACGTAAAGACCTAGAAGAACAGAAGAGGTCAGGAAGAAAGCGTATTGGTGGTGAGCCTGATATCAATGTGAAAATAGGTGGAATGGACCTGCCAAATCTTCCAATTGACAGAAAAATTATGGTAGTTGAGTCAGCTCTGAACACCTTTGATCTAATTGAAAGTCTGATGGGAAGGCTTAATGAATGTCTGGAGCTTGGTTTAGGGAAAAAGTGATTTGTTTGTATATTTAGTGTGCAGTTTTTAATGTGTTCAATAATCTGACGTATAGAATCTTCATCATTACCCTGCTCTGTTGTAAACTTATATTTATGTGCAAGCTAATAATAAATGATTTCACTGTAAATTATTTTCGTTTTTTATTGTCTTTTGTTATGGGAATAAGTTCAGCTTTTCAAACTGCTTGAAAGAATTTTCTCTCAAGACTTGATCTCTCATAATGGAATTAATTGATTGCATATTGAAAAAGTTAATAATATACATATGGGTGTCTGTATTGACTAGTACGTGAATTTTGGGCATCAATTTAACTCTTACAAAAATGTGTAGAAGTAAATCGTGTTTTTTGATATTTATTAGGATAAATGTTGTAGGTTTGAAGCCAAATGTTTAGGCGTAGCATTATTTAGAAAATTGGTGTTATATTGTATGAGTTAGGCAAAATATTCCAGTAGCCTATATTTGTGCATAGGGACAAATGAAGTTCTCATATTATTTTATGGTCATGAACATGCTTTAATGGTATTACATGGCTGAGAATTTTCACTCAAACCCATTGTTTTCAAGAAATTTGATTAAGTAAAAACATATAAATTATTAAATGGAACTCTTAAATGAGTCTTCAAATATATAAGAAACAGGTAATTACCATATTGCACAGTACCAAGTGTAGAATGAAGAAAGCAGTAGCTCTTATCCAGGCTTTATCCTACCTGTTGACTGCAGCGATTACTTTTAATGGTAAATTGTATTGAGTAGTTAGAATTCATGACATAATAATGTCTCAACCAGTTAAAAGTTGATAAATTCTAAGATTATTTTTCCCTAAAAGTAACAGTACATGTGTGTTTTTCTTTGTCTCCAGTGTCAAATGTGACAAAACCTATCAGTTTGATACATTTTTGAATTGTATATGGATGGCATCTACTAAAGGCATGTCTTATTTTAAAATAATTACAGGAAAAACTCAAGAAAGGCTGAGGAGGGCCATTGTCTCAAGTTCAAATAGTGACTCGGAAAATGAACGTAATGAGAAAGACCATAGTAGCAAGGTAGATGCCACAGATGTGAAAAAGAAAATTTTGGAAGCATCACTGCCTTATGTATGTGTCCATGGCTGGACCAAAGCTGCAATAAGTGCTGGTGAGATAATCATTCCTAATGTGTGCTACTAAGAATTGATATATGAATGTCATATCAGCAATTTCACTGTCTTAAAAGTTAATTGTTAAAATATTTTAGAATTGTTTAAAATCCAATTCATAGTATTAAGCTAAGGATAGGTGGCATCAATGAACGATGGTCATGAATTAAAAAGCTAAGGCCCACTTAACATAATTAGTTACTGGTGATCCAGGATTAGCTAATGTTCATGTCATTGCAACCTGATAAATAAAACTGGTAAATGTCATTTTGGGTTAAAACAAGAACAGAAACAAATTCCTGACAATTGTCGAAGTGTTCAAAGTTAACATCGATTTACGTCTGCAGTGGAAGAAGTTTCTCTACGGCATCTAAGGTTCTGACAGGAGGGATATTTTATTATTCTTTTGCCATCAAGAGATGACAATAATAATACCCACTAGAAATGGCAGTCAAGATGAATTATTTAATTTAGAGAATTGAGTTGACTTATTGCCACCTGTTCCTGTATCTTCCTCTCACCTAGTTATCCTAGTAGGTGGTGTTCTTTCTGATAATGGTTTCACCTCTTTCACTGACCAGCCTTCCCTATTCATTTGCTCAGGATATAGGTTTGGGAGTGGAGGTGTTTTTTCCATTATTGCCATGTGTATTTGATAATTTCTCCTTCTTTTACTATTGATAATGCAATAAATACTGCAGTTCATATGCCACTACAAAATTACTTGTCACCAGTGCAATTAAATTTGATTTTTGGTGTCTGGTTTAACTATCATACTCATGATAGAAAGTATGCAGCAAGAAAGTTTTTATCCCAAATTAAAAAATATTACATAGTAATTAATCATTGAATTAGTAATAACAAAATGTATGTTCTTATTCCTCTTTCATAACAGCTATGTTTTATTTTTTAATGCAATATTTTAAGTCTATTCTTTCTATTACCTTAGATTTTTATTAGGCCAAGTATTGAGGACTCTAATGAACTCAAAATAATGAATATGCTCCTTGTAAGGAAATGTTATATAAATATACTGTTACTTGGGATAGTCAAATGAAAACCGAACACCTGCCATAACACACAGTCTGTGCAAAAGGTGGCAACACTGTTTTTATGTATCAATACTGCTATTGGTGTGGTAGGAGAACTGTATAGTGACAACTTGCAGAAGCATGCACTCGTTGGCTTGTATCCTTGTAGATGTGTGGACTGGTGTAGTATGTTCTTCCGTTGGGTTTTCATTCGAAATGCCCCCCAAGTTAAAAGTTAGGTAACCTTATTCTGTCCAATAAATTAGCACAATAGTGCCATCTATGATAGTTGTATAGTTTAATGATGAAGATGATATTATTAATGGTTTCTGGCGTAACTTTATGGAACCGATTCATTATAAATAAATGAAAGGACTAACTTTGTAGTTCCACACAAAAACGATTTATTCACACGACCCGGGTTTCGAAGTAAAACTTCATCATCAGGTGAGCTCTCTACATTTGCAGCCCTTATTATATATACAGCCAGGGCGGGGGTGGGGTGGAGATAATCAGGAAGGTTTGGGAGGGGTAAAGTCAGGATGGGTTTGCGTGCCGGAGGGGAGGGCAGTTTGCCGTCACCTCCGCAAAGTTGAAGGAATGTGGAGCGGGAGGGAGAAGTCTACATTGTAGAGCTCTCGTGAGTCAGGGGATTAAAGAGGGTTAGATGAAGGGGAGGGGGATGTGTCATCGGCCTCCGTGAGGATTGGGACTTTAAGGAGGGGAGAGTGGGAGGCATACAGAAATTCGTTAACAATATTTTCATTTAAACAAACACTATTTAAAATTTCTAACTGTTATAAGGCGTCTAATCTATAGCCTTTGCTTTCAACATGTAAAATTTCGAAATCAAAATCACTTTTATGGTTATTATCAACCAAATGCTTTGCGAATTGAGAGTTCATCTTTTTATTTCTTGCACATGCTTGATGCTCCTTCACTCGTTCTTGGAATTTCCTCCCTGTCTGTCCGATGTATATTGCTCCGCAATCGCACTTTAGCTTATATACTCCACTCTTTTCCTTAGATGGGATTCTGTCCTTTGTGTGGGAGAGCAGGCTCCTGAGGCTTGATTTGTTTTAATGGGCTATCTTTATTCTACATTTCGGAAGTTTCTTACATAATTTTTGTGAAAATTCGTCTAAATAAAGGATTCTGCGCCACTTGGCTGCGGGGTCCTGTGGCGGTTCGGCACTGTAAATATCTTTCAATGCCATTTTATTCAGTTTTTTGCGGTATAGTTTCTCTACTAGCTCCTCATCGTAGCCGTTGTTTCTTGCAATCAATTTAATCGTGGTAAGTTCTTTTTTGACGTTGTTTTGCGACATTGGGACGTTCACCAACTGGTGTATCATTGAATGGGAGGCGGAGAGTTTTTGCGAGAAGCAATGTCTTGACTTGAAATGGATAACTTGATCTGTGTATGAGTTTTTCCGAAAGATAGAGAAATCAAGCCGGTTGTTTTTTTTGAAATTTTTAAATCAAGAAAATTCAGTGTATTATTTTCTTCTACTTCATAGGTGAATTTTAGGTTTTCGTTCTAAGAATTTAAATGTGTAAGAAATAGCTGAAGTTGCCTTTTGGAGCCTCTCCACACACAAAACACATCGTCTACATATCGATACCACCACAACACATTATTTGTTAGTTCGTTACACGAGGAGAACAAGTTCTTTTCAAAATGGTTCTTATAAATGTCGGCCAGAATCGGTGATAGAGGGCAACCCATAGCTAGGCCATTGGGCTGTTTGAAATACTTTCCGTTAAATTTAAAGTAATTTTGCAAAGCACATGTCTGTAGCAGTTGGATTAGTTCACAGATAACTGGGTAAGCCACAGAATTCTGGATAAGTTTGGTTTCTGCAATGTCTATAGCTTCTTTAGGCGGCACACTGGTGATACACACTCTCACACACACTCTCAATTCGCAAAGCATTTGATTGATAGTAACCATAAAAGTGATTTTGATTTCGAAATTTTACATGTTGAAAGCAAAGGCTATAGATTAGACGCCTTATAACAGTTAGAAATTTTAAATAGTGTTTGTTTAAATGAAAATATTGTTAACGAATTTCTGTATGCCTCCCACTCTCCCCTCCTTAAAGTCCCAATCCTCACGGTGGCCGATGACACATCCCCCTCCCCTTCATCTAACCCTCTTTAATCCCCTGACTCACGAGAGCTCTACAATGTAGACTTCTCCCTCCCGCTCCACATTCCTTCAACTTTGCGGAGGTGACGGCAAACTGCCCTCCCCTCCGGCACGCAAACCCATCCTGACTTTACCCCTCCCAAACCTTCCTGATTATCTCCACCCCACCCCCGCCCTGGCTGTATATATAAGAAGGGCTGCAAATGTAGAGAGCTCACCTGATGATGAAGATGATATTGGTAAAATTTGTTGTCTCAGGCGTAACTTTATGGAATTTGCATAACATATTGAAATGAAATGAAATAATTGACTTTGTAATTCCACACACTTTATTTAAAAAAGTATATTGGGCAAACAGGACGGAAATTTAAAGAAAGAATTAAAGAACACCAAACATGTGTAAAAAATAAGAACATAATATCCCTCTTTGCAAAGCATCTCTCAAAAGTGCCCACAAAAGTGACTTTGTGACAAAAATATTCATTTTGAAGAAAATGGTCAAAGGCTCGATGCTTTGGAGCAGTAAGAAATTTTGAAATATGTCCTTTGGAAGGATGAACTTGCCAGCAAAATTTTGTATCCCTCCCACCCCCCACTTCTACACCTACCCCTCTTCTAAGTTAAAAGATGTAATTCTCTTTTCTTCCCAGCTACATTGTAACCTTTTCACCCCTCGAATCTCTCTCTCTGACCAACCCCCCTCCCTCGATCAGAAGGTATATATAGCCCGCGTGCTTCTATGAGGACCACCTGATGATGACATTCAACGTCGAAACCTGGGTCGTGTTTTTAAAATAAAGTGTGTGGAATTACAAAGTCAATTATTTCATTTCAATGTGATATTGGTAGATTTTTTAAAAAGACTTCAAACTGGTGGGTGGCATAGTTTTGGATGCTTGGATATAGTTGAAGGAGATGAGGAGCTCCGTATGGAAATGAAAGAAAGGTGGAACTCAAACTTGTCCGGTAAAGATATTTGTTTTACAGTTTTGTGACTTCTGAAGCAACTAAAGAGTTGAGAGAATGTATAAAACTAACCACAGACACTAATTGATGAAGCAAATTCATTTTCTCAAGAAAAGGAACTTAAAATTTAAGAAGAGGGACAGGCTTGTCATTGTCATTTTACTCGATATCATTATCGTAATTTTCTAAAAGCTTGATATTATGATTTTTGAAATGGCTTTCAAAAATGCTGTGACTGCTCATTTTTGTAGCATATTCCTTGGTTTCACCATTGTTATCGGGGCCCAATTGTCGATTTGGACAATTTTAGATCTCAGCACCACCATTCCCCTGATGTTTTGGCTGTGGAACATTCAGTTTTGGTTCATATGCATAAATTTTGCCATTTTGGTGCCATCTTTAGTTGTTACTGACACCATTGTATGGAGTGTAATATTCCTGATCTAGACTAATTGTGGGAATGTGCCAACCATCTGAAATGTTAATCCATATTATGGAAGTATCAGTTATATAGTGATGAGTTATCAAGTCTCTAGTCATTCTGGAAGCAATGCTCCATGTATTGAGTTTCTTCATGGTGTTGGATCCACACTTGCTCCACTAAAGACTGGTATCAGCATTGCATCTTTGTACCCCTTCCTTTCTTTTTGTGTTCATGCCTTATGGAAAGAACAACTCCCTCTTTGAAATGTTTATTTTTGTGTAGTAACATGTAATAGTGCACCAAGTGATTTGGGATTAAAGAAACTCAAACTATTTATTGATACTACATTAAAATATTTATTGCAAAACCTAATAAATGAAACAGTTTCTGGCATGACTTGGTGGAAAATCTTCATATTGAAAATAAACAACTTGGCTTTTCCACGTAGAAATTTCCACTCAGAAAGTTCTGTGTGGAAAAGCCAAGTTGTTTATTTTCAATTTCAGTGCAAAACCCAAGTTTTGTTGCTTTTCTTACATTCAGGTGAGGTTACAGATATAACAATAAATATGTTGTGGGATTATTATTTTGTTGCATGCATTTATTTTGAGTTACTATAGTCATGAGGTGGGTCGCGGTAGTCCAGGGGGTGGAGCGTTGGACTACTGACCGGAAGGCCTGGGTCCGATTCCCGGGCAAGCCTCTCTGGGCACCTGCAGCTCCACCCAAGCTATGTGATTTTTTGGGTACCAGATCTTCCTGAAAAACCAAAACGGGCCCAGGGAAAGAAACTGGCCCCCCTACCCTGATGTGTGAATTTCTCATGCCGTCACGTTTAGTACTGGGTGATCTCTACCATCACCTACCAAACCAACCTTCGGGTTGATTACTGTGTTTATGGTTATAGTCATGAAGTAGTTTCAGAAGGTCATGTCCGAAATCTCTTCATATGTCTACTAATTCAGGCATGAATTAATAGTTTTTGCAACAATAATGTTGGTATAACCACATGGATCAGTATGTTAATTTAACACCAACTAGGACGAAGGTGACTGAAACATTTTGCCAATAAAACATGCCAATTTTATTGCATTTAATAGTGCTATAAGACTTCCATGACTTGTTATTTAATTGTTCCATGTATATCTGTTTTTTTGTTTTGGATCAATCATGCTGAAAAGTGTATTTTGACTTGATATCTCTAGGATATTCCTTATTTCTCTCCTTTCAATTATGTCTTGAAATATATTCAGCAAAAAATACGAGATCCCACCTGGAAGATAAATTGACTGCTGTTGTTATCATGGAAGTCTTTCAACGAAATTTCTCTGGCCACACTTATGTTGGATATAATTGCCTACTCTCTTTTTGTTAAATTGTTTAAATACCATATGTATCCACAGAGACCTTGCCAAAATTTTAAATGGAGGACTAAGCAGTCACTTGGTTGGTAGTATGACATGTGTAAAAACCCCAGTGAAATATGAGCTGCAGAAGTATAGGGTGATAATTATAAATGGGTGCAATTAAATTTTTTCAAAGTCTACTAGGGAAAATGAGGTATTCTCGGAATAAATTCCATTAATAATACTACAGGAGAGTCAATTGTGCTTTTGAACTGCTCTTAATTATTTATTCTATACCACCTTTGAAATGTGTATATGCATGTCGTGTGTTAGGGGGAAGGATGATGTAATTTTTGTGTGCAGAAACGATGACTGCCAGAGAGTAAAAGAGTTTTACAAATATATCAGAATTAATTCAAGTTTAAACATTTTTACTCACAGGAGCAGAGAGTATTGGTTATCCTGGTGTGGCACATGGATTATTTCCTGCAGGTGGAGTAGAATTGGTGAATTTCTTCTATACATCCTGCAACCATGACTTAGCAGAGAGGTTGAAGCAGGAAGTAGAAGAAGCTCGAGAAGACCTCTCAAAGTAGAGTTCCCTATTGATTAATCTTGGAGTTGTGTCATGCTAACTGTGGGAGATGCAATTGGAGTATCATTAGCAGCTGATTAGCTGGGTACACTGATTAAATAGTAGCAAATCAGCGCTATTAATTTCTCAATTCTTCTAATCTGTATTTTAATCACCTGAACATCAATTCAGTCATCCTTTATTTTTTCTTCATGGGATGACATTTTCTTTCAAGCTGTTTTTTGGACTCTCACAGATTCCATGCTGATTTCACTGATAAGTTAACAAAATTCCTTGGCTTTTTTTTAATAAACATTTATGTGAAAGAATGGTTTTGTTGTAGGTTTAATTGATTTTCATTAATATCTCATTTTTGTGTGAAATTACATCCAAAACACAGAATCAGTGAGATAGTTGTGGGATAAGAATTTAAAAAAAAATTGAGGTTCTCGAGAAATAGGAAAGCTAAGATAAACGTTTAAATTGGGGGACATCAAGTAGATTGAATAGAACGGGTCACCTATTTAGGAAGTGTTTTAGAGAGTGAGTAAAGTGATAAGGACATAAAAACAATAATTACATAAGATAAGCTTATACCAAGAGAATGGAGTTGATAACTGGCACCTTAAGTAAAGATTGAAAGAAAAGAACAGTAAAATATTGAGTTAAGTTTTTTGTGGCTCTGAATAAATCACTTGTTCAGTTCACCAAACTTCCAGGAAAAACCCATGAAAGTCTCTCTCCGTCATTAGTGGATATGCTGATCAGCTTATACAGCTACCTACAGAATTTTTAGATGTTGTAATCATCTTAGGAAGTTAAATAGATTTAGCTATGCTTTGCACTCTCCCTAATATTATATAACTTTTAAGAATTAAAGTATTGTGTGGGCAATACAATGCTGATGTATTATATTTTTTATGAAATTTTTACCGCTTACAAAACTTTTACCAGAAGAGGTAACACCCACTAGTTTTTCTTTTGGTTTTCGATGAACTTGAGAATTTATCCGTCATTTTTTAAAACTCTAAATCATCTTTCAAATTGATAATTTGACCAATCTAACCTCAATAATTCAAAAACAGTTGATTGGTTACTTTTGGGTACACTATAGAATGAGGACCTATGAAAATTGACTTCAATATGTTTTAGTTTTAATGTTTTTCCTCGTTTCAATTGTTTATTAGTTGTGTATTTGATTGTTATATTTAACAATATTATCATTTTATACGATGAAATTTAATATTATATATATTTTTAGGACATAATCGCATGTGTTCCTGCGGGGAAACATCTGATAGTGACGGGGAATTGGAATAGGTAGGCAAAGTATGAGGTGGGAGACTACGGTTTAGGTACAAGGAATGACCGTGGGCAGAAAGTAATTTAGTTCTGCAGGAGACCGGGGTTAGTCATCACCAACACTTGGTTTAGACACCACAAAAGGCACAGGTATACATAAAAATTTCCAGGCAACTCAGGAAGGTATCAGATAGATTATATTCTGGTTAGGCACAGGTTTAGGAACAGTGTGATAAATTCCCACAGCTTCTCGGGAGCAGATGCGGACTCTGACCACGATTTAGTTATTATGAAATGTAGCGTCCATTTCAAAAAGATAAGGCAGGGGCGGCGAGTTAGAAAATGGAATGTAGAAGCATTAAATGGTTTGACAAGAAAGGAGTATCAGCAGGCTGTAGAAAAAATTATGGATGCTGGTAAAGAGCTGAGTACTATCGAAGAAAAATGGGAAGACACGAGAGCAACTGTTAATTGGAAAAGGACATCTACATCTACATAATACCCCGCAAGCCGCCGCAAGGGCGTGTGGCAGGGGGTGTTAGGTTACCAACCGTAAAAAGGAAAAATACCACATGCAAAAAAACAACACGGAAAATTACACCCACAGCAGCGCACACACTCATGCAAAAATCCCTTCATCCAATACTCATGCAAACACATATACCGCAAAACAACTAAAAAACTGCACCCCATGATGCAGCACGAAAGCCATCCTACAACACGGAAGCCAGGACAAAACAAGCAAGAAATTGAAACACCTCATGAAAATGCACCACGAAACACTCTACTCCCAAAGAGTCTGTAAAAGGCAAGGAATGCGACCCAACGTTGCAGGTAGCAGGAATTTCCCCCCGCGGAGAGGGACAAGGGATTGAAAGGGAAACTTAAAAACAGATGAACAGAACACGAATGAGGTCATTCGGAAAGAATGGGTATAATAACAAAACACATAAGGTTAGTGGAAGAGCATGCATTTAAATACAACTAATTATTTTTTAGACGCTGAGGGTGGCAAGTGGAATTTTTGCTGTCTATAACCCTGCAGTTGCTATCCCGTATTGTACGTGGGAAGGAGTCCTTGAGTCGGCTAGTTCTGGCATCTATTTCCCGAATTATATAGGCATGATCCAAGCGACCAATGTATGTAGGAGTACGAATAATTTGCGAGACCTCGGTGCTGAAACATGCGGATCTAAATTTATTTAATAATTTCAATCTTGCATTGAATCGTCTCTCAGCCAATGATTCCCACCCCAAATCCATGAGCATTTCGGTGACGCTTTGCGTTTTATCGTAGGAATTTTTTACAAAACGGGCTGCCCGGCATTGAACCTTCTCAATTTCCCGAATGAGACCTTTTTCACTCAGATCCCACATGCTGCATGCGTATTCTAAATGAGGCCTTACAAGAGCGTGGTAACAACGTTCCTTGACCTTCGAGTCACTTTTGCCGACAATGCGTCTAATGAATCCCAATTTTTTATATGCTTGACCGCAGACTTTACGTATGTGAGTCCCCCAAGTTAAGTCTTTTGTGAATGTGACACCTAGGTATTTTACCGTATCTACTACTGCTAGGTCACCTCCAGCTAATTTGTAAGCAAATCCCGTTGATCTTTTAAAGAAATTTACCACTGAACATTTATTATAATTTAGAGTCAATCCCCAGTTAGAACACCATTTAGTAATGCAATCTAAATCCTTCTCTAGAATAAAACGATCCTCATCCCCAGATATCTCCCGATAGATCACCGTGTCATCCGCAAACATCCTAATTTTACTTTTCACTTCGCGGTTCAAATCGTTAACAAAAATCAAGAAAAGCAACGGCCCGATCACACTTCCCTGAGGTACCCTCGATGTGACTCGAACGCTGTCGGAACTAGCGCCATCAAGGACTACCCTCTGTTCCCGCTCTGAAAGAAAATCTTTAACCCAACTTATGGCGCCCTTGTTTATACCCGCGACCTTTAATTTATGAATGAGTTTACCATGTGGGACCTTATCAAATGCCTTTTGAAAATCTAAGAAGATGGCATCCACTTGCCTACCTCTCTCACCCGATAAAAGTAAATCATGTGTAAATAATCCTAATTGGGTCTCGCAGGAGCGGGTTTTCCTGAATCCGTGTTGATTGTGACTTAAAAAGTTAATATTGTCAAGGTGTCTCATTATTGAACTGACAATTATGTGCTCTAAGATTTTGCAACAGATAGAAGTGAGAGATATAGGTCTGTAATTACTGGGATCCTCCCTGTCACCACCTTTAAAAAAAGGCGTTATTTGCGCGGTTTTCCAAATCTTAGGTACTTTGCACTCTGTGAGGGATTTTTTAAATATAAGCTCAAGGTACGGGGCAATGTTTGGAGCTAAATGTTTTATCACCCTAGCTGTTATATTTTCGGGACCCGGGGATTTGTTGGGTTTAATCTCGTTAAGCAATTTTAGAATTCCTTGTTGGTCCACTGTTATTTTTTCCATGGGTGGAGTATGCATTGTTTCTTGGAGATATGTGGTGGCAACATCATTTGAGAAAATGCTTTGGAAGAATGAATTTAGGATGTTAGCTTTACCCTCACTGTCTGTATGAATTATATTGCTACAATCCCTTAAGCAAGCTACGGTTTGTTTACTCCCATTTACTTCCCTAACATATGACCAGAAAGCTTTGGGGTCAGTGTCCAAGTGCTCGCAAAGTACTTTGGGTTTAAAGTCCAGTAAAGCGCTACGTAAATGTGTTTTGGTTTCAATTTTAGAGGATCTATATGTGTCCCATAATTGTTTATTCTCAGGGGATGATGTGTTCACGCCTGCCCTCTTTACCCTAGAGTGTAGGATTCTCTGCTTTCAAAGGGCTTTTCTAACGTCTTTATTGTACCACCTGGGGTCGCGATTTGCTTTAACGTATTTTATAGGTATGAAATCTACGATTCCTTTTTGCATGATATTGACAAATTCTGTCCAAGTTTCTTCCACGTTGACATGACTTAAGCGGGTTTTGAACTCGGGTAGTGAAGAGTTTAATTGATTGGCAAAAGATTCAAAGTCTGCTTTATGGTAATTATAAATTTTTCTTTTGGGTTTAACAATCATTTTTATTTCTATGTCCAAGTGGACATTAATTGCTTTATGGTCACTCAAGCCCTCATCAGTTGATACACTAATAATACGTTCAGGCGTGTTTGTAAGAAATAGATCCAATATGTTCTTTCCACGGGTGGGCATGCGTACTGCTTGATGGAGGGAGTTTCTTTGAACCAATTTTATCATGGAATTGCAAGATTCGCGATCGCGGGTCCCAGATTTAACGATATTGTTGTCCCAATCTATACCAGGGAGGTTAAAGTCGCCACCAATTATGTTTATGCTGTTATTATATTTACGTGTAAAATTGTAAATTTGATCGTTGAGGGTGTGAAGTGTTTTCAAATTGGAGTCTGGAGGTCTGTAGAAAGAGCATAAATTTATGTTATGTAGGACAAGGAAACCATGGATCATGGATGAGATGATTACAAAGCTGGGTGGGAGAAGAAAAGGAAAGAATGTAAACACAGAGTTAGGCAAAATGAAGTAAAAAAAAGTCAAATAATAAATTGAAACAGGCAGCAAATAGAGCAAAAGAAGCATGGTGGAAGATGCCGTGTGAGGATATGGAAAGTTTGCTAAGGAAGGGTGAAATTGGTGCGCTCTACAGCAACATTAAATCACTATCGGGAAGTAAGAAGTGAAGATCTGTGCTAACAGTTGGAGATAAGTCGGGTGAGATAATAGTTGACACACAAAAGATCCAAGAAAGATGGAAGGAATATGTAGAAAAACTGTATGGTAAAGAACTTAGGCCAACAAGGTTAGACATAGAAAAGGAACATGAGGTAGAGGAAGATAGCTTAGGTCCAGGCATACTCGACGATGAGATAGAAAGGGCATTAAGGGAGATGAAAATAAATAAGGCCATGGGGGTAGATAACATTCCTGTGGAACTATTAAAAGGTTTAGGAACATGTGGGAGGAAGAGGCTATGTGGACTGATTCGTAGTATCTATGAGGAAGGAATCTGGCCAGAAGACTTTGTGAGATCAGTTTTAGTTCCTATGCCAAAACAGGTAAATGCTACATCATGTGAGGACTAGAGGACAATAAGTTTGATATCCCATGCAGCTAAAGTTGCTCTCAGGATCATCAACAAAAGGATAGAGAGTAGGGCAAATGATTACTTAGGGGATGGTCAGTTTGGGTTCAGGAAGGGAAGATGCACGCGTGATGCCATTGCAGTAATGAGATCACTAATCGAGAGGAATATAGAATACAATCAGGATGTATTTGCCTGTTTCATAGATTTTGAAAAAGCGTTAGATAGAGTGAATTGGGAAAAACTCATCACTGTTATTGTTCAGCATATATGTGGAGGAAATGATTAAAGAGGCATGGGAAGAACTGGAGGTAGGAATGGAAGTCGGAGGGTAATTCGTAAATCAGTTAGGTTTGCTGATGACCAAGCTTTAGTTTGTCAGTCAACCAATGGGTTGCAAGCATTGTTGAGTAAATTGGAAATTTGATGCGGCAGATATGGGATGAGAATCAATATTAATAAAATAAAGGTTATGCGATTTGCCAGAAAGAAAAAGGTTTAGGTAAACATTAAAATAGAAGAGCAAAAGTAAAGCAGGTAGAACAGTTTACATATATCGCAGGTGTTTTGGACCAACACGGTCAAAGTAGTAGGGACGTAAGGAGAAGAATAGCGCTAGGCAAAGAGGCTTTCACAAGAAGGAGGGAGTTGATGGCAGGGATGTTGAGTAAGGATGTTAAGAAAAGACTCGTAAAAACATTGATATGGAGCGTAGCTGTGTACGGTGTGGAAACGTAGTCATTGAAGCAGGAGGATTGACATAGATTGGAGGCTTTTGAAATGTGGGTGTGGAGAAGAATTGAGAAGGTGAAATGGACAGAAAGGAATACAAATGAGGAAGTACTTGGTATGTTGGGCAAGGAGAGGGGTTATTAGAGAGAAATCCCAAGGAGGCAGGAAAAATGGGTGAAGGGCATATTGATCGGCAGGGAGATGCTGAAAACTGTAATGTAGGGGAGAAAATTGTAATATAGCCAAGCGAGGAAAGGGCAGGAACAGGATAGGGGTGTTGGACTGGATTAAGGGAAGAAGTACTCAGAGATGAAGAGGGACCTGAAGTAGAATAGGTGGCTGGATTGTGTTTTGTTTTGTTAGGAGTCCCAAAATATTTCTTTGGTAGTTGTGTCCATCCAAAACCTACCTTAACCAGTAGATTACCTTATAATAATAAATAATGTATTTTTTGCATGGTGTATTTCCCAGTGATAGCTTTAACCACAGTTGGTAAAGGCTAGATTCTTTTCTATTTGATACTAGTGTACCTTTTGTGGGAATGCATTCCTATCTGATTTGAGATTATCTTAAAGGAATTATGTGTGTGAAATAAGGGTTTTTAGAGAACTCAGTAGGCTCTTACTTGTACCTTCATCAGGGTGTACGCAAGTTTCCCAATTATTTTTTACGAATTCGATGGTTTCAGGCTCTTCCTTGTGAGAATTCATGATCACTGAATAATTAAACTTGGTAATTTTTCACAAAGTTTTGTGAAAAAATACCAAGTTTAATTATTCAATAATTATATATCACTCTTATTACTTAAAGGGCAAACTCATAAATTTCACCAACTGCATATTCTTATGTTATAAAGGAAGTCATTTTCAAAATTTCTGCATGTGATTTATGAATTGTTGCTCATTATACACTTTCTTTTTGATTAGAAGGAAGAAGCCATCAAAGTTTTCCCGTGATGCTGTAGAGATTCGTCTCAGGATGATTATCCCATACATAAAACATTGGCCTCAGGCTATAGCCATCATGACATTGCCACAAAATGTTCCAGTATCCCTTGCCAATCTTCTTACTCTAGTCGATGACATCTGCCATTATGCTGGTGATAATGCTGTTGATGTAAGTGACATATTGGGGAGTAGAGATCTTAAGTTTGAGTGGTGGTGGGTAAAATGTTCATTGACTGAGAAAGAGTAGCTCTCCCACCATTAATTTCACTGAGCAGGTGCATGCCTTCATTTACTGGAATGGAAATATGCAGCATCAGGACCATAGACTTAATATGAGAAGCAATCATGCCTTGTTTTGCAGAATTTCGTCAACCCAATGCAATATTGCTGAAAAACAAAATTATTTTTCAGCTAAAACTTATTATATATGTAAAACATATTATTTTATTTGTTAAAGCATATTAGGTTATCAATAATATGGGTACTCAATCATGGTATGAAGAACATTGCACTCACTTTCATGCAAAACATGTTTAGTGAATTCAGGTATACACTCTTGCCGACATTTGGTCTTCTCTTGTTTGTATCTCCCTCAGGTCAGTCAGATTCAATAACATTCATTGAACGTAAAGTTGCTGCATTAGTCCTTCTCTTGTGACACAGCCGTAGGTTTAATAATAGTAAAACATCGTTTTTGGAGTGAGATTGAGACTAGTTAGCCACTTTTTCCACCTAACCCTTATTTGATCAATAATATGGATTTTTGAAGTTGAGAAACAATGAGTAATAAAGGGAAGGTGTATGCAGTTGATGAAACAGAAAATCCTTTAAAATGTATGTTGAAAAGGATAAGTTTGGATATTAACCTGAAGGTGTTACTTCAAAAACAGACAGCATCAGCAATTGCCATTGCATATAAATTGCAGTTCATTACTTCAAGTTAAGAACATCATTTTGAACAAAGAAAAAAAAAGAAGTTTGGTTGCATTTGCCATGGCTACTTCTGTGAGAAAATACACATAAAAAAATTCTTATTTTATGGATTGATTTGAAATTATTAACTGATATACCTCTTGCATAGTCAGTCATTTGCGACAAAGCTTTTCACTGGGAGACATTTATTGCAAAATGAAGTTATTTATATGTTGTCTTTGAAAATAATAATTACGGCAAATATCATTTCGAAATTACATTCTTAGCCTTGAAACTGGGATTTTTAGTTTCTGTTTATTTCAATTTGTGGTAAATGGTGCGCATCCATATCTCCTGTATGTTGAAATTTTTTCATTTGATGGAAATTTGCATGGTGAAAATTGTACGGAATACATCTGTTGCTCCCAACAAGTTACGACTGCACCTGGCTCTCTCGGGACAGAAATTGTAACTTTTATAATAGAAAAAAGAGAAATGATTTTATTACATGATTTTTCCTATAGATGAAAGCATTATTAGATATCTAGCATGAATGTTACATTACTTGGTTTGCTCCCTTTATATTGAAGCTGTGCCTGCCCCCCTTCCCAAAGAGATGTGGGGCCATTGGTTATAAGTTCTGGAGTCCTAAAGAGTTACTTCCAATCCATGCCACAAAGGCTGGCTTGCACCATATACTTTGAAGTCATTTGAATCAGTGGATTAAAATGAGAGGAGGAAAAAGACTATGCTTCCAAGTGCGTACATGGATATTTAGATTGATTTGTTCATCATAAAAATAAATAGTTCATAAAAAAGTATCAGTCTTTAATAATCAGATAACCTTTAATGAATTTTCTGTTCTACCAAGTGAAGAATAGAAGTGAAGAACTACTCCTTTATGATTTAACATATCTTTTGGTGCATTGTCGAAACAAATTAACCTTTTAGATTGAAATTTCACTTCTTATTCTATATGTAGTCTTCCAAAGTATTTCTCTGCAAAAACTTGGTCGGTTTAACTTATTTTCTGTTTCTTTGAGCTACAGAAAATTGTTTTTAACATCTGTAAATGTATCACCGACAAAAATTGAGTGCATATATTGGATTATTTTAGAAATTGAGTGCTATCATGCTACCACCATAATCTTTACTACTTTTCATTTTTTATGATGAATCCATGATTTTATTTTTAGAAGATTACCTAACGCTTTCTTCGTTCATGATTTTATATAACTTTCTAGCTCCTCGCTAGTTTTGTAACTATGCTGGAACTTGTTATGGCTGATAAGACAAATTGATATCTTAAATTGTTTTACCATAGATAACAGAGATTGTGAATTTCAATCTGAATTGCAGTTTAGTTGGTACACCAAGAGGATAGCGCTGGCAGGTGTGTACAAAGCAACAGAATTGAGTTTAATACAAGACTCATCAGAGGACTATGAAGCAACATGGAACTTTCTTGACAGAAGGATTGAAGATGTGACACAATTACAAAGCTACCTCAAAAAGTCAGGGGACTTTGGATCAATGGCACAGGAGACTGCAATGGCTACTTTTATTACGGTAACTAATTATTTTTTGCAGTTAATTTGATAATTATGCCTTAATTGGCAATTGAATTTATGTTTTAATGTTGTGTCTTGCTCTAAGGAGAATGAAAATGTGCTCCCGGAAGAAGTCAAAACTTCACTCGCAGAATGTTTCAACTATCTAATAATTAAAAAATAATGAATTCTTTTATTATGAAGCCACTTCAGTGATCAAAATATGAAGGGATGCAATTTCCTTTCTAAGTATGCTATTTCAATAAGTCATTCAAAATTGTAGAGAAAAAATAGCCAGTCTCAAATCAGGTGAATAACATAGATGAGGATAAAGCTCACCTGATACTAAGTCCTGTGGTATTGAAATAAACCCAGAGAAAGTCCTGGCATTCAGAAACTCTTACCACTTGGGTTTAACTGTGACTATGGATCATCCAAATTCACTACTATAACCATACATTCCATATCCAAATCTTCTGTGCCCTTATGTGATTTGGTCTCATGAATGAGGTTGTTAAAATCCCCATTAGTTTTTTTTATAGTTTCCTGCATGGTTAGAAAATTTAATAATGGTTATAAATGCATATTTTCCATTCCAATTCATTAATAAAGAAAGTTTTCTGCTTAAAGTAAATAGTTCACAGTCAATTATATCACTTAGTTTGATTGAAGTTTATGGATTATTTACCATTCAGTAACCATCTAGCATTACATGATGTCCAAAGGTGAACCTCCAATTATGACACCCATTAATATAAGTATGGTTCTTAATTTTAAATACCTATCAATGGTATTGTTTTTTAACCTTAATTTAACTCTATGAAAAACTGCCATACCTATCTGATCAACCTGAATGTTGATTTTGATCAGTCAAGATAGAAATTGATATTGGGCACAGGGAATGCAAAAAATCACATATCCAGGGTAGAGAGATTTCTTTCAACCCACTAGCTGTGGGTTCTCACTAAGTTCTGCATTTCAGAATATTACATCACTATGACCAAGGTATTATATTTGATGCAAAATTACATGGATGAGCTAACTTCAATGGAGGCTGCATCAGAAATTGCCTACTCTTTGCAATGCAAACTCGGGTAAGGCAGAATTAAAAATAGTAGTGAATGCAGCATTTTGAAAATGCTATTTTTTAACTGAATAATTATAAATTTGAGGGTAGCAAATGATACTTAATTTGTTGGAGCTAAAATTTTGCATATTCCGTCATCATGCAATTGGATTTTAATGAAATACAACAAGTGGGTATTCTTAAATTTCACTGAAAAGCAAGGTGCGCACTGATCAATTTTCTATACAAATCTCTTAAAAAGTATGAAGAACTGTCATACCTTGGGTGTTTAGGCTATGTAATGTTTCCATTATAATCCTGAGAATCGACAGACACACTTGAAACCTTAATTTGGTGTTAACAGTAATGAATATCATGCTTCCATAGATATTGGCTGAAAGCTATTAAGTCTTTTTTATCAAACTTGACCAATCCATGTGAGCACCTACCATTATGACATTTGCTGGAAGCGTAAGATGCCCAGTCTAATCCTGCACGACACCCTACCCATACAAAAAATCTGTGCTGCATCCCTTGCAGATGTATGAGAGTGGGTGCTGAAGTTCCAGATATGGATTAATGTATTTCAAAATTTTGACACTCTTACTATCCACTTAGTTAAAATCACCAGAGTAATGCTTGGTTCTAGTACAATGGGCTTAATTCTGTTATTGAATACATAAATATGACAAGGTTTTCGTATAACAACAATTAACCACCAGTGCCCAGAGTTATCAAAGGAGCATGTTCCAATTATTGTTGAAGCTTATCTGCAAATGGTTCATTAGCCAGCCCCCTATTTTGACTAGTCAAAATAGAATAGTCCTATGAAAACGTGCAGAAACAATTAACACTGACTCTACTCCACTCAACCTACTGAGCTTACCTTGCGCAGTGGAAAAGACTGATTGGTTCGAGAAGACTCATTCGTGTAGACTGCAAAATGAATAGCCAGTATTCTATAGCCTTAGGATCAACCTTTTCCCACACTGATTGATTGAACACTGTTTATAGACTGGTAACCAAGTGTCAATGTGCTATCTGGATTGACCCGCAGTGGATGAAAAGTCATTCCAGGATGCCACATTGTTTGCCATCAACAAAATATAAAAATGCTATATATGAATTAATGGAGAAATTTATATGCTTGCATTAGGTTTTTTGCCATCTTTATTTTTTCATAGTATTCACATCTACAGCAACAATCCTCATCATTTTGTATCTTCACCCTTATGCCAGGACTGGATAAGTTAATCTGCAAATAAGTTTTAAGTCCTATTTCACCAGCTCTTCACTCTTCCCCAATCATTCCCCACTATTACCAATTCTTACTTATTGCATGTAGCCATCCACATTTGCTTCTAAGTTTGATATGAATATTATTCGCCATTAACTGGTCTAACACTTAGTATTTTACCTGGCTCAGCCATATCTTTTTATTGGCAGTGCTCAATCTAACCAACTGCAAAAATATTCTTTGTAATATCACAGATGAGTCAAAGGTCAATTCATAAAGGACTAGATTAGTAAAATTCTTCCATGTACTATGCATAGGCTGTGACCCTGTTCTCCACCCCATGTATTGCCAATTGTCACAATGAAATATATAATCTGTACTGTTAATGATTGATGTACCCCTTGAAAAAATATTCATGCACCCTGATTGACTGATGTCATTTAAGAGGTATTGGCAATTAGTATGTATAATAACTTGTAGGACAACATTAATTGGTCTTTAAATTTCAAGAATTTGAAATTTTTTAGTATACTCTCTTTCATATTAATTAATTAAGGTTCATTTTTCTTTTCAGGCCAGAAATATCTTGGGACTGAATAGGTGATAGGTAGTAAACAATAGTGAACGTGAATCAATGGCTGTGTGTAATCATTAGCTTTAAAAGCAAGTAAGAGATTGGTATATATAACTGCAACTATCGTCACACAGAGAAAATACTTGTATATGTATAAAAGCAAACAATTTTGTATTGCCTAATAAAACTTCATAAAATACATCTATGTTTTTACCTTGATGCATACCATTTTAATAAGAAAAAGTAATTCAAGTCTTTTCAAAACAAGTTTATATTCATAACAATATCAATACAAAGCTGCAAAAAGCCTTCTTTATGCAATACTTGATGACGCCATCCAATGGGATGCCTTCAATCAAATGCTTACAATTGCATCAATAATATAATTTCTGTACATAAAAAAAAATCTTTCAACAAGTTAACATGTAAAATTGGCCAAAAACAATTTTACTCCGACAATAATATTCAGCACTCAACAGAGAATAGGAAATTTCCCTTGGGGTAAAATAACTAAATAGGTAACAGTGAGACACCTTCCGCTAAGCACCCAGAGCTTAGATTAACAACAGCTTTATAAATGAGCACACAAGTATAGTCATACTTTACTTAAAACCACCTGTTACCAACACGCGATGCGTAAACATCAGTAGGTCTTTAATGTAATGCCTCAATCACAGATTTCATAAAAAGTATGTGTACTTAGCTATAATAAAATCAAATATATTCTTAAATACATACTTAAATGACTGATAAAGGAAGATCAAATAGTTTCATTCACTTTCACAATAACCCCAAATCAAAAAATAAATGATACTTTCCCTTCTTTACCAATAAGTAATCGCAAAACTAGTATTGTTAACACTGGCACTGAAACTCGATAAAATTGTGGATAGCATATTTTAAGTATAAACGAAAACAAGCATTTTGGAAACCAACATGAAAAGTTGGTAACTGCATTGAAGAATACTTATTAGAAAACTAAATACAGCAAAACCCATTCAGGAAAGAAGTTAAGGGGTTAAATATTCTTGTCAGGCAGGCATTAAAGCCATCTGTATAAGTAACAGGAACATAAATCACATTATTATCAGATCCTAGTTATACGTTGACCAAGGTTATTATATTGCAAGTTTTTTCCGCAATAACACAGTTTAATAAATGCACAAACTGGGTGACGATGCACTCGATATATCCGAACTATTCCACCGCATTTACATATGGCAACAAAAGAAATTAAAATATGACGTAGGTATATAAAAAACACTGTATTGGTGAGAAAACAAAAAACCACATTCAATGCCACCACAATAAAGTTAGCACCTCATTACCTGCTGTTTTTTAAAACCTTAGCATGTGGGTTCTCCTCGTAACATGACGGCATTGTGACCTCATATGTGCAGCCGTCACGATTACATGCTGTACAACTTTCAAGCGGCTAGCTTAAAATACAATATTGTATATATTCAGACTAGAAAAGGAACTTGAGACCTTTTTATAATATCCAGATAAATGAGAACCACCTTGGTAAGCAAACGGAAAGGTTTTTAATTTTAACCAGTCAACCATCAAATCTCACTAACGATGTCTTGTAACTCCCATCATTCAGTTCCATCAGTAATGGCCCTCTTGAATGTATCCTTTGAGCCTTGTGGGCAATGGCAATTTCTGAATATTGTCCACACGTGTGTATTGTCGAATCACAAACCGACACAGATATTGTAACGATCGAACTTGAGTGAAACGGGAAATCGGCTTTGTAAGGCGAACAGGGAAAGATGGATATCCAGGAGAGCGAGGTCTAGAATAACAAAAAACGCCCATTTGGGAATAATTCATTGAGTGCTCGATTAGCTCTACAACGCTAGTCGAGCCCTCCTGTTCTGAGTCCGAGTAAAAACTAAAGAGTCCATACGAGTGCTCTATTCTAGTATGAAGAGTTTTCCCCGAGCTTCTAAAGCTGAGAGTTAAAAGATACCTATCGGCAGACGAATCTCTAACAAGAAAGGCGCCATCTGGTTGATCCGTTAGTTTTTCCTCAGTTTCTTCTCTCGAAATTGGTCCCCAGTACCACCCATGTTTAGATAATTTGCCAAGTTCACTTGCAAGGCCTTTCGATTTCGACACACTGGGAGTTGGGCTGGAGGGCACGGCATGATCTTTGCCTCCATCAGACGCAAGCCCAGAGGAACGGCACGCAGGATGACAATTTTCTATATGCTCCAGAAAGATTTCGTTGTAATCACCATCACTCGACTCCCGAGAGTCATTTTCGGTGTCATTGTTGCCAACGACAGTGCAATGACTCTCTAAATTACGTAAGTTAGCATGAGTTTCATTGGTACTATTGAATTGACCAGTGTGTACACTTGTACAGGCATAACGGGATACAATAGGCAAAGACCCACTACTGTAGTTATATGGGTTTTGTACTAAATCCGGGACACTGGGAGAAAAATGAACAATACCTTCATGCGAAATTTGGGTAACACCATGAGAGGGAACCCAAGAGTTATTGTCAAGTTTTTCATCAGACCTCAACAAGTGAACTGATGGCAAATTACACAGAAGTCTTGGTCCTCCTTTCCTTTGGTCTGCAGCAGTAAAGCCTTCATTCGATGCTTCCTCCCTAACTGAGTTCGAGTAAGAAGCGTTGAGAGACTCCCTTGGCTTTATCTTTTGCTTGGATTTACACTTTATCTTGTGCGAGTCGTTACTGCTGTTGCCATTTAACTGAAACCTTTTCTTCAGAGATTTTAGAATACTCGGTTTACATTTCGATCTTTCTTCACTCATTGTAATACCGGAGCACTTGCAAATATCACTTTCGTCAGCTGACAATTCCGTCCTGCCGGAACACACATTCTTCGTGTCTGATGGTAGTCCGCCATTTGCATTTTCTAAGATTTCACAACAGCACACTTGAGCTCTCTGTCTAGCGTTTCGTCGCGCTAATGCATCCTTCAAATAGCTTAAGAACATTCTTTTTGATTCTGCTGGGTTTTCTGAATTTACAGCCATTTCGCGAACAATGAAGACAGCCGATGCCTTCCTGTTCAGATGCACTATTATTATCAAACAAGGCCACTCAGGAAAACGTAGCCGATGTTATTTCATACTGGATACAAGACACACAAACAAGTTTCGATATTGCGAACTGAGTCAGAAGATACCTCCACGCAATCATATACCGCCATATTTCGCCTGCAGAGGCGCTTTGGAGCATCTCGTCGATATAACAGAACCTATTTTCTTCTGTGAGAGAATTTTCAATGGTTTTGTTTTCAATGAAGATGAGTAAATGATAAATAATTGTCTATAGGGAGACATTCCCGGTAGGGCAGCTGTCTGGAAGAGGTCCAATCAACGAAGGTTGGGCACAGAAAAGGAGGTACCTCCCTCAAATTATTAGGGTATTTATTTTTAATCACATCTGGAGAGCATATTATTGGAAGTGAATGTGTATGATGCGGCATTATAACGAAATTTACGTTTTAATTAGGATGTCGGTGTTTACTGCTGACGATCCAAGTTGAGCTGAAGCTTATTACCGTGGCACTGACTTTAGATTTTGACTAAACTTAAAGTCAATCAGAACCTGGCTGCTTTGGGAAATACAAATACTGATTCTTCTTTTCACACTTAAACGTTCACCTTTGAATGTCTATGCTAATCAATCAGTGGATAAAAACAAATTATTTTACCGATTGCCTTGATTCGGCCGAGAGATATATTATCCGAAAATTGCATATTTATGGTGATATTCTACGTTCGAATAAGTTAATCTAAGTTACCTTACACTATTTAGGATCTGGCTAGTAGGATCAAAGACAAATTAATTAGTAAGCTATGGGCCACACACTACATGTAGACGTAGCATGTGGCCCATAGCTTACTAATTAATTACGAAGTCCATAGTAGACTGTACCAGGCTACAAGTAGTAATCGGCTTTAGCTAGAATTTCCCTCTCTCTGGTTAAGACCTTCAACCGTAGAAGAGTAGTTATTCCTCCACGCTTTAACTCTTTATTTTTTAAATCTAGGTTAGCAGACTGTGCTATATGGAGCGAGCATTCGATGCGGCAGAAAAAGTAACTAATTTCAGAAAAAAAGACTTCACCACTTGGATACCCTTGTATAGGCTACGATGAAAACACCCCCACCCCGCCCTACTTTGAAAGGTAGCGCCAATTGCGACACAACTTTGAAATATACCAATAAAAGAAGTGTGATATTGAATGTTTTTAAGGTGCCTATTCCGACCGTAAATTGCCCCGTTTTCATAGATGTTTTGCTAGGTAGTTTTATTTACCATATTGATGATGGATTCGGATGAAGAAGACGATGACAACTGCATTTTTTATGGCACTCCGTTGGAACCTATTGAAGAAGGTGGTTTTAAGAAATGAAAAAATATGTCAAATTGAAATGGTTAAAGTACTGCTAGTAATACTAATATTCTCCTATCTAGATGAAGTACCGAGAAAAAAGCCATTCACTTTGGAGGAGCAAGTTGCTGTGGATAAGCAAGGCCGGAGAAGATTTCATGGAGCCTTTACTGGTGGCTTTTCTGCAGGATTTTTTAATTCAGTGGGGACTTTGGAAGGATGGAAACCTTCTTCATTCAAGTCCTCCCGGTCTGAAAGAGGAGAAGGTTTTACGCAAAAGCCAGAAGATTTTATGGACGAAGAGGTTCGTCCAATGTCTTTGCAGTGAATGCAGTCCTTGAAAACTGTACCATAGGATTTATGGAGTGCTATTTTACATATAAAGATTTCTTTGGAACGTTTTATGAATTTAAATTTAAATTGAACATTCATTTTAAGAAGATCAACACCATTGTAACAGTACTATTTCTCTCGATTATCAATTGCTCATTTTAAAAATTTATTTTTAAGTTACCTTTATTGTTTTATAGAAGTGTGTCTCTCAGCACTTCACACTCCCACAAAGGGCGACCACTGCTCATACACGAAATTTTACTGCATAAGTCTTTGCAGCTTAAAAGATTAGATCTCTAAAGTTGAAATTTAAGTATTTCGGTTGATAATTATTTATTAAATGGTCAAAAGATTGATTCTCGTTAAAGATTATCAAATTCTCCCCAGCTACTAGCTTACTAGCTGATGCTAGTTAGACAATTTGGTTTTTTATTAATATTAACACTCGTGAAGTAAAAAGATATTGAATCTTAAAAAACTGAATTTGCTTTTTCTTTTCAGGATATGGATGAATTTGGAATTGCACCCAAAGTGATCAAAGCTACAAGTGACTACAGGGATCAACAGGTCAAAAAAAGAGGTAGAAGTAGGAATTTAGATGGTCCAATCCCTGGGGAGCCGGTGCTTCATTCTCTTCTTCAACCAGTAAGGTATTTACTTTTGTCTGTATAGACAACAGATTTCCACTACTTGTTATGATTCTATTTACATACATTAACCTTAGGCACAACAGTGGTAGCACAACTATGGTAGTAGATCAGGGACTGCCTCTATTCAAATGAATCATGGCAAAAGTAGCAAAATGTATGTCATCAGTGCATTCCTTTTCTAAATTTCCAGATTAGAAGTGTGGGAAACTAAGAATGCTTACTGTAATTTCCTGGTCATAATATGCAATTATACACCCAGTAAAAGGCCCACCCATGTTTTCGCATGAGAAATTTTTTAATCTTCTTGTTCATCATGCATAATACATGCTTAATTTTCAGAGTTGCCGCTAGCATGAGTTGAATTGTCTTCCTTTACCAGTTTAATGTTTCTAGTGAAGGAAAGCCCATTTCCTTTTGTCCTTTCAAATTTCTGGGCATGTTTTGTATTCAGAAGAGTGGATATTTCACTATCCTAATTAAATGCCCGAGCTTAGAGATTCAAAGAGAGGTGGGTCAATTGCCTTGAGATCATATTTTAAGGACTGGTGCATAATCATTGTGGCATATTTTCTATGTTCATATCTGTTATTCCCAAGCTTTAATGTTGGCTTGCTGGTGAGGGAATTGAAGTATGTATTGCCGTATCATTTTGCGATGACCATAAGGATCAAGGGATTATTATTATTGGTATTTTACCAGTGGAGGTAGGTTTAATTATATGTAATGATCATAATTTGATGAACATTGTTATAAATATGTTTGTAGGCAACATGGCTGCCCTTCACACCCTAAGAAAGGGAAATGGAATCATGTTTAGATCTTACTCTGTATTGGTGGAAATATATTTTAAAGAGTATTTAAAAGTTACAGTCACAACATGTGACCTGGTCCTAGGCAGGCTCGACTGAAAATCCAGCTGACGAGCCCTCTTGGGCCGTACCTTCCCACTAATGTGTGTGCCGGCCGTATTGGCTTGGCGTGCATATTAGACGGAAGACACGGCTTGTAGGCAGTCGTAAAACAGCCACAGTCGAGGTTACCCGGGACCAGCAGCAGCATATCGAGGCCCTATGTGTGTGTGTGTGTATATATATATATATATATCTATTTACACACGCGTATATCACCACTCTTATCTTATGACCACTTTCTTCACCGGAACACGCAAAATTAAACATTTAATCCGTGACCTCTTCCCAATTATTATTTACACTCAATCAACATCACTTTTATTCCCACATTGTCCCTCTGTTTCGTTTAAACGCCCATCGAACTTGCGAGACATCTTCAAGTCAACAAAACCAACTGCGAGCACCCCCGTCTCTCCCCTGCCCCTGTCCGTACCATGCAACCATCCACACCGCAAATGTTGTCATCTTCTAAGACCCTCCCCCTTACTTAGTACCAATTCCCAACCGGTCGCCACCTGTACCTCAAAAAATATTTTATATCACCTCTCCTGTAACTTCTGCCCTGCCTTCTATGTGGGCGAATGCACAACTGCACTTTCCCTTCGCATGAATAACCACTGATATTCCACCAAATCTCCCTCACCTTCCTTAATTATCCCATCCTTACTCACACTGCTTCTGACAATCAATCTTTTGATGACTGCTTCACCGTTTCGGTGATTGAAATCCTTCCCAAATCTGCTAGTATAATAGAGGTGAGAACCCGCGAGATGGTGCATATTTGGGTGGCCCAGTCATTTAAACCACCCAGGCTGAACCAAGCCCACTGAATGCATCATATGGCTGCCTGCATATCCCTTCCCACCCCTTGTTAATTTCCTATTCGTCCCTTAACTCTCCTTCCCTCACCCCTCCCCCGCACATGTCCTCTCCGCTCTTCCCCGAGAACACCATCCTGAAGACAACGGCCAAGCAGTCGAAACGTCAAAACAACATATTGCAAGTGTCCTTTCTTTGTGACTCTATGGTTTAAAATCTACATCTGTGTTTTTATATATATTATATATATAAAAAAAACCATAAACACAGTAATCAACCCGAAGGTACGTTTGGTAGATGATGGCAGAGTTCACCCAGTACTAAGCCCGACAGCGTGTGAAATTCACACATCAGGGTATGGGGGCCAGTTCCTTTCCCTGTGTCGATTATGGTTTCCCAGGAAGACCTGGTACCTGAAAAATCACATAGCTTGGGTGGAGCTGCAGGTGCCCAGAGTGCCTTGCCCGGGAATCGAACCCGGGACCCTCCGGTCAGTAGTCCAACGCTCTACCCCCTGGACTACCGCGACCCAATATTATATAATATGTATATGTATACAAACATACATACATACACACACATATATATAGATATAAATATATATATTTATTTATATATACGCACACACAGACATCCATATATATGTATACATACACACCCACAAGGAAGAGGAAGAATATTAAGATGCTCTAATAATGGTCTGCCAATAGATCTAATGTATGCCTCAAAAATGGCTTTAATTGTTTCAAAGAGATGATAGTGGAAAGTGTGCCTGAATAGACATAGGACTTATAATAAAAATTTTTAATAAACCCCTATTTGTAATAAACCTATTTTTCACTTTCATTACCATGCAGTATATGTTAGTCATAATTTCCTCATTGTGTGCTAATGTGAGAACTACATAAATTGTCACATGAGATGGAGGACTCTGTTATTGTAGAAAATGTTTAGAAATTATTTATAATGCCTTTGAGCAGTTAGAAGATGAGAATGTATATTGCATTAAGTTTGTAAACACACAAATGTTGCTATTCCAGAAGTCAGCACTGGTTAGTATAAATTCGGCTTTGTGTTGGTTACCAAGTGTTACATGTGGGAATAATTTTGATTCAGTAGTTTATTTGCTAATCATTTCACCAGGTCTCTTTTCGAATATATTTTGTGTTTCAATGATTTGTTTGATGATAAAATTAAACCTTAGTGTCCTGTGCAATATCTAGTGTTTTCGTATGGTGTGCCCTCTACTTGAATTAATCAGCCTAATTAATTAAAATGAATCAATGAGCTATATATTCCATGAAACTTAATTTCATCCCATAATTAATAACCGATTCCAGGTTATTGTGTTCATTTTTTGCATGATAATAACTTGTGGATTCTAGATTTTAATAAATATCAGTGAACATTTTCCCATGATAGGGACACGGTTGGAGTTCGCCTGTTGAAAAAAATGGGGTGGAAACCTGGTCAAGGTGTTGGGCCACGTCTTACAAAATTAGAAAAAAAGAACTCTAAGAGTCAGCAAAAAAAGGAAAATAAGGTATGCATTGAGGCAGAATTCTTGCTTAGTTGTTTTTGTTAAAACGTAAACTCCACTAGATAAGAATTCTATCAAATCTTCACAAATACAAATATTCCATGCTTGTGAAAATTCAAACATTTCACCTTAAAAATCTCCTAGATTTTAGCATTCATCTAAGGTAATCATCTTCGCAATCATTTAAAAAAATATATAATGGTGGATTATATGTGGACTTGTTTCTCTTCCTTCTAAGTGATGATTCTTTCTCCAATCCTATTCTTTTTCTAATGTTCCCACCCCTTTTTCCCCTAAATTCCTGCCCTTAAGCATTGAACTACAGGGTGCGGCATAATCCAGGCAAACACACGTTTCCTCGTATGAGGTCTCCTCGCTGGGTTAATGAAACCTTCGCCAGACTTCTCCGAAGCATTATACTTAGCCACAGTGTCGTACACAGTTGATCTGGGGTTCCCAAAGAATCGAACTATTTCGAAATATAACGCCCAGCACGAACACTTTCGATATTACTTCAATTGTATTCTGCCCTTGTACGTAACATCTCGGCCATTTTGAGGTTATGACTGTTTACTAGATGCCTGTAGCTTTCAAGAATGCCAATCAGTACCTTCAGTAGAACTACGATATGATGGGAAATTCAAAGTGAAATTTGTCTGGATTTAAGTGCCGCAACCTGTACTTCACTCACTCTAATTATTCCCTTAAACTTTAGTGTTTAATCTAGCTCTACTATTGCTTAAGAACCTCACAATGTACTTTCAATTTCTTGTTGTTAATCCAACATTCTTGCATTTCTCCACTTATGCACCCAACAATAGCTACACTCCTTTGGTGGTCCGACTAATTATTGCTTGATCATCTGCAAACCCGAGTTAATCCTAGTCAGCGACTTTCATTCCCAGCTCATGCCCCTACCATACAACCCTTAGCATTTCCTCAGCATGAATGTTGAAAAGTACAGGTAATAATGAGCAACCTTTATTCCCCTGTCCATCCCCTGATCTTTATGCTTGTGCTGTCTGATTCATGTGCTGCTTTGGAATAATTTGCCCATCTGTAATATTTCTATCAAGTTTTCCCATTATTGCTCTCTCACAATCCATAAAACACACAGATAATAATAAGATACATCATGATTGTGTTATATGTTCCTTTTTACTAATGTTCTGAGCACTGCTATCACATCATTGATTCATTTCTTTGTTTGGAACCCGAACTGACCTTCACCTAGGGAGTTGATGTACTATTTGTAAACTTCTATTGATAATTATAAGCACTACCTTTGGTGAATGCATTTAATATTTACTTTTTCCGTTTCTCTTGATAAATTCTGATATTCAGGTTGTCATCATTGGCCTTATATTTTGTATCCCTATTCCAATAGTGGCCTTCCTCTTCTGAGTCCTCTTCTCCACTGCTCTTGACTCTTATTCATAGGTTTTGTGTGATGAAAACTGATAAATACTTGCCTTCCCTGCTCCTGAGCATAACACCCACCCCAAGGAGCTGATTCCCATAGTTTCAAGGATTTATTATCTGTTTGTCCCCATCCATATTATGTATTTTAATGGGAAAGTAAATGAGGTAGTTTCCCATTATCTTCATCAATTATACTTTTAAACTCCATACAATCACTTAATTGGCCTCCGTCCTGGGATCTTACAACTTTGCCTCCATTACAATTAGGAGAAAGCGCTGCTAGGATTCCTTTCATATTGCTCATACCCTTAAGCTCACATGCCTACCATACAACATGGGTGACCTTACTAGGAGCAATCATCATTCTAACCCAAGTGAAGGAAAGACAATGCATTAAGTGGGTTGAATTTATTTTGAAGAATGTTAAGCCCCTCATATCTAAAATTTCTATTCATGAGAGTTAACTCGAACACAAACTTCAGAATATTGAAGATTTACTGCATTGAAATTCACTGCAACCTTAATGTGTCTTTTGACAAGAGTAGACTAATGCCGAGGCTGGTTTTCTCTCCACCCTTCCTTTCCCATCCATCCCTAATGGCGCAAATGTCATTAGTTGTTGGTTGCCTCCCATAAAACTACTGCTACATATGTGTGCATACAGATAGGTAATAAATCGTGACAATAAACAAGGAATTCATTGTGATTGCATGATACTTTTTGGGTGAAAAATTGCCATGACAAGAAAACAAATGAAATCTGTAATGCATAATATTATGGGGATGTTATTAAACACCAATTTAGATTAATGAGCCATTGCCCTGAGAAATGTATGTCACTTGTTGACATGTGGCACAGCATAATGACTCTAAGACTTGTGAGTACTCCTTATTGTTTTCTTTTTGTCATTCTGATTTCAGGTATTAAAAAATACTTGAGGTGAATCATGTCATGTGACTTCAGCCTTTTGTCTGTGTGCATGAATAGCGGGCATTACCTCAGCAGTAAAATATCTCAAATCAACTTTCCTTTTTTCAATACATTTAGCATTAATTTAACCAATTATGGAATCACCGTATTTTCCCATTGATAAAGGGCGTTTTATCTCTGCAAAAATGTTCAGATGATGAACAAAATGACGATGTGCATTATGTAATGAAAATTGAAAAAATTCAAACATTTACCTACCTGTGTACACAATAATTTAAAGAAGAGTCTCGCAAAAATAAATTAATCTGGAAGCATGCGTTTCTAATCGCATTCCATTTTATACATATGCTCATGTATATACAGATGCATGGCATCAATACACCTTCAAGATAACTATGAAGCCCTAGGTGCGCGGTATCTATACAAATTCATGAAAACTACAAAATTCTGGGTGTTCGTTATACATAAGGTGCGCATTATCGATGGGAAAATACGGTAGTTTAATGCTAATCATGGATTTTACTGATGGGTATTCATGGAATTTTTTTGTACATTAACTTCCTTGGTGCCAATATATTAAGAAAATTCTTCATAAAATAAATTTACTTGAAATGAGAAATTTTCTTTTTTGTGGGAAAAGCATAAGGGAGAGACAAGGATTTATAGTAGATTATGTGGTAAAACCATACTTACAGTGGGTCTTTAGAAGTGGTTCTGTTTAATTTTTAACATTCATATCTCTCCGTCGAATACATTTCATCAATGTTTGTTAGTACATGCTTAAAATAATCATAGACAGTATGTTTTATAATAATTTATGTTTTATTCAGGTTTATGGTTGTTCATTACCTGAGGAGTTTCACTCAGAGAACAAAAAGCCTGACAGTTCCACTGAAGAGGATGAGGATGATGAAGAAATCCTGTATGCCCCTGATGACATAGCACCCTTTAAATGTATGCCTAAAAATGATCTCTTTGGAATTGGGTATTCAGGTCTTGATCGAAGGCCTATTTTGTATGGTGGAAAATCAATACCTCAGGAAAAATCCATTCTGAATATAATTGACAACAAGAATAAAATTTCAATTTCTGGCCAGGTAAGTCCAGCAGTCATTTTATATCCAACAATTCAAAGTGTATATGTACCTAACTGAGCCTAATTCTGCCTAATTCTTTGCAGGCATGTTTTATGATATCCATACCAGGATTTAAAGTGCAAGTTTCTGGTGACCTCATAATGCTTTGTAACAAATGCTTAATGCCACAGAATACTCTGTCAAAAATAAATGAATTCTTCCTCCTGATAAAAGCAAAATACATGGTAGATGCTTCCTATTATAGGAATTTGAGCTTTAATAATTATTGGTAGATGGAGTAGTTTTTCAGGAGGGTGGAGAGGGATTTGACAGGAATAATTAAATATTATTTATAGTGATTATTGGTCATGCAGAAATTACTTCATGTCATTTATGGCTTGAAGTCAATACATGTCTTTTTGTTATTTTTATAATCATCAAATACGTTTTCCAACCAGCTGTAAGCTCTATGTTGGCTTTGCAAAATGATGCAACATTCATGGAGGTCTACATAAATATGCATGCAGAGATTTCTTCATTTTTCCAAGAGAAATGAAAATGAATGAGAGTACTAGTATTATAAAGAAAGTTAACTTTAATAGATGTTATTGAAAAAGTAAATGTACAATATTGGACTAGTTGTATTACTAATGAATTATTCAATGTGTACCATCCACAGCTTTTTTATATCCTCTGGATATAATCTATTTATGGAGATGGGTCATTTATTATTTGTAAATCACAGAACTAATAGTAAATATAGCCCAGAAATCATAAGCAGTATGGGTGTTATTTTAGGTTTTCATGGGGGTTAGGGTGATTTTTGGCAATAATTCAGCTTTGCATTTTGAAAATATGTATTTCTCTACAGACATATGGTTGAAATGCAGTTCCTTTCGGTTCAATTTCAATTCAGCTGATTTATTTTAGTGCATAAATTAATACAAGCCTCATTATTTACCTGTCACAGGCCTTTGGTGTAGGAGCATTTGAGGAAGAGGATGAGGACATATATTCCACAGAAGATATGTCACATTATGATTTTTCTCTTGAGGAAAAACATGAAAAGAAGAGTCAAGTGAAGAGCACACGTTGGAGTCAAGGAATTGATGCAAATTATGCGGGCAGTCCCCTTGAAGGTTTCGTACTGGCAAAGACAAAACAATGTATCCAGCATTTTCCACCCCCAAAGCTCCCACCAGACTTCAAACCTTTTCATAAGGTAGGTAAATAATACTCAAGTTTTATTAGCATTTTTTTACCCTTATTTTAATACTGCCTCACAAATATTTGTACGTAGTCTTCTCAAAAATTACGCAAACCAGTGCAATCTGGCAGCCATGACGTGGACTATAGCGCCTCCCACTAGCAGCGCTAGTTGCCTGAGACCCAATAAGCCTGTGTTTGGGGGATCAGGATGGGTGCGGTGGCTATCGTACTGGCTTCCCACATAGAGGGCCCGGGTTCAAATCCTGGCGGTGTTGAATATTTTTCAGTGGCATCTCGATCCCTACTTGAGGTGCTTTGTGGAGGGCACTTTGAGTGAGTACACCGTCCGTCAGATGGGATGTTGAGCTGCGGACCCCTTGGTGCCTTTCGTAAAGAGTGGGCTAATGCCGACGCTGGGTTTCTCTCCACCCTTTATCCTTTCCTGTCCATCCCCTATGGTGCAAATGACCTCAGCAGTCGGTCGCCTACCCTAAATACTACTGCTGCCTGTGCTTGGCAGATCATCAAGCTGGGCGTATGGTGCCAGTTATGTTAGTATCTGTTGTCCTTGTTTTTACTCATTGTCAAAAATGGAAATTGACGAAATCACGGAATGAGTCAATATGAAGTTTGTTGGTGAAGTGTGGTAAAAGTTACCAAGAAATTACTAAAATGTTGAGTTCTATTACATTATATGTTATTTTGGAAGCCATGGGATTGCTGCCTTGTCATTATCATGTTTTTTTTTATTTTTGACATGTTTATCATGCAGTCAGTGTGTATGCACTTTGTTTTTATGATAATACACCTTCTGAGCTTAAGTAAGACAAATATCCAATGTTTTGATCAATATATTCAACCAAGTGTTGCCTTCGAGAGATCTAGTGGCTGCACGAGGAAGTACTATGTATGAAATTCATTTGCTAAGTTAAAAGCCTCAATCATGAGTGGAATATTATTTTAAAATGACACTTTTGGGTATCATTTTCTTCAATAGATTCGTCAAACAAGATTTGAACCTTCAGCGGAAGTAAGTGAACCACATGGTAAGAAGGGTTTGGGACGCCATGATTTGACAGCTGCAGCAAGAGAGATAATATTGTCTGAAACACCAAGAACACCAAAATTGGCTGATATTCCTCAATTTGTGGGTCAGACTGAAATCAAGGTATGAGCCATCAAATTTCTATTGTATTTATGTTGGCATAGTTAGTTGCCTTATGTTATGATAGGATGATGTTTAGAAACCGCATTATTTGCTGTTGGAGAAAGTTCAAAACCTGTAAAAACTACCCTGCGATCATCCTAGATGTTTTTTCATGAGGCTGATTACTTGTTTGGTATGGGTTTTGGAAAATACATTTTAATCAACTTATTCAATTATATTTTATTTAAAAATTGGATTTTAAAAAACTAGTTTTTAAATTACTCATTGAATCCTAAATTTAGCTTATGCTCATAACATCGTTTTCATTTGAAACAATTTTTTTGTGATAAATATGGTTTCAGGTATTTTTCTCATCATTTAATGTTACTGCTCATTATACAGAAGATGTTATCAGTGGATGCATATTGATTAACTGATATTTTAAAATATGTATAGGAAGGGAGAATGTTAGGCTCATAAGGAAGGTAAGAAATGGGATAGGCATATTTTGGATGGAACTAAACAAGGAAGGAAGTATGAGGAATTGAAGAGTGACTTACTGTAGTGTCGGACACATTGTGTTTTGTAAGGAGAGGCTAAGATTGTTATTGCTGCTCAGTCTGTATGCATCTAAAACCTACCGTAAGCAGTAGAATACCATTAATAATTCCCAATCAGGTACCATACCTGTCAAAGTAGTCCATAATTGGTAAAATGTTATGGTGTATCAATTCACACGACTCAATCAACCAAGCCCTTAGTAAATGCTTGCCCAAGATTGTTGGTTACCAAAAATGAATGTATTATTCTTTCAGGTGGAAACTATTTCGGATCACGAATCATCTGAAGAAACTGCAGAACCATCTACTCAAGTGCCTCTCATGTCCAAGGATAAAACGCAATTCAAACCGTTTGTAGCAAATCCAGACAAACAGCGTCGCTATGAACAGTATCTTGGTCTGTTAAAGTGCAATCAAAAAGGTAGAGGGCTCTCATTTTTTATTGTATGAGGGAAACTCTTGTTGCAATCAACTCAGAATTGCCTTCATTGAATCCTATTCACGAGTTTATATGTCATCTGTTGACTACTGATATCAAATAGATTTTCTAACTGTGGATTGCTCGTGTTACTTCAAATATGAGTATGCAATCCTTTAATGTGCAAATTCTTTCATATTATGTAAATACGTTAAATGATTTTGGTGAATTTGAATCCAATGGTAACCCATGCCCACTGGCGGTACAAGCAGCTTTTCTCTGTGATGTGATACCTCTTAACAGTGCCTGTAATGAGCATTGGAATGACTAATATTTTGTTGGGAAAAGAAAATTATATTTGGTAGGTGTGTGTTTCTTTCATTGTCCTCTTAGAGGAAATGTGGTTGATAAAAATTATCAGAGAAATAATGATGAGCATCACTTGTTCTCCTTCAAAACTATGATTCTGGCTTTGAAAATTTGAACTCTTAGGGCTTCAAAAATTTAAATTTATAGGTTTATGTTGTACACCATCTCTCTTTCTCTTTGCATAGAGTTCACAATTTATCCCCATTTGCTAGGAAGAGATGACACCTGTTTGTCTAGCTTTGCCAGAGCTCAATGTTGGCCAAAAGTGCAGGAAATCTTACATATATTACAAGTTATCACCGATAATTTCAAATTTTGGAGCATCTGGTTCAATCAGAAGTTACCACCCAGTGAAGTTTTAAAGGCTCTAGCATGAACTTTCAGGATAATCATATGTTGGTGCCATCGAAGAGAATAAAAATTGTGGTTTTGCTACCGTTACGTGTACTGCACTACAAAGTCAATCTGAACATTGCCAAAGTTCTTTAAACCATCATGATAAGTGCTGAAAGTTAATTTTTTTCATGTGCTAACTACTTATAATGTCAGAAAACAGAGGTTATTTGAAGTACAATCCTTTCAAAACAACTATGCATTTGAATAAAATGATGAGGGAGGCTAATTTTATGCAGAAAAATGTGGATTTTTTTCCGTGATATATCAAATTGTTCCCCATTGGATTTATGTTTTTCTAGTATCACCTTATTGTGAGTCAGAAATGAGTATCTCCTTGATATTACTCAAATAATCAAAATCTAGGGTCAGCAGCATTGCATTTTTTATCCTGTAGTTACATTTTTTACCGATATACTTTTTTAATCACTATATATTGTAATATTCCAAATGTTTTTGCATTTTACTTAATTGTGGAAAAGGTTTTTTATTCTAGTTAAAAAGATATTAATATTTAACCATGATATCCACAGCATATGTGTGTATATTGAATATCACATGCCCACATGAACGTAAATCATGAGTGGCTCTTTTACAAATGCAACATATTAAAATTCAAAGATACGATTCTTCCCATTCTCAGCCTTTGAGAAAGACAGATAAAACATTTAAAATCATATTCAGCACATTACTGATGAATAATCACTGGCTTTATTTCATCTCTTAACATAGTATTTCTTTCACTTGGTTTCAGCTAAACTCTCGAAGCTTCAACCAATCTCCATGACCGAATGGGAGAGGGACAGAGAAAGGGTTGAGTTTGAACAAGCCGCAAAGCTTTATAAACCACTGATGGGTTTAATGTTTGACCGCTTTGTGTCTGCAATGCATCCAGATGTTGGAGATGATGGTAATAATGCTACCATCACGTTCCCTAAAGAGGAGGAATCAGAAAAGAAAAAGGCAGCAAAATTGAAAATGTATGGTCGATTGACTCGTGAAAGGACAACATGGACACCATGTTCCCTCCTCTTCAAAAGATTTAATGTGCCAGATCCCGGTATAAGGTAAGAAAAAGTATCATTGCTGAAGTTTTCTGTCCTTGATTTCTCTCATGTTGAGGCAACATGGTTACCAATGAATTGAAAGTGAAGAAAGGTTTTGTGTAATGCTTTTCTGCGAGAAATCATTTGCATTTGTTACTTAATCATCAACAGATCTTCTTTGAAATTGTTGTGCACTAGTTCTCATAATTCTCACATATCAGTTACCTACATTTCTGACAGTTCTCTCTCCTGGGGTCTGGTTTTATAGGGCATGTCATCCTTGTCTGACCTTTAGTGGGACTAGTTCCTAGCGAAAATATTGGCAATTTTTCATAAATGTTTAGGGTCAGAAAAAAGAATATTCCCAATTGTATATTGTTTTCTTCATACTGATATGATAAATGTCACTCCTAGAAATGAAAATGATTAACACCATTTATGAAGTTACGATGATTTGTTGGAACTTAAGTGACTTAACTTACTAATGTTACCTTTCTATCACTCTACAAAGTTTTATATGCATTTGGAGTGACTGTCCAGACAACTCTAAAAACCTTGAAAATCTTATGTAGCCAGTACATTACTTTCTCTGTACATTTTTCCTTGTCATAATCTAAGGTAAGCACAGCATTTAACAATTGTTAATAAAATGTTGCATTACTCAGGTATCTCCTGAACTCAAGTTTCCCTTTTTACTTTGCAAAGTGAAATCCAAGAGAAGTATGAGAATCATCTCCTTTCGAAGTTTATTCCTAGGTATTTTAGAAATCTCTTACTCTCAGAAAGCAAGACAGGAGTGTAGATGTATGTAGCTGTTAGTGAATGAAAATTATTCACGGTGAAAGTAATCATATTTGTGTTTCAATGTTGTGATCATAACATAGGGCAATAGCCATTACCTGAAAGATCTTTCACTATTAATTACTATGGTTTTAAATTATTTCAGACGTGCTCCGTAAATTCTAGTGCACAAAATAAATGTTTTGACTGCTGATTGAAAAAAAAATTCATCTAGGGCATTCTTTCCTTTCAGTGCTGAGCCAGAGGTGAAAAGAAAATCAACCAAGTTTTCAGTGTTCGATTTCATGGCAACATCATCACATAATTCAGCAGTGGCTACTCAAGAAAGGACGGAAAAGACAGATGAAAGACCTAGATTCGAAAGTGGAGCTGTTCCAAAAGTTGGTCAACCAAATTCAGATGGAGATGATGTACATCAAGTTCCAGTTTCAATTCAACGCTCTACTCACAAAGAGCCAAAGGAAGCAGATAATTTAAATGTGAGTAATAATTGTCATGTACCCTAGGTAAATATTTGTGATTGTCAGCTACTTCTTGCCAGTGTTCATGCTTTTTATTCTACTATCCTAACATAGGGTTGCAAATTAGGCAGTACATTCAAAGTAAATGGGTAATAATGAATGGTTGAAATTTCATAAATGAACATCACATATTAGATGCAAATAAAAATCAATAAATGTTATCTTGGACATCCTTCAGAGTTAACTTTTTAACCTGAAGATATTTACTGTAAAACCCAGTTGTGAGGAAATATTTCTGCCTAATATAAATTTAGCAAGTCTGCCAAACTGTTATTTAAAGGGGCTAAAAGATGTAGTAACCGCTACTTGAGTTGTTAGGTATTGTAATACACAACAACTCAATTGCATTTTCCTTGAGTATATTAGGTCCATGTAGTTATGTCATTTGTTTACTTTTTCCCATAGGATGGTGATTTTCCTACCAATAAAATAGATCTCTTCAAGGCCATATTTCTGAGCAGCAGTGATTCAGAGACAGAAGAAGAAACGACCCCTCAAAGTCAAGACATTAGAGTGGTTGAATCATTGAGTGCAGCTACCTCTGGAAGAACCAAATCCCCCATAACAGAGAATACTCCCATCGCCTCAGAGTTGAATGTTGATAGAAATACTTCACCCCCTCGAGGTGTTTTTGCAAATCTAGATCTCGATGCAATAAATCACAGGTGTAGATTGCAAAAAGATGAAGAAAAAGTTGAAAACCCACCTAAGGATGAATGCAACAGCATCACTAAACTTATTGATGCAGACATAGACAGTGGAACTTATGGGCCTAGACTCCCAGATAAATTTAAAATGGATGTATCACATACCATTCAGGCAGTTAGTAAACCTAAGGTTACAAGTGACAGTAGTAGCTCAGATGAAGTGGAATGGGTTGAGAAATCTTCTCACAAATCCAAAAAGAGTAAACACCATAAAAGTCATCGTAAAAAGTCTAAAAAGCATAAATCAAAGCACAAACACAAAAGGAGGTGAAGTGGAATTCTGTCATCGCTTGTATATATAAAAGTGCAAGTATTGTGCCTAATGTTTTAAAATATATAATTTCATTTTTCTTCCATGTTGGGTGTCTGTTGTCTTGTCCCCTCGTTGATGAAGATTTTTTCACAAATGTAGCTAGTAGCAATGGGAACAAATTTAAATGAATTTGTCTACACTAGATGAAGTGAACTTGCAATATACCATGTTTCTTCTTGCTCAATAAGGAATTATTTACTGGTTCCATTTGCGACAAGGGGATCGAGATGGTGTGGTGGCTAATGCACTGGCTTCCCACCCAGAGGGCCCGGGTTCAAATCCTAGCCATGTTGAATATTTTTCAGTGGTATCTCGATCCTTACTTGAGGTGCTTTGTGGAGGGCACTTTGAGTGAGTATGCCTTCCGTTGGATGGGAGATTAAGCTGCAGACCCCTTGGTGCCTTTCGACAAGAGTACGCTAATGCTGTCACCTGGTTTCTTTCCACCCTTTCCTGTCCATCCCTATTGATGCAAATGACCTCAGCTGTCAGTCGCCTCCCCTAAATACTCTACTCCATTTGTGACAAGTAATCAATTACCACTTAACTACTATTTCTTATGCACATAATAGTACTTTCCCAAGGACAAATTAAGGAAAGGGTAAGTAATAAAAGGAGACATTAATATGAAAATTTTATTTACTTCCAAGAAAAAACAAATCAGCTCATCACCACATAAGGAATCACAAAATTAACTATATAAATGCACATGAAATACTATTTATCAAAAAGCCATACTGGTCACCATGACAAGGATCTAACACCTTTGTCCTTTGAGAAACTTTACAACCTGAAATACAAAATAAAAATGCACGGTAAAATGATAAGTAAAATTTTTCAATTTGTTATGAGCAATGCAGGATCATTGGAACCACTCGGTCACTAGACTCAGGCTGGGCATCATTTTAATAATCATCTCAAGTTTATTCTATCACATAGCAAAACCAGAACATTACCACATGGTCTAGATGAATTTCAAAGAGATCAAGACTATACGTATAGGTGGCGTTCCGAAATGAATAGAAGTATTTTATTTAAGTAATTTATTAGTCAGATTCGCACAAACCTTACAATTCTTCAAAGTACTGTCCTTGAGCCTCCACACATTTTTTCCAGCGACCCTGCCATGACTGGTATGCGCCCTGGAAGGCATCTTCGGGGACCTCTCGCAAGGTCTTTATAACGGCTGATTGGATATCTTCTATGGACGTAAAACGGGTTCCTTTCAGGGATGCCTTTATCCGAGGGAACAAAAAGAAGTCTGCTGGGGCGATGTCAGGACTATAGGGGGGGTGGGGGAGCGTTGGCACATGGTGTTTGGCCAGGAACTCGTGGACTCGGAGCGCGTTGTGGCAAGGCGCGATATCGTGATGGAGTTGCCAGGTAGCGGAGATGTCTTTTCTCGTCGCGATCACCCTTTTTCGGAGTCTTTCCAGCACATCCACGTAGTAGGCAGCGTTAACTGTCTGTCCTTGAGGAACAAACTCCTCATGGACCACTCCTTTACTGTCGAAAAAGACAATGAGCATTGTTTTCACTTTCAATTTGCTCATTCTTGCCTTTTTGGGCTTGGGGGGCTGGTCGGTGTGCAACTCAGAGCTTTCACGTTTCGTGGCCGCGGCGTACAGCCAGGTTTCATCACCAGTAATGACGTTGTCCATAAAATCAGGTTCTTTTTCAAAATGCTGCAAAAGTTCACTTGAAATTTCCGCTCGGTGGGTCATTTGGTCGTCTGACAACACCTTGGGCACGAGCTTGCCGCACACTTTCGTCATCGCTAAATCTTCAGTAACAATGCGAAACACAACAGTAGACGACAAGTTCAGTTCATTGGCAACCATCTTGATACTCAATCGACGGTCAGAGTCCAACAATTGTTGAACACGAGCCACATTGATGTCGGTTCTACTGGTTGATGGCCGCCCAGAGCGTTGCTCATCGTGCACCTCTTCCCGGCCCTCCTTGAAGGCCTTTAACCACCTCGAAACTTGTGAGTAGGACAGAGCAGAGTCCCCGTAAGCCTCACGAATCATTTTATTAGTCTGCTCAAGAGATTGTTTCAGTTTAGCACAAAAATTAATCGCGTAACGTTGCTCGATCGTCGATTCCATTCTTTTCGTCACAGGGTGGGCGCACAAAGGATTTCAGCTACTCTCCTACTGCCTCCACAGCTTGGAGGGCACTGAAATTTGTCGCTGATAAGCTTAGCGTCCCCCCACCTCCTCCAAGTGGATCGATCAAGCTACGACCAAGAGGAGCAGCGCGGGAAATTCAACGGCATTAGTTTCGGAACGCAGCCTGTAACTAACCACAGTGTGAATTGATTCTTTTTATATTTTTGACAGTCTGATAGTGCCATACTTAATGTCTCTTCAAAAACTGTTCAATTAAGAATTCCATTTTGCAACTACAGGATCCTTACCAGTCAATTTTATATGAATGCGGAGAAGGGTATTTTTAACTTCATTTCATTTTAACTTTTTCATCGTTTCATTCTGCTGAAATTAGATGGTTAGCTTTATCAATTTTCGGTGCAATATTTTTGTCAGCACTGCCCATGATATAAACATCCTGAAGTATGAAAATTATGTGTCTTACCATACAATTTATGACATTTTGTTTTTTCCTCGATATTTTTCTCATTACTTCTTACGTTAATTATACTGCACTATAATTAGTTATTTATATGCAACTCTAAAAACCTGTATGGTGCTAATATTTTTAAACCATGACAAATTCCAAGCGAATAATTTAAAACAAAGGAGTTGCATATTGCGTGTGTAACGCGGAATTTTTTAAAAACTGATTTTACATAATTTTATCGATATTTTCCATTGTAATGTAGATTTAGATTATCGTTATTCTATCTCCCCAAGTTCGCAGAGGTGGCAATGGGCAAGAAAGATCTTATCACCACCTTAGAGATTCAGGCTGGATGTTTGTACAATTTCAAAAAGAATTTAATCCTTAAAAATAATAGAAGAACTTGAAGATATGATATCAAATTACCATGTGACACCTAGAGAACGTCAGGAATCGAAAACTTTGCCAAAATTCGTGCTTGAAAAATTTCCTAGGATGCAAAACGTTGCTCGGATCGTGTGGAATACTCGAAGAATTTTCTAAGCCTAATGCCTGGGATGCACAAAATATACATCAAAACATGGGGTTGCACACATAACAGTTCGGAGAGTGAATATATGACAGGACAACTGTCTTCGTACGGTGACGTTCTGACTGGTAAGTGTTCTCATTAATGCACATTTTTAACATGCCCTACGTACTAATTGTATTATACTTCAACTATGTTCTACAGAAAGCGAAGACGAATCAGATTTATGGGTACTTAATAGTTGCACTGTCAAAACCCCAGCTGAAGACCACTCAAGGTGAGTTTTAGATGAATATTTTACGGGATGCAGGCCAAAAGAATGTGCAATTGTAATTTTGTGCAACATGTCGTGGTGTGTGTGTTTGTGTTGATAACTTTTCTTTAAAATCTTTTATTGGTGATGCCTTGTTAAATACTCTACTTTACATAGCTATACGACAATTAGCATTAATTTACTATCACAGATATTAGTGTCTGCAGCGGCAATAATGCTCCATTAGAGAATATTAAAAATTCCTGGAGAGGCCTAATATTGAGGACTAGTGATGCCACATGCCTGGACCAATTTTCAAATTTATAAAACTATTATGTATTCCTTCTACCTCTCCCTTAATTTTTACCTAGCTGAATTCATTCGGTACTTTTTAAATGTCGTTTGGAACCATGTGGCCAATGAACATAATGTTACAATTTTGCACCTGTGAAGTCAATCATATTATTCATCTATCTACATAAGTATGTGTCCTATAGTACAACCCTGATCTTAATAATTTATTTTCACCACTTCCATCAAATTCTCCAATCCACTAATGTCTTCCCCAAACGTATAAACACAATTAATGTACAACCAAGTAGACTAGTAACCTCAGGTGATCTGAATTTCTTGTTCTTAATCTATTAAAACTCTTTCAATATAGCCTTAGCAACAATATATTCATGTTCACTGCCCTTAGCATCTCCCACATATTCATCCATCTTCAATGTAAAACTTATGAGGGGTAATATTTCATTAGTCGCAATTCCACATCTCATTATTACTCTATGAAAAAAATGTATATTTAGACATAATAATTGTACGTTCTGTTATAGGGATTTGCAGCTAGTACAATGGTATTGTTAAGGTAATTGACTTTTTAGGGATTATGAAAATATTTTGTGAAACCATTACTCTCGAATTTGCAAAATCATCGTTGTGTATCGCTCTATTTAACATAGTTATGTATGACAGTTGGAAATTACTGCATTCAAGGAAACTGTTCTTCTCCTTAAGTCCTAGTGTGAGAAGGGTGTCTTGGTGGAGCTCCACTAGATCTTCCAAAAGTGAGAAGAAATCCACTGATGGAAATTATTCCTTTAAACTTAGGATGCCTTAATCAGTGTACAATACTGCAAGACAAAACATGCCCGAGGGGAATTGGGAAGCTACCCACCAGGTAATGTTACCATTACTTAATACAATTTGTTTTAGTTTTGTGAATTAACACCCACTCTGAATAAGTGCCACCCTTATGTCATTTGGCAAGAGTTATTTTCCCAATGTGATGATGTTGCTCACAAAATCTGTGTGAAATTTGAATACGCCAATTCATATTTTTTGAAAGAGCATGAGCTAGATGAAAATTAATTATTTTCACTGAACCTAAAACATCTTTAACTGTTGATTTCATGGATATTGTGTCATATTTGTGAGAAAGGGAGGAGCTAAACGAGAGATATAGGGGACTGAACACACAAAATATAGGGACAAGTTATAAATAATAGCTCGTATATGTTATTTTAAGGGCTCTTCGGCCAGGGGGGAGGCAACAAATTAGGTTTTTTAGCTGATGGAAAGTGGCATGATTGAAATGCATTTTGCATATTTACCTGTGCAAATCCTTTTTTCAATTGGACTATACACCCCACCAAAGAAAAAGTATCATTACTGAAGTTTTCTGTCCTTGATTTCTCCCATGTTCAGGCAACATTGTTACCCGTGTATTGAAAGTGAAGCAAGGCTTTGCAGCATGCTTTTCTGTGAGGAATCATTTGTATCTGTTACTTAAGCTTCAAGAAATCTTCTTTGAAATTCTTGTGCACTAGTTCCCATAATTCTCACATGAGTATTTAGAGATTTCCATTCCTCAGGGATGCAGTTTTGGCTGGGAAACATCCCACATACAAAGAAGAATATTTCTGGCAATGGTTTTACTAAGGTGACCATATTCAAGCAATGCATAAAAACACAAGGTTCACTTGTAAATCACTTTTCAATAAATAATTTTTTTCAAGATACAGTAAATTTGGAAGAGAATATGGAAACTCAATCCCAAATGCAGTAAAAAATTCAATACAACCAGCTGCTGTCCCAGTCCCGAAGCATATAAATTGTATTAAATAATATCCTCCATGCAGAAAATGTGTTCACCTGAAGCTTCCATTATATAAGGTGTAAACAGGAACTGCAGCAAGAAATATCACAATGAAATTTACATTAAATAAGTTGAAATTACTTATGTTCTAAAACATTGTTCCTGTAACACTGAGCAGAGGGAATTTAAGGAGACTGATTATTCTCGGACCTTTTCCCCTCCAATTACCTGTCCTGTGGTTAGTTTAATGCAAGTCTAATTCCACACTTACACGGAGCTGAAAATTGACAAAACAAATGAAGCTTTCTAATTATCACATTAGCTCCCATTGCCAAGGGCCATGATATTATGAACTATGGTAGTTCAATAATTGCGAATTATAAAGAGCATAAATAGATGTTACCCGAATTTTCAAATTCAAGTAACTTTTTGTTGTGAAATTAAGGAAATATTTAAACCGCAAACACGAGCTAATACCAAACCAAATTACATTCGCTTCAATTAAAAGTACTTTCCGAAAAGTGGACAATATTTTACACCCTGAATGTGGCATCCACCTTGACTGCAATGAGTGGTGCATCTTGCTCATTAATTACTAAGACAGACTAATGTAAACTTTACCGAAGTAACCAGGCAAGCTTCTGGACTAAAACTACTCTCTTCTTCACCCGGACCATCTGTTAATTTCACTTGCCTACGTAAGGTGCAATTTTTACACTGCTCAGCAGTGCAGTTATCTAAAAAAAATCAACAGAAAGAACTCATACCCCAGAAAGACAAATTGGCATTAGAAGCTGCTCTCAAGACTACTGCCAAAGTAGTTGCTGAAGGACAAAGTAAGGAAAGGGCAAATAATAAAAGTAGAGATTGATATATCACAATTTAATTAAATGGAAACTAATTCAAGAAACAACACATATGCTTGTCACCACATCAGGAATCACAATATTTAGACAAATGCACATGAAATACTATTTATCAAAATATCCTTCTTGATCAGCCAGCCACCACATCATGGATCCGACACCATCCTTCTAAAACCTTGACCTGCAATACAAAATAGAATTAATCAGTAAAATGGTAAGTAAAATTTTAAAAATTTGCTACGGGCAATACAGGGTCATTAGAACCGCTCAGTCACTAGACATCAGACTGGGGCGGTATTATTATAATCATTTCATGTTTATACTATCCCATTACAAAACCAGAATCTTACCACATGGTCATAATGAATTTCAATGAATTCAAGACTATTCGGAGAGGGTGCGTTCCGAAATTTAATGGAAGTTATACTTTAGTAATTCATCAAACAGATTCACACACACCTTAAAATTTTAAAAAGTAATGTCCTTGGGTCTCCACACTTTTTCCAGCGACTACGCCATGACTGCTATGCATGGAAAGAGTCTTTCAGGATCTTTTGCTAAGTATTCATCACAGCTGATTGGATCTCTTCAATCAATCGGGATTCTTAATCGGGGCTGCCTTAATCCGAGGGATAAGGTTCACGATTAACGAGTTGTTCGTAGTGAACCTCTTCGCGGCCATCCTTATTGGCCTCTGACCACCCCAAAACTTAGCTTAGCCGAGGGCTTGGTAGAGTCCCTGAATGCGTCACCAATCATTTTGTAAGTCTCCCAATACTTCATGAGGTTCGACTCCACTCCAACCAATAGGAGCGGCTTGGGAAAGTCAAGTTGCATTTCTTTCAGACCGCACCCTGTAACTAGGGAATTGGATGAAGAGGCAAAATCATTCCATGATTATCTCCTGAAAAGATACAGAACGAATGAGTATGGGGACGGACCATGCGCAAGCTAAAACAACTCTCCTGCCATCAGAGAGGGCAAGTATTTAAAATCATTCTGATCATACGAACGAGACATTTGATCATCATTCAACTTTGTTCTAAGCGATGCACAAGGGCCCAACATTCAGCTTACCTTATCTTTTTGGCAAATAACTCTCCCTGCAGAGATGCACTACCTGTAACGAACAACGCTATCAAGATGGGAACAACGTTAAGAAATAATAATATATCTAAACCAGTCAGATTTCTTTCTTTCTCCACGCAATCACGTAAGACAGGGATAACTAATTATTCATCACGCTCCAGCATGCACCACAGTGCGAAATATAGGGGGCAATAGAGAGTAACTCACCGGTCAATCTGGAACCACGCGGTTGTCTGCTACAGGTCCTGTAAGAGGGGGATATATCAATTTCGAAATACAAACACCTGAACAGTTTCAACGCTCCCAACTCATCATTATTGACCTATCATTCAAGAAAATTATGCCTGGGGCGGTAAAATATAATCATATCGCTAACACACTCGCTTCCTCGGCTCGCACTCACCTCCACCAAGAAACACTCCGGAGCCTTGTGGGGAGGCCACGCCATATTTAAGGCATAAAATCTGAAATGAAAAAAATCACGTATGCAATACTGGCAGCAAGCAAACTCACTACATTTCACATTACAAAAATTCAGAGAGGGCAAGTTTTTAAGCCACAGTGATTCTTACGGAGGAAAAAGGAATCATCACATGTAATAATTAATGAACTACTCTAAAACTACAATCAACCCCAACCTATGCACCATCTTGCTGCCAAAATCCGGATCACAGCATTCAGCGATCAATCGAGATTGCGAGAGCATGCCCATGGCTAACAGAATTACCAGCTATCCCTTCTCTCCTTGCCATCTTTCGAGCAGTTGCTTCCGCATCTGTGGAACCCCGCTCCCAAATACCCTAAATTTCGGAAATGCTAATTAGACCAATCTCACGCTTATGTAATAATTGCAGAAACATACAAGCATCCTCATTCATGGGTAGGAATCATACGAATTTCATACATATGCTTGTCAGAAGTTAATCATTGCATGCCTCACCACGTGGGCAAAATTTAAGAGGTCACACAAGTGTAAATTAATGTATTAATTATGTTTTAGAAAGCTTGACGATGCCGCTAATATTGTTACTACAAAAACTGTTCTATTAACAACTACAGGAAACTTACCAGTCAAGCTTCGTCTTTTCAATGTGTGGGAAAACCATTATCGTAAGAGTTGCGATACCGTCTAACGGTTCACTATGCCGTAACCAGGTGGCGAGCTTCATCAATTTTCAGCCCAACATTCTTGTCTGCGAACCCATGATAATATTACACTGAAGTTTCAATTTATGTGTCAAACTATACAATATATTGCATTTGGTTTTTTCTCCTATATTTATCTTATTACTTAAACAACACAGTATACATATGTAACAGTTGTATGCTGCTGACATCTGGAAACCATGGCAGAAATTCCAAGCGAATAATTTGAAACAAAGTGACTGCATATTGCGTGTCTAACGCGGAATTGTTTAAAACTCATTTTCCTCTGTATTGTATTATTTTATCAATATATTACATTATTATACCTTCATTTACATCTCCTCAATTTCTTAAAGGTGGGTAAGGTAAAGAATGATCTTATGACCACTTGAGAGACTTAGGTTAGTACAATTTCAAAAAGGATTTAATCCTTAAAAATGATAGAAGACGTTGATATCAAATTACGATTTGACAGCAAGGGAACGTCAGGAATCGAAAACCTTTGTCAAAATTCGTGCTAAAAAAGTTCTCAGGATGCTAAAGGTTGCTCAGATCGTGTGGAACCATCGAAGAATTTTTAAAGCTTTGTGCCCGGGACGCATAAAATATTCATCAAAACATGGGGTTGCACACATAACAGTTCGGACAGTGAATAATGGTAGGAGAACTGTCTTCGTAAGCTTATGTTCTCACTGGGAAGTGTTTTTAAATAAAAATAGTCCAAGCAATTTTCAACGTAATGTATCCGAATTTTAATGTTGTATCCTCTTATGTTTTGCACTGGCTAATTTTATGTCATTCCTCAATGCAAAATTTGTTTATTGTTTCCACAGAAATGTAACTCCAGCAACCAAGAAAAATGAAAAACATGTGGTACTTGCTGGTTGTGTTCCTCAGGGTCAACCGCAGTCCCAGCTATGTAAAGGGTTAAGTGTTATTGGCGTCCAGCAGATAGATAGTGTGGTAGAAGTTGTTGAAACCACTCCAAAAGATGATACAAATTTTTTACTCACTATATGTGTTAAATCCCGGAGGAAACGCTGGCAAACCTCGAGTTTTGCATGGTTAAAATAATGACAAGTGACTTAATTATAGCATCCCAGGGATTCTGTTCATTTAGCTTACATATACACGAACAAGTAGCGTACCATGCAGGCCAAAAGAAGGTGCATTTGTAATATTGTGCAACATGTTGTCCTGTGTTTCTGTTGATCCTGATTGGATTTCTTTAAAATCTGTTATTATAGATTCCTTGTTAAATTCTCTATTCTACATATATATACGACAGCTAGCAAAAATTTGCTATCACTCAGGAAAATGAATTATTAATCACAGATATTAGTGCTTGCAACGGCCATAATGCTTCATTAGAGAATACCACATATCCCTGGAGAAGCCTAATATTGACGGCTGGTAATGCCACATGCCTGGACCAATTTCCAAAATTATAAACTATTACGTATTCCTTCCTTTCCCTTAATTTTTACCTTGCTGAAATCATTCAGCACGTTATAAGTGTTGTTTGGAACCATGTGGCCTATGAACATACTGTTATAATTTTGCACCTGTGAAGTCAATCATATTATTAATCAGTCAACATTAGTATGGGCCTGCCCTGTTCTTAATAATATATTTTCACCACTTCCACAAAAATTCTCCAATCCACTAGTCTTCCACAGAGGTATAAACACAATTAATGTACAACCAAGTAAACTAGTATCCTCAGGTGATCTGAATTTCCTGAATTTGTGTTATACTAGTGCCCTTTGCCCCACCCACATATTTATCGTCTTCAATGTAAAACTTAAGGGGCCAATATTTCATCAGAAGTAATTCTGCCGCTGAATATTACTTAATCAACAAATTTAATTTTAACAGCATAATAATTTTTATTCTGTTCAAGGAATTTGCAGACTTTGTGCAAACTCTGACTGCTCCTTTTAACTTTTTTTATATTAGTGAACTGAACATTTGTATTAAAATTTTAATTGCACGATAGGAACCAGTAATGGAAATAGGACAAGGAAACCGTGGATCACGGATGAGATTATTACAAAGATGAATGAGAGAAGGAAATGGAAGAATGTAAGCACAGAGTTTGGCAAAATGAAGTACAAAGAGTTAAATAATGAATTGAGACTGGCAAAAAATAAAGCAAAAGAAGCATGGTGGAAAACGCAATGCAAGGATACGAAAAGTTTGGAGACGAAGGGTGAAATTGGTGCGCTATACAGCAAGCTTAAATAACTATCCGGAAATAAGGAAGATCTATGCTAACAGTTTGAGATGAGGCTAGTAAGATAATAGTTGACACAGGAAAGATCCAAGGGAGATGGAAGGAATATACAGAAGAACTGTATAGTAAAGAGCCTAGACCAACAAAGTTAGATATAGGAAAGGAACATGACAGAGAGGAAGATAGCTTAGGTCCAGGCATACTCAACGATGAGATAGAAAGGGCATTAAGGGAGATGAAACTAAATAAGGCCGTGGGGGTGGATAACATTCCCGCGGAACCACTGCAGTGTTTAGGAAAATGTGGGAGGAAGAGGCTATATGGGCTGATTCGTAGTATTTTTGAGGAAGGAATCTTGCCGGAAGACTTTGTGAGATCAGTTTTAGTTCCTACTCCGAAAAAGGTGAAGGCTACCTCATGTGAGGACTACAGGACAATAAGCTTGATATCCCACGCAGCTAAAGTTGCCCTTAGGATCATCAACAAAAGGATAGAGAGTAAGGCAAATGATTACTTAGGGGAGGATCAGTTTGGGTTTAGGAAGGGGAGAGGTATGCGTGATACCATTGCAGTGATGAAATCACCAATCGAGAGGAATATAGAATACAATCAGGAAGTATTTGCTTGTTTCGTTGATTTCAAACAGGCATTTGATAGAGTGAATTGGGAAAAACTAATGAGTATATTGAAGAAAATATGAATCGATCAGACAAACAGGAGACTAATCCGCAACCTGTACCTGTCTAAGACTGCTCAGGTGCAATTGGGGCACAGGTAGTCTGGATGGGCATTGTTTGGGAGAGGTGCAAGACAAGGTTGCCCATTATCACTATTGCTGTTCAAAATATATGTGGAGGAAATGATTAAATAGGCATGGGAAGAACTGGAGGTAGGAATGAAATTGGGCGGGGAATTAGTAAAATCAGTTAGGTTTGCTGATGACCAAGCTTTAGTTTGTCAGTCAGCCAAGGGATTGCAAGCCGTGAAGAGTGAAATTGAAATTCAGTGCAGCAGATATGGGATGAGAATCAATATAAATATAACAAAGGTTATGCGATTTTCCAGAAAGAAAAAGGCTAAGCTAAGCATTAAAATAGGAGGGCAAAAACTAGAGCAGGTAGAACAGTTTATGTATCTCATAAGTGTTTTGGAACAACACAGTCAAAGTAGTGGGGACATAAGGAGAAGAATTGTGCTAGGCAAAGAGGCTTTCACAAGGAGGAGGGAGTTGATGACAGGGACGTTGAGTAAGGATATTAAGAAAAGACTCGTAAAAACTTTGATATGGAGCGTAGCTATGTACGGCGCGGAAACGTGGTCTTTGAAGCAGGAGGCTGGACGTAGACTGGAGGCTTTTGAAATGTAGGCGTGGAGAAGAATGGAGAAGGTGAAATGAACAGAGAAGAAAGCAAATGAGGAAGTACTTGGTATGGTGGGCAAGAAGAGGGATTTGTTGGGAGAAATCCTATGGAGGCCGGAAAAATGGATGAAGGGCATATTGATCCGCAGTTGGATGTTGAAAACTTTAATAAAGGGTAGATTGTTAGGCAAACGAGGAAAGGGATGGAACGGGATAGAGATGTTGGATGGGATGAAGGGAGGAAGGAAGTAGTCAGAGATGAAGAGGGACCTGATGTAGAGTAGATTGCTGGATTTTGTGTTTTGTTAGGAGCCACAAAATATTTATTTAGTAGCTGTGTCCATCCAAAAACCTACCTTAATCAGTAGATTACCATATAAATAATAAATAAATTATGAGAGACAGGTGTGCACTGTCCACAGATTTATTGTAACGCACGACGTGTTTCAGTTAATCAAACCATCTTCAGGTACAAGACTGAAGATGGTTCAATGAACTGTACCGCGCCGCACGTGACAATAAATCTGTAGAAAAGTGCAAATTTGTTTCTCAAAATGAAGAACTTCATCTACATCTCGCCTGAATCTGTTGAATATATTAGAGTTATATATTTGTTGTAGAAAACATGCATATCATGTCAATCCTCTGACACATTGCTTTCCTTCCCCTTGCCACTCTTCCATCTCTGTTTACCACCCAAGAATGGATGTAAATGGGTGGCCTTTTTCAAAAGTTAGAATAACTTATGTGAAGTGGAGAGAAAAAAGGGCCCATGCACAATATTTTAATGCAGTGTTGTTTTTGGCTGATTTATGCGCTATTCTTGTCTTTTCAGGTGAAAAGAAGGACGAGAGAACTTTCAGAGGTCTTTCAATCCTATCAACCCTACGTACAGAAAGCCAATGAAGTGCAGGATATTCTAGCAACAGAAATATCACACGGTAAGCAGTATTATGTTGGTCACTATAAATTTTATGAACAAGTGAGTCTTTCAAAGCACTCTGTTGTGTAACCTTTAATGTTGCTGCATTTTTGAAAACAATGATTTTTGTGTTAGTGTTTTATTAATGGAATATTTTTAATAACTTTGCTAGTTGCGATGTTGACCTCATTTTTTAATTTCATGTATGCTCAATATCTTGTACTTACTTTGTAATCTTTTGTTGTGGATTTCAAATTGTAATTATATTTGAATGTTACATTTAAAACTTAGCTGTACTTCCCAGAAATTTAGCTCTTACCTGTAATAAAAAAATTATTGTTATCGTAAATGTTTTTCAATTGAATAAATTGAAAATTATCATTAGGAAGGATATATTAGTGCATGCATGTTTATGCTTTTATCCGTAAGGTGTTTTTACATAATGGAAGCCCTTGTTAGGAATGTTATTTCCATACTTTGTCACAACCTGGTTAATAATGTTATATCAAATTATGTATATTTAAAAATATTTGGACATATGCCTGATCGTATTGTAGTGGCTAGTTTCGAAGGAAAAAGCTCAACCAATCTCATAGTGGTCACATTCATGGTTGAACTAGTTTTTCATTTAATTTATCTGTTGTGATTTAGTCAAGGTTAACTAAAGGTACTTAATCCTTTACACTTTTAAGACTTAAAAATGGGACACCAAAAGCAAGTGCTAATGGCTGAGACAATATAAACTATATATCAGCACTAGTTGTGCTCAAAAAATTGTTCAAACTTCTAAAATCAAAGTAATAATTTCCTATTAAGGTGATACAAGATTATCTGTAGTTGTATGTCTGTCATTAGAAAACATATGTATAACATTGGAGATAATTTTTCGGCACTAACCTCACCTCAACGTTAAACATGAATTACCTTAAAAATTAACTTGGTCTTGTAGTAATTTGTATTAAATCACCATTAGATAACTAAGATGAGATAAATTGCATAAATAATATAAATATATAAATATATTTTTCTTGCATAAAGTGGGGTCATGATCCTACGCCCTGTCCTAATATTAGTAATGTAAACTTCTATGAAAATGTAACATTGCAAAATAAATAGTAATGAGTACTCCTACTTTAACACCTTTTAGACAGTAATTTTAACTGTATTCTTTAAAATTCAGAAATTATGATCTGCTTTGCAGTGCTTTTTTAAAAATTTGTTGTACAAATTCCTCAAAAAGAGCAAAGCTCAGAATTGAATACATTTCTGTGTTTTTAGTGGCATGTATTACATATTAACTTGTATTAAGCTTAAATCAACGATGGTACATAGATTCATTGTGTGACTAACATCTATGGATTTGTTTGGAATAGATGATTATGACGGAAGGGTAAATGATCGTTATGGTGCATTTGTTTATCACCATTATTCTATTTTTCAAATATTTTTTTGGAATGGGCATTAGTGTGTGCTTGGAATCAATCATACTCCAGTGCTTGGAGATAGATACAGATCTTTATTTGGGCAGAATTGAGACCTAATGGTCCAGGGGATGGGGGTGTTTTGAGAGTGGTAGCTCAAACTCCTTGTTGCCACATGCATTCTATGGTGAACGCAGTGATGGAGGATACCACGGCTTGATTATGCATTTTTGTCAGACAGTATGTTATATAATAATTTGTGTTTTATCAAGGTTTATGGTTCATTACCTGAGGAGGTTGGACAATCTTCAGAAGACAAAAAGCTGGACAGTTCTACTAAAGAGAATGATGAAGAAATCCTGTATATGATATGACATGCACACTTTAAATGTGTGCCTAGAAATGATCTCTTTGGAATTGGTTATTCAGGTCTTGATCGAAGGCCTATTTTGTATGGTGGAAAATCAATACCTAAGGAGAAATCCATTCTGAACATTATCGACAACAAAAATACAATTTTAAAGTCCTGCAGTTATTTTATATCCAACAATTCAAAGTGTATATGTACCTAATTGAGCCTAATTCTTCGCAGGTATATTTTACTATATCCATACCAGGAGTTAAAGAGCAAGGTTCCTGGTGACCTCATAATGCTTTGTAACAAATGCCACAGAATACTCATTCAAAAATTAAAGAATTCTCCCTCCTGATAAAAGCAAAATACATGATAGATGCTTCCTATTATAGGAATTTGAGCTTTAATAATTATTGTTAGATGAAGTAGATTTTGAGGAGGGTGAAGAGGGTTTTGACAGGAATAATTAAATATTATTTATAGTGATTATTGGTCATGCAGAAATTACTTCATGTCATTTATGGCTTGAAGTCAATACATGTCTTTTTATTATTTTTATAATCATCAAATACATTTTCCAATGAGCTGTAAGCTCTACGAGGGCTATGCAAAATGATGCAACATTCATGCACGTCTACATAAATATGCATGCAGAGATTTTTTTCATTTTTCCAAGAGCAATGAAAATAAATGAGAGTAATAGTGTTATAAATAAAAAATAAGCTTCAATCGATGGTATTGAAAAATAAATTTACGACATTTGACTAGCTGGTTAACTAATGAATTATTCAATGTATATTATCCACAGCTTTTTTGTGTCTTCTGGGGATTATCTATTTATGGAGATGGTTCATTTATTGTTGGTAAATGACAGAACTACTAATAGTAACTATAACCCAGAAATCTTAAGAAGTTTGGGTGCTATTTTAGGTTTTCATAGGGGTTAGTGTGATTTTGGCATTATTCAGCTATACATTATGCAAATATGTATTTCTCCACTGACTTATGGTTGAAATACAGTTCCTTTCGGTTCAATTTCAATTCAGCTTTCATTTATTTTGGTACATAAATTAATACAAGCCTCATTATTAACCTTTCATAGGCCTTGATTAAGGTTATTTGATTCTATAGGAGAAATTGGCCAGTGCAGTGTGTCTATTTAAAAAAGTTTCATCATTGTTGTTCCATTTAACTCCTTGTTATTTTCTTTCTATGTGGCCATTTCTCCTGTTGATTCGTGATTGAAGAAAAAATAGTGCATTTTTTCAGTTAATTGACTAAGTTGGGATCATACAAATCACAGCAATAATAATATATTTATATGTCGATAAATGGCATGTACAATCCAAATAGACATTGCTAAATGTGTGTAGAAAAATGAATTAAAAGTAAAAGAAGAAAAAAGACATTACACATATTGCATTCATATTACAATATTTGTTACCTTGTTCATCTGAATACAAATTTTGCCTTTTTGAAGTAAAATGCTTGTCTTAAATGTCTCCTAGTGTCTGGTTTTAAAGGGCATGTATATGGTTATATCATCCTTGTCTGAACTTTAATGGGGATAGTTCCAAATGAAAATATTGTCAATTTTTCTTAAATTTTTAGGGTCAGAAAAAAGAATGTTCCCAATAGTGTATTGTTTTCTTCATATTGATATAATAAATGTCACTCCTAGAAATATGATGTAGATTGAATCACTCTACAAAGTTTCATATGAATTTGGTGTGACTGTCAAGACAACTCTGAAAACCTTGAAAATCTGATGTAGCCAGAATATTACTTTCTCTATGTTTTTCCTTGTAATGATCAAAGGCAAGTACAGCACTTGATAATTGTTGATAAAATATTGTGTTACTTAGACCTCTTCTCAACTCAGTATTTCCCTTCGTTCATCTGCAAGGTGTAATCAAGGAATAGTTTGACGATCATCTCCTCGGCAGTTTATTCTTAGGTATCACCCAGTAACACCTCTTTTGGCCAAAAAGTGGAGTTACTGAGGGTTTCGCAATAATCTTGGCGAATGAATATCCGAAATGATGTACGATATCTGTGCATTACATTATGTTGTTCAGGCTAAATGCTGAGAGTTGCCATTTATTGTTCCCATTTATTTATAGATTTTTCCTGTTCTGTTCCATATGTTTTTGTATTTTATTTAATTGTGGAAAAAGGTGCCTATTCTAGGTAAAAAGATATTGTCTAACTATTTTATCCACAGTATGTTTGTATATTGAATACCATGCCACATGTTGGCAAATCATGAGTTGCTAATCAACAAGTACAGCATATTCAAATTCGAAGATACCATTCTTCCCTTTCTCAGCCTTTGATAAAGAAAGATTAAACAACAAAGTATTTCTTTCACTTGGTTTCAGCTAAACTCTCGAAGCTTCAACCAATCTCCATGACCGAATGGGAGAGGGACAGAGAAAGGGTTGAGTTTGAACAAGCCGCAAAGCTTTATAAACCACTGATGGGTTTAATGTTTGACCGCTTTGTGTCTGAAATGCACCCAGATGTTGGAGATGATGGTAATAATGCAACCATCACGTTTCCTAAAGCGGAGGAGAAAAAAAAAACAACGGCAGCAAAATTGAAAATGCATGGTCGATTAACTCATAAAAGGACATCATGCTCTCTCCTCTTCAAAAGATTTAATGTGCCAGATCCCGGTATAAGGTAAGAAAAAGTATCATTGCTGAAGTTTTCTGTCCTTGATTTCTCTCATATTGAGGTTAGATGGTTACCAATGTATTGAAAGTGAAGAAAGGTTTTGTGTAATGCTTTGCTATGAGGAATCATTTGTATTTGTTACTTAAGCATCAAGAGATCTTCTTTGAAATTGTTGTGCACTAGCTCTCATAATTTTCACATATCAGTGGCCTACATTTCTGACAGTTCTCTCTCCTAGTGTCTGGTTTTCAAGGGCTCCTGTATTGTTATATCATCCTTGTCTGAACTTTAGTGGGACTAGTTCCTTGCAAAAATGTTGGCAATTTTTCATAAATTTTTATGGTCAGAAAAAAAATATTCCCAATAGTACATTGTTTTCCTCATATTGATATAATAAATGTCACTCCTAAGATGTAGATTGAATCACTCTACAAAGTTTCATATGCATTTGGTGTGACTGTCCAGACAACTCTGAAAACCTTGAAAATCTGATCTAGCCAGAATATTACTTTCTCTGTACATTTTTCCTTGCTATGATCCAAGGTAACAACTGCATTTAATAATTGTTAATAAAATTTTGTACAACTAAGGTCTTTCTCAACTTGTTTCCTTTGTATCTCTGCGAGGTGTAATCAAGGAATAGTATGAACAATCATCTCCTTTTGCCATTTATTCATAGGTAATTTAGAAATCTCTTTTCCTCAGGGGTGCCGTTTGGGCTGGGATAGGAAGAAGAATATTTCTGACAATGGGCCATCTATTGCGACCATACTTGAGCCTTTTGGCTGGGGTACAACCTACATACGAAGAAGAATTATTCTGGCAGTGGGCTTTCTATGGTGACCATATTTAGGAGATACAGAAAAAAAATGCAAGTTCACATTTAAATAACTTTTCAATAAATTAATAATTCACTAACTTTTTTGAGATTTGGTAAATTGGGAACAATAAGGAAATTCAATCCCATGTGCACTAAAAACTTGATAGAACCAGGTACTGTCCCAGTCCAGAGGCATGTTAATTGTATAAAATAATAACCTACATGCAGCAAATGTCTTCAACTGAAGCTTCCATTGTATAAGGTCTAAACAGGACCTGCTGCAAGAAATATCACAATGAAATTACAAAAACTCGTCGGTCTTCAAATTAATGACCAAGGTAATTATTATTTCAGAAAAGTGAATGATTTCTTTCACTCTCAATGCATCATGCGCCCATTTTAACTATAAGAAGCTGAGCATCTTGCCTATTAGCTACAAAAACAGGCCAATGTTAACATTGCCTGAGTAACCAGGAAAACTTCTAGACCAAATGGTGGATAGGGACAATTCGCTCATTGAAATGATGGGCTGAATTGATTCTGCAGCCTCTATGGATTTCAGCAGTCTCATCATAATGTCAAGGTTAACAATGCAATGCAATAAAATTTTCTGCATTATAATAAAATCACGGCCTGCATCACCCAGGCCACGTATCTACTCTTGGACTATGCGCCTTTGGGACTTGGCCTGCACACCACTGAACAAAATTTTTTGAACAATGAATTATCAACTAGTTAACGAGGCACGAAGAAGTTCTTCCTCTGCATTCTTACCATTGGATCAATTCATACCTGGTTACAGTGCAATCTTTATACTATTCAGCAGTTATCTTAAAAATTCAAAAAGAAAGACAATTCTGTGTCACCCAATGCTGCCCTCAAGAATGCTGCAAAATCCCTATGGACCAAAGGAAAGGCGAAATAATAGAAGTAGACATTGATATGATAATTTTATTAATTGGACAATAAGTCAAGAAACAAAACTGCTAGGCATCACATCAGGATTCATAATATTAACTAGATAAATGCATGTCATACACTATTTATCAAAATGCCTGCATGATCAGCCAGCCACCAATGTCGTGGATCGGACACCATCCTCCGCAAACCTTTCCAACCTGAAATACAAAGTAGAAATTACTCACTAAAATGATAAGTCCCATTTTAAAATTTGTTAAGAGCAATGCATGATCATTAGAACCACTCAGTCACTGGATATCAGACTGGGGCGGTATTATTATAATCATCTCAAGTTGTAATTATCTCCATCCCATTACAAAACCAGAATAAGACCACATAGCCACGATGAATTTCAAAGAGTTCAAGACTATACGGACAGGGTGCGTTCCTAAATTAATGGAAGTATTATATTTAAGTAATTCATCGGACAGATTCACACACACCTTGAAATTCTTCCAAGTACTGTCCTTCGACCTCTCCACTATTTTTCCAGCGACTCTGCAACTCCAGGAGTCCTCTGGGATCCCTCGCTAGGTCTCAATCACGGTTGATTGGATCTCTTCAATGGGCGAAATACTGGATCCTTCCGGGATGCCTTAATCCAAGGGAAGTGGTTCACTACGAACGTGATGTTCGCATTGAACCCTATCGCGGCCATCCTTATAGGCCTCTAAACACATTAAGCTTAGCCGAGGGAGTCCCCGAATGCGTCACCAATCATTTTGTAAGTCTCCCAATCCTTCCTGTGGTTCGACCCCACTCCGACCAATAGGAGCGGCGTGGGAAAGTCAGTTGCATTGCTATCAGAACGCACCCAGGAAATAGGGAATTGGATGAAGAGGCACAATCATTCCATGATTATCACCTGAAAAGATACAGAACGAGTGAGTATGGGGACGGATCATGCGAAAGCTAAAACAACTCTCCTGCCATCAGAGAGGGCAAGTATTTAAAATCATTCTGATCATACGAACGAGACATTTGATCATCATTCAACTTTGTTCTAAGCGATGCACAAGGGCCCAACATTCAGCTTACCTTATCTTTTTGGCAAATAACTCTCCCTGCAGAGATGCACTACCTGTAACGAACAACGCTATCAAGATGGGAACAACGTTAAGAAATAATAATATATCTAAACCAGAGTCAGATTTCTTTCTTTCTCCACGCAATCACGTAAGACAGGGATAACTAATTATTCATCACGCTCCAGCATGCACCACAGTGCGAAATATAGAGTGCAATAATGGAGTAACTCACCGGTTAATCTGGAACCACGCGATTGTCTGGTACAGGTCCTGTAAGAGGGGGATATATTAATTACGAAATGCATACACCTGAACAGTTTCAACGCTCCAACTCATCATTATTGACCTATCATTCAAGAAAATTATGCCTGGGGCGGTAAAATATAATCATATCGCTAACACACTCGCTTCCTCTGCTCGAACTCACCGCCACCAAGAACCACTCCGGAGCCTTGGGGGGAGGCCACGCCATATTTACGGCATAAAATCTGAAATGAAAAAATCACGTATGCAATACTGGCAGCAAGCAAACTCACTACATTTCACATTACAACAATTCAGAGAGGGCAAGTTTTTAAGCCACAGTGATTCTTACGGAGGAAAAAGGAATCATCATTTGTAATTATTAATGAACTACAGTTAAAGTGCAATCTACACTTACTTCTTCAGAATCTTGCCGCCAAAACCCGGTTCACTACATGCAGCGATCAATGCTGTTTGCAAGGACAGGACCATGGCTAACACAATCTCCACAAATCCTTTCCCTCGTATTTCCACGACTGCATACGCATCTGTGGAACGCCGCTCACATATACCCTAAATTTCGGAAATGCTAATTAGACAAATCTCACGCTTATGTAATAATCGCAGAAACATACAAGCATCCTCATTCATGGGTAGGAATCATACGAATTTCATACATATGCTTGTCAGAAGTTAATCACCGGATGCCTCGCCACGTGGGCACAAATTTAGAAGCCGTACAATGAAACCAACAAAATGTTAAAATAATGTATTTATTGTGTTTTAGAAAGCTTGATGACGCCTTATATAATGTGACTTCAATAACTTTTAACAGCTAAGTTTAACAATTGCAAATACCTTACCTGTCCAGCGTCGACTTCCATCACCAAGAAGAGTTGAAAGAGGAGTGCATTATGATACCCGCCAAAGTTTCAATATGCTCAAACTAGGTGGCGAACTTTATCATTTTTCGGCGTAATACTCTTGCCTACGTAGCCCATGATATAATTATCCTGAAGTTTCATAATTTTGCGTCAAATCATAAAATATGTGACGTTTGGTTTTTCTACTATATTTATCTCCTTACTTTTTAAATTACTTATACAGCACGATATATAGAATATGCAGCTCTAAACACTTGTATGGTGCTGACATCTGGGCGCCATGAAGAAATTCCTAGCGAATAATTTGAAACAAAGTAATTGCGCGTGTTTAAATAAATAAATGTGTATGTATAGGAATTTCTTCATACTGAAGGGGTTGGCCATTGTCTCAGCGATAATTAAGTTTGGTGGTTGTTGATCTGCAACAAGTAAAATAAGGTGTCCCACAGGGCTCTGTGCTTGACCCAACACTTTCCATGATCATGATTTCCGTCTGTAATTTGATATTTTAATCTGTTTTTATTTAATATTATGTACTGATGACACCACTTTTGTAGAAAAATGTCAATATCTACAAGATGCAAATGTACGGTCTTACACTAGCCAAAGACAGGCTAAGGAATGGTTTGATATTAAGCATTTACATTTCAATGCTAACAAAACTTAGCTTATTGTATGCAGTCGTGAATCCAAAATAAATTGAAACTGCTAAAATATTAGGAATTTATGTTGACACAAAACTTAATTGGGAGACCCACATAAGTCAGATCAGCATTAAACTGAGTAAAGCTGTTTATATTGTTCAGAAAGCTCAACTTTCTTATTTCAAATGAGAATTTTTAAACACTTCACCATGTCTTATTTCAATTTAATTTTAATTATGGTGTTCAGTTTTGGGGCCATTCCTGAGGAGTTAAAACATTTCACAGTGATAATAATATATTTTTTTGTTGTTAGAGGGCATATACAATCCACATAGACATTGTTAAACTTGAGTAGAAAAATGAAGTAATAGTAAAAGAAGGAAGGAGACACATTACACATATTGCATTCATGTTACAATAGTTGTTACCTCTGAATCCACATTTTTCACCTGAATACAAATGTTGTTTTTTTAAGTAAAAGGCCTGATAAATAAGCCATTTATACAATATATTATTTTTTTAATTTAGTGAAGGAGGTATCGTGGTGGAAATAATGACACCTCCTAACAATTAACAAAGTTTATTGTGCTCAGAAAATTAAAACCTTGATGAGGCGATTGAACAGTAATTATTCAGTAAATATTCGGCCGTGCGGTGGCGAAGCCAGGAGAGAATCCTTCACCAGGAAACAGCGTCCTTGGGTTGACCACGATGGCGGCGCGCGTGACGGTCCAGAGCCAGTCAGAGAGAGAGTGAGAGTGAGACTGAGAGTGGCTCTGGCGGCGTGGTTGCGCCCTGGCGGCGGACCCTGGTGGCGAACGCCGGAAGCCAAAACACTTGCCGGTGAAGGCGCGTTCGCAATGGCGCTCAACGATGATCCAAGGGTTGAGCCGCCACACCACTAATGACACCTCCTAACAATTAACAAAGTTTATTGTGCTCAGAAAATTAAAACCTTGATGAGGCGATTGAACAGTAATTATTCAGTAAATATTCGGCCGTGCGGTGGCGAGGCCAGGAGAGAATCCTTCACCAGGAAGCAGCGTCCTTGGGTTGACCACGATGGCGGCGCGCGTGACGGTCCAGAGCCAGTCAGAGAGAGAGTGAGAGTGAGACTGAGAGTGGCTCTGGCGGCGTGGTTGCGCCCTGGCGGCGGACCCTGGTGGCGAACGCCGGAAGCCAAAACACTTGCCGGTGAAGGCGCGTTCGCAATGGCGCTCAACGATGATCCAAGGGTTGAGCCGCCACATTTAGCAATCCAAATTTTTACCTGTATGTGCTAACTATTTGAACAGCTTATACCTTAAGTAGGTGAATGATTTTAAAGTCAGAATCTGTGAACACTTGCATCAATTTTTTTCTCAATATTGGTGGACATATGATCTTACTGGTTAAATATTCAAGTTCTCCTTCACATGGATCTTACTTTGCTATAATTGTCATTGTAGCACCTATAACAAAAAGTTTGTCAATAATGGCCTCTAGCAAAATTAGTAGTAGGCTCCCTTAGCCGACCTTTTGTGGACTGGGCATCTATTTGCACTAACTATCAACCATGTGCCTTACAATATTTGATATTATTCGGAGATGACCATAAAAAAACATTTTGTTGATAAAATTCTGAGTTCTATTAACTATGTTAATTTGGAAGCCATGGGATTGCTGCCTTGTCATTATCATGATTTTTTTATATTGGACATGGTTATCAGGCAGTTAGTTATGCTCTTCATTTTTATGATAATACAACTCTTAAGCTTAATTATCTCATGTTTTAATCAATATATTCAACCAAATGTTGCCTACAAGAGATGCAGAAGTAAGTGAACCACATGGTAAGAAGAATGGTTGGGGACACCATGATTAGGCAGATGCAGCAAGAGAGACAATATTGTCTGAAACACCAAAATTGGCTGATATTCCTCAATTTGTGGATCAGACAGAAATTAAGGTATGAGTCATCAAATTTCCATGTGTATTTATGCTGGCATAGTTAGTTGCCTTATGTTATGATAGGATCAGGTACCATACCTGTCAAAGTAGTCCATAATCGGTAAAATGTTATGGTATATCAATTCACATGACACAATCAACCCCAGTCCCCAGGAAATGCTTGCCCAAGATTGTTGGCTACCAAAAATGAATGTATTATTCTTTCAGGTGGAAACTATTTAGGATCATGAATCATCTGAAGAAACTGCAGAACAATCTACTCAAGTGCCTCTCATATCCAAGGATAAAATGCAATTCAGACCGTTTGCAGCAAATCCAGACAAACAGCGTCACTATGAACATTATTTTGGTCTGTTAAAGTGCAATCAAAAAGGTAGAGGGCTCTCATTTTTATTGTATGAGGGAAACTCTTGTTGCAATCAACTCAATATTGCCTTCATTGAATCCTATTCACAAGTTTATATGCCATCTATTGACTTGTGGTATTAAATAGATTTTCTAACTGTGGATTGCTCTTGTAACTTCAAAGATGAGTATGCAAATCCTTTTACGTGCAAATTCTTTCACATAACGTGAATACATTAAATGATTTTGGTGAATTTTAATCCAATGGTAACCCATGCCCAGTGGCAGTACAAGCAGCTTTTCTCTGTGATGTGATACCTCTTAACAGTGCCTGTAATGAGCATTAGAATGACTAATATTTTGTTGGGAAAAGAAAATTATATTTGGTAGGTGTGTTTATTTCATTGCCATCTTAGAGGAAATGTGGTTGATAAAAATGACCAGTGAAAATTATCAGAGAAATAATGATGGGCATCACTTGTTCTCCTTCAAAACTAAAATTCTGCCTTTGGAAACTTGAACTCATAGGGCTTCCTGAATTTGAATTTACAGCCTTCAGGCCTGTATGCTGCACACCACCTCCCTTTCGCTCTCTCTCTTTTTGCATGGAGTTTACAGCATTTTATAATTGTTGACCAAATGTTGTATTATTCAGGTCTCTTCTCAAATCAAGTCTCCCTTTGTACCTCTGCTAGATGAAATCAAGAATTACAATCACCTCCTTCTGCAGTTTGTTCTTAGGTATCCAGGGTGCCATTTTGGTGGCTGGGGTGATTAAATTTTTTCTGATCTTTTCCCCTCCAAGTACCAGTCCTGTGGTTAGTTTAATGCAAGTCGATTTGCACACATATCCAGTGCAGATAGTTGAAGAGTGCCAAAACAAATGAAGCTTGCAAATTATCCAAGCATAAGTTGCCACCGTTGAGGGCCAGTACATTATAAGCTATGGTAGTTTTTGTAATTCTTGATTTCACAGGAGCATAAGGTAAGAGATTTTACCTGAATGTTCGATATCAATAAACATATTTGTCCTGGACATCTGGTTCATTTATATTATTGATGCTTTGCATTTTGGTCTATTACATTATTCTAGATAAAGGAAATATTTGAACTGCTAAGATCAACTAATACTAGTCAGTCCTCAAATTACTTAACAGGTGTAATTATAATTTCTGACCTGAAGAGAACATGTTCCCTTTTTTCAATTCATGTGGCAAGTGGGCATGGTTTTTAAAATCATGTCAGAAATGGAAGCAAAGAGTGTAGCTTTGGGCAGAGGTCATTGTTGTGGTACTATATACCTTTAAATGAGAGCAAGATGGTAGCCAAGGGTTTTTATATTTGCTGTGGTTGGCATGACTGTGGTGTTGGTCAGTAAAAACATCCAGAATGCTTATACATTGAATGAAATGTATACTTTTCAGGGTTCCATCATAATTTATATTCTAAGGTTATTGTTGCAAAATGTTTGTAGAAGGATGTCCATCCACCTGTAAAAGTAATAATAACATATTCAAACATGCCAGGAGTTAAACATGAAATTAGTTTACACATCGACCTGTTAAGTTGAAATCCATAATTTTAGTTCCACAAATTTTTGAATTGTAATTTACTTCATTTCATTTTCCTTGCCTGCGCCTTCCTTTCCTACTTAGGCACCCAAGTATGATTAAAAATTATGACATGGCTAATGTAAATTAGACATGATGCCTGCTTCTGATGCTACAAGCACGACAGGAGTGTAGACGTATGCAGCTGTTGATAAGTGTGAATTTTTCATGGTGCAAATAATCATATTGCCGTTTGAATGTTGTGATCATAAGAGTACAATAGTCATTAACTGAAAGTTAATGACTAAGTCTTTCACTATTGATTTCTACGGTTTGAAGCTATTTCACATGTGCTCTGTCACATTTAGGGCGCCTAAAAAATGTCTTGACTGCTGATAAAAAAAATTCATCAAGGGAATTCTCTCCTTTCAGTGCTGAGCCAGAGTTGAAAAGAAAACCATCCAAGTATTTTCAGTGTTAGATTTCAAGGCAACATCGTCCCATAATTCAGCAGTGGCTACTGACGAAAGGACGGAAAAGACAGAACAAAGACCTAGATTCAAAGGTACAACTGTTCCAAAAGTTGGTCAACCAAACTCAGATGGAGATAAAGGTTGTACAGGCTGTAATGTACATCAAATTGAGTAATAATTGTTATCTATCCTAGGTAAATATTTGTGATTGTCAGCTATTTCTTGCCAGTGTTCATACAAAAATAATAATTTTATTCTGCTATTTGGTATAGGAACATAGGGTTGCAAACTAGGCAGTACATTCAAAGTAAATGGGTAATAATGAATGGGTGAAAATTCCAATATGAATATCACATAATAGATGCAAATAAAAATCAATTAATGTTACTTTGGACATCCTGTAGAGTTTAATTTATATCCTGAATATGAATACTGTAAAATCCAGTTGTAGGGAAATATTACTGCATAATATAAATTTGCAAGTCTGCAAAACTATTACGGTATGTTTCCATTGATAACCCGCGCGTTATCTCTAAAAAAAAGTTTAGATGATGGAAAATAACGACAATGCGTGTTAAGTAATGAAAATTGAAAAAATCCTAACATTTACAAACCTATGTAAACAATAATTTAAAGAAGTCTCGCAAAAATAAATGATATTGTATTTAATTGTATAGACATCTCCCACAATTACAGCCATTTCATCTCATAAATCCATCAGAAAAATAAGAAACATTCTAATACTTAGTACTTCTTGATTATAATGCATAGTACTTCACTTACACGTTGAGTAAGTCGTACTATATACACATACGAATAAATTTATAGTAGGAAAGGTGGATCAATCCAATCCAAGAGATTAGTCACCTGAATCATAATTTAATGAATTAAGTGCATTTACCAGCTCTTATCACAGAGTTCACTTTTCCTCATTTTCTAGCACTGGCGTTAAAATATTCAATTGAGCTTTTTCAATTTTTTTTTATACGAAAGTCACTCTGACACCTGGCCAACTTTCCAGGATACACCGGCTTATTTCTTCATAACTCACCCTTTTAATTCTTCCCGAATCTGTGGACTTTCATACTAGACATCATCCACTTTTCCTAACTAGAATGTAACTTTGATTTAAAATATTTATAAATGGATAAATCCTGGCAGCCTCGCGATTTCCTTTTCCTAAATTGATGACTTCTACCTTAAACATTGCTGTATACTATTTTCTTGAGAAAATTCTAAATTACAAAAGCTCGACTAAATTCAGATTTGAAACAATCACCATGTAGGCGGCACTGTCATAGAACTAGGAGGGTGTCGTGAACAGTTGGGCTATATACTATCTAATAAAGCTAAGTAAAGCAAACAAAACAAGAAAATTATACTTTTTTTACTCTTATTTGCTATGCTAGATTTGTTGAAATTTTCTTTATACAGCAAATAGAAGGGCAGACAAACCTGTCTCGTTTCAACTTGGGAATAAAAGCGAAAAAGCAAGGTAGCATATTGCATTGGCTTGTGAATGTTTATATTTTTTATAGTTCCGTTGTATAGAATTAATTTAAATCACCTGGCTCTAGTTTTGCGTAAATTATGGGTAGATATAGCCACATCCAATTATGGTGTTATGTATTCATTGGTTGTTACTATCTATTAGTGTATGGATATAGAACTATTTTTACACACAATATTATTTAACTTATATGCACATATATACAGATACACGGCATCTCTATGCGTTCAAGATACCTATGAAGTTCTGGGCACTCAGTATATATACACGGTCATGACAACTACGAAGTTCTGGGTGCATGTAATTAACGGGAAATTACAGTATGTGAAGGGGCTAAATGAGGTAGTAATCACTATTTGAGGTTTTAGGTATTGTAATAAGCAGCAACTCTGTTACATTTCCCAAGAGTATGTTGGACCAATTTAGTTATGCCACTTTTCCAATAGGATGATGATTTTCCTACCAATAAAATAGATCTTTTCGAGGTCATATTTCCGAGCAGCAGTGATTCAGAAACAGAAGAAAAAACACCTCAAAATGAAGATATCAGAGTGGTTGAAACAATGAGTGCAGCTACCTCTAGAAGAACCAAACTCCCAACAACAGAGAATATTCCTATTGCCTCAGAGCTGAATGTCAATAGAAATACTTTACCTCCTCGAAGAGTTTTTTCAAATCTAGATTCCAATGCAATAAATCACAGGCGTGGATGGCAAATAAATGAGGAAAAAATTTAACCCCCCCCCCCAAGGATGAATGCAGCAGCATCCCCAAACTTGTTGATGCAGTCATAGACAATGGAACGTATTGACCTTGACTCCCAGATAAATTTATAATGGATGCATCACATACCATTCAGACAGTTAGTAAACCTAAGGTTACAAGTGACTAGTAGCTCTGATTTGGTGGAATGGGTCAAGGAATTGTCTCGAAAATTCAAAAGTCAATGTTAAGTCTAAAAAGCAAAAACACAAAAGGAGGTGAATTAGAATTCTATTATCGCTTGTACATAAAAGTGCAAGTATGTTGCCTAATATTTGAAAATCTAATTTCATTTTTCTTCCACATTGAGTCTCACTTGTCTTATCCCCTTTTGTCAAAGATGTTTTCACAAATGTAGCCAGGAATGATGGGAGCAAATTTAAATTAATTTCTACACTAGTAGTAGCAAAATTGCAACATACTATTTTTCCTCTAGCTCAATTAAGAATGATTTACTGGTTCGATTGCGACTAGTAATCAATTACCACTTAACTACCACACCGTAAATCCTGCAGCACCCCATCAAATACCAGGTGGGCGAGTGCTTCTGAAATGAGGCAATGTACAACAATTTTTTATGCCGAGAGAGCTAAGTTACAAGCAACCGATCGCAAATAACTGCCCAGGTCACGACAAACTATGCTGGACTATGGTTACCACTCCACTAGTAAAATACTTATTGAGCAAAGAAATTTAACTTGACTACGGGACATTATGAATTTCTTTCCCTTCGGTCAGACCATCGGTTAATTTCACTTAACTACGTGCAGTGCAATTTATATACTGCTCAGCACTACAGTAACTTAGAAAAAATCCAATGGAAAGATAATTCAGCATTAATCGATTCTGCCCTCGAGACTACTGCAAAAATAATTTCCCAAGGGCAAATTAAGGGAAGGGCAAGTAATAAAAGGAGACATTGATATGATAATTTTATTTACTTTCAAGAAAAACAAATTGGCTTGCCACCACATCAGGAATCACAAAATTAACTAGATAAATGCATGTGAAATACTGTATCAAAATACCTTCATGATTGCCTGTCACCACATCAAGGATCCGACACCATCCTCAAACTTTCCAACCTGAAATACAAAGTAGAAATTACTCACTAAAATGATAAGTAAAATTTTTACATTTGTTATGAGCAATGCATGATCATTAGAACCACTCAGTCACTACACATCAGACTGGGGCGGTATTGTTATGATCCTCTGATGTTTACACTATCCCATTACAAAACCAGAATCTTACCACATGGCCATGATGAATTTCAGAGAGCTTAAGACTATTTGAAAAGGGTACACTACGAAAGTATTATACTCTTGTCATTTATTGACCAAATTCGCACAAACCTTAAAATTCTTCTAAGTACTCTCCTTGGGTCTCCACCCTTGTCAGCGTCTCTGCCATGCCTGGTACCAACCCTGGAAGGAGTCTTCTGGGGCCTTTCGCAAGAGCTTCGCCACTGCTGATTGGATCTCTTCTATGGACGAAATACTGGATCGTTTCATGGCTGCCTGAGGGAACAAAAAGAATTCTGATGGGGCGACATCAGGACTGTAGTGGGGGGTGGGGCAGCTTTGGCACATGGTGTTTGGGCGACTCTTAGCGCGTTGTGGCAAAGCGCGATATCGTGATGCAGTTGCCAGGTAGCATAGATGTTTTTTCACGCTCTGGTGACCCTTGTTCCGAATCTATCTAGCACATCCATTTAGTACCCAAGCACCTCCAGTTGGACAGAGCCGAGTCCCCGAAAGCGTCACGAATCATTTTTAAGTCTCCTCAAGAGATTTACTTCATTTAACAGAGAACTTAAAATCGCCATACGAAGCCCGATCGTCGATTCCATGCATTTAGGACACGATCGGCGTGCAGAGGCTTACGAAGGTCGCTATTTATATTTTGAGCCAAATAATAGTAATTTTTTGTTGAAAATGGCTTCATATATCTTCGAAGTATTCGCCTTGATGATCAATACACTTTTTCATGCGCACGAACCAATTTTCAAAACAATTTTTGCACTCCGATTGAGGTACCTGCAAAACATGGTTCTTAAACGCATCAACTGCTTCTTCAGGTGCCGAAAAAAGTTGGCCACGCAATTTTTTCTTGATAAACGGGAACAAAAAGAAGTCATTTGGTGCTAAATCAGGGCTGTACGGAGGATGAACCATCACTTCGACGTTTTGGCAAGTCAAATAGGCAGTGGTTTCAGTCGATCTGTGAGAGCTTGCATTGTCTGAATGAAGAATGATCCTTCGTTGCCGCTTCTGCTTTCGTAATTCACCAAGCACCTCTGGCAAACAAATGCTCGTGTACCATTCAGAATTCACGGTTCTATGTTGCTCGAACGGTACGGTTGCCACATGTCCAGTTACTCCGAAGAAACAGGCGATCATTTGCTTCAATGTGCTTCGCGCACTAATCGCCTTGCTCGGAATTGGCTCGTCTTGGAGGACCCATACAGTGGATTGCTGTTTAGTTTCGGGCTCATACGCATAGATCCAAGTTTCGCCACCTGTGTAGATGTCATACACAGCGTTCGATGCACCGCGATTGTATTTCTTAATCATTCCTTTGCACCAATTGACACGAGCATCTTTGTCAGCTTTTGTCAAAATATGCGGGACCCAACACGAACAAATTTTTCTCACAGCCAAATGTTCATGCAATATCTTATTGATGCTCGTCATACTAACCCCCAAGGATGCCTCAATTTCACGATAAGTCATGACGATCTTCCTTTACTAGTTCTTGCACAGCATCAATGTTTTCTGGCACAACTACTGACTTTGGACTACCTTTACGACTTTCGTCGCTGAGCGAACAGCGGCCGTAATGGAATTCGTTATACCAGCGTTTCACGGTGGCATAGGATGGGGCTTCATCGCCTAAAGTGGAAGTAAGTTGATCTATACACTCCTGTCTTGATAATCCACGTCGAAAGTCGTAAAAAATCATCGCACGAAAGTGCTCACGAGTTAACTCCATGTTTTTTCGCCGAGACAATCGGGTTTGTAAAAAACCCTAAAAAATTACAAAAACTGGCGTACTTGAGGTACGCACCCTGCACCTTCCGGCACAATCATCCTGTGTTTACCATCTGAAAAGATACGAAACGAGTGAGTATGGAACGGATCATACGCCAGCTAAAAAAACTTTCCTGCCATCAGAGAGGGCAAGAATTTAAAATCATTCTGATCATACGAACGAGACATTTTATCATCATTCAACTTGGTTCTAAGCGATGCACAAGGACCCAACATTAAGCTTACCTCATTTTTTACAAATAACTCTCCCTGCAGAGGTTCACTACCTGTAACGAACAAAGCTATCAAATGGGAACAACGTTAAGAAATAATAATATATCTAAACCAGAGTCAGATTTCTTTCTTTCTCCACGCAATCACGTAAGACAGGGATAACTAATTATTCATCACGCTCCTGCATGCACTGGAGTGCGGAATGTAAGGAGCATCAATCGAGTAACTCACCGGTCAATCTTGAACCACGCGGTTGTCGGGCACAGGGCCTGTAAGAGGGGGATATATCAATTTCGAAATACAAACACCTGAACAGTTTCAACGCTCCAACTCATCATTATTGACCAATCATTCAAGAAAATTATGCCTGGGGCGGTAAAATATAATCATATCGCTAGTACACTCGCTTCCTCTGCTTGCACTCACCTCCGCCAAGAAACACACTGGAGCCTTGTGGGTAGGCAACGCCATATTTAAGGCATAAAATCTGAAATGGATAAATCACGAATGCAATACTGGCAGCCAGCAAACTCACTACATTTAATATTACAACAATTCAGAGAGGGCAAGTTTTTAAGCCACAGTGATTCTTACGGAGGAAAAAGGAATCATCATGTGTAATAATGAATGAACTACACAATTACAATCAACACTTACTTATTCACAATCTTGCTGCCAAAATCCGGGTCACAGCATACAGCGATCGATTGCAAGAACACGACCACGGCTAACATTCAACAGCTATCCTTCCCATCCCCATCTTCCGAGCGGCTGCGACCATCTCTAGAACGCCGCTCAAAATTATTCTAACAATGGGAAATACTGATTAGAAAAATCTCACGCTCTCGTTACAATTGCAAAAACATTCGCGCATCCTCATTCATGGGTAGGAATCATACAAATTTCATACATATGCTTGTCAAAGTTAATCACTGGATGCCTCGCCACGTGGGCATAAATTTCGAAAGCACATCATGTAACTAACCACAGGTTGAATTGATGTATTTATTATATTAATGGAAGCTTGATAACGCTATACATGTTGTGACTTCAATGACTTAATTTAACAACAACAAATAACTTACCTGTCGATTATCATCTTCCAATTCTTCCCTCGCGTGGGGGAGTCATGTTACCCGCTAATGTTCCAATCCGCTGAAACTAGGTGGCGAGCTTTATCAATTTGCGGGGCAATATTCTTGTCTTTGTAGGCCATGATATAATTATCCTGAAGTATCAATATTAAGTTTCACCTCATAAAATATATGACATTTGGTTTTTTTCTACTACATTTATCTCATTACTTTTTAAATTACTTCTACAACACGACATATATTTATTAATAAGTATGCAACTCAAAACATATGTATGCTGCGACATCTGGAAACCATGACAGAAATTCCAAGCGAATTAATTGAAACAAAGGAGGTGCATATTGCGTGTCTAACGCGGAATTGTTTTAAACCTTATTTTACTCTATTTTGTATTATTTTATCAATATTTTATAAGATAATACCTACATTTACATTGTCGTTATCCTATCTTTAAAGTTCGAAGAGGTTGGTATGGTAACGGAAGATCCAATCTCCAATTAAGAGATCGAGGCATTGAGGTTAGCACAATTTCAAAAAGGATTTAATCCGTAAAAATGATAGAGGACATTGAAGATATGGTATCAAATTATGATGTGACACCTAGAGAACGTCAGGAATCGAAAACCTTTGTCAAAATTCGTGCTAAAAAAAGTTCCCAGGAAGCAAAAGGTTGCTCGGATCGTGTGGAACACTCGAATTTTCAAAGCTTTGTGCCTGGGACGCACAAAATATACATCAAAACATGGGGTTGCACACATAACAGTTCGGACAGTGAATATATGGCAGGACAACTGTCTTCTTACGGTTATGTTCTGACTGGTAAGTGTTCTCAATAATGCACACTTTTATGCCCGACGTTCTAATTATATTATACTTTAACTATTTCTACTACAGATAACAAAGAAGATGCAGATCTATGGGTACTTAATAGTTGCACTGTCAAGACTCCAGCTGAAGACCACTTTCGGTGAGTTTTAGACCTATATTTTTAAGCTTGTTCCAAAGATAAGCAAAGCAATGTTTAGCGTCATGTATCAGATTTTTAATGTTCTATCCCCTTGTGTTTTGTACTGGCTAATTTTATGTCATTCCTTTATGCGAACCTTGTTTATTGTTTCCGCAGAAATGAAATTCAAGCAGCCAGGAAAAATGAAAAACCTGTAGTACTTGCCGGTTGTGTTCCTCAGGGTCAACCACAGTCCCAGTTGTGTAAAGGGTTGAGTGTAATTGGCGTCCAGCAGATAGATAGAGTTGTAGAAGTTGTTGAAGAAACTCTAAAAGGTGATACAAAGTTTTTATTCGCAAAGTGTGTTTAAAGCACTAAGAAAACGCGCAAATGCGGTAATTATGGCATTGCAGGGATACTGTTCATTTGGCAGCATGGACAGGATGCCTACTATGTGGGCCAAAAGAATATGCATTTGTAATTCTTGTTAAATACTCTCTTTTACATAGCTATACGACTACTGGCATTAATTTACTATCACTCCGGAAAATAAATGTTGTATCGCAGTTACTAGTTCCTGCAGCGGCCATAATGCTTCTTTAGAGAATAGCAAAAATCCCTGGAGAAGCCTAATATTGAGGACTAGAAATGCTACCTGCCTTGACCACTTTCAAAAATTATAAAACTATTATGTATTCCTTCTTCCTCTCCCTTAATTTTTACTTAGCTGCATTCATTCAGTACTTTTTAAATGTCATGTGGAACAATGTGGCCAATGAACATAATGTTGCAAATGTGCACCTGTGAAGTCGTATCATATTATTCATATGTCTACCTTAGTATGATTCCAATACTTCTACTCTGCTCTTAATATTTTCACCCCTTCCATCAAATTCTCCAATCCACTAATGTCTTCCACAAAGGGTTAAACACAATCAATGTACAACCAAGTAAACTAGTATGCTCAGGTGATCTGAATTTCCTGTACATAATCTAATAAAACTCGCTCATTTTTGTATTAGCACCAAAATATTTGTGTTATACTGGTGCCCTTTGCCCAACTCACATATTTATCATCTTCAATGTAAAACTAATGGGGGGGAATATGTCATTAGTCGCAATTCCACATCTCAAAATTACTGTATCAAAAAAATGTATATTTAGACATGATAATTATACATTCAGTTTAGGAATTTGCAGCTAGTACAAAGGTATTGAAAAGGTAATTGACTTTTTAGGGATTATGAAACAGATATAACCGTTACTCTTGGATTTGCAAATTTATCGTTGTTAATTGCTATATTTATCATAGTCAGTTATGCATGACAGTTGGAAATTACTTCATTCAAGGAAACACTGTTCGACTCCTGAAGTCCAAGCGTGAGAAGGGAAGAGGGCGCCTTGGTGGAGCTCCACTAGATCTTCCAAAAGTGAGAAGAAATCCACTTGTGGAAATTATTCCTATAAACACAGGATGCCTTAATCAGTGTACATACTGCAAGACAAAACATGCGCGTGGGGAATTGGGAAGCTACCCACCAGGTAATGTTACTAATACATAATACAATTTGTAGTAGTTTCTTGAATAAACACCCACTCTGAATAAGTGCCACCCTTATGTCATTTGGCAAGAGTTATTTTTCCAATGTGATGATGTTGCTCACAAACTTTGTGTGAAATTTAAATACTCCAATTCATATTTTTTTTAAGGAGCATGAGCTAGATGAAAATTAATTATTTTGAATGAACCTGCAACATCTGTAACAGTTGATTTTATGGATATTGTTTCATATGTGTAAGAAAGCAAGGAGCAAAACGAGAGATACAGGGGACTGAACGCACAAAATGTCGGGCTTAACTCACAAGTTACTAATACTAACTCTTTTATGGAAGGGACTTTGTAATAGGGTGGGCCCAAAAATTGCAGTTTTTAGCAAATGGAAAATGGTACGATTGAAATGCATTTTACCATATTCACCTGTGCAAATCCTTTTTTCAATTGGACTATATTTACCCCACCAATTATATCACTGCAAAATCTCAGTTAATAGGTACATATCTGTATTATGATAGATATGCATCCCTCCTGTTTGCTGAAACTAACCTGACAATTTGAGTGATGAACGGAAAATCCCAATTTCGAGACGTAAAAGTCTCAAAAATTTAAAATAAGAAAGTTCTTGTTAAAGGTCCAACTTTCTTTCCACAAGTAGAAAGCTGTTATCAGGAAATGAGAATTTAGTATTACTTCAAATTTGAGCGTATTCAAAAATATCTGATAGTTTGATAGCAAATACATCATTAGTATTATTTACATGAAAATCTCTTCATGGGATTGGTCAATCTTTAATTTGCTGGTTGAATGTTCATATGACTTGAATAATTCAGCTTTGAACTTCTGAATAATTATCCTAATTCATTCTTTTTATCCATGTTCCCACAGTTTTCATTATTGGTTAATTGGAAAATCACCCATGTAAAAACAAATAATTGGTTTTTGTTTTATTCGCATGGACTCCAAGTATAATGTGTATTGTTTTGTTAAATGTCTTCCTGTAAAAAGCATATTATTTCTAAACCCGAGTAAGAAAAATTAAAAAAACAAATTTAATTGTCTGAACAGTCATTAATGAATCACAGATTAAATATTTGTGATTTCTGGCTATTCTTAACTCACATAAGTATATATATTTCAGTTACTTGTATTGATAAACTGTTAACTTCTCCAATACTTCTAAATCCAGTATTTGTGAAGGTCTTCATAAAAGAATATCCATTCCTCATCAGAAATGCAACATCTTTGGTATCAACAAATTCTGACTCTACTGCTATGAATCTCAAGGTTTTTGCTTGTGTTGATTTCTTTCCCCATCTGAAGAGAGGGACTGTTTATGCAAGATTATTACGCCTAGGTTATAATTCATCACCATTATCAGTGCTTGCTCCCTAATAGCATGTCATCACTTTGGAAATAAGAGAACAAAATTGTAGATGATAAACACATTTGTAGTTGAAAATATTCTTCGATGAAAATTGGAATACATTGTACAAAACCAATTGCTAAATTGCCTCTTAAAAATCTTTTGTTCCTAATTTCATTACAGAATTATTTGGCGGATAAATCTCATTTTTCCTCCATAAATCTGAAATAATTTCATTGATTGTGAAGTTTCATCTTATTTTTAGTGCCTCAATGCAGCGATGTGCTTTGAAGAGTGATTAGTTCAGAAGTGATTTTCTCTTAAAAGGTTGAAACAGGATTACTTTTTTTAGGAAATTGAATATCATTGTTAGGACAGCATACAACATTCAGCTTGTTAGCATAGTGCTAATGGATACTGTCTTTTTTCTTAGAGGAAATTGTTGCTCGTGCTGAGCAGTGCTTTGAAGAAGGAGTTCGGGAGTTATGGTTGACGTCAGAGGACACAGGTGCTTATGGGCGAGATATTGGAGCAAGCTTACCTGAACTCCTCCATAGACTAACTGATATCATTCCAGAAGGTTGTATGATGAGAGTTGGAATGACTAACCCTCCATATATACTGGAGCATTTAAAAGTAGGTCTGATAAATGTGAATTGATATTATTTTATCATATTTTATGGAATAATAAATATATAACATTTAATTTTATTAAATTTACTTTAGTGATGGGTTTCCCTAGAGGTAAATTTGAATTTTGCAACAATTCCAACAGTTGGTTGGCCTGCTATCTAAGTACTATGTCAGCTTGGTCCCGTTTACAGCTCTATGAAATGATGTGAGTGTTACAGGACAGTGCAGCTATCATCACACTTGAGGTATATGGTCCTGAAGAACTCCAAAGACCATAACCTCATAATGGTGTATTTTTTCCAAAACATTTCTCCAGCTAAGGACGAACCAGTGTGATGGGAGGCTACTTATTGCATGGCCAGTTAAAATTTCAACCAAGCCTCCTTAACATTATTTGTAAATGAAGAGTGATCACTAAATTTTTTATTTGCATATTTTATTTGTCAAAAAAATAATTTTCTTATGTTCCAAAGAAACTGCGGGAGATGCCGCAACAGTAACTTTTAACGGAGTCATCCGCTAATGTGCATTTCAATGCAACAATTTCAGAATGTAAAAATCATTTGCCTTGACTGGGATTCGAACCCAGATCCCTCAATATCCGGTCGAGTGCTTTAGCCACTTAAGCTACCGAGGCATCCTCTTAAACTCTGAAATTTTGGGGCTTTTTAATGGAACTAGATGTTGTGACGAAATGCCGTACATACAATGTCACGGGCATTCGTATTCGTGCGCGACGCACCACAGTTCACGTTGGCTTTAACCTCGTGCGCCACAAAGTTGGCTTTAACCTCGTGGACTGTGGCGTGTCGCGCACGAATGCGAATGCCTGTGACATTGTATGCACGGCATTTCGTCACAACATCTAGTTCCTTTAAAAGCCCCAAAAATTCAGAGTTCACCTCGGTAGCTTAAGTGGCTAAAGCACTCGACCGGATATTGAGGGATCTGGGTTTGAATCCCAGTCAAGGCGAATGATTTTTACATTCTGAAATTGTTGCATTGAAATTTTCTTATGTTGTTAGAATAATGGGAATGTGACCAAAGTTAATTTGATTTCAATCCATATCGCATCAGTGGCAACCATTGCAATATCAATTATGATCAGTTTGCATGGAACACATTACATTGGTAATACCCAATGAGCAATGAACCGCATTTTGATTTTGCTTTCGCCGGGACAAATCTTCAACCATGTCCTATTTAATACTGCTAGAGGCTTATGGAAGGTATCTTTCCCTGTAGCACAGCCAGGAGATGATTTAAAATGTTGAAAGAAGGGGAGACAGTCTATTTCAAAGTGAGGTGAACTTGTAAAAAAATTAAATTTTATTGTAATACTTCAAATATTTTACTTTATAAAACAATCACCATCATTAGTTGCAGGTCACATAAAAAATAATGTTGGGCCATGGCCATGTACACTATTGGTAAAGGATACTTATTATGAACAAAGTAAACATTTTTTACTGTATGCGACAATTGTATTGAAAAGTGTTTTGTCCTATACTGCTTGAGCACTGTTGTACAGAGCGATAAATATGATCAAGTCGGCATAACATGTGATTTTATCTAGGTTTTACATCATTTTTAAACACTCAGTATATGTAGAAACAAAATACTTTCCAATATTTTAAGAATGGGATGGTCCCAGCTTCAATCTCTAATGCATTAATGCCCAATAAGTAATTTCTGATCAGGTGAGAGTGTTAACATTACTTATTGTGGTCATCAACTCTCATTCTATTTTAGTTTTGTTATTTATTCAAGTTTTTTAGAAGTTAAGTTTTTTTATTCCTTAGGAAAAAATTGAATAGTTTAAGACTAAGAATGTAAAATAAAGATAGGTACTTTTCATGAAAAGAAAACCATGTTGTTATCATTTTACATGAAAATTGAGGCAGTACATTGATTCTTCAGTGCCTTAAATGGTCATTCTTTTCTCTTAATGTCTTCAGCTCAGAAATGAAGAATTTTGTCATTTTATAAATATTTTCTGCTTTCTCAACTATCTTGATGGAAATTTTGGCTTATTTCTGGTGTCTCAAGTTAAATACCCCCAATCATAGCCCTCACAATATTTTTAGATTAATGTTTCCATGTGCATTTATTCCTTAAATGAAAATATCTTTTTTTGCATAGGAAATGGCTGTTGTCTTGTCTCATCCAAGGGTTTACAGCTTTTTACATATTCCTGTACAGTCGGGCAGTGATAGTGTTTTAGCAGATATGAAGCGAGAATACTGCCGGGCTGACTTTGAAAATGTTGTTGACTTTTTAAAGGAGAGGTAATGTGTGAAATCAATTTTTTGATGTAATTAAATTCCTTTTTAATCTATGGATGTATATGGGAGATAATATGGATATTTTTCAGTTAACATGTAATTCTGATTATATTTGTTTGGTATTATGTAAAAATTAGTTTGAAACATGAATTAGGTTGATAGCTGAAGGGTGTGCACGTTTATAATTTGTGGTGAACTGCATTTTTTAGGGGTTATTTAGATATATAATGCCGCACTTTCAATTAATTTTACTACCATCATTTCTCTCTTTACCTTCTCCATCCACCTCTATCTCTACACTTCCCATTTGACTCATGATCGCAGATTTTCAACCCTTCCCAACGGGCTGCTCTTTGTTTCATAGAATTTGAGCCACGGTGATAGTAAGTTCATGATATTCTGAGAAATAATTATGCTTGAATCCTCAATTCATGAAGTAAGATCAAAAATGAATGCCATACAGCAAATGTCATTACTTCCTACAATATGAGGTTTAGTCGCACATATTGATTTACTCTTTATGAGAAAAAATTCTCAAGTTATTGCAATACCAAGACAATAAACATTTACCGGTGTTAGTCAGTGTTATAACTCCCTAAACTCATTTTCCTTTGTGAATGAGTTCATATAGGGAGATATAGTTTGGGGCAAGAAAATGTGGGTAATGGACCTGAGAGAAGCTACTGATATCAGGTATTAAATGCATCCATTTTTACTATTGGACCATTTTTCTGTGTCCTGCTCCTATTATTATCTTTTCCTATTGATTTTCATTTCATTGTGTAATCCCCTCACTACAGATACCATATCAGTGACCGGCAGATTACAAATTATATACTTCTCCTTTTGGAGTATATGCATATCGATATCAGTCAAACTTGTCAGCATTATTAAAATTAGTTTTATGTAATGCACCACACCATTCTAATGTTGGTTAATTTCTATGTGTCTTCAAATTTTATTTCTTTGACTTCTATCATATTAATATACCTCATTCAGGTATTTATCCAGTTATTCTTCCCATTCTCCTATCCTTCCACAGCTTTCTTTGTAAAGCCATCATACCTGAAAATATGTGTGTTGAGGTAACCAGGTTTTTGAATGTTGTTAATGTTTTCCCTGTGTATTCCCATGGTTGCATGGTCATTATTAATATGGATTGTTTCTATTAGAGTTTTAGACCAAAATGTGAGCAGTTTCATTTGAGAATCTAGTTTTCAAGTAAACGAAAAATCTACTTTTATGTATGTCCGTCCAAGATCATTGCAGTAGTTCTTATTCTGTCTTATGCAGAGGAGTTTTTAGCGTCCTGTTGAAAATTTTCTCAATGTATTCATAGAGTTAAAAAAAATCATTTCAACTAAATGAGCAATAACATACATCAGGCATATCATGTCCAATGAAATGTTAAAATCAATTATTAGTTTCCAGGATGATATGCAGCCATGAAGAAGGAGGAAAAGCAGGTTTTAAGCAAATTTTGAAATTCAGTTTTAATCTGACAATAGTTCTAACTAATTTGATAATTAGAAAAATTTTGGTATAAGAATGGATGCATGGTAAAAATCAAGATTAGAAAAAAATTGTAATTATGGTAACATGCGCCTCATCTTTTATGCAGTCTTTTTGGGGTCTCTTCCTCTTCAAAAATTGTTAGCTATTTTCTCCAATTTCAAAGAAAAAATATTTTTTTTGAGAACTGTATCATCATGGCCTCAGTTTACTGTTAAATTTGTCATGAAGACTCAGTATGAGCAATTTGGACGGAAGAGGGATATAGAAAATATGAAGAATTGAAGATCAGTTTAATGTAGTCAGGAATATCAGTGTGTGTCTAGTAAGGCAAAGCTAAAAAAGGTAGTGAAGATCAGTCTGTTCCATTAGAAATCAATCAATCTTAAATGATAGACTACCAAAAATAATAGTATGCCCATGTCTTTTAAATCTGAACTTTAACAGTTCCTGTGAGAACATTAATGCTATACAGTTGATACATTCAGTCTATCTCTCTAAATAAATAATTTCCTTGTTATAAATGCTGTTACTGCTCCTTTTAACTGCTTTTTTATTAGTGACTGAACGTTTGTATTCTAATTGCTATGAATTTTATTTGTCTGAAATATGTGCAGTCAATGTGGCATTTTCCAAACATGTCCTGTAGGAAACAATAAACATTATTATTATTCATAAAATTGTTGCTTTTGAATATCATTGTTCAGAGAATCTTACATAAGTTTGATTTAGGATAGATATTTCAGTTCAATAGATGTTTACTTTTTCTTGTAAAGTTTTTAATTTGTTGTGCAGGATAAATTTCATGCTTTAAAAAATAATTTTTCACGATTTTAGGGTCCCTGGAATTACTATAGCCACAGATATAATATGTGGCTTTCCAACAGAAACTGAAGCTGATTTTGCTGAAACAATGGACTTGTGTAAAAAATACAAATTCCCAAGTCTATTTATAAATCAATTTTTTCCTCGCCCTGGGACTCCAGCAGCTAGAATGCCACGTTTATTACCAGCAGAGGTAAGTTTACTGAAGTAACCACCTAAGACGCATGCATCAAAGTAGGTAAGAGACGCATGCATCAAAGACCACCTAAGTCATTTAAGTGCACATAAACTGAGGGTGAAAATAAGATGCAAAAATCATTTTCGCTGTGCAATATGTATCCATCCTTGATACCATTTGAAACTTATGTATTCAGTGTCATCAAACAATTTGCAGTGTTGCACCATGTAAACTCAGAAAAATGTCATGCAAGTCGCAGGGTCAGGTATGATTGTCATCGTACCTCTTCCAACCAGTATTGAATATTTTTCAAATGCCTGGATATTTTATTATTGTTACCATTCCACTACCACCTTAGAGTTAAATATTGCTTTAGAAAACACATATCATATCATTCCTCTGACACATTGCTTTCCTTCCCCTTGCCCACTCTTCCATCTCTTTTCTATGTATGGATGTAAATGGGTTGCCTTTTTCAAAAGTCAGACTAACTTTTTTGAAGACGAGAGGAAAAAGGGTCCATGTACAATACGTTAATGGAGTTTTATTTTTGGCTGATTTATGTGCTATTCATGTCTTTTCAGGTGAAAAGGAGGACGCGAGAGCTTTCAGAATTTTTTCAATCCTATCAACCCTACGCACATAAAGTCTCTGAAGTGCAGGATATTCTGGTTACAGAATTATCACACGATAAGCAGCATTATGTTGGTCACAATAAATTCTATGAACAAGTAAGTCATTCACAGTACGATATGGTGTAACCTTTATTGTTGCTGCATGTGATAACTGATTTCTGTGATAGTATGTTATTATAAAATGAACATTTTTAATAGCTTTGCTAGTTGTAATTTAGATCTCTGCTTTTATTTTTCGTGGATGCTCAATTTCTTGTACTTGCTTTATAATAATTTGTTTTGGATTGCAAATCGTAATTACATTTTAATGTTACACTTGAAACTTAGCTTTTTACTTCCCAGAAATTGAGCACCTACCTGTAATAATAAATTATTGTTATTATAAATGTTTTCAATTGATTAAATAAAAATTATCATTAGAAAGGATATATTAGTGTAGTTTGCAGAGGAAGGGTGAAATTGGTGTGCTTTTATCCCTGCTGTACGCTGTACAGCAAGGTTAAATCTTTATCGGGAAGTAATAATGGAAGATCTATGCTAACAGTTTGAGATGAGGCTAGTAAGATAATAGTTGACACAGGAAAGATCCAAGGGAGATGGAAGGAATATACAGAAGAACTGTATAGTAAAGAGCCTAGACCAACAAAGTTAGACATAGGAAAGGAACATGACAGAGAGGAAGATAGCTTAGGTCCAGGCATACTCAACGATGAGATAGAAAGGGCATTAAGGGAGATGAAACTAAATAAGGCCGTGGGGGTGGATAACATTCCCGCGGAACCACTGCAATGTTTAGGAAAATGTGGGAGGAAGAGGCTATATGGGCTGATTCGTAGTATTTTTGAGGAAGGAATCTTGCCGGAAGACTTTGTGAGATCAGTTTTAGTTCCTACTCCGAAAAAGGTGAAGGCTACCTCATGTGAGGACTACAGGACAATAAGCTTGATATCCCACGCAGCTAAAGTTGCCCTTAGGATCATCAACAAAAGGATAGAGAGTAAGGCAAATGATTACATAGGGGAGGATCAGTTTGGGTTTAGGAAGGGGAGAGGTATGCGTGATGCCATTGCAGTAATGAGATCACTAATCAAGAGAAATATAGAATACAATCAGGAAGTATTTGCTTGTTTCATAGATTTCTAACAGGCGTTTGATAGAGTGAATTGGGAAAACTAATGAGTATATTGAAGAAAATAGGAATGGATTGGAGGAACAGGAGACTGATCCGCAACCTGTACATTTCTCAGACTGCTCAGGTGCGAGTGGGGAGTCCGGATGGGCATTGTTAGGAAGAGGTGTAAGACAAGGTTGCACCTTATCACCATTGCTGTTCAAAGTATATGTGGAGGAAATGATTAAAGAGGTATGGGAAGAACCGGAGTTGGGAATGAAATTCGGCGGGGAATTCGTAAATTAGTAAAAAAAAAAAAACTTAGGTTTGCTGATGACCAAGTCAGTCAGCCAAGGAGTGCAAGCAGTGGGGATTGAATTGGATATTCAGTGCAGCAGATATGGGATGAGAATCAATATTAATATAACAAAGGTTATGCGATTTTCCAGAAAGAATAAGGCTAAGCTAAACATTATAATAGGAGGGCAAAAACTAGAGCAGATAGAACAGTTTACGTATCTCAGAAGTGTTTTGGACCAACGCGGTCAAAATAGTAGGGACGTAAGGAGAAGAATTGCACTAGGCAAAGAGGCTTTCACAAGGAGGAGGGAGTTGATGTTGGGGACGTTGTGTAAGGATGTTAAGAAAAGACTCTTAAAAACTTTGATATGGAGCGTAGCTGTGTACCTGTACGGTGCGGAAACGTGGTCATTGAAGCAGGAGGATAGACGTAGACTGGAGGCTTTTGAAATGTGGGTGTGGAGAAGAATGGAGAAGGGGAAATGGACAGAGAAGAAAACAAATGAGGGAGTACTTGGTATGGTGGGCGAAGAGAGGGGTTTGTTGGGAGAAATCCTATGGAGGCAGGAAAAATGGATGAAGGACATATTGACTGGCAGTGGGATGCTGAAAACTGTAATTGAGGGGAGAATGTTAGGCAAACGAGGAAAGGGCAGGAACAGGATACGAGTCTCAAAATATTTATTTGGTAGTTGAGTCCATCCAAAAACCTACCTTCACCGGTTGATTACCTAATAATAACAATATTAAGCATGCATAATTAAACTCAAATGCATAAGGTGTTTTTACATAATGGATGCCCTTGTGAGGAATGTTATTGCCACAGTTTGGCACAACTTTGTTAATAATTTTATATTAAATTATGTACATTTAAAAATTATTTGGGCATATGCCTAATTGTATTTTAGTGGCTAGTTTTGAAAGAAAAAGCTCAACCAATCTCATAGTAGTCCTTTTGATGGATGTACTAGTTTTTTTAATTTAATTTTTAGATGAGAACTGATTAGATATGGATTATTTCATGTTTTTTTTTGATAATGGATGGATGTATAAATGTAAAATATAAAAAGAAATGTTGGCATGTGAACACTTATTCCTTTTTCTTGTGTTTCCAGGTACTTGTGCCTAAGGATCCTGACCTATTAGGAAGGATGGTAACAGTTAAAATTGTAGCAGCTCAAAAGCATTGCCTTATCAGTACTCCAGTATGCATTGTTCCCCTTAAAAATCCACCAAGCTATTTCCCTCCAAAGTCTAAAAATGTTTGCAATACAATTGAAAACAGCTCCCCAGAATCTCTTGTATCTCAACTTTCTTACTTGTCCTCCAACCCATCTTTAATGTCTTGCAGTGTAATTGTATTTATTTTTGCATTCACTCTCAGGCTACTGTGGATAGTTTGGGTTTAATTCCAGTTATTTCTCATAATTTTCCCAGTGAATACACTTTATGAAAGCTGATTGGATGAAACCATGAAATTGATTTTAAAGTCAATATCAAAGGTAATGAACTGCTTTTGTACAAGTTGTAAATAAATGGAAATAATTAAAATATTTGTGTTTTTGAGTTTACAATATATATGTATTTGTGGTCATTCTGTGACTGTCATTGTAATTGTTGATATCTATTCATCTGAGCATATGTGATTATTTAAACTTTTATTGACCCATACTCCATCTATAACTACGTAAATGCAATGAGTAATATATTTTTATCTTGAAAACTGTAGTCTTACATTTAAATGATCAATATGCATAAAATAAGGTTATACTTTTATAATCATGTACAATATTAGTATAATCTTCATCATGTACAGGTAGCGGCAACATAACTTCCTTTTTTTAAAGAGGTTTTGCTTTATAAAAAAGGAAGTTATGTTGCTGCAGCCTATATGATATGCAACGAAAGAAATGTTTCAAAGCAAAATACAATTACAGACAATAGTCATCATGTATGAAAGGAGTATGGTCATCATTAGATACATGGACAATAGTAGTAGTTAATGAATTTTATGAATGCAATACTTATTCTGGTCCTGCTAAGCCAGGCAGCTCTGGCATGATAGCAGGTGCCACATAAACAAAAAAAGATAGCTTAAAATGTTGTAATTATAAACCTATGTTTGTTCTGGGGCTAGTTTTCTCCAAGCGCCAGTCCCTTCTGTGTAATAGAGAGTTTTTTATTCTCCCTTTCACAGAATTTAATGACTGTAATATTCTTAAATCCTCTGGCATTTCATTAAAAATTTTAGGCACATTAACCTCCAATTTTCTTCTACCTTTATTTCTGAGATTTTTTTTGTTTTATACTTAATATATTCCCTTAGTGGTAATTCCTTTTTATGTGAATCAGGTATTTTATATTTGTGATTAAAACATTTCCCTCTCTTATTTTCTGGAGTAAATTTGGGATTTCTAGGGGAGGGTTTCATGTCCATAATATTTTAATTAATTACTTAAAATGACATCTACTTAATTTTCACGTATATCCTTGATAATCAATGCATCCCTTGTATATTTAAAGAAAATAGACTTGAGAATTAGAAGTTGGCAATTTAGTTGGAATACTTCTTTTTAATTGCCCTTGGTGAAATATGAATGAAGCAAAAGAATATTAAGCCTTATCTCATTCGATATGAAAATCAGTTAAAGGAAAGTTATTTTCTCAGGCATGTTTTCTGTCAGTAAGCACCCAGGAAATATAAATAACAAGAGTGATAATGGCGGTACTCGCCTCAAATCTGTGTGCACATGAATACTAAAGAACACAGGGTAAATCTATGAAAATTGATCTCTAAGCATGTTCTCACTCATTTGTCAGCATTCAAATCCAGCTCAGCATTCTTTTGAGTCATGCTCTTGCCATTTGGCCTTGGTTTGACTGGTAATGGGTCTAAGGGTTGGAGACATATTAAAGGGAGTTCAGTGGCTATTCCTCAGTGTGGTAGTTGAAAATGGGTTAGGAAGGCAATGGGAATAATTTATCCCAAGACAGGATGGACACCATTGTGAAAATGAGTTTATAAGCAAATATGGGAGTGGGCCTAATCAAAGTTGTGTTTTGTGCCCAGAACAGTGTGATTAATTTGTAGTTTCACAGGAGTGGATCATAAATTAGTAATAATGAAGTACTGTCTGATTCAAAAAGCTGACTGCTAAAGGCTAAAAGGAGGGAAGACAGTTTAGGAAATGGTATATAGAATTATTAAACGGAATGGTAAGAAAGGATATCGTCAGGCTTTAGAGAAATTAATAGGTGATGGAAGGGCGATGGGTACTACAGAGAAAAAATGGGCAGACATCAAAAAAGGGATATTGAAAATCACAAATGAAATTATAGGAAAAAGCCAAGGAAACTATGGAATACAGACAAAATGATTAGAAAGATAAACAAAAGAATAAAATGAAAGAGGGTAAACAGAGGTTGGTAGAAGGAAATATAAAGACTTAAATAAAACTTTTAATAAACTGGGGCCAGAAATAAACAGCAGAAGAAGGAAATATAAAGACTTACATAAAACTTTAAATAAACTGGGGCCAGAAACAAACAGCGGAAGAATCATGGTGAAAGATTCAGTGCAAGGACATGGAAAGTTTATGAAATAAGGGTGAAATTGGTGCTTTATACAGGTAGGTGAAAGTATTGCCTGGAAGTAACAAGGGAAAATCTATACATAAAATCAAGGATAATTCAAGGAAGTTAGCAATTTTACAAGGAAAGATTCAAGAGTGATGAAAATCATGCATAGAGGATCCATATGTATATGTTAGAAATGTTATATCAGCAAGCATAGAAAGAGAATATTATGTACTTATATGGGGATAGCTTAGGTCCTGACCAACTTGACCATGAGATAGAAAGGGTATTGTGGTCAAATATGCCCATGAGGGTAGACAACATTCCCATGGAACTATGGGTATTTAAAAATTTAGGAAAAAGTTGGAGGGAGAGTTTCAATGGACTAATTCATAGCATTTATGAGAGAAGAAGTTGGCCAGAAGATTTCATCAGATCAGGGTTAGCTTTATCCCAAAAAAAGGAAAATACAACCATATGTGAGAACCAATTAATTTAGCATGCAGCTAAAGTGGTTCTCAGGATTATCAATGAGTGGGGGGAATGCAAAGAAAATGTGTACTTATGGAATTATCAGTTTAGGAAGGGGAGAGGCATGCATGATGCCATAGCAATAAAGATGTCACTTATGAAGAGGAAAATAGAATATAATCAGGACATGTTTACCTGTTTTGTAGATTTTGAAAAGGCATTAAATGGAATGAATAAGGTTGATGAATGAATTGCAGAGTAGATTGGAGAAATAGGAGACTTATCCGCAACCTGTACATGTCTCCCTGAGACATGTACAGGTTGCGGGTGAGAGTGGGGGCTGGAGAGTCTGATTGGGCAGTGTTAGGAAGAGGAGTAAGATAGGGGTGTCCAGTATCAACTGTGCTGTTTAACTTACACTCATATCTGGAGGACATTATTAAAGAGGCATGGGAAGAACTGGAGGTAGGAATGAAAGGCTGGGGACAATTTATAAAATCAATTAGGTTTGCTGATGTTCAAGCTTTAGTTTATTAGTCAGCTAAAGGGTTGCAAACATTACTGAGCATATTGGAAAGTCATAGGTATGAGATGAGAATAAATGTAAAAAAGACAAAGGTTATGTAGCTTTCAAGAAAGAGAAAGGATAAGGTAAACATTAAAATAGGATTATCCAAGATTATTCGGGTCTCCCACCGGGTCCACATTCGTAGGGTTGCCGACGTTTCGATGGCCGAGTCGTCCATCGTCTTCAGGGCATGCCCTGAAGACGATGGACGACTCGGCCATCGAAACGTCGGCAACCCTACGAACGTGGACCCGGTGGGAGACCCGAATAATCTTGGATAACATTATTCGCCGGGAAAGTACCACATCATTCTTCATTAAAATAGGAGTTCATAAACTAAAGCATGTGGAATAGTTTACCTAAATTGGAAGTGTATTGAACGAAAATAGTCATTGAAGCTGCATGATAGGCATAGATTGAAGGTTTTTGAAATGTAGGTAAGAAAAAAGTTTAGTGGACAGAAATAAAAACAAAGAGGAAGTTCTAGGCATGGTGGTAGATGAGAGAGGATTGTTTGGAGAAATCAAAAGGAGACAGAAAAGATGGATGCAGAGCATTTTGATTGGCAATGGGATACCGAAGATTGTGAAAGAGGGGAGAACATAAGGCGAATGAAGAGAGGGTAGGTATAGGATAGGCATGTTGGACAGGATGAAAGGAAGAAGGAAGAATGCCGAATTGAAGAGGGATTATTTTAGTATTGGTTGTCAGGTTGTACTTTGATAGGAGGCAAGAGAATTATTGTTGAACTGTCTTGTAGCCTGCATCCATCCAAAACCTACCTTAATTTGTAGATTACCAATAATAACAACCTCAATATATAGTATTCATGGACTAAAATTATCTTTTCTGCCTAATATTCTGTTTCTATGCCTAAGAAAGCTACTGTAATGTCTTCATTATGAAGTTCCTCCATGCTCTCCAGCCACTTTCTTTGAATCGCCATTGGTTCCACTTAAACTTCTATCTCTATCGACCATCATAATTTTCCCCTTGGTTACTAACAATTCTATTAACTTATGAGGTGCTTCTATTTCTCCATTTCTTATATTTTTACCAGGCCTTCCAATGACTTTTCCACATTTCCTAGGACCTATTACTTTCTTAACTAGGTTTATTATTTATCATGTTCTAATACTTCTTCCCAAGCTCATTTTATGCCACTTCCTTCTCTATTCCATCCTTGTAAGCATCTCCCTGGTGATTCATGGCTTCTTAATTACATATTTACTCTATTGCTTCTGCTGAAACTCTTGTTATCCCATTTTTAGGGTCTTTCGACCTTTTCTATTGTTCCCATTCCCGCTAACCACATATATTTATTAAGTATCTCTTGGTACTTATACCCCCATAATAATTTTAAATATTCAACATTCACTTTTACTAGCTCCTACCACTTAAACATTTTGTATTTCAGATCCCATTCCATAACAACTTATTATGGTTCATATCAGCATCTTGGTACCACCGGGAAGCTGGGTTGGTTGATGACATTATTCTTTAATTGAACCATGATGTAATCTACCTGGTTCCTACCTATTTCTCCTGATATTTGCTATATTTACTGTTACCTTATATTAACTGTTAGCCTTTAAGCCAGGTATGGCTTATCATCAAACTCTTTCTCTTTAGAAAATTGATAGCTCTCAGGCCAAACAAAATAATTAAAAAAAAGCTTAGTTAGGTCCTACGAAATTCCCAAATTGTGTAGAATACTCATGTTTTTTATTAATTGACATAAATTCCACCAAGCCAAAATTCCTGCAATGAGTATTATAATACATAATTACTAATTCTTAAACTCTATGAGTATTCCCCCTTTGCATATCGCAATGTTCCAATTTTCCATCACCATTAGGTGCATCCTACCCAATGGATCCTAATCATTTTTATAATTGATTGTATGAGTTATTTATTCAGGGCTCATGAATTTTCACTAAGTAGAGCCTCAAAACACCGAATTCAGTCTATATACTATTTGCTACCAGTAGCCACTCAGTGGATTACCAGTAGATTGACCAGAGCTGCTTTTACATCCATTAATAAAACTCTGTCACTCATCTGCTCTGTTTCACTTTCCTTCTCCCCAGTTCCAAATTAGGTATCATGCCTGCTGCACATTGAAACTTCCCCTAGCCCGCAATTAGAAATTATTTTGTACAGATCCCACTGTCTTGGCATCATGACTTAGACTCCACTGATTAGACTGATTATCTCCATTATGGTAACATTTTAGTGCACGGATATAATGTGATGAAGGCGACACAGATCTTTTCTAGCCCAAAGCTGAATACGACACAACCCACTGAGCTGAGAATAATAGCTGGTGGGAACAGTTGCTGTCCATTTGTTACTATTCATATTTTGGTAATGGGAAAATAATTGTGTTGGTTTTCAAATGCCTTTTCAACAGTGTTTTTAATGTAATTTTTAAACTTGGATGGTAACCCAATAGCAATCAGATGCCCAAGCAGCCACATCACTAAGAAACCTTTTGTAAAAAATGTTGACTTTACGGCCAAGAATTTTTTGAAATTTATCACGAACCTATTGAATATTCTGTTGGAAACCGAAAATTCAACATCGAGCCCATTTCAACAAACAAGCTTTACAGTTGAGCAGTGAATTGTTGAAATTGTAGTTTTTCCACAAATGGAGATACTTTGTAGATTGCCTTGTCCATTTTGTCTCACTCTTACCGACTTGTCAGGCAGGACAACTTTTATTTTTCACTCTCAGTAAATCTGGAGGGGTTATTAGAACATGGAAACCGTTCCACCACAACATAGTAGTCATATGAAGGGGAGATTTAGGTGTGTAAGGTGGAGGTTTTATGTGGAAAGCTAAAATTAAAGACAATTACAGCTGTGTATATGCATCCTCAATGAAGAGCATGCAATGGCAGATTTTTAACAGCTGACATTAAGCATGACATAAATTCAGTTCACCCGCAACTGAGAATCAAAACAATTTTTTCTCATATGGCCCAGATATTTATGCTTCGATTGCATCCCCAATATTACTTGAAAACATCCAAATTAATATTTCCTCTTACAATTTGCGCCCCTCTTAATTGCCTGCTCTTTAGAATATAGCAATTGTTCGAAGGCTAAAGACAATTAAAAAATCATTAGTAGAATGTTTTGCACCAGTTGCAGTATTCCTCAATGAAAATTTAACCAAAAGAATTAAGTGATGATATTAACCATTACCATTCTTACAATAACATGCTGCAAAAAATGCTTAGGAGATGGAAAGATAAGAAACTCAATCGTAGAAGTTGATTTTGAACGTATTAAACAGGTTCAAAGTGCACTCATTTAAACAAATGAAGTTGTAAAACAAAGGAGGAAAGAAATATACTAGAAGATTTTGAAAGCGATATACGATGGTGATAGTCATTGTTTTCCCATCAATTTTGTTCCAATCATGACTTACAGGGATCTAAGAAGTGAGATGACTACATTTCTATATGTTTTAGTAATATTTTTCTTTATTCACAAGTCATTTTATCTTATATTTAGATTTTACAGAAATGATGAGGTCCTTGGGATACCAACGGCTAATATCGTTTGACAGTTTTCGTAAGCCGAATTTTCCTCTCGTCGCTGAAATATTGGTGTGGTTGATTAAAAGATTCGATCCTGAAAGTCTTTTGGAAAAGGACATAAACTCAGAAGCGCAGAGGGTCGCGTTTATTCGTGCAGCAGCTGAATTTTTGGTACTTGCCCACATTAAAATATTTTCATGAAACTTCATTGTGTAATATAAGATATCATAATATATAAACTCTAAAATTCAATACGTGCACGGTGATACTTCTTGCACGCATCTAATGTAAATGAGACTAGAATTTTAAATAGCTAATTCAGTGACATTTTTCATTGGGTCCTTTCAGGCCGTGAAAGCCCGCGTTAAACTCAATACCAAGTGGTTGTATCAAGCTGATAACTATGCAGTGAAAGAATTATTAAAACCAACATTAGTGTTGTACAATGCACAAAAGAACAACATTAATATAGTGAAGCCTCCGAAGGAAAAGGATGCTAGTTATACACATGCTGTGCAATTTGAAGCGAAGGTAATTATTTCATATTTGTTACCACTGGTGAATACAGCTGCAATTACAATGGACATGATTTTTATTTCAGATCAATGACGTAAAGAAAGCTAAAGATCTTTCTTCGAAAATTACGTCCCATGGAGCGGCCCTTTATGAATTGTTGGGCCTGGAACCAAAGCTAAAAGTAAGTCTGTCACTGGCTGCAATATTGAATATAAATCTGATTTGCGCGGGACGTTGTTCATGGCTTCAAAATATCAATCTCAATTTGAGATTATGTAGAAATCATAAATTTTAGGAATATAAAGCTGATGCCTATTTACTCGGATTGTAGTTCTTTAATGTACCCATGCAATGTTTAGCCAATGGAGAAGGTACCCCACTTCTAATTGGGAAAAGGAAAACCCCCAGAAAGAAGGAACTACGGAGTTAAAAATATTACAAAGTGCTGAATGATATTTTCCTGTAGTAGTAAATATGAGATGTAATAGCCCAGTTAGTAGAGCGTTATGCTTCTGACCTGAGGGCATGTGTTCGATTCTGGGAGATGCTACTCGGCTCTTGCAGTATCACCCAAGCAGAGTGATTATACAATCCATGGATCTTCTTGGGAAGCCATAGGCTGCACAATGACAGGAATTTCCCTCCCTAACCTGGTGTGTGAATTTCACGCCCCGTTGCCCTTAGTATTAGGTGATCCCTACACTGACATAACGAGCCAACTTTTGTATTGATTATTGTAGTATGGTAATTTATCCCTCGCAGAGTGCAAAGTACCTAAGATTTGGAAAACCGCGCAAATAACGCCTATTTTTAAAAGTGGTGACAGGGAGGATCCCAGTAATTACAGACCTATATCTCTCACTTCTATCTGTTGCAAAATCTTAGAGCACATAATTGTCAGTTCAATAATGAGACACCTTGACAATATTAACTTTTTAAGTCACAATCAACATGGATTCAGGAAAACCCGCTCCTGCGAGACTCAATTAGGATTATTTACACATGATTTACTTTTATCGGGTGAGAGAGGTAGGCAAGTGGATGCCATCTTCTTAGATTTTCAAAAGGCATTTGATAAGGTCCCACATGGTAAACTCATTCATAAATTAAAGGTCGCGGGTATAAACAAGGGCGCCATAAGTTGGGTTAAAGATTTTCTTTCAGAGCGGGAACAGAGGGTAGTCCTTGATGGCGCTAGTTCCGACAGCGTTCGAGTCACGTCGGGGGTACCTCAGGGAAGTGTGATCGGGCCGTTGCTTTTCTTGATTTTTGTTAACGATTTGAACCGCGAAGTGAAAAGTAAAATTAGGATGTTCGCGGATGACACGGTGGTCTATCGGGAGATATCTGGGGATGAGGATCGTTTTATTCTAGAGAAGGATTTAGATTGCATTACTAAATGGTGTTCTAACTGGGGATTGACTCTAAATTATAATAAATGTTCGGTGGTAAATTTCTTTAAAAGATCAACGGGATTTGCTTACAAATTAGCTGGAGGTGACCTAGCAGTAGTTGATACGGTAAAATACCTAGGTGTCACATTCACAAAAGACTTAACTTGGGGGACTCACATACGTAAAGTCTGCGGTCAAGCATATAAAAAATTGGGATTCATTAGACGCATTGTCGGCAAAAGTGACTCGAAGGTCAAGGAACGTTGTTACCACGCTCTTGTAAGGCCTCATTTAGAATACGCATGCAGCGTGTGGGATCCGAGTGAAAAAGGTCTCATTCGGGAAATTGAGAAGGTTCAACGCCGGGCAGCACGTTTTGTAAAAAATTCCTACGATAAAACGCAAAGCGTCACCGAAATGCTCATGGATTTGGGGTGGGAATCATTGGCTGAGAGACGATTCAATGCAAGATTGAAATTATTAAATAAATTTAGATCCGCATGTTTCAGCACCGAGGTCTCGCAAATTATTCGTACTCCTACATACATTGGTCGCTTGGATCATGCATATAAAATTTGGGAAATAGATGCCAGAACTAGCCGACTCAAGGACTCCTTCTTCCCATGGACAATACGGGATAGCAACTGCAGGGTTATGGATAGCAAAAATTCCACTTGCCACCCTCAGCGTCTAAAAAATAATTAGTTGTATTTAAATGCATGCTCTTCCACTAACCTTATGTGTTTTGCTATAATAACCCATTCTTTCCGAATGACCTCATTCGTGTTCTGTTCATCTGTTTTTAAGTCTCCCTTTCAATCCCTCGTCCCTCTCCGCGGGGGCAAATTCCTGCTACCTGCAACGTTGGGTCGCATTCCCTGCCTTTTACAGACTCTTTGGGGGTAGAGTGTTTCGTGGTGCATTTTCATGTGGTGTTTCAAAATATTGCTTGTTGTGTCCTGGCTTCCGTGTTGTAGGATGGCTTTCGTGCTGCATAATGGGGTGCAGTTTTTTTTTTATAGTTGTTTTGCGGTATATGTGTTTGCATGAGTATTGGATGGAGGGATTTTTGCATGAGTGTGTGCGCTGCTGTGGGTGTGGTTTTCCGTGTTGTTTTTTTGCATTTGGTGTTTTTCCTTTTTGCGGTTGGTGACCTAACACCCCCCGCCACACACCCTTGCGGCGGCTTGCGGGGTATTATGTAGATGTAGATGTAATTGGAAAAACAAAATGTCCCTAGTAACTTCTTAAGGGTAAAGTATATGAGTTGAGAAATTAACTTACTGTTACTCAGGTTACTCGGGTATCTCCCTTGAAAACAAACTGAAACTCCCTTCTAACATTGCGTTACTATTTCACTGAAACTGCCTTGAAATTGAAGCAAAGGAGTTAGGAGTTGAGCTGTGGTTTCAAAGTAGATGCAGTAGAAAAACAGTAAAACAAAACTGACTTGCAAGTGAAGTTTCATCAGCTGGCAATATTAACGGGTCTGCACTACCCTATTGTCAAAATATGAACCTATAGTCAACGGAAGCTCTATCGAGTGTACCCTGCCATTAAACTAATACCCCCTGCTTACTAGGCTGGTTCTTCCCTGTCATTTCTACTGAATCGTTACTACTGCTATAGTAAGCATTGGAAATGTACAGCAATCAAGTTTTTCACAGATTAATTTCTTTAAGCATATGCTCAAAAAGAAATCAAATGATTAAGTGTGCTTTCAACAAAATTACTTTTAACTCTACACAGCAATTCATGCCAACATATAGAAAAGGTTTTACATTATTTAGAATTCAGATTAAAAACCTTATTTGGGATTATCACCTCAATCCTATATATAATAGCTAAGTAAATCCTTTGCTTGTATGTCAAATGGTTTGATACTCTAATTATGTGTTTAATTCAAACTAAATGTGGTTAATTAAAAAGATAATTATGTCTGAGTTGTATGTAATTCGAAATAAATGCATTGGAGCCAGAATTGTAGTTAAAACCATTTCAGGACTCCATAAACTTTGATTATCATGTTATTTATTGGACTTTTCAGAGCCTTTTCTGTTATCTCTTGTGAGGATGTACACCCAGAATCTAGATTCCATACTAACCATTCACCTGTATGTAGGTTTCAACACTTTTGCATTCTTATTAATTTCTTAAGGAACTTCGCATACCAGGAGCAACCAGGTCACCTGACACAACTGATGCTGAAAAAGCATTGAGGGAAGCATTGAAATCCATGAAAACTGAAATAACCCGAGTGGAGGAGATGACAAAGGAGGCATTAATAACATCAGCATCACTAGAGTCAAAGGTAGAAAGAAAGAAGCAAGACCTTGAGCGTGGACGGAAGCGTCTTGATGCATTGAAAAAAGTTAGGTGAGATCTCTTTTTGATGTTACTCGGTAGCTTTGGCTATTAAGTTTAATATTTGCAATAGTAAAATAAAAGGTAAAAAAGTGAGCGATTACCCTAATTTATGGGACATTATAAACACTTACCCTCTCCATGGACTATAACCTTAATGTGGTGGAAGGATATGTATGTTTTGATGAACCCTTGAGCTATACTGGTAGCAAAAATGACAATTACTCGTAGGAACACACATGTCTGATAGGTGAACGAATTGGAACCAGAGCATGGTTGCCCGTGCATTGTGTAGGCCTCTGTGAAGTTACTGCAAAGGTAGCAGATCTCAGTGGTTTGGTCATTTAAGTGATGATGTCATGTTGAAGACATGGTTGAGCAAGGCAATGTAAAAACACTTCAATTATTCCTCCAATATAAGTCTGATTGGAAAGTATTAATGAATCCTGAAATTACAGATGTCATTTCTCTGAGCATGTAAAAGTTTATGCCCAGCTCAGATATGTTTTATTTATTATTCAGGTAATCTACCAGTTAAGGTAGGTTTTTGGATGGACCAATAATAGACCACTGGGCTACCAACTGAAGGACCCAGGTTCAATTCTGGGTGATGTCTATGAGCAAACCCAGCTTAAACCAAGAGATGTGATTTTTTCAGGCACCAGGTCTTCCTGGGCAAACATAGGAGGCACAGGGGAAGGCACTGGCCCCCCTACCCTGATTTGTGAATTTCACTTGCCATTGTGTTAAAGTATTGGGTGAACTCCAGACTCACCAATCAAATCAACCTTTAAGTTAACCATGGTTTATTTTTGCTATTACTGCTCCTGGGTTGATCTAACTTAATAAATGGAATGCCAGACTATAAAACCATTTTTCCTGAATATGCCCTTCTGCAAATGGGTATCCATTTTATATGCCTTCAAATGCAGTCCTCTGCGTTGCTAGTGGTTTTAGGTAATATTTTTACATCTGATGTCTTTAAAAGGCCTGCATTCCTGGAGGAATTTCAAAAGCTCGAGGGAGAGTTACAGTCATTGTATGCTGAGTACCTGTATCGCCACCGCAGCCTAGCATATCTCCTTCAACAAGAGGAAGAATCAGCTGCTGCGGAGACTGAGCACCTGGAGCAAACTAGGGTATTGTGGAATGATATTTGCATCCAAAATAGATAGTATCCGATTTATTAGCCGAGATTATTGATGAATACCCTTTTAAGTGGCAGGTAAATGCATACATTCAGTGAAGGAACTATATCTTAGCTGTTTGGAGACCTTGATTTCCTGTACAAAATTTTGTGTTTTCATAATCATAGGATTAAATCGAAAAGCATTCCCTGGACTATAAAAAAGTCATATCTTTTTCAAATCAGTCAAAAAATGCCATGAAATAATATTCTTTTGGTAGGTTTTGAGATTGAGCTAAGTATGATTATTTAGCAGTTGGTTTTGTGTTCTGAAATTAAGGATGCAAACAGATTTTATTTGATGTTTCAAGTACATCATTATATTCAGAGGTGATAATCTGTCTGAGGAAATTTAATTTGAGAGATTCATTTTCTGACTAATGGGAATAAAGTGGGATCATGATACTACGCCCTGTCCTAATATTAGTAATGTAAACTTCTATGAAAATGTAGCATTGCAAAATAAATAGCAATGAGTACTCCTGATTTTTGGAATGTAAGTGGAATCATCTGCATCAATTTCTTGTAAAAAGGACCAACAATAGATGGAGAGTATTATGAGTCGTTATTACCCTGATAGAGCTAGGAAATCAAGGAGCTGGAATCCTCATTTGCCAAAGAAAAGATTCTCTTCCATCAAGACAATCCACGGGTGCCCACTTGCATAGTTTGAATGGGGAAAATTATGGAATAAAATTTTGAACATCAAAATATCCACCATTATTGATCTATGGTTCATTATGGTTCTATCATGGTTCTATCATATTGACTAATGCCTGAATATTTCATAGAACTAAATGTAAGCCATGGCTAACTGATGAGATCCGTTATTACTCAACTATCCTTAAAAAACTTGCTATCTCCAGTAAAAGTTCAAACAATCATGAACAAAGGTTACTCTATAAGGAATTTCAAAAGTATTACCGTAAACTGATTTCTACCACGAAAAGAACCTATAATGATAATAAGTTACTTAATTCCAATAACAAGTCCAAAACTGCATGGGAAATAATTAATGACTGTAGAGGTAAGAAAAATCCACAACTCACTCTCCCAAAACTTTGTAACCCTGAAAATAACACTGCCATTAGCTATTCATCTCTAGCTAATAAATTTAACAAATACTACGTATCAGCTCCTTGCCTAACTACTTCTCCAGCCAATGTGCTTTTAGCAAATGCACCATCGTCAATGTTTGCCAAGCCCTGTTCTGAAACCAATCTAAAAACTATTGTCTCCTCACTCAGAAACAAATCCAGTACTGGCCCAGATGAAATTCCTGGTAAAGTTGTTCATCATTGTTTTGAAGCCATAAAAGCACCCCTTTTATTTTTAATTAATGAATCTTTGATACAAGGGATTTTCCCATCCCAATTAAAAGAATCAAAAGTAGTGCCTATTTATAAAAACCATGGCTGTGTAAATGATTTGAATAACTACAGACCAATAGCCGTCCAAAATACATTTGCTAAAATATTCGAAAAAGCCATGTATATGCAAATAGCATCTTATCTCGAAAAAAACTTCCTACTTTCTAATTCTCAGCATGGATTTAGATCGGAAAGGTCTACCACAACTGCCATATGTCAGGCAATCGACAGCATACTTAATTCATTAGATGCTAAACGCAAAACTCTTGGAATGTTTTTTGACTTGTCAAAGGCTTTTGATAATGTAAACCACAATAGACTACTAATTAAACTCAATAGAATAGGAATTAGAGGAAGTCCTTTAAACTGGTTGAAGTCCTTTATTCATAATCGCACTCAAAAAGTAGTGTTATCAGTTGATGGGTCAAAATATTCATCCGAAGCATACCAAGTTAACAAAGGTGTTCCACAAGGCTCAACCCTTGGGCCACTCCTCTTTCTGATTTACATCAATGACCTACCTAACTGCTTACCAAATAATGATGGAATAATACCAGTGTTGTACGCTGACGACACTAATATAATAATATCAACACGAACATATCCCAGCCTTGTGGAAAAAGCTAAGTCTGTCACACTTGCTATAAACAAGTGGTGTACAGACAACCTTCTAGACTTAAATGTAAATAAAAGTAAAATAGTAAACTTTACACACAATAAGAACATATCAGATGATCTGCTGGTAAAAATCAATGACCTATCAATTGAGCGTGTGACAGAATGCAAATTTCTAGGTATTTCTCTATGTGCAAATATTTCTTGGGATACTCATGTAAAAGCCCTCCAACACAAGCTCAGTTCAACTTGCTACTTATTAAGACACCTGTATGAAACTACAAGTAAAACTGTACTACTCAATTTGTACTATGGGGAAATTTACTCAAATATAACCTACAGTATAATATTATGGGGATCAGCTGCTATTTCTCAAACCATCTTTAAAATGCAAAAGAAAGCTATTAGAATCATCGCCAGGAAACCTTACAATGCTCCATCAAGGCCTATTTTCCATGAATTAAATTTGCTACCACTCCCATGCATCTACATTATGTTTTTAATTCTATATATAAAAAATAACATCGGCAACTATTCTCTAACTCTGCCTATCATCATCATTACACCAGAGGCAGGAATGACTTCCATTATGGGAATATAAGAACTAAAGCATTGAAATTAGGACCCAATGAAATGGGCATCAGATTATTTAACAAACTACCCAAAAGTATCAAGGATACACAGGGAACTGCCGTATTCAGGCATAAACTAAAAAGATATCTACAACGCAATATGTTTTACTCGGTTGATGAATATCTCAACAATATTCCCGACCAGTAAGTTCATACTTTTAGTTTCTAGCAATGGTAATGGTCTGATTCATGTTTGTGATCAATGATTTTTCTGAATTTGATATTGTATGTGCATGTTACAGCCGATGTTCATGGGTTTGTACCAAACACTTATGTAACTATGAGCATCTATTCTTTTATGTATCTTAACTGAGCCTGTGTCTTTGCTCCTCATTGACGTGCCTTATATCATGTACATACTTCACCCACCTGGTATTTTTGTATTGTGATCTCTGGGCAAATAAAAGGTAATAATAATAATCTCTCTTCACTTCTATGTGTGGTTTTATTTGTTTCTTGTCTTAACCAGGGTCTTTGAATTTTTCCTTGTTTACTTTTTCTTGCATAACGGTAATTGATTTATGCCTAAAAATCTGTTGTTTCTGAAATCTAATGTATCTTGTGGGTGTTCTATCTACCTGCTCTTGTTTTCACAATTTTCCATTTTCTTCCTCGTTACATTATATGCTATCTAGGCAGTTAAGCTTACATTTATTTCATTTCAGGTGGCCACTCGAAAATTGATTGAGCAAATGCAGAAAGATAGTCAAGGATGGGACCCACTGTCACTTGACACTGTTGGTAATGAAGATGATGATGTAAGTGAGATGAAGATGGAAAACAAAGTAAGGAGTGGAGTGAAAGGAAGTTCCCGAAAGAGCCGAATGAGCACTGGAAGAGGTAATTATTATTTTTAATTTTAGTAATCAATTCAATGTTTAATCTTAAATGTCAGAAAATATCACCATGACTAAACTTTGGACTTTTCAAATTGCATTTCAGTAATGTTTTAAGCAAATGACATTTATAACTTTTTCAAAATTTTAACTCTGGGATGATAATTACATTGTGATCTAAATTATGTAATTTAACCTTTTCTAGTCTCTAATTCTAAATGGTTACTAAATTCATGGATGATACACTGTGCTATATTTCAGACAAAAAAGCAAATATGTACTTCACAAACGATTGACTGCAACGCTTATGCATGTGGCTTTTAATTTCTAGTATTGATTATGATTAACAAATTGATTATTTTACAATCAAATTGTAAAATTTCATGAATTTTACTGTAGATAATTCTAGCCGAGGTTTTTTTTTGTTTTGCCGTTGCATGTAATTTGACTACTATGTGTACTACTATGCTGTTAAAATGTACAATTTGTGCAATTTTTTCCCTTTTCAATCTTTGAAAGAGTGTACCTGTTATTTTGCTTTTTCTTCCTTTTTTTCCATTACCATTTGGCACCCTGGAATCAAAAATAAATATCTATCACTATATACAACCATTATAATTTTTCATAGCTGTTGCTTAAATATGGACCAAGAAAAACAGTGGACTATGTGCCCATTAATTCTATTATAACAGGAGTGTTAGCAAACTACCGTATTTTCCCATCGATAATGGGCACGTTATCTATGCAAAAATCAGAGTAGGGGGGCCAGTTTCTTTCCCTGTGCCGGTTATGGTTTCACTTTAGCTTGGGTGGAGCTGCAGGTTCCCAGAGTGCCTTGCCCGGGAATCGAACCCGGGACCCTCCGATCAGCAGTCCAACGCTCTACCCACTGGACCACCACAATGTACAGTTGGGAGTTGATATGGCTGATTTTTATCAACCTGCCACCGGATGTAAAATGATGAGTTGTAGTCATGGAAAATAGGAGAATACGGGACTAATCAAACCCTTCTGAGGTGTACAGCGAAGATTCTGTTGGCTGTTTTAGAGTTTCCTACCGGCATTACAGGGTGCGCCTGTCTGCAATTTGAAGAATACTTTTTTCCCTGATCAGCAACTTTTATCCCTGAAATCCACCTAAGTTTAAAACTTTATTCCCATAGCACATGATACAACAATATCACTGCATATGATAATTATATGGCCAATTGAGGAAATTTGTTATTAATATTTAGTAAAATTTAACCATGTTATATTATTTTTGGCAGAATGGAATGGGAATTTTGTTATTTTTTGGTAAATTTAAGGAAATAGCATTTAGAATGAAGGCAAAAATTGCTCAAACTAAGATTTATGGATGAAGATAGCTACCTATAAGGTGTTCGACAGAATTCTGTGCCAGTAAGCTTGTCATCAGTTTTTATAGTCCCAATGAAAATGACTAAACTCTAAGTTTACTAACTTTTTCATGTGCATCCATATTAAAATCTAATTTCTTTAAGACCTTGTGGTATGAATGGTGTTTGTAGAGGCAAAGGGATATGAATAGGCCATATTAATACTTCATTAAATAGTATCAAATACTCTTGGTCCAAAGTTTCCTATCAGTCTGTAGTACGTACCAAAAGCTATGTATAATTCAAATGCTAGTCATAAAATACAAGGTAAATAGGATGTATACAACTGATAAGAGTGAAACTATAAATGCAAAGAGAGCTCTGCATGCTCTTTTTTAATAGCTTGGAATTAATTTAAACACATGGCTACAAAATAATATTATTTTGCAAACTTTACATCAACTGTACAAATCATGCTTAAGGTATTATCTTCAATCTTTTCACAAGATTTAGTGGTACCAGAAATGGCAGCGGACAACTCCAAAGTTACCGAATAACCCCATAGAAATTAATAATATGTAGCCAGAAGTTCAGCCATCTATTATTAACCTCTGTTTGTTATTTTGAAGAAATCTCTGATTCGAGTAAATGTATTGATTTATTTTTATTTGTTTCATACATTTTCAGTTTGTAACTTGTTGGTAACCCAGGGAATACTGTCAAAATTTCTTCCAAATTAAATCCATTAATTCACTTGTCTCCTTGCTTATGATTATGGAATCCATTCGAGATATTCTAATTAATTAGGGAGGCTTTTGGATTGTTCTGAATGCCTATCTACTATGTATTGTGAGTACTTAATCTTGTATACTCTTCATTATTTCCTTCTTCATTTCTTCGTAGCTTCTACCTGTTGTCATTCTGTCTAAAAAGCCTATTCTTTACCTTCTTCATCCCCACTTGCCCAACATTCTTACTTCTATCATGACCTTCAACAGCCCATTATCTTGCAATATTTTCCTTCATCTACTTTCTCTGCCTTTTTCATTACCCTCAGCAACTTCCTCTCTTCACCCACTGTATTAAAAATCTGTTGCAGTTGTTTTAATCTCTGTCCAACTTATTTTATCCACTCTCAGCTACAACCATATCTCAAAAATCTCCAATGTATGATTATCCTCTCGCCTCAAAGACCAGGTTTCATATCTATAAAGTGCTAAGCTCTATAAAAAAATGTGTTGTTATAAAAATAATTGTTAAAGTTTTTAATACGGTTTTATTTTAATCTTTCATTAGTGTACCTGTCATAATTTCTTGCAAATGCCTCTTTTGCTAATGAAATTCTTCTCCTAGTGTCCCATCTACCATACCCCTTTTATGATAAAATACTACCTAATTACAGGTACTGCTTCGCATGCTCTATTTTATTCCCTTCTAAGTTAAAATTTAGCTTAGCTTTCCTATTTCTCGAGGCTCTCATTACTTTCATTTTCTTGTAGTTAATCTTGAACCCATACCTCTTGAATACCTGTTAAACACATAATCTTACATACTTAAAACTATAAATGGAATTCCTTGGCTGTCTGACTTACTTTTACTTGATTGTTTATGCAATCTATTAATCTAATGGCACTTCTTCCTTTATTTCTCCCATTAAGCCTTCAAGATTCCATTTTGATACTTTCCTATCCCTCCTAATCTTTTTGAATTGTATTTCAAGGCAACTAAATTATGATCCTCATCAGAATATTTACATAGGAAGATTTGAATGTTTTGGATGCTGTTTCTAAATGTGTTGAACCATGGTATAATGTTTTCTCTGTTTCTCCTGGTCATTTCTGTGAAGGTATTTGAACGATGTCTTAGTTTTTATCAAACCCCTTTTTCTGCCAAACTCAACTGCTTTCTCTCCACAATCTTTACTAATTGCTAAAAATTACTCTCCTACTTTTCTCCCATCCCTCCCTTTGTCTATGATTGTATTCCATTTCCCAATTCCTATTAATTAGGTGCTTCCTTCCCAGTATGTTCCCTATTATTTCTTCTAATTGATGGTACAAGCTGTCTACTTCTTCCTCCTGGTGACTACTTGTTGGCATGTAAACCTGAATTACCACTATTTTGGTCATTTATGCTTCTATCCATGTCAATAATATTCTATCCCACAGCTGCTCTTAATTCAGTACCCTTCTCCTCAATTTCACATTAAGTATTATGGCCATTCCACATTGACTCTCCTTCCCCCTATAAATTACTCTGAAGCTTTCAATTCAATAATCCCTTCTCTATTATCATCTCATGTCACACTTGTACATCTATGTGTCCTTTCTCCATTTTTCTCTTATTATCTAGCTTCCCTCCCCAATCATTGTCCTAAAATTCCATGCCTCAATTCCAACCAATGCAGTCTCATTCTGAGTGTTTTTTTCCACTGCTTTCAGCTTGGTCAATTGTAGTGTATCATGAGTGAAAATTTTCCACTCCCATGAGATTTGTTTCCCCTAAATACATGCTGATTGCCATATCCCAAGAGGAATGCCTACAGGTCTGTCCTGAAATTACATAAGAAAATTTTCAACATTTTACTCTCCTCATCCATCCCCTGGAAGGATCCGCAAGTAACATTCTCTTCTCTTTCCCTTTTCAGTAACCTGGAATAGAGTCCTATGTATCTTAAAAGATTGCTCAAAAATATTTTAACAGACTGATAATTTTTTAAATATCAAGACAACATTTTCATTTATGAGTATTTGTTATCGTTGGTCATAAATAGTTGAAAAAATTATTTTTTCATAAGTAGTAGCTGAAATAATGCAGTAATGAACCTTATGTAAGATTATACTGAAACCTTCTCCCCCTAAAATCCTTATGTAATTAACCTACCATTGCTTACAGTATGAGCTATTGAAATAAGTCAGAAATTTTTAGGATTTAATTAATATTCTGACTTAAAAATAGGAGCGATATAATCTGTATTCCAATCTTAGGTAACTATGCCTTCTGAAATAGACCTACTATGCATGTCTTTGAGGAGCGTCCAAAGACTGAATAGCCATTTTGATTCTAAAGGACTGTACTTTGAATTTACTACTAATTCAAAAAAATTCAAGGAAAAAATTAAAGTTGATTATTTAACAAATGATGCACATATTTAGTAAAAGTGGTAGATTCCCTCTGCACACTTCTGCCTACTATCCCCCCTCACCCCATTGATTCAGCCACTCCTGTTTCTGAGAATGTCAATTCTTTAATTAAGCGTGGAGAAATATAATAATATGAACTGCATTCATCCTAGAGCTACGGATTGAGTGTACATATTTACCTAAATAAGATAGCTTTGATAGTTCCATATGTAATCTAATCAATTTACATCAATAGAAGATATCATAAATACCCATAGTCCCCTTTCATGAGATGATTTTCTTGAAATTGGGCTTATGTTTGCTTGGATAAATATTGATTTTAGGATAAGGGAAAGAATATATTCACACCAAATAATACCCTTTTGTTTTTAGAATGATATAACTAACCGGATGTCAGATCATCTTCATCTGTGAGAGTGTAAGAAAATATGTTTTATTAAAAATATGTAATAAAATAATTTTTCAATAATTATATTTGCTTGCCTTTATTGATCTGTTTTCTTTGCAATTTGCAAAGGTTACCCAATCTATGTTTTCATCTTGTTCCTGAGGCAGGGGTTTTAGTTGATATTTTTGCCGGAAAAGAAAACACTTAATTATTTCTTATATATTTTGTTATACACGACCTAGGTTTTGACCTACAAAGTCATCATCGGGTAAATTACGGAGGACGCACTGCTTAATATAGTACACAAAGAAGAGGAGAGGGGAGGTGTTTGTGAAGTGGGAGGAGGGGAAAGAGAAGGGCAACTGGTGGGTGTGTGAGGGGGAGGGGGAGAAGGCAGGCCAGAGAAGGCACCAGGGGGAGAGAGGGGCTGTGGAAAAAAGGGAGGTCCAGGAAGAAGGAAGGGGGAATGGGAGGAATACGTTTGGTCATTAACTAACATACCCTTATGATGACTGTTCTTGGAAATTTCCAACTGTTCCAAGGCATCTAATCTTCAACCTTCTTTCTCTAAATGTAGAATTTTAGGGACAAATACACTGGAGGGTTATTGCCCATAAGGTGCTGGGCAAATTTGGAAGAAAGATTTCCGTTTTTAAAACAGGTGTAGTGTTCTTTCACACGATAACTGAATTTCCTCCCAGTTTGTCCAATGGAAAAGGCAGAGCACTAACAACAAAATTCATAAACTCCACTCTTTTCCATGATGGGAATTTGGTCTTTGCAGTTAGATAAAAGGTTCCCTAAGTTGGTATTATTATAGAGGGCTGGTTTAATATTGTTTTCTTACTAAGGATCTGGTCACTTTACGGGATAAATTCCCTTGAAGGAGAATTCTTTTCAATTTCAAAATTTCTTTCTTGGGGATTGATTTGACTGCTATTTTTTCTAATTTTTTGCGTTACAATTTGTTCCCTAATTGGGAGTGGATATATATATATATATATATATATATATATATATATATATATATATATATATATATATATATATATATATATATATATATATATATATATATATATATATATATATATATATATATATATATGTATTTTTTTTTTTTAAGGTAATCTACCGGTTAAGGTAGGTTTTTCGATGGACACAACTACCAAACAAATATTTTGTGACTACTAACAAAACACAACCCTAAATTCTACTCTACACCAGGTCCCTCTTCATCTCTGAGTACTTTCTTCCGCCCTTCATCCCGTCCAACATCCCTATCCTGTTCCTTCCCTTTCCTCTTTTGCCCAACATTCTACCCTCTATCACAGTCTTCAACATCCCACTGCCGGTCAACACCCCCTTCATCCACTTTTCCTGCCTCCATAGGATTGCTCCCAACAAACCCCTCTCTTCGCCCACCATACCAAGTACTTCCTCATTTGTTTTCTTCTCTGTCCATTTCACCTTCTCCATTCTTCTCCACACCCACATTTCAAAAGCCTCCAGTCTACGTCTATCCTCCTGCTTCAATGACCACGTTTCCGCGCCGTACATAGCTACGCTCCATATCAAAGTTTTTACGAGTCTTTTCTTAACATCCTTACACAAAGTCCCCGTCATCAACTCCCTCCTCCTCGTGAAAGCCTCTTTGCCTAGCGCAATTCTTCTCCTTACGTCCCTACTACTTTGACCGTGTTGGTCCAAAACACTAGCGAGATACGTAAACTGTTCTACCTGCTCTAGTTTCTGCCCTCCTATTTTAATGTTAAGCTTGCCCTTTTTCTTTCTAGAAAATCGCATAACCTTTGTTTTATTAATGTTGATTCTCATCCCATACCTGTCGCACTGAATTTCCAATTCACTCAGCAATGCTTGCAGCCCCTTGGCTGACTGACAAACTAAAGCTTGGTCATCAGCAAACCTAACTGATTTTACGAATTCCCCGCCCACTTTCATTCCTACCTCCAGTTCTTCCCATGCCTCTTTGATCATTTCCTCTGCATACAGGTTGAACAGCAACGGTGATAATGGGCCACCCTGCCTTACACCTCTTCCTAACACCGCCCAACTGGACTCCCCGTTCCCCACGCGCACATGAGCAGTCTGAGACATGTACAGGTTGCGGATTAGCCTCCTTTCCCTCCAATCTATTCCTATTTTCTGCAATATACTCATTAGTTTTTCCCAATTCACTCTATCAAACGCTTTTTCGAAATCTACGAAACAGGCAAATACCTCCTGGTTGTGTTCTATATTCCTCTCGATTAATAATCTCATTACTGCAATGGCATCACGCGTACCTCTCCCCTTCCTAAACCCAAACTGATCATCCCCTAAGTAATCATTTGCCCTACTCTCTACCCTTTTGTTTATGATCCTGAGAACAACTTTAGCTGCGTGGGATATCAAACTAATTGTCCTATAGTCCTCACATGACGTGGCCTTTACCTTTTTCGGAATCGGAACTAAAACTGCTCTCACAAAGTCTTCCGGCCAGATTCCCTCCTCATAAATGCTACGGATCAGCCCATATAGCCTCTTCCTCCCACATTTTCCTAAGCATTTTAAAAGTTCCACGGGAATGTTATCTACCCCCACGGCCTTATTTAGTTTCATCTCCCTTAATGCCCTTTCTATCTCATTGTCTAGTATGCCTGGACCTAAGCTGTCTTCCTCTACGTCGTTTTCTTTTTTAATGTCTAACTGTGTTGGTCTGAGTTCTTTACTATACAGTTCTTCTATATACTCCTTCCATCTCTCTTGGATCTTTCCTGCGTCAACTATTACCTTACCCGCCTTATCTCTAACTATTAGCATAGCTCTTCCTTTCTTACTTCCCGATAACGATTTAACTTTGCTGTACAGCGCACCGATTTCACCCTTCCTCTGGAGACTTTCCATATCCTCGCACTGCGTCTTCCACCATGCGTCTTTTGCCTTATTTGTTGCCCGCCTCAATTTATTGTTCAATTCTTTGTACTTCATTTTGCCTAATTCGGTATTTATATTCTTCCATTTTCGCCGCTCATCCATCTTTGTAATCATCTCATCCGTGATCCATGGTTTCCTAGTCCTTTTAGCGTTAACGGTTTCAATAGTGTCTTTTGCGGCTTTAGACAACCCTTTTTTGATCATTTCCCATTTTTCTTCGATAGTAATAAGCCCTTTACCATCCTCCATGATTTTCTCTACCGCCTGTTTGTATTCCTTCCTTTTCAACCCATTTAATGCTTCTACATTCCATTTTCTAACTCGCCGCCCCTGCCTTATCTTTTTGAAACGTACGCTACATTTCATTACAACTAAATTGTGGTCTGAGTCCGCATCCGCTCCCGGAAAGCTGTGGGAATTTATCACACTATTCCTAAACCTGTGTCTAACCAGGATATAATCTAGCTGATATCTTCCTGAGTCACCTGGCATTTTCCATGTATTCCTGCGTCTTTTGTGGTGTCTAAACCAAGTGTTGGTGATGACTAACCCCTGTCTCCTGCAGAACTCAACTGCTTTCTCCCCGCGGTCATTCCTCGTGCCTAAACCGTAGTCGCCCACCTCATCACCATTTCTTCCTTCGCCTACCGTCGCATTCCAATCCCCCATCACCATCAAATGTTTCCCTGCAGGAACACACGCGATCATGTCCTCTAACTGATCGTATATCTTATCGACCTCTTCTTCCTTATGGTTGCTCGGTGGCATGTATACCTGAATAATAACTAAGTTCGTCGGTTCTGCTTTTATCTCCACTAGTAGTATTCTATCCGTTACCTGCTCTATGTTGACTACGCTTCTTCCTACCTCTTCATTTAATACTATGGCAACCCCTCGTTGGCTCTCGTCCCCACCGCTGTGTATTATTCTATACTTATCACTCCAGTAATCCCCGCTATCTTTCCATCTCACCTCGCATAGACCTAAAATATCTATATTTCCCCTTTCCATCTCTCACTTAACATTCTCCAATTTCCCTGTCCTCATCATTGTCCTAACATTCCACGTTCCTATTCTAACTAATTTTGTCTTTTTCTCCTGCATCTTCTGTCCTGCTGCTGCTGGTTTTCCCTTGCAAGGGTTTCGTGGGATGACGACCGTGGAAGCCTTGCCTCCCCCGCTGCCGGGCACGACACACGGCCGATTGGGCCGAGCCCCGCGGTTGCCAGGACTCAAATTATCTCTATTGTCCATCATATTTTTCTAGGGAATGATAATTGAGGTGGTTTCCCGTTGCCTTCCTCAATAGTGTTTTTAACGTGACACCATCACTTACTGGCCGCCCCACTGGGGTCAGACGCCATTGCAGCCGCCTCACTGAGGAACAGACGCTGCGTGGACTACCTTTCGTCTGGCTCCTAACCTTCGACCTATCTGGCATGGGTGACCCTACCAGGAGCAATAATTATTACTCCCGCCAGCACAGCTCTAGGGGTCATCGGAACGCACAAGCCCTTCCACCACGTCAAGGTTGTAGTCCGGGGAGGGGATATGTATATATATATGTATACATATATATATATATATGTATATGTATATATATATATGTATATATATATATATATATATATATATATATATATATATATATATATATGGGAGTGGATATATATATATATATATATATATATATATATGGGAGTGGATATATATATATATGTATATATCTTCGAAATGGAACGCTCTTCGGCGACACACAAATATATAAAAACACAGATGTAGATTTTTAGAATATAGAGACACAAAGAAAGGACACTCACAATTTGTTATTTTACGTTTCGACAGCACGGCTGTCGTCTTCAGAATGGCGTTCTCGGGGAAGAGCGGAGAGGATGTGCGGGGGAGAGGTGGGGGAAGGAGAGGTAAAGGGACCAATAGGAAATGAACAAGGGGGTGAGAGGGATATGTAGGCAGCCAATTGATGCATTCAGTGGGCTTGGTTCAGCCCGGGCGGTTTGAATGATTGGGCCACCCAGATATGCGCCATCTCGCGGGTTCTCACCTCTATTATACTCGCAGATTTGGGAAGGATTTCAATCACCGAAACAGAGAAGCAGTCGTCAAAAGATTGGTTGTGGGAAGCGGTGTGAGTATGGATGGGATAATTAAGAAAGGTGGGAGATTTTGTGGAATATCGGTGGTTATTCATGCGGAGGGAAAGTGCGGTCGTGCATTCGCCCACGTAGAAGGCAGGGCAGAAGTTACAGGAGAGGCGATATATAATATTTTTTGAGGTACAGGTGGCGAGTGGTTGTGAGTTGGTACTGAGTGAGGGGGAGGGTCTTAAAAGATGACAGCATTTGCAGCGTGGGCGGTTGCATGGTGCGGATAGGGGCGGGGGAGAGACGGGGGTGCTTGAAGTTGGATTTGTGGACTTAAAGATGTCTCGCAGGTTTGACGGGCCATTAAACGAAACAGAGGGACAGTGTGGGTATAAAAGTGATGTGGACTGAGTGTTATTGATCTCAAACCAGCAACCCAATACACTCCCCTCCCCAAACCAAACCGCCCAAAATGCCCTAATCTTATCACCACTTTCTTCCCCGGAACACACAAAATTAAACATCTAATCCGTGACCTCTTCCCAATTATCAAATATCAATTGTATATTTATATATGATATATACATATATGTATATATATATACATACATACATACATATATATATATATATCTATCTATATATATATATATATATATATATATATATATATATATATGTATATATATGTGTATATATATATATATATATATATATATATATATATATATATGTATATATATGTGTATATATATATATATATATATATATATATATATATATATATATGTATATATATATATATATATATATGTATATATATATGTGTATATATATATATATATATATATATATATATATATATATATATATATATGTATATATATATATATATATATATATATATATATATATATATATATATATATATATATATATATATATATATATATATATAACGATTGTCCAGAAAAACTCATACGAGCGGCACAATAATGGGCTGACACAACATAACACAAATAGAAAAGAATAGACACATATAAAAGAACACTTACACGGTAAATTGTTCGAGCTTTCGGCCCTCTCAGGGGCCTTCTTCAAGAGAGACTGAAAATATGCTATGGATCAGGAGAGGGGAAAGAGTTATGGGCGTGGAGGGGAGGTGTGGAGGGGAGGTGTAGAGGGAATGCTGGGAGGGAAATTAAATATGGCGGTTAAGGGTGGGAATTTTAAAGGAACGGAAGGATAGAATGTAGGCGGATTCACGAGTTCTCACCTCTATGTTGGTAGCTGAATCAGGTAGGGATTCTAGGATGCTGAGGGAAAAACACTGGTCGAATGAAAGGTTGTGGGAATTGGCGTGTGAAGGGATAGGAAGAGATGAGAGTGAGGCAGAATTACAGGAGTACCGGTGATTATTCATTCGGATGGATAAGGGGGTAATGCATTCACCTATGTAGAAGGAAGTGCAGTGTTTGCATGATAAAAGATAAATAATATTTTTTGAGAGGCAATTAGCGTGGGAACGAGGTGGGGGGGCTATGAGGGGATGTAGGGAGAGGGGAGTAGGCATAATAAGAGGACAGGTTTTACATCGGGGGCGGTTGCAAGTTGGGGAAATATTGGGAAATTTGTCACGGGGGGGCGCCAAAGGGTTGGTGGATCTCAGAAGGTTTTTGAGATTGGCGGGTCGTCTGTATGCGATAGATGGGCATTGGGGTAGTAAGGATGAGGTCGCGTCATTGTCATGTAAAATTGGAAACAGTTCTTTAAGGAGGGTTTTCAGTCTGTGTGATCCGGGGTAATAGGTGGTGCAAAGGTTGAGTCCTGCGTCAGATGTGGGCTTGTTATTGTGTGGTGTGTGTGGTCGGGTGGAACGGTGGATTTTATTTCGTAGCAACTTTTCTGGGTAACCGCGTTTGAGGAGTGCAAGGTGTAGATTGGCAAGGTATATATATATATATAACACTTTTTGAAAGTCTCACGGACGTGAATAATAATGTATAACACTTAGCACTAGTGGACACAGACAAAAACACAGAAACACACAAAAAAAGAGACTCACTATTTTTCGAATTTTCGGTGGTCGTTGCCACCTTTATCAAGGAAGAGAGGGACAGAACCTGTATATGTATATATATATACATATATACACACACATATATATATATATCCACTCCCATATATATATAGTAATATCTAAAAAATTAATGGACTCATTGAATTTGAACTCGATTATTTGTTGTTAAAGTAATATCTAAAAAATTAATGAACTCATTGAATTCTTTCTCCATAGAGAACCTAATGTTTTTGTCCAAGGAATTAAGACTTATCAAGAAGCTATCGAGTTATCTTTGCGAACCTGCCCATGCACAAAATATATCGTGTACGTAACGATGCCAACAGGCTGTTTTTCTCCAAGTTGTTTGAAGGTGAGAACAGAACATTTTCCACCTGGTCCTTACAGATGTCCGCTAGTGTAGGAGATACAGGGGATCCCATGGGTTTTATCCATGGTATATCCCATAGGTTTTATCCATTTTTTATTGCTTTGATAACTGAAATGGTAACCTTTGACTCTGTGGAATGTACATGCAATGCCACTTTGATGCTGCACAAAACGCTCTCGCTTTATTTTATCCCCGAGATTTTTACTATTCCTTACAAATTTGAAGAATTTTCAATTTGAGAATTTAATAAACCTTCATTTTTTCACTCCTGATTTTACCAGACTTCACACATACCTTCAGATATGTTACAGAAAATTAAGACTACATATTGTAGGTTAAATAAATGGAACATTTGACTGCGGTAGTTAAATTAAAATTGGTGTTCATCATCATCAGTACTTCAATCTCAAGATTCGTTTACTGTCTTCCCATATTCTTTATTCGGTGTTTATTGCCTAAACCCTTTGATAGCTTCTCTGTTTGACATCCTTCTGAATTTGTCCTATGCACTTGTCGCTTGGTCTTTCTTGCAGGATCTTAAATTCAGTTATGTGTTTGACCAATCCATTGTCTCTCAAGGTGTGTCCAATCCATCTAGTTCTTCTTTGCCATTGAGTTCATCATATGATCCCTTCCCCTTCTGCTCTTCTATATACTTTGTCATGCCTCACTCTGTCTTTTCATTTAATCTTCAGCATTCTTCTCCACTATCTCATTTCAAAGACTTCTATTCTTTGCTATTAAACTTTTCCATGTCTCAGGTCTATAGAGAGCCATGCTTCATACAAGGGTTTTGAAATGGAAACCTAAGGTAATAGAAGGAGGCAAAGATCTTGAAAGATTGGATAGAAAGATGAAATTGGCGGCTTTAAGATGTCACATAGTGAACAATAGCCCTCTTTTGCAGTTAAATAGACTATAGGAGAGAGGAAATGAGTCCCAAAGAGTGATGCCTTGTTTAATATGGGAGTAGATGAGGACATTAAAGCATTAGTAGTGCACCTTTCATCACTGTTTTCTTCTAGGAGGAAACATGCAGAGCTTAATTTACCTGAAAGGCAGTTTATTTGGGTCTCCCATATGAAATTTGATTCAAAATGGTGGTCAAGAAATGTTGTGTTTGTGGCAAATTCTATATTCTGGCTATCTGCTGTTATTTAGGGGCTGGGTTCCAATGGGTGAAGAGAAAAATGTATTCCCTGGGATTTTTCATCCTTCATTTTCAGACTAATTTCTTTGCACCTGTTTTTTGCCAGATGCAATGCTGAGACACTCTTGAAATTTATCCTTTGATGGAATTTGTAAAAACTAATATATTGATATTGACAACATATAATATTGGTCTGATTCTATTTACTTTCATTCAAGATCCTTGAGGCACTCCTTTGGATTTAGGCTTGTCTTTGAAAATCCATTCAAAACCACTATCTGTTTAATCAGGGCATCTTCATGATCATTTACATATTATTAAATCCACAGCCTGAGTGCCCCTCTTTTTCCATAGCACTACAATTTATCTCTGACATGCAATGCCCTGTTGAGTCAAAGACTTTGGTTAGATCCAAGAAAATGTCCATTATCTCTTTATTATCAAGAGAGGTCAAGATGGAGTTAATGGCCTCGCTAGAGGCAAAAATGGTGTACCCAATTTGAATGAACCCAAGTTGATGGGATGGCAAATTATTTTTACTTAAGTGATGTATAAATCTATTGAATACTATTTTAGCGAACACTAATTACATTGTAATAGGTTGGTATATATTAGGGTTATTCTTGCTTCCGTTATTTTTATAAGTATGGGCGACTTTAGAAATCTTACCAGGTTTCGGGGAAATATATTGGGAGAGAGATTCATTGGTTAAAAAAAGCAGGTATTTGATGAAAGTATGGAGTATTTTGAAGAGAAAGGTCTTGGGAATCTGAAAGCCATATATCCAGAAATAGGATAAGAATACAAGGAAATTGAAAAAGGAGCATGGATGTACAGTTGCAATATCATTGTAAAATGTACTATCATAATATTGTTCATGCTTGGTAATTTCAACCTGTTCAAAAAGTCAACCAGTGTCACACTAATGCAAATTAGGTAGGATAAATTCAGAGGAATGGCAGTGGTTAAGTATAGGTTTTGCAAAGATCAACCTGTCATGTTTTTAGAAGATATAAATGTTCTGACACTCAGATTAAAAATTTTTCTCCAGCCGGACCGATATTAAATGAAATGAATTCAGGGGTCTTACATTTAATTAAATTCAAATTGTTTAAAAAATTTAGACATCTCAACTTAATTATTAGTGTATCAATTGTTAAAGGGCTACAAAACTCACTTTAAAACCATCATTAGGGATGGATATACAAAGTTGAAATGAGTTTTTCTGAGAGAAGGCAATAATATCACTTATTTAGAAGTCCTGGAAAGGGTCAATAAAAGTTGAGTACAGGTGAAGATTACAATTTTCTAGCAATATTAAGACATTTTATTAATAAGTTCTAATCTATGGTTTTTATGGGAGGTGACATGTATGTATTTTTGATAATTTTTTGAGTATTCTTTAAAAAATGTTGCCTTATATATAGAGTTAGGTGGTGCTGCAAATTGTGAAATGCCACATTTATGTGGGAGCAGTGGGATTTAGAGTCATTGGGAATTAGAATAAGATTTTTTTCAATAGCAGGTGTTTTATTGTTTTAAAATGGAAAAAATAACTCAAAGAAGTTGATCTTGGTGAAGTCCAGCTGTAATCATAAATGAAATCAGGGGGTAGAAGGAATAAAATGGGTTAAAAATTATTTAAGTTTTCATTCACTTCCTGTTAATAGGCAAATGACTCTATTTACATAATGAGCTTAGTACCACATGTACTTAAGAAGTGAGTTTAGGTGATTGAAACGTTGTTCCTCTAAATTATCTTTAATAATTTTTGCCAAAATAGGCAAGAGAGATGCATAACAGAGTTTCAGGTGTAACACGGTGGAAGTCATAATGAATAACTGATCAAAGTACTTTTCCACTTGATAAAATTTTTATTTAACGGCCGGGTTTCGATGTATTACATCATCATCAGGTGTAATACATCATCATCTGATGATAATGTAATACATCGAAACCTGGTCGTAAAATAAAAATTTTATCAAGTGGAAAAGTGCTTTGATCAGTTATTCATTATTTTCGACTTCCACCACATCACGCCTGAAGCTACTCAATTTTTGATGGGAGTCCTTTGTGATGAAAGAAGACACTTGGCTTTTCCACATAATATAGTATTAATACAATCTACGTTTCATTGCGGCATAACAGCTTCAGACACACTCCTCTCTTCCCCAGTATGGTATATGTGTTGTACAATAACTGTAATTTTCTAAAAAATTTAACACTGTAAGGAAACCTAGGTCGTATTGGAACTATTTTATGTGGAAGAGCCATCAAGAGAGATGCAATTAATCATTTATTAATATATCATGTGATTGGTAATAAAAGGAGCTGTTGTAATTATTTGTGTAGTGTAATGGTTGATAAGCTGCTCGAATTCATTGATAATCTATGCTAAACACTTCAATTCAACTTGTCAATAGAGGGAGCCAAAGCATCCACAACTGGGACTGAGGTACAAATGTCACATAAAATTATATATGCTTCCATTTGGGGAGATGAGTGTAGTCGAAGATAATTTTTTGTCAAATATAACTTGCTTCTACAGTTACCTTGCCTACCATTAATTTTATTAGTAAAAATAGTATGTATTGTAAGGCATTTGTATTCAAGAATCTATCAAACAAGTGCACAATGGTAGGTGTGAACATATTTGTCATTCATATTTTGTATGCCATTAGAAACTGCATTATAATTTCGAACTGCTACACAGTCTGGAGTTAGGATTTCTACATACGTCGTCTGAACCAGCCATAAGGACATAAGCAATCAATTGACACTTCTAAATTGTCAGTGAAGAGAAAGTAAATTGTCTATTAACTGTGTTTTGTGGTTCTTTTGCTAGATGTCTTAAGGCTCATTTCATTTCCATTCAACCACCTTTATTATTGAGCCTGAAAACATTTGGGCTAGTAATAGCGTGTCACATTGGTAATATTTTCCCTCGCCACATTTACTATTGAGCCTGAACACATTTGGGTTGGTATACCGTGTCACAAAGATAGTCCCATGTCCAAGTTTAGCGGATGTCAATTCGGAACACAAAAGCACGATTGCCTCTAGGTTCATCACGATAAAGGCATCGGTAATTTGTAAGTTACGGTCTCAGGACATTTTATGGCGGCCTTTTTTTCGACTCAATGCAGTTACGTTAACTGCATGACTGCCCACCAATATTAATTAGCCGAACGGGTGATATATTAGCTAATAGTCTTTAATGGTTTTTATGATTCCTGTATTACTTTAAAAAAAGCATGTAACTGTTGATTGAAGCACGTAGCTTTAGCAAATGCACAGTCATCACAACTGCGAGCCGAAATGGAGCACATATTTCACCTAATATCTTGTTATTGCACGATTCGCATCCAAGAAAATGTTTTGAAATTGCTGTCATTATTACTCTCTAGAGAACTAACATTTTTCATAATGGTAGGTGCCAGTCGATCGTCTAAAATTTCTGGAAGCAGGAATTTTGGATTAACGGGGGAAAAAATAGAAGATGATGACGAAGAAATCTTAGACGTAGAAGAGGACGACAGAAGTGAAAGTGCTCTAGAATCGTATTCGTCGGAGCTCCATCTTGATGGGGGTGGCGATATATCTGATTTAGATTCAATTGGGGATGATGACCTAGAAGAGGAATTGATTTCGCTAACTAAAACGCAGCAACAGCATACGAAAATAAGATCGAGTGCCAATGATGATGAGTTTTAAACAATGACCTAGCTTATAAAAGTATAAGTCCGTCAACCTATACATTTCGATTGTTTATATGCATGGATTGTTATTATGTTCCTCAATAACCGATTATGCTTTGTCATCAATGGTTGTAGATGGCAGCATCTGAAATAATTGTAAAATAAACATCGTTAAAGAATTAACGCAAATTTTGTTCCATCTATTTATTCCTTTTGCATTATTTGTGGAGGTTGACCTTTAATGCCTTTTCTAAGAGGAAAATTTCTCTGTGCCGGTAAGAAATGGCAGTAAATGTATGGTCAACTTTCACTGGCTCCAGCCATAGTCCAACCCATTAATCCACCAATCCCATTGTCCGTTACACATGTGTGAAACAGGAACGCATGCGCAGTTACGGCAGTTGTCCTCTAGAAGAAAACATGTCGTCAAGTCGATAGATATGACATGCCGATGAAGAAGTAGGGGCAATGGATACAACAATTCAGGTATATTATTAATAATATTATGAGAATTTAAACTTTATTATAAGCAATAGGCAACATTAGTCGGAATGGGATTTGTTACTTTTTGCCTATGAAAAATTTTACATGTTCATCGTGCTCGAGGTGCGCAAAATGTCGTTACGCCATCATGCTTATTGTACACGTGGTGTTGGTTTAAAAGTAATTATATCTTGCTATGGAATATCTATGGTTGTCTACTTTGAAAGAAAATGTTGGCTGACATTGCAATAATGGTTTATTACTTAATATATGGTGTAATGTGTCTTTTTAGATAGTATGTAATTATTTCAAGTCAGGTATACATGTGTGCTAATTAAATGGAATCGTTTTGTTTTGATTATTAATGATATTTGCACCTCAATTACGTGCAGGAGTTTGAGTTCCTTGATCTGGAGAACACCAATGAAAAGGAACGCAATCATCTTCATCAAGTTTTATTTTCACAGCCTCAAGGGAAATCGCCCGAGTTCCCTTGGCTTAGTCACGAAGAAACATGCTCCGTGAAAGAATGGACTTCCACAGCATATGGTATGTCCCAGAAATAAATTTTCTCCACGCCCAGATAGAGATGAGTATTTCAATGATGTAATAGTAGCCCACATAATTAGTATCAGACTTATTTCGTGAAATTGTGGTTTTAAAGTTAATCTGTTGTGACAATGTGAAGGTTTCTATTAAAAGTTGGCTATTGCATAGAAATATATATTTTAGAAATATTATTTAACATGGCTCGATATTGTTTATATTATATCGTGTTATCTAGTTCGGGGCCGGATTCAAATGAAAATTTCAAAATGGCCTCGTGGTTCATGAATTCCACATGAAGTCAACTTTGCATTCTGTGATGGATGTGAGAGTGTTACACATGTGGTAAATTAACCTCAAGAAAGGTTGATTGGCTCATTGAAGTGCTGTTTTAGCACTTTAAAGGCTGATCATTTCTTGTATGTTCTCATGAGTTGGATGTGGAGTGTCAACAATCTTCCATCATTTTTCATGTCAAACAAACAAATCCTCCGGAGTTTTATTGAATGGAAAGTGTTTTAGTATTTAATTTTTATTTAAACTGATTGAATGGTCATTCCGTTTAGTGCGGCATCATCAATTAATTCGAATGTGAACACTTGAATGTTCAGTTGTAGGAGAGGTGCTTTTGATAAATTCTTGAACAAAACATGTCAGATCGTTCTCACTAACGACCATTTCGGTTGTGAGGTCGTTTAATCAAAACTTAAACTACAGTCAGCAGCTTGCCAACCGCTACACCTTTTATTATCTTAAGAAAACCATTAATTAATTTTTATGGTTGTATATACTGTTGAATTTTGGCTGGTTGGGCGTGGTATTCCTCGCACTATTTAGTTTTGCTTTATTCCAGTCTTAAATGGGCCACCCGAAGCGGTGATGCCAGTTGGAGATCAGGATATACCAGAGCTCTCTCCCCAGTATACCAATCCAGCCCCCATTGCCATCTCCCGCATAACCCAAGCTCCTTCATATGCCCAAAATCCTGAAACTCGAAACCATGCGGTTGTGGTTCCCACTCCACCTACTACGTCCGTGCCACCACCGAATGCATGCCCTGCAGCCATGTACCCGGTAAGTGTCTGCTGGGTCCATTTTTAGCTTATCTTGGCTTATTGCTCCTATTATTGTGCTTTTACGATTTTACATTTCCCAGTAATTTTGAGTTGTGTTTATGAAGGTCTGTTCCAAGAAAATTTTCTATGCATCAGTGTGTTTCTATCGTTCTTTATTTGAAACTGAAAAGAACCGAACCGAAACATTTGACTTGGCATGATACTCTTAATTTTACAATTTTTTTTGACCAAGCTGTTGTGGAAATAGCAATTCTGTGGTTCATCAAATTTACTATCTCAAAGTTAACTTCTAGTGTACACTTGTGCTTTTGCAAAAAAAGAAGTGTAAATATTAATTTTTAAAAATTTGCATGATTTTTAGCTAGGTTCAGTGTTTTTAACTGGTTGCAATCCACACATGCTGTTATTTCCATGGGTCAAGCCAGAAGTATGAACAGCTTAAACATTCTGTAGGTGCTAAATGAATTTGAGGGAATAAACTTCTGTAATTTCCCTTCTGGCAAGATTATATCTTTAGGTTGTGGAGGTAAATAGTTATTTTGCATTTTTACTTGGGCATGAATTCCCTGGCACATTTGAGTATATTGCTGTGTCTGTAAATAGCATGCTTAGGCATTCTCCATTTGGAGGCAACCCGGTAGGCTACAGGCATGATCCTATGGGTTATTTTTTAAGCTCTTTCCTGATTGGTTTTGAAGCAGGTTCATGTATCTTGGCAAGATTTTCATCTGAAGAAAGGTACAATGAAGGGAATGTGCTAAAACATATTAGGTTTGAGGAAGATTGTTGCAAGGAAGCTTATTATGCATTGTTAATATAGTTTTGGGTAGTGCACCTAAGGTCTTTCCTAATTGATCAAAATCAAAGATTTTGTGTAAAGATTCTAATTTGGAAACTGCTATTGTCTGTTTTTAAAGGAAGACATAAGTTGTGAGAACTGGAATTTTAGGTTTTTATGAAGTTATTGTTCGTTAATTTGTTACTGATGTGTATGCGTCTTTTGTAATGTTTTCCATGTCATTGTTGTTATTTTAAGGTTGTGGATATGCATGGTTTCAGAACGAAGACCTTTTATGTGAATAATTTGAAGTTTGCTCATGTGTTATGTGTAAAAATATATTGGCTCTAACCTTATGTTAATCGTTAAATATTTTTCATATGGCAAACTACATATTAGAAATGTTTCTGAAATACCTTGGGCTTGGTCCATGCTGTAACTTTTTTGTGACTATCTGGTCATTAACCCTCTTAGTGCAGTGGGGATTCCAGGGGTACTAGTGAGAAATGTGAAGGGTAATTTAAGAAAATGTATCACCTTAGGAAAAAAAACATAATGAAGTTATTTGTTAATGTCCGAACGCATTTTTTTTATTTTAATAGAAAATATTGTAGTTAAAAATGATGTTATACATTTACATCATCTGAAAAATAAATTTAATTCTTACAGTTTTATAAATTTGAAGAATATTTTTTTAGCAAAAATATTTCGATTTTTAGACACAACACTAATATTTTTTAAAACCATTTTTCAATAAAACTACCATATTTAAATATAAGAAAGAATCAAAAATGCATGTAGAATATTTTTTAAATAAATAAAGAAAAACCAGTGAATTGCAAATTTTGTTGTCAGCCTCTGCATAGTTTGATTTTGTTGAAAAGGCTGATCTCACTGGGTCAAATTGGGACTTTTCCCCTTTCCTTGAGACTGCGTCAATGTGCTTACAATCTAAAGGCAGAAAAAAACGAAGTTCTAAGAGGGTCATCCGGAAAGTAGTACCCGTTCGTGAAATAAAGAGACAAAAGTAAATATTAACAAACATAAAAAATTTTATTTGAAAGAGGATACTTTAAACTACTTCTCAACATAATCTCCAAGCAAATTAAGGCATTTGTCATAACGTGTGACAAGTTTCTGTATTCCTGCTGCATAGTCCTTCGCCGCCAGCTCATTGAGATACGCGAGGGACCCATCTTGCACAAATTTTTGCATAATGCAGATGGTGTTTAACAATTTCATGAACAATTGTTCGAGAAACATTGGGAAAATGCTCACAGATGTCATCAATTGTGACGCGCCGATCGTTCCTCACGAATTCGTCAACTGAGCTCACCAGTTGGTCTGTAATGACAGACGGTCTCCCCGAACGCTCATCGTCGTGTGTGTTCCCCCTCCCCATGTTGAAGTTGCGACACCACCGCCGAACAGACGACTCGTCCATTACATTGTCTCCATACACCTCCTTTAATTGGCGATGAATATCACATGGGCGAACGTTTCTTGCATTGAGGAATTTAATCACTGCCCTCACTTCACAACTGGCGGCGTTCTCAATTTTTTTAAACATTGTAAACAATCACAGAAACAACACAGGCAATGCTAGCGTCACGCAACTTGGCTCAGAGAAGGCAGACAAGCCACTGAAGCTATCTGACCTCGTCCAGCGGCTACTCGCGTCGTCAGCACTTCATGGCACGAACGGGTACTACTTTCCGGATGACCCTCGTAACTCGCAGAGAACTGCTGACAATGTAATCCAATACACAGGGCCATCGTATCAACAAAATCTGAATAAGCAGTTATATATCAACACCACCACACCATAACACATTCAAGAGATTGCAGATGAAAACAGATTAGTAACCTTTCAATGGCTTTTCATAGTGGAAAGACCACTCAGAAAAAAACGAGCAGACAATTAGGCTAAGCTTAAATTATTAAAGAATAAACCATAAGTTACAGTGATTTAAACAATAACCTATGCAAGAGCCGATATATCGGCCCGTCTCTTTTGTCGCCAGGGATACAAAAGCCGATATATTGGCCCGCCGCACTAAGAGGGTTAAACAATGAAGGAAAATTGAAGGGAGTGGAGAAGCTATCTGTAAGAAGACTTGATGTCCCTTTTACTGATGAACAGGATGTACCTATTTTGTGATAAATCGCCAAAACAGTTGCCACCATCATCACATGATAATGTGTTTGGATAAATTATTAAATTTGCCTATTCTGGGAAAATATTGGGGTGCTCAGTTAAGGTTTTATTATTGTTCAGTGTTGTGTGAGGGAATAATCAAGTATTTTACATGCATGAGTGTGTTAGTGACATCTCTTACTTTAGCACATTGCTATATCCTCATCCAATTTACCAATATAATTGTCTGCCATAATAATTACCTTAAGGTTACCGGCAAAACTCAAGTGTACAGTCTATTTCCAAGTTATTGCCTTTTCTGCCCTTGGTGGATCAAGGAGGCTTCCAGTCAGATTCCACCCTGTTATGTTTACTCTCTTCTCACAGCAATTATTCCAATTCTTGGGAATTTAACCTGAACCTTCTTTTCAATTCCATTATTCCAATATTCTTCCTTGGGTCCTGATGTCCAAAATTCTTTGACTTCAAAATATGCTTTAAGTAAAGCAAAGTAATAACACAAAGTACTAGTGTTCCTAAAACCTATCTAATGAATGACTTGCAATCTGATGGGGTCTTATTTATATGTAAATAAATATCACTTTTAATATTAGGTTTGCCGCTAATAGGAAACTTGGTCATTATTAATGTATACCAAGAAGAGTTTGATATACCTTATACTTCTTACTGTGATGCACCTGAATACAGATCTACCAGTGGTGATCTCTTCCTATCAATGTCTATTTGTAGGTTGATTAATTTCTCTATAATATTTTAGTTTGAGTATTATGATCTCACGAGTGACCTTATTGGTTTCTTGTAATCTTAGAATACAGTATACTATTGTGTTTTCTTTTCCTGCTTTCAGATTGAGACTGAAAATATCCCAATTGTTTTGCATTATTTTATTTTCCATAACCCACAGTGGTTATTTCCAATTATGCACTGCAAAACCCCCTATTTGCCCTTTTTTTGGAGACCCTAATAAATGTGTAAAATGTGAGAAAAGGAGAATCCTCATTTTCAAACGTTTGGTTAAAGTATTGTCATCATAGCAAATAACTTAACCTGGAATCTTGTTCTTCCTCGCTGCAATGATTGTGACCTGCCCCTGAATGACGGTGAAACATGTCCTGACACGGTGCCATAAATATCAAAGGGCTTGAGAAAGTAAGGGGAGATATTGAGTAATATTTTAGGGGATGGCCCCCAATTTTTTGAATAGGGTTTCAATGGTTTAAAGGGAAACTGGCCTAATGAGGCGACTTAAGTTGTTGTCTCTTTTTTAATGCTTAATGCTGCCTTTAGTCTGAAGTTTGGCAGTACTGTAATTTTTTTTAATTCTGGAGATCCCTTCAATAAATTTAGGTTGAAACTACCTTTGAAGTTCATAATGTGGTACTGACTGTGGAATGGATATTATTATAGCTTTTTTCCTCTGATAACATGTTATATCACTCCATAGTGTTACTTAGCATAAAATTAGAATTAGAATCCTGCTTTTATTATAAAACTTAATGCTAAAAATTATGTATTAAAAATGTTGTTTAAGGTGTGATTTTAAGCTCCTATGAAGGCCTTTAATGGGCTACAACACCAGTGACTTCTGGTGTTGGTTTTGTTTGAAATTTCTTTAAAAATGTAATTTTTAAGATTTCTACTGTATTAAAAAGTCTTTAAATAGTATTTACTTTTTAATGAGTAAAAATTCATTTAACATTACATATGATGTCATATGATGTATGCGATGAATAATCAACTTTTTGATATTAAGTAGATTTATTTATATAAAGGAGTGAAAACAATCCTAATTGTTTTCACTGTAAGTTAAGAAATATATGCTTTATGCCACTTAATAATTCAATATTGTGCTCTTGGATTAAATTTTATGTTGAACAGATTTCAACTCGGATGTAAATTAGTTGGATGCATAGGTTAGTAAAGTTGGGCTGGGGCTGAGCAGGTAATATTTTTAGTCAAATTGGAGCATGGACATATGTGTAGTTGTTCTTAAGTTAAGGCATCATGACTTCTCACCCATGAATTCTTTTTTGTAGAAGGTTCAGTGCTTACTACGATACGATTCATCTTTATTTTACCCATCTGCCATTCATTGTTGAAGTACAAATTAGAATAAAAGAATATCTAATAATATGTGCTAACTTGTAGTCCGTGATAAGCTGTAGGTTGTTTTTACTATGCTTGTAACAAATTAATCTCTTTATTAGAAGTAAGAAATACTTGGCAGTAGATTGGAACACTTAATAATGCCAAACTATTGACATAATAAATGATTTAAATGTCGGTTAATACCTAACAATTGCTTCTATATGCCCAATGAATAAAAGAGAATCATTAAATGTATGAAATGCTAAAATCATTCCAGTTTTGAATGTCTAGTCTTGTAGCAGTGGAACTTAAACTGGTGTATCTCTTGGTTATGTGTACTTAAAAAAATGTATGAATTAGTGAAGTAGTGAATTATAAACTTAAAATACTTTTCAATTCTAGTAAGGTCTTTGGAATTTGAATGCAGAAGTTTAGAGTTCTTATTTAAAAGGACATTTATGAATGTGCACATTTTTTAGTCATAGGTGTTTTCTTAGTTTCATTGTAATTCTACTGATGCAGAGAATTCTTAGATTTGAGCAAAATGATTTGACTTTGCCTAGCATATTACTACTTCATCATGTATAGAAATGGAAGCAGTTTCCATAATTAATTGTTACTTGTTCATTATGAAATTTAGTTTTAATACAAAGGGCGGTATAAGATAAGCGAAGGGAATGTAAATTAAAGTTTTTTTGGCAGTTTAATTATGAATGACTCATGTAATGTAATCTTTTGGTAAACATTTTGGTTAGCATTGTATTTTCATAGATCTTTTCAAGATCTAATTAAGGAACTAAATTATGTTTTGTTCAGTGTGGTTAAATTTCAGTTTTTTAAGCTAAACTTAAATGTTATATTGTTTAACAGAAAAGGGGGTTTTAAGAATGTGAAATCCATAAGCTTAGTTACATTGTTCAAAACATTCCAAATGCTCATTAGTGAAAGATACATGTAATTTGGTTTCAGATGTGCATTTCTCTAAAGTAATATCTTTACCCCATTCAAGCCGGCGATGAGGTTTCTTGATAATCTCATGGTGTGCTAAGGGTGGGTATATTAATTCTGAAATGTGTATGGTAAAAAGAGATCATCTCTTTTTATCCTAAGGACTTTCAGAAACAACTTTTCATGAAAATTGATGATGCACAGAACAAATGATACATAAAGCTAATGAGTCAGTACTCCTCATGTTGAGGATATCCACCCTAAACTAGTATGTCGGTAGTACCCAATACATGAAGGAAGGACTTATTTGCTGCTACTATTCCTAATATTAATTTCAACATCACAGGTTATAGATCTGAGGCTTGTTTGGTAATATATCTTCAAACTGTCTTGTTGTCTTCCAATTCCTACCTCTTACTCTGCTTCTTGTGCAGACATTTCATTACCTGCATCTTTTACTACATCCTATGGCTCTCTGTTATTCTTTTCCTCCATTTTCCTATCAGTTAATGATCTTTGGTAAATTACTGTGCCTTATAATGTTGAGCCAGGTTCCCTCTTTTTGTAAGTGTCCTCCATAGCTTTTTTATTTAATGTCCACTTATGAAGTACTTTTTTATTTGTTACTCTGCGCACCAATTCATATTCTGCATTCATCTGTAGCTTCACATTTCCGCTACCTTCAATCATATGTACTGTCATATTTTCCAAGTCTCATTGTATCTGTAAAACATTACTCAATATTGAACTCTTAAATAAATGAATTACATTGCCTATGCTAGTATTTTGTTCCACTAGTAATTTCTTCTATTGACAGAAAACCTTTGTTCTCCATCACTATTCCACGTTGTATATTCTCTTCCTTTTTCCATCGCTAACAATACTGTCTAGTAAATGGCAAAAGTCTTCCACTTGTTCCAGTGTCTTTCCTTGGTCTTGCTGTCATATCCAACAATTTGAGACATAGTGACTGGTCCAGTGTGTACTGTTAAGTCTTCCTTGGATAAATTGACCAAGAAGAAAACCTTAGTTGCATTTACAACCTCATGACTTCTTTGCTTGGAAAGACCTTGGAATGAAAAATGTTGAAGGTCTTCGTACTTGAGCTGTTAAGAGGTCTTCGTACTTGAGCTGTTAAGATATGGAATGTTACATATTTTGATTTTTTTGTGGTAGAAAGGGACAATAATTATTAATGTTCCAGAATATTGTTTTAGCTTTAAAAAAATGCAGGAGTGGAGGGTCTAGAGGTGAGAACTTGAAAATGAACATTTTGGTTTTACTGATGACTGCACTGTAATGTATCTTGGAAATGCTCATTGGTGTTAACAAGTTTGCTGTCAAAAAAAAGGAATTGTCACTGTCCAGATTTAATTTTCACTAATGGACCCAACATTGTGTGCAACTTCTGATATTTCAACATCTAAAAGGACTATTTATTTCAATGTTTGCATTAGTTGTAAAACCCTATTATGCAGGAATAACTCATTAAACATCCTTGCAAAACGTTATGGTTGCAAGGTTGGAAATATTGACGGTTGTTAATTTTGTGGAGTGTTTCAGTATCATCAGTTGTTCCAATGCTCTGCTTTTTCCTCTTAATAATATTACAATCTTGAAGTAATATTTGTCATGTAAGAGCAAATTGGAGATTATTTATCATTAATCCCAAGAGCGTAAATGTGAAATCAATTGTGTGTGCGTAAAATGTCAGGTAGTTTAGGTGTTTTTGTGTTAAGTATTTATTTCCATTATATGCATCTACATAATAAGCGGAACTTGTTGCATTATGTGGGGGAAGATACGTCCTACTGGGAACTACTAGTCTTCATTGCTTCTATTTGAGAAAATATGTCAAGTATTTATGCTCGATTATTTTCAAATCGGATATTCCTTCGCTGTATTATAATTCAAATAGGTGATTATATTTGCAAGGTATTGAAGATTTTAATTCCATTTCTGTTGTGTTCATATTCGTGCTGTTACAAGTCATTATGAAAATTATTTAATACCAATTCTCCCATTAATCCATTCATTTTTAAAAACGTCTCTGAATGGAATTCAATTACCCGGGTATAAATTATGGGAAAGCATAACTAGTACGTGTTATTCTCATTAAGATAATATAATCTCCTAGCCTTTCAAATTTGGCTTGTTACATACAGAAAGAGGAATCATCAACTATGATACTGGAGTATGTTTGGGTGGGACAATCGATAATAGAAAATTATGAATGGAATTATACATTCTTAGAATTCCTTACTGTGTGATATATTTGCAATAAAAATTGATAAATTGGATGTCTTTTCTGTGGATCATAGATGCATGCTTCCAAAAGGAAAAGTTGTACAGTAAGTGATAAAATGCAGTAGCAAATGTTGAGGCATTCTTTCTGAAAAAATTCTTTCTTCTGAAAAAATAAATCTGTTGGTAGTTGTTAATTTTATAATTTGCTTTTGGTATTGATGAAATCATCTGAAATAGTTACTGATGGACTTATTTGAAATTCTGTTTGTATTGAGATAGGATATTGAGTTGTATACATTTCTACATTCAGATATCCTAATAATAAGTTTCATAATCTTTCATTTATTTTTATATTAGGTGAGGCACATACTTTTTCTATTTCAGTTGTATATTTTCTATTTTATTTAATTGTTCTTAAAAATTAGATTATTGTATATTTATGAATTCAAGTTATTCATTCGAGAAACCTTTTCTAATATCATCATCAGGCAACTCAGATGGTCGCACCATTGTCAAATGTCTCCAATGTTTATGTGGGCAGTGTCACAGCCAATGTTAATCTACACAACCCTTACCAGACCATGCCGCCACCCCCAGGAGCATATCACCACCAACACCACGCCAGACATCAGTCACCCCTGGGGTCACCGCATTATACAGTTGATGTGGATCCAAATGTGCCTGAAGGATCAGGAAGTGGATCTCACCGAAGCAACATAGGGTCTCAAGGTTCTGAACGGCCTCGCCGGGGCAGGGGCAAGGGGAAAAGAGACGATCATCATGGCATCCCTTCCCCCGAAGCAATGAATCCAGTGCAGCAGGCCTACATACATACTCCGCACACCCAATTCATTACCTATACTCCATATGCATCGTATTATCCTCCTCACCAGCCACCGCCACCCACACAGAGTAATGTTGCAGCTGCACAACATGCCACCGGCACCCCTTTGTACTTGGCCCCAGCTCCAGTGCAGATGTACACAGCACCAATATATGGGCCCTATGTTACTGCCCCTCCACACCAACACCACCACCATCATCATCAAAGTCCTCCAGAGGCTCCGCAGGAGCTTCAGACTCAACCTAATGAGCATTTTCAGCAGTCTGATGATCAACAACCCTTGGAACATGAGATGGTTGATCATCAGTTGCCACACCATTATGAACCAGTGGAAATGCATTGCCAAGAACTCTCTGAGAGGCAGATTGCATCTGATATTAAAAATGAACCAGTTTACGAGGGCCAGGTTCACCCCCCACCACAGCAGCAGGCAGTGGAGGTGGAAGAGACTAACCCCATACCGAGTGACCCTGTGTTAGGGCCTCCGGTCGATGCGAAGGTAGTTAATGTTGACTGTAGCATAAGGACACAACCTGATCAGGTTACCCAGTCATCAGAGTGTCATACCCAACAACCACTACCCCCTCTACCAGTTGAGCCCGTACAACTACCCCCTGCAACACCTCCAACTCAGACAGTAGTGCCAGTGGTGGTTCGGACGGTTCAAAGTACTGTTGAGCAGCAAGTAGTGGCAGTGCCCATAAAGGAGGAGCAGGTGGCTCCCAAGGCTACCACTGCTGCAGTTGGGACTATTGATCCCAACACCCCCAGGACTTCTATGTCTCCTCCTGTCACTTCACCCACATTCCCCTCGGAAATGAATGCTAACTTCCCCGAAATACAAACGCCTTCTCCTGCACAACCCTCAGTTCCAGAGACAGGTCGATCCTGGGCCAGTCTATTCACATCCAAGCAAACTGCCACTCCTATTTCTCATTCAGCCTCTGTTGCCTCTCCTGGTGATGGGCACCTGGGGCACAAACCACTAGCCAGAGTGGGTCCCTTTTCATCTGCACCGAATGAGGAGTCTAGTTCTTCTGTGCCTTCTGTTGGAAAGTTGCCAAGGTCATCTCCTATGATTGATGATCCAGTATCATATAGGCTTGGAGGTGGGTATTTTTTTTAAGTTGTGTAAAAGTATGTTTGTTGATCCCATTCAATTGCCTTCAATGTGATTTTTTTAATAATCACAGTGGGTGCGGAAAATGGGTACATTAATTCTGATGGCTGGGTGGCATATTTATAATTTCAGTATGCCCAAATGCTAACGGAAACATAGTGTTCATCTAAATAACTAAATCTCATTAAGGTTAATGCGCTGCATTATTGAGTCCTGGTGGTAGTACTTGTACATGTGGAGGATCTCAATGTAGCATCATATTGTTGTTCAAATTTTTTGATTGGTTTTCACCTATTCACTCAGGGTTGCTTTTTAGATTATTTGACATTACTCTTGTCATCTGAATGGTAAGTAGAATATGATCCTTATGAATTCAGGAAACGGGGATCATGAAGACTCATCTAATGGAGAATATTTAATAAAGTTACCCTTACTTCCAGGAAGCCTTATGCTGATTGTGTGAATTCAGATTTTCAGCAAATCAAATTAGACTTCTTGAAGAGGATTTTATTATCTCGCCAACATAATAGGTTGCTTAGTTGTAAGAAAATTTTGAATGTCATGAAAATGAAGTATTTTTTAAACTGTTAAGTTACCCGATGTGAACTTATGGTAGGGGTAAATTCATAAGCAATACGAATTAGCATCAGGGAAGGGTGCTTATTACCAATTTATTACATAAGTGAATCAGGATCAGAAAAACATGGTTTATTCACCCAAGTGTACCTGATTAGTGTGGGAGTAACATATTAATGCAAGCTTTTAGTGAGAAGGACAAATTCAGAAATTTTGGATTTAAGTTTTGTATTACAATGTATTTTTAGTTGTTTTATATTATTATTCCACTTCAATAAATTAAAAACATTTTATCCCAGTTTCATTGGAAAAGTTATACTATGTTAACAATTTGCACTTTAAGATTTTCTTTTCTCAGAACTCCCTTGAAATATCTACTACTCTAAATTTTGAATTTCCAGAATAAGGCAGTAGCCAGAAAGTTAAGGGATAGATTCCAAATAAATTTTATATTTATTGCAAGTAGTTAAAGTGGATAGTTCTGTCAACCTCTTACATTAGTATAGTTTTGAGGCAGAAATGTATACGGGCAGAATATGTAGAGAAAACTTGTCCTTGTTAATCATTTTTTTTAAAGATATTTTGATCTGATTTACATTCAGCAATATTTAATTCATTGACTAGTAAACTGGCATGCTGAGAGCACCTCTTTTGTAGTTGATAAAATGAACTTTAAGGTATGCATAATTGGTTCCTGGTTGATAGGCTTTCATTTGACCATGAAAATAGTTTTTTTGCCCTTGCTCTTCACGTTGTGTTCCGCTTATGAAAACAAAGAAAAAGAGGTCTAAAACTAATTATTCATTTTTGACCATAACGTTTGTATAATTAATAGCCAGCTTATAATTCTTTTATCATAAAAATTAATTTTTCTTCCAGAACATCTGTTGCAGTATGACTTGGAATATATGATGACCCCTTTGCAACCTCGTGGGCTAACAAACCGAGGAAATTGGTGTTATGTAAATGCCACTTTGCAAGCTCTGCTGGCCTGCCCTCCTTTTTTCAATCTGTTGAAATCACTGCCTCTAACAGCTGGATCTAATGCCAAGTCACCGACACCTATTACAAGTGCTATGTAAGTGTATCATAATTTTTCCTGGCAATGCATAAGATCTTCTGTTTAGCTGGAAAATAACTTGTTAGCTATTTATGACTTTTATTTTGAGATAAATGATTTTCTAAGAAATGGACTTAAAGCTTCTGACAAATGACCAAACCGGTTACTAATGCTTGTATTTGGTCTTGGAAGAGGGGTAAACGTTTAAACATTTTTTCAATGTTAAGTAATAAAATGGCTCATTGCTTTACTTATTCAAGATAGATACCCCCCCTGAAATTAAAATTGATGCAAGCATATTTGAATGTCCATGAATGGATTTATGCGAGTGTCCAAAGGTTTGTCACAATTATTATATGATAGTAAATTTTCTCAATTACTCGTTATCAAATCATTCTATCTGTGAGTCAAGTCCATAATGTGCTGCAAATTCAAATTTTAATTTTGGTGTGTGTTCAAATTAAATTGAGTTTGGGATTAGTGACTCTTGACCTGGAATAACAATTTCACGGGATTTGGGGTAGGAGATTATTTCTTGACATGTTACATAATACAAAACATGCTATGATATCATTGTAAAATATTAATTTAGAACAATTAGAAAATGATGCACAAAATCCCTGGAAGGTATTCATAAACAGGGTTGCGGTGTAAAATTAAGATCCAACACTATTGCCATCTTCTGAAGCACTGAAGTATTTTATTCTGTCCTGCTGTGTCAATTTCCCCCCCTAAACTTTAATTCATTGGGCAGAGCTTTTGGGATATAAGTGCATCAGGAAATGACTTTTACTACTCTGGTCTCCCCTGGTATGGACCGTCGAAATTCAGGATCACATGCTTTTTTATGAGATAAGTCACAAACTATTGAAGAATTTTATTTTAGACTGCTCACAAAGTTATGAGGTGTGATAGTATATCACCGTAGTTGACATGGTATGCTTTATGCTTTAATTTGTTTCATTTTCCACATGAAGTCAACTGTGCTTTCTATGTAATGAATGCATAAGTGTTACACATGTGGTAGATTAATTCACCGGACAATCTAGCATATGATACAAATGCTGTTCTAGCATTTTCATGTGTGGGGTTGCCTGGTGTTGTCCCTGAGAGTTGGATGTGGTTTTCTAATTCCTGCATCCTTTGTTATGGGATGCACAATCACACCTTTTGCACATTTGAATGCCTTGGCATTCATCACATAAATAGCTGTGATGTTGTCTTATAACTTTAATTGGGAAATTAGTGTGTTTTCTATTTAAATAACTTTCATATATATAAAATGACTAATGTAATTGAATATTTAGTCTAAATAAATAAATTTTCATCCTAAAATTGATTACTAGTATTACCAAAAACACATTTTTCAATAACATAGGAATCACACTTCGTGTTTTTGTCATCATGTAATTCTAAATTATCTTCTTTTGGTATAGTTAAATTTTTATTTCTAAACAATTTCATTAAATTCGGTATTTAAAAATTTGTGTGATGACACTACAGTGTGCACTCTTTGTTTGAATCATAAATTTGGTGGTTGAGTAGTTTGGATTTTAATGACTATTATTATGCATATTTGAGCCATAAAATTGCATTTTGATTGACATTCGATGTCTAAATGAGATTCTTAAATTAAGGCGTTAGGTGATGATGACCATTTACAAGCGAATAATGGTAGTGCTTTCATGAAATTCAAGTGACCAGCTATATTGTAAGATTTTGCAATCATGTTTCATGTTGGAACATTAGTACATTTGAGTTAAACCTTTTCATGACCCAGAGCAATGTGCCAGATGTAGTTTAAATTGCCATAATGTGCATCATCTAACAATGGAACAGGGTGGATCTGGTGAGTGAGTTTGAATGCCTGCCTGCTGCAACAATGGGACCGTTTTGCCGAATGCCAAAGAGAGAGAAGTTGCAAAGGGCTCGTGCGGGTGCAGCAGAAGATGCCTTGGGGTCATCTGTAGTATCCAACACAATGCATGAAGTGCCTTGTGGCCCGCCATTTGAACCATCCTATATTTATCGAATGATGAATGGCATTAGAAGTGGTGATGCATTCAAGGTTGAGGGAAGGCAGGAAGATGCTGAAGAATTTCTGGGATGTCTTCTGAATGGTCTTAATGATGAAATGTTGGAGGTAAGTTCTAGGTATATACTAAGGAAGCATTGTTATTACTTCATATTGCTTGATTAAACTTCCTGAATTGCAATCTAGAAATTAAGTGTTTTTATGCCTTATGAATTTGTTAAAATATTTTTTGAAGAGATTTAATTGGCACAGGAAATTCTATAACTGCTAATATTTCAATATCTTCCTTAAATACTCTCCATCATTTCTCTGTGTATTACTTTCTTGCTTTCACTTATATGCATTATAATTTCTTAGGGCTTGAAACTTCATTAATCATTAAGTTATTTACTGTAGCTGTAATTGCAAAATTAACACCCAACTGCATCTGCAAGAAGCTCGATATCTGATTTAATAGTTTTGTTTTATTCTTTTTAGTTCATTTATGTGAAGAAATGTTTCAAATGTCTGATATCAGTGTTTATTGAAGTTAAGCAACACATCAAAGCATTATAATTTAGATACCCCACCCAAGCCTGTAATATGGTACCTCAATTGCCATATGGTGTTTTTAAGGGTGGGTATATAAATGCTGAACTGTGTATGGCAACTGGAGGTTTTCTCTTTTTGTCCAAAGGATGTTCAGGAACAACAGCTTGATTTTAAGTTTCTTCTTGCTTCTCAACTGGTTATTACTAACTTTATTACAAACAGTGGTTGACCATAAAAGCCTCATTCAGTTAATTCATTATGCATCGTAGTAGGAAAGTATAAATTCTCTAAAAATGAATCTTTAGACAATATAAATATTGTCAGAACATAATTAACATTAATAGGAGAGCATACATGTTAACCAACATTGCAGTTTTTTTCTGGATAGGAATTTTGCTCGTAAATTGAGTATGGAAAAATTGCTTTTAACATAATATTGATGAGCCCGATATGATGAGCTTGAGGATGATTTGATAGGTGACAGTTAAAAAATTTTCATTGTGTATTTGAGTGCATTTTAGTCTCTTAATTAAACGATAGTTACAAAGTGAAGTATTCATATTTGTTGATGTGAAAACTTTGCTTGAGGCACCAACATTTTAACACTTCATTTTAGGCAATGAAATTAGTGGAGGATACTTCCAAGGCCCAGGGGTTGACAAATGGAGAGGTTGCACCTGTGGACCCTGTGTCCCCTGCTTCTGAGCCAGAGCCCTGTGATGGTAATGAATGGAAGGTGAATAGTTCTTCTTTATTATTTTAATTTTTGGTTGAATTGTGTTGAAGTAGTAGGAGGGTTTAATGTGAATGAAAATTACAAACGGCTGATAAAACCAGCGAATTTTGAGTTTGAGTAGAAGGGTTTGAGTGTTTAAATTTATAAATTACATAACATGCAACTTATTGACAAATGTCGGGGTGGCTGGTAAATCTTGATATCATGTAATCAAGCATGAAAAAATATCTAAATATACCATTTGGGTGTCATAAAAAAGCATAGAAAATTAATATTTTTAGCCTAAAAATTATGATCAAAAGAGTGATATTTTCTTATTTATTAAATTATCAATGGTAATTTATTTGTTATATCATCTGATAGCTAGAAATTTTTGTTTGTAAAAATGCAACTTGGGTTCTTTGAAATTGTAATACGAGGGTCATCCGGAAAGTAGTACCCGTTCGTGCCGCATGAAGTGCTGACGACGCGAGTAGCCGCTGGACGAGGTCAGATAGCTTCAGTGGCTTGTCTGCCTTCTCTGAGCCAAGTTGCGTGACGCTAGCATTGCCTGTGTTGTTTCTGTGATTGTTTACAATGTTTAAAAAAATTGAGAACGCCGCCAGTTGTGAAGTGAGGGCAGTGATTAAATTCCTCAATGCAAGAAACGTTCGCCCATGTGATATTCATCGCCAATTAAAGGAGGTGTATGGAGACAATGTAATGGACGAGTCGTCTGTTCGGCGGTGGTGTCGCAACTTCAACATGAGGAGGGGGAACACACACGACGATGAGCGTTTGGAGAGACCGTCTGTCATTACAGACCAACTGGTGAGCTCAGTTGACGAATTCGTGAGGAACGATCGGCGCGTCACAATTGATGACATCTGTGAGCATTTTCCCAATGTTTCTCGAACAATTGTTCATGAAATTGTTAAACACCATATGCATTATGCAAAAATTTGTGCAAGATGGGTCCCTCGCGTATCTCAATGAGCTGGCGGCGAAGGACTATGCAGCAGGAATACAGAAACTTGTCACACGTTATGACAAATGCCTTAATTTGCTTGGAGATTATGTTGAGAAGTAGTTTAAAGTATCCTCTTTCAAATAAAATTTTTTATGTTTGTTAATATTTACTTTTGTGTCTTTATTTCACGAACGGGTACTACTTTCCGGATGACCCTCGTATTTATATTCTAGAAAAAGCATAATTCTCAAATGTTCACAGCATACACCCTGGGCGGTGATCTGCAAAATATGATTACCTTTTGAATTACTAATTAGTTTTTCTACTGGGAGTGAATTGGCTATTAAGACTGAATACTAATTGTAAAACTTTAAATTGTTCCTCAACACTTTCTTACTATGTACAGTAAACCCTTGCTAACCTAATTTGGGACCAGCCTGGTTTAAGCGAAATCCAGGTTATCCAAAGTTAAATTGAATTAAATGTAAAATACTTCGCCTTTCCACATAAACCACTTTGATTACTACCTAGGTTTCGTTATGGTGATTCACAAAATCGCATGAAAATAATTGTCTAGTGAATATTTTGGAGTACTGCGGTACTGCTTCACATGCTCCATTTATAAGTCGTCCACCATGCATGGCCAAACTGTCCTGATTGAAAGGGAGTCAGGCGAAATAGATAAGACATGCTTGTCTTCCTTCAATTTGACACCAAGGTTGTTAACACACAAATGATGTCTGAGTAATAGTATGTATAAAATATACCAGATCCTCATATATTTTTACACTTCCCAAATCTATACTGAGAAAAATAGGTGAGTTCTAAACCTGGTGAAGCACTTCAACTTTGATGAACAAATGTTATTCCCAGATTTCCATTTGAAATGCATTCCACATAAATAGCCCACCTTAATTAGCTGTGTGAAGTTAAATATGCTTCCATAGTCTGTCGGAGTGGGTAAAGTAATTCAACCAGCATGTATTTGGTTCAGAGATAATCTTTGAGCCATATGTTTGGTTGATACAGTTTACTAAAGTTAATAAGTTTATGTGATCCAGTAAAATGATAATTGTTGTGTATAAGGTCGTCGTATACATAGCTTTTTACTAATTCTTCCAATTTCATTTGTATTTTGTCTTAATTGGTAGGGGAAAATTTTATTGGATCAGTGGTTTCTTCTGAAGTTTTTTTTGTATAATACACTTTCCTTGAATACTTACTCTGCATTAATCAAATTAAGACTACATACCTTGACCCCACCCCCCATGAAAGTGAAATTGCTTATCACAAATTAAGTCTCAATGCTTAAAAAAATTAAATCTTTGCAACCTGGTATCCTTATATCAGGAATTCTTTTTAAAAATTAGGATCTACTTGAAAAGGAAAAATGAATTAGTATTTATTATTTTATTTTAATGGAATTTCTTTACCATATTTCTGAGGTTAGATTTTACTGCTAACTCCTTGCCTGGAAAGTTTTTTCAAACTATATTGTGGTAGGTATTGTTAGGTAGAATCTTAATTTTTTTCTGTGATATTCTAATGAATTTTTAAATGTCTCACCCGCATGATTTTTTAATTTATCAACTTCATTGGGCAAGGTTGAGACCTGTAATCCCTTCTTCCACATAACCTTCACATTACAGACATTGAAGACAATCACATACAGCCAAGCCCTAGATGGAGGAAAATCCACCTAGGCAGGAATCGAACCTGCGACCTCTGGGTTGGTAGTTAAGGACGTTACCCTGCTGCCGCCGGCATTAATGATGATTATGAGTTAATAATGTACTCTTGACTAGTATAAATGTTTTACAATGCAGTACAATAAGTAATGAATTCAATTGTCAATGAAAATCAGGAACTGGTTTTTTTTTGTATTGGCAATGGTAAAGAAGAGCTTCCTGAGTATAGGCTTTAATAGCTGTTCTTTTAATATTTAACACAAAGTACCTGTAAGCATATTGCATAAGACTCATACTAAGTGGAATAATGTGTATAATTTGGTGTGACAACTGCTGAAGTAGAACTTATTCTTCTTCTTTGTTAGTTCATGTACCAAATTTGCATGCTGAAAATCAAAACCTAGCAACTGAGTCAGATAGTAATATATTGCATTTAAGTTAGTGCAATTAATAAATTTACAATTGGGCATGGCACAGGTAAAAAAATTTAAAATTACCTTCAATAATGTGTACTTAACATTTGGGAAGTGTTGCAAATGTATAAGAGTTTGGAGTATTCCTTTTTGCCTATGGTATTATCCTACAAATAAGTAATGCCTTAATACTTCGGAAAGATTTAAAAATGTTAATGAAATCATATTTTTAAAAGCTATGTCTTCCTTTTTTAATTATTGATAAATCGTTTGAAACTAGTGGTGTCTCATTAGCTATGTTGTTAGTAAGAAAAATTTTGAAATTCGATGTTATTTTATTGTGCGTTTTTTTAATGTACTGTTTAGATAATGGGACCCAAGAATAAGGGAAGTGTCACAAGGCATGCTGATTTTGGTAGAACTCCATTGTCTGATATTTTCCGTGGGCAGTTAAGATCTCGAGTCCAGCGACTTGGAGATACTACCACTGATAATGTCCAACCATTTTTCACTCTCCAGTTAGACATAGAGGTATGTATAATTTTATTCCTTGTGGTTTTTTTGCAAATATCTTCAATTTAAGATTATTTCTGTTCAGATCATGTTTTATCAGTATTGAAGCAAATTGATCAAGTAAGTTAATATTACCTTCTAAAAGGTTAGTGTATAATCAGTTTGGAAAAGAGAGCTTCGTATTGAGCTGTCTTATATAGCTCTGTATAGTACTTTCATTTTCCGTAATGATGGTATTATCATTTATTAGCTAACCTGAATTCTTTTAAGTGGGAGTATAGAAATTGCTGTGGGTAGTGATAGTGACTGCTTGAACTAAAAATTGGTGATAATAATTGGAAATTTTTGTGTGTTTTATTGCATGTGTTTTGATGTAATTGTTAAACATTGATCAACATTTTTAGTTTGACTCCAATTAATAATTAAGTGTAAAAAAATATGTATCTAATTATTTCTTAATAAATATTAAATCACACAACATAAAGCAAGGTACTAAAGACTAGGTGTAACTAATGTAAATGCCTTAATATTCCTAGTCGGGGTGACTTTTTTGCAACTGTGCTCAAATCACCGTTGGAAAACCATTAAGCCATTAAAAACCTGCAAAAAGAATAAAATTTACATTAATCAAACTGAAAAAGTTCACTCAACCTCTCGTAGAGCATTGAGAGATCTGTATTAAATTTAAGTAAAATAGTGATATCTTCCTAGTAATGAGATTATAAATGAATAATGAACCTTGAGTAGTCTAATCTCAGATTTCGATTGAATAAAAGGAAACTTCTTTGCTAGCTGTATTTTGAGAGATCATATGGGCTAAAGATTTTGTATGCCTTATGAGTTTACTCACTGTATTAACACCTATAAGAAATTTTATTGATATGAAAGTTAAGCCAAATCAATGTGGCCCATTTGCTTGACAGATTGAATTAGTATTCTCTCTGTTTTCATTGGGCCATAAAATATGTGGGAAACTTCACAGATGGCTGTATATCCATGGTCTATCTGCAGCCCAAATTCCCAAACATTTACATTACATGCATTTTAAGGTAGTTACTTAATCTGCATAGTCATTTTTGGCTAGCTATGACTCTCTGAGATCTTGATGGTTGTTCTTAGCTGTGTCATTTTTCCAGGCTCTACACAATTTCCCATCATAATAATTAAATTATTGGCAATATTGTACTTACACTAGAGTAAGAGTGAGAATTCAAAATTTTTTCATTCTGTATTAGTTGCATTCATTTTTATGTGCATTATTATTTCTTTTATTTATTTCTTCTATTTATTACTATTATGTATGTTATTGAAATACAAAGTTATACTTATAATATGCTACTATATAATAATCTGGTTTCTATTTAGGTTGTTATCGAAAATATGGGAGAGAATTTATAGTAGGTAAATTTTTTCAATAATTATATCCATCTGGCTCTATACACTTCTTTTGTTTAACTGTTTTACACTGTCGAAAAAGTAAGATTTCTCAAGGTTCTCAAAATTGGTGTGTGTTGGCTTGGCCTCATTGGTTGATGTGAATCATATTCTGCCTAGATCTGTTTTCATGTATTATAAAAGTCACTCTGCGCTAAATGTAAATACAGTGGATTATTTTAGTACCCACATAGTTGACCATTTTTTCTCATGCTGCTCTGATAAATATATATTTGAAGTTATTTTGTAATTTCATAGCTGTGCATTTTAGTTCCATTGGCTGTAATTCTCTGTCATGTAGGCATTTTTCTGTGAGGGTAATACATAATAAAATGACCATACCATTGGGAAATCTCGGGTAACTTATGAGTGTCTTCCCCAAATATTCTTCTTATTCCACAAACATAAGCTTATTAAACATCACTGCTGAAATGGGGATTAAGAATGACTTCATATTTATTACATTTAATATATCAACTTTATTTAATGTTTTTCATTGTATCATTTTTTAGAAAGCACAGTCAGTTAAAGATGCCATGGAGTTACTTGTGGGGCGTGATCAACTGGAAGGTTTAACTAGTTTAAAAACACATCGTGAAGTGGAGGCATGGCAGCAAGTAACGTTGGAAGAATTGCCACCTGTTCTCATTCTTCATTTGAAATGGTTTGACTATAAAATGGATAGTTGCTCCAAAATAGTGAAGAGTGTGGAATTCATGGTGGATTTGAAGGTGGATGGAAGTAAGTACTCTAAAACACCTGATTGACTTATTTTATTGCATTTATCCATACAATACCATTGAATTTTCTGCACTGTTTTTAGCACTGTCACAAAGGAAAATTTCAGTTGAGTTAACTTTCTGAGAATCATGCAGTCCTGTGATTTTTAGAACACTTGTAAAACTTGCTCCTACTACTAGGGACACTTGTGTCATTTATTTATGAAGCAAAAAATAATTTTAATTTGGCAATGATATTGATCATTTTCATGGTTTAAAAAATTATATGGCCCCATAGAAGAAAGAATGGTGCACAGTTTTAGCTTTACATGTATAGCATTGTGAGGATACGCTTAACCATGGAAAAATGTATTATCATTGTGTGAGGAAGGAGTGCCTGTTTAAGGCTGGAGGACATGGAGGTCAGCCATGGGAAAACCTGCCACAAGGCCAATTACCAATGTTGATTTTGATGAACTAAACCAAACAATTATATCAGTTGGTGATTGGAAAATTAAAATCCAGTTTATCCTTATGAAAATCAGAGTAATGACAATGGTTACGTCATTTGAGGACTGCAACATAGTTATTCTGTCATAATTCCAACTGAATCTGACATTAGCTCTATATCAATAATATATTTTATTTTTAGCCTAATTCCTCACAGGGTTATTGCCTGGTGCTTGTCAATAAGGTTGTCCAAGTGATCTTATTGTTTTCAACCAGGCATATAGTAATCTGGAATTCTTCACAGATGGATTGATAATCAAACCATCTGCAGCCCATTCTTCCATACATTCTTATTGCTTTGTTTCTACCATGAAATGAATTGCTTCCAAGTACAGATACAACCACTCTTAAAGAAATGTTTCACTTTCTGTTGAGTGACTAGTTGTATTGAACAGATAAATTTACATAATCTTTATGGTTGTGAATGAAAATATTTATATTTAGTGTGAGTAAAAATAGTTATGGATGACTATTTGATTACACTTTTTTCATCTTGTTGAAAGTTGAATTATCAGCAAAATATTTTTATTTGAAGATTTAATTTTATTAAAAATATATCAATTTAAGGCATATTGTTGTGAAAGGGCAATTTAACAGTACTGTAAAAAGATTTTACAAAGTTAGGGGTATTAATGGCTTTAGCTCATTGATGTTATTTTAGTTACTAAGGTAAATTTCTAATTTCAGAACTTATGTCTTCAAACAAAACGAAGTATGGTGTCAAGCAGAAACACTACAAGCTCTTTGCTGGTAAGTAATACACACAAAATGCTTAGGTGCCTGTGTGCTGTTTTCAATTCTTCTATCATCTAGTTAGTGGAAGAAAGTCATGGACAGTAGAAGCCGTAATTAATGACAAACTTAATGAAATTCTCGGCATTGGTTAATACCAGAGGGGCATTTAATTTCCTTATTATTTTCTGGGGAAGCAAATACTAATATTAAAGCATGTGCATGGCATCCTTTAGTAGCCAATGAATATTTTGATTGAGTAAATATGTGTAACAGTGGAAATCAAAGAACTGCGTCTTTGTTTTATGCCCATTCTTTATATATATTCATTTAACTCACTCTTCATTTTTAATTTCCCAGGTTAAAGTTAATTTTTTGTGGCTTGTTTGTTTTCTACAGGACAGTATATCTGTTGATCTGCTGCCCCATCTTTGCTCTTAAATGGATTAGAATTAATGCTGGGTGTTACAGAATCAACAGAAAAGATTAAATCTGTGACCAAGATGTTAACTTTTGAAATATTTAGCCTATTTGACATAATTTCTCAAGAGAGCATTTAAGTCTACTTCCAAGGGAAAGTCTTCTGTTAGTATGAGTACATGTGACAATTTTTGCATATGGACAGGTTCTTGAAGTTGAATTGAAAACTTCGTATCTTTTTTGAAGTCTAAATGAACCAAAATATAAAAATCACAAGTGAAGTGGGGGTTGAAGGTGCCTTAAGTTACTTGGATTTAGTGATTTGAAATATCGATCAAAAACTTGAAATTTCAATCTTCAGAAAATCTTGTTACACTGACCAATAATGGCACAATTTACGACATTACATTCTCACAAGACATCATTTTTACACCGTATTCTACTCGGGATATGTATGATCCCTTTGTCCATTTATAATAGAACAAATGAGTGGTACACTATTTAACAGGTTTGCAGTCAACAGCTTGTATTTATGAGGCCTTGTTTCTAAATTGTACTGCCAAAAACCAAACCGTATTAACCCAAAATGATTCATAACCAAGAAGTGAATCAAAACGTAGGAAATAGTGCAGAATCACATACCTTGGCCAAATATTTTAATAAACAGTCCAATGCCTGCTGAAAGATGAAATGAAGCATTTTTTTACAATATAACCATAGGTAATTTACCAGAAAACGCTAATGACGAAATGAGTGAAGGAAAACAATGTATACAAGCTCCAATGTGGTGACTTCAATTCAAGTTGTATCTGGAAAACTTAATACATCAGCAATTTTAAACCAATTATCCTGCACAGGGAAATGATGGCCAATGTCTAATGCCCCTGAGCAGCTGGAAATTCTTGTAGGTCAAACCTCTCCGTATGAAAATATAGTAAACAAGCTATTATATTCTTTTCGTTCCCCTTGTTTAATATGTTTTTTTTCTAAATCCAACCCTGATCCACTACTCTGACCTGTGTTTACCCCCTGCAGTGACATTCCATTACCTGCCCTTCCTTCCCAAAATGAAACTCCCTCATCCTACACTGTTCCATATTCAGTGCTTTATAACCATCAAGGTATAAACAGCCTGATTGTTTAAAAGTTGGTTTTAACCCCGTGGGGTGTGTGAGTTTCAGGACACCTGGATAGCTTAACCGACTGTAGCACTCGACCGGACATTGAGGGATCCGGGTTCAAATCCCAGGCATGGCGAATGATTTTTACACTCTGAAGTTGTTGCACTTTATAGCCATGTTAAAACTTAGTAAAATTGCCAGATATTGATACCCTGTATCAAACCTGATGACAGTATAGTTATATTTTGTGGAATAGCATAGTTTTCTTTCCTATGCATGATATTAATAGAAATATATGGAGGATACTATTTCATTCCTTATCATTACTTTAAGTAATGGAAAGTAAGGTTTTACCATTTTTTAAGGTGAATTTTATAAGGGCTGAATTATTGTTTTTGCAAGACCGAAGAACTATTAAGTGGAAAGCAGAATATACTTCACTCGGAGAGCTATACCAATCACGTAGCAATGCAAAAAAAAAGGAAACTACTGGCAAGTCGTTAATATTTTTCATAGGACACCGATTAACATTGTGGGTAGTTTGTCTTATTTGTTGCACAGTAAAGAATGTATTTTCTCTTCATAATGGTGGATATGGAGATCTTGGGGCTGATGAATGCAAGGGAAACAGTAATGGGAAAGGCCTAGGAGGACAAAATGGGTGAAGCATTAAATACTGTTGACAACTTTTGAATTTGTGAAATTAAAATTATTTAAGAAAACCCAGGCATATGAAACATTTTTAAAAATGTTGTATGTAAGATTTGAAGTATTTAATTATCACAATGGTATTTTATTTAAATTTTGAGGTCTTAGTAGTATTCTGAAATCAAAGGTTATTTGATCATAAATTATAATTAAATTTCCATTGGAAATAACTGAAATATAATATACCTAGCAATTGTTTTGAAGCTTATAAGTTTTTTTTATTGAGCGTTCACTATAAATGAAGTACTGTGGTCGTACTGATGAGGTACAGTAATGCGGACACCCATGTGTTGCCGCTACAAAATTGATGGGAGGCCATACCAAGTAAAGTAACAATCAAACCACCCAGTTATTTTATGACAGTCACTCTTAATATTAATGGTATGGGGAAATCAAGTCGACATAATTGCATGTTTAATGTAGTTATCATATTCAAAATAGTTTTAATATTCTTTGACGCCGAATGTTGTTCATATGCTTAACAATTTTAAGATTGTCTTAGAACAAATTAGGAATACAAGAGAATGAAAAAGAAATTGCATTACTGAATATATTATGTATCAAGCATTGACTGAAAGATACTTCATCTTTGAATGCTCACAGAAAAAAAAATAATTTTCTCTTGATTAACATGGTAAGATTTTCTTCAAATATCATAGGCCGTACTTTGATTATATAATTGATTTTTTTGAAACCATAGAATGATTTCAATCTTTGGTTGAATTTGAATCAGGGATTGGTATCAGTGTCACCTTCTGGTGCTACGTAATTTGTTGTCGATTCTTTAGTCAAATCAATCAAACAAGTCCACAAATGAGATTTTTTGGGGCTATTCTCAAGAGAAAGATTGAATTTTGTATGCTGAAAAGTCTTCTCATTTTCTGTGACAATAGTCCAACGGCTTTTGGACTTGTAAACAAATTTTCAGTTGATGCATATGACTTCAGTATTTTTTTGTGTATGTCCATCCCCATCTGATTTTGTGATGTGATGACTATTATATTAATTGCACTTTTCTTTCTTCCAGTGGTTTATCATGATGGTAATGAAGCTACCAAGGGACATTACATAACCGATGCTTACCATCAAGGACTGGGTGGTTGGATCCGATATGATGATTCAGCTGTGCGTGCAGTGTCCGAGGCAGCTGTATTGAAGCCCAAAGCACCCCGTGTACCTTATCTTCTCTATTATCGTCGAGCTGACACTATTGGCCGAGGGGTGTCTTCATCGGCAAATTCTGAAAAGCCTAGATAAGCCTTCAAATTCTGGGCCTTCAATTGGTTCTGGCCTTTATTAATTGTGGCTTAAGGGTGTGACACTTTTGAGGACATTGCAGCATCGGATTGCATCGACCTCAGGGCCTGCAAAGAGTGACTTCCCCTTTGTGTATTGAATGCCTTTATATACTAACAAATTTCCTTGAGCCAAGTGGTGACTGAAGTATCCTTGACCCTCCTGTTAATATTACATAAATACTAGACAATTGAATTCAGAAATTATTTTATACATTTTTTAGCAATGTTCATTCAGAGTTAAAGATGGATTGTGTGGGAAGAGTTATAATTCTAGTTATGACTTTGGCGAGTTCGTGTGGCATCGATACCATCACTTCTTGCTTTGTTAATTGCAATCTCTGGGAAGTTGTTGGAGGTCCCAGTGTATGTCTCTAATGTGTAATAGCATGGCTTTTTCAAAAGTGTAATTGATTAAAGAGGCAAAAAAAACTTGCCTTTGTGGATATGCACGCAGTATTTAATGTGAATTGGCTTGCTGGAATCCTTCTGTTGGAGGGCACAAATGAATTTTATTTATACTGGTATCTTACAATTTTTAATTTACGTCAGCCTAGCATAAGAAAATCTATACTAAAGTTTTCGCATGTATTTGACGCATGTAGACAATAATATTTACCCTACCACCCAGAGTGGACTTGTCAATCATGTGTGATTGATTTGGAGCATTGCTGTCAAATTGAATTCATTTTTGTCAAGGTGGAAAAAGAATTGTTTTAATGGTGCCACATGTAAAATTTCTGCACATTGGTAGCCAATTTAGTAGTGCTGAATTGCAAAATCTTAAGTTGCCATATAAATGAGAAGCAGTAGCAAAGTGCACTTAAATGAGAAAATAGGGCTGTTGATAAGATGATTTAGGGGTGTTTTTACTTGAAAAGGGTAACTGTTTCTCATTGCTTTACATATGGTTGAAGAAGTTGAGAGATTCCGATAAAATTGTTAACACACGCTTATTTATTTATATCATTTAATACACCTGCTATTGTTAATGTAGTATATAACTTGTTTATCTGTTAATTAATAGTGTAAAGGATTAATTTGGTTTTAAAACTATCTGTGAAGAATGTTTGGGCTCATTGATGCTGCAAATGTCACTTGTATATTGAGTCTGTGATATTGAAACAATTGTATTTTTGAGCAATGATGTGGTGTTGCTGATTAATGTTTATCACAGACTATTCTAGGAATAGTTTTTATGTTGAAGGACTAGTTTTTCAGTCCTGGACTTATTAAGTGGCTTGGCAATCCATAGTTTAGATTTGCATCCATTGAGAAATATACTCACTACAGTTATGGTGCTCATTTTTATGGGTGATTAATGCAAACATCTGAAAATTTAATGTTTTCCCTTCCAGTTTTGTATATCTTCTGATTGACTTTTTATTTCCGACTTCTGTTTTTACTAAAATAGCTCATTTCCCACTTCTTCCTTTGTTTGTGTATCAAGTAAAATTATTAATTTGTGGGATTTAGCCTGTTTGTAGGTTTTGGTGAGTATTTTATTTGAAGTATAGGAATAATAGATTTATTGTACAAATTAACTGACCTTGTATATACTGTATTGAAGTGTCCAACTAAAATTTTGCTGTGTGAGGTTTGCCATTTACTTGATGATTTAACCTTGTTCAGAGGTTGTGACTGAAAGAAACTGTACATACGAATCTTTTGTAAGGTGTTCCTCGACTTGAAAAGTCTGAAAGCTGTTAGTTTAACTACTGATATTGCCTCCTGGTGGTTGCAGCTATTGAATTGTTGGAAGCCTTGATGGAACTAATTGATTATTTGCGTCCTGTGGAATCTTGTTTTGTACTTTCGATATATTTTCTATTCCTTCTCTCAAAGAGAGGGGTTTGTAGTCTGATGTGTGATAGATAGTCCTGGTCTTATAGTGTAGGTATGACAGGTTATGTGTAAATATGCTGCTTGACAACTTCCATTTTGTGTACAACTTTGTTTGATTTTGTTTTTAAAAGATACTGTATAGAGCTATATAGATAAATTGTAAATAAATGCCAAATGTCTGGTTATAATAAAGTTCTAATCATTTTAATTATGATAACATGTACAAAGCTTGTCAAATAATAATTATTGAAATGGTAGAGACATAAGATTTATCAATTGATTTCTTGCATCATTTACAAATGCCCTTTAAGTCATTATGTGAATTGCATGGTTAGCTAGGTACGAGTTCTTAGTAATTTGTTTCATCAGATAATAAATATGGATAGTAATCATTTGAAAGATTTTCCCTCAATTTATGAAACTGCCTTGAATTTATGTTGCAATTTGCTGTCAAATTTATTTAGCATCTTTATGGGGCCTTAAAATATGCCATTCAATCGAATAACTAGATGGGTTAGCTCATTTCTCCTTCGTCATTAAGGCGAGAATTGTGCAATTTTGTATCCTCTGGTTAATGGTCCAACTCCTTCTGTGTCGATCCTAGTTAACACAAATGATAGTAATTAATATTGTTTTGTGATGTAGTAGTGGGTACTTGTTTGGTAGTTCCTTATGCGGTCATTGCTCCAATGTAGTGTTGTTATTTAAATGTCTTGGACATTGTCTTCTGTTGATGGTAATAGAAGGTTGCATCATATCAATTTTTAGCACTAGAACTAGCCATCTGTGGAGTTAAAATTGCTTGGTTACATATCAATCCAGTGTAGGTAGTTTCAGGCCAATTTAGGTTAAGGCATTTGTCATCGCATTTGCACTGAAATCCTGTCGGATTCTCTTGACTTAGATTCATTCATGCCCTCTATCATTTTTATATGTAATAATTTTATAAAAGAGATAGATTACTCTATGGTTCTTCAACCCACTGGCCACCCTTTAGTTTTATACCAAGATGCTGTCCTTGTGTGAGTTAAAATTTTGGATGATTAATTTGGAAAATTGATAAATTCATATATTTTTCAATTCATAATCAATTATATTTCATCTTTTGTTGCTAGAAACTGTAAAATTGAGCTTGCTAGGTGTGCCACAACTAGTGTGTGATCAGGAATACAAATTATTTTTGTGAAAGTTATTGTTATACATACCAAAATAACATTTTAAATGTTAGTAAAAATTCGTAATGTGTGTCACCTTAAAGAATTATGTTCTGACAATTTTAACTATTCTGATGGAATACTCACCCAGTGAGTTAATAAGTAAGACCAAGACTTGAGTTGCTGCCCATCAAGTTGCATTAACTAAGCAGTTGGTCTGTATTTCATAGCACTAAGTGACCCTCAAAGTTACAATTTTACCCCACTTATTACATTCCATAGCTCCCATTAGCGTTTTCCTGATAGCCTTTGTTTTTTGTTACTATGGAGATTGCATTTCTTCATGGTTAAATATCTAGTAGTGCTCAAATTGTGGAAGAATCGATGGTATGCTCCTATTGACTAAGCTGGATGGGATGAAAGTTTTTCTCTTTATCACTGCAATTGTACTGAAATATTCACAGGTGATTAATTTTTTTAATTCATTGATTATTAATAATGTAATTGATGTATTAATAAGGTTACTGATGGTATTGAGAATAATATTTTAAAAGTTCCGAATGGTAATATTTCATACGTGATTCAAGTAGTTTGATCATATTCATTCTTCAAGCGTCAATTTCTCTTCTCGTTATGCATTATCCGAGGTATGCTTCAACTATGGTAATGTTTTCCAATGATTAACTGTTTTAATTAGTTCGACTGCGTATCCTAGCTGTAATAGCTTTGTACCCTGATAACAGCAACTTCAAAAATACGGTAGAAGTTTAAAGAGAATAAATACACGGGAGGCAATGGAAATTGTCGGTAGAAGAATTTCAAGCAAGAAGAAAATGTATTGTTTCTGATTATATGAATTGCGTAAATATCTTCTTCAATTACACCTTTCTCTACCAGTTCAAAATTGAAAATAAATTGAAGGCATGGAATAATTGTAAGGCGCCATGTGAAGTAGGCACTGACAATTCATCGTATTACCATGGTGTGGCTTGTATTTCGGAGGCATTTTTGGTTTTAGGACGTTATGTTGCTGTTTTGAATGTATTGGCCATTGCGCATCGTAAGTTTTGGATGTGGAGGCTGCAGCGCCGCCGAATTTGGCGTGGAGGTTGCGGCAACTCATTAAAACGAAATAGCTCCTGGTATTTCCCGGCATCAACAGGTTGCTAGATTTTTGTAAAGTTCCTATTTTAAAACTTCATTGTAATGGGAATCTAATACCGAGGCAACTTGGTGGCCTCAGCATAAAAACTAGTAAGTAAAATTGATTCAATCATGTCTAATTCAACAATTATGATGAGATAAGGAGTAACATATTTAATTGGGGTTGCCTAAAATCAGAACCTATGCTTAGTTATTGCATAATTTGCGTCTGGCATTTCTAGGAAGTTAACAAACGTTGTTACGGAGTGATTTACATTTAACTCATTGTGTCAGATCGGCCTGCTGAAAGGGATAACGTTTTTCGAGGGCTGAAACCCTGAAAATCTCGAGTGTCTTACCTCTCTCATTTTCTTCCCAGCCGCCGCAGAAAATTTTCATCTAGATACCCCTTTGCTCCTAATTTTGTGGCTATTTCTTTGAGAGTTGATATGTCTACGGGCATTGCATTTTGCTTAAAATGGTTAGTGAAATACTTGTATTATTTTAATTTATATTTCAAAGTATCAATTAATGATCTCGCACTTCATCACAGGCAATTTCCCATTGCTACTCCCTTTTATTTATGCCGTCCTGAAATCTATCCTAATTCAGACATTGTCAAATCGCTGTTATGACACTTGATGACTTTTCAGTGCTCCGTCCGGCAGGCGCCTTCTTTTTTTGGAGTTACGGCGGGCGTATAGCATTCTCATTCCTTCGATTTTTCGTCATATGTTTATAAATTGCTACGTGAAATCCTTCTGCAAAGCATCCTTACTCAAAGATGTCGTGTTCATAACAGAAAGGCATTCGTGAAGATTCCTTTCTCCTGGTCTCTGGTTCTTATTATTGCTTGAGGACAAAAATAAGACTCTTATTGCATTGAAAATTTCAAATAAACTTCTAGGATAAATGAATGTTTTGTTGAAAATAAGCAGCATAAATACAAATATTCAGTCAATCAAGTTTCTTATCTTACCCAATGCCATCTGAATAGAAATGAAATTTCTACCATTTCCTAAGTTGTCTTCAATAATTCATAGTGTTGAACTATTTTCGACATTCTTTAAATGATGATTGCACTTAGTTTTACATGGAATATCTCATTTTAAGCGTCTTTCCCAAGTAACTCATTAATTTTGCTCTTGCAATTGAAAAATGTATGCAGTACAATTTGTCGTGCAATACCCGCCTGATTCATCCGTAATGGCAGTTCGAGTAGACGAAATATCGGCGGAGGTTTAAGGTTGGCTTGAAAACACCATGCTGTGTAGACTCCGCTCTCATGGCTTGCGATATCTTCAATACTACGTGTGACTGTCCTCCCTATCAGTTGTGTACTCAGGCAACAGTCATGCGCGCAGAAGGCGGATTCTAGGAAATCTATGGTCAAATTTCTCGCTGCCCACTACTAATCAACGCACACGGACGTTAATATTCGTCACTGCACTTAAAATTTTGACTTTTGCCGGAGGGACGGGACAATAGGAGGACGATTTGGAACCATAGGATCCAAGCCTGAGACAAAATATACCATGAAATATTCTTGCAAATAGCATCTATCAATGGAAAATCTTATAGATGGCACAAGAACAAGAGGGAAACTAATTAGAGGGGAAATACTTCAGAGGTGAAGCATGTACATGGCAAAGTAGGAAATGAAAAATTCTGGCGTGAAGAGTTCTGAGGGAATGAGGAGATTAACAAGACAGTATAGTTTGGAGAGTTTCTACAAAAAATCCTCCTGAATGATAGTCTGTGATGATATTCTTTCAAAAATTTCCTGGATTTACCACGTCTGGCTTTGGATTTCATCAACGTTTCTTCTCCTCTTCTTACTTAGTCGGATGTTAAGTAATTTTAATTGGCGAATTATTTGATATGTGATAATTATACTGTGGTGGAAAGAAGGGATCCAAAATTAATTTATGGTTCCGCTGGAAAAACTCAGTAAACATTATGATGAAGTCTCTCGTGGAGGAGCAGAGAAGTTTCTGAAAGCGCAAATCTGTCTCGGTACATCAAATATTTTTACCCTGATCAAGGTCCGAGTGCCACGAAGAAGTAGGTGCAACCGTTATTGAGAAATAATAATTGATAAAATAGGATCATAAATTACTCTAAAAAATAACCTTTATCTCAACTGCCCCTCAGGGAAAAACGTTTATATGGTGAATTTTGGTTTACTACCAAAGATTCCTTATAAAGGGCTAAATGGCAACGCATACTGTTTTACTTGGTGGAAACATCTTAGAGCGGGGATGGCGAACCTTCTGGTGATTGGGTGCCAACGTTTATGCACGTAATAAGAGTAGGTTCTCTTAACTCTCGTGCCAACCCATCAAGTGATCACCGTGGAATTGTCCGTAGCACCCTCCCAGCCCTGTGCGCCAAAACAATTGCTTTGCGTGCCATAGGTTCTCCACCCCTACCCTAGAGGATACTTTTTCTCCTTTGCTTTATCTCCAATTAGCCGCTGTAGTATCCATTTCTTCTCACTAACGCATATTCAGTTATGCAGTCACTTGAGAACGTACCTAGTTAAAAATACTAAATTTTAAAATTTCCAAAAAACAATAATGCGCTTCCAATATTTACGCAAGTTCGGGTAGCACTTCGTTGATGGTCACTACTCTTACTCCTTTTGATGGTCACCTAGTGGACCGAAATGTCGTTCGTTCCACGAAAAATCAATATTGGCCATAAGATTGTCACCTTACAAAGTCACAGCCAACAATTCACACTCTCTTCGTGTCTTCATCGATAGTCATTTCGAAAGTTGTAAGGTTGGAAAATTTCAGTGAACTGCAGACGCCCCATATTGAAAGGTCACAATAACAAGGAATTTTAGGTTCATAGATTCATATCAATTTAATTTCTGCTATGAGCACATGCAGATGAATAGGCAGTTTCGCGTAGTGTAATTTTTTGAGATGCTGAAACTTTTTGTGATTTGTGAAATGTAGCTACGGATTTGGAACCTCAATAGAAAAACATAAGCCTAATCCCATGCACCTATTTTCGCCACTCACATTTAGCAGAAAGTGGTGCATGGAGTTTGTGCCGTCGAAGTGAGATACTATTGGGTTCTGTTTGTCAGGTATTGTTTTAGAACGCCCCTAGCCTCGAGAGAATATGGACCAACTTATCATATTTTTCATGTTTTATATTATTTTGATAAAGCAATTAGGTCCGTGGAGGTAGAAAACATTCCCGCGAAAATACTGCTATGCTTAGGAAAAAGTGGGAGAAAACGTTTTTATGGACTAGTTCGTAGCATTTATAAAGGGAGGATTTTAGCCGCAAGACTTCGTCAGATCTGTATTAGTTCTTAATCCAAAAAAGAGAAAGGCAGTAATATGTGACTACAGGACAAAATATTTGATTTCGCGCACAGCCAGAGTGATTCTCAGAATCATCAATGAGTGGGGAGCAGGGCAAATGAATACTTGGATGATCAGTTTTGGTTCCGGGACGGAATTGGCACGCTTGATACAGTGCAGTGATGAGAATATATGAGAGTCGTTCAATATCTCCTGAGAAAATCCAAGAGATAGTGGTGGTGGAGAATAAACACAATCGTGTGGCCAATTCATAGGCTGATTTGAAGCTTTTCCGTTGCAATTCTAAGGAGTTTCTGCGTCAATACAGAACTGTGGACAAAATATGGCTACGATACTACACTCCAGAGACAAATAAACAGTCGAAACACACCTCCATTGCTCTTCCACAGTACTCACATTCCATTGCTTCTCAAAATCTCCTTCGCCTACTTTTTCTGCCTCATTCAAAATTCTCCTGACCGCCTTTTCTCTTTCTCCATGCATCGCAGCGCTTCTTTGTTTGTTATTGTTTCCGTTCATTATATTTTCTACATTCTCCTCCACTCCGACATCTCAAAATCCTCAATTATACTCTAAGACTCTTACCTCTCAGGCAAAGTTTCGGAGCCATATATAACTACGCCCCATATCAAAATTTCCACCAGTCTTTTCTTTAGATCTTTACTCAAGGGGCTTGTCATGCTGAACTCTACTGCTATTCCCATATCGCGCATAAGCCTCATTCACCACAAATGAAAAGTGATTTGATCGTTTGAGGGGGTGGAGGAGGGCTCTGAAGGAGATAAAAAAATTGTTGTTATTACGTTAGAGGGAATAAAGAGATGGGCCAGCAGTAAAAAATTCAACGCAAGACGGCCGTATATATTGGCTCGGCCTTGCACACCGATTCTTGATTGGAAACGCTTATGCTCCGCAAAAGTTTTGAGAGATTCCCTAGTATAATTTTTGTTCACCTTTTTATGCGGCGTATATCTTAGCGTATAAGTCAAAAGAATGTCTGGATTTTTCAGAAAATCCTTAAGTCGGCTTACAGTCGAGCTGCAAAATTAGGTGACCTCTAACGGGTGAATAATTTGACGCGCGGCTCTCGAAAATCAAATAGTTCTGCTTTATGCATTGGGTACCGAGGACACTTGTCTCGAAGCTTTATTCTTCATTGCATTTCTTTCTGAAAACGTCCATTTATTCAACAATTGATTAATCTTTTCGTCTTTATAGAAACAACTATCTTCTGTTTGTTATTTTATATTCAACTTACACATACTCATACCTTTTTATTCATTTTTAAGCTATTTAGTCTCCATTAACTTATAATTCGACCGCCGTATATTTATTTATAATTTATTATTGTAGAATTCAATTCAAAGTTAGAATTAAAGAATTCTAATCCAATGATTAACTTTTGGTCAATTGGATCTCCATCCCACCTTTTTTTGAAGCATATTAATTTGTATTTATGCATATATTTTTCATTATATATATATATATATATATATGTATATATATATATATATATATATATATATATATATATGTATATATATATATGTAATATTTTGGATACTTTAATTTGCTTTAAAACATTTTAATAAACAAATTTGTGAAGTGTGCTCACGTTTCTGAGTAACTACAGCAGGAAAATATTATACGTTTCTCAGGAGATGTAATTTACAAAAAAATTATTGCATTTAAATGGAAAGTCCAATCAACCCCTTTTTCAGCCTTTGAGTTATGCTCGTGGTCGTTCGATAATTTCTACCTTCGAAAAAATCTGTGTACCTAACTAAAACAGATGTACTGGCTGCATTTTAAACCTATCTCAGGCTATCAAAATTTTCAACATTGAGCTCCTTATTTGACCTAATTTAAAATCTGTGTACCACCAACCATCAACGCGCTGAAACTTCACACAATTATGCTCAGTTTTGTTTTATTTTTTATTTTTAATGAATTGGAGAGCGTCGCACCGTATTCTTCTTGGCCAAGGTGCCCATCTGCTTTTCTACAATTCAGCCTTCAGCTTTTAAGGTAGGCATATGGGTGAAATGAAACTGATTAGGAGAGTCAATCTTTGACGATTTAAACTCTGATTCAGTAATTTATTTATTTTGAAAATATAATAATGTTCGCCATTTTATCGGAGCACATCAATAGCAAGAGTAAAAGAAGGTAGAATTTTTTGAAGAACTTTAGCAGAAATAAGTTTGAGGAGTTGACATTAATTCTTGAGAGAGAAAAAAATAATTATTCATCTAATATCATTACTCTCTTTGGATTAAACAAACTTCACGTCATATTTCACGGGTGCTTTTATTAACCAAATAAAGGAAAACCATTCCCAACTCTGAATGGATACACGGCGAAGATGTGTAGAGGATCAGTGTATCAGCATTAGTATCAGTATTGGTATAGTGGAAAATGTATTGGGGCACATTGAAAAGCCGAAATATCATTAACATTTAGACCCCAAAAATGGTTTGAATGGTACGACGACCATGTTTTCATACCATTTCGCTCTCTTCTTGGCACAACACCCGTGCGCGGTGATAAAATCTCCCCTTTCCTAAAACAGCCCTCTCTTTCTCTCCAATGTATTCAGTACCACGTCCACACAGTATATGAAGAGTTGACATATATAAGAGTTAACTAGTGAGGCCGACGTTTTACGTGCCTCCTATTCGTTCAATATTGACTACGGCTTGATATTTAGCTGGAGTAGCTGCCATCTTAACATTTCTTACTTAACTTACAAAATAAAACTTAATTTTTCATCCAAATGTGTTCTAGTGATTGGACGAGTGATCTGAGTGCACATCGCTCTATTTATTGTTTTCATTTCGCGTTCTTTACCTCCTTTTTCGCTATCCATTTTTTAAATAAATTCTACTATTATCCCTTCGACCAAATGTCAAATTGTTATACCAATGTTCAAAGTAGGTACTGTCATTTGAGATTTTTTTAAGGTGGTTGCAGCTGAAACAATGATGACGTCATTTTTGATCCCATGGAAACGACTCGCCTTCCGAATTAGGTCGATCGATTCGATTCAAATCGATCCGTTACTAATCAACTCCTTAGTGAGTCTGGGACTCTATGTACATGCTTCGTTATATTCTCCACCCATTCCTCCGTACATCAATAAATCACTTAAATTCTCCTCTCCCCCATTCCCGACGCCAGCCTACCCTGCAAATGTATTCCCTGTTCTCCTTCACCACTCCACTCCCCGCAAGTTGTGCTTTTAAGCTGTGGACGGATTAGACAGCGGACACCGCAAAGCTATCGTAACGACAGAGAACCCAGCACTGCGTACTCTTTTGAAAAACTCTTGGCCTTCCTTTTCTGTATTCTGCAATCTATTCTTAGCGAATATTGGAAATTAACACAGTATAAAGAGGCTGCGATCCACAAACAAATATATTTTTTCTACATCGCTATTCTTCCATGTAGTCAATTCAGGAATCTTCATTCCTGAAGTGAATTTGCTACAGTGTAGTGAAGCTGATTGAAGAACAAGTATAATTTTCCGTGGATTATCAGGTGATTGTGATTAAGTGTTGCTTTACAATTATCATAAATCGAATTACTTATTCTCTGCTTCTTCCTAAAAACTTAAATCTTAACACAAGCTTTCCTTTCTTCCTCTATAATTTTTTACACCTTTTTCCTATCCGTAATTATTTGGATTTTTCGCATTGTTGTTCCCTCAAGTCAACATTCCTCACCTCTGCTTCTCCTCATCCCCCTGTCAGACTCTTCAGTGTCGTACACTACCCTCCTTTCCGACTGGTGTTTAAATAAATAACTTTGGACTCCGGTGATATATCAATACAAATGATAGTGATTAAACTTGATGGTATAAGGCTGGAGATTAATATGGGGAAAACCGTTTGGGGGTGGATCGTTTGTTGTGATGCTGAGGCTAACGCGGATAAACTGAAATGACTTAACTTTTGAATTGCGGATCGCGGAGATTTTAACCTCGCCTGTTAAATTACATTTACAATGCTGGAGCTGACTCGACAGCATCAGTTGAATGCCTATAGAATTCCCTAACAACTTCCGTTTTCTCCAACATTTTGTGAGCCATTAATCCGGAACAACTTTCATTAAAACCAACAGTTTTCGGATGCTAACTTTAATAAATCGTTTTAAAATCTATAAATATGAGGTATTTTTTAAATTAACGTGACTAATCAATCATTGACGTTTCGATTCCCATATTGCTTGAATATACTTCTCATGAAATGGTTCGAATTCGCATATCCGGGATGAGTTTAGGAATCTTTTGATGACATGAATAATTATCTCTCGAGAAATTTACTTTCATTTTTGGGATTTTGAAAATATATAGTTCAAAAAACAAAATTTACATCAAATATACCACTTATACATTCTGATCGAAGCACCTTGGTCTGGGGGCAGCGATCTAAATGCAGTACTTCCTGTATCTTTGGCTTATTTGACACAAAAGTCATGATACATGTTGATATTGCCTAAGCATATTTGGCACATCATTATGAATTCACTTTTCCAGGGATTTCGTAAGACTAAGATGGTCTAAGTCGTCGGGAATAAGGAGAAGAATTGCGTTAGGGAAAGTGGCTTTTACAAAGGGAAGGAAGTTTATGACAAGGATATTGAGTGAGGCTGTAAAGAAAATATTATTTAATAAAATATTTAATATAGAGCGTATTATTTTAAGGGACGGGAACTTCGTAATTGAGGCAAGATAGTAGAGGGTAGATTTGAAGCTTTTTAGGTGTAAGTGTGGGAAAGAATAGACAAAGTAAAAAGTCACGGAAAGGAAAACGAAAAAGGGATTGATAGATATGATAGGGGAGAAGAGAGGGTTGTTGGGAGAAATTCAAAGGGGGCAGAAAAAGTGAATGCAGAGAATTTTCATTGGTAACGAAATGTTAAAGACTGAAAGAGAGGGGAGTGATAGGCAGTAGAGGTAGATGCGGAAAAGAATAGGTAAGTTGGACGAAATAAAGGGCGACAGAGATTATACGGAATTGCAGAAGGGTTTATCGTGATGTAGGGTGTCACGTTAGCTGGTGTTAGGTATTTCGTATAATCTCGTGGTTAGAAATGTAGCAGTTTTTAACAAGTGTGCCCATTGGGAACCTACCTCGACCGGTAGACTACCATGATGATAATATCCTGATTACGAGTGTTGCAGGCGAAACCACCGCACGACAACATAAAATTGTGGGAATAACAGCGTTTATTTTATTGATTAGAAATTGTTCAAGTAGATTAAAATACGACGGACTAGAAGGAGGGATTTCATTGCACAAAATGGAAGAGTGATCCTAAGATTGAGGAGAAATTTTGTAGTCACACGCCAAAATTAAGAGTTAGCATTAGTGCGTTACTAATTAGCGTATCGCTATTGTTAGCGTTTTTTTGGCAGCGTGTATCACAGTTAGTATTTCAATATGAAGATTATTGGACTGCAACTCGCTATCCTTTCCTTTCTAATGACAAATCTTTACGACCTAATTGCTCATGCGTGTTAAATCTTTCTTTACTTGACATATTAAAATTTTCCTGCATGCTACACATTTGTCAATTGGTTTTACTTTGAATTTTCGACTGAATAGGCGATTAAAATGAGTCAATTATTTATTTGAAAATTCCACGTTGTGGTATTCGTAACAAGTACGAGGGAATGTGCATTTAATCAATCATTTCAGAGATTGCATTTACATTATTCTTTAAATTTTATGATGCGCTTCTGAAATTATTCTGATATCTCGCTCATTTCGATTTTCCCTGAATGCACTTAAAAATTACAAAAGGTTTTAGTATTTGCATATTTAGTGTGTTAACATACCACAGTGCATGCTGTAAATTGCTATGCCTATAGTTTAATTACGAAACCTTGCACAGAGGTGCAAGAAGATGGCTTCCGTAAATGTGTTTTAGAAATGTGTTTTAGAAACACGAAAAATATGACACTGCTCATAAAATGCAAAATTTTATGTCTTGATGGACTGCCCAGAGGGTGATTGAAATTTATGTAGTAAAAGCTATTAGGTTGCGAGAAAATGGGACACATTTTTTATAATAAGTTGCTATATTTGACATCTATTGGTAGTGGTGATAGTTAAGGCAAGTTTTTTGATCCTGTAGTAGCAATAAGAACATGTAATAATGAATTTAACATTCCAAACAGTGTCTTAATCAATGGTCTCTGCGTTATGGCTATGAATTCATCACATTTAATATGTTAGTTTAAGGGGATAGCTCATGATTCTTTAATATCAGCTATCACATTCGATTTGGATTTTGGATGGAGGCTACTACCAAATAAATATCTTGTTTCTCCTAACGAAATACCACCCAACATCCTCCTCTACAAGTCCCTCTTCATCTCTGTGTACTCACTTCCTCCTTCATCCCGTCCAACTTCCCTATCTTATTCCTGCCCTTTCCTCTTTGCCGAAAATTTCCCCTCTATTACAGTCTTCAACATCCCACTGCCGGTCAATACCCCTTTCAGCCACTTTTCCTGCCTCCATAGGATTTCTCCGAACAATCCCCTCTCCTCGCCCACCATACCTAGCACTTCCTCATTAGCTTTCCCTTCCGTCCATTTCATCTTATCCATCTTTCTCCACACCCGCATTTCAAAAGCCTCAAATCTACGCCCATCCTCCTGCTTCAGTGGCCATGTTTCCGTGCCGTACATAGCTACGCTCCATGTCAATGCTTTGACGAGCCTTTAAACCCTTACTCAACTTCCCTGTCATCAACTCCCTCCTCCTTGTGAAAGCCTCTTTCCCAACTGCAATTCTTCTCCTTAGGTCCCTACTGATTTGACCATTTTGGTCCAAAGTACTTCCGAGATACGTAAACTGTTCCACCTGCTCTAGTTTTTGCCCTCCTATTTTAACGTTCAACTTTGCCTTTCTCTTTCTGGAAAACCGCAACACCTTTATTTTGTTTGTATTGATTCTCATCTCATATCCATCCCACTGAATTTCCATCTCCTATCTCCAGTCCTTCCAATGCCTCTTCAATCATTTCCTCCACATTTACGCTGAGCAGCACAAATGATAATCGACAACCCTGCCTTACTCCTCTTCCTAACACTGCCCATCCGGACTCTCCATCCTCCACTCGCACCTGAGCAATTTGAGACAAGCATGGCTTACGGATTAGCCTCCTGTCCCTTAAAGCATTTCCTATATTCTGCGATACAATTACAAGTACAGGATCTTGTATATTCATTAGTTTTTTCAATCCCCAATTCACTGTATTCACACCTTTCCGAAATCTATTAAACACGCAAATGCGCCCAGATTGTATTCTGCATTCCTCTCTATTTGTGATCTAATTACTGCAATGGCATGACGCGTTCCTCTACCCTTTCTGAGCCGAAACTGACCATCTCCTTAATAATCATTTGCCCCAATGTCCGTCATTTTGCTGATGATCCTAGGAACCACCTTAGCTGCGTGCGAATTCAAACTTATCGTTCTGTAGTCCTCACATAATGAAGCCTTTATCATTTTCGAAATAGGAACTAGCACTGATCTCACGTCTTCCGATCAGATTCCTTTCTCAAAAATTCTACGAATTAGCCCATATAGTCTCTTCCTCCCACATTTTCCTAAACCTTATAAGTAGTTCCGCTTGAATATTGTCTGCCCCCATGGCCTTGATTGATTTCATCTTCCTTAATATCGTTTCTATCTCATCGTCGAGTATGCCTTGACCTAAGTTATCTCTATCTTCGTTATATTCTCTTTCCATATCTAACCTTGTTGGCCTAAGTTATTTACCATATAGTTCTTCTATATATTTTTACACCTCTCCTGTATATTTTCTGTTTCAATTATTGTTTTCCCCGACTAATCTCTGACTGCCAACACAGATTTTCCTCAACTCCTTCTCGATATTGTTTCTACCATCTTATTATAGGTGGTGCACCGGCTAATGTAGGTTTTCAATGGACACAAGCTGCACGACGATGCAACGACGATTCCCTTGCCCCTCCCAGCAAAACACAATCTAGCATCCAACTCTAAAATAAACCCCTCTTCAATTCCGTATACTTCCTTCCTACCTTCACTCTATCCAAAATCCCTATCCTTTTCCTATCCCTTCCTCGCTTTACTAACTTTATCCTCTCTAAAACAGTCTTCAACATCCCATTACCAATCAAAATATCTTTCCTGCTTCATTTGAATTTCTTCCTACAATCCTTTCTCATCATGACTAGCACTTCCTCGTTTGTTTTCATTTCATTCCATTCAAATTTTTGCATCCTTCTCCACATCCACATTTCAAAAGCCTCCAATGTACGCTCATCTTGCTTCGATGACCATGGTTCCGCGCCGTACAATACCACGTCACAGATCAAAGTTTTGACGAGCCTTCACGAACCCCCTTACTCAATGTCCCTCTTTTCAATTCTCTCCTCGTGAAAGCTTCAATGCATAAGGCTATTCTTCGTATTATGTCCCTAGCACTTTGATCATTTGATTCAGAATACTTCCGAGTCATGTAAACTGTTCCACCTACTCTAGTTTATGAACTCGTATTTTAAAGTTGAACCTAATCGACACAGTTGCCAGGGAAACGGAGGGGTCGTAATCAGGAGCATTCGCCGATCATGCCAATCCGTGCACTTTCCTTACCGTCTTTTCCGAGTGCCCAGATTAAAGCAAGCCCTTTTCCTCCCCAAAAACAAAGGGATGGATAGATAGTCGTTTTATTTTGGGTGGAGATTGAGACTATGAAGTCTTTTCTATCACCTAACCTCACATACAATATTAAACTTACAGATATATTTAATGTTCAAATTCATACAATATCTACGGACTAACAGCAACACAATACATTGGTTGCCTAGTTAGTCAATAACCTAAACACAATGTATAGGTACAATACATACAAATACTGTGCATAAACTTACTAATACATGCAAGAAAAATTTGTATATTGTTATTATAAACAATAATAACAATAAACCTGGTTATATTAGCGAACGTCAATACAATGTATGATGCTCCTGCGAAACAAAAAGGAAGGATCTCGAATTTTCGTTCAAACTCCCCTTGACGATTTCCCATCAGGCCACTGTGCTCAAAATGTGACCCATGAGGTCGTATCTTCTTCCTTTCAGGGAACTCATCAGATATTTATTCTCCTAGTCTCATTTTAATTCCTACGTTAGTTATTCAATCCCTCCATCTCAAAGCAGCACATTTCCAATGTTTCCAATCTTCTTTTCTCTGCTGCTTTCGTGGTCCTCTTTATCACAGGGAATCTTGCTCCAGATATATAAACACATAAAGTTGTTCTCCATGGTTCCATAGATGATTGCTTCGCCAACTATTTTGCTTGACCTATTTTGGTGTAATGCCTCTTTTAAAGTTGTCCTTAGTTATTCCCTCATTAATTCTCTCGTCGTGGCTTATTATGTCTCCCAAATAACAAACTCCTCCACTGCGTTTAACTTTTGTTTCCCAGGCTTGATATCTATGTTGTCGTCTGCCCTGATTCCGCAGACCATCATCTTTGTTTTTTTTTAACTTCAGGTCACCTTTGTTTACCGCTTTCTTACTTTCTCTAAGCCAGGAAGCGTCCTGTGTAGATCTCCGAATCTCTCTGTTCCTCTACTTAAACCGTCGATCAAACGCAAAGTGCCTACTATTCTTTTATCCGTTTTTAAACATTCGTTTCCTTCACTTTAAACTATTTCCTTCTCTTTACAGACATTGAAATTAATCGAATAGTGTGCGTTTTCTTCCTTCTTATTTATTCACTACTCGGTACGGGTTTGATTAAAGTAACCTGGTTTTAAGGAGTTCAGGCCGTGGATCACTCTGCTATAACCGTGCGATATTCTTTTGCCCTTTAGTATTAGACTTATTTTACTCCTTTTTATCTCTTGGTCCTTTTTCATTCTCTTTCCCAATAATTATTCTAAGAGCCAAAATAATTTTTCTTTTACTGTTACTTTTTTTTAATCCATACGGGTCTTCGTTGAAGAATTCATATGCTCTAGGACACCTATTGTCACGAATAGTTTTGGACAAAATATTCGATGCATGTGTTTTCAATCTTATGGTTCGTAAGTTTTCAATTTTTCTCCTAGCATTTTTCTTAACTCAAGGACAATCACGCTCATCCATTGGCATTTTTCCACTTAAGCTCGTGGATGATTTTGTGCTGCTTCGTTTTATGTCTTCTCTCCAGCGTTTTTATAAAGCTCGGAAATGACATCGTCGATTCCTGGTCTCTTGATAATGTGCAGGTCCTTGGTAATGAATAGAATTTCGATTTAAGTGCAGTATATCGATTTCTTTCTTTCTGCTTGTCTTTTTCCTCTGGTTGTTCTTGTACTGACAAATCATTCATTGGAAAGTTGTTTGAAATATTTTTTCCACCTGTCACCTTTTTCTTCATCTGCATTTAAAATTACCCTCTTCTTATACCGTATTTGATTGCATCTTACTTTTATTCCCTGGAGAGGTTTTTATGTATCCTTTAGAGAAATATGCAATTTAGTATAATTTTTCAATCTTAGATGGCATCCGCAGCGATCGTGCATATTTATCTTGAAGGTCATTTTTTAACCATCGGTCGAACCAATTTGCTTTCCAAGCGTATAAAATGCGATGCTCGGAAGATCATGTTCAGGCAATTCTCGAGGTAATATTACTATCAGTGTAAATACTGGAGAAATACAAAGGTTAGAACTCTGTGGCATTTATGTCACTTAGAATTATCAAAACTAGATTCTGATCAATAGTTGAGGATCCAAGAAAAAATGTGTTTCCAGAGTAGGCCCGCAGTCATGTAGTTTTGAGTTCGTAATCAGCAGAAGGAAGTGCTGGGAAAACTAGGCAGAGAGAGTCGTCCGTGTTAATAAGAACAAGGCCTCTGATGTCAACTGGCCTGTGATCTGATTGGTACATAATAGTCACGAAACAGGACGCCTTTTAAATTTCTTAATTTTTACATGATAAATTGCAGCATGCGTTCTTTCCCGTCATTGGTAGCAGAGATGGCTTTTACCCAAAGACGTTAAAGTGACATAGATTGTCGATTTGAATCTTCATAGTGGTCTACTGGTAAACTCCAGCGTGAGGTTATCACCGTTAATTAAGAAAATAGTCATCATATCCAACAGCATCGTTACTATCGTATATGCACGTAATACTTTTTTTAAAATAGCAAACTTTCATGAGCTATTGGCTCATGCATTTTAAAAGAATACACATGCGTTAATGTTACAGAAGCAACCGCGAGGGTGTACGCAGCGGCAAGGGAATAATTCATTTTACTTATTAGCATGCATTTTACACTAAGTATTTTTAATTTAATTTTACACTAGATGCATGTGTATGTTAGTTGGTAGTTTGAGTGTTTGCATGTGTGGGTGGTGTTCTTGCATGAATGTATACCAAGTTCTGTTTGTGAATAGTATAAATTTGTGGATTTTGAATGCGGTTTTTTTTCTTTCTTAATTACGGGTGGTGTCCTAACACCCCCCGCCACACGCCCTTGCGGTGGCTTGCGGGGTATTAAGTAGATGTAGTAGTATGTCACTGCAAAGTTAGGAAGAATATGCATTGATGAAGGAGAGGATATTATACATATTTTATATTTGATAGTGATCACCTTGCCCATAAAAACGTTTCCCAAAAAGTCCAGGAACCACCAACAAGGTGGATGCGATTTCATACTATGAAGCATTTTCATCGTTACTTGAATATCGCTGGAGATATTTTTGTCTGATATGATTGCGAAATGCTTTTCACAATTTTTTACCTTTAGAACATCTTAAACACTAAATCACGTCAAAGAACAAAACATATGCAATGGCAAATCTCACACTTTCAATTTAAAATAAAAATCTGGCACCATTATCGGCAGCATACTCGTTATTTCCTGCTAGGATGAAATGTAATGTACACATCGTATTTGTACCCAGTAAATGTAGAATTTCGTGAGAAATACAATGGTCTTCCGGAATTTTCCCTATTGAATTATTGAGTGTCGTATCTGCGTTACTTAATCCGGACTCCCTTGGAATATTGCCTTCCGGTGGATGCCGAACTATGAGAAATCTCGAAGGGGAGGGTGCAATCGGCCCCCTCTTAGTTGTTTGATGTGCAATCTTTCTTATGACACCCAAGATAGAGATTGGGCTTAGTTTCTAGTATCCAGTAGAGTTAAAGTTCAATTTGTAACTTTGAGAAAGTGTAACGTAGGAGAGCCAAATAAAATAAAAATAAGAACGTAAAAAACAAATAAGAAAAATACTATTTTTTAAACAGAACTATTGTTGAATGGCACCAGCTGCCTGGAGGTTTGTTTGAGCCATTTCCATCCAATTTTAGGAGTTTTAAGAATAAGCGTAAAGCAGTCACTGGGTTATGAATTTCATTGATCAGTGATAATTAAACTAATGTACTTATTAAAATATTGTTTGTATGTGATGTGTACGGCGTGAGAAGTTGTATTGCAAAAGTAAATGATATGCTAGCGGTGCGTGATTTTTAAAGGTATATTAAATTGAAGAATGCGTGATTATGGACGGAGTGCGGCGATGGACGGAGCGTTGTAGGTATGGTGTGAACCTAGCCCTTGTTTGCTCGTAAAGGTGCGGTTGGTAATCTTAAAGTGTCATTGTATTTTTCGAGCATTTTGTCTCATATCTGTTCTTTTTGTGTATGTATGTATGTGCATTGTTTGAGTGACCTTTGACCAGACTTGCTTGACTGTTGCCACCAGGACAACTGCCTTATTGCAATGAGATTTATATAATAATAATAATTCATTATTAGCAAGTTTGAAAAGTTAAAGTTCCACGTCCAAGTTCCCTTTGGAATTGCTACGGAAAAGGGGATTAGTATTATTATTATTATTAGTATACCGGTTAGGGTAGGTTTTGGTTGGACACAGCCAAACAATTGTACAAATATACGAGTCGTGTATAATATCGTACATGGTTGAGTTCACAGGAGTAACTTCAGAAATGCCACTGGGAAGTGTTATACGGCCTCTGCTCTTCTTAATGTACATTGACGACCTATGATCCCACGTTAGCAGTAGCCTAAAACTATTTGCAGACGAAACAGTGATTTACGTAGTAATAAGAACACCGGCAGATTTCGGGCTATTCTCTAGCGATTTAGATGAGACATCGAAGTGGTGTAATCTATTGGGGGCTAGAATTAAATATAAGGAATTTTTGAAACAAAATAAAGGTTAAAGAAGATGCAAATTAGAAAATAGATGGGATCAAGCTGAGCATTTCAGGACGGGTCCAATGCTGGGCATGACGCTTATATCAAACCTTTCATGGGGTACAAATATCAGAAGAATATTAGGATCACCCTTAAAGAATTTAGAATTCACTCGATGGGTTTTAGGAAAATGTAATGATAAGATAAGGAAGTAGCGTTACTTTGCTTCAGTTAGGCCATATTTGGAATATTCTGCCAATATTTTTGATCCATGAGGGAAAACGTTAATTGAGGAATTTGAAAAGGTTCGGCAGAAATCCCATGAATAAAAAAAAATTGCTATGAGGAGAGAGTAAATATGATGGTTATATGTTGGAGGAATCAGGTTGGGGGCCAGTTGACTCACGAGGAAGGTAGGCAAAACTTAGACAGTAAGAAAGGTACAGGATACCTGAGTTTTCCTGCGACATTTAGGGAATTTTTATGAGCCCAAGTAATATTAGTAGATTCGACCGCCGGGATAAAATAAGGAGTAGACACCAACACCGAAAGATTCAAGTACTTATTCTACCCTCGCCAGATACGCCATCATGACAAAATGATGACGAACACACGCACCCGAATATATTTACTCAAAGGGCAAAATTTAATCAAATAGTCGCCTCACTTAATGCATGTTGTACATAAACATGTATGTGGGCGAGTGTTTATGTCCATACGCAAATACATTCAAATTCATGAATGAACTAGTACTCGTAAGAGTTGTGCATAAATGGCTCCATTCCGTTCACCATGCCTATTCTTAACCTGCTTCTGCCCTGCTTACCGAGCATCTTCCCTTTTATCATTCTTTGACATTCCATTACCTTTCAATATACTCCGCATCAATTTTTCCTAACTAACTTTAATTTTTCTGAGTAGCCTATTCCCCCCCCCCCCCCGTTATCCTTTGCTTGTTTTTCTTCCCGTCAATTTCACTTTGCCCATGCCTCCCCATATTCCCTTCTCATAAGGCTCCAGCTTTCGCTAATCCTCTTGACTCTAACACCAATCAACGTTCCGAGTCGTACTATCCTCCGCTCCATAGATAATTATGGCTCTTTGATCGACTGAAATTTTGAACTGATAAATAGAATTTTAGGCATGGAAAACCGGCAAAGTCCGGTGTAATTTGGAGTTGCAGTACTGATAAAAGACTACGTTGAGTTATTGTTGGTTGAAACGTCGAAGGCATCTTTAAATACCTTTTTCTGCAGATCTAATATTCGTCGTTGGTAATGCACCTGTTATTCGCACCGAGAGAATCAGTGTAATTTGCAAGACTGAGTTTTCTTCCCACGACGCCCGTAAAATTAAGCAAATTTCGAATATTTAGCATTTGTAAAATTGTATACAGGTACTTCCAGCGAACTAAAACTGAAAAAAATTAGAATCCCGACATTCAAGGTTTGAGCAAATCCCAAGAATATCTGCTGCGAGAAAAAAAATTTTAGATTACAGATTCCCTGAAGATTATGCTCAGGAATTCTCCATGAATTGTTCTAAGGTATTTTTGTCAGTTTTTAATTGTGGCGTCCTCCAAGAAGCGGATTCATTAAAATTTCGAGAATTCTTTTTCCTCGAGAATCTTAAGTAATAAGAATTGAGGCAAACAGATGGAACAAATTAATAAAATGCTCACCTTTCTACCAAAAATGTGGTTGATATTCTGTCTACAGAGTTAAGCTTATGGGAGCAGAATCATTAAAAAAAAAAGAAAAAATATTGTGTCGGAGGAGAGAAAAAATATTAAAATTTATTATTTTTTTCATTTCATTAAATTTAATACTGTGATATTGGAGTGCGATAATGTTACAAAAATAAACGTTTATCTGTCGGCAGAAAAACTCCCCCATTACTGAATCATAGCCACGACCCAGTGGCTTCACATGTCAGACGGAGTGTACACTTACGTATGCATTAAGTAAACGTCCCTTCTTCTTTTGCAGGGCCTTGGGAAGAAGACGAACAAGAAGTGAAGGGGACGAAGGAGGCTTGTGGCTAAAGGGACTTGGTTGTCGGAGTGGGGGAGGGTTAGGTGGAAAGGACAGCTTAGGAAGGGAGGAGAGTAAGCGATGGAGGGGAGGGTGGTTGTGGAGGAGCCAGGAGGAAGGGAAACGGCTCCAAGGGAGGGGGAGAGTCCGTGGAGCGCGTCGCTTAGTCGCGGCCGTGGAGGGGGTTGGCTGGCTGAGAGAGAGAGAGGAGACTTGAGAGGGGAGGACGGAGGGGGTGTGATTTGGTGTACCGGAGGGGGAAGGAGTGGGAGGGAGGGAGAAGAGGACGGAGAGGTGGGGGGGTAGTGGAGTAGGGAGACGTGGGGAGTCGACGTACAGAATTCCGCTCCCTTCAGTCCGCCTCCGGCCGTGTTGGGATTCGGACGGAACGTGCCGAATCGGTGTGCCAGGGACTGAGGGGGTTTCTTTCGCTTCCCTCGTCCCGTGTTCATTATTACCGGAGAAGAAGAGGTGGAAGAGATCATACTTTTTCCCCCGAGGAGGTGGTGCGTCTTAGTGCCACTGGGATTTTTGTCTGCCGTCATTCCTCAAGAATTTTCGTTCTTATTTTGTTCAAGTGTGGATAAGAAAAATTATATATATCTCCAAAAAAAAGAGTTTGTCTCTTTTCTTCGCCTCTCTTTCGCGGTGGGAGAGAGAGATATATATATATATATATATATATTTACATACATAGAGTGTGCGGAAAGCAAAAGTTCCATCAGGAGCAAGGACTGGAGAAACGAAATCGGTCGTGGGAGTTTTCTTATTCTACTGGGGTCGTATCGAGGCGGGCTTGATTCGGGTCCGTAGGGTTGTGCGTGCGGCGAAGTTACGGAATATTATGCGTAGGGCCTGAGTTCTATCCCCGCGTTGATGTGAGCGTGCGAGGTGACGAGGAGGAAGATTTTTTCACGTGGTCCCCCCCCCATCGGCTTGTGGTCGTACACAGTTTTCGATTCCCTTGGATTTTCCTTGCTGGAGTGACGTCGTAAAGAGGGGGAGAAGAATATTTTGGAGAAAAATAGTTTTTAAACTAATTTTTACCGCATTTTGACGTCCTTGGATAAGGAGAACATCTTGAAGAAGGTTGTCTTATTTTTTCTTCCTTTGAAAGGGAGGAGACCTACCAGGTCGAGTACCGAGGAGAGGTAGGGATTGGAAAGGGGAAGGAAAGAGAGAAGGTGACAGGTTGTGATCTTTTATTCTGGGGTGGGGAAAGCGTGTGTGCGAGTGTGTTTTGTTCGGCCGATCGCATCCTCTTTTTAACCTCGTGGGGGAGGTCCGAAGAAATAAATTCCCTTCGGAGATAGAGGAAAAGGCGTGTGCAGGTGACGCCTGGGAAGTTTTGTGGGAGGTTAAAGAGCGAGGAAACCAGCAGTCTCTGAGCTACCTGGAGCATGCCGGGAGGGGATGTGGAGTTCGCAACTTGAGGAATAGAAAGGAAAAAAAATACAAATATATATAAAACATACGCATATCGTATATTAAAGAAAGCGCCGTGATAAAAAAGTGCCGAGGAGGAAGCTGGAGGAAAGAATATCGAGGAATATTGAATAATAAACCGACGAAGTATAACAGTAGCAATAGTAGCGCCATGGGTGTGGAGGAAGGAGGAGGTGGGAGGGACGACTGCTGTCCCGTGGAGTTGGAGAGCCGTTGTCGCCGTCCCGGCTTGCCCCATCAGAGGTGCTTCTCCCGACACAGAGGCGGTTCCGTCCGACGAGCAATCACCGAGATGGCACCCCTCGCCCTGCTCTTCGTGGTCTTCGCCGCCGTGGGAGCACAGGACTTGCGAGGAACAACAGGTGAGCGTTTTCGCTAGGCGCGCACCCCGCTCTCCCTCCCGTCCCCCAATTCGCTGAGCCCTCAAACCCGACCCCCGTTGCCTCAGCTACCCTGGCTCCCCAACAACCCCCCCCCCCCCCCCCCGATGTTTCACTGTCGGTCTCTCACTCCGCACCCCCCCCCCCCGAAATCCCAACCCGGCTGAGAGAAAAAAAACAGAAGGCTGCGTTTTCGTAACAGTTCGCCACGTTGCCTTCCGTCCCCTCTTTCCTCAAAGTGTGTATTATTTATGAATGTACTTTTGGGAGAAAGTGTCGCCAGATGAGTGTGCCCTGTCCCTTCCTTATCCCTTGCCCAACGTTTTTCTTTTTCCCTTTAAATCTTAGTTATTTCGTTTTGTGTGTGTGTGTGCCTGCGTTCGTGCTTCCTTCCCTTTTTTGCTCTCTCGGACAAACTGAAGTCATTCGTCGTGTGTGTCGACCCCATCCGTCGTGGAGGCCGCCGGAAGGTTCGTGGGCGAGATGTGAACCTGCAATACTCTCTCTCCGTGCTCCGCTCAGCGAAAGCCGCTGCCGTTCGGGCACAATCGGCGATGCCTTGCGCCACGTTATATCCAGAAAGCGTTCTCGAAACGATGAAACACTAAAAGGAAATTAATGGAGACTTGCTTTAAGGACAAATTAGAGGTCTACCTGGCAGTATGCAATCCCCTTCACAGGTTTTTGAGAAATAAGGGTGGAATTCCAATTTTTACCGAAGACGGGATTGGATTACCTTCCACGCCTGAACGCCTTCCTCGGTGATTCTTTTCGAAGAAGTCGACGCCGGCCACATCACCGCAATTCGAGAGAATTGCATGTATCGTAGTATATGGGCGTAACTGATTGTTGCCATTTCGGAGTGACCATGATTCCTAGGCCTTTTTTCATGGCCTGTGGATGACCTGTGCTAATCGACCTTATTTTTTATAAAGGAGGGGAAGACGCTCATATTAAATGCATTAATTGTACGAAGTCCTTGCGGTGATATTCTGCGAAAAACACGGTGGTCGAACTCGCCATTTTGGGTGACGTAAGGAGTAATGGATCTTTTACAAAAATTAGTACATTTAGGTCTGGCCGAAGGTCTTTGAATGACTGGGATTGGGGGGGGAGGAAGGAGCGTTCAGTTCTCCGCGTCATCCTCATATGTTCTTCTGAATTTTCCCTGGAATTAAAGGCTAATGAGTTTGAAAGGTGTCTTTTTCATCTCGCGAGCGAGCTTCGGATGAGACACGGCTTTCTTCCCCCGCGTCTCCTTGCTTGCCGGCGACGGTTTGAAAAGCGGTGGAAGAGGTGAGGACAAGTCCTGCGGTCAGTTACCCCGGTGGTTTTTACACGTGTACACGCCACTAAGAGGGACGCTGTCTTGAACTTAAAGAGACTCCGTTCGTGGGATTTATTCAAGCTTTGTTTTTAAGGGTTGTAAAACTATCGGATGGCCTCGGGCCCGTTGGCTGCACGAAGGTAGGAACGTGGGGATTAAAAAAAATTCAGTCCTTATCGGTTGGATCGAACGAGAATTCCTTGCCGCTAGGGAATCATGAGTGGCTGAGAACGGAGGAATGAAATATATATGTGAATTATATACATAAATCTATAACCATAGTCTGTTCAAGTTATCCCTTCAGAAAGTACGTTGTTTCGGTTGATTTGTGAAAGGATATCCAAAACTTTAGTGGAAGGAATGGGAGAGAATTCCACGGGTTCGATCATATTTTGAACTTGACCATCTGTTGGGTGGAACTCACAGTTTCTTTTCGACGGCGGCCGGGGTTCTTCGGAGTGGCCTTTTTTTTGTGAGGGTCAGAGACCCCGAATAAGTCCTTTCGCTCTCCTGCCCAGTGCAGAAGCTCCGAGCGGTGACATGGTAGCTGCCCACTTTGCTCTCCCGAGGTTTTTCTCGGAACCTCCTTTGCCCCCAGGCACTTCGGCATCTTGCAATCAGCGCAGTTTTTTCCCCCTTGCTATCCATTACAGACAGCTCTCCATCTCCCTTGGGCCTCCTGCAAATTATCTAGTTAAAGTAACAACGTCAAGAATTGAAGGCCCACTTCGATTTCTCCAGGGCCGAAGTGAGGAAACCATGGCCGGCGGGCCGGGGACGACCGATCAAGCACTTCATTCCGGTCCGCGAGAATATTACCCGAAATAGCTCAACTGTCAAAAAGTTGTTTTCTAGCCCTTTTAAAGTATCGAAATTTTCCCCCCTTGTACCTACTTGGCTGGTGGGATAATATGTTTGAATTCATGTACTTCCTTTTGCCAAAATATTGCCCCACACCTGCTCGTGATGATGATAACCAGGTCCGTTGTTTATTTTTTCCTTGCACTGGACGATTATGGTCGACCGCAGGTAGGTGATCTACATCAATACCCCGCGAGCCACCAAAAAGGTGTGTGGCAGGGAGTGCAGCAGCATGATCGGTCATTGGAAAACAAATTTGGTAACCTAAGGTCAGGGGGTTCGAACTTTGTTTTGAATCTGGATGCTGGATGTCTAAGGGAGATAAATGATAATAGTATATACAGATACTCATGCTGCATCGTGTGAACAGACAAACCCTCAGTGGCGCTTAATACTGAATTCCACTGCTACTGCGTTGTGGTACCTATATGGAAAAGACAACATTTTCGATTCGATGGTACGGAAATCAGCAGCCGAAAAAACTCTTCCATAACACGCTTACGTTTAGTGTCAAACATTGCTAATCAAGGATGAACATTTGAGTTTTATGATCCTTAATTTCCGGAGTCCTCTCTTGTTAATCTCCCGTCGTGACCAGTTAATGTTGGCATGCTGAAGAAGGGAATTCAAAATCCTACCTGTTAAAATGAAGTTGTTTACATGTTCTTAAACCCAGGAGGATTTGTTCAGACATATTAGTATTTATTTTTTGTTTACCATAAAACGCAAAGTTGTTAGTTAAAAGTTTTCGTGTAGAATTTCCATCGGGGGAACGGACTAATGCTCAGATGGCGGAACAGTCGCATTTAGTTATATTCAGTTGTATTTTTAAAAAATGTCATTTTCCCGTGAATATTAGGGAACGGCAGATATTCCGTCCAAGTTACGACGGCAGAAGTGACTTCTGAACCTGTTGTGCCGTAGAACAAATAACTTGCGAGCATGAGAGCTTTCGCAAAGCTTCACATCAGCTGACAGTTGCTATGTGACAAGCGCTCGGTAATCTAATTTCCATTTATGCATTTTGGAAAATTTTTAAATACCTTCCATGATCATTTAGTTTGCAGCCATCAAGAGCATTTAACTGTTGCATGTAATGTTTCCTCGTTTTTTCTGCGAAATCATCGGACGATTTCATCGAAGATAGGTAAGGTTACTCGCTTTACGAAATGAGGTGAGGGCGCAGGTATTGCGCACCCTTTCCGCTTGCACTGCTGCCGAAAATAACTTTTGCTCTTCGAAATACCTTTATCGATTCAGGGAAAGTATTTATTTGTGTGTGACCGAGAATTTTGCCAAAACCTGAAGCTTGCCGAGGTGGAGAGATATTTTGATGAAAGGGAAGTGGAAGTTATATGCTTAAGGTATGCAGCTGTCACGCCTAAGTCCGTAGACCTTCCGTCTATTGAAAGCTCTCTTGCTGATAACGGTATATGGAGAAACTGGCCACGCTGCCTAGATACGTGTATTGCCATCGCCGAACTGCTCTCCGGAGGTCGAGATGCTAGGTGAAAATGACAGAAAGAATTAGAAAATTTCGATAAGATTCTTTTGGAGATTGATATTTTTCAGCCTATCTTCAATTGAATCGATCCACCGAAACCGCTGTTATTCGAAGCAGTTTCAATCCATCCGATCTCTTTGCACATGAGATAAACATGCAGCATCGAACTGATATAGGCAGAAATCGCACTTGACAAATTGAATCAGATGAACGATCGAAAGTATCCGACATTGCTCGATTCTTTGCTATTGATCACCCATTTCTAGAGTGGTATTTTATCCTGACGTGGTGTGGAAATTAAAAGAGAGTGGAAACCCTTCATTAATCGGGTTTCAATGTGAGACATAGCAAGTAATTATAAACATACAAGTTAATATTAACATATACATACTTAAGAGGGCTCGGTGTCGATCCACTGGCCTATTTTACGTCCCAGACAAGTATGCATAGTCAATTTTTTGAGAGAAATTCGTTCTCCAGTCAGTTAGTTCTTCGATCGTTCTGTCGTCCCTTCCTGTCACCGCTTTCTTCGTTCTTATGTATTTTAACCTTTAGGGTTTTTTCCATAAATTTTTCTTTTGTCATACATTTATAATCATATTAATCCTCTGTTACAACCTGTACGCCGGTTAAGCGTATTAGTTTTGAGTAGTTATTCAGTTTTTTCTACATTTATTAATATTTCCTTCGGACGACTGTTTCTTTGTTTTTATTGTTATTGATCTTCATCGGTTCTGGTATTGAAAAATAATTGATGGCATAAGCTTCACTTGTGGGGAATTTTTCAAAACACCCCGCTAGATATGCTTATACCGTAATCTAGTTATTTCGTTCTTTCTTCAGGGAAAAGGTTTTTTTTTTCATATTTTCGACACCTCTTTCCCGGGGGTTGGATCAACTGGAGTGGCCCAAGTCTCTTTTCCCCCCATTAATATGACAAATCTGGAATTTATCATTTTTGATGCCTGTAGTTCTCTTATTTTAATTTTTTCTTTCTCATCAATTTTAGTCCTGTTTTAATTTCTTGCTCAGAATACCAAGACGAAAAATTATACGAAGGGAAGGAAACTAAGACCGCATCTTCGTTCTACATAAAGCCTTTTCATCTACGTGTATTTATCCATTTTCAAAATAGTTCCGAATTAGGGATAAAATTCTGATGGCGGATCTTAGAGGCATTATTCACGAAAAGATGAAAATTCTTTTTAATGGAAATTCATTTCTGTATTTTGTGACGGGGTTAGGTTTTGATATCAATTTCGGGAATGTTATGCTTTAGTTTGTCAGTCAGCCAAGGGGCTGCAAGCATTGCTTAGTGAATTGGAAATTCAGTGCGACAGGTATGGGATGAGAATCAATATTAATAAAACAAAGGTTATGCGATTTTCTAGAAAGAAAAAGGCCAAGCTTAACATTAAAATAGGAGGGCAAAAGCTAGAGCAGGTAGAACAGTTTACGTATCTCGGTAGTGTTTTGGACCAACACGGTCAAAGTAGTAGGGACGTAAGGAGAAGAATTGCGCTAGGCAAAGAGGCTTTCACAAGGAGGAGGGAGTTGATGACAGGGACTTTGAGTAAGGATGTTAAGAAAAGACTCGTAAAAACTTTGATATGGAGCGTAGCTATGTACGGAGCGGAAACGTGGTCATTGAAGCAGGAGGATAGACGTAGATTGGAGGCTTTTGAAATGTGGGTGTGGAGAAGAATGGAGAAGGTGAAATGGACAGAGAAGAAAACAAATGAGGAAGTACTTGGTATGGTGGGCGAAGAGAGGGGTTTGTTGGGAGCAATCCTATGGAGGCAGGAAAAGTGGCTGAAGGGGGTATTGTCCGGCAGCGGGATGTTGAAGACTGTGATAGAGGGTAGAATGTTGGGCAAAAGAGGAAAGGGAAGGAACAGGATAGGGTTGTTGGACGGGATGAAGGGAGGAAGGAAGTACTCAGAGATGAAGAGGGACCTGATATAGAGTAGGATGATTGATTTTGTGTTTTGTTAGGAGTAATAAAATATTTGTTTGGTAGTTGTGTCAGTCCAAAAACCTACCTTAACCGGTAGATTACTTAAAAAAAATATAGTATATGATTTCCATTTGGCGGAGGTGGACCCTCGGCTACGTATCGAAGGCGATTGTGCGCCAACGGAGACGAACAGATGAATATTCGTTGTACGAGTAGTTAGTGGTGCGCCTGGAAGTTTTATGACTTGAATCGAACCTTCGCCAATTTCACCGATACGATCGAGAAGTTGCAAAGACTGCGATGAGTAGATCTTCCAATGGATCGTATGGTTTCTCGGTTCTGCGTGTAGTGAAGTATGTTGAAAATCATTCCGCCGTGTTTTTTCTGTTAGGATACTTTTCATTTTCATTTTTTTGATATCTCAGGATTCTTAAGCGTTGCATGTGAAACGTAATGTTTTTATCGATCCCCAAAGCTTTCTTCGGGTCTCCCCCCCTCCCCGAGCAGTGAAATCAGGAGCGTCGTAGTATGCTTCTACGTCTACTACACAATACATACCCTGTAAACCTGTAAGTCGACGCGAGGGCGCGTTGCGGAAGGTGTTAGGGCACCAGCATTTCATGCATAAATTGTCAATTATTCATATGTAGATATCGTATATACTCGCATATTTGCGCGTTCAAAAAAGCGCGTACACCTACTCGCGTAAGAAATATAATCAACAATAATGCTCAATTGTGTGTATTGGGTCGAAATTGGTGCTGATATTATGCCTTCTTCCACCTAACTACAGATCCTTCTTCCACGTAACCACAGGTGGAGTGAAGCAATTACTAAATGCGAATTGACGATGGACGCGGTAAAATGTGTACTATTGCCGAATCACGTTTGTCGAAATTAAAACGTGTACTTCAGAGATCAATGTAATTGCTGTATACGGATTCGTGACCAGCGGCGCAGTGTTAATTTCAAAAAAATAATATCGTGTTGGGATACTGGAGGTTGTCATAAAGGGATAATATTCGCCAAACGAGGTAGAGATTTGAAGAGAGTAGGTATTTTGTATGGAATTAAGGGAGGTAGAAAGTATGCAGAGCTAAAAAATGAGTTATTATAATATGCACTATTGAGTTTCAAGAATATTTTGTGTCGCATTAGTCAGGGTTTACGTTTTTAGTGTATGTAGTATAATGGCCCATCATAAATCACCCTAATCCGATATGCTGATGATAAAAAAATCCAAATTGGACCGTCGGTGTTGAATTTCTGCTCGCGTGGGAGCAATCGGATTGCGATTTTTAGTTTGCTCGGTTCTCAAAATTTGTGATGCGGATACGGACGGTTCATCTCTGAGCGGCTACGGGTAGTTTCAATCCGTTTGTGTGTCTCGAAATAAGAATACCTACGTGAATATGATGATGGCAGTGGTTACTTGTGCCGGGATTTGCCGTTCACGCACGCAACGTATGCGCGTGCAGTTCCGAGGCATGCTATTCCTCCTCCTTCCTCCGCATCACCTCGCCAGCTCAAGCAGCAAACAGGTTTCTACCGATTGACCGCGTGCTTAAAAATGGCCGCGGGGACGAGAGACGGGACTTGGGTAGCGGCGCCGGTCAAGCGGCGAAGCGAGAGAGAGGGAGAGAGAGAGGAAAGCTGGCTGGGGCCGCTGCTGCCTCTTGGCTGCTTGGTCTGCGCAGTGAAGAGGGCGATTGATTATAAACTATCCTCTCGCTAATTCTTCGTCCTTCTCTTTGCCGTTTTCCGTGGGGATGGCGAATTTTCGTAAATTGCCCACCGTGATGAAGTTTCAGAATGCTCTTGAAGTGGTTACCTTGAAAGTTTTCACAAGTATGGTCACATTGACAGCGTCCGTCGTCGCTTGCAATTTTTTTCTGATTTCGCATGGGGAAGTCTCCTCTTTACTTGCAAACATCTATTGATTTTGATCGCCAGTGAAGGTTAAGACGGTCGCATTTACTCATAATATAATTATAATCGTGTTTGTGGTTTAGGCGTATGATATCAGATTGTTTTTTCAAATAAACGCATGAAATAAACATTTATACCTTAAGATGCGCTTCCCACAAAGATGATCCGACTGCACAACGATCGACCTGTTTTACTATCGGAACTCCACCGATTATTTCACCTTACATTTTTCTGTCTATATGCATAACTCTCCACGACTTTGTTTTAACATTTAAGAAGTCGGCGTCGGGAAGTAAAAGTGAGTTCTTGAAAATCAAATTAAGTAAGCAAAATGAGCATTGGGGGTGGATAGTTCTGTGGGAATGCTCTTATCACGTAATGCTGCATGATGGTCAGTCTGTTTTCTTTCGTTACTTAATTTTTAACGTCAGTTTTCCAGAACCTGGAAGTGCATCTGTGGTGAGCATCCGTCATCATAGCGACTGATTCATTTCCAACAAGCTCGCATTAACCTAAATTTATACATTTTTAGATTTGTTGATAAATATGTGAGATTGACCTAAGTGAGGGAAATTAAGCTCACTGAACGGGCAAGATTAAACATCTTAATGTACACCACATAAATATATTACAGTACACCACACCGCTCGATTAACTGTGAAACGTAATTTTTATTGTGGGTAAAATTTAAAATTTCGTCGTCAGTGATAGTTATAGATATGCAGTTAAAGTTCGGTATCAACTTCGAGGCATGGCACAATGAGCTCTATTCACACTACTGAGCTCTTCAGGAAATTTGGGCGTGGCGAATAGATTTTTTCATAGTGCCACCCTGAAACTTATCTCGCAAATATCATACTTTTACTAAGCAGAATTGAATTGCGCTCTGCTTTGTATATTTGATTTGTTTCATAGGCATTTCTATTATGCATGTAAATAATTTTGATAGTCGAGGATGCATGGTTCCGCGAAAAACATATCATCGGTCATTGCTTCAAGACCTGGAAAGCAGTAATTCAAGGAAGTCGATTGAGTGAAAGTTGCACTCCAATGTGAAAGACACCCCTAAAATTCTGTAATATACACGTCTTGTGTATCACGACGAATGGCGGTGCTGCTTCAAAAATTCTTCCTTTTTCTGAGTTATTTTTGTCTCTTGTCGACGCGATATTTTTCCCAGCTGCAAATTCCCTCTTGAGAACCTACCATTTGTTTTCACGGAAAATTTTCGTAACAGTTAATTGATAGGTAGAACCCATTTTACCTGCGTTGGGAGAGATTCCACTTCTAGATAGGCTTAGGTCTGACCGCTCTGGCTCCTTTCGCCCGGGACCTTGCGGCGGATTGGTCTAGGGGGTTGTTGTCGTGTGACGTGTGTCCAGTGAAGGCATTTCGTTTACACGGTTACTAAAGGAAATGGAAACGTGGACGGTGACGTAATGAACAACGTCTTCGCCCCTACCGTAACGTTTGTCATCTTGTTTCCGGCGTTGCTGGTTGCTTGTTTTTGGCACTAGAGACCGATCGATCGATTTTTTCCCTCAAATTCTCTCTTAACTTCACCGGCAAAGGCGAGGGAGGCTTGTAAGCGAAGAACGAGAAAGCGCAAAAGGAAAAGAGAGTTCTTTTTTTATCCCTCTCCCTTGCTTCGTTGGCCTCGTATCTTCTTTTTCAAGGCCAATGTCACAGAATCCGGAATCGACAATCGTCCAAATATTCTCCTTTTTACAGGACGCAATCCAGTCGGGCGAATGGGAAGGAAGTGTGCCTGGTGCAATGATTTCATTATTCTTTCGCTCTTTCAAACATTCCCATGTGGTTTAATGTGTGGGGGTGTGTTATCCCTTGATTTCGCGTCGTTCATGCGATCGGTAATCTTTTTTATGAACGCTTTAAACGTGAGGCAATTGTGAGCATGTGTTTGATGTAAGCTCGTGGAATTTCGCACTCGAATGAATTTTTGGAGGGATAAGCGAATAATGCGCACTTTTCGGAGAATGCTCGCGTCCCCCTTCGTTGGAATTGGGAATTTTTCAATACGTGGTCTATCCTAGGCGATTTTACCTAGATGCGTGCTTTTCGAGAGAGAATCAAGGGCATTTCACCTTTTAACCTCGGATTAACAAATTCAAATTGCATTTTAACGTTGGCATTTAAATGTGAAAATTTTGGGAGAGAGAATTTAGGTGGCTTTTGGGAAAATTTCTTCGTGTTAATTAGTAGGGTGTATTGGATCTTTTTATTTCAGTGTAATCGAATGGCCCTAATTGTTCATGCATCACAGCAGCTGCCACTACGTTCGTATATTTTTATGGAACAATTTGTATTGCTCCGCAGTTATCATTTTCCCGAACGTGCCAACAAAATCTCCCTCGAAAATTGAATACTTTCACATTCTTGGTTATTTTTTTATTAAAATCTGTTCATATTGCGTTTAATCTTTATTTTTATTGGATTTCCATCGAAAATGTTATGACATTGGAACAAATATTATTATTTTTTGTGTGATTTCATTGACATTTAACTTTGGAAAGTTATTCCATTGCGCCTTTTCCTCTTCATTGTCTGATCCATCGGCAAGGTTGGAAAATGTCATTCCTACACTCATGCAGCCATTTCCGCTTACTTATTACCTTGATTTTAATTTTAAAGGTCATAAATAAAAAAAGAAGGGAGCAATTATAATGTATGTTACATTCCGAAGGACAAAGAATTAATTTTTTACGCAAGTCAGAGTTGCCCTGATCATTGGCATGCACCTCAAAATATTCTGTTACTTGAACCTAAAACCTTCAAAAATCTAAGAACTTGAGCTCTACGGCCTCGTCAATTAACAAAATAAAATAGAAACTTCTATTGTGGTACTAAGTAAGCACCACTCTACAATCTACTGCAGAAGGGTTTTCTGGTTGAGAGATTGTATTCAGTCACTGTCGTGGAATTTATTTTCCAACAAACCATCACAACAAAAATTTTATTTTTATTGCGGGACGAGTGGTACTAACTAATTACGGTTATAGGAGTTTTCATTTTATTTTGCTAAAAACTTCCAACCGTGCGTGGGTTTGCATGGCGAAATTATTACGCAAATAGTTACAGAGTGCAAAAATAATAATGGAGTAAGTAGTATTTTTGGATTATTCCACGTTGATTCACCCGAAACTGTTTCTTTGGGAGGAAATACAGAGAATGTTACTTCGTCAGATAGCTGTTTGTTGCTTTGATGCTGCTCGGGTTAAAATATTTTGTTGTTCCTCTTTAGAGTCTCACTTAGTCATCGCTTTCTTACGAGCCCTCTCATCCCAGGACATTGGGGTTTGGGCCCAGGTCGCTCTACCGCTACGTCAGGCCGATTCTATTCACGTGACTCGCATTGTCGAGGCGGTGCCGTCATGTGACCTGAACCCAAACAATAGAAGATGTTGGAGTGGTTTAAGCGCTGGGTTTATGGTTACCCCTCTTCCTACGGTGGAATGGTTTCTCCTCGATGCTCTGGAGACCGGTGGCTAAAGAAGCCGCTGTAGAGTAGAGATATAACTCTTGCCGCATTCATCCTGTCAGGTGCACAAACTTTTGGAATAGCTACCTTAACAGCTTGGCGGCGGACTCTTATGATTTAGTTTTTTCTTTATTTACGGCCTAGTTAAAGAGAGAGTATTAAGGCGATTAAAAGGTGTTAGAATTCTCTGTATTTTTTCCTTCGTGTTTTTTATTTGGCGGACGTGGTGTTACAGTGGATAGAGTGCTGAGCTACTGATCGGAAGACCCGGGTTCGATTCCGTGGCACTCCTTTGGGAACCCTCAGCTTCGCACAAGCTGTATGGTTTTTCAAGAACCAGATCTTTCTGGGAAATGTCAAATGACTCAAGGAAACTGACTAGATCATCTTACCTGGTGTGTTGAAATTCACCTCCCTTATAGGGGTTAGTACGAGTAGTATATAGTAGAAGAGAGTAGTCCTCTCCTACCAAACCAACCTACGGGTTGATGACTTTGGTTATGTTGTATATTTGAAACGTAGTGCCTGGTACATTTAGATTGGGATGTGTTAATGTAGGTAGAGCTTCCATCTACTAATCGATGGTTCAAATCGAATGCGCCTTTGTTCATTGCCAATTAAAATTCAAATGGTGTGGTGCAATTTTCTGGATACTAGAGCTTCGTGGGAAACCGCATGTGGCACAGGGGAATGAAATGACCTCCCACCCCCCTAACCCTGAGAGTGTGGGATTGAATGCCTCGTGGGATCAAGTAAGGAGGTGATCTCTTTCGTTTCCTTTGAAACATTTTCAGGGATGGTTGCTGTATATGATCTGGCCCATCCGCTGACAGTGATTTTCTTTTACGTCCCTGTCCAAAAGTAACAAAAACATCTTTTTTTTATCGAAATTCGAATGTTTTTTTAAATTTCAAGACATCATAAAGGAACTTGTGGAATGTGCTTTACTTTTGTTTTCAGATTTTCAAGTCTTGCTACAAGCTTCCGAAACGATTAATTTGGTCCACGATTTTCTTACTGCTGGTTAATTAGCTATTGTCGCTCATTGTATAGCATATTACGACTCACACTCATCTAATATAATTCTAAAATCTGATGCTCAATTTTCCTCAACGGTTTGGTTTAATGTAGCTGTAACTTACTGGAAGGAAACACGTACTGGACGCACCCTCGCCTTCATTCAGATATATAATTTACTTTTATTAGTTGCCCGTAAATTATAAGGAATTCGCTATTTATTAATTATGATATGCATAGATTAACTGTCTTAAGAGGTATTGATTGTGACATTTAGCGCCTTGAGGTTGTTGATTTATCAGAAGAGATGGAATTTGTTTTGAGGGTCCACATAAAATCTACATCTAACCAATAGACTACTAACAAAAAGAAGTAATTCCATTCTTAGTCGGAATGGAGCGTTGTTTGACTACTGCAGATTTTACGATTTCACCTTGCTCATTTTATTGAACATGAAGAAGCGACATTTTGGAGACCAACACATGCAGTTTTCTCATTCATACGTTTGGTGAATTTCCGCATTTAAATAAGAGGTCAATCAGTACTGGAAAGGTGATCGGCTATCTTTAAAGTGGACCTCAATTATTATTCCTTCCACAATATGTGCCCTCACTGTTGACTTTTTCTGCGTGAATATGTATCACTTGTGTGTGTGAGAATTCTTACAGGAGTGACTTGTCAATATTTTCACTCAAGTCCCATTCGTCATTCGTGTTTATTCCTTGCTGACTTCAGACTAGCTCGATTGAACTGGCATTTATAGGAAGCGGTTTACATTAAGCATAATTTTCCTTCCTCTAATGTGTCATTTATTAAATAGGTAGGCCTATGTTTGAGAGCCAATTCTCGATCTCTTCTGCGAATTACTTATCAGTTGCCCAAGTTAACAATTTTACGTCCGAGTAAAATGTCACTCGAATCCAGAAGTTGCACCGCATGTCGGCTTTTAAAATTTTTTTTTAACTGCGCCGTTCAAGCAGAACCCGTTATGTTTGTGCCTCATATTTTTTTGCCGTTTGTTCACAGAAATATTTTCATCTCGAGAGGACGACCTCTCCTCATTTGTCCCAAATCACGACGAGATCTGCTGGAAACTGTTATTTACACAGGGGGAGGGTGTTGCTAGTTACGCAGGTCGTCGCCGGATGTTGTCATCCTTGGTTTTTTTCTTTTCATTTTGTCTCTCAACTCTTATTTAATGCTGTAATTCATGTATGTTCCAACTCTTACAATGAATGCTCCGACAAGTCATGTTTCATCGAGGTTCGACGTCCTCATTTCTTTCCGTATGACTTTGTGCTTATCCATATTATCTAGTCATTTGTGCAGAAAGTATTTGGAAGTCATTATATTGAATGACGCTTGGTCAAATCTATTTACTTCTTCTAAATAAATGTAAACGTTGAATTACATTAGCATTTCTGCAGTTACAGGTAAATCTGCCGCGAAGTTCTCGAAAACATTTTGCCGGAAATCTTACATCCTTTTAGCCACCCAAGGGTTAAAACATATAAAACAGCAGTTCTCATTCACTATATTTTATGGTTTTTCAGTAAACTATATAAAAATATCTTATTGTTTTCGGTACTTAAGAAGACCTTGTGTTGTATTTGTATACATTAGTATCCTGCAAGCCACCGCTAGGGTGTGTGGCATGGGGTGGATACACACCAGACTAATTGATAATTATAGTGTTGGATATCGGTAAAATATTAACAGCTATTGTGTTGATGAAATTAATTACAAATAATCCCATTCTGTACTGAGATTAGGCACTAATACTATCGTACATAAATAATCACCGTTCTTGACCGCAGCAATTTCAGACTGTCGCACCATTTGTCTTTGTTGAATTCAAAAGGCTACAAGTGTTGTGACCTATCCCTGATACGCGAGTTTTAAATTATAGAAGAATTAAGCGCTCTTTTTATTAGTTGACCAATAGGCGTGAGTATTCGTCGGAGATTAAAGGGGCATCTCAATTAGTTTATTCAATGAAGTAAGTACAAATATTGTCAGAATGCAGGTGTTTCCGCCTAAAAAGAGTTTACGCGTGAAAGGTTTAAACCGCCATGTAATTTTCCTCCTCCCAGAAATTCCAGTGGTGGGTTTTGGTCCTTAACATAGTTAGTAGAGCATGTACTAATCGTTTTTGAATTCTTATTTGCGAGTAGCGAATGATATTAATAGGTTACGTTATAGTTTATTGTCGCAATCATTATTTTTATCGCTTATGGATCGTCTGAAATGTCAGTTGGTTTGTGCACTCTAGTTTCGTTATCGGAGTCCTTCTTTCATGCCGTTTGAGGGTCAGAGAACTTTGCTCTCTTTTGTGTGGTTGATTGAGATCGGCGTTACTCTAGTTTAATCTTGAAGGTCTCGAAAAGTATTAATATATATTATATATATATATATATATATATATATATATATATATATATATATATATATATATATATATATATATATATATATATATACGTTGTCCTACACTCATAGTTTTACGAATCTGTTGTTAGGCAGTGGATTACTTAAGTGTGGGCGAGATGCGATTGTTTTATCACTATTTTTTCGTGGTTTGGGCGACTTCTCTTCATTTTTTGTGTTTATTAAACGTATTTTTAAGGAGGAAGTAGTGGACAGGTCTTGGTTTGGTTGCATGTTTTGATTTAAATCTTTTTGAAGGAAGAAACGCTGCATATGTTTAATCAATGACTGGTCGGTAGTGATCCTCCTGTAAAACGGCATATACATATCGATAAAATGCGTTAAAGTATTTCTTTTCTCCTTATATTATCTTATTGCGAACATTTCTTCATTTATATCAAAATATTGATAGAGAATTGTGACGAAGTATGAGGGGAATGCGGAAAATATTTTAACGCAAACTAATCATATGATTAGTGGTAAAGGGTTGTAACGTTTTGTAAACACGGACGCCAATCTACCTGTACTATCTACACATAAGTAGTAAAGGGTACCGATTTTTTTTGCTTTTACACCTCTTGATATTCAAGCCAAATCTTTGTATCTTGATATGAAAATATATCTGCGTTTTCCTCCATTATTTTTTCAAGTATTTTATGGATCTGTAATGGTAAACATGGGTCAAACGATAAACATTTGACATTATTTATTGATAATGGAAATAATTACGTATGAAAATGATTACAGGCTCACTTTCTCCCTAAAGAATTGATATATAATGTTTATGATACCAAATAAGTTCAAAATATCAGTTAGAACCTTTCTCAAGCTTGCGATACATCTTGGTTTTCGTCGTATATTATAATCCTGAATATTTCAACTTATGTGTGACATCCGTGGTAACATTTCCTTATTTCGGGTCATTTTATTACTTAGCCCTTGATATCTGGTAACGCAGGCTACATGAGCAATTTGCTTATTGTTCTCGTATCCCGCAATAATGGTTCCCAATATTGCCATACATCCACTTCTGTCATTGCTCTTAATTTTTTACTACTACTCCTTGGCGTTTTTTACCCGCGATTAATGAAATTGACGAAAAAAGAGTTCCCAGAAGAAGTAAGATTTTGGCGCAGCCAGTTCTCAGTGTGTGACTAGGCAATTGAAGCAATCAGGCAAGCCCATTGGGTCATATCCATTTGCTAGTTTCGTCATGCGAAAGCGTCCGTTAATCAGTCAGTGCTGGATGGACTATCATGTTCCCTGGCCTCTTGAAATGCTTCGTGACATTTTCTCTACTCTTATCCCTTACTTGCACTTCTAGACTTTTATGACTTCGTTAAACCTTTTAGTTAAATTTGCGCACAGATACTCAAGGAATGACTTTACAAAATTTTCTGCTCCTGTGCGGAGCCTTTTAACACACTTTCACCCTTGATGACCACCATTCCTGTAGAAACTGATACATTTTATCGTGGACCCGAAGTGTTCACTGAGACGCGAGCTTGTATAACACATTGCTCGCATTCTGTGTGGTGCATATAACGGGAATAAGATATCTCTCTGGAAGCTGCATTTACACGGGGTATAAAAATTACTTACCATGTTATATGCTGATTTTGTATTTTAGAAAAGAAAGGAAATTGTATTCAGTACTGCTATTTCTAGGTCCCTATTCTCCACCTTAACAGGCCCCGATCTTCGTCCAAGATAGTCTTAGGATTAATAGGCGCTCAAGTTTCTTACCATTGAAAATGTCGGCCGGGACGACCGGCAAAGTTCTCTTAAGTTACATGTCGATCGACCGTCATTCTTGATAGAATGATGATGCCCAGTTAGACGTTGGCGACCTTATTTTGGATGTCCAGACTGGGAAAGTAGCAATTCATAAGGATTGGTTTAGTCATCAGCGGGAGCTGAAGAGCACATCGGTACTTGATAGTTGGGAGAAGAAGTTAACAAGAGTCTCCCGTTTTATATATAGCGGGTTATGAAGGGTAGAAGTTTTAGGGGAGGTGGCCGTCAGCTAAGGTAATTTGCGCCATTAGGGATGGACAGGAAAGGATGAAGGGTTGAGGGAAATCCGGCGTCGGCATTTGGCCTACCTTTATCGAAAGGCACCAATGGGTCCGCAGTTTAACGTCCCATCTGACGGACGTCGTACTTACTCAAAGTTCTCTACACAAAGCATCTCAGATAGGGATCAGGATACCACTGAACAATATCCGTCGTCTCCAGGATTCGAACCCGGGTCCTCTCGGTGGGAAGCCAGTGCGTTAGCCACCGCAACATCCCAATCCCCGCGGGTTATTGATATGTATATAATGGCAATGATGTAGGTAGAGAAATCACCGTTTAAAAAGCAGCTTGTAGCTAACCTGAAAATGTAAGGTCCCTCGGACCGATTGTTAATTATGATTCGGAGACATGGACAGAGATTTGGATTAAAAGTGCAAAGGAGAGTTCGTAGGCACCTAGATGAAAATGATAAATGCAGCGCATGGCTGGATTTCGTCATTGGGTAACAAGAAGCAATTAGACTTGTGAAACCTCATAGAATAGAGTGGTTGGTCATGCTGGGAGCAAGGTGGAAGGTCGAATGTATACAAGAATGTTGAGACACATGCTTGACTATACGAACAATAAGAAGGGGCAGGCTAAAGCTTAGTTAGCTGTATGTTGTCCCTAACATACCGCGGATAAAGAAAATTTAAGGATAGAGGTGTAGAGTTACATATGAAGAACATTGGAGGCTAATAGTGGAGGTCAAGGTCCACCAAGAGCCCTAGCACCACGGAGAGGGAGAAAGGGTGTAATCGTGCCACAAAATTATGATTCCATTGAAATCACTGTAAATCATTTAATCTCATAGCTGTCACATTTTTATTTTGCCAAATTATGTCTCTTCCTGGTCTCCTCATATTTCTATCATTTCTTTTACGTTTGTCGTTAACGAATTCACTTTGCCATCTGAATTACAAACGATCAGTTAGGGTTACCCAATGATAAGTCGCCATCATTCCAAGAATGAGTTAATGGCTAAGTTGTACGAATACTTTATTTGTTACCAGTTTGATATCACATAGCTGATCGTTAGTTTTTTGTTCTTCCAAGGCGCAGGGTACTTTCTCAGGACAAGAACGCGGGAGAAAGTAAACTGAAGAATGGAAATATTGATTGGATTTTGACATTCTTTTACTTTTTGGAGAAACTACGGATATAGTCGTATGGGGTCACGATGTTTTAACGTCCCATATGTTGGGCTGCACTCAGGAGTGGAAACTGATATTTTTTTTCCTTTTTGGCAGCCGTCTCGACAATACCGTGAGCTTCCACCGCAACGTACCCCCTTTCATCGCCATTATGGTGTACATGAATGTGTTTTTTTTGTTAACCTCTGCAGGTGGGCGTGTGTGTGCCACGGATAAGTCGCGTTGCGTGAAATGGGTTGTTCTCGTGCTGATGGGGTGACCTTTACGGATGGTCGTCTCCTCCGGTTGCGAGACAGGGATGGGCGGGCGAGAGAAATAGAGGGTGGGAGGACGTTGGCGTGGCTTCATGTGAAGGCGCAGAGCATTGAGGGGAGGAGGGCTTGTCCGGAGGGGAAGTGGCTGGAGGCGAACGTCGAAGTCTCTGGAAGTTACTCGTTCCGTTCGTGGCGTGGGAGGAAGGGAGGCTCGATTTTCTTTCTCCTATCGTGCTACTCCATCTTATAGAGGTGGGATAGATATGCAATAATATATATATATATAAAAGGTATATATATATATATATATATATATATAAAAGGTATATATATATATATATATATATATATATAAAAGGTATATATATATATATATATATATATATATACCTTATATCTATTTCCATTTGAATTAGTATACATATTTATTTATATATACCTAGGCATGTAAGAGGTTTATATTGGGGTTTGGAAAGCGTGGAGTCTCCTTGCCTTTTACGTAATGAAGCTATTGCCAATGTTTCTCGTTAGGAAACGGTTTCCTACTTCTCATGACCCTTCCTCGCTCGCTCTTTGTGTTTCGGTGAGACTTCAGTGTGTGATTCAACCGACGAGCGGTTGCCAGGAAGTTGGCGGCGCCGAGGTTTCCTTTTTCATTCCTTCCGCCGCTTCATTTTTTATGTTGCCTTACAAATACGGAACTTCGCTCGCGGATAAACTTCTGAATCAAAAGGGCAATTATACTAAATGAACAATAGGTAACTTATCAAGTCCCGAGTAGAGCATACGTATATTCTCAACTAGCCGAATGGGATTATGATTCATGGCGAGTCGTCTAATTAAAGCTTCCCTTTCCGTCGACGACGTTGAAATTTTCATTAAGTGAAGGTGTTCGTATTTTTTCTACTATTCCTTACCATAAACTATATTGCTGTCCAAGCTATGTTATCCCAAAAAAATGAGTTTTTGTAAATTTTTTACTCGCTTGCAAATTCGTAATTCACCTGCTTTTGCGAACCCACTCGTCATAGGGGGACGTTTCCTGAGTGGCATGAGGTTGTCCACGTAAGAGAAGGGGAAAAGTTTAATATAGTTTTACTGATTTAGACGAAAAAAAATATGTTGAGAGTAGCTAGTAATTGGTCTAAATACCAAAAATAGATGAGGGATTCAAACGGTGTCCCATGAGAGCAAATGGTATGCCTTCTGCCAACTATCTTGCGCGTAATTTATATTAATGGCCAGTTTTTTTTCAGCGTTGTTCTCTTCAGTATTGCCCCATGACTACCGTCTTTTGTTTTTAATCTAGTTCTTCGTGTATGACGCATAGGCAAACTACTTCAATGCTCCATAAATTTATCCCATGGCTATTCTTTGTAGTTTAGAGATTGCTGATGACTATATGGTTCCCCGTGTTTACTTCGTATAGTGTTTCTCGCGGGATTTGAAATATGGAATTTGGTCCGAACTGGTGATTTCAACAGGCGGATATGGTGGCAACCTCCGTTAAAATGTGAGAGTCTGGTGTTATATTTTTGTGGGAAAAACGTTTAGTCTTTATTATACAATAGGTGTCTATGGAGCTAGAGTTAGCTTAAAAGTATTATAGCCAAGTTTGAGTTCTGTAAATAGCCCTCATACGAGACATATGTAACTAATGCGCAGCAGTTTGCAATAAGGTACCTTAATGGCCCAATTATCATAATTCAAATTTGTGTAGATGTGCCATCACATAGTAACAAAATCAAGACCCCTCGCGGTTGGAAAGAGGTTTTTTACGGGAGTTGAGGGCACATGTAATACAAGAATATCTCATGTAAAGACGGGTAAAAGATTAGGTAGTAAGACCTATCTGCATCAACTACCTATCAGGAGACAAAAGAGTTAACAAGGTCGGTTGGTTGTCTCTGGTAGGGAATAAGGAAGTGAACGTCATATTGATCATTTGCATCGTAGATAAATGCGTAGTCAGTGACGCAATACTTATTGTTTTATGAAGTGTTTTTTTATCTAATGAATATATTTCTGTGTGATATGCCTGTCTTTCTAGCTCCGTGCAAGGTAAATTATTATTCGCTGAAGTGATTTCCGTCCTGCATAATCATTATTTTTGACTTAACCTCAATAATTATTTTTGGAAAATATCTTCCCGCATAGTGTGAAACTCATTTTAATATTTTCTATTCCTAATTTAAAATGTGTCATGACAATTGTTGTATTAAATTATAAAAATTTGTGATATGCGCGAGTGAAATATCTGATACCGGTGTCTTCTTATCTCAGAGTGAGTGATATTGCTGCCTAAGGGCTTACTATGGAATCATAAGCAAAAAATAAAATATCCTTGCAGTGCAGAAACATATCATAGCAGTTGAGATCAGTTCTGTTTGCCCTTCTTTTCGAGTGTGCCCGGACCTTAGCGGAGCTTTTAAACTCTCGATTTCAGAGCAATAAGCATTGACGACTTTGCTTAGAAGAGCATTATAGTATGAGTGAGCACGTCAAACAATCAGTGAAGAGCGAACGTCCTGAGAGCACGCTTATCATTTAGGTCCAACATGCATAATGCAAACCTAATAACCCTTGTATTAATGGGCCTCGGTGGAGATTTCATGTAAATCATTCATATTCTCAGCCTTTTCAAACGTTCCTTTTATTTGGAGACTTTGGTTGCACGTTATTGAGTAATGCACCAGGTTCGCTTAGCGACCGATGAAATCCCAGGCGAAGTACTTGGATCGGAGAGGGATGCATCCCGTGATTGAGACGAGCTTTCTCCAACTTTTATTTCCCACTGTTCTTGTCAGTGCTGTCTGAACAATGGCCCCTTCGAGAAAACGTTCCACTTTCTACAGAAGCAGCCGCATGTCTCATTCCTTCGTTTTCCTCCTCGAACACCTCAAGAGAAGTCGTAGAATGGAGCGTAGCACTTTTTGGCAAACTCCCTCTCAGGATTCGATTGTGACGCCCTTTTCTTCTGCCATTCCTCTGTTTTTGTTTTCTTGGTGCGATATCTATCCCGCCTCAAAATGGGTCGGTGACTCCACAAAAAACAACGCTTTGCTATTGAAGCTCAATACACAACTTCGATTTTTAATTCAACTATACTTTACAATTTCAGGCTTTAATTAGTGGAATTGTTTCATGTCCATATTAAATGAGTTTGTTAATTCAAATGACTGAATCTAAGCTTATTAACGAGACACATTTTATGATATAACATTTCCTCCCGAAAATACCTAGTGTTTTTATATTTTCCAAAAGGTAATTTAGTCGGATACTTCGTTGTCGTCGTCATCCTCGTCTTTGGCAGTTTGTTTCATCGGTACTCTATTACCCTTTTTTGAAAAGCTAACTTATCATACTTTCTTGCTTTCATAACTCATTCTACTGTATGTATTGTCGCGTAATGCATTATCGTGCTCATCAGTCTTGTCCATTATTGCTCTTCCTTTCTTATCTCAAAAGTTATAAATCATAATTTTACAATAAAGAATGATAAGTACATAACTGCAAGGTGAAATAAATCTCATGGTAAGATTTAGCTTCGTCATCTCCTCTCGTAATTTATTATAGGAAAAGATAAAATTTGCATGATTTTTTATTCGTTATCCGATTATATGTGAGGTTAATTTGCGAATCGCATTCAGGAGGTTGGGAAGGTAATACCTTAGATCAACCTCCAAAGAGTGGCATGTTAAATGGTAGGCTATCTGTAAGGAAAAAATTACCTTTAGTTTCTTAAGATTCATAGATATCGACAGCCTTCTTCCCATCCTATACGCTGTCAGCGACTGCGGGTGGTAGGTAAAAATATTCCCTGCGTTTCAAGATATTGACACTTAGGGTAGGAAAGGGATTGCTGCGAAAAAGTTGACAGAGTAGGGAAAAATGTTTTTCATGAGAGAGTTCTTTTCGATTGAAGAAGTTCATGGTTACAATAAGAGTCGGTCGTGCAGGTTTTTTTAAAGCATGAGGACCGCAGATTCAAACTTATTAGGTGGACTCCGGGTTAATAAGTGAGGATGTTGCCCCGTTGTCGCCGAGACATGGAAAAACCAATCGTTTGTGTGGTTTCCTGGTGTTAACATATTTTTTCCAAAGCCGCGGTAATTGCCATGAGCGAACGTTTTGATATTCTTTAAGAAAGGAAACGTTTTCCGATGTAAGGGGTGGCACGTGTAGTAACAATGCCAACCAATATTCAACCAACGTCTTACAACTTTGTGAAGGCAAAGGATGCGGATATCGGCCTTCATTTCGTCATCTTCTCTCCATCTCTCCCAATATGCGCGGGATAAATCGGCTTTCCTTTCTTTTTTTCGCGCGCCCTTGCAGATAGACAAAAGGTGCTTTTTCCTCCTTTTCGGTTTCGAGCCAGCAAGAGTTGGCAGTTTCCAGGTCTGGAAATGGACTCAGGGAGTGTCGTGTGACCTGACCTTAATTCGCCTTTTCAGGAGAGATACATGCATGTGTCTGCATGCAATCGGCGGCGGAGGAGGAAATGCTTTCCATTCGCTTCGACCGCGGGAAGTCCTGGGAGAGCCTCCGCTCTCTGATGAAAAAAAATGGACCGGTAGTGAGGAAGATGGACATTATTTTGTTTCGAAAATCACTCGACTCATCGACTTGCCTGAAGGAATTGCAAAACGGACTCGTATTGCTTGTAAAACTGGTTGGTTGGATTAGGATATTATCATTTGTTAACTTTTCAAATGCAATGGCAACTCTGAACACAGCAGTCTCTATAATGATCTTGAAATTTGACTGATAAAGTATCTACATCGTACATTGCGTATGTCAAGTGTAAATTTCCCTTGGAGTCGTGCGTCTTCTTCAAGCACTTGGAGGATAATTTTTGATTGCGTGCGCCGCTGGTCGTAATGACTATCATTTGGATAACGACAGAAGCGGATCAAGATGAAACCCCATACGTCTGGATCGTTTCTTTTCTCGCATCTGATGCGACGTTGCCATTCTCCTCCGTTGTGGAAAGTTGTTTTCTCTGCATATATTGGGGAAATGATCGTTCTGGCACAAGTTGTGACCGTACAATTCAATCCAATACCTGCTGAAGTACTCGAGATTGAGAGGTACTTATTGCATAGACGAACTATGCGTATATGCTGCTCGTATGCTTAACTTTCATGCAGAGGTGTATTTTGAGCAATGGCTGAAAGAGACATACTTGATAGCTCCTGGATATTTTAGAAACAATCTTTGAGATGCACGATTGTCATCTTTAATGGCCAATAACTTGTTAGAAGCATAAAAGTAGGTACGTTTGAAATCATGCTTCGATCATGGCTATTAACGATGGACTTTGGGAAGGAGAAGCTGATCACTGACCGTTTAATGTAATTCATAGTAGATTGATAAGTTGCAAGGTTTCATGGCTATTTTAATATTAGACCGTAAATGTACGTTTTATATCATAATTTTTATATTATAAACATAAATACCACCAAAACCAGACGATTAATTATCTGCTCAGTAAAATATTTTAAGCTCTCTATTAGCGCAGTGATGATTATGGGGATCCATGATTAATGAAAAACATCTTTTTTGCCTAAAAACAGCGCAGACTCTTGTTTGAATTTGAGGTAATAACTCCAAAAAACTATTTGTCCCACCATTGCAACGGATTAAATGTAACTATGGGTTTATGCTTTAGTGGTTCGGGTAATTGAGTTTTATGTGCAGTAGTTGTTGAGATCATTCCGCGTTGTGAACACAGTCATCAATGGTGGTTGAATAACCATTGCAGAGGAGGGATCGGAATTCTCGAACTTCGGATTATCCGCTATTCACCGGACTAACTGGACACAGAATTTTGGAAATGACCGCCAAATGCAGCGATTGGAGCCATGCAAAGAAAGTATCGGCGGATATTTCGTCATGGTAGCATCGTCTCTTGTTGGCTATAACATAAAAAGCACTCGTGCAGGTTTTTCTGGATGTTTTGGTGACCATTCAAAACAAAAGAGATATTTACTAAATGTGAAATAATGTGAGGGGAAGATTATACATAATTCCGGGCGCCCTTTCCTTTCCCGGGTTTGCAAAATTAAAGAAGTCTAAAGATGAGTTATTTCGAAGAGCTCACTCCCTTTTACTAATTTCTTTTCCCCTCTCCTTGTACACGTCTTTCGCCTCTGCCACATCCACGCACTGTTTCACAGTTGTTTTACTGTTCCTTATACTCGTACTTCTAATACGCCCCATATCTATTCATGATTTTTTGGTGTACCCATTCCTCTCAAACCAACCAACTGTTTTTTTCTAATTTCTGTTTATTGACTCGAATTTTATCCACTCTCTCAACGTGACCATAGCAAATTAGCATACTTATATCATATTCTTCGATAGATATAGGTGGATCAAGACTGCATCATTTCGCAAAGCCCTCATCCCTAAACATCTTTCTTCTATTTTTACCATAAGCACTCCTCAAGTTCCCCATGCCCATTGCATTTCGTCGAAATCAACTTCGTAGGGTAAGAGAAATGAGGCAGAGAAGGAAGAGACAAGGAAGAGAAATTAGGCAGAAGAGTAGTTTAAGGTCCGAAGTCTTTATTGAAACGATCAAGAACATTACTTTTATGCCCTGTCTTCCTTTTCTATCATCTCAATGCCGTTGCTGAAAGGGTAGGGTACTTGATTTCCTCTTTTGAATTGGGAAAAGAGTATTAATTGCCAGCGCATATTTTTTTGTATATTCGTACAATGTTCACGGTTTCATGCCGCATATTTTTCGTCCGCTAAAGCTTTCACACCTTTGCGAATTTTAATGCAGAATCTGTCTGTTATTGCCGTGAAATTCATTAGGAATCGTTCATTTGATTAAAATAACTCCCAAAACGTAAGGCCATAAACCTCTTCCCATTAATTACTGTCGCGCCTCGAAAATTTACAGCAGTTTCTCTCCTCAGTAGTCCTCCGTAGAAATATTCTCAGCGTCGGACTAGCGTTCTCATTCGCGCCGACTCGTGATGAATTTGCAGCAAGCGAGTAGTAATTATAAAGTATAAATGTATTCGAAATCTTTGGGTTGAAAGCTAAGGTAAATGATGTCGACAGGTTCAGTTGTTGCATCTTTAGCTCGTCTAATAATGGCCGGTCGTTCTCTTCGTGCAGTTGGTGAATTCCCGTGAGTTTAAGCACCCTCCAACGTCGAGTGTTCTACGTGGCACAGGCAAACAGTCGGCCAGCTCAATCGGAACCGTGAGCACTACGAACCATCATCCACCCTGTGTCAACCAGCGTGAATAACGGGATTTGGACAAAGGCGCTCGCCCATTCCACGCTGGCGCGCGCCTCGGGTTCCAACTGTTGTGCGTTACGTTTCCGTACAAACAGGTGTGAGAGGTGGTGCCTACGCACCCATCACAATTAATTGTATCAGTTTCCCATTCGTTACGAATTACGATTATTACGGTAATACAGACCGAGGTTAAACTTCGAAAATTGAGATTTTTCGCCTGTTTTCACCGTCCTTGTCGGCGAAAGGTGAACACGTCCGTCGAAAAAGCAGGATTTTGGTGATGTCTATTATGAAAAACATCGATACACCATCGTTTGATATTTATGCAATCCATTACCATTTAAAGTATCCTAAGGTAACCATAACTTTTCTAATAGCAAAGGCGTCGTGATGGATATTTCTGGACTATTTTTCTCACGGATCGTATTTTATTGCCTATAATATTTCGATTTCACTGCCTTCGTTGACATTTGGAAGATATTCATCCTCGGACATCTCTCGGCGATTCTTTACATGCTTAAACCATCGCTCTCCATCTCATTCCTCAAGTCTTGTAGGAAAAATGGGATTATTTGTTTAGGGTACTTCGCAGTATTCAATCATTCTGCAGTGTATGTCATTTGAAGGATTGAATATCGAAGAGGGGCTTATTGTAATGTAGATGTTAGCTTTTGTTTTTTAGGGGAGGTAAGGGAATTGTCGCCGTACTGAATGGCAGCTTGTATCCATCCAAAACCGACCTTAACCAGTAGATTAGCGATTGTAATAATTGGTTTGGTTGTTAATGCACTGCCTCCCCAACTTGATGGCTCGGAGTCTGATATCCTGTGATGGAGTATTTTCTGTTTTATTACGATCCCCACTTGGTTTGGCACCTCAGTACCCGTCCGCCGGACGACACGTTAGACAGTGGACAACGACTCCTTTCGCTGAAGAGTAGATTAATACTAGCACCGTCTTCTTTACTCCCTTTCCGTTTCCTTAAACTCATTCAAGTCATTGAGAGACTCCTGATGACCCAAATAAAACCTAAGAATTACTATTATTACTTAAAAATGGAGGTTAAATTGAAGAATTATACTGAACAACTGCCATTCCAGTTGTCCACTGAGTGTTTTACAGAACTTATGCTAGTTACTTAAGGGGGGAGAGTTATCATTAAATTTTACGTTTTCTGATAGAAAAATAATCGTTGTCGTTGCATCCATTTTGGAACGATCCCTAAGTTTGATGCCGCCGTAAATTAATAATTTTCGTGGCCCAAAATACGGAGTAATCCGATGCGTCGATCCATTTTTTTCCCATGTTAATCCAACCAAATCGGTCGCTTCCGCGAACATGCTTGCGTTCCCGGTGTTCTCTTCGGCGCACTCGACGCTCTCCTCTTTCCTACCTGTGCCCTCTCCCCTCTTCCCCCTCCCTCCCCTCTCAATCCCTATATCAGCAGCCATCCGGGAGAGAGAGAGAGAGGGAGGGTGGGAGAGGGTTGTGGGTGGGCGGAGGTGTGAGGGGGATGGGTGAAGGGCCGGATACCGCGCCCCACCCTTACTTCCGGTTAAGACCTGCCGGTTCGGCCGCTGCATTCACGTTAGGTTCTACCCGTTCGTGATTTCTCTCCGTGGATTTCTTACGTCCGGGCACAGACGGTGAATGTATAAAGGAGTGTTGCAGCCTCATTCACCCGGTTCGCTCGTGGGACGCAATAACTGTCGGTGGAATCGGGAGGGAAGGGTATTAAAAAGATAGCATCCAGCCATGTCTTAGTTGATATCTTCCCTTTTTTTCCTCCTCGCCGTCCTCTCCGTTTGAATTCCTTAAGCACTCTTTTCCTGACATCCAGTGCGTGCACGCTTCAAACGTATTTTTTTCCCAAGGGCGAATTCAAGGCGTCTCAATTCAAAGGAATTCAAGAATAAGATAATTATGTAGTTACAGATGGTAGTTATCCCCTTCCCCCTAGAATTTCCGAAAACTCTCGGATTACTCTTAAAGCTCTAATGGACGTCAATACTGCTATCATTTTTAAGGAATTTCATTACTTTTATTTGTTCTTCAATTCTGAAAATTGGTAGGCTGCAGGCCTCTGTTCCTTCCTATCCATTGCTAATGCCGTTATGCCCCGATGGCTGTCACGTCTTTGCGTTAAGTTCCGTAATTATTTTCAAGTTGTATGGATAGAATTACTTCACAATTATTATTATTATTATTCGGTTAAATGTGTATGGGAGCAGAGAAGTATTATTAAAAAAAGATGGCCGTAATCCTTATGCTTGCATAACTACATCATTTCCCTTTTTAAAAACATACTATTTTTATCAAATCACAAACTATGCACGCTGTTTACCATCATTGTACATTTCCTGTGCATGATTAAAAATTAAAATAAACGAGAAAGTTATAGATGCCTAATTTCTATAAATGAACATTTCCCCGCCTGGACGAAGCCTGTGCCCATCAGTGACCTTCTAATTGTAGTGAATGGCTACCGAGTTGCAGAGAGGGGTTGGATACGACGGAATAGGGCCGGCTCCATCCCCCTTCCCTCTCATCCGGGCAAGGCTAAATGACCGTTATGCCACCCATTAATTAGCGTCCTGTGCCGTTTTGCTTATTTATGTAGGGAAAAACACGTTGATCCTTCATGATTCGCGGCTACTTTGCCAGTGTCGAGGAGAGTCGTATGCCATTTCGTTAGCTGAATGACACTCCCTGGAATTTCTGATACCATATAACTTCATAATATCTTTCCCCTTTTCTTCAGTCAATCAGTTATCGAATTTCACCGTCCCAATGAACTTCATCCTCGTATTTGATGCTTTCTCATGCTCTGAGAGACGAGTTTGGGTTTATTGCCTCACTTTGGCCGAGGTGGCGACGGACGTTAATTTATACGACTTTATTCGGCAATTGGCGTCTAGACTTCCTCAGCTGGCATGCTTGGCGGGATGCATAATGACTGCCAAAAAGGTTATATGTATATTTTTTCGATCTCCACAAAAATAGAACAATCGTATTTATGAAATTGCTGGAGAAACTTTTCCCATCATTGTGATGAGACTTGCTGCAGTGCGATTTTTACTCATTTTCGATTGTCATGAAATTCCGATTGCGGATGTGCCGATCACAAAATATCATCGAAATTGCAACCGAGCGATTGCATAACATTTTGTGTTCGGAGCGAAGTCTTTCGTGATCCATTCATATCGCATTCATCATAAATTTACGGTTGATGGCGTTCGCGATATGCCTCAAGTTGTTACTTAACGGACCGATGTTTTGCTTCGTTGGCAATGCACCCTTCTGAGTAACCAAATTTGTTTCAAATCCAGCCTTTTTCACGGTTATTTTTTCTTTCCTCGAGTATTTCTGTGTAACTAGCACGCAGAGCTCTTGTGTCACATGACCACTGGATCGCCTAAAGGAGAAGTGCCATTGCTCGGTATTATTCTCTTATATCTAAGTGATTGAACGTTAGTCGAAAATTCCAGGTTTGACTGGAAATGGGTGACCTTTTGAGCATTGTGAAGTAAAGGCTTTAGGTAAACAGGAAACTATTAATCTAAAACGCTTTCATATGGCTCAAATCTTATTTCGGTAATACAATTTTTGATTTTCACCAAAAATACTTGGTTTGGTCTCGCTCGAGTTAAAGGCTCAACCAAATTGTAAGTGCATTACCTCAGATGATTATATTAATATTTAGGCGTCCCAATTATGTGAAATGTCAAGGAATATGTGACAATGGTGACAGCAGGAGCGATACATTTCGTGTTATGGTATCAAGAACAATTTGCAATTTCAAGGATAAGATCAAAGACTATTCCTGCTCATAGAAATATCGTCGAGAAGAGGAAATAGAAAGACCAGCGGACATTTGTCGTTTAATAAAGCTTCTGACAACGTGGATTTGCACATAATGCTTCGACAATAAATTGGAAAAAACAACGCTTAGTGCCCACGTTAATGGTTTTACAGGCTTCATTGATTAGATGTAATGAAAACAGAAAGCCTTCATCAGAGAAAAAGAGTAAGGTGCGAATTCCGAGAAATTGCGGGAGATGCCGCGACAGTAACCTTTAACGGAATCATCCGCAATATGTGCATTACAATGCAACAAATTCAAAGTGCAATTCAAGTTACTAAGGCGAATGATTTTTGCATTCTGAATTGTTTGCATTGTAACTAGTAAGGTTTGGTTTCTCATTATCGTCATTGATATTTAATCCTCTATTTGAAAGGACAATTAACGAGATAAAGTAAAAGGTGATTACGAATATTTAGCCAAGGATATCGCATGCTGCCATTAGCGGACGACGTTTTCGTACTTGCTGAGAAGGAAGATGGCCTTTCAAGGTTATTATTGCGTCTGGAGAAGTGGAGGAAAAAGTGCAATTTCAAGATAGACAAGATTAAACCAAGGTAAAATGGTCTGCATTCAACGCGAGGAAGATAATTTTTAATGAGTCTTGGCGAAGACACCCTTGAAAAAGTGGAAGGGCTTTGAAGGGAGGCAATCATATGTATAGGCAATAAGGATATCAACGATGGGAAGAAGCAAGAGGGAAGCACAATACGGATAAACGAAGGAAGAGAAGGTTTTCCATAGAACGACACATAGTACCAGCCTAGACATGAGTAAGCAGTTCATCAAATACTAATATTTCGTTAACCCTATTTTTTCTACTGGTTTGAGACATGGACTGCGGCAGCTGAAGAGAAACTAAAATATAGAAAACAATAGAGAAGTAATAAAAATGAAGTGGATTGGCAGATTAATAATTGAAGAAGTACTTTCAAAGGAGGCAAAAGACTTTCATAGGAGACAAAAGAAACCTTCGGAGGGCACAAAAATGCATGAATATTGATTTAACACCATGATACACTGTAGATAATTATGGAAAAAAGGGAAGAACCACGAAAACCAAAAAGATTCGAAGGCAGTAGAATAGCTTGGAAAGCTGCAACAATCTTCTCTGTAGATTGATGACTCATGATGATGATAAGCATTGAGATGTAATGTAACACATGACGATATTCCTAGATATCTCATTCTCCCTCTTTATACCATCGTCGGCGTAGTACGCTCTTAGCCTCACTACCCAAGATCTCAGATGGACGATGGATTACATGCATACCCTTCTGTGCCTTCTTGTTCCCATAACCATCTTCTCAGGAATGTGAGACTCAGTGCGGGCGGCGAGTCGGGTGAAGGAACTTGACGTCCAAGCATGCCCTCGCGCTTACCTGCCCCAGATTATAAACACCCGTACGAAAGATATCTTTTGAACATTGTGCAAGCCTCTAGTGTTATTAGGTAGTTCTGGGATTTACATGATGTGACTGAAAGACCATACGCAACAAATCTGCAAATATGTTCTTTTCTGGATAACTGCCTCAGAATTCCCTCTTCTGGATAAAGACCCTATTTTTATAGTCCGTCCCTCATTCTACGTGAAAGTTTACCCTGTCGATGCTCATTTGTTTCAATATTTCTCATTTGCTTCGGTCCTGCTAGTTGACGAGATAGTATTTACGTTTAGTCGCAAAGCATTTGATCTACCTTTAATCAAGTATATGTTTTTGGTCATGTATATATTGCCGTCATTGTTCTGTGCCTTGCATAATTCTGTTGAAAAAAATTGATTATCTAAGAGGAGTTCTTGACTTAAAATGTTATTGAGTGACCTTAATAAAAACTGTGCTAACATTAACAGGAAGGCGTCTAATAGGTAAAATGGTTTCGTCGGAGAGAGGACATATTAATATCGTGATGCTATTTATCTGGAAGGTGGAAGGGAAATATTGAATGTTTATTTTTATTTCCAGTTGGAACGTTAAGCATCTCCTATAGCATACAAAATATCAACTGCGGAAGTTATGATAAAGCTTTACCCCAGGCCCCGTAAATAAGTTTAGTTCAAAAGGTCCAATTCTGTATTATTTGGAACTTTTATTACTGATATTGACGGATTGCAGTTTTATCTGAAATATCTCCTTTAGCTTTCACTCATTTGCCGGTATTCGTGTGTAGCCAAATGTTATCTTGGTACCACTCACGTGTAGATAAATGTCATGTAAATGAGAAGCTATTAGTATGTAAGTTCACTTTTTGTGGTCGTAAGCAACTGTAATCACACGATGTAGGAGATGCTCTTTATTAATCCCTCGGTCACTGCCTGTTTCATTAATGGACGGTACGAAGTCAATGAATGCATATATTCGAATTGGCTTATCGACACTGTTGTTATTTTAGATATTCATAGATTTAAGCATGTCAGATAATCCTTCTTCTGGCAGGAGGAAAATAAAAGTGACATTTTACCCTCATTGGCATACATCATTAATGTCAAGGTTCGTGGAACAAACATCTGACAAAAATATTTTGTCCCGTTTCTCATAACTCCGCAGTAATGTTTTGGGTTCTCTGAACTCAGTTAGTCTCTTTAGAAGATTGGCATTTTAATGGGTCGCCCTTTTAGCCAGAGTCAAATCCCAGCTCCGCGGTAGAAAGCAGGTGCAAGGCACGTCATATCCGCGGTGGAATATGCGCTTGGGGAGATTCGTGCTGCAGGGTTGCTGAACATTCGATGGAAATTTCGTGTTTCTTGCTACCCTATTGTTCAGTTGACCACTTCTTTTGTCCACTACTTATGTCCACTAACGAGCTGTTGGTTCCAACTAAAACGAATTTTCCTTGGAAAGCTGCAATGAACAACCTTATTTACAAATTGAGTAGTTTTAGGCACGATTTGGTGGAGTTTGAACATAATAAAGCAAAGATAGAAGTTGTGACCTGAAGATGATGTAATACACCGAAACTCCGTCATACTATTAAACTTATCTGGTGGAGAATTGTTGCTATCTTTTCTTTATTAGCCTTATTTACATTATTATTAGGTACCCGGAGGTTTTTCTATGCGACCAATAGTATACGTACATCGTGGTCGCAGGGTAAGTGTATAAATCTTGGACAATAAATATAACATCCTTGCGGTAAAATCGATACTGAAATAATGGTAGCTAGATCAGCCATGCATTTTATGAATCGATGTGCTGCGGCATCATTAAATAAGAAGGGGGCTGGGACTTTAACTGGGATTTGAGTCATAGAAGTTATCATGAAAATATTATGAAAATCTGTTGTGAGTAGTGTCGTATTGCGGACAATAAAAAATTGAGTAATCTAACAATATAGTGAGTAGTCTGGGTTGCTAGGGCTTTAGGCCAGTAAAATAGGAACAAATTTAAGTTTCAAATAGTTTGAATAGATAGTAGTTTGGGCAAAATCAGGAATTATCTTTGAAGGGATTTAAAAAAAATGCAATTAAAACATTAAGAGACTATGGAAATGTAAATTAGAGTAGATATGCAGTGTTCACTTTATTTCCAACGTATACGAGAAGTCGCATCTTGTAGTTGAGGACGAGAGCGGGAACAGTTTCCCTCTGGGATTTCACCACTCCCTCATAAAAGTTAGCCAACTTAAACGCTGCGAGAGGAAACCTGAAGATTGCGAGAAGCGAGGAGTCACGTTTCTCATTTGTCAGTCATTTCCTTCCCGGAGAACTCCCTCGACGTTTACCTCTGAATTGGCGATCCCGTGGCGGGTAAAAATAACGGATGTGGTTTCAGCCCTATCTTTTCGGAATCAGGGGCGCGCCTCTATTGCCACGCGGATGAATTTGAATGCGATAGACACCATTCTCACGGGTAACGGGGACCATTTGGGGGGGTTGGGTGGAGGGGGGGTGGGTGGGATGGGAGGACGTCGTCGTCCTTGCACGGATTCAGCGCTGGAATATTAGCTTTTTTCGTAGTGCACCGAAGTGCCCATTTTCCCCGTTGGGCTACTTCCTTAAAACGCGTAGTGGGGGCGTGAAAGACACAGTGAACTTTCGGGAGAATCTCTGGGATTGGGGTACCAGATATCCATAAGCGGTAATGCAGTTTCAAGGAAAGGTTGGCGTCCTTATAAAAAGACCGAAGCAAATGGCTGGCCTATTGTGTAAGGATAGTACGAGAGCACGGTGTCCCGTTGGAATGCTATTATCTCGATCATGAGCGCCTTGCTTATGCTTGCCATGAAAGCAAGTGGAGCATTCTAAATGATTGTGACTGGAAGCAGGCTAGATTAAGTATTTAAAGGAAATGAAGCTAGTTTTTGTCACACTTTTTGAACAAAATGTAAAGAAGGAATTTTAGCATCTTTTATTTCACCGAATTAATCCTTGGATAGGTTCTCAACTTAAGGGATAACTTGAACTCTGTTGAATAACTGATCGTAGCACTTTTCCACTTGATATCAAGTGGAAATTACGATTGGATTGATTATCAAGTGGAAAAGTGCTACCATCAGTTATTCATCATTATGTTCGACTTCCACCACATCACATCTGAAGCTGCTCAATTTGTTGAACTCTGTTCTTCATACATATAATTTGAAATAACCCAGTCCTTCAATATAACCTGTAACAATTCCATCCCAAAATTTTTAGGATTCAGACGAACCCTGGAATTGTAAACGAGATCTTGTGACACGATTAAATGATAGAGGTGATTGTTTTATTATAACTTCCTCGATTTGCGTAGGTATATACTATATATACCGGTCGACATTTTGAGTATCGACTGGAAGGCTGAAAAGCTTGCCAAAATAAGAAGGAAACCATGTAATATTTCCCAGTTAAGCAAGTTTTCTATTTCAGACAAGTGGAAACAATGGGAATTGGCTTAAAAATGTATTGATACAACCAAATAATTCCTTTGCAACCCATGACTGCCCAGAAAAATAAATGATATCATGTAGAAGGAGTTTTGAATCAAAAGTATTGGATTTATTCTAAGTAAATCAAAATGCGACCCAGATTGCTTGATATTTTCGGTTGAAATCCGTTTTTTCAGGCTGGGTGAAGTCTTAATGCATTCGATTCCAATATTTCTAGCAGTAGCAGATTTCGCCTTTGAAGGGGTTAACCATATGGACTAGCTCCATCAATGCTTCGCGGCCTCTCTTTATGTCACTGTCAAGGGCGAATGGTCTAGGCGAATAGCCTTCACCTGAGGTTGAATCTGTAAAATTCACCCTTGATCACGTGAGTACGCCAGCAGGCAGAAACACCAGGTCACTGACTTATGGCGGAATGAGACCCCTAAAATAGCAGAATAAATTTTAACCCCTAAAATAAAGAGTAAATTTTAATGCCGATCTGACTATCCCATTAAATAGAAAGGTCTATCTAGAAGTATTAATGAGTGGGGGACACTAATTAGATTCATTGATTGGTGGTTCCTTGAGGTATGAAACTTGAATTTTTCATTACATCATAACGGAGAAACGTCATCACTAGGTGAACGTCGAAATCGAATTGTTTTATCCGTTACCTTAGGTAGTGAAAAACATTTTTCGTTGATAACAAAAATCTTTCGCCAGACTTTTCATTCGCGTGGTGCGTTGACGAGTCCAGGGAGCGTGATGGCTCGAGCAGGAAAGAAACGTCTGCCAACGGTATCAGCGTTATGTGAGAGGCTTAGTGATACAGTTGTGACCTCTAAAAACGACGAGAACGTTCCCTCGTGCTTTCTTTTGCTCTCATTTCCTCCCTCCGCGCGAAGGAAAAGGAACCAGTTTGGTGGCGGTGCAAAGTTTGAAAATGCAAAAATAAAAGGATGTCGATCATCAAATGCTCAGGACTTCTTACGAAACGGAGTCCACATATTGGTTTGGACGCTTGGGCGGTTCGAATTAAACGTTCGATTGACTTCGTCGTGTGTTCTGTTTCCTTGACGCTAGTCATACCGCGGAAGTGTGAATGGGTCCGAGTTGTTTTAAGGGATTTTCTGAGGAGGAATATTGAGAAAATAACCTATAGTTTTTGCGAGTTACCCTTACTGTTTACAATCAAGTGATTGATTCAGTGAATCGTTGTGTAGGTTTTTGGCTAGATAAAGAAGCAGTCCGAATGAGGACATTCATATAGAACAAACGATTTGGTAAGTATTCATCAAACTAGGTATTGGAAGTTATTTGTTGTACTATTAATATATCTGTTACCCATTTGGGTATTTTACAACCTCATGAGGTGTGCATTCTCTGGATCATCAAGAGCGAGATACTGGGCTCAAGTCGCATTCCTTGTTCTCAGTGAGCTACATGAGTCGATTATTAATATTTTTTAGAATCATTTTTGTCGACTTTTATAAATCTTTGTGGAATTGCTTAAGGTCTAAAAATATGCAGATGGAAGTATTTTATTCCAGAAATGTTATCTCTGACATATCTCTGTGGCATACCGTGTCAAGGTTAGTGATTTTAGTTTCCAAATTATAAAACTCGAGGAATTGCGAGAAAGTTGATTATTGGTAAGGGATAATTGTTGACGTGTTCCTTTGTCCTAAAACTTCCAACCGTTTCCGTTATTCATAATGTCCTTAGCGATTTTTCTGTTAATGAATATTTTTTTCCCCCTAAAATTGGAGTATGGAGTAAGTGAGATAACATATTTGAAATTGCCTCTCGTGCAAAAATCTCTCTGAGGTTCTTGAAGTACGCTTTTCGACTCTATTCCCACTTTTAATTCAATTATATTGACCGGTGGTAGTTGGAGGCAAAAGGGGTTGTCTGGTTTTTCGTGTAACAGGAGTTTATTCATTGCTTTTCACCCATTTGGCATTCATTTTAGCTGCTCGTAGATTATACCTCGGGATAAAGTATGTGTGCAGTTCTTCTGAAGTCCATTGCAAGCACATTTGATGGAATGCCAAATTATAATGGTGAGCATAAAAATGCGAATGAAATGGTTGGATGCGGCAAGATCAGCATGAAGAGAATTGAAAAATTAACATTGCGTACCCTGAAGGGCTCGAAATTTTGATTTGATTTGGCTCTCTTTTTGGTAACATCTTTATGCATATCCCCTGCTAACATAAATCATTTTCTTAAACAAAAAAGATTTTCCCATCTGTCTCAGCTTGATTGCAAGATTCACCTTGGTCCTCTTTCTTCTCATTAAACTCTATTGACAATTACCTGGTTATGCGATCGATCAGTGATGATCAGTCCTGGGATTTAAATTCGTGATTAGTCGGAATTGAAAAGTGGAAGGATTTGAATAACTCTTAAATTCTAGTCCTGCTCTGCTTTTGGAGAAGGATGCATTCACATTTTCTAGTCCTGTTCTGCTTTTGGAGGAGGATCCATTCACATTTCCACGCATCTTACCCTTATCTCCCCTTTACATTCCGTCTAGGCAACGTTCTTGCATGCACAGACATTGGTAAATTGAAGCCCCGTAGCTAGCTGGCGTAGATAGGCAACCACACTGTGTTAGATAGGGTTTTTTGCATTGAAGTGAGACAAGCGGAATTTTTTCCTAGGATATGTCGTTAGTTAGGGCAAAGGAGAATCTATGCAATTGCCACAAGGTCGTGTCGCAGGGGTGTTAGGCACCGGCCGTACACGCAAAATATTTTAGTTTATATATGGATTTGAATATATATTCGCAAAAAAATAAACACGCGTGCACATACACACATATTTGCCAATATAAATAATGCGAGAACTGGCGTATTTGGCTAAATCATTAAATTTTCCTGCTGTAGCTGTTGTACTCTGCGGTCGACATTCGAGATCATTTTGCTTCTTTTAATAACAGTTTGATAGCCGTACGAAGGGTTATCGCCCCTTCATGACGTGGAAATCGAAACCGCTTACCTTAAGACACACGAGTATGCTAAGCTCAAAGCTCGGGTCGCCATACGCTATAGTTGGGGGGAATCACTTTTTTTGTCGACAGTCTACGCAATCTGTATATATACGTATATGCGTACCTACACATAGTAATCCTTCATGTCTTCCTCCTCCGACGTCCTCCTTTCAAGTACCCTCCAAGCGCTCGCGGTTATCTTAAAAACCTCTCTCTCGTGTTGGAAAATTCCGGGAACAGTGAATGCGAGACGAGGCAATGCAGTCAGTATCCGCGGAAGTAAACTGTCGGGCGATCCGTTACCAAATATAACGGATTTCCCGCAGTTTCTCAGAAAAATAAATTGCAGGAAGTCGTGCAGCAACGTTGATACGATGAAGCAATCATGTCCGTGAATTATCAAAAGTCGCCAAGCCGATTATTATCATCATGAGAATAGATCCTGGAAAGTTTTCGGAGCAGCACGTATTTTCCTTTGAAAATTTATGCGATTGGTACCGCACTAGGTCAGTGTACCCTGATTTCTTTTTTATTTGGAAATTTGGAGGAGCCATTTCTTCTCGCTTTGGTCTTAACGGGTGAGTGGCTTGTGAGTGCTGGGTCTCTGTAGTGAGTCGATGTTGCGTAAAAGCCGGTTCCCAGGCTCTTGGGGCGCAATGAGTAGACGACCTAAATGCTAGGTCATCGGGTTGCCTCTAATCACTCAGATGACCGGTGCGACTAGCAGTATTCAACAAATGAGAACGAAACGCACGTTGAAGTTGTCAGAAGGATTCGATGATTTCCGGCGAAACAAGTTCTCATTGGCACATGCGTTGAAAGCTAAAACGAATTTAGTCCCTAAATTATATATATATATATATATATATATATATATATATATATATATATATATATATATATATATGTATATATACATGCATACATTACATAGATATAAGGAAAATGGTTAGGAATACATACAAAGACCGAACACAGTAGAGTTGGGAAAGGTGGAATCAGGCAAATCACAAGTGTAAAAATATTTTCTAGACCGGGACTTGACCTCCAAATCTTTCCACTTGCCGGGCGGATGCTCTTTAACATATATATATATATATATATATATATATATATAAACCATAACCATAAACACAGTAATCAACCCGAAGGTCGGTTTAGTAGGTGATGGTAGAGATCACCCAGTACTAAGCCCTATGCGGCGTGTGAAAATTCACACATCAGGGTAGGGGGGCCAGTTCCTTTCCCTGTGCCGGTTATGGTTTCCCAGGAAGACCTGGTACCCGAAAAATCACTTTAGCTTGGGTGGAGCTGCAGGCTCCCAGAGTGCCTTGCCCGGGAATCGAACCCGGGACCCTCCGGTCAGCAGTCCAACGCTCTACCCACTGGACTCTATATATATATATATATATATATATATATATATATATATATATATATATATATATATATATATATATAGCACTAGCGAACAAAAACAAAAATACGGAAACACATAAAAAAGAAAAGAAACTCTTACGTTTCCGAATTTTTGGTGTTCAAGTACCCTTTCTCAAGGGATAGAAGAAAGAAGTTCCTTCCTTCATTTCATCTTTATAGGTAATTTGCGCCATTAGGGATGGGCAGGAAAGGATGAAGGGTGGAGAGAAACCCGGCGTCGGCATTAGCCTACTCTTTACGAAAGGCGCCAAGGGGTCCGCAGCTTAACGTCCCATCCGACGGACGGCGTACAAAGTGCCTTCCTTGAAGCAAAGATGCACTAAATGTTTTGGTTTTTGATGTGCATCTTTACATGTATTTTTGTGGATCATTTATGACATTTGCGGGATGGATTTTTAAGTACTGAAAGTAATATTTAATCTCCTGCGATCTGTTCTTTGGGCAGTACTCACTGTGTAATTCAGCAAGTGAACGTCGATGAATCTCTGACTATTTTAGTGATTTGAAATGCGTAAAACCTCCTGAGAATTCTTTTAAAGTATTCTCTAACGTAACCACTGTGTCAGGGTAATTACGCAAAACCGGAATTCTGAAGGTAACTCTGGGATGCTTCGTGTATACAGACGTGTGCATTCAGGTTTTTTCACCGTTAAGTTACTTCCGTAAAGTCTGAGGAAATTCCCATAGTCTTTTCAGTTGGAAGAAATTCCCTCACTTTTCTCGATTTAACCAGATTTTACCCTTAGGCTACCACCCTGACCAGCCTCAACTTCCAGGCGAAACAAGACTAGTTGTGTTTCCTTTGTTTCTAACCTAGGTTATGTGTTTTGCTGATTTTGTCGCGGCAAATTTTATAACAAGTAGTTAGATGGCTACACAAGTCCCGTACCCGCCCATCCTGCTTAATTAGGCGTAGGCGCATTCCTCCTTACTTTCTTGTGCACACACCTAGGCGGAATATGAATCTAAGAATCTGCCAAGGTTCCCTTAGCGCGTCAGTCCCCTCCCCCCCCCCCGCAACCGATGTATCGCGCGGATGAGGGAAGGAAAACGTTTCATGAAAAATTGAAAATCATGATTTTTAACCCCTTATGAATCTTTTGAGGAGGGGTATGGTTTTGTTTGGTGATTTTCCATTCTTTGTCTCGCAGCTCTAGACGAGCTTGACTGAAATTGTATCGAATCTTTTAGAAAGTACGTAGCTTCGTCGTCTAGTTCAGGTGAAGTTTCGTGCCTCGACTCTTATGTAAATTACGATCATCCGGATGAGGCGGAACGCTGGAACCTCGGCAAAGGAAACACTCGTTCCTTTCCCTCTCTCTCATTCCTGGAGATAGAGAGAGAGAATCGGGTTCACTCGTGCCTTATTGGCTCTTTTCTCTTCGTCCTCTTTGCCTCTCCCTTTTTCCTCTCGTGTACAAAATGGCTGACTTTCTCATTGAGACGACATGGCCTTTTCTTCCTTCCGTCCTTAAGCTTTTTTTACACCTCTTCCGCCGAGGTCAAGGCTGTCGTCGCACCGCGAAGCGCGAACGACGGCATCCTATCTTCCATCTCCCATGAGCTCTTGAGCTGGAGAATCTAAAATCTGATTTATCATCCGTCTGGATACAGATTGACCGCATGGATATGGGTTTTGTCATGGTGATTTGTTGCGTTTTGCCGTGGATGCGTCAGGCGTTCAGGCTTTCCTGCCCTTTAGTAGTCGCATCATCCGGAACTGTTAGGTTCTTGATGTTGTGGTCTCATAATGGGCATGGAGGTTCGCACGCCATTGTTGCTGGTTCGTCTCCTACGATAAGCTAACAATCTCGATTCTTGCGGCTTATTCTGCAGTTGTAAATTCATAACCATTCGAATTTGAGCATCTTGGTTTGATGCCATTGAATATCACAAAAAATTCAGGCATCGACTTCTAGATTAAAATGAGTGACATCGTATTTCATCTCGAGCATCGCGTGGGGATCGTAACGTCGTCTTCAGTGTGTTACGGTGGCACAATTTTACGGTTTTTTTTGCAGTAGGTCTAGCAACAGTTACGTTGACTGTATATCGTCCCTTTATGAATTTCATTGAAGTAGAATTTGATGGCTCGAGAAGGATGATATCCTCAAAGCATCCGTTCCATGTCCTTAAAACTAAATTTAACTTCGGTTAAGAATGTATATATTTGCATCATATTTACGTTGAGATGCGATGAATTTTACTGTTTAGAGGCAAAAAGTCGCATTTCGATCTCGCGTGAGCCATGTGTATCGCGGTCGCCACAATTATCTCTCAACCTAAGAAGAGAATCTGTCGTCCCATTGCAGCAAAATGATTTTCTCATTTCTCCAGTGATTTTCTCCGACAACGGCATTGAAATCACGGTGTGATAGATAATTTGCGTCATTTTTGAAGACAGGTATTCAAATAATTTCCATACATTTACCGGTTCGTCAAGATACGTTTCAGTAGTTTTTCCCTGTATAAATATTCAGATTCCTTCTCAAAGCATAGAGATTGGTTCTCGTTGGTGATCGAGTCTCTCAAGCTTTAGTTGGGGGTGAAAATTGATATTGGGTACAATTTTTTGTATACTCGTAAGTAATCATAGAGGTTAATCTCTCTTTGAAGTTATTTCGGCTAAAAGAGATGTTTCGATGTAGAATAATGTTTGTGAGAAGTTGGCGTGGGGAGTCAATGGAATGGCATCGTGCTGCTCAGTATTGTCTCGTCTCCTTGAACTATCACTTTTTTGTGTACGAGTATGAATTTACGCGCATGATCGATGCCTTTAGTCGCGGTCCGAGTCTGCTCTGTTTAAGTCCCGCATTGGAAATGAGCGTGGGCTCCGCTTATGCGAGGAAAAGTCGGTATTCCGCAGAATGCACTGTGGTTGGCTCCGTGGGCGTTGGTGGGTGATTGCAAGCCGCCGGGTTAGTTGCCTCTCCTTCCCTCGCCAACAATATTCCCGAGCCGAGAGCCAAAGCAATTGGCATTTCTTGATTTCGTTCCAAGCGAAACAGGCATGTCTCTTTTAATTGTAACCGTATGGGTTGATGTGCTCTTTGTTTTTTTTAAATGCGACAGAGAGGCGTGAAGGTTAAAAAGTCTAGTTTAATTCCTACGTAGGATTCAAAAGAACTATTCCTTCTCTTGAGGCCGTTGCCCGCCCTTCTGTAAAGTATATTACTTTATTGGATGATACATTTATGGGAAAAGGAGAGAGAAATCATCGCATGGGATCATTTTAATCCTGCTGCCAAGGAGTTATTACGCTACTTCCATTTCACCCTGGGATCTCTTTAAGATCCGACCACGCATGTAGATTGAGTGAATAAATGATTTGGAGTAGACAAGAGAGGCGGGGATTAAAATTTTCAAATTCTTCCTTTTACCGTCTTTTCCCATTCCTTAAACGTTCTATATTTTGATATTTATTTGGTGCATTATTCTCTCGATTATCCAAAAATAAACATGAGGGCCTTCCGACGTCCATGACTGTGTTCGAATCTCGCTCAAGTCAGTCTACTGCGTTTGGCGTTCACCGGACGACCTGAAGGTCGCGGGTTCGAGTCCCGCATAGTTATTTTGCCTTTATACCCCGGAGTTTTTGTGGGGTTATACCACCAGGCGTTGTGTAAGTCGTCCGCATGATAAAACCGTAGTTATCCGGAATCCTTATACTTCTATGGTGATTTTTTAAAATTAAGAATTTCCAGTAAACCTTTTTACCCAATGTACGTAAAAGGAACTACGACGCAATTGACCACAGCGGCAAATAAAGTTGTTGTGTCGTAATGCCAGCGCGCAGATCTTGCACGGGGATCGAAGTCGGTAACCACGTCACATCGATCCGGAGGTATTTCGAGGAAGCGTTACACGGTCGGTCAGTTTCTCCTCGTTTCCTCTCTGTTCTTTAATGTGTTTTATTCAAGTGTTGAAGCTCCCGCTGGCGGGCATTATAACCTCTCCGCGTCGAGGAAGGAAGGTCGAGTGAAGGTCATTCGGAAGGGCAGAGGTGGATTTTCTTTCTCTCGAACGAAATCTTTCTCTCTCATGATGTTCTTCGTTTTCTCTTTCTTTCATCTCTTCGCTCTGGTTCCTCGGTTTCTCGTTTTGAGTGGGTGATGGGAGAGATGACACTATCCCGTTGAGTTTCCGTACTCCATATTGGCACGGGTGGGAAGGGAAGCGACGATAGTTCATATAATCACGGGTAAACATCAACTGCGGTTGTCTCTGCAACAGTGCGAAGAGGAAATACAATAAATTTTTGGTGTCGTGTGGAATTATTCAGATGTTCAGATTTTCTTTCGATCTCATCACCGTCCGTCCTCTTTCCCTTCTTAAGTTGGGCGTTGATTCATTCGGAGAAACTCTACCATTGATTCATTATCAGTATCTTATTTTTTTTAAAGAGTTTCCACCTCTTCCCCTCCCCCCTCTCCCCCCTAATCGATAGAGCCACTTACTGAAGTGCCGGCTCTGAAGCTCCGTTTTTCTAAGTTCCCACAATTTTATTTTTTTAATTTAGATCATTCTCATTTGTTTATTTTCCTTTTTTTTCGTTCCCTACGGACGGAATAATGAAATTTTTGGTTTTGATTCCGAAGAGATGAAATCTATTTTTTTGCGGTTCCCCTTAATTTGATTTCAAAACGATTTTTTCGTCAGCATTTCCCTTTTTGGTTGCGGTTAATGCCTCGTTTGTTTTTCCTTCAATCTCATTAGTCCGTTGAGATGGCAAGTACTTCTATCTGGGCGCAAACACATTCAAAGCCCATTCTCCCCTTTTCTCTACAGTTATAATGGTTTCACCTCAATCGACGAAGTGTTTACTCATGGAACTAAATTTTTGAAAGAGTATTCATGATTGGTGCCTGGAAGGCATGTATCATTCTTGAAACTTTGAGTCTCGATGTATTAAGATTATCAATAATTCATCGGAAATAATGATCTCATAATCGTCATGTAATTATTGTGATCATGGGTGTAGATTTGTCTTCGTGTGGTGAATGCATCTCTGTTTTAAGTCCTTTGCACTCGAAATAAAAAAAAGTAGTAATTTTCCATTAATTATATTACTTTCTTGATGATTTATAACTTGTGCCTTTTAAATATTCTCCCTCCCTCTCTCTCTAATGACAAGGATGCATATGTTGTTTCTCACCTTAACAGATGAGTATATCACACACACTACGTGAAGCCAATTTCTTCTCAAATAATAACTCCTTAACGTAAATTTAGGTGGCCAAGCAATTTTGCAAGATTTTAGGAACAACAAAATCACATTTTCTACGCAAAATATTAGTTTACATCGATAACCCGTTACGTATTTGTAAAAGAAAACATTAAATTTCCTCATGAAGGACGCCATTTTATCCTGGTATAGCGCACGCGCCGCCTGGCCGTCTTCTTAGATCCGTGGGAGGGCACGAACATATTTCCCATTCTTTTAAAATTGCCTTCGTTGTGCGCGTTGTCCACGCGTTGCAGTTGCAATTTCCCCAACCCGACCGCTGACGTCCTCCCCTCCTCCGTCAGAACCCGTGATTAAGTGCGGTTCCGACTTACACCAACGCCGTTCATGGGAAGTTGGTGGCCATGTCTCCTCGCCTCGGTGGCTTCGACGGAAGGAATCCCAAAATAAATCCGGGAAACAAACCCCGGGCGCACCTGTGGGCTTTTTCATAATCCAATACATTTATATCTCTCTTTGTGATTCGGGGGGGGCGGGGGGGGGGGCTGGTTGGCTTGTTGCGTAGGCGATGCTGCCGAGGGGCCCAAGTGAAAACCCATTGGGATTCCCGGCAGATGGAAAGTAAGAGGAAGGTGTAGCGGGGAGGCCACGAATCCAGAAGACCTTGACTGAGGGCATCATAGTGCCGCCGCCAGGTGTCGGGCGTGTTGGGCATCCCCACCTCTCCCCCGTACCCCCTTTCCCCACATCTCCCTCCCTCCATTCCCTCCCCTTTCTCTCTCTCTCTCTCTCTCCCATCCTTTCTCTGCTCCCTGCTCATCCCTTCCCTCTATATCTCTCTCATCCTCCTCAACCATTCACCCAGTCGAATTTCGTCGTTCTCTTGTTTACTCCCCCAACCCACCCACCCACCTTCCTCCCCTACCGCTTCCCTTAGATATTCCTTTTATTTTTCAGAGCCAGGTCTTCACTCAGGCGTGCGGGTCGCTCCGTAGTCTTTATTGTCTCGTCGGTGACAGAAGTCAAATCCTCGTGAGGCAATCTACGCTAAAACATTCCATTCTCTATTTCATTCTACTCCTGTCACCATTTCCCACCACCACCCTGCAGTAGAAAGAGGACTTAATTATGCCCCAATAATGAGCGTTTTTGGGACGTGGTAGTCCAGTGGGTAGAGCGCTTGGCTATTGAGCGGAGGGTCCGGATTCGATTACCGGGAACGCCTCTGGGCACCCTCATCTTCGCTCAAGCTGTGCATTTTTTAGGGTACAAGATCTGCCTGGGTAACCGCAGAGGGCACAAGAAAGGAACTGCCCCCCCTCCCTTTACCCTGATGTGTCAATTTTGCACGTCGTTGGGCTTAGCACTAGGTGAGATCTACTACCCTCACCTAAAAAACCAACCTTTGGGATGATAACTGTGGTTTTGTGGATGGACGTTGAAGATTGATTAATGCGCACTCGTCCCCTAAGGATGACCTACTATCTCCGTCATCCTTGTGTGCCTTTACACTTACTTTCATCAGGTTGGCAGGAAATGGTGGAAACAGCGATAAGGAATAACTTTTTCTCCCTTCTTATGGAAAGAAAGGTGAGAGACGGCGTGTTTAAGGTGTCCTGTAGGCAAATATGCAGTACTACATTAGTTTGCATCGTTAGGGGTGCTTCAATCACAAATCATAACACACTTAGACCTCGGATGTAGGAGCTGGAACTAGAAAACGGAAATGCGATATTTTAAACTTTAATTTTGATATTCTAGTAATCCATAAATAGGTAATTTGGCCTTTAAATTCGATTTTTAAACAAGAAATAACAAAGACGTTCGCAAACACTTAGTCTCTATGACTCTCCTACTCTATTGAACCAGCGTCCTCTGGGTTGGCTGTCGAGGTCGTTACCGCCACCGACGCTGATGGGGTTAAATTGAAAGGGATGTATTAAAATTGGATTAGGGATCAGTCGACGTGCATTCAAAGTGAACTTGACTTATGGCCGAAATCGAAAGCTCCGTTTACGATATGGGTTCTCACACGGTCGGTGTTGTACGCTCTGAAAGGAAGTTGGTGGAAAGGATGCTGTGTTGTTGATGATGTATATAAAGGTTACGTAAAGTGAGGGTAGCTACTGCTCCGCAGTGTCGAAGAACATGCTATTCGTCTATTATTGTGTGTGCATTAGGCCTAGGAGCAGCTTGATAGAAGTTTGAAGAACACATCATCGTAATTTACAAACAACCTGGAGAGATTTAATGGATATCGTCATTCATTTACAAAGCTACTTAGCTGTCTGGGATTTTAATGCAAGCAATCGTAGGACAGAGTTAAAATAGCTTTGGTTTAAAAGGAAATTTATGAATAAAAGTAACTTATTCCGACTTTTTCAGTAGGAGCTTTGATTTGCAGGATGTGCAGTGTTCGTGCATTTCTTAAAGTAGTTGGCCTCGGATTTTTAAACTAGAGTTTTCCCTCGTCCGAAAAGTTTGTGAGTTCTATCTTTTAAATAGCATTTTAATGAAAGATCCTGAATTTTGGACTCCATTCACGAAGGGAAAGAAGACGTAAAAATATTTCTTGAAACTCTGCTCGGTGGGTTCCTTTGCCAAATTCTTGGGTTGTCCATAGGGTTGGGTCTTCGAACGCCAATCCCAAAAAAAATGCCGCATTTCATTCGAAGGAATTGAGTTATCACGTCGGGTATGAGAGCAGGATAAAATCTATTCGTCTCCCGGCACGTGAGCAGAAATTACGTTGTCTTAGGATTCAAAACTTTATCTGATGATCATCAGCGTCCTTCGGAGAGGAAATGTTGGATGCAGGCGGAAAGGTGAAGCGAGGCGCCCGAATCGGAAAGAGCGCCAGACATTAAGCAAACGCCGTTGTCAAGGAGGAGGTTGGCAATGAGGCGGAGAAACTGGGGAAGGTGGAGGTAGCGGAAAAACCCAACCCCGGGATCACCTCATCGGAGGAAAAGACTTCTTCGTCTTGGACGGCCGACGAGGAAATCCCAGCAATGACTGAATGTATTGTGATGCAGTTTGTTTTCTCTTAAGAGGTAGTGTTAATTATTACTGCCATTCATTGATTCTTTCATTCGCGCGGAGGGTTTTACAAGTTATTCTTTCAATTTCACATATCCACTTCCTTCAATCTCTCCTCAAAATGATTTACATAATTGTGAAGTCAAAATCCACTCACGTTTGAGCTTGAAGGTTTGGTCGCTGGCAGGCTTTCGGCAGAAGTTCTGTCGAGGGAGATAGATCTATATCATCAGCTTTCGCCAGAGATGTGAGACGATTGATATGGATAAAAAAATCCGAATCTACTCCTTGATAGTAACGATCTCATCTCTCCAATTTTTGCGACTCCCTGTTCGAATCCCTTTTTTGGTGGATTTTCTCCAACTTGTGAATGTGTGTCAGTGTTCGTCCTTGTTTGTTGGAGTAGAATTGTGGCATTAATTATTTTTTAAGACATTCTAGTAATCTCTGTTCTGCGAATGGATGCTAATTATTTTGATAATGCGTAGAAAACTTGATAAAATAACGTTTTCATTAATATTTCATGTTCCAAAGAAACTACGGGAGATGCCGCAACAGTAACTTTTAACGGAGTCATCCGCTAATGTGCATTTCAATGCAACAATTTCAGAGTTTAAAAATCAATCGCCTGTAAAGGCGAATGATTTTTAAACTCTGAAATTCAGCAATAAATTATTATTATTTTTCACTGGGACATACTGGCTGAAGAACACGTGTAACGGAGTTCTTTATGTTATCAAATGGTGAACAGTGATAAAACATTTCTACTCCGAATACGGGTTAATTTCTAACCATTAATTATTTTTGTTGAAGGAATATTTTGGAATGTTTCTTTTGCGACAATCATACTGTGTTTGTTTGTCACGTGGTGGCATAAGTGTTGATAAATGATCTTTACATTCAATTGGACCCGTTTGAACTTAATTTATTATCACAAAATTTCGATGGTTTTTCATTATAATTTAGATCATGACGAAGATAATGTGAAACCATTAAATTCAGTTCAAATAGTGGGAAATAGCAATTGTGGATCATTCAGCATCTTCCAATTCCTTCCTATCACATCTGAAACTCTGCAATAGGATAAAATGTGATTCATCGTATGAAAAGTATTACGTGTTAAATATTCTGAGTTAAAGGTTTAGCGGGAATTCCATATCCAGGGCAGTAAAAAAATCTCTGGTCTCTTTCTGGGTCTGGGTGGAAGGAACTCGATCTTTCGAGAAGGAAGTGACAAACGATTTTCAGTTAAGTGCTATATTAAGAAAACGTGTAAAGCGAGGCGTATTATGCCCTCACGAGGAATAATTAGGGATAGGAACTTGGAAGGAGCACCTGGAAATTGAAGAATTCGTCATATAGAATGGTGACACTATTTCGACGATTTCTGTTTTTGCTTTTCTATCAAGCTCTGCCCACTGGCCGCAGCGCCAGCCAGTGGGCAGAGCTTGATAGAAAAGCAAAAACAGAAATCGTCGAAATAGTGTCACTATTCTATATGATGAATTCTAGAGTATCTCTCGGAAATCCCAGTCGTCTTAAGAAGTAATGCAGCTTCTTTAGCGTTGAAAAAAAATGAGCATCCACATGCTGTTTTTGAAGGACGGAGGAATCATTTATGCGCGCAAACACGTCTGTCTTCTTTTTATAAGCTCACGTATAAAATTTTCCGAGAAATTGCCACCGTGCCTTTTCGCAAGTCTACTCGGTAATTTCTAGAAAGGTGTCTTACGACTTTTAATGGAAAACCTCTGCTTGAATATCACGTAAGCACTCTCGGTAAGGTGAACGAGGTTGTGAACTTTTTGAGCCAAGACACTCAGTGTGGAGGACAGCGGGGTCTCTGGTTGACCCAGGCTTTGATGATGTGTGATGTTTTTAGAACGTGGTAATTATTGAAATCTTTAAATCAGAGTGCGATGTCGGGGTTGGTAGTTGTGGATCCAGGAATTTTTTTGTGGAGTTAGAAGTGTTTTATAGCCCTCCCGGCGTCAATTCTTTTTTTTTGAATAGCTGAAATGTTTAATGAAATGTATGCTTTTAACCTACACATCGAGCTCAACACGAGATCAGTGTAGGTTCTCAGGTGCCTTTTGAAGTGCGGCTTAGCTTCGTTTTCGGCTAATTAGATTTCCGTTGATTAGTCATTTTAAGGAATTTGTAACTACCGCATAAAAATGCGACTATGTAGAAGGGGGTGTTAAGACGTCGACTCTTGATGTTGTAGCGGCGAGGAAAACTTGAGTGGCAATAAAAAGACCGGATGACAAGAGGGCTTTCTTTATTTCAAAATTTTCTAGGGCATTAATCTCGTTTTTTTGTGAGTGCTAATTTTATGAGGGGAGCCAGAATCTTTGAAATCCATCAGTGCAAGAATGTTATTTCTTATTTCGTCTGTTGGCATATACTGCCGATGCAATTTGAGGTCTTAATTAATCCTTGGGTATCAAATATATAAACAAAACCTAGACCATTTCTGTCTTCTCATATTAATTTCTAGCATATATAGCGCATTGTTGAATTTAATCTAGTTTCTAAATGAGCAATTTTTCCGATGAGTCTCAAATGCTTGACACATATTCTGAATTTGGTGTGTCAACTAGGTAATACGAAATAACACAGCTTAACTTACTCCTTCCACAAATCCAGCACCAATTTTTCGGGTTCGTTAGGCCGTCATTTTTAATACATCGTTGTGTTTTATTATTTGGCAATCCGACGCATCATTTAAATCTTTAAATTGGATTAATCACTCCTCGCTTCAATAGATTTGTGTCAAATCACCTTTATTGTTGACTGTGGGTGGCGTTTGACACCGCAGTATCAGCCACTTATTCGGTATGTAAAAAAAATGATTCTTTTCACTCAATAACTGATAGTGCCCGGTCATGGAGTCGTAGTTTATTTAAAATTTCTTGAGTTTTGATTGCGGGCTCCATGGCTTATTTTCCGAATTGAAAACGTCAGCATCAGCTTTGGAAAAGAACATACTAAGCCATGCGATGCAGATACTACCGTTCGGTTATACTTGGGACGTTTGACGAGATTAAATGGTAAAAGTTGTACATAATGATGAGTGCCATTTGGGATACATTTCTGCGCATAATTTATCGTAGAAGCAAGAGACGAAGAAAATTCTTGTTTTTAGTATTCCTATTTTTCTTCGCAAGCGTACGTTTTTATACGCGAATGTTGTTACTTAAAGTTGTATAGTCAGGTGTTGTCCGTAAAATCATAACTGAAAATGGCATCTGTAACTAAGTGATAATCGTTATATTTTATACTTCGCACCATATGCAGTTGAGGTTTCATCTAGCTGCAGCAGTTGTTGTGGTTATTTGCAGTCCTGCGTTGAAATTCAATATTCCGAAAACATTCTTGATACCGCAAGATGGCAACTAGAAAATGGATCTTTTCCAAATCTGAGCGAGAAGAAAAATAAAGCTCGTTTCAAAAGATGCTCACGGGAGAATTTCAAGATGAATGGAACAAGATTTTTCCCTTCCATGAATAGGTGGAATATTGGCAAGAATTTTGGACGAATTTTTCATCCAATTCGTTCATTTAAACTTTACCTCATTCCATCGCGTCAGCGAGATGCACAATGGCGATAAATTTTGGAGTGGATTATGTAGTAACAATGCTATGTTTTCCCCTTTAAAAAAAAAATCAACGTGTGTCCTTGAAACATCTATTAGATTCTGGCACGGCAAGAAATATCTTCGTATCGATTGAGCGAGTTAGATGAATGGGACTTGTTGTCGCAGGTCGTGGTTTTAACCCTCTCCGGACGCTTGGGAAAGGACTCCGTGGTGTTACGAAGGCTTTCCTCGTCGTTAAGAGTGCGGAAGTGAAAGTTGTCATCTCGGACGTAAACTGAAACGAAGGAATTTGTATCCGGAATATTTTCGAGATCGCAGGCGGCGTGGATGGCGTGGTGCACGGGAGAAGAAAGGCATAGAGCCCGTCATCTTTCTCAAACTTGTCAGTCCACATGAGCATCATGTGGGGACACACGAGGCATGATAATTAACCTGAATTTTCGAACTGGAATATCGAACATTGAGTAGACTTGGTTGGCACACATTGGATTGCCATAGTCTTCGTTAATCATTCCTTATACTTTGTCTTTTTGCGGTTACAATTTAGAAATTGAGAATAGGTTAGCGACTGCCGCGAGTGCGTGTGTGCAAACATTCTACGGCAGAAATAACCTGAAACTTTTAAAGAAATAATCTATAGTTGTGTAAAAGTATTAGAAAATTTGAGTTTTACGTTCAATTTGGCGTTATTCAGTTGATATGGCGATGATCGCGGCAGGGTCATATTCGGGTCAAAATTAGTCTGGTGTGTATTCACCCCCTGCCACACACCCTAGTGGTGTCTTGCAGGGTGCTAAAATAAAAGATAAAAATATTTCCTCCGAAAGATAAACATGTCGTGAAGTTTTGCCTTGCCTTGATAACATGCCTTCCCGGACGTCGAAGGTGTCATACGGATAATCGAATCGAAAGATTATTCACTATCTAGCTTTGTTATTTGATTGTGTTACGATTGACGAATGGAAGCTTAGAGAAATTATATGTTTATATTATAGTTATCGAACACAAAGGAAAATATTTTCAGTGTACGGTGATGGATATTCTGAAATCACAAGCTAATTTGCTTGCCAAATCCGGTGCCGAAATGAATTTTCGCCGATCGTGACGTTTCATTCTTGGTAGGAAAGTTTTTAGCACGTGCGCGCTAATCGTTTCTGGGGACACTGCACACACGATACTGTTTGCTCTTCTCTTGGATGGGATTTAATTTATTCCCAACGCATTTTTCAAAACACCTACGCATGTTATTTGTCGGTTGTACACCAATTTAGTGCCTTGAAGATAACTTTGGGATAACTACAGGCGAATAGTATCTTTCACTACCACCAAGTAAATACAACAAACAGGTCCACTACCTTCGCTTTTTATTGTTAAAATTCATCAAAAGTGAAACCAAAATAAACTGAACCCAATGGTTACATCGATGGGTGATAGTTCACTCAATGCTAAGCCCATCCGCGTGTGAAATTCACACATCAAGGTTAGGGAGTCCATTTCATTTCCCTCGCCTGTGATTTCCCAGGAAGATCTAGCATATGTAAGAGCATACAGCTTGGATGATGTTGTGTCCATAGGTGTTACCCCGAATCGAACCCGTCAGTGGCCTGGCCCTCGTCTAACTGGACTCCGACGACCATCAAAAGTGGTCGATGGAAATGCAACCTTCTGTGTTATATAAAAACAATACTATCCCATATGAGTGATAAAATCAGTGGGTATAGTAAATTATGCGGGAGAAATTATTTGAAGATTATGTACGGAAATTATAACTTTATAACTTATAAGTTTTATAACCTTATAAGTTATAATTTCTGTTTATTATCATGTAAGCCTGTAAGAAATTGTCTCTTTTCTCTGATGGGTATAATATGTGTTACCAGTTATCCATCTTACTCTTATTCCTTTCCGTGTATACAGAAAGCACTTTTTGGGGTGTAGATATTTGTTTAAGCTTCTCTAAGTATACTCTATGCATAAAAACAAATTCCGAACGAATGACGGCGTAGTTCATCCGGGAATTTCCCTCCGGTACGTAAACAGTTTAAAAGTGTTTCTAGTCCGAGCCATATGATGTCTGACTTCAATCTATCGTATGTTGTGGTTTTCTCCCCATTTATGACGTTTTTACTGGTTGGAATTGGGAGAGGACATAAACTTTGAAGTAACATGGTTATTTATAATTAATAATGACGTTATGATAAAATGATGAAAATATAAGCAGTGATGTCATTGATTATGTTTTCTTGTACATTACACCAGTCTCAAAAGCAAGAGTGTGATAACCGGGACTTGAAATATCCGTTGTGTCCCATACTCCATCCTTTCAAAGTCCTTAATGGCCGTCTAGTTGTATGTATACCTCTGGAGCGGAATTCTTTCTTAAGGAGAAACCGTCTTATTGACGCTTCTTTGTCTTTCCAAGCGTTAATGGCTCGCTGCAAAGCGTTAGAAGTTGTGAAATTTATGAAGTTTGAAAGTTCATTATTCCAAGAGATAGCCGAAAATTGATAAGAGAAGAGCAAAATACTCCATTCTATTATGTCTTATCACGAGTGTTTGTGAGAATGTGCGTGTGTGTGCATACGCGCATTCCATTATTTGCCTCGTCGCTTCTGTTTGTGTTCCCTTCTCGCCGGAATATCTTCAGAGGCTCAGTTGTTTTCCCCACACCCCTGAGGCCTAGGTGGATAAATACGTCGATATTTTCCCTTCTTTTCGTCATTTATCTATGTTTTCACTTTTGACGTCTAGGCGTGTTTGCTCCCTGTGATTTGCGTCAGCCTCTCGAGGCTCCTTTTCCATTCTGTGTGTCTGCTGATCTGAAATCGAGGTTTCGAGTCAGTGGTCGGCGTATTTCTTCCGGATGGGGCTGAATGCTTCCCCTATTCTTCCTCTGAGAGGCCCAACCACATGTATGGTAGTGTCGGTGGCACAAATAAACGAGGAGGCACATGATGTCCAGAGCAGAAAGCCGATGCCGAAAATAGAAACTTGTCTCGTGTACTGAATGGAGGAATGATGATGGCGTCTCAGAATTATTCGACCCAAGGTTTCAATTGTGTGCGTCTGATAAATGTTTATCCAATAGGCCTCAATGGAAGATGTTTAAGTTGACTATTGTTTTGAAAATTTGAATAGCCTATAATAATATCGCATTGGTGAAATTTCAGAAACGGAGTTCCTTGGTACGATTGAATACAGATAGGATAAGGAAATTCGTTTACTTTTCATTTCCCCTGTTAAATTGCTTAAATGTCCTTCCAAAATTTTAATGAGCGATTAATAAAATCTTAGGAAAATGACAAGGATGAAATTTCGTCAGGCTTAGGTGCTGTAACTTGCTTTCGTGTTAGAAATATCTCGAAGGGATGCGTCATGGGAGAAAAATGTTTAGTTCTATTTTTGTACCCAGCTATCGTTTCTTCATTTATTCTTATCCATTCAGTTGAAATTTGTCGGTCTTAATTTTTCATTTCCGACTAGGCCTAAGTAAATTTGAGGTTTGGTCCTTGGGGGTGTGAGTGTTCGATTCCGCTTACTTGTTTACGTCGCGTCTCGGATTGCGAGACCTCTCGAATCGATCGTCAGCATCCCCTTCGCCCCCCCCTGCTCCTTTCTCTCGGGACATGAGGTCCGTCGAGAAATTTCTTTATCACGTATTTGTTCCCTTTCGAGATTCCTCCACATTGTGTGAACGTTGGATACCGTCGGTGCTTTCTCTTTTATTTTTTGCTTGCGTTTGATTGTTCGGGAAAATAAAGGACGACGTAGGTGAGAAATAAAATGAGAATTGTTTTCTCTCTCTCTCTTGATCACGGTTTGGTCGTAACATGCTTCTAGTGTTTTCACAAATAAATACGTAAAAGATGGAAATTCAAAATCTTAATCCCATTTTCACGTCAATACTGATGTCCAGGGTTTGTTTTGCGAGTTTGGATTTCTCTTCCGTATTCTGTTTATTGCTGTTTTTGACGATAGGTAGAGATGAAATCGACCGCCATCACCGGGTGCGAGAAATCCCCAGATCGCTCCGCATGGAAATTTGCATCGATGAAATGGAGGGGTGGACGGCGCATAAGTTATTATAACTTCCATAGCCAATAATTGTATCATCGAATATTGTTGTGTGGCTGTCCTTCATATTATTGGTAGGCCACATGTCTCCGTCTCTATGTGCTGCAGACCTCGTTAGGGCAAAATTCTCCCAGGTGATGTGTCCGGGAGTGGATAAGAAACATCCTGCCGTGAAACGAAGCTGTACTACCGTTAGGTCTCATGGAGTGGAAATATGCATATTACTTAATTTCAAGCAACTCGCCTGCAGTTTTCAACGTAATAATATTTTATCAGGATAAATTCAGATGCATTATTTCAACTTTTATCTTGAAATGTTTTTCGGTGAACTTTCCATGATACGTTGAAGACAGTTATGTGATTTTGATCACATAACTGTTTACGATTTTGGTCACAAACCTCAAGTTCAATGAACAAACCATTGGAGTCGCAGAGGGACTTCCTAATGCCAGAGCGTGAGATTGAATTTTAATTTGGCAGTCTATTGTTTACGTTAGGTTTTGGATGGGCACAAACTTAGCAGCCGTAACCTTTTTGGCCTACTCAACCTGACACTGCCCCTCAACTCAACCTGACACCCCACACTGCGATAAATTTCTTCTTCAATTCCTTTTAAACTCTACCTCCATTCATTTCATCTGCATACCTATCATTTTCTTCCTCCCACCACGCTTCTCCAGAATTCATCCACTATCTCAGTCTTAATGTAGAGGGAAACATGATGCACTGTAGGAAACCCTGGGAAAATCCGGGCATAGATACCCTTGAAAAGTCCTCGTAGGTAAACATCCTCATAGATACCGTCCCAGAAATCCCACAAATGCTCTAAGCTAAAGGAAATGGGTGATTTACATTTGAGGGAAATAAAATGGTGTCAATTTGCTCTCTGATTCCCCGTTGTGGGAAAAGAATTTAAATTTTAAATTTAAACCATGCATTGTTCCATGCTGAAAAATGAATTAAAAGACTCATAAAAAAGGAAGAACATAAAGGCGTCTGTGGAATGAATATTTTTCCCGAATTCCAGCACGTATAGGAATATTCCACAAAGGAGCACTCAGCTAGAGTTGGCTTTCGACGTTATATTACAGAGCAAACGAAGAGGAGCCGGACAATTGAGAAAAAACTTGCGGAATATAGTCCGTCCAAAGGAAAGAGAAGCTAGTTAGTTATGTTAAAGGTTAAGTCACAAGTTGGGCGTCATCTGACGGAGATAGAGGGAACCTTATATAGTCATCGTTCCCAGAAGAAATAAGATTTTAGGTTTTTTTTGCATGAAACGAAGAAATTTTTTTTCTTCTTGTACCCTCATGATGGACTAAAGGCGAAGAAAGTCATTTTCAAGTTCGGAAGTGTCCTTTTGATATCTGAACCCCGATAAATTTACCAGGATTCCCGAATGAAAGTGATTTGATTCTGAGAGGTTGTGGACGAAACTTTAGGAGACGTTTATGACTCCTTCGCGCACTTTTACTCCCTTCCTCCTCCTCCCCCGCAATGCGTTAATTATTCTCATATGTATTCCGATTGGTGCAGCTAACCGCGGCCTTCGTAAGTTCACCTAAGAAAATAAAGCAAAAGACTCCTCGACGCGAACATTCCCATGTCTCTCTGATGATTCCGGAATAAATCTAGTGTGCCGCTGAGAGCGTAATGAAATCAGGACTGAAATGGCCAAGGGAGGAAATGAAGCCAAGAGGACGGAGACTGCGACTCGTGTTAGCGACGCTTGATCTCTCCGCTCGCTCTCTTAAAAGGAGTTCTCAAACGGGCGGCGCGACGGCCAGGGGTGTGCGTACCACTGTCTGCATGTGTGTACGACTTTGTGTTGATGTGTGCGTGAATAGGAAGAAGGGCGGGAGGAGATAGGTGGGAGAACTGGGAGAGGGTGGAGGTTTTAAGGGGGTTTGGGAGGGCTTCATATGGGTGGAGTAGTGGTTTGACCACATGGGATGATGACGTGAATGGTTACAAAAGGATGGTGTGGGGTGGAGAGGTGTCGGGGAGGATGGAAAGAAGGATAGGCCCGAGAGGTAGAGATGTAGGTAAGATACGAGAGAGAGAGGGAGTGAAGGCGAGAGACAGCGAGAGAAAACCTAGTGGGGGGGCTAAGGATTCAGTATGGGGAGGAAAATGGTTTAGGAGGAAGGGAAGTAGGGGCTATTTTTTTGAAGGAAGGAGAGGAAGAGGAGGGGAGGCTGGAATGGGAAGGTGGGAGTGAAACGAGGGGAGAGGCTCTGATCGAAGTAGGTGTAACAGTGAAGGAATACGTAGTTGGTCTCAGATGATCGGGCTAAAGTGGTGGGTCAGTCTCTCCACGGGGTCAATGTCTTCCGTCGTGGCGCGGTGAAGGAGGGGAGAATGGTAGGGAAAGGCGTGGGGGGGGGCGCAGGAGGAGAGGCAAGATGTGAGAGAAGAAAGAAGCGCGCTGGTAGAGGGGGACGGAGGAGACGGAGAGAGTGAGAGAGAGGTATGAAGAAAGACGGGCCGCGATGCCGGGAGATTAGTTGGTGCCGCGCTAGAGCACGCTGTGTGCGGTGGCGATCGAATTGGTTCGGTAGCAGATACCTCTAAACGCCGAGGTCCTTGGTTCCAATCCCGTGGTTGTGTTTTGAAGGTTGCTCATTGGTTTAGCGGAACCCCTATTGGGTGTTGTGGGGGAAGAAACTGGGGTGCACTTCATTGTTCACCTGCGTGGTCCTTATCACAAATCACTGGTCGACCAACAGCTTATTTCCTTAATTTCAGTTGAGAGTCAAACTTATCGTGGATAGACCTAGGAAGGATAGCTCTTCCACCGTGGACCGTTATAGGACTATGCCATGAACAATAGTTTACCAAGTTATATATTTCCAAATGGATGCGAAATGAGTGCTAAATATACGGACGTTATTTGTTTTGGATGTAAATTGGCGTCACTTATTTACCAATCCATTCTGTGTGGCTGGTCGGAGAATCTTCACTTGCTATTTTATTGCTACAAAATGGTAGCTTCGGAAAAATCGATCATCTGTCCGAGTGTGGGAATTTTCTGCCATCGTTCCAAGTATGACCATGTTATCAAAGATCTGGTTTGTTGGAAATAATTCCTGCTCTTACCGTGGTTAGAATGGCAAACATTTGATGAGTTTCTATTTCAGGCTTCTCTCTTGGCTAATCTCGCGATTTGACCATTTTTCCTTGCTTTCATTACCTTCTGTGTGCTGGTTGCATTCCGGGTCAACCTCTGCACTTCGTTGCGTTAAATTTTCTTCCTCAATCGCCTCAAAATATTTCCTATTAGTTCATCCCTTCGCCTTCTAAGCGTCTCTTTTGTCGTCCGCTTTTTAGTATAACTTCTTCATTAGCCTCGCGGTCCATTTAATCGGGGTCGTTCTCATTAGTAACAATTATAATACATCCCTACTCCAGCCTGTTTCTCAAAGCTACAAATCAGTTTACAAGTCAAAGTAGTTTACTCGTGGTAGACCTCCTGATAAATAAATGCTCTAGCATTTAACTGTGATCTCCAGTCATCAGAGAAGTTGTGGTTTACGTTGCTTCATATTACATTTGCAATTATTTTTATAGAACTTTTAGTATTGAGAAACGTGACCATGGTTACCTGCCCTTCATGCATCTTGAAATGGGTAGGTATTATAGCACCCACCACAAGAATTCTTTCCTACAGCGATGGTTAATGCACGCACTTGAACTGTGCTCGAGAAGTCTTCGATTGCATCGAGCTCTGATTCAGCAGTTCTCTGCTTTCGTTTCTGATGATTCTCTTGTTTTTTGCGCTAAGTTATTTTAGTCAAGTTTATAGCTGACGCCGCCATTTATCTTTCGGATTAGCCGAACTTGGAAGGTGACTACTCTATGGATGTTTCGTTCCACAGACAATTATATTTGTTCTTCATCTAGCACTACCACGCTATCATTTTCGTGAATGATGTACATAATATTCGAAATTATTACATTCTCAGCGCTTTTCCGTGCTTGGTGTGACTTATTCTTTAGCTATCAGATTGCATATGCATCTTTTGACATAGTCTTCAGCTATCAGATTGCATCTTCATCATCGGGCTCCTGAATTCCTCTTGTGTTAATATAATATGACTAACAAGTGTACATATGGTGTAATCACCATCAACGTTTTTCCAGAGGTACCTTGGAACGCATTCTCTTACTTTTCAAAGAGCGTCATATAACTCATCAATATTTTATGGCTACTACTGTCGCTATTTCGAAGGCTAATGGCGCCATTATTCATCCAAAGTATTTTTGCTTTATTATTTTTATTTTTGTACAATGACGAAATAAGTATCAGATGTTGTTTATGAAGGACAATTTACGATTGCTTCACAATGTACAGGAATTCTCCGGGTGCCAATTGTCATTAACATCATCAACATGAGTGAACGCATGTATAAGGAAGCGGGGCCCTTACTTACTTTCTTGTCCTCCATGTAAAATATAAAAACTAAATTTATTCAGAACTTGTAGAAAGTTATTTATCTACTCCCTCAGCTTCTATAGAAGCATATTGTATGCTGGTAATCGCAGATTAGGGGACTTGGATGCCAGTCAGTTGATGTCACAAGGTTAAAAAACCGAGTGATGCCTCTTGATACTGAAACCCAATCGGTGTTTTTAAGTGCACCAGTTTAATTTAGGAAGACATAAGGCGGCAGAAGGAAAGCGACTGTTTCCTCAGTTTCTTAACATGATTTCACACTCCCTAACGATCAGTGCGAGCTAACCTGAGCCCTCACTTGTTAAGCAAGGAAACAGAAATTACAATAAGCTCAGTGAAACGTAGGGATACATGTACTTTGATCATCCATTAGCCGTAATGTTGCCCATGTGATTGAATACTTTTGTTAATATTTGATAACCTTACCTTGAACCCAAAAAATGAATTTACCAGTCCAATGTTCGTGAAGAATTTGAATTATGCACCAAGGCAGTTATGCTTGCACGGGCGTTTATTTAATCAAATAACAGTTGTGAGACGGTTGAAGATAGTGCTGGTCATGGATTGGGCAACTAGTCGAAGATAAGTAATGTATGCATGCGTTTGTAGGTGATATTAATCGCTAAAGCCTCGAAAAAATCAATTGAAAATAACGGATCATTTTTTACGATAGTAATGCGTCTCATTTAGAGCTTTGGATATTTTATCATTTAAGCCTCAGTATAGGGATGTTGGACGGAATGAAGGGAGGTAGGAAGTAATATTCGGCATTGAAGCGGGAGTTGTAACCCTGGATGGCAGGTTATGTTTTGTTAGGAAAGACAAGGAAAGTGTCGCTGTACCATTTGGCAACCTCTGCCCATCCAAAACCTACCTTTACTGGTAGAATACCAATAATAATAATAATATTAATAATTTTTCATCATTCCTTTACCTGAAACTGGCGTGCCAAAACGGATCAAATTCAGGCGCCGTCGCATTTTGGTGACATGAGCAAATGCACAGATGTTCACGTATCTTGAATCTACGTGAATAATGCTCTCAAACTGTGGATGGGAACATTCTGTGTCGATTACCTGGAAAAAATAACGGATGCAGCCTATTAATAAGAAGTTGGAAACAATTGATTTTATTCGATCGATGAGACGAAATAATTAATGTATAAGAAAATTGATAGTTTTTTTGGCCCTCGTCTCATTCAGTGGTCTTCTAACGACGAGTTATCCGTCGGTTGCTCGTTTTCAAGCCCGCCGCGTCCACGAGCTGCGGTGGTGCGTTTATTAGTGAGACTGACGGGGGAGGAGGCACGCCAGCTCAAGGAATTCACTCCGTCGAGACGTGCCACGACGTCGGGAGCAGTGCAGCCAACACGTCGCTTTGGTGAGGTGTTAAGAAATTTCCTGGAGACCTTAGAGACGTTATGTAACGGGAGTGTTGCGCGCGCGCGCGTCCGCTTATTCTTTTAATTTCACCTTCTCTGTCTTCGTCATCGCTGTGGTGAAGAAATGATCACCCCGCGTGTGAGATAACTCGAATTAAAAATCCTGAGGAAAAGGAAAAAATAATTAACACTGCCATCTGTTATGTAAAGTTGGGTCTTCAATAAGTAAAAGCCAATTTTTAACTGGGAATTGTTTGTGAAACGAGAGGATTTGATGAATTTCTTTTTGATAAATCACACGATCTGCTGAGATAGGTAATTACTATAACTTCTTAAATCTTTAGAATTCATTAGGTCTTTTATTAAAGCACTGCAATCCAGTATAATTCCGTGGCTGGTGTGACAATGGTAGACATGGACCGAGTATCGTTAATAAGTTGAGGAAAAAGTAGATATTTTCTCCCACTCATGGTACTACTTTTTGCTTGTATTTTTGGAATCATACAGTGAATATTGGAAATATCATGTCAATTCATCGTTCATGTCGGTTGTGGAATCTTCGTTGACCGAACGAACTATTTTCTCCATTTATTGAGGTGAATTTTCTTAGTGACCTTAATAAAGCCATTCTATAAGGTTTTTATCGACATATTTTAATGTTATTTTCGGTACTTCAAAACATATTAAATATTTAGATTATTTTACTCCATAAATTGCCAATGGCAAACACTAAATTTCGTCCTCTTCCTTTTGTGTGTATTTGTTCGAGAAATATTTTTCAGCAGGTTTTATTCGACTAATAAAATGTGTGTTCCAAGATACTATAGGAGGTATTCAGTATAGCGCGATATCTTCGGACATTGCCCAGTTATATGCTGTCCTTGAGAAACTGGGAATTTTTAATTTGCTGAGTTTTCGGAATTGTGGGCGACTCGATCAAAAGGTCGAGGTTTTATCGTTTCTTTCAGAAATGTATCTCGTTAAAGAATTTCTTATTGACCATACTAATGCACTCGTAATAAACAGACCGTTCTCCGTACGATTCCTGTTACACATGGGTAATTAAGTTTGTTTTCGACGGATTGAAAAAAAAAATTACTGTCAGAACTTAGGAGAAAAATATTGCTCGTCTCTTCCGTGGTCGGAGGCGTTTGTAAGTACCTCCCCTGGTTTTGTTTCTATTCCACGGATCTTTTTTTTGCGGAAAGCAGAGGATGATTGATTAGCGCGGCTACATCTCCGCGTCTTTGATTAATTGATGACCCAGTTGTAAGTCTGGACGATTTGTCTTGCTTTGACGTTAGCGGTTCGGTTTTACACAAGCGTCAGCATTAAACACCATCAGTCGTCGGAGAGAAAATAAGATCTTTTTTTGACCCAGTCATTGTTGGCATTGTTGTTTTTTTCTAAATATTTATCAACCGCGTTGCCGGGACTCGAAAGAGACGATGATAAGGTTGTGAAGGGAAAGAGAGGGAAAGAGAAAGAGAGAAAATGGAGGAGGAGGCCTATCTTTTATATTTTTCGTTATTGCATAACCAACCGACCTTCAGTTGGCGCGTATTCATTTTCTTGTCTGGTTGAGAATGAATGGTCCTCGAGGTAAATGTGTGGCTTGGGGGGGCGGTCGGTTATTGAATCAATTTCCATGCGCTTGTTTATTCGTTTTTTTTAAATAAGAAAAGAAGTACGTACACGTTTGAAATAATGGTTCGCCTGCGAGACGGATTACATTGGATTAGCTACGTTGAGTCGCTGGGGAAAGCTGCACTGTGAGGAAAACTTGTCACCTAGGGACAGAAAATGATCAATTCACTCTCGCGTTTATTGGTTCCATATCCCGGTTATTTCTAGATTATAAGCGTGTGTTACTTTGTCTTTGCTGGCAATGCGTCTTTTCCCTTGCAATTGCGTCAAAGCAAAAATGAAATAGGTTAGAAATGTACTAGCCCAAATAAATGGAAGGTGATCGAGGTGGTGCGGTGGCTATCGTACTGGCTTCCCACCCTGAGGGCCCAGGCTGAAATCCCGGCGGTGTTAAATATTTTTCAGTGGTATCTCGATCCCTACTTGAGGTGCTTTGTGGAGGGCACTATGAGTGAGTACGCCGTCCGTCGGATGGGACGTAAAGCTGCGGACCCCTTGGCGCCTTTCGTAAAGAGTAGGCTAATGCCGACGCCGGGTTTCTCTCCACCCTTCATCTTTTCCTGTCCATCCTCTAATGGTGCAAATGACCTCAGCTTTCGGTCGCCTCCCTTAAATACTACTGCCAAATAAATGTTTAGTGAAAATGATTAGCGATCAGCCATCTTTAATGATCGGCCATGAGGTTTGTAAGCTATTCGAAAACTATCTTCGATTCGATGTTTATTTTGGCTTTAATTTTGTATTCTTTTATTATTTTTTCTCTTCTGAGATTTTCGGTAATTATTAGTTACGTCATTGGTCCATGTGATATTACCTTTGACATGTGACCTCATTTTACTTGTGATCTTTTTACATTTAACTGTGATCTCATATCCAATTCGCTAAAAATATGGGGCCGTGTATCTCGTTGGGGAATACGCTGCCGAAGTTCTCGCATGTTGCTCTACCACAGGTTCACCGTCTCATCGATGAACAAGAATGTTTTGACTGGACGATACGTGTCGGTGTCACTGGGGTCGGCGGTGCCTCTGTTGTGGATGATCTCGGGCGGTTGGCAGACGACATTCGCTCACTCGACTCGGTGCTCCAGCACGCCACGTTGGACTCCGCCGCCGCCGTCTCGTCAAAATAAAATCCTTCCTCTCGAAGGAACGTCGTCGAGAGGGTGCAGGAGGCTACGGCGGATGAGACGATTGCGGGAGGTTTCTCGCAGTTTTTACTGCCTGCCTCCGTAGCTGTACCTCTCCCTCTTTAAGGCCACGAAGGGTTTAACGTCGTGGCAGCTGTTTCTGTCCTGATGATCGGAAAAAAAGGCACTCCATTCCAGTGGTTTAGGCAAAGTGTGGATATTTGTACCTCCATCAGGCTATTCTTGTTAAGCATAACTGATACCCATTCGAAGGTGTGGTGTGTATGAATAAAATTCAGTAATTTACGTGAAGTGAACTGTAAATGAGCATCCCAAGAAATATTGCCCATGGTTACCCTTTTATCGTCCAGTGCAATATTATGAACATAAGTTGACTGCGTTATTTCTAGTTATTTGAAAAAAAATATATATAAGATGTTTTAGGTTGCAGATGAAGTGGGATTAGGTTACGCGGTTTTAATGGTTTTCAATCACCGTAGAGACTCGATCAACTGACACAGACCACTAAAAATTTAATTCCGTAACCTTTATTGAGATCTATTCGCTTTACAATTTATGGATAAGTATACTATTCCTACTTAAGGTTAACTCGAGGAAATGATATGTTTGGGATAACTTCACAAAATATTTCTTCTGTGTATACCTTTTATGCCCGAGTCTATTGAAATGTACGAAAAACATAAAGATGAGGTTTTTCTTGAAAATAAAACTTAACTATTTATATCTTAAGTTAAATCTATCTAAGAAACTTCCAGTGAAAACGCCCTTGGTAGTCTCGTAACCTTCCTATTGAACTTATTACTTCTCGCGTAGTCTTCTTCGACACTCCTTCTCCCTGAGACTTCTTCCTCGCAATGGCTCGGACGATCTGAAGGGTGATTCTTTAGGAACAAGAGCTTATGTATCCCCCGTTACATCTATGTATTTTTTATGAGATATTGACAGTGAAAAAAGCGCAAGATCGCGTAAATACTATGGAACAAAGGAATGCCATGAATCCTATTCTTTTGAGGCGAACGACGCTCTCTTATGAGCAGGCATTTACGAGTACTCTCATCCAAACATGGCCCTGTTCCACGATCTCGTTCTGCACCTCACAGCTATTAAGTTTATTCAAGTTATTGCATTTTACAAAATCAATTCGTTTCCAGATTGAGGAAAAACAAGCAGACAAATAAGATCCCTTCAAAAATTTGAAAGTTAAATGGCCCCACGTATTCTATAGTGCGCTTTATAATATTATAAAACAATCAGATAATCTCTTAAAAATATTCTTAAATGTAAAATTAGTATTTCGAAATAACCCGCTAGTGTATTAAAATTGGCTCATACAGAGGCTTTAATGGCAGTAAATGCTATCGCATATAACTTGAGTATTAAGTTCAGACGAAGTTATTTCGAAATATCTAATACATTTTGAGGGGTGTTTTCATTGGAATTGTCGCTCAGAAAAACATTCATGATATTTGTCTTTTAAGTGACGCCAAATTTGAGGTTAGCCTGGGTGTTCTTTTTGGTGCACTGGGCGGAAGAATGTGTGCACGTCCTCCATATCATATGTAGAGGGAGCCAATAGGCATTTTCACGGCCATTGAACATTTCCATTAAGGTATCCCTACCGTAGGGCCAGTCAATTATGAATTAGTGTTCGGATTACTTGTTGCAACCAAGGCGCACGCCTGTTAACCTCGCATCGTTGGACTCTCTCCAATGTTCTATATTTAAAAGTAAACGTTTTGGATTCGGATCATATTAATTTGCCATTCTGTTCATGCTCTCTCAAATCATAGGCTGAGGGATTCATGTGAATCGTCAAATTAATGACTGATGTGGCCACTGCGATCTTTTAGCGTCCCATTAATAGAAGAACATATAATGATTGAAACAACTTCTCTACACAAATTTCCCTACGGGCACTGCTATTATATACATGTACTGTTACAGTCTTATTTACATTTGTAATGACTATGACTTCTGTGCCAAGGTTTATTAAAAAAAAATATGGTCATTGATTATACAACAATAATGTAGGCGTCCACCCACAGATTCGTGAGGCATTAAGCTGTAAAAACTTTGGTTCGTCCACTCCAAAGTCCATTTGATTTAGATGTACGGAGCATGAGAGGTTGTTGGAAAATGGTGAATGACTTCAGGTGCAGGCTGAATGTGTCGGAGAACGCAGCAGGGAAGTTTATAAAGTGTTGAGGAGAAGTTTTGCTGGTCTGAGGCGGTTCGAAGTTGTGTTTTGGCCCTCAAGGTTTTGGTGAGACGAAGGGGGGGGGGGGTGGGTGGGTGAAATAAATGGTTACGTACGTTTACGCTTTCTTAAAGTCCTGTACCCGCTTCCTCAGCCTCCCCACTCCTCAAGAAGCCATCTTCCCTTAAAACATCCCTGCTGGGGACGTTCACACGACCGCAAACCTGGTTGAAGGAACTGAGGTGGGGAAGGCGTGTGTTTGCATGAGTAGGAGGGATGGGCGAGTTAATGTTTTCTGGAAACGTGGGTGTCAGTGCGCTGGGGGAAGATAACACGTTCCCGTGGCGTCACCGGTATTCCCTCAGAATATTTGTCTCGCTAATCCCTTGGGATAGTTATTTCCGAAATATATGCAGGTTATTTTTGGATGAACATCAACTAGGCTACTTTGATTGACGGAATAAACATCCATCAAGAAACTAAACTGAACATGAAATACTGAAAAATGTGAAAGTGGTGAGAACGTTGGGTGAGCTAGTTAGAGAAAGGAAAATATTAAGGTTTTTTCGACTGAATAAATGGGGATGGAAATTGTTGAGCTTAAAATTCATTCATTATATTATAGGAATTTAGGGTATTCAGCGTCGTGTTTGAGGGGATTATAACTGTTGCAATGCGTTGCCCCTGGGTGCATGTAAATAAAACCTAACATAACCGGGAGACTTCTGCTGATTAAAATAATGTTCTCAAAGATAGAGGAAAGAAAGTAAAAATATTGAAGTAAATGGATAGGTAATTGATAAGTGGGGCATGTCAGATTATAGACTGGATGTACTGGCTAGCCGTAAGAAAGAAGTGTCAAGCTAATTTGGTCACATTGAGAGAATGTTCAAGAGAGGAGAGAAAATATTTTGAGAGGAATGTGTTGATCGACAGAGTCATGGGTGTATTTGTTTCTTTCTTCCAAAAGAAAACTGTTGAAGGGTGTGTATGCATGATCTCGAATCGGAAGAATAAGATTTGTAACCATTTATCTTGGGTTCAGGTTGCTGTCAAAACAATAAGCAAGGAAAGCAAAACAAGGTTTAATTTACAAATATGATGCTGTGTCTTCATCTGCTCTTGCGTCATGAAAAATTAACAAAATAAGGTTGTGGCTTTCCACATATGCTTTATAATGGTTAGTTTAATAGTCCCCTTGCTGCCTACTCTTGCATCGTCTCATAGGGTGTGTTTTAGCTTAAGGTATGATTTCCATAGTTGTCATTTTCTTGGATTTACATTGTCTATTGATATATGGCGGCGGATTCATGGCGCTTGTCTTTATCATAAAATAAGTAATTGTCAAATAACAAGGAATCGTTATCTGAGTAAGAAAAGGTGATGTCAGAGTTAACTATGTTGAGAGAATAAGGACGGCGTGTAGTGTAAAACAGGCTAAACATTATTGATTTTTTCGTAATATTAATATTTTACGGGAATACAAAAGGAAACGAAATCGTTCTTGAAGGTGATTTTATAGTGTAAGGATCCTCAGTTGTTAATTTTATTAAATGAAAAATATTATAATTACCTGGCTGTCAGGTACAAATGAATATTTTAATTAATAAAGTTTTCATTCAAATTTTCATTGAATCATATAATTAATTAATTGGCTAAACTCTTTGATCAGTCTCGTCTCTTTTTGAAAAAGTATTGTCTGGGCGACAAATTTCTTTGGAGATAATTAATATTCCAATTATGGCGTAAAGAATGTGAATAGTATCTTCAGATGACTTCTTTCCTCGCCGAATTTGGATATATTTGAAAATGGAGAGAATTTATGATTAGGTATATTCTCATTAATTATTGATAGAAGGAACTTCACTTAATTTATGACGCCAAATGAACTGTTGCCATAATTTTATATCTTAAATGAATAAACGATGCATACACTTATGAAAAAAGCGTTTAGATCGGACTTCGAAAAGCTCGAACGGACTTCCACTGGGTATTCGCTTTTGGGTTACCGAGAGGAGAACTCGGGCACTCTGATGAAGAAAACGGGTTGTAAAAGACCTGTTAATTCGGGTATTTTCTAAATCCGTCCGCATGGATGGTAAAAAATCCGGGTGCCGACAGCACTAATGTGTATTTTACTTGCTTTAGTTCAGTCATGTAGATGTCGGCGAAGTGCTCACCCTCCAACTACTTAATTGTATTTGATGCAGTGCAAATGAACTCGTCGGCTGCTTCCTTATAACCACTGCTACCATTTAATATAGCCATGACAATAACCGATAATTTGTTGGAACGATAACCTAATATTTAAGTAAAGATATGGAGTAGTTTGTAGCATTATTTTGTTTTAATAATTGCTTGGATACTTATACTTTAAATATACCCTCTGTTCGCATATACTACTTCAACTCGCACATCTGGTCCGTATTTCGTTTTTCTATGAATAATTTCCATTTTTCGTCTTGCGCTCGCTTTCTTGGATGACCTTAGTAATAATCAAGGAATATTACTAAAATTCTCCCTCCAATCCTTAGCCTAGGCGTTACTCTCACTCACAACTTCTCCTGTGTGAAATGTATGCGGGGAATATGCGGACAAGCTAACAAAAAATTAGGATTGATCAGAAGAGTACTGGGTAAATGTGTTGGAAAGGTCAGAGAGAAATATTATAATATACGGATAGTATATCGGATCGTCATGAAGTTGGATAGATTGCCGAATTGGATCGTACGCAGGGTAGAGGAGCTAGATTTGTAAACCGTGTTATGATAAACTTAGTAGCGTATCCAAAATATTACAGCAGCTAGACTGAGAATCACTCACGGAGCGAAGGTTGAATTATAGATTAAATCTCTTGTATAAATTAGGAAGTCTCTTTGGCAGTAATGTTGACAATGTATTATTACCCCCATCGTACTTCGGCAGGAGAGATCATGCTAGTAAAATTAGAGAGATTAATTGTAGAATAGATGGATTTAAGATATCATTTTTTCCACGAGCGAGAGGGGATTATAATAACATTGTTCGACCGCGGTAGGGGTCAAAGTTTGTCTGGTGTGTATTCACCCCCTGCCACGCACCCTAGCAGTGTTTTTAGGGTACTAAAATAAGAATAATAATAATAATGGTTTAGCTTAAGAATGATGTTCTTAGTTGAGAGTGAGAACGATTGGAAGCGAGGGAATGAGGACCCTCGAAAGAGAACGGGAGAGGATTCTCGCTGGACTTTCCTCATCGCAGGAAGGGCATGAAGGCAGGAGGGAGATCAGAGAGGAAGAGGGAATAAAGTATGTGGAAGTATGGGGAAAATGGGTTTTGGAGGGTGGTTTGGGAGGAAGATGACGTGCTAAGGAGGTGGAAAGGAGATAAGAAACGGGAGTTTATGCGCGTAAGAAAAGCGGAGAAAGCGGAAGTGGAAGTTTGTGTGCGTGTGTGTATAAGTGGGTTATAAAAGAGGTTTTGCCCCAGGAGCGGAAGGGGGCTGAAAAGGGCGATAGATCGATATGTGGAAGCGGAGGTAGAGAGGGTGCAGGGGGATGATACGGTAATGTTGACAAATGGGTGAGGAAAGGAACTGGAGGTATTAAGGTTCAGATTCTAAAATTGTGCGAAATAGAGCGGATAGCGTTGTTGCAATAATTTTCGCTCAGGGAAAGTGCTCGATCTTTAACACCGATGAGCGAAAAATATTGCATTAATATCAATAATAACATGAAATATTGTAAAACTGTTGAAAAATTGAAGTTAACGCGTAAAATGGATGCACTGTTATTTCGCATTGCCACTTTCGAGTCGTGCAATTTGACAAATTGACGATATATCTATTTTTATTCCCGCAGTGATAATGTCATCATCATCTCAAAATAATTTACATTGCGGACCGATGTTATTAGTCGAACATCTTAGAGCTCATATTAAAATCTGTGTGTGGCGCTGCTCACCCATGGTATACTCCGCGCAACACGATGTCGCTCGGCTGTAATGGTTGGTTGGTGTCATTAGCATATTTTATTGCATGTCTCTTGATCCTTGGGATTCTTTTGAAAGAGGTTTGTCATGTTTCATAGATATACTAGGTGGAGTTGGATGTATTCCAATCCTCTTGTATTTATTTTTTACATTCTAAACTTCTCTCCAAGCTGATCAGCAAAAAAACGTTTCCCTTGCTATGTACCGTTAAGAAAAGATGGTATAGTACTGTTTAATCGTATTTATCTGAACCACTTAAGTCTCTGATAGTTTTGTGCCAGGCCCATTCCCATAGTGATATTCAAAGCGTCTTTACGTAAGATACGCAAAAGACGCTTGTTAAGACCGTTCTGGTAAACCTGCTAATTTTCGGTCTCGCCGAAAAATCCATATGGAAGATGTTAAAAGTCAGCTGTCTGATCTTCCTGAAAATAAATAAGAAAAATCTTATGGATAAACAAGGTATTACGTATATATGTTAATGACTACTGGATTAAACACAAGTACAAATACTTGTATTTGGATTTGCTGAGTCGAATGACGGTGTTAAATAATATATGGATTTGTTAGAGGGAGTTCAAAAAAGACAGATGTAGAAGAGAGAGTTAATGAAAGGTGGGAAATGGAAAATTTTGATAAGAGGAAGAATATTAAGTAAACGAGAGGGCTGGTATAATTTTGGAGAGAATGGGGGTAGTCAGTACGATGAGTTGCACGAGTAAATAGTTTAGGGCAAAAGATGTTTTTACTATGTTCACGGTTTCAGAAGTCTCTCTCGAACTTTAATACGTATTCATGATAAACCGTTCAGAATCTACGTTACTTATACCTGGTTGACCTTGAAATAATATACGAAAAAAAATATCGGTTCACCTCATGGTGTGCTACCACCATTCATTGATACCTATCCTGCTAAGAGAAATTGAAGCGTGAACAGTGACCTCGAAATGTATAGATGGAATGCTGGGGTTCACTTGCCTCTCCCCCTTTCTGCTCCCTGTAATTCGAATCGCCCTTCGTGTCATATGTTTGGTCAAATCAAAATTTTCTGTGCGTTGAATTAAAATATCCATGCTTACGAGTGGAAAAGGAGCCCTACGGTCAGAGCTAAATGTCGAAGGGTGCCACCTGGCCATTTAGGCTTGAATGATTTTGTGGCCTTTACGATTAAAAGAATTTGACATGGTAATTGACTTCAGAGGTAGAGATTCCAAGTATGTCAGCTACGGCATGGGTTTTTGCATTGTGTATTGGAACCACTCATCTACGCCGGCTAATGTTGTTGTGTGCATGTTGGAATGGAATCTGTGTTTAGGAAAACTTACTTCGATTCATTTACGAGTAAAGATCACACTAGAATGGTATTGAATTAGTTTTGCGTAACCCATGGTATTGCATGGCGCCGTTATTGCTTGGCCCTGACTTTAATGCCATTGTTGGTAATATTAGTCCTTGGTATGCGCCCTGAAAATGAGGGGACCTTACGAATGCATTATTGAGAAACATGACTTTGAGCAAACCATTAATTTGTACGTATGCTGGGATGCAGGCTAGGTGATTTTATTCTCCAGTGAATATCAAGGATGCGTGTTGAGTCGAGGCTGAGAGAGCAAATGAGTTGCGACACCTTAATTAGTTAGTTCTCAACCTTACATCTGACCGACGTTTCATGGTACTTGGGCGTACGTGAACGTGCTTCGGAAATATAAGTGATATTTCATCACCCCCTCAGTAATGAACCGGGAAGTTTGTGTTTTTTTTTGGAGTTAGGCAGAACCCTAACCTCATGCAAGGAGCTACGGTGACCAAAATTATCATATCCACCTGCATGGGGGACTCGTAGGGTTTTCATACTAATTACTCTAGAATCCATGATTTCCAGAATAGGGAAAATCACATCCTTTGGAATTTCACTAGATGTTTCCTGAGACGTCATCCAGGTTTGAATCCTTCGGAATTATTCGTCCAGTGGCCACATGCTCTCTACCCACTACACTACCACACCGATGGACGTGTTTTATAATCTCCGGACTAAAAGCTAATGGGGGTTTCAGAGGTCAGTTCCGGGAACTCCAGGACATCGCAAGACGGATATTAAGCATTTAATATTTCGAAGCACTAAATTTAATCAATTTATACGAAAAGGAGTTCTAATTTACAAAATGTATCTTCAACCACGGTGCTCGGGAGGATTGCATGCCATATGATAACCGTAGCAATTATAGTAGCAGTCAATTAATAATGATGGTATGAGTAGCAAAACAAGCCAATGATGAACATTTTTTACGGAACAAAAGGACACACTGGACATTGTCTCAGTCGGTACTTATTTGTAGTATCCAGAAAATTATTCCAGTAACCTTATTTTGACCGACAGTGTCTAATCGATGCGTCTACGGTCATCCGTCGAGTCTTTTCAATACACTCAGCCAACACCATATTCTTTCTGAAATTTGAAAGAAATTAAATCTTATGCGAAAGTTATCACAGGAGCTATCGATAATCGAATGTAATCCAGTCATTCGGAGACTACACTACTAATTTGATAAGTTAATTGAGATGTATTTTTCTTTGATAATGCTTGTTGGGGAACGTGAGCGACTTTTAATGTTATACACTGTCTCTTTCTTTCAGTCGCTTTCCGAAGTACTTCAAGTAAATATATCCTGAAGGCACCCGAAATGAAAATGCTTTGTGATTTTTGATGCTTTTAGAAAAGCTAGGGAACTATCATTGACATGTGCGATAACTAATTGTGTATATTTAGTTTATGCTTCTCTATACCTTTTGTACTATGGTAATTTTTTCTCTATTTATAGCATAAATTTTGCCTTTATTTTTCTTGGCAGTAATAATCACTGCGATAATGATGATTTCTTGAGAATTGTCTGTGGTCAGATCCACTTTCATTCTGAGGCAGGTAGTGCCTAAAGAGACTAATTTTAAGACATCAACGGAATGAAGTGCAATGAAATTAAGGGACGAATAGATGGCAAAAAAATTGATGAAAACTTTTTCAGCTAGCATTCGAAACATCCTAATATCTGAAAGACTTTCCTAAAGTTCACTTTTTCGCACATCAAGAGGGCTCATCAATGCAAAATGACTCCCTCTTGCGTCGAGATCGCCGCTGCAGGTCGTTGTATATTTTTTTTATATTGCCACTCCCCTGCAATTTTCGATAATTGGGCAGTTCGGAATTTCCTCTAAGAAGAGATTGGAAGCTTTTGGGAAAGTAAGAATCGGAGAAGATCGCTTTTTGTAATTATCGTTTCTGACCAAGGCAGGCATCCGAATAAATGCGTTTTCTTGGGCGTCCCATGCACCCGGTGCTTCACTATTAATGATGAAAAAGCTTATCGTGACACCGTAAAAAATTCTTCAATATGTTCAATGTGGTAATATTCAAATTGCTTGTTTCGAACAGCCGTGTATATGCGAGACGCTTACGACTACGTGCTTACCTTGATAGTCTTCTGAATGGAAAGGAAATTTGAACATTTTATCCTATGACTGAAATTTCCTTCGATGGAATATGAATTTGAAGAGTGCCAATGTGCCAACGTTTTATTATTTCATTGCTAAAAATTCCTCAACTTTTTTGAGGCGTATTAAAATTGCTGTTATACGTGTCACTTGCTGTTATGCGTGTCACTTGCTGTTATACGTGTCACTATAAATTGGCAATCCTGCTGTATGTGCACAATTTTTACTAAATAAATAAATAAATAAATAAATTCACTTTATGGAGGCTATTGATCGTTGGAAACTTGAAAAATTGTGAGTTCTTTATTCTCATCAGTCTCCTTAAAGGAAAAATTTTCGTTTTCCCTTCTTAGTTCCGTAGTTATTCCAGTCTTTTCTTGAAAAAATTAACATTTAATTTTTGCTTAGTGAATTAGGCCACTGTCAAATTTAGATTCAAGAAAAACTGACACATCCTTATATGCACAGAACAGGTCCTTCCGGCTTGCCGTTAGGTTAATTGAAAAATAAGTTCAAGCAGATTGAAGAAAGAAAAAATAGAAAAACAAACGTAAATATGTGATTTATTGAATGATTTTCCGTTTCGCAGCCACGGATATGCTGCGTTAGGTTGGGTGCGGAGTACGCTTACAAAAGTTGGAAAATAAAATGACATTAGCAAGAATAAAATGTTGACATGCTCTTTTGAACCGTTTGTTCAAATGTTTACAAAATGCTCTTTTTAACCATACACCCCCATGCAATAATAATTATATTATTAATAATAATGTTAAGAATAATAATATTAGCCTCCACAATACGACCTGGTAAATGTCAATGCAGTCTTTATTGAGCGCGCTTCTGAAAATTTTATAAGCATGTTCATCGCAAGAAATTTTTAGAGACTATTTGAGTGACTCATTGAACGCTGAATACCGTTGGAATTAAGATTTTGAAATGAATCAGCGATTCACCCCTGCAACCTTTTCAGAGTCATAATTATCAAAACCTCGATGGTTAACGCATAAATCCATTTGTGAATAACCAGTATTTTTTAAAAAGCAATGGTGTACCACTGTTCGCTGATTTGAAAAGTTAATCCTATCATTATAGTATAAGGTAAAATTGTGAAAAATTAATTTGGGAAAACATTACTTTTTTATTAATTTTTCAACAAAAATATCTATTGTAATATTTCTTGGTCTACGAAGCCTAATGGGCATATGTTTTGCATACAGGATTGTCTCAAGTAAATATTCAAGGTTATCTGAAAACAAGTGACCAATTGAATATCAGAAATTAGTTTTTAAGCAGATGTTTTTTCCAAAGGAATTAATGTGCATAATTAAGCACTGCCGCTCAGAGAATTTTCCATGAACTGATTGTTGCTAGGCAATCAACCCAAGGGAATTTTGCTTTGAAGAGGTTCGTTTAATATCGGTATACGGAAAATGAAAATTTGTTGACCAGTCGCTGTGGTGGCAGTGGCAGCATGAAACCAGTAAATTCAAAACGGATTTTCATGTCGAGAAAAATTTTACTACGGCACACTTATGCACCAGTTGTTTCATTGTACCTCGGGAAACATTTTATTGGCTGCAGGAAACAAATGTCTAGAGGATTTATTTTTAAAAAATCACTCTTAATTACCGCCTTAATTCTCCTCTCGAGAATTTTCACAGAGATGTTTTTCCCCCAAGTATTCCGCATTATTTAACTTGAGCGCACGTACTGTTCCAAGAAGGACTAATTATATAGATGGCGCATTGATTTCCCATCCAGTGGCATAATGGTATCATTCACCGTTTTTTATTTGTTACGGAAGAGTTCTTTCGAAGGAATATTTTTTTGACGAAAATATTGACACTGCTTTTCATGAGGGACGCAGCCGAGTGCACCTTCGCCTCTCGTTTGCGAAAATGATCAACCTTAATTTTTTCCTTCCTACCTGTCTGCTATCATGCTACCTTTCAAAATAAATATTTTATCGGTCGTACGGTCCGATTGATTGACCTTATTTTGTACACACGTTGATCTCTTTCTGGGAAATTCAGTGAATGCGTCATCTGTTTGCGTCCACTTTTAAAAAATCTTTTTGCTGTCTTCAGTTTCAAGTCGGCTTTCGAATGTGCACTCGAAACGGTGTGTTTTGGATTCGTCGGTAGTCGTCTATTTCTGTCGTCGGTCGTTTCTGAGGATTCTGCAAAGTTAAGAAATATGAAGGCGGAGGTGGTGCAGCGACAGAGCAACGTGTGACCCTTTTCCTGGAACGAGATTTTATTCAAACCGAGAAAATCATGTGGTGATATTTATCGAGTCAAAGTGATTACATTCGCCGATCGATCAAAAATTAATTCCGGAACTCGTTAAAAATATTGGCGTAAAAGTTAAAACCTAATTAAATGCAATTTTAAAATTATATTATTATTTAAACGGAGAGAAGGAACAAAATAAATAAGGAGAGGATTGCTCGTTTTGTGACTTAAAGCAATGGAATAATAACTCGAACATTGTTCAAGAACAATAGTGTGTATATAATAATAGTTGCGTGCGTCTGGGCAGACGATAAACAAGCTAAATAAATTTTTGAAGTATTTCCTTGAAACTTCTCTTCAGTAGGGTGTAAAAGATTTCTTCCTATGCCATTATTGATTCTACCGTTTCGTTTCAGGTTGTGGAGTTGTATAATTTACATTTGCCTTTCTATTAATGTCACGGCAGTTTAATCAAGCTCGATTTTATACTGAAAAAGTCTAATAATACATATTTTCTTTTATCTTTCAGGTGAGTTTTTGGCTTTGAAGAATTCTTGTCTTTATTCTGCTGGTATGTCTGACGACTGTGGTAAGTTTGACATTTTTGTTCTTTTAACTCTTTTAGGGGCTTTTAATTATGTCATAACGTGTAAATAATAGAATTAGAAGAAAAATGAATCTGCGTGTGTGAAAGTAGTATATTGTTATAAGTAGCTATGATATTTTACAGTGCTTACCTAAGTGAAAAAGTTAATCAATAATTTTTTGGATAATTTCCAAGAGATTTTCGTTTAGAATCTCAAAGTGATTTTCAGAAACTGTGTCAATAATTACCCAGCTATTTGCTTCATACATCACTATTCTTCTGTATTTCATCACTATCAGTTACGTTCGACTTTGGTGAAATATTGAATGGTTAACGAATGGCTTTATAACTTTTCCATGAATTACGTTCATGCGCGCTCTTGGGAAGTAACAACTCGGCGAGAAGTTCTTATTAGGAAGTTATGCGAGATTCGAAGCGTTAATTTAAATCAGTTTCCTAACGATGACTAATTATTTTTTCAAGTTCATTAGCGTAGATTAATCGTAGACTCTGAACCTGGAGGAACAACTAGTACAATTTGAGAGAAGAATCGTTCTATTTTTCATGATACAGTTTGATTCAGTGAATTTGCTTTCCCATATGAAAATGGGGTGCATACTTTGCTTTCATTAGAGAACACTTATTTTGGCCGTACCAATTGCATCGATCAACCAAGCACAGTAATCAACCCGGAGATTGGTTTGATAAGCGAGGGTAGAGTTCACCTAGCACTAAGCTCAACGGCGTGTGAAATTCACGCATCAGGATATGGGGGCGAGTTCCTTTTCCTTTGCTGCTTTTAGTTTCCCAGACATACGTGTACATACTCGTATATATGGTCCCCAAAAAATCACACAGCTCGGGTGGAGCTGAGATTGCCCAAAGGCGTCACCCGGAATCGAAACAGGGCCCTCCAGTCAGTAGTCCAGCGTTCTACCTAAATTGACTATTACGTCCCGCTCAATTGCACAAGGAAAATTATTTTGTTTAGCTCCAAAATGGAGTGTCTCTGTATTTTATGGCGTATTTTACGGATTTTCTGACGAGTATATTTCGATTCCATTGGCAGACATTAAGGATCATTTTAAAGGTGTAAACTTTAACAATTAAGCATCGCTAACCTCATTGGTGCACATCAGAGATAGAGAGAAAGTACGATAAATTTTATGCTACATATTTTAGGTAAGTTGCCCATTATATTTAAGTTAGTCGTGAAATTTGAGTCCTCGATTGAACTAGTGCATGAGAAATGGATGAGGAAAGATTTCCACGATAAGATGCCTTCAAGTGTGTTCCATGGCGTGACGATTTCAGAGTCGAGAGGGTCTCTCTTGGTTCTCTTCAAAACTTGTACTCAAATCTGCATGCATGCAGCACGATGTGAAGTGGTGAATTTAATTGTCGGGGGCATTTAAATTTTTGAGTTAGCTCTTCTCTTCGAGTACAACACGTAACAAATACCTATGTACAGAAAGCTGACTCTTAACTTAACACTCACTCACTCAGTGATGTGTGTTTTTTCGTTTGTGCACTTCCAGACGTCCTACAAATGGAAATTTCATTTCATTGAGTGGAGGGTATTTGACGTAACAACACACTGCAAAAAAGTGGCCCGATCCCTGAAATTTCTTTTGGTTCAATTAAGAAAATCATAGATACTATTGGGAAATCTCAGATGGAAATTTTGTTTTTCAATTATAGAATTAGGTGAAATAGTTCTTCATTTTAGATTTATACTTACACCAGCCGAAGAGATTCCGACTACTTATTCTTGTTGAGTCTTTTATCATTTGTCTAGTATTGATAGAAAATATTTTAAAATGTTTTCAAGATTTTTTTAAAAACATTCTTCTTAATGTGCTCCTTATTCTTCTTAATGTGCTCATTGCGGGCAGTGCAGTTAAAATCCTGATTTTTTCCACGCATTGATTGCTAAGTCCAATACAGAAAGTTGGATTTGAGCGTATTGATTATGCATTTTAAGCATCAGCACACTTTTAGAGAACATTTTAGATTTTTTAAAAGGAATAGCTTTGATCACACAACTTCATCATCCTTCTTTTATTCTCATTGATCCATTCTTAACATTGATAGAAAATGTGTCTTCGCCAACAATTTGTGCCTTTTCTTATATATTGTAAATGTTACCATGCATCTCTTGTAGTATTCAACGAGTAAAACTTCCGTGGTAAATGTTAGAAGTATTCAATAGGTTCATACATCAAAGAACAGGACCCTTCCTGGATTAGAACCCGAGACATTTCGATTAATTGTGCGAGTGAGTCACCTTCTCAAGTAATCGAGTTAACTTGATGCTGATTTCGAACTCCATTCATTAATTCAATTCGAAATCCCGTAGATCACCTCATCCGTCTAAAACAAAGGGTGTAAGTGTAATCCTATTTTCGCTCGTATATCCGTGAATGCTTTAATTACGTGAACATAAGGGGAATACTCTAATTTTTTTGACATGAAGTACGTGAATTCCGCTCGAAATGGGTAAGTGTATGTTTCCAAAATGTATTGAGCACAAATTCCGTTATCATCAGAATTCATTTTATCTGTTCGTTCGCAAAAGAAATACAAACATTAGCAGCGCCCATCCGTTTGCTTCCGACGACGACGGAATAAATAGGAACTAATTTTCTTGGGTACAAGCAATAGGAGGGAGAACTGTGCTGAGTTTCTGAAGACATTTTCTTTTTTATTTCTGTTTATAGAGCTTACTTCGTCCACTGTTATTTTGACGTCGAATCCGAGGGATTTTTTTTAATTTAACGAACGAGCAACGTCGACAGTGATGTCTGTCACTGTGAGCAACCGTATCATTATTTATAAACGGCTTGTTTAAAGTATATTCACCGACAACGAGATGTTTAATTAATTTTTTCTTTTTCTTTTATTTCGGATTTCAATGTTTCTCCTTTCCTTTCCCAACTCCAAATTGTTATCCTTTACTCATTGTCGTCGTACTCGGCGTATTACGTTTCGAGAACTATTTTTCAAACGGTTCGCACTTGTCATTGTTCACCGGAATCTCAATGCACCATTGTGCAATGTTGTTCCGCATTATTATTATTTATGCTGGCGCTTCTATCACCGTCTTAATCCTTGAGAAATTTCCAATGGAAAGTTCCTTTGGTTTCACGTTTATAGATCTTGCGTGTATATATGTATAACGTCTCTTAAAAGCCTAATGCGAGGTAATGATGCGTGAGTATTGATTCAGCGATCCTTTTGAAACGCTGGAATTGAGTGACTAATTTTTTCGGGATTTTTCGAATCGAGTCTTTTAGCTTTATAGTGTTTGGAAAGCTTCATGATGTGGTAAGTATTATTAATACGCCCGATGGATCTCTTGCTTTTGAATTTACCTGACCATTGTTTAACGTTTTTGCTTTTTCTCGCCATTGGCTGTAGAAACATGAACAAGAAAGAGGCTGTTGAAGAAAATTATCGCTTATGAAGTGTCTTTAACCTATATCTCAAAGCGGTTGAAAGATAATCTTTTAAAACCCTTCGTCGCACTTGAATTAGAGATGATATAAAGCATGCATAAGCGTCCTACTTTTGAAAAATTAAGGTGAGGTTCTTCAAACTGTCACAAGTAAGGAGACATTTTACTGAAATCCTGTTCCAGTTTTAATAGTCTTACGCCTGGATTAACGGGTACCGTTTAGATCTAAGTAAAATGCATCAATTGTCCAAATGTTTGAGAGTAGTTGCAGGAATTAAAATCGTTACTTTTATTCGAATCAAAGTTAATATCGCTACCTTCTCGCGGTCTCAAATGAGGGGTACACATTTTAGATGATTGCATCTGCCACATTCGCCCACTTCCACACGTAGTAGTAGTAGTAATATTTAGGGGAGGCGACCGACAGCTGAGGTCATTTGCGCCATAGGGGATGAACAGGAAAGGATGGAGGGTGGAGCGTCGGCATTAGCCTAGTCTTTACGAAAGGCGGCAAGGGGTCCGCAGCTTAACGCCCCATCCGACGGACGGCGTACTCATTCAAAGTGCCCTCAAGTAGGGATCGAAATACCCCTGAAAAATATTGAACACCGCCAGGATTTGAACTCGGGTCCTCTGGGTGGGAAGCCAGTACGTTAGCCCCCGCACCATCTCCATCCCCCCTATGCCATTCGTGTATAGAACCTTTGTGATCAGTCAGCTTTATTCATTGAAATGTTCCTTTAGAGGAGTCGCTTCTGGGGAATCTAGGTATGAGGTAGATTTCAAATTTGAAATTGTATTTGCCAGCCGACTCTTCTGGCGAAATGTTTTGATCATGTTTCTAGGTGTATGCGTCAAATCTTTTCCAGCGGCATCGCATATCGATCTTCTCTGAACTGTAAATCAAGAGAATATGCGATTGCTTACCTCTTTGGCTGCGTAAACGCTCGGAAGTTTCGCATTTGTTGATGTCCTCATGGCTCAAGCCTGTTCATCACAGTTGAATTTTTGAAAGCCCTCAAGCGCGCGCGTTATTACATTATGGAGTGTTAATACCCGATTATCTTGATTTCAGGGCTTGGATAGCAATACCCGATAGATTCCCTTGGGCAATATCCTTTGGTTATTGCTGGCTCAGCTGGAATTTTTACGGAGCTTCATGAAATTCCTCCATAAAACATGCGATTAATGTGAACATACCTCAATAAAAATTTAATGCTCATCGAAGGATATCGCAATTGAAGCCATGGTGGAATTCAGATAATTCAACCCAACACATTTCTTCTGGAGCAAGTCAATATTTTCGCTAATAATTTCCTCTTGTTGACTTAATGGACGCGGTCATTTGGTTCTTACTGCTTTCAACGTCAACGATGACTCTTCAATGTGCTGACTTCCGTTCGTGGGCGTGTCACATGTCCATATCGATGAGTGAAAAACGTTTGTTTATTGGCCCATTAAAAAACCCTTTGAAGCAGATAATTCCCTTTCCGTTGAACCGTTGAGTTCACTGATCCATTTCGGCTTCTTTCACGTCCGCCGGGCCACGTCATGCGATTTAATATTTCGATTCTGTTTGCGCCCGCGCGACGATTGTTTCGCGTGTGTAAAAATGTCTCCACCTTGTGTACCAGTGGGAATTCCGCCTTCTCACTTGAAAAATTATCAATTAACCTGGAAATGAAGCCACTTCAGCTACAAACGGGGGTGTCATTGCGTAAATTTTATAGACTCCGAGCTTGTTTTTTTCCTGACCCCACGAAAAAAATAGCTGTTTGTTTTTAGTAAGATATATTGACTGTCACTGTTGATTTATTTCCTGTATCACTCCGGAAATAACATGAGTGCACCATATCTTTTTTGGTAATGGCCACTTGTCTTAAATTTGGAATGTCCTTTTTTTCTGTTTTGGTTTGCATATTAATACGTGAGCGATGGATTTTACCAAATTGTTCCCAAGTCAAACATTTGTTATTTCAAGCAAAATAGTTCATCTCCTATTACGACATACTTTTAACGTATGGCTATTCCAGGCATGTCGAACGAAACCCTTATTAAATGACCAGATGCCGCGATAGGTATGCTTTAAATACACCCTAAAATAAAAATATAATACCAAAAGTTTGTTTCTGAGCAATGGAAACTTTTGGTTGTTTATTGGCCTAATTTGTGCGCTTTAATTAACGACGTTGTGAAGTGGGGTGTATTTTTCATGTTATATACCCTGATACTGCTCTTGCTCTGCGTGAGGTGGAATCCATTTCGGAGTTTTTATATCATGGCTTAAAGCCGCCTCTCAACACGCACGGTCTAATCAAAAAGTGATAACCTGCCCACCATCCTGTCCGATCGTTGATCTCGAAGGGTACTAGTGGGGCCTCGAATGTCGGTTATCTAATTATGTCGCCCATTCTGGAACTACAATTCAACGGAGTACCCGGGACATCATGAAGAATGACATTTCGTAGCGTTTGATGGACGCAACTGCACCTGCAAAAATTTGAATCCACAATTTTAGATAACCCTAGATGAAACACTGACCTAATTAAAAGGAAAAAACAAACATTTGTAGCTGAGTATAATTAAGTTTTTAACAGCAGGTACCTATTGAGTTTCAAAGTTAACATCATCATATATACTGTTAAATAATATCAGTTTGCTCTCGGTAATGAGCTGCATAGTCTAAAAAAATATCATATTTCTGCTCATTGTTATTTGATATATTTAGGATTTACGAGGAACGATATGAATATTCAATACCCTTTTCATGACAATAGTAGTTTATTAATAGATATGAGTAGTAACAGGTTTTGCAAAATTTTTTTTGCTAATTTTAGGTAAAGTTTCATGCATTTGCCATCCTGCCTTTGAGATTTTGGATTGAATTTTTATTCGTAGAGGATATTAAGTCGTACCTAAGGTAGCCAATTGCCAAACTTTTCTTTGCTCGCTAATCTCGGCATGCTACTTAACTGGCTACTACTAAAGCGCAACCGCATGCTATTCAAAGGTCTCTGGTCCCATTTTTCAATAATTTCAGCTGTTGACGTTTAAGGAAAACGCTGACATATCATGATCGTTAGGTCTTAAGATCCATGAGAAGACTCCTCAAAGACAAAGAAATACTACCAAAGAATTACATTTTAGATAATTTCAGGTATAAAATTAAAGACTAAAAACATGACTATGATTTATCGATTTAAAGCGTAACTGTAGTACGTTTTAAATACCAATCAATCTTTAAAATTTTCCCAGGAATTTAATTGCTTCAAATTGAAATTTGTATGTTTATCTCAATTTCAGTATTTTTAAAATTCGCAACTCGGGTAATAATTGTAATTACGCAGATAAGGAATTGTTCGTCTCAGAGATTGGAAAAATCTTGAACTATACGTAGATAGTGTTTAAAATCATTCTTGTGATAATAAAGTTTATAAAATTTAGTATTGCGACTGGTATCTTGGTCGGCGAATTGAAAAAGAGGCCTAAGTTGAATTACTTCAGGTGCCAGATTTCCTAAGGCACCACTGCGAAGTAAAATCCTAGATGTTGGTACCAGTAAACTGGCAGATAATCATGTAATTTCAAATTCTTTGGTGCCGCTCTTGAAAAAGGTTTGTGCATAAATATTTTTTATCTTCCTTTTCATGGAGTCTCGTTGGGGATTATTTTGGGAACCACTCTGATTCCCGAATAACGTTCTTAAAACAATGGATTTTTCTCTTCAATAAAGGCCCTTTCCCGCTCCAACATATCTCCTTCCTTTTCCTCTTCTCCGCGCCCCCTTTGTACCTTAATCAGTGATAATCATATCCCAGACGTTGCCTAGGAAATCGTTCGAGCACCAATGGATATAAAAATAACCAAACAAAACTAAAAAAAAAGATCGCTTTGCGAAGTGATCGTTAACGATGGGTTGTTTTCTTTCTTCTCCAATTTCCTTCCTCTCATCCTCCTTCTATTTTCCATCCATCCAGCTTTGGGAAACAAACGCTCTCTTCGGGGAGTTTCCGAGACGTATGCAGTCTCCCAAAATCCTTCCCGTCTCTTCTTCCCTCTCCCGCTCGTCCCTCTTGGATTGTTTGGTGGAGGGGGGAGGCAGGGGGCCGTAGGGCGGGAGCCCCAATTACCCTTCCTTGTGCTCGGTTTGCCGACTCCCGCCACCTCCGCTGACTCTCGAAGCACCAATCACGTCGGCTGGTAATTGCATCTTAACGCTGGCTACGGAGGGAAGGCTGCGCGTTTTAGGTTTGCTGAAGGGAATGAGGAGCGGTTTTTGCGACGAGTCGTGGAAGTTGGGTGTGTGCGTTAAGGAAAAGTATGCTGTTGTGCGAAGCGCATGCGGAGATGAGCAAGACTCGAGCTCGAAGCTGAGCTATGCTCCCTATCCCTGGAGGCTTTTGTTAATTGATATTAAAATCCATTTTCGTCATTTCTATATCGTCCTTCTTTCATACGTGAGATTTTTCTTTATTTGATCGTTATATGTGATTTCAAAACGGATTCTGCATCGGAGCTCACTTCCTATTTTTTTCTACAGATTAAACGCTCGTTGCATTTCACAAATTATCTCAGTAATATTTTACCCTACTTATATAATGTTTAAGCATACCTAGTTCTTTTATACTACTCCTTTTTTCCAACAGCTTTCAAAATATGAGAGCGTCGTTATACCCGATAACTCTCCAGAAAACACGCCTTAATAGTGACAAACTCTTTTAACATCTGATTATAGGGCAATGCAGAATTGGCTGTCAATATTTAAAAACGGTATTTAAACGGTAAAAACCTACCACAGATCCATGTACATCCAAAAGACACCTCGCGAGCTGTAATTAGGGCCTGTGATAGGGTGTCCTAGGGCATCCATTATAAGGTCAGGCAAATGTATGCTGGGAGGAGATACGTACTACCAGCTCTGTAATGCGGTTGTGAATTCTACGCTATTATGCGAGTCCTTGAATCTACATATGTGCGCGGTAGCTCTAATTTGGCCAGTTGTCTCACCTGCCGATATAATGAAAGGCTGGATTTCTTTGTGATCCGACTAAAATGATTTATATCTCTGGAATAAGTTTAAAGATTAGCCTAAAAGCTTTCTGCTTAAGAAACTCGAACCAAACTTGCAGATTTTGGTCGGCGAGCATCTCCAAGTCTGCAAATTTGCAGACTTGGAGATGCACGATACGATTGGTTATCTTAATTTAGGAGGAATATCCTATTTCCTATGAGAAAGTATGTCTGAATACATTCTTGACTGTTCACCTATTTGAGTAATGCTTTCCATTTGTTAAACTTGATGAAGTTAAATAAGTTAACAAGTTCACTCAAAGCATAGGAAAGGTGTGCACGTATATTCATATGTGCATTGATCATTTGGCGATGCTGAAGATTTTGAAGGTTTCTTGTTAGTTTCAACGCGTGTATGAGACTTCTATTCCAAAGATGCTGAAGATTTGGAAAGAATCTCTTAGGGTTTCAGCGCGTTGAACGAGAGTTAGGTACTTACCCTAACATTAACGTAATAAATAATTATTGATAAAGGCGTCATTGCTTGAAAGGAGACGTCGGTACGTAAAGATTCAGGCATTCAAACTTCGAGCCTCTCTCCTTTGCGTCTCACTGTTGCTGATTCTCTTCTTCTATCCCTTATCTCCTTCCCTCCCTTGTTCTTTCGCAATCTCCCGCACTCTTGAAAGAGTATCGTGGTCCCTCTCATTTCTAAGTGGAGTCTTGGTTTTCCCTAGTTCTTGCTGTTAGGGTTTGCGGGTACTTAGTATCACATGCATTACTTTCTTTCTTCGCTCTACTTTGACGTTCCCATTCTGTCGTTTAAGGCGTTAGTGTCACCGTATATGCGTCCCCTGTTTCTTGCAAGCCTTGTTTACGCGCGGGTTTTCGAGAATTTACCCGCGCATATGCGAAACGGGGTCTGTTTGCTGAAGAAGCATGGGATCGTTTGAATTTTTTCCTTGAATAATGGGGAATAATGATTCCAAATGAAGACACCCTCTTACATTTTTAAAGCAAGGGTGCCCACTGGTGCGAAACAGTTGAAATTATAAAATACAATTGACTTGTTATTATTTTTTTCTGTAAAATACAGACTTCCACGGCCAGTCATTGAAGTAAGCAAAAATTGCCTTAATTACATTCGCCTTAAGATTTGCACACAATCAACTCGTGAAATAGTTCCAGTATGCAGGTAAATATTCAATTTGTTCTGAGTGCACTGTATTTTTAGCAGTGACAGCATAAGTTCAGTGATTTTTAGTTCTTTTTGTTTCTAAGCACGCCCGTGGTGCATTCATCCCTGCTAGGGTAAAAATCCCCTTCTTGGGGTGATAGATCTCACTGGTTACGTAAAACTTATAGTAATACCTTTCCTAATTGTGAAAATAAATCCTTTTCCCGCAGTCGCAACGGGTATATCACTGTTCGGAAAAAAGCCTAATGTAGCGGTTTGTGTGTACGTGTGGTATGGAGACATTTTTTTTGGAGATGAAAGGAATGTCATTTGGCTTAAAGATTAATATTCTCTGATTTATTTTTCGTATTTCACAATAATTATCATGAAACGGGAGCATCAGAATGCGGAAACAAGCCTTGAGGCGGAAGTAGAAGCTCTTTGTTTAGATTATCGATTGCATTATTATCGATTAATTGAATTCGATTGGCTATCATTGTCCAAATATATTAACTTTTAGAAAGCGTGGGGACAATTGGTACATTCCATTAAAAATATTTTTTAATATTGGCGGCAAATACACGACTCTCCTGCCTAAACCAACAGGTAGTGTGTCGAATTAGACGTCTACGTGTACGCTCCGGGCATCTTCACACGAAGATTCATCTCCATGCCCCGTAATGCATATGGAGGTGCATCTGACCCCCCCAGGTGTTACCATGCCGGGCACATGTTATTGCGTTTCAACTCTGTGACGCTGGTAGCGCCTCTAATTGGCTTGGGATAAGGTGAAACTGTTAATATGTGGGATACGGTGGTTCAAATGGAGATATTATGTAAACAATACATCATGTCTATCAAAGTGAAACTTAAAGTAATTTAAATTAGAGAGTACAGTTAATCGAGTAGTTTCCATAAAATTTTCATGAATAAATCGGGTCTTTTATCATCCTGAAGGCAGTTATATGCGTTTTCTTACGGGTGGGGGCTATCTGAAGGAACAGCATGCAATGTACGAGTAATCGTATTGCATGCTGATTCGGAAATGTTTGAATAACATCATATAAACCCAGTCATTCGTTACATAGCTCTCTCATATTATCTTATCTTTTCTGAACTGTAAACAAAAGGAAACCCTGGATGCTGCATGTATCCATCCTGAAAGGAATGCTCCAATTTAACTGGAATCTTGCTAATTTTCAAATTCCAGTTATAACGAATGCGCAGCTTTTTGTCGCCAGGAAAAAGAAAACAAAAAGATGGAGACTGCAGCCAAAATTGGTCACCAGGACTAACAACACTTTCACATTATGATATAGGAAAATGGGTGATTCTTCCGTATCCATTGTCGCAAATGGTAGAGTACCTTTCGCTGTGCACCTTAGGGTGTCTTGTGTTTGATAGCTAATCCAGAATTGTTCGCGGAGAATATTTCCTCATCCAAACCTTTTACGCACACTCGTTCTCACAATTAGAATTAGGTTTTTCCATCGTAGTTTTTGAGGTGCTTAACACATTTTTGGTCGTCACTAAATAATAATTATTCTAGAAAACAGCAAATATTTAAATATTTCACTGATTGACTCTCATTTATATAATTTTTTTCTGGAGGGTATTATCTGCCGAAAATTTGTCGGGTCCTAATAACACCCGCAGTACGAGAAATAAAATGGAGTACCCTATACCATTTTGAAAGTCTACATAGATCACGCTTACTCTCCTCGTGTTTGGGAGCGATCACATCATTTCTCTAGCGATACCGTGACACTTGCTAACATATTGCTACAGTTTTTCACAGGTTTCTTCGGACCTTCTTACAAACTTCTTCAATTAACACTCAGCTCCGATGGATCTCGGTGATCCCCAACTTTGACCGTATATTCGAAATGTGATCTAACCAATTTGAAACAACACCTGTTGTATAATATTACATTTTTTACTTTAATCCTTTACGGAAGCCAATGACTTGAAAGACGGCCCTGTTAATCCATTCCTCTGTCTGTGGCCCGTGAAGGCCAGGACCTTCGACTCGATTGGCCAGTGACTCGATTTTTTATTTTGTATGAAATATCCTGTTTCCAGTTCATTCTAATCCAAAAGTGCACCATTGTAAACTGTTTAAGGTATACTTGTAATTTACATTCCTAAATTAATGGGAGTGGTCTGTATATAACATTGTCCTCGCTCGGTTGTGCTGATTTGAATATTTCAATGGTCAAAGTGTGTTCAAGGCGAATGATTTTTCCTCTCTGAAATTGTTGAATTGTAATACCAGTGAACCTGTTTTACCCAATAATGTCACACCGGATGTTGCATCTGGCAATAAGTAGCTACGCAACGCAAATGATGCTACATTATGAATCGAAATACTATTTCGCTCGATTGCTTCGGTGGATAATGTGTTAATAAATAAGTAGCCTACGCTTGGAGAGTAGTACGTAATGGCCTTTGCCATCTTCTCTTCTCCCAGACGAGTAAGTAAAACCTAGCCATGGTGGGGATCAAAACCGTCTCCGTCGGCGGTCATTTGCAAATATTTATGCATGAAAAAAATATAAAGTTAACCTAACGTTTGTGTTGCAGTCGGTCATGAATATGGGCCTCATACTCGTCACTTGCTTCGCCGACTGACTCACAGCATCGTGAGAAGAATGAGGGGAGGCAGTGAATAGGTGTGGAGGACGAAATGTTGCGGGCGTTGGGAGGGCGTGGAGGGAGGGACAGCTCTCTCGTCCGGGGTCATCGAACTACTACTCCTGCCATCTACTTCTGCCCCTCCTCTGCGCTCGTTTCCCCCTTCGGAAGCTCATACCTCTCTCCACTCTGCATCTGCCTATTCTCTTTGCACCAGGGCCTTACATCTTCATTATCCTCTCAGTCTTGAACTCTTTGCGTTCAACCGATTGAGTTTTACAATGCCTTGATCGTATTATCAAAATACTAGATGCGTCCTTAGTCTCTCAATAAAACGGTTAAAAATACACCGACGGCATCATTGCGATACTTTCAACCAGGACGACGCGACTCTCTCCTACTTCGTGGTCTCTCCAGCCTTTTGTTTCGAGCACACGGATATGTTATTAATGTTCATTCAACCCAAGTACGTACCTATCTGGTCGGCAATGTTTTCCTATCGTCAAGAACGCCTCCCTCGCTTGTGCAAATGTTAGTTGTTTCTCCGGATTGTTTTCAGACCATTTGTTGACCCAAAAAACTGTGTTTGGAGCAGGTGCAGGGAATATCGGAGCGCTCATAATGTCTCTTGGTTTGGTTCTCTTAAAAATATTCGTCTATACATAGTGAGGAGGTTGTTCTCCCGACGACGTGCGTCAGGAAACATTTTTTTTGCTAGAGCCACTTGAGTTGTGACTAATTTGAATCGTAATTTTAAAGCAAGCTGTAGGATTTTTCATTTTAAGAATGGTGACTCCAAAACTGGCAAGAAAAATTTCTACCTTTGAATTGGCATTCCATTACGTGTACCGTTACAGTATGGCAGGGGGCTTTAACCGGTGCATGAAGTGGAAGCACCGCTACTGAATTACGTGACATAATTTTTTTTTCTTAGCTGTAAGCCTTCTGCTAGGGCCCAAATGTCGAAGGATCCTTGGGCATAAGTAAATCTCTCAAGAGTATCTCTCTCTCTCAGTTCATTATTTGTATTGCAAATATTACCTGAAGAACTGATGATAAAATGTTAAACGTTTCGTCAATAATCCAGTTGTGATTAGATATGCTGACTGTTGCGTACTATCCATCTACAAAACTCAGTAAGGCCGAGTTCAAAAGTTCAATTTTCGTGCCTTCTGTGGAATGTGGCCTCATTTTGAATTTATCATCATTTAAAGCAAATAAAGTAATAATTTGATGAAGACGAGATACCGAAGTCGTTAATTGAAAACATAGTTTCCTGAGTGAAGAGACATTGTATAAATGCATTACGTATCCATTTGCTGCTACATTTTAAAAGCGTATAGCAACAATATAATTAAAAAATGTAATAAAATTACATCCTGGATTAGTTTAATGCAGAGGTAAGCGGAAGACGGGATTATTTTTCAATCTTTTCCCCTTAAAGATGATCCATTATTTGCGGGTCATCTACATTTTTGTTGCTAAATAGGTGATGAATTAGGAACCCGAGGATGAAAAAAAATATCGATGACAATGTAAAGGTTGGGAAATAAATGAAAATATATTTCAGATTATTGGTTGATTGCCTTGAAGAACGAGTAACCGATTTGTAATGGTAGTTGTACTTTTTTTCGGAAGTTCGTCTACTCGGCGAACAGTCTATCCCCCGACAATGTTGCTCCTTCCTTTAGTTCAAATCTCTGCACTTTCATCCTCCGCGTCCTCTGCTTCGTCCCATTTTATTTTCAGGCGATGTTCTGTTGCGAAATACGCTTTCTCACCCGATGAAACAATGGCTGGCCGTAAAGTCTTTCCCCTTCCGTCTCGGATGAGATTTTTTTCTTTCATCCTTTCCTGTTTTCCCCAATCCTCTCGGTCCTCCCTTAGGTTAGATTCTTTAAAACATCATAGTCAGTGCGATCGTCCTTGAGACGGACCGAAACGCGGAAATTTCCACGTTAGCCTGATCTATTGTCGTCGGAGAAAATTGCCTCTTTCCCTAGATAATACAACTTCGTTCTTGTAGGAAGAAAATGATTTGCGATGTGGAGGCAGGACTTAAGGTTTGAGTTTAGGTCGTATTCTTGGAGGACTCAGGATGAAACAGAGGAATGCAGTGCTCAAGATTGTTTTCAGTCCAGTTTCTAGTTGAGTGGGAATCGGCCGACGGATTTCACACATCGCACGGCATACCACAATATGATATCATCCTCAAACTTCAACTAACGTTCGGGCTGTTCAGGATCTTAAAATAAATTCGCAAATTATTTTTTTAAGAAAATTTAAAAGAGACGTGTAAGAAGTTCCGCATTTACATTCAGAGGAGGAGAGAGCCAGGAGAGCTCCCTTTTCCACCTTCATGATGTTCTTATATTCAGAAAAGAGCACCGTTAGTTTTGGAGATAGGCCAGTCCAAGTGCATAACCTGAGGTATGAATCCAGGCCCTGTTAATTGAGCAGTCAAACATTCCAGCCGCTTGACTACTGCGGTGCACTTAATAAACAAAAAATAATAAGTATTTAACTGGACAAGTACGCTTGTTGTCACAAGGAAGAAAATCCTATAGGCAATAAAAATAATGAAGAAGAACTCCAATACCAACCTCCAATACAAGTACGCTTGTACTTGTTACATTACTGACTCTCGGAATAATTACAGTTGTAACCTAAGCTACTTGTAAAAGATATCCAGGATTTCAGTATCGTCAAGAAATTTTAAATGGTATAATCCTCACCATACACCTCGTCACACACCGGTACATTTAAATGCGAAAGGTTGAAATGGGATTCAAGGTTTGTTTATAAATTTCCTTCGAAGAATATAGTCCCTCCAATATTAATTTCTGGATTTGGCCGTTTTTTCTCTTAATAATGCTAATATTAAAATCATCATGATATTTTTACGTGAATATTTGGAATGCGTTATACAGCTGATTCAATTGGCGTAATGGCACACATGTTTTCACATCAATTGTTCCATCTCTACTTGAAAATACCGTCCCGCGACTATTTAGCTTACACTTTTACACAGTGCTCTCTTTCTATAAATATATAATTAGATTTTAGTGTTAGTGAGTATAATCCAGTGGCCAATTGTTTTTATCCCATATCGCAAAACTGTGACACGGGCATCAACTCTCGGCAATATGGTTCTGCTCTGAGTTTTAGGCAACCGCCTTTATGTTGTACGCATTTCAACAAACATCCTTCCCATGTCACAAAGTAACTGAGCCTTCAGGAGTTATCTTTTCCTCCGTGTGAACCTTGAGTGTTTGGGGCGTGAGAAAATAACGGGTGGCTGCTGGAAACGTGCACCAGCTAATGCCACCATTAAGGTGGTTCAAATCAGAACCGTAATTTCCGAGTGGGAACTCATTGTTTTTCTTTCTCAATTAAACACATGTGATGCAAAAATTTGGTTAGCTTATCGAGCTAGTTGCAATAAAATTTAGACGACGTTTTCGCATGGACTTATTTCAACATAACTATCGCTGATGCTATAATGGAGTCAAAATCTTTGAAATTTATGCCACATTTATATTATACATTTAGCTAGCAATATTGCGTCAAATTAAATTTTTGCGCAATAAGTCGTGTGAATAAAATTGAACGTGCACACTATTGAACCCGCCGTATTTTTGTCTACCATGTGAAGTTAAGAATGTTAGGATGATGTATTTTTTATATCATCCTAACTTTCGTAACGGCATCTACGTGTACAAAAACTACATAATATCGCGTAACATGCCTGAGGGTATAGCCATCATGTTCAACAAACTATTTCTATCACAACTATAGTATTCATCGCCACGCAAACTATTTCAAAGACCCACCAATTAGTGCCTGAACGCTGTACCCACTGGTCTGAAATTCCACGATCGATCCGCAAAATTCAAAATATATGAATTCAGAATATAGAATTTAATTTGTTTCCATTCGCTTCAATATTTCAGGAATATTTCTGTAAGGTTTAGCCTTTCATATTTTACACAACCTTTTCTATCGTTGTATCAAAAGCCTAAAACATTTATTTTGTACTTCTTGTGCGACGTTAAAGAAGTGTGAAAAGTTGGTGTGATATTCCTGCATTCGTTAAATTGATTGATTGCCTATCTGGAATCATGCTTTCAGAAAAGCAATAAAGCAGTACAAATTATGTGCCCGATTGACGTTATAAGTCGTGATGAAGACGATGGACGGGATCAACCAGAGGTCAAGATGACCGTGGCCTGATGATGAAGTGGTTCATGGTCATCTGTTCATTATCTTTGTTTCAGTGTTGAGGAGTATAATGATCGTATTTCTTGAGAAAACTTATCTATGAAGCTGTGTTACTGACCCAAATAAGTAAATTAACCTGTCAATATGTCATTGCAAGTATTTTACATTTTTTGTGGCTTACTATCGCTCGTGTGTATGACATACCACACGTTTTCAAATCAAGTTGCTTTACTCGACTCGTTCGCTTAATTTTGTTACTGAGATTTGAAATCCAAGTTATTTTGAAAGATATAGGCTTTGAATATGTGGCTAATAATTAACTTTGGGCCCAGTTTTTCTATGACTTTCAAAAATTTAACCTTGAGCCATTTTGATAAACATATTACTGTAGGAGAATGTAAAAGTAGTCCCACAGTTCCAAATCGTAAATTTTCGTATTAAAAAATCGCAAATCGTGCCATTTCCGGAAGGCGGGCTTATTCCAATCGGATTGACGGGGATGAGCTTCTAATTAATTATGAAAAAGGAAAAAAATGGTATTTTGAGATTGCCATCGATCATTCTCGCAATCCCTAGAACCCGGAAGACTAGGTTTGGTTTAATATGATTCCTAATTCGTCTCAAAATTGCTTCCATCTCCTCCTAACTGCACCGCGAATCTTGATTTTCGAGATTTTAAAAGAAAAAAATGTCCCTAGCGACATCTTGACGATTGCTCTATAATTGGCCCCCTGATTAAAGGGCGGGGGAAGTCGAGGGACTTATTTCAGCGAAGGATAGGATCTAAGGGGTTTACGACGACGGCTATTTTTCGGAGAAGAGTGAACGAAGAGACGGGAAGTTTGGTGTTTGTGTGTGTGGAGACTGAGACGTGGGGATTTCGTACCATTTTCTCCACGTTCACAGTACATACATATGTATTCAGGGGATGAGATTATTATATTTAAGGGGATTAGACTGATTAGCGGAGTTCAGATCCCTTTTACTCCCCCTCCTGGTCTTAATGGTTACCTAACCATCTTTCTCCCCTTCCCCAACTGCCCCGTTCCCTTCTTATTTCTCAAGAAACGGCAGTCGTCACCACCTGTCGCCAGGGGCGGCATAAAGATTCGTAAGTTCCCAGATTCAGCCGTATTAACCTATCGAGATTTCCATTGGTCAGGATTTGGAGGAAGGGTTCGGAGCGGATGTGTGGGTTTGGTGTGGAAAGGGTGGCTGGAGCGTCGGTACCTCATTTCCACCCCTTTTTCGTCCTCCATCCTCCACCTCTCTCCTTCTTTCCTCCTTCTTTCCTCCTTCCTGTTGACTGAAGGACTCTTTCCTCCCCTCCCTCCCTGCCACCACCCCTCCGTTTACCCTCACTCCTGGCCTCCTACTCTCTTTGTCACCCCGTGTTGTCCCACTCTTCCCGCTCTACACCCCAGCACGCCCGGAAAGTTTACTTCGTCTCGTCGCCAAATATTGATGCCAATCCAACCTCTCTTCATCTCTTCCCCATCTCCCCCGGCTCTTCTCTCTCCCTCACTTCCTATCACTCTCTCTCTCCCTCCCTCTCTCTTTACGTACCTTCCTCCCGTTTGCGCGCGCCTGCCAACTTGAGCGTTTCGCGCGCGCGAGCTCCGCGGGCACATAACCTAGCATATCCGTTTAAGTGCGCATCGGAGAAGGTGTTAATTAAGGGAATTAGATCGTGTTTTCGGAGAGGAGAACAGTCTGCTCCGACAACAGCGTGGCTGCGGGAGAGATTTTAGTAGGCTCTGTTGGTCGTGCGGATCCCCCGAGGATGTAGCGGTAAATTAAAAGAAAATTGAAGGTATTAGTGCCCGTTACGTCTTCCACTTGACAGGAACAGGTTTCAGTCAACCGCTCTCCAGTGTATATTGGATTTTCCTTTTATTATTTTTGCTACGAACGCTGAAATTTCATTTAAATTATCTAAATATTTATATTACTCTGCCATAATTCACTATGATAATTATAAATAACCGTTTTGAATTCTTGGGTAAGAAAACATGATACGTTTTTTATTTACAGCTGGTTTTATCATAATACCGGGCGGAGCAGAATGGACTCCCTAGTTTCAAAAAAATTACTGAAGAGCACGCAGATAAATTAGCGAAGCGGGAGTAGTGGCGTTAGCTGGGGGAAACAACGCCATTTTCAGTAGTTACCATGCTGTGGGTTTGAGCATCGAGGCTTTGTCGAAGTAACGTTCTTTAAAAATAATGATAGTATGGTGGCGACGCAGAGGGCGCTGTGGTCTAGCGATGAAGCGCATTTTCACACCTCCGGCTCAGTAAATAAGCAATATTTTCGTTAATGGGCGACTAACAACCCTCGTGAACTTCACCTCAACACCTCTTCATAGCCCCTAAGTGACAGTTAGGGGCGCTGTATCTTCCATAGGCATTATTGGGCCTTACTTTTTTGAACTTCGAGGTTCAACTCTTACTGTGAACTCTAGGCGCCATTGTGAGATGCTGGTGAAATGTTTACTCCCCAAAATGGAAGAGTTTGTTGAGGAATTTGACATTGAAGCCTTTTGGTTTCAACAGGATGGTGCCACCACGGCTCATACCGCCCGTCGTTCGCGCAAATCCTGCCCGAACAATTTCCTGGCCGCCTGATCTCCCTATGAGGGGATGTTCCATGGCCCCCTCGCTTCTGTCATAGCTGGAATAACGCAAGATATGCTGAGAAGAGTTTTCGAAAACTTTTTTGAACGACTCAACATGTGCATCGCTCGCCGAGGTCGTCACCTGGATGAAATAATTTTCAAAACTTAATGAAAATAAAATAGCATTAGTTGCTATTTTCCGACATAAAACCTTTTTTAATTAACTTGGTTGGTTTTTTTACAATTCACACGTCAAATCAGGGATTTCATTCTGCTTCACCCTGTATAATGGCCTGGTATCCATTGCTAGTGCGTAAATGTGTCGTGAGTGACGCTGTAACATCGAAACAGATCTTAAATATAAAAATATTTTGGAAAATTACTAAGTGCTTGATTACCAACGATAGATATCAGTTAGCATAAATTTTCTGTGGTAGTTTAAGACGCAAAGAATTTAAGAAATCTTGATTTCTTTGATAAATAAATTCTTTTATAAAGGCAGCTGACGTTTCACTTCGGATTAGGTCATCCTTGAATCATGGATAATAATTTGATGCCATATTTTAGAACTATCCCATTGCCTCCATTGCCTTTTGAGAATCCCTCGTCTCCTCTATCTCCATCGAATCGACTCCATCTTGCTTTCAGCCTTTCTCGTTCCCTTTCCATTCCTCACGCCAGTGCTTCATTCTATTGCGCAGCGAGCCGACTTTCTGCGACTCTGTTTGGAACTAGAGTTTTACCCTCAAATACCACGCACCCACACATGATTTCCACGCTCGCAGCGGCGAGAGTCCTCTTATTATCCCTCCCTCTCTCTTTCCAAAGCAGTGCGTGAGATCCTTTACAATGTGTAGTGGGAGCGAAACTGGCGATACGTGAAGTTTCTTCGAATAAGAGCGGGGGAGAGAGAAGGGGGCGAAAGAATTCATTGGAATTTGAGCGATAGAGCTCGTGTCCCTTTTTCATTTCGTTCTTCTTGCCTTCTGGGTGGGATTGGGAGACCTTTTCAAAATCCACGGACACGCGAAAACAATCATTGGAGAAGAATTGAATGCCTGATGGATTGTGAGTGGTGGAATTTATGATGAAACGCAGGATAAAAATTTAAGAAATGCGAATCCAAATTGTCTCGGCACACGAAATGCCGTGACTAACGATGTGCGGCATCTAGCCGAAATGAGAGAGGGAGTTGGGCTCTTGTCCCGGAATTCTCTGCCGCAGTGTGGATTAGGGTGACTAGATTAAAAATTTGGTTTTGTGATATCATGGGTATAGGTTAAGATTCCGGGGTGTTCATTATCGGAATTCACGATATTCGAACCATCAAATGTGAAGAACGGAAAAGTATATTATATTACATATGTTATTTATTACATGTATATTTACTTCAATTATAACTACAGTGTATATATATTATAGCATTGAGAATTTGAACTCACGTGTATCGAAAATTTATAAAAGTTTCCGAAACTTCATCTTGTTAACTTGTCATTATTACATATGGCCGAAACAGTCGCAGTAAAAGAATTGTGAATAATTATTCATGTAAACAGTAAACCGAGAAAAAAATTGTTTGCCCGAAACGCTAAAAAAAACACAGAGACACTCTTGGCGAGCGAGTGAAAGGAAGATCCTCTCGTATCCCTGAGGATGTGATATTCGCAAGCCGTTGCTGTTCGCCGAATCTTCTGATGCTACTTATTGGGTTTCGTTTGAGAATTAGAAACTAGGTTCAACAATTAGAAATAAAAGTATGGGATGATTACGAAATAATAATGGGATAAGTGCTTACTTAATTATTGTTAACATATTATATTTACTTAATATATATTAACTACACACACACACGCACACATACATACATATATATATATATATATATATATATATATATATATATATATATATAACACTTAATGTAATATTCATTATAACAAAACATATTAATAGTAAAAAACAATTTCAACCACCAAATTAAGCCTTACCCTATTTACATGTTATTAAAAACGTGCATTCTCAAATACTAGTTTTGACTAACGTAAAGGCGGTTTATGCTGGTTCGCCTTACCGATCTTGACGATATTGGTATAGTGTCTACCTTTGGAGGCGATTGCAAACGAGCCGCGTTAATGTGTACCTTGGATAATTCGTTCGTTGACCTCCCCAGAGTTCGCTTCTTCTCAGCCCCTGTCACAGATGCGATCTTATTACGTAACTTTTTTTTCTTAATTGGGCTTATGGTGTGAAATGACCTCAATTCTTGGAAGACCTTAGATATAATAAATCTTAGGGTTAATTGCGCTCAGTAAAAGAATCTCGAGTTGCAAGGTGAAATTTGAAAAATGCATATAAAAATTTGGCTAAGTAAAAATTGAGAGGTTTTAGAGAGGTGTAGAGTGGAGAATGATGAGCTAGCGTCGAGGAGAGGAAGATAATAGGGTTATGCCTGAAGGAAGGTAGCAAGTATAAAGATAGATAGTCGTCTTTACTTTGGGGCGAGATTGAAACTATGGAGTCTCTTCTAACACCTAACCCCTCCGGAGAAGGAATCGACAAAGTTTAAATAAGTGAAAGTGCAGAAGATATATATTATATAGGTAATAGTTGTCTGGGACAGTCCATAACTTACTTTTGAGAGATATGTTATCCATGATTACGAAAGTAAACACGAACGCTGTAGACCTCACATGGGAAAAAACATATATTTACTTTGATGATAAACGGCATGTCATCTCGGAGAATTTATTATCAGTCAAGCAGATTAGGTTATAGGGTTGGCAGAGTGAAGGCGATTTTTTTGTTAGCTGGACCCTCGAGTATAATATGCTGCGAGACTTCTTGATGTATCTCATGAAACAGTTATTCGCTATGTAAAATGAATAACTACTCATCGTAAAAATGTTAATTGCTAGACTCTATACGTACGTGTGCACTTAAAATGTCACCTCTTGAACACGCAATCTTGAATTTTGGGTTTATAATGAGCGGAGTAAAGTTTTGGCATTGTTGTCATGAATGCAACTGGAAGTAACTGCATCTCAATAAAAAGAGGTTTTATTTAGGAGAAACGTAAATAATCCAATCAATATCACAGAGACTAATGCTGGTATTCATTATCAACAATTATTTCTTGAATAATCGCAGATTAGTGATTCAGCATCCTCCAATATCGTAGATTACGAGTACATACTCAAACGTACGCAAAAACATTATAAAATTAAATGAGGTTCACGAATAGGACACTCACATGAACGAAAAATTCATAGTCCAAGGCATGTCACAGGGGAAGGGCTAAGTCTTCACGGAGAAGGCAAGTGGTCACCTTTCGAGACACTGTTGAAACCTTGTATTACAATTGATCATTCCATTTTTTTCTCTCGTTATTATCATAACAGATGATTGGACCACTACTCGTTAGGTTCACGTTTGGTTGGTCCTGGAAAAAAAGAGGGTGGAACTGGGAATGAATAGAACAGAGGTGCAGGGGGAAGGAGTGAGAAGAAATGAGGCTTTAGCTTTCCCAAGGTATTCCCAAGGCTTTAAAACCAATGTCACTAAATATCAATTGATAAATATTTATCGTACAAGGATTTTACTTGCGGCATCAACGCAATGACCTTGCCTTTCACTGTATGTATTTTCTGCTCGGATAATGACAAATTTAAAGAGGGAAGACTTCCGAACGAGTCAAGGCCTCCTCTTCTATCGCGGCAATAGCGACCTCAGCACACAAATAGAGGGAAACACTACCTATTCACATATATTAAAGCATGCCTCCATTTTATGGCCACCTTCCCCTCCCATTTCACGCATGGTGTCATATACGCCCCCCCCCCCTACCGCCTTGCCCTTGCGGCGGCTTGCGGCTTTTATCGTGTAGTTGTAGATGAGATGAGAACACTGGCGTAATATCGCAAAACAGTATGCGTGCCAACTCGGAATGCTAAACCCGTCGCCTCCCTTCCCTTCTCCTCCCACCCCCATAACCCTCAGGCTCAGCCGACAGGCTTCACATTACCTGCTCTGGGCGTTACGAAGTCAACTAGTATACCTTCCGTTTAATTTCATTCAATCCGCTTCCTTGCTCATGAGAAGGTATAATTCCAAGGGGTAAAGGGAGTAGCAGGGTGGCGCTTGTGATTCACTGCTTTCATTTGGGTATGCATTACGTAGCTGTCGCGGAACACGGGGATGGATTTTTGGGGAGAAATACGAGAAGCGGGTGTTTAAGGGGGTGAGGAAGATTACGAAAACGATATCGGGACGGGAAAGCGTCCCATGCTCGGGAGCGAGGATGCTAAATCGGTTTTCATGAGCGCGGGATTGAATTAGGAAAATTAAGTAATTAAGAACCTTTAAATTGGATTAACGCCGAGCGACACGCCGCTTTAAACCTGGGGTGGGGTGGGTGGGGGGAGGGGGTTAACTGAGCTAGCATCCCTAAAAGTCCTTCGCTTTCCTCGCAGTAAAAATATTTGCTTGCGCTCCCTCCTGTGCTCATGTTTTCGGAATGATATGCGTACATCTTTATTTTGCCAGCAGGAACATCTCGAGGCGGAACGCGTCCTCTCGTGGAAGTTCGCTCCCTCTTTTTAAGATATGTTTTTGTTGACACCACGCCCCGGTATGGTGTCGCAGTCCGCCGAGAAGAATTCATCCCGTCGCCCTTGAACTTGACATTACATTGGGAGATATCCATAACTTAATTTTTTTTTATATTTTGGCCTGACTCTACTTGACATAAGTAGAATAAATTCAGTATTTAAGGAATGAAAAGGTATTGGATGTGATTGAAGTGATCTTGTATCTTTATCCGTCCACTAAAACGAACACATGCACCTACCTTACATCTTCTAATCACTATTTGATGATTTAATTTTTTTCATCTCTCTCTTCCTCCAATCTCGTTTGATTTCAACGATAGCTTTGATTGTAGTTCTGCTGAAATCTCATGGATAATGATTTTAACTTTGTTATTTAAAGCAATTTTATCGGTACGGTACCTGTGTGTCCAGTGACGGCGCCCTTGCATCGAGAGAGTGTTTATTTTCATTGAAATTGTGGGGAACGACACAATTCGATATTCTATTCATTATAATTCTGTGATAGCATTTGCAAAACGCAACAGTGCGATCGACTCTTGTCAGGTGAAATGCATTCAGAACCGTGACTCCAGGGTATAGCAGGGAGGAATCAAATGTACAGAGGGCAGTCCTTGGTTTATTAAAATTTTTGTTTTAATTTTTGGATTCTGGACTATGCTGATCCTGAAATTCTAATGACTAATTGAAAATAGACTATAAAATAGAATAAGTTTTCGGCAAGTGGGGCAATACTTTTGGTGTCACCTCATGATCGGAAAGCAAAGCGGTATTGTTAGAAGTGTTCAAGAAACCAAATCCGGTATTCGTTGATATGCGCTGTAAGGATCTTCTCTGTGGTACCTATATGCCTCTTTTTGACTTTAAATAATTAAGTAGGTTTGAAAATAAAATTAATCATATCTTGTAGAAATATACTCGCAACATCGCATACAAGGCCCGTTTTGAAATTAAAGTCGTCAAAAATGCCAAATTTTTCCCCGCTATTGACAGTTCTCGGGTGGTTACTGAGTGGAGTCATCAATTTTTATAGTCTTTTATGGAATATTGTTTCATATGAACACGCGCATATTTCATTATCATTATATCGATTTTATTATTGTCCAAGTTCTAAATCAACATACTACTTCAGTGTTAAGAAAGTGAGCTTAAAAGTGTACTGTGTATGAACTTAAAAGTGTGAAAAAAGTGACGAATTTAATTCCTATTGCATTGCAACAGATGCTAACCGAAATGCATACCAATCTAATACGGATATTCTAATTCAATATACCGCAAAAATAGACCCGATATTTTATATTTCATTTCAATGAATATAAGATAACTTTTGGCGCTTTTCCTCGAGGAAGTAGTAGTCTGTAGTACATTTGTTTACGTCCAAATCACAATAACACACCAAGCTATTCGCATATTTTGGGAAAACTTAGGCCAGCCTCTAAGGTTATTTCTATGTTAAGGCCACTTTCAGTTTACCAAAAGAACGTTAGCCCAAGAGAAAGGTTTCACAAAAAGAGGTTTACTTACAAAAACTAAGCGAATATGATAATAGTGATGTTATGAAAAGTTCTCAAACGATATTTCAATGGGGTAGCACGCGAGAGAAGCTTAGCAAGGGAAATTCTCCAAGACACGTCGCTGCTCACGCAGCTGCTCTTTATTCATTCTGTTGCGCTTCGTTTGTTCAACGGCGCGTACTCTGGAATTCGCGATTCCTTGCATTGAACGGCGAACGGCGAAATGCCGCCTCGTCCGGGCTTTTCAGAATTTCTTTTTGCCAATCTCTCGGGATGCGAATGAAGCCCAAAATCCGTCCCTTCACCTGATGGATTGGTATGTAAATGAGAGAAGAGCTTTTGCCATGTTGATTTTTTTAACGAATAATGGATTTTTCGACCACTGGACAACTTCCTAGGAAGTAGGCCATCATTGTACAGCAAAAAAAATTCTCTTGAGAAAACAGATGAATAAAGTTTGCCTGATTAAAATGTTGGTGTCAGATTGCTATAGTTCCTAATGCAAGCACATGATGTTGTAATGCCGAGGCTTGTAGAGTACGTGCGTATCTTATGAACCTAAAATCCAGCTTACAGACTTATCGTTGCGGATTTATGCGTAATTTATATCCTTGCGTGATTGCTTCGCAAGTCTGATTGTCTCGCTCATTGAATATTAACGTGAACTTGGATGACCCGAGAAGGATTATGCTCCTCTTTTCCTGTATGTATGGTGACTCTTAGGTGACGCCCTCTAAAAGCCTTTTAGGGAGGTGTTTCGGATGTAGTAGCACTCCTCAGTCGGAATGGCTTTCGTGCAGGAGACGCGTCGGGGAAGATTGGATTTCGCATCGCCATACACCGCAGTATTAGGAGAGAGAGAGAGGGACGGAATTTCCTTATTGGCGAACCGGAATACGAGCGCGTTCTCCAGAGGTCCCCTGAAGATTTGGCGCGGGATGGATCTCGTGCTCCCCTCTCCTCCACCTCACTTTTGAGTCTAACCCGATTTTCCCTCGGGAGAAAATTTTCGACGGGAACTAACTTCGTTCTCGAGTTATGAGGGAATATTGGAGAGTGAACTGAGGAAGGCGATCACTCATTCAGGTATACATTTGGCTCCAGGGGCGTAGCTAGTTTCTTCTGCAGAAGGTTTCGAAGTGATGTAAACTCTTGGATTTTTGTAGATTGGGACAATTGATTCGATTGAGTTAAACAAAAGAATCCAGTGTTCGTATCTTTAAAGACTAAGAAATACCTCTGAAAAGGGATCGGTGGGAGTTGAAGTGAGTTCGGGCTGAACGGAGTTAAGCTGAGATGAACTCTTTCGAATTAAAGCCTGGTGGTATTTTTTAAGAACTACACTAAGTAAGCTTAAGAATGTTCTCAGTAGCATGTTTCATTATTTTCATTGTACACTCGATGGTTGAGATTTAACGTAAAGTTTTGGGGAATATACTAAGGCATTTATGAAGACAGTTTTCTTCAATTATAAATTGTCACCACGGGTATGTGCCGGTTTCACCAATGTATGTATTTAATTCCAAAACTCTTTATTGTTAAATAATCATCATCATTTTTCTATTCTTATTCGTGAACACTTAATTGCATGGCGACCTTATTGTAACGTATTTGAGCCTATGGACAATAATGTTGTGTCATACGAATCACACCTAGCCTATATTTATATTTGCTCTAACTACGTCTCTTGTAACGAGATTTTTAGATACTCGTTCATAAAATTGCTTGCTTGTACATGAATTCTTTTTAAAGATTTATAAGTTATTTAAATATTTTATCCGTCGTTGTCGACCGGATTACACATGATGCCTTCCTGCCATAATGCCTTCTGTATCCATACCATATTTTCCCCAGAAAAAAGTAAAATTAATTATACCAATAGCTTAAGGCAGAATTATTGTCTCTTTTCCGGTTGAATATGTCGTTTTGGTTGACTGGACACCAGAAATAAAATGGCAAATGAAGGTTTTCCCTGCTTGTTAGAACCAAAGCTCTTGTTCTCGTTGGTAAAAAAATACATAGGTATTTCCAGTTGCGTAGTTCACTGGTAAGATAACCTGCCGGCATCTTGCGAGTTTCGTCTTTTTTTATTAAATGCGGTAGCTTACTCCATTCCTTTGAAGTTGTATTACTTACGACACAGCTTCAAATAGCAAGGAAAAGTCAGATTGATTTCCTCATGTTAATGTTGCGATATAATGACTTTTGATGCTGTGAAGGACTTTCATACCATCATTTTTGTTCTGAAACGCTCCAAGTTAAAGATGAAGTTAAATCGAGCCTAACATTCAGATGTTCAAATAAAATCGTTAAATAAATATTGCATTTCATTTCTGAATGAAGAGCGAGTATTACCAGTAGAGGGGGCACGGTAGTGCAGGGGTAGAGCGTTAGACTATTGACCGGAGTGCCCCGGTTCGATTCTTGGGCGAGCCTCTCGGGCTCCTAAGCTGTGAGATTTCCGGGTACCAGATCTTCCTGGGAAACCGCAGCCACAGGCGGCCCTGGGAAAGGTACTGGCCCCCCCTACCCTGAAGTGTGAATTTCACACACCGTCGGGATTAGTACTGGGTGAACTCTACCATCACCTACCCCACCGATCTTATTGTGTTTATGATTTTTATTACCGAGAGCATTTCCCAGTATTGTAGACAGAAAGAAATGGATCGAATTTCTAGCTTCTTACGAGGTTTACTTCACAAATTCACGGATAATGCATGAAAGATTTTTTATTTTCATAGATTTTGCGCTCGTGTGTGTGTGTGGTGTGTGTGTGTGTATATATATATATACACACGTGTGTGTGTATACGTGTGCCTTCATCTCATTGGTGAACGGTGTTTTTAATCTCGAGGACAATTTCCCATCAGGTTCTTGGATTGCATTGGGGGGCTAAATCCAAGCGTATTGAACATCTTCATGATGAATATTTTTGACCTTACCCTGTCGTAAAAATCCCTTATTCCCCTCCCGCGAGGTAGTCTTATTGGATAGCAAAGTCAAATTATAAGATTATTTTTCCTCTCGTACGTGTTTGATAATTACCTTTGTGATTTACTCTGCGAAATGAAAGCATCAAGTTTGTCACATATCCATTTAATTTATGCTGCTATTTTTCTATTACTTTTGTTTTTATGGATAAATATCTTTCAAACAATGAAGATTTAATTAAATAATAAAATAAAATCATGAATGTAACAGATAAAGAAGCAGATAAAAGCATAATGTTATCTGTCGTTTGAACCGTGTCTCACAAAATGTTTTGATCCCAGAAGCGACGGTGCAGCTGTTGAGGGCAGTTCAACTGCCAACTTCACATTCTCCGTAGCATGGTATTTATAGATGGTGTGGTTAGTTCATCAATTTATTCAAAACAGCGTTGACTTAAATATTTATTCATCGCTAATAGTATGCTTGGTATCAATATACTCGCCGTGGGTTCACTTATGAGAGATGGTTCGGCGCTCCAGTTCGTATCCTGGTTCGGAGTGATTTCCACGCACAAACTCATTTGTTCAATAATTTGATCATTTTATCCGTTCCGCAAATGTTTTCGCAATTCTGAATTTTCCCAAAATCCATTGTTTGTGCAGTGGAAATCCCATCAAAACATTTGCTGACTATCGTGTGTGATAAACACGTTATTATTGCATAATGCGCTTTATTGAACCAAATCATTTCAGCGCCGCGTGTATCAAATTAATTCGAGCCATCAAATGGTAATCCGTGCACTTCCATCCTGCCCCAAGTCGTATTCAGATCCTCACATCATGCAGTTCCCGATCCCCATAACGCCATCCACGAGATCAGTCTGTCTCTCTCCAGCCCGTCTGCTATTTCATTTGATTTGCACGGAATTTGGGAGTTTGTAAGAAATTAAAACAGGACAGGTGACGTTTATCAGGAATAACGCTCCCCGTTCCAGTATCGCTTCACCATCTTTGTCTGCTACCAGCATCCCGCTCCGACCCCTTTCTCTCCCTCTCACTTCCTCCCTTAACCATCTCCCTGTGATGCTAGTATGGCTGATGATTTTTTAAACAAACTGAACAGTATCACGTGGAAATCCTTGCGCTGATATTGTAATCACGCGATGGGGCAATAAATAACAGGAAACTCGAGTGCATTATTCAAGTGATACTTTTTCATTTCCCCACTGTGGATTTCTGCGTGGAGTGAAGCTGGATTTTTTTTATTGCTATTATGTTCCATTCCTCTTTCTTGTCCCTCCACATCCACGGGATTTTTCCAGGTTATTTCGTTATCTCTTCAATCATATCTCACACTCCTCCTCCATTTCAGGACGGGGCGGAATAAACGCTCGGAATGAAAAGTGTAATTACCTAAGTTACACCAGGTGATTACCGCCCATTAGAAGAGATATTCCCATGAAAGTTAATCTTGTTTTGAGCATATTTATTTTTATAATGGAGTGACTGGTATATATCTACACTTGTATTATATATTATCGGCGTTTATTCACCATAAATATCAATATAAAATATTCCTATCAAGTTGGAGAAATATTCTCGGATAAAATATAGTAAAGTAATGCCATTCCAATTGCCAGGCTGTCACAGGATCACGTTCTGAAAACGCCTTCTCTTTCTCTCATCATCCTGCCAAGATATAGTGAACTACTTATTACATTGTACTCTCTTCATTCCCCTTTATAATTAAAACATGAATTAAATAGGTTAACGTGGAACGTATGAATTTTCATTTATAAATTACTTACGCGCTGTCCCTCGAATGGAGCCTTGGTCCGCTCATGCCTCTCGTGGCGTTTTCATCTCTTCTCTCGCATTCTTCTACTCTCTTTTCATTCCAGTAGTTTTTTTTTAATTTATACCCTGTTTGAACCCACGACAAACGCCTTCTGCCTCTCTCCTTCTGTTCCAACCTCCGAATGCTTCATCACACTTGCTATCTGAATTGTCCAAGCCTCTCTCACTTTCGTTACTCTTTTACGAAATATCTCTTCCCTACGACGATTTATTTTCCTTTTGTCTCATCTCTCGCCTCTTCCCACGATTTTTCCCAGCAAGGGAGAAACAAGCCTTGATTATACTACAGTTGCGTAATCCGATTAGCCCAGAAACAAACCCACCGTGGTGAGCGCAATGAGTTGTGATGTACAATTTCGGTGTGAACGTTACTTTCTTCTAATAAACGGCTACAGAATATACTGCGCTGGGAATCCCGATTCTTTATAAGTTGTTACAACAAAATAAAACTCTTATTACGACTGTTGAATGTCTGTAGTTGTTTCAAGGAATATTTATCAGAGTTTTGTTCTCCGTAAATGGCTTCAAACATTTACAGCGGATGAGCTAAGTTTTGCGGTTTAATGGAATACGCGTTTCCTCGCAACCACGGCTATGGAATTAGAAATAATTGCCTCAAATCACTTTATATATGGAATGATTGGCAGTTTTCCCCCACGTAGTCATTATTCAGACTAATCGGCATGCATGAATGTTATTGGGCTGCAGTTTTTCATCCTGTCCCAACATCATACCCATATTCGTCATACACTAACTTCGTACTCGTGTAGTATTGTCCAAATCCATCATGAGCATGAAGGAAAAGGAGCAGGATTATCGGGAAACAAACTTCAAAGATTCCAGTTTTCCCTTAGTAGAACTTTCTCAATTTCATTTTCCACGAAGTAATCCCATGATTTCTCCTGTTGCTTAAGCATAGATTTTCCTGTACGCAAGAACACTTATTTTGTCTTATGCGAAATTTCCATTAGTCGACACGTCGGCACGGAAGAGGAAGCTGTATGTTACGGTTATTTATTTATCCTTCAAAGGTATGGGCTGCTTGAATATTTTCCTATGGCATTGCGCATTCACGTTTTTCAAATTTTTCATCCATTTTTCTCAAAATGGAAATTATCGGTGAGTTGATAAGGGGCAGCGTTTTTCCCGGGAGGAAAATTTATTTGGGCTAATTATTTTATAGAGAGTAGTCTTATCAGTCAAGGTAGATTTCTAATGACTCCATTAGGTAAAATTGTTTCATTTCTCAGCCCGAACTAACATAGCACTAAATAAAAACTCCAAAACCTGCATTAAAACAACCCAAGTTCCAAATTCACGGACATCCCATCTCCCTTCATTCCATCCAACACGTATTCTTTATCTGCCTTTGCCCCACATTCTACCTTTACGGCAATCTTCAGTCATCCACTGTCGCTCAAATCGCTCTGCGTCCAGTTTTCCAGCCTTCTTTCTGTTAATTTCTCCCGAGAACCATCTTTCACCCTCCAACCATGTCTAGTACTTCTAAACTTGTTTTCCTTTCCGGCCATGTCAATTTCACCATCCTCCACACCCAAATCTTAAAAGCCTCCATTTCGCGCTTATCCTCTTGCCTATACGACCAGGTTTCTCACCGTACAGAATACGTAATATGCTTTATAAGTATTGAGCGGGTACGAGTAAATATGAACTTAAGATCTGGATTGATAGGTCGCAGCCTGCAAGACAGGTAGATAAATTGCCATGTGTCCTGCAAAGTTCTAGTCTGCGTTTCTGGAAACCATTTTTCTCTCTTCGGGAAGTATCGTGGCGTGATAATTGAAGCGCCCACCTTTCCGGCGGTCTAATGGCTCGTCCGAAGGAAAAATGCTTCCAGTAAGCGGATGAGAGGATAAAAGATTGAGTGATACTACAACTGTTGGGGAATAGCGTAAATGGAAGTTTTGGTCTAAAGAAATAATCCAGGTCGATATGTCCGTCTGCGTATTTATATATAAGTATGAGCACCTAGTACTGACTTGTCATGAGCAGCATTATTTCCGGGACCCAGTTGTATTCGGCCCAGTGAGAAATGGGTTTTTGAAGGGATGGGAGCAGCGATAGAGCACTTGTGTGCTTGAAAGTGTGTAGCAATGGCACGTTCAAACAGTTCCCAGGGAGAGTAAAATTGTGAAATGAACAGCACTTAATTGGCGGGCAAACGGCGAAGACGAGTGGTATCTCTACGGGGATTAAGCCCTTTCCGGCGAACTCGAAGCTCGCAATTCCGAATCTCGCCTCACGCATGGGTGCCGTGCCATGGGGTAGCTTTTTCTTCGTCGGAAATTGTCTCAGTTTTTAGGGTCCTCAAAAATTACTGCTCTAACTAACGGTCACAGGATGGAACACCGCTACGGGAATGGAATGCTGTTTTAAGATGGAGTTAGAATGTTTTCTCTGATGCTCTTAATTATGATATTTCTTGCACTTTAATAGCGTTGCTTAATGACTCCATCCGTCGGAGTATTTGCGAAAAATTAAACTGCCACTGCTCCTTGGAAGTTAATGTTATAGCCTCGGCAACATTCTCCTATTGCCTATGATATATGATGAAATATCCTAGTGTGTCTCATGTTAGAGGACATAATGGCTATGTCTACATCCCGCGAAGGTATCCGTTATAAATTGTGGAAGTTTGAAACTGGAAATTTCATTCATTTTATTGAAATTGCATTACACTAAAATTTTCTGACAAATTTTTCGGTGCTATTTTGCGGCGGTAAAAGAGGAAGAACTCTTAAATTCCAAGAAACTGCGGGAGATGCTGCAACAGTAACTATTAACGGAGTCATTCGCTATGCAATGCAACAGTTTCAGAGTGTAAAAATCATTCTTCAAAATTTCACTTCAAAAATTCTTAAAAATCATCCCGGTCATGGCTAATGACTTTTACATTCTCAAATGGTTGCAAATGGAAGAACTCTTTTTGAAATGACATCATAAACTAAATAGGAAGTACTGATTAAGTTATCTATTTTATTTTTCAATCAGAGAATGACTTTACACAGTCGTAAGAGAATTAAAGAGTTCTATGTTAAAATTTTAATGAATTCACCCTTGCGTCTTCCCCGATAATACCAGCTTGACTTTTTGCATGAAAACAATGCTATTATAATTTAGTGTTTGAGTATAGATATTGAACAGGCAATTAAAATGATTAGAAGGAGGTAATTAATTATGATATCCATTGGTTGAAGCATATCTTCGAGTGATCATCAGTTTTGAGTTGAAATATTTTTAACTTCCAATGGTTCCTTAAAATCTAGATGCACCCAAGGAATTCCAAAAATAACTCTTGTCAGGGTCTGATATTATGCCTAGCGGACATACAAGTAGGTATAGTTACTTTATTGTGATCATTCGGATGGATAACCCTGGTTTCGAATCCAGATAATGGTGCCTTTGGTGATCCACAATAAAACTCAGACTATGAGATCAGCTCAGTTCCAGACGAAACCGAAAGACACACGCCGCAAAGGAAAACACTGGTTTTTCAAAACGAGGAGCCGGGTTCGTATCCCGTCGGTGATGACAACATATCTGTTATTTTCTTGTTGACTATCGCTTGGAAAAGATTTATGGTGCCCTACTCCGTTCTTCTGATGGGACGTTTTACGCCGTGTCCCTTGGCGGTTATTCTTTAGAGAAAAGATCAATGTCGATGCTCTGGGATCTTCCCACCATTTCTTCATTCCTTAAAAAATACTCCTAACGGCCACCAAATTATCCAGCTATCCCTAATGGCGCAAATGGCTCCAGCCGACAGTCGCCTCCCCTTATAAATACTGCAGTTGGCTCTAAACCCCCCCAATCTATCAGCCCAATCTTTGGGTTGTTGACTGTGCTATCCGCCATGGGGGAAGGTGCACATTGCAGGGGAAGTTTCATTGTAGCACTGCTCTCTATTAATGGGACTGATTCGGGCGGGGGATAAGGAGAGGAAGGGGGTGAGGAAAGTCTTTAAAGCCGCCCCAGATCCTTAAGAAAGCTAGGGACCCCTCTTCGAGGAAGGTTAAGGTCGGATGGAGGCTGGGTCGTGGAGGGAAGCAAGGGCTAGATGGACTTATGTGACTCTCTTTGGACAGGGGATGAAGGGAGAGGAGTTATGAGGTCGATGGATTGAGGGAGAGAGAGAGAGAAGGAGAAGATGATCTTCTAAAGGAGGTGATAGAGGATGAAGGGGGAGGTGGAGGAGATACGGGGCAGAAAATGGGAACTGGAAGGGGATTAGGAGGATGGGGAGGCGTGAAAGAAAGGGACGGATGGGGTGAGAGGGGAGAAGGATAGGGTAAGAGGGTGTTAGGAGGAAAAGGGGTCTCTCTCTTCCCTTGGGAAAAGACCTTGGAATTGATACGGAGGGAAAAATGGCGGGGGCCAGGCCAGGAGGGTGGAGGAGAGAGAGGGAAAATGAAAACCATTTTCAAGAGTAGGGGACCCCTGGGAGTTGTCGAGATGAAAGGCAATGGAAAGGCGAAAGGAGCACAGGGAGAGAATTGGGAAGGGACAGAGAACAAAAAAAAACGAGGTGGGGTAAAGAGCGCGAGAGAGGTTAAAAGAGAAAAAATAGAAAGTCATCGAGGATGAAAATGTAAAGATACGAACTCATCAGAATGAGTGATGCTGATGAAACATGTCGATATTTTAGGACTGAGGTAATTTTGTACTGAAGCGCATGATTGAAATCTACCTCTCACCTCGTCAGGAACTGTTTCCATCGGTAGTTTCAATTTTTCGAAATCGGAACATTGAAACTAACGACTTAAGTGCCGTTTTAATGTGACAGTCGACGTGCTTATTAAATGTTCGTCCTTCTTTTCAAATGATTATTTAGGGTTGGAGTGAGTGTGTTTTGTAAATCATGGTTTCTCGTAGGGTTTTTTGATGGATGATTTTTTTTCCCTTGATTTTCGATTTCTTCGGCGTCTTCAACATTTTCACCGTTTCAGCTCTCGCGGCCTCTGCAGGCCGCATCGTCAGGAACAAAGGGCGGGAAGTTATCTTCATTACCCATTATCGTCAACGGTAAATCAACAAAACTTAGAACGGCGACAATGCGTAAAGCGCAGCAGCCATCGAGAACCAGGAAACGAAGTGTGTGTGCTTTAAATTCTTAACGTTATTCGAAATTGGATGATTCAAAGTTCAGTAGTTTCGAAAGGACGCTAGGCATTTATATTTGGCGTTTGCCTTTCTGTTTCCCTTCAGGTCGGAACTTCGCCAACTTGCTCCCTTATTTTATAACCCTTCGTCAACGATTGACATTAAATATTAATTGGGCAAACTAAAGTTCTGACTGTGCATTAAAGTGGATGATGCTTTTCATACCATGTTTATACAGTAGGTTAGCACGTTTCACTTTTTATGGGCAAAATTCGCCGATTTTCGCTCATTTTTGAATCGCATATTGCGAATTTCTCTGAAAGGAAGTATCCACACGTAATATTAAAGTTCAGTGCGGGTTTCTGTTATGAAATAACGACATAAATTGTACTTCTCATTGATGTCATTTAAGCATGTGTATGGCCACTAGGCGAGGGTTTATGGAGCTATTTGCTATTCCTCCGGAATTCATGTTTATCGTAAGAGAATAACTGAAAGTCATACGTCAACTGAAAGTGTTAGTTGCCAGTTAGTGTGATGGAATAGTTTATAATTTGAAATTGATATAATACCCCTTTGGAGTATAATTTATCTTGGAGAAATCTTTCCCGAAGATCAGTATGAAACCATCCCAGGACTGAATGGAGGGCGTGAAAAAATGTGATGATAGGTTTTGTGCCTAATTACAGATTTGTGAAAGATTTTAGGCCTACCGTTCCATTTTCTTGCTCTAGCGATACTATTTATACATCTATCCATCGCGAACATGTAAAATTTGCGCGAAATGATAAAATGAGTCGCGCGCAATTACGACGATGAGACAGTATGACTCCAGAAAAAAAGGGTTTCCATCTATATTCGCTTAAAGTTTACCCTAACTCATTCGAAATGGAACATGCTCCAGGACACAATTTGTAGGTAGCCAGGTATTTAAGGGGAAGTACATATTAGTTAAAATTTCCGCGGCGTTCGACGTAAGGATAAGAAGTTATCTATTTTAATCACCTAATATTATAACTAAATACGTCATCACACCCAGCAACAGCAAACTATCCCACATTACAAATGTGGGATGGTTTTTCTAATTTGCTCACGCGTGGTTGGAAGTGGTAGAAGGATCCTCTTAGTATTACTAAGACCTCACGATTTTGAAAGGGTGTGTCCATTCGTTTTCATATTTTCCGGGTGTCCCCTTCGGTAAAGGAAATGCATTGAGTTGAAAGAGTGAGGAAGCAAGGAGCTGATTGGGGGGGGACGAGGGAGGGGAAAGAAATAATTCAAGGGAATCCTTTGGGAAATTTTTGAGTTCAAAGAGGGAGCGAGGGCGGGGGAAATGATATCAGATGAGAGATTGCGCGTGCAATGTTAAGGGTTGCGGATACGCGGGATGAATGGTGAGCACGGGAGAATAAAAAAAAAATGAGAGGGAGGAGGCCCATATAGAAAAATTGAATCATGGAATGCACGAGGCGGGAATTAAAATCGGCTTAAACATTCACGGACTCATCCGAAGGAGTAACCGTGGATTGATCTTTTTCTTTTTAACCTTTATTTTTCCCGTAATTTTCGAAAATCATTCTCAGTGAATTCGTACGCGATCTCTCCTCGTTCTCTTAACGTTTACCCTTCGCCTAAAGTCTTCCGTGAGAGGAGGATTGAAAAAAAACGCAAATTCAATTGCTTTACCACGACTGATATTTTTTAATCTCTTGGAAATCAGATTGTCTCCATAAATCGAGGTAGAACGAGCGAGCTGGGTAGGAGAACGTCCAATGCTCTTTCATTCAATATTTTTCGTAAAATATAGCACGCCAGTAATCGTTATCGAAACAAGTTCAAAAAATTTCACCGGAAATGGTATTTAGTTTTGAAAAATTCCTTTGAAAAGTTTAGGTTGGAGTATTCAGCGTCAAGGGATTAAAAATTTTTTTTTCGCGCGAATGAAGATTTTTCACGCGATTGCCTCTTAGAATGACAACTCTCGTTCTAAATGGTGAAGACTACAGTATAATACTCGAATTAAATTCAGTCGTTAACTTTGCAACGTCGCAATAAATTCATATTAAACAAGTTGTTCAACCCGTGTTCAAATTAAAATATTCGATTACCTGTTCTCCTTAGTTTATTACTGTCAATCCCATAGGTTTATCAATGAATGGTTATCGGAAGAGATAAATTGGGGAGAAATTAGTTAGCAAAGGGATAAGTGGGATATCGAACGCATATGTAAAAATTCAGAATTTTATATAGCCTGAGAAGCGTATAATCGGGATAATTCAACGACTTGTTCGGTGCCTCCTATTGTGTACATTCGTTTCGGAACACATTAAAGTTTGGAAATACTTTTCAAAGGTCATCCCAAATATGATAGACGGCTGCAAGGTAGAAAACATGAAAAATAGCTCTCAGGTCTCTAACTTCAATCCTAAACGCCTTACTCACGATAAGCAGTTTTTATTTCCAAGAGGAGTTTTTATTGCCTCAATACCGATGCACATTACTATATTTGGTGTGATGATGATGAAGTAGTAATCGCATGGAAACATAAGTGTTACAATTATGAAATACTGATATTTCTTTAATACTCATGTATTATGCCACATTCTTTTCTTACATGCTAATCAGCGTAATCATACAATATTTATATCCATGATTTGTATCCATCCTTTGCTATTACAGTTTTATGAGGCAGTGTGCCATGTTTTGTACGCTCATTCAAGTGGAAAGATGCCGTGCGTCTCTCAGTGACTCTATGGGAATTCCTTCACTACTGAGTAATTGCTCTGTGAATAGAAATTCTTCTGAGAATGCATTCCCTATGGCTATGTAATCCCTGCTCCCTGTTGTATTACTCAAGATAAATTTTCATTACATATGTGGTGAAGCGAATGCATATGTGTCAATATCTTTTCAAGTTCTTGTTTAGGCCTCGAAAAAACCTCGACGCCCAATAGTTACGTTTCTCTTTCGCTCACTCTCTACCCTTCACTCATCCAAGCGCTCGCTGTAAGGACTTATGTTTCATTCTAAATCTATCTGTAGTTCGTGATCTCGAAAGCGGGAGACTTATTTCCCCGATAGGCGTTCGTGTCGGGCATGGCCACGCATTCTGCGTGACAACAAATACCAATTTCGTTTCCGATGATTCGGAAAACAAATGATCGGCCGCCGAGACAGAACGCGACACCATGGAAAAAGGGCTGCCAGTCATGGCGTGGATGCGGGATAATAATTTTCTTAATCCAGTGAAGTACGATTAAAGGGAAAAGCGTTTGAGGCTTTACTTCAGTATTCCGCATTGAAAAAGAGGATGTGAGAGGCGTTGAATAGTGGAAAATCTTTAAAAGTCAAAGTAGAGCTGTTATAATTTTTTCTCATATTGATGATTCCCCTTTTTTGACTGTCATCCTGAGGGAAGGGATAGCCGGGGGTAATTAAGTGCGATATGCTACCTTGGATATGTGCAACTGCTATGAGAAATTATGGTGGCTGCGCGATTACTGTTGTGAATGACTTATCCCTACTTATTTGCTATTGGATATGGATAGGATTATTTTATTATTATTATTAGGTAATCTTCCGGTTAAGGTAGGTTTTCGGATGGACACAGCTACTAAATAAATATTTTTGACTCCTAACAAAACACAAAATCCAGCATCGTACTCTCCATCAGGTCCCTCTTCATCTCTGAGTACTTTCTTCCTATGGGTAGGATGTGGTTCTAAATAGTCCATCCCGCGTCAGGTCGTGAAAAAAGAAATGGAATGGACGTGGCATTTCAACCACTGGTGGAAATTTAAAAATGAGGGTAGAATTCAGTTGGTCACGCTACAGATTTCTTTTACGGCAGCCTCTTGGGGGTTGAAAAAGCTTAACAAAAATGTATTTTCAGGAAAATATGCCTGTTCTCAACTACTTAATATTGAGTAGAATATTTGCTTGATGACTTTGTTTCCAGGCATCGTCGCAACACAATTAAAATTTCATTTTAGCAAGATTCTTCTATCAAAATTTGCATAGCCTTATTTAAAAATACTGATAAAATTCTGTAGCAGCAATTCTTTTTAAACTAATAGTGCAGAATACTATAAACTTTAGGATAAGATAATCATGAATAAAGCGTCGATTTTTTCGAGCATTAGCACTGATGGTGTCGGGTAACATTAAAGTTAGTTAGGAATTTATAGATTGGCAAATCTGTCGTATTGGGATGAAAAGTTGCAATATTTCAATAATTAATCAATTTATTAGTTAGCGGTAATATACAGTTTTCATCACTTGAATTGCTCTTTTGGTACAGAAGTAATACTGCTTCTCTACTCTACTAAAAATGGATCATACTTAACTCAATAGGTTCAGGATATTATCAGATGTTTCTTCCTGTTACGCAAAAAAGCTTCGCATTCTAAGACAGAATTCTCTTAGTCTTAATATGAAGTAATAATGTTTATTTCATTATGATCATGAGAGATTATTTGCATCACATCCAAAGAATCTCTCAACGTTTTCTACGCGTAGATTTGTTGTTAAAATGCTGTTAATCTTTAAAGAAAAATAATTTTCTTTCTTATAGAATGCTGCTTTTTGAAGGTTCTTTTTTCACAGGATACGCCGTCGTTAAAGGTTGAACGCAGTGGAGGGGGCGGATTGCGGGACGGGGTACCCAGCGGGGAAGGCGAGCATAGTCGAAAGAGAAACAGCCACTCCCTCCCACCCCTCCCCTTCATGGCCACCGCCGTGAGACAATGACACCCGTGGAATTTCGAATCTGTTACGCAAGTGGCGTAATTTCTTCCTCCGTGGCCTCGGAAGCTTGTATAATCGTAAACATCGCGATACTTCTAGTGTTATTCACAGCGCACCTTTGTTTTTATACTTCCAAATAAAAAATACTGCAAAATCTCTCGCCCTACCTTCCATACGCGACGACTAAAAAATAGCACCTTGTCGAGTATTTTGCGCGGCGGTAGTGGAAAGAATTGGAAAACTAGGATGAAGCTAAGAAACCAAAGAAAGAATCTTTCGGCCGAGAGGATGAAAACACTCTTTATTCCCGTATCTTCGACGAAGTTTCGCTCTCACCATCAAACTGGACCAAGCGCAGTGAAAGGGATCGAGTCGAAGGAAAAACCAAATGCAATGTGAGAACAAATGAATGGGTTTCTTTTTACATACGACTGCAGTATTCTACTTTGTAATATGTTCACGTTAATTTACGCATTATTTATTATTAATTATTCGGTATTATTATTATTATTTGATATTCTACCAGTTAAGTTAGGTTTTTGGATGGACACTGCCTATACCACTCACTCATACGAGATTTAGTGCATATTTACTAACTCATAAATATGTGGAAATAGATATTTGCACACATGCATACTGAATCGATTTGAATTTTCAAGTCCTCTTTTATTGATTCTCGCAAACAGAATGAAATGAACGTTTGTGGCTAGGTGGTTTAGTTTTTGCTGGGTTGTAAATTAACTTAATCCCACCTTAATGAGCAGTGGCGTGAGATAAAGCAAAGTGTATACGTATACTTAAATGTTTATCATAGCAGGCATATAGGAAAATTCCCACAGGAGAGGATACAATGAAGGGGGAAGGTAATCGTTCCGTGTCGGTTACACTTTTTGAAGACAACAAGGCGGAAGGATTGGTATAATGAAATATTTGATGGGAGTACCCCTTCCCATGATTATAGGGTTAAAAAACAGGGAGATTGCCCGGGAGAGGGGGCAGCAAGCTAGAATACGGGCATTGGAGAAATAAATAATGGGCAGACATTAAAGGAGTGGAATGTTTTTCTGAAGAAATATGAAGGATTGAGGGAGATGAATACGTTAGGAGTGCATATTCGTTCTTTAAGCCATTGTGGATTGCTGCTTTTCAAGCACGCGAGCGTGAAATAAGGTAACGGAGAACCAGGTGGGATATGGGGCAGCGCGGCTTTAGGGAGACGGGTGCACTAGGACTACGAATGCTCCGTGGGTTACGGAGGTTTAATAGCGAGTTTATTTTTTTACGTCTTTTTTTTTGGAAAGAGATTGAGACTCTGCAGGTCCTTCTTCCACCCAACCCCTGTAAATTACATCGGAGACGAAAAAACCCACGCCTAAGGTGGATTAAAACCCACCTAGGCGGGAATTGAACCCGCGGTGGCGTATAAGTAGGATCTGGCCGTCTCACTTACATTTGTGTAGGTGTGCCTTAAAGGATTCATACTCCGAAGGCCCTAATACTATGTCAAATGTACTTTTTCATTAATTAAATTCACCGTAAGGTTAGTAATCATTGTTTAAGTATATCCAAGTGGCTTATGAGCGTTCAATGGGTGTCTTTTACGCATCAAATTTAGCTGGGCTGCGTCACTCGTTCTCGCGATACCTAAAGTGATCTCCAGACTGTGAAAGCGGACTCGGCTTCAATCCATTTGAACTCGTAGATGAAATGTTGAAAAATTCATTATTGATTTTACAGGCGATAAAATTTGTGAGATATATGGAGCCCGTAAGTTTTGGCACGCTAAAATTCAAAATGGATGTGCAAAAGGGATAGATAGTACAGGAATATTTGTACGGAAGAAGGCATTTGTTTTGTAAATAATATGAGCGGAAAAGCAGTAAAGAATAACATTTTCTCACAGAAAATGCGTTTTCGGTTTAAAAATTAAAATGGCTAGTATTTTTTGACACGAAACTATTGAAATATTAAAAAAACAGTGTTTTTTTTAATTCTCGAACGGAATTCTGTCTCCAATTTCTTAGCATATCCTCTGAAATGGAATATTTTTTCCCGTACTCCACAGAAGAGACTGTCTGAAGGAGGTCATGCCAAAAGTGACATACTTAATAAAAATCAGCACTGCTTCCTTCAAGAATTTCATCTTTATGATTTTGTTCAGGCCATGGGACGAGGACATTCGTTTGAAATACCATTAAACTTTTTAGCTTGAATATCGAGAAACTTGAGACATTGGAGTTTAATAAAAAAAAGGGCGCTATTGGACAGCAAAGGCAGTTCATAAAATTAATGCGAAACTAGGGAGTACAAATCTTCTATGGCATTCTGCCTGAGCTTCGAGCGTCTAGAGATAAAAATGACTTATTCATTGTTTAAGTCAAATACATGAACTAGTGTTGGGTACTTGTAGAGGAGGCGAGAAACTGCCCAGGCAATTTTCCGTTTTCATATATGTTTGTGTATGTATGTATATATATATATATATATATATATATATATATATATATATATATATATATATATAGTTCCAATAGTGATATATATATATATATATAGTTCCAATAGTTATATATATATATATATATACGAGGGTCATCCGGAAAGTAGTACCCGTTCGTGCCGCATGAAGTGCTGACGACGCGAGTAGCCGCTGGACGAGGTCAGATAGCTTCAGTGGCTTGTCTGCCTTCTCTGAGCCAAGTTGCGTGACGCTAGCATTGCCTGTGTTGTTTCTGTGATTGTTTACAATGTTTAAAAAAATTGAGAACGCCGCCAGTTGTGAAGTGAGGGCAGTGATTAAATTCCTCAATGCAAGAAACGTTCGCCCATGTGATATTCATCGCCAATTAAAGGAGGTGTATGGAGACAATGTAATGGACGAGTCGTCTGTTCGGCGGTGGTGTCGCAACTTCAACATGGGGAGGGGGAACACACACGACGATGAGCGTTCGGGGAGACCGTCTGTCATTACAGACCAACTGGTGAGCTCAGTTGACGAATTCGTGAGGAACGATCGGCGCGTCACAATTGATGACATCTGTGAGCATTTTCCCAATGTTTCTCGAACAATTGTTCATGAAATTGTTAAACACCATCTGCATTATGCAAAAATTTGTGCAAGATGGGTCCCTCGCGTATCTCAATGAGCTGGCGGCGAAGGACTATGCAGCAGGAATACAGAAACTTGTCACACGTTATGACAAATGCCTTAATTTGCTTGGAGATTATGTTGAGAAGTAGTTTAAAGTATCCTCTTTCAAATAAAATTTTTTATGTTTGTTAATATTTACTTTTGTGTCTTTATTTCACGAACGGGTACTACTTTCCGGATGACCCTCGTATATATATATATATATATCACTATTGGAACCGTTAACGCTAAAAGGACTAGGAACCCATGGTTCACAGATGAGATGATTACAAAGATGGATGAGCGGCGAAAATGGAAGAATGTTAATACAGAATTAGGCAAAATAAATTACGAAGAATTAAACAATAAATTTAGGCGGGCAACAAATAAAGCAAAAGAAGCATGGTGGAAGACGCAGTGCGAGGATATGGAAAGTCTGCAGAGGAAGGGAGAAATCGGTGCGCTGTACAGCAAAGTTAAATCTTTATCGGGAAGTAAGAAAGGGAGATCTATGCTAGCAGTTAGAGATAAGGCGGGTAAGGTAATAGTTGACGCAGGAAAGAGATATGAGAAAGAGAGATATGGAGGAAATATATAGAAGAACTGTATAGTAAAGATCTTAGACCAACAAAGTTAGACATTGAAAAAGAAAATGACGTAGAGGAAGATAGCTTAGGTCCAGGCATACTAGACAATGAGATAGAAAGGGCAGTAAGGGAGATGAAACTAAATAAGGCCGTGGGGGTGGATAACATTCCCGCGGAACCTTTAAAATGCTTAGGAAAAGGTGGGAGGAAGAGGCTATATGGGCTGATCCGTAGTATTTATGAGGAAGGAATCTGGCCGGAAGACTTTGTGAGATCAGTTTTAGTTCCTACTCCGAAAAAGGTAAAGGCTACATCATGTGAGGACTATAGGACAGTAAGTTTGATATCCCACGCAGCTAAAGTTGTTCTCAGGATCAGAAGCAAAAGGATAGAGAGTAGGGCAAATGATTACTTAGGCAACCCACTACCTAAATATATATATATATACATATATATATATATATATATATATATATATATATATATATATATATATATATATATGTAGATGTGTGTGTGTGTGTAGCTCGCGGTAATCCCGTGGGTAGAGCGTTGGACTGCTGATCGGAGGGTCCCGGGTTCGATTCCCAGGCAAGGCACTCTGAGCACCTGCAGCTCCACCCAAGCTAAAGTGATTTTTTCGGGTACCAGGTGTTACTGGGAAACCATAACCGGCACAGGGAAAGGAACTGGCCCCCTACCCTGATGTGTGAATTTCACCGGCCATATAGGGCTTAGTACTGGGTGAACTCTACCATCACCTACTAAACCGACCTTCGGGTTGATTACTGTGTTTATGGTTTTTTATATAAATATTATTAAATTATCACTTTAAGAAGGCCTCTTGAGAGGGCCGAAAGCTCGAACAATTTGCCGTGTGAGTGCCCTTTTAAATGTTGCTATTCTATTTTATGTGTTCTGTTGTGCCGTCCCATTATATATATATATATATATATATATATATATATATATATATATATATATATATATATATATATATATATACACACACACATGGAGGGAGTGAGTGAGAGAGAGGGGGGGTCCTCCTTCTTTCCCCAGAGGAAGGTGGTGTGGCCACCGTAAATTCGGAATACTAATTAGTTTCATTTGTATGTGTTTCTCTGTGTTTTTGTTCCCTAGGGCTATCTCGCCTCTCCATTTTAATAACTATCCATATCCGTGAGACTTCCCTCAAGAAGTAGGCAACGAGCTTCCGCTGCTCTCTGGTCAAAGGTCCTGTAAAACGGGACATTTGTACATTTTGCACGTATAAAATATCAATAATTTTAAAACTGCTTATGAAGTAATGAAATTTTATTTATCATGATCCGTTATATTTATAGGAGAAACGACCGTTCGCAATTGAAAACACTGTTTTTTCGTGAATTTTCAACCAATTTTCCCACCAATAATGGATGGAAGTTTTCGGGGTCGAGAGAAGGACTTTCCTATCACGATGGGTAAATTATCTCTTCTGAAAACTTCCATCTCCTCTTTCTGACTTCAGTAGAGTATTATTCCACATACATCAACATATCTCATACTTCTTTAACTTTAATTCTATTCGTTTCAGGAGGGCACTCGAATTAAATTATATTTTCGAATCCTCCTTAATTCTTTGCATTTATATTTTTCTGTGTTATTCGGTGTCGCTCTTCATTGGTTCTCCCAAAAAAAATCTTCTCGCAAGTTTCATCTCCCCCGAAAAAATCACTAAGTTAATAAGATTCGGGCCGAAACTTGATTCCCCAGGTGAATTTTTCTTACGCCGAGAGAATTGAAAATGAGGACTTTTTCTTTCACCACATTCTTGAAGTTTTTTTATATTTTTTAAGGCATTAAAAGAAAGGGGAAGGATGAGCGCACTCCATTTTCTCGATTTAACTTTTCCGAGTCGGCTTTTCGGAAGTCTTACGGCGTTTCCTTATTCGATTCTCGCTATCCCATCATCTCTGCCTCCCCATTTGCGTTAGCGTGCGGTCGCGAAATTTCCGCCCTGTACGAGATCTTAAAAATAGGTCTATGCAGTTGAAATTACCACAATATGAAGTGCACCTTAAATGAAATGTTGTCAACAAGTTTTTATTTTGTAAAATCAATTTATGAAAATTCCCTTTGGTGTGATTACTATCAGTGGTTTTTGTATTTCAATGTCGGTTGACAGAAGATCTCCATTCTCCTTAAACCATATATAATTTTCACTCGCTACGCTTGTTGGTCTTTCTCAGATTCCCGTTTATTATTCATTCTCGCTTGTCCCTTGGTTTTCTCGTGAGATTTTCCCTCCTATTACTCCTTCTATTGTGCTCCTAATAACTCTCTTGTGGATCAACTCATGTCAAGTCCATCTAGTTCTTCTTACCCGTGGAGTCGCGCTTCTGAGGGCTTTTTCCTGCCTACTTGGCTACTATTCTTTCGTTTATTTCTGCAGTACGCCGTCCACTTGGAGTAAACTTTAAAATTTTGATTCCCACATATAACAAGCGAAGTAATTTATAAGACTGTGATCTAAAAAAGAACACTAAGTAGGAGGGATGAAAATGATAGGTTGGACGGAGCGAGTTTAGAATATATGTGGAATTGAATAAGGATTGTATTGTATTGTGGGGTCAGGTTGTGTCTTGGGCCAGGCTAAGCAATGTGGAAGCTTTAATTTTAAGCTTGTTTCCATCCAAAACCTACCTCAAAAGGTAGACTACCATATAGTAATAACGGTAATAAAGGTCTCAATTTGAAAGTACTACATGATTGGGAGATGCGTTCACTCTGGGGAGAATGAGTGAATGACTGTAAAAGGAAATTCTGGGAATAGGTTCCGTGAGTTCTCCTCCATTTGCGTAGAGGGAACTCTGAAGTTGACGGCAGAAAACAACAATTCAATCATTGATAAGATTTTTATGTTGTATGTTTTAAGTGTGCATGCTGTCAATGATTAACTGTATTTTTGGATATACTTTTTTGTGAAAAAGAGTGGCTTGCTATATTCTTCTTCCCCTTTGGTTTTAATAATATTTTGGTCCTTAAAAAATTTCAAGGCTCCAGTGTAGTTGGGCGTGTCTACATTTGAATCTGGTATCTTCCGTTGTACCATAGTATAAATATAAGGTAAAAATAAAAATACGTTTAGAATTAGAGTGATTGCTATTTTTTGTACTTAATTTGATAGGGATTTATTGTTTTAGAGTTATCTATCATTTTCAATGTTATCTAATGGGGTTCTCTTTTTTTTACAGGTAATTAAACATTATGCAGTAATAGGTGTAATTTGAGCCACCTTATAAATTGATATTGGTCTCCTTGCCCTGATTTTTCATGGCGATTACCTGCAATATCGCAGCATTAAATGGCAGAGAGTTATAATGGTTAAGGTGAGTTCACCGATTTTTCTTCCCCTACATTAGAAGTACTCCAGCGTTCATCATACGTTTCCTCGACGATAGTTTTTGACTGATATATCGCTTCAGATATTCCGTCCTAGGTGTTCGCCGTATTCTTCCTCGTCCATTCTACCTTCTCTGACTATCTTTTGGAGACACTAATGTCACATTGCATTCGACTCTTAAAAAAAATTAAGCAATACTATAACGGATTTAGGGTTTAAAAGAAGCTTTTTGGAGCCTTTTGTATTTTCTCTTTTCCCTAGTTGCGTCTTTAAAAAAATGATTCAGCCAAATTTTTCTCCCATGTTAATCTTGTGCTTAAATAGTCGGTAAATAAACACTGTTTAAGTCATATTATGCATGCATTTTGGAATAGTGTACATGCACGCATTAACTAATTATTCTAGAATATTTGAAAAATTCAAACCGAAAGATCGTTCTTAAATATCGATGGGAAGGTACTCATGGTAACCATTATCGCCTAGCTTACCAGCTATGCGCTGCAATCGCTGCAATATTTTAAAGATTTAGCGTCATCACTTCATTTTGTAATTTGTTCACGGTTCCTTGTTTTATTTAAAAATTAAATAACATAATAACTAAGGAGAATACGAGTGCATTTGAAATCCCGTCGATTAAAGAATATATATTTTTTGTCGTGACTGCGTTGTGTTTATGTAAGCTGCTCAAACAGATTTATTAAAATTGCAATGAAGAAAATGAATACCTCTATGATGCCTGCGGATCTGGTTTGGGAATGTTCAAAGAAAAGAAAATTTGACAGTAGATCGTAATATTAAAAAATCTTTCCAATATGCTTCATGCTTATGTTTATGCTCCATTAATTCCTCTTAGGCCAAATTATACGAGATTGTACTCATTACTCGTATTGTAGAATATGAGCATAAAATTGGATTAATTGATGACGGAGCCAGTTAATTTCTGAACACGTTTTTTATGTTAGAACAACGCAGCAGAACAACTTACCAATCTAATGTTAAAAAAGTTTCCATTAACTATTCCTCTCAGCTAAAGTCTGCTCCTATTGCGTTGCACTATTGGATGATTTTGCGAAGAATTTACTTAGAGGTCTTCGCTGGCTCTATTATTGACGTGTGTGAATTGGGACTCGCATAGGTCAATTTGCATGTCTTAACATAATTGCTATTTCTTCCCGACGTTAGCCCTTGCCACATGCTAAGTGCAGGCAACCATAACCAAAATAAAAAAAAACATTTTGGAAGGTTCACCAAAATAAAAGAAATGAAAGCAATTTTCCACGAAGAAGCGAAATTGATCGAAATGTATACTTTGGACACTTAGTAGAAATAAAATGATCACCCGCGCATTTTTATCAATTTCGCTGCAGGATTTACGTTGTTAAAACTAATTTATGTTTAAATACATGTAAATGATATAATTATTTATTATATATTAAACGTACATATATGATGTATATATGTATGTGCATACATATATATTTTTTGCATACATATATAAATATATCCGTATATACATTTTATTAATGTAGGGGTGTATTCGGAGATGGCTGGAGTTGTCTTTTGAGCAATATGGCGGCACCTGATCCACTCACCGAAGTGAATAAACACGCTTGCCCGTTTATGTTCGAGGGAGCTCGAGAGGAAATTTGCGGAATACTATGCGAAAAACTGAAAATTCAAAAGCAGAGCTCCCCCTGCCCTCTCAATCCCAACACTCGAACCCCTCCTGCTTCTTAAACTCCCAGCCCTCCCACTACTCGCACCCTCATCCTCCACCCGTAGCTTTTGTCGGCCCCATATTTCGATCTCTCCTCGATTCCTCTCGCCTCTTAGAGTTTACAACAGTTCCTTGGGGGGGGGGGGAGATGGCGGAATTTTTCGTTGTTCGCTCAGGCACTTCTCTCTCTTCAATTCCCTCATTTTCATTCGTTATATCCGACGTCGAGGAAGAGGATAAACATTTGCTTCTTTCCAAATCTAGTTCGACCAAATTATCCCCTTTCCTCGAGCCGGGCGGGAGGGGCGGGGGATGGTGCGGAGACATTTATTTCCCTATGGATCCAAATCACTTGAACGCAGTCATCCGTTAATAAGGATTTGACTTATTAGGCAATCACGGCGGAAGGAAGGACACTTATTGGCGGAAATTTAACGCGAATGAAGAGAAGAAAAAAATTCTTTCGGTTCCCTCGCCTCGCCCTAATCTGTCATGCGTAAAGGTCTTTGAGGGAATATGGGAGGGGGGGAAGGAGGGAGAGGTGGGGGTGGTTTATTCTTTTTCTGGTTCGTCCTCTGGAGTCGTTTTATTATGGGATGGAGACTATCGAAGGGGCCATTGTTACAAATCGTAAAATAATCCGTGGTACCACATGGAAAACGTGTCCGTAAATCATTTTTGAAAGGCTACACGAAGATTTTTTTCCTGTGCTTAAGAAAAATATGTATAATTAGCGTTTCCGAACATTTGCTCAAATAATATTTTTTTGATATTTCCTCCCATTATCCAGAAAGATAAGAGCTCCTATTTGTCGCAACAGTGCAGCTAACCTTAATTTCAACGGTATGATTTATTCCTGCTTTCTCTTTCGTCTATTCCTAGAGCACCGGTACCTCGTTCTTTCGTTTCCTTTTCCATAGGTGAGGTAAATGCGAAAATCCTTTAAACAATGTCATTTCAGGTTTTGCGTTAGGGTGGCTCCAGTAGTGCCATTTAGCTACCGGGTAAACACGTGTTGTCCAAATTCAAATAAGTCAAATATAGTCTAATTCCAAATACCTTGTTCATTCCTCTCATGCACCTATACCCAGGTAAGCTAACGCAGGTACTTGGACGGTCACTAGAGAGGTTTCTTTTCTTTCCATTCCTGGGGAAAAACTCGTATTTCAGGCAGTTCATGCTGTCATATTTTACATTTCGATCTAACACGTAGATTTTTGTGCCACTAAAAATAATATAGTGTGCATGAGCATTAGATCAGCAAAAATATTCTATTGAATCAATTGCGAGTTAACGAAAAGCGTCCTGCTACTCTAGTCACACGGACCTGACGATAAAAAAACATCATATCATTAAATTATTTTTTCATATCATGAGCTATTTTATAATTCTGTTTTTTTTTCATTCGATCGGGAGAGTTATAACGCAGTTAGCTCATGAAAACATTTTAAGATCTACTCATTGCGGATTAAAATTTCATTTCACCTCCCATTCAGGACCATGTTCTAGCTTATTTTATAGCTCAGCTTAGAATTGGACTCTTGAAATACGACGTCATTATTGCATACCTCTTTGTATACCCATTGATTGAAAGTATATTGCAATATGTGAAAAGGCAACGTTAAAGTTCCCATTCCTTTCAGGATCTTAACGAGCCAAACACGTCTATACGCCATCAATTTAAATTTAAGTTTTAATTCCATCCTTCCCACCGATCCTCAGCGTCTCAATAGATGCGAGGTCTCTGCCTCTTTCTTGATGTTCCCAGTGAAGCAGAAAAAAAACTTAGAAGCCGTCGGACAAAAAAACGCACCAGTTCATCCGGGAGTTCTTATTTAGACAGGAAGTCGCGACCTCATTAAGGATGAACCTTATTTAGGCCCCAATTAAGGCATTACCTGCAAAGGTGGGAGGATAGACGTTGCTAAGGCGACGGAAGTTTGATTTATTCTCTTTTTTTTAAAATATATATCTTTCTCCCTCTTGCATGGTTGGAGGCGTTTGACCTTAGGGAATCTGGAGAGCGTAATTAGATGAAGAACGGAGAGTGTCAAACTGGTGGTAGGTCGATTCGCGGAAGTGCATTCGCGTTCACGTTGGTGCAGTTCCATTGCACTGTGCAATAAATAATGCGGCGTGTATGCTCGTGTGGCGTTTTTCACACCTCGAGCTTTCGGTCTCCGATGAATTTTCCATCTCTTTGCAACATTTCCGAATCGGTAACGAGAATATTATTTCGTAGGATACGATCATTTAATTTCAATGTAGCCTGGTGAATTTTTACCTCGGTACCGGTTGCGTTTTAAGTTCGAAAAATTTGTTTCAGCGTGCCCCTCAGTAAGGGAAAGATTATTCAGTGTTCGATTTCGATAACTTCGATACTTTATGTTCAATAATAATGGCGATATTTTCATCACATTCATTTTTGTCATTAAGACAAAATAATAGTACGCATATTTTATATTTATGTACTTACGGTAATATGTCATCTTGGATGAGTTATCAATTATTCATTATTAACTCGTATTGCTTAAATTTTAATAGTCTTCTTTTTTAGTTTCTATTTCTTATGGTACGTGTATTTTTTATGTAAATATTGACATATATCATAAATAACCATTTGATTTTCAATTAATTCGTAAATAAAGTTACATTTTTCTTTGCCTATGGGATTAATATTACTACCAGCTCTTCATTATTAAGCTCTTGAGCTTCTTTCACATGATTCAGTAAAGTTTTGAATAGAAAAATTGATCTTGTTTTCTGCAGAAAAACTCACAATAATTAAATCTACGATTTTGATGAGGCTTTCACGTGGTAAAAAAATAATCGATATGCAGTGGCTATTTTTGCTAGTAGTGTGCGGTTAGTTGCCAATGAAAACTTTTATTTTGTTTTTGAGTTAATGGGCAAGCACACAATTAAAACATAGACGATTCGCATTGATACGTATAGACATATGGAATTTTAGAAATTCGCTATAGACAGTAGAATTACTTTCACTTAAATGCTTAGCTGCAGTTGCAAATCGCGGATCTCGTTGTATGAACGTGAGTTAAGCCAGTGCCATTCATTGGGATCGGGAGTCTATGACGTTTGAGTAAGGTTCGTTCCATGCACTTGGCTAGGAAACTAGACTACGTAGGTCCATCCCAGTTACAAATGGCCACTTTTCTATTTGTTCCAAACTTTTTTTTAAATTTAATGAGAAAAAGGAATTAAATATACAATTTGAAGTCATACATTTTGTAAATGTGCCTTTTATAAATTGATACTCTATCTCATGGTATTTACTTCCTTAGCACTTTGCAAAATTATTGATTATGGTGACAGCTCTCTTTTGTTTCTTTAAAACCGTTATGGTCTTCTTTCGAATTTTTAAATTTAAATTATTAGTTCAGTAGGGCACTTGCCCCGAAGTTATATGTAATCTTTTCACTTACTTCTATTAATTATTTATATTTTCAGCCATTGTCCCAAAAAGTCATAAAGCACTAAGTTAAGATAATGAAATATTTTAATATCATTTTTTTTCAAAAAATCTATTGATAATCCAACCTTGAAATTTCTTCTACGTTCTCTACGCACAGAAAATTGCGAGATTGTACCTGTATGTTGGCTCTTTCTTATAAATCAAATTTTTGGGGAATAATTCCTGTGCCATCTAAGTGTGTTGAAATCCTTATACACATTGCATAATGATATATTTTGTCTTAACATTTCTCTCGCTGAAACTTTTAATTATTTTTGTCGAGTTTTCAAATTAATTTCCTGTTACAATAATGTTATTACTCTTTTTTCAACTAATATGATTCAGCTATTCCATATAGAAATAGTTCGATCGTTTTATCTTTATCATTACCTTTTTAGGCCAATTATGGTTATGAGATATTTTGGTCCTCATTAAATAAGACGATGCATTACTAGATGATACAGTCTTTTCAACTCCACTAATCACAATATTGGATCGTATAGCACTACATTTAAGTGTTCAGAATTATGTCATTTTAATATATTGAGATCAATCAACAATCAATGACTTCAATCAGTCTGCGCCCAGCTTTTAAGAAGCTTTTTTTTATTATTGAATTGAAGAAATCGTTTCGTTCTTGAGAAAGTGGAATTCTTTCATCCCTAATTGCAATGCTATTCTTCTCTAAATTATTATTTTTTGTAGAAGACAGCTCAACACAGGGCGTCTGGGGTTCTTCAAAAAATGGTAAATAATCAAAATACATAATTAATGCTCATATTCAAAGTTTTTGAACCTTACAAAAAGCGTTTATTTCATAAATATCAACAGAGCGAGTAGATATACGATCACTCCATTCTATTGTTGTCTAGATGTCGATCGTAGATTCGAATTGGATGTTTCTCAAATATTCTTATCATTATCTGCTTGAAGAGTATGTCCTTATCGCTTATTTAGGCATTCACGGCAACACGAGAATCAGTGTAGCGTTTTCAGGTGTGTTCTCCCCCACGTCGCTCAATCCTCAACTTTCTTCATCGATGAAGATTGCTTTTCGGGCGCTTGTTTCTTGCTCGTGAAGAGTATTCTGAGTGCAAATGACTATATGCAAGTTTGCTGCCATGCGAGTCGAGTTGTGGAATTCAAGTTTTTCGAGTATAAAAAAATACCTTGACTCCGCGCATTTACTCTCCGAAAAAATGTTGAAAACTGAAGTCAGTCGAGCGACATGGATTGGGACGGATGTGCTACTCGTACTTCAGACTGTAGAGTCGAATATAACCCAGTTGGTCTGAAGACTCGAGACATTCGGATCCGAAATTAAAATCATTGGACGGCATAGCGTTACGAATGGCTCCATGGATGATTTACTGAAAGAAATCGATAGTCCATTCGAATTGAATGTTTCTTAGACATTTCTATGCAAATTTTTGGAAATACTTGTGCCATTACAAAACTAAGTTCTCAATTGGTGAAAAATAGCTAGCGGGGAATAATTCAATTATTGATTACAACTATCTATTCCGGATAATTCTCCACTTATCAAAAAAGGAGTGGCGTTAAAATATTTGCATCTCTGCTGCATGGGGAGTTAAAAATTTGCTATGAATTGCGCGCTTTATTCGAGTTCTATTTTTTGAACATTTTCGTCGTGAATGTGAGCTAAGGGCGAGAAGTTTATTGAACCACGTGACCATGAATTAAGTTGGTATTATCTCTTGTACTTTATTCCATATTTTAAAAAGAAGCTTTAACAGGATATGCAAACATGAAAAAAAATTGTTTTCAAGGTTTTCCATGGGAGGAGTAACGACGCAGGAATCAATGTAGTTGAAAGCGTAAAAAATGGAAATATTCTGTAAGGAAAGTCCGCTGTAGCCTTCTAAATAACTTATATTTTAATGAGGTCAATTGGAGGTCATTAAGTCTTCACTGTTGATATAAAACCCTCGAAAGAGGATAAATTTTCTTTTTCCGTGAAAGAGCTGTTCTTTGATTTTTTGCCTTTGTTGACGAGAGGTGACTTTTTATTTCGAAGGATTGCGTAATTTATGAATTTTTCCTGCTATAATTGATTAATTTATTCTTCCCGGTTGACTAATTGGGATCGTCGTTATGTGGGCGTTTTAGTCCAAAAGAAACCGGGTATTTCCTTTGACAATAAATTATACCAGTAGAAGACGGTGTACTCGTAAAGTAGAACTGAATTAGGATTGCATTGTTGAGTTGGAAGAAGAGTGGTAATTGGTATTTTCATTTCCCAAGAAATCCACAATAACGTAAAAGCATTCATAAAACAATACTGTCTCCCTTAGCTCTCCAATATTATTTAGCAACATGAATTTCTTCTTCTAAAACTTTGTCACAGCTGAAAATGCGCGAAGTGTAGCAGAAACCAATCCAATGTCATCTGAATTATATACTTATTCATTTATTAGACTATAAATTGTTATCTAAATTTTGTAAGACCGATTTGATTTTGCATCACTAATCGAATTTTAAAATTTGTAAAAGTAATTGAGATTTTTTTGAAGCTATCTCATGTATCGAATAGATGAAATAGTTTGATATTACTTGTTCACGCCAGCTCTTCTGCTCATAATTGTGTACTAGCCTAGTTTCGAAACTCTTGTCCAGAATCGTGCATTTTATTTTCTTCCATATGTAAATTACCTGTAACTAAGTAATTACATTTAGGTACGGTCCTAAGGTATACTTAATCCTTACTTACCGTATTTTAAGGCGATGTTTTTCGAGTCATATTATATAGTGTATATATTTGAGAGATTGATATTCCGTCCGTTACGGCTTTTAATTATATAGTCTAATTACCATTCCGACGAAGGATTGGCGAATTTTAAACGCTTCTGCAAGTATATATTTGTTCGCATCTCCTAATCTGTTACTAAGTTATTATCCATATTACGGTACATCTCCTTAGCCAGGAAACTCCTATATGACGTACAAAATTATATCCCCGTCATTTTTTACAGGATATCCATGGAAAAATGATATTCATACGAATTTGCGTGATAATTTTTGGTCTCGTTAACTTCCTCCTGAAGGTTTATTTAAAGTATAAACCGGTTGAATGTGCTCATGAGTCCATGCCGCTCTCCCTGATGGTGAGAGTTTGCTTGGTGACCTGCGAGGTGGATATTAGGGTCACACGTGGATGGGAATAAGGTTATTTTATACTATAATTATTAATCAAAATGATATTATTTTTAATATTTTATCCACTTTAAGGACTCGAGATGTAATTTACTTTATCACTACGGGCAAAAGTTCTTAATTTCGTGGCAAATCGACCTTTTAAGTAACAATCTAAAATAGTGAATCGGAGTGCTAATTGACTTTTATCTGACGCACACTATCTTAATATAACATTAGAAATATATACCAGTGACGGAGGTAGATTGAGTTGAGAGAGAGAGCTGAATTTTAATTAATTTTCACGTCTGACCATCAATTCCAGTCCATGTCTATACGTTCTGACGGTTTTCATTCACCTTGGTTGCCATCGCTTCAATTAAGAAATTCACTCTCTCTTAACATTTCGTAAGTTTCATTTCTGTTTTTTATTAGTAAATAATTTTTCCGAATTATAGTGATAGTTATTGTGTGATGCCGCAATTTGGCAGTCGGGGAGGTTTTATGGTTAATGAACGGGAATGACATCAATCTCGTTTCCGTAGCAGTTGACATGATTTTTCCTTTTAGCATTATATCTACGTACCCAACCCTCCCAACGCTTCCAGGGTATGTCTATATCCTTACATCTTTCCATTTCAATTTAATTTTCTCCCTCGATTTAAGGATAGTGTATAATACATAAGTGAAAAGATAACTCTTGCAGCTAATTGTATGTGCATTAATTGTAAAGTTGCCGGAAATTAACATTGAGTATTGCCTTGATTAAATCTATTTTCTGCGACGTACCAACTTACTGTCTTAGTTTTTAAATCAGTTTCATTCAAGAAAATGTCATTCATATATAGGTTTCCTAATTAATTCTCTGAGGCAATAAGTATGTATAGCTAATTAAGTACATTTGTCAAATAAGTGTGCTGATGTTATCCCGTTGTATGTGCTTAAACCATGGGTCCTATCACGTTATAAATAGGCTCTGCTCTACTAAGAGGCTGATATAAATTATAACATGGCTTCGACTTAAAAATACTTGCATAAAAATTTACCAGTAGCTTGTGTGCCAAAATGTGGCTCTTGATATTTTGATACTCTTAATAAAGCATATTATTATTCTCAACTTTCTTGTGAGTACATTACCAGTTGGCAAAGTTTAAGCAAAACTAAACAAAATAAACTTGAGAATACGAATGAAAGTTATTTCATTGTATTTATTTCGCTCAGAAATGGGTTTATTTTGGTAGATACGTAGAAGACGGTGTAAGTGTTTTAATCTCTTGTCGAAGTCCTTAAAGGATCGCGATTCCTGGATTCATCGAGTTTCCCTCTGTCGTTAAGTTCCTTCTGCAGCTCGATAGGCCTACTTCCTTCAATTTAACGCTCTTTATTGCTCCTGAAGTATGATAAAGAAAAGCATACAACTTTTGCGTCTTAAATTCAGTTTGAAACGCAATCTTTAAGGAATCATTAGGGATTAGAAAATAATTGAAAGTAAAATTAAGTTCGGCTAAATAATTGGTGCGATGCTGGACTAGGGCTATTGCAAAAATGGTGTAGCATCTGAAGTTTCGACGTTTTCTTAGACATAAGCTTCTGACCAATCGTGTCAGGTTATCTAATGAAACTTTCGAAAAGGTTGCCAGCATTAAATTATCGCGCTCTACAGTTAATTTTTGTGGAATAGTCATTTTTATGCGATCGTTAAATTACACAAAATGTTCCGACGTCTCGAAATACGAGTACGAATAAAACAGATAAAATAAATTTGACCGGCTGTACCAACTTCCCTCTACCACTTCGATCTACTCATCCCCTTCCTGGCTGCATCCCTACATGTCCTTAGATGTACACACGTACACCAACACATCCAAACAAACAGGGAGACAAGGGAGAATATGATGGACGGACCTGAGTGATTGCTCGAGATTAAGCGTGTAGTGACAGGGTGTTCCGGGGACGATGGATTGCCGAGGAGCGTACCTTGGTGAGGAGCCAGGGGAAGGCGATTAAATGACAGGGTGTAGGGTGATACAAATGAATAAGCGTACCTTTGTCTCCAAAGAATTTCGGATGTGTTGATAGCAGAGGTAGTTCGAATTACGTACAAAGTTTCTTGATGATGTTGTTGACATAATTTATCGATTCCATTACTCATTCAACTATGAGACGTTACTTTTCATTAATTCAAAGACATTTCTCAGATAAAAAGAGTTTTTTTTATGGTTGTGATCGGCTTTTTTCCCCTCTTATGAGAGGATATTTTTGCTGGAAAGGGAGGAAATTTGATCCCACATTCTTTTTTTTTGAGTATTCGAAATTCTCGGTATATGTTATCATGGTAACTGTTTCGCTATAAAAATTGTTGTGAATTAGACCAATAATGAGGAGTCTTATGAACTCCTGTCACATAAGTTAGTTACGTGGAATTGCACAAAAGAGTGCTGTTGTTTGGATTTTCCCAAACAAAGTTCTTGCGATATTCATTGATTGGTTTAGCTATGCTTAAAGACCATGAGGGCTCTTGTCAAAATAATGGTTTTATATTTGGAATATACCACACAAATGTTCAGTCATGATATCACATTTTCTAATTACAGATTGGTTGCCATTGTGGCGACGGTCGCTCTTCTCAAATATATTAGCGATGTAGAACCAAATATTGTTCCTTTAAAATTGTCTTTATTTGTCTTTAAAATTTAAATTTGAAATATAGTGTGCACAGGAATGATATTCACGCTATCCCTTTTCCAAGGCAGGCAAATTAAAAAAAGGTTCATTTTAGACTATACCCGGAAAATTATTCCCATATTTAATATCTTCCATACCTCTTTGCCTTTAAATACTTCCGTCGTCTTCATCACATTAACAATTGTTTCATGCCGAGTCTCTCGTGTTCCCAACTCAGTGAAACAGAAAAAATGAACAATCTCTAAAATAAACCAATATCGACTCAACATTTCCTGAAAAAACAGTAAAATTAACCTAGCTGAACATAATTTTGAGTTGTTCTTGAAAAATATTGATAACATTATTCTTTTTTGGTGCAAAGGTAAGCTTTTTGCTTTTGGGCAGTAGTCTACCGAATTAGAGTAGTTTTTTAATGGACCCTGTCACTGCAACCTAACATATAAATATCATGACACAAAACATAATTAAGCCACAGACTACGTATTGTATGAACAATCAATAAATGATTTTATTAACTTTTTTATATAGATTTTGTTAGCTTTCTTCCGAAATAATCAATTATCCATTTGTAAATTAAATGAAGAAAACAATGTATTTTTCTACTGTTCTTTATTTTGGTACTAATAGTTTCAACGCTTAGGCGTCATCATGAGGTACAAATTAGTCAAGTTACGGCCCATTTATAAAATATTCTTGTGGGGGAAGGGGTGGGTGGGAGAAGGGGAAGGGCATCACATTGTGTTCTTTATTTAATGAATGTGAACTTCCGCAAAGAGTAGCCAGAAACCATCGAATATCCATTTGTAATGCCGAATGCAGATTTATGTTTGTATTTCAAACGCAGCCGGTAGTTGAACATTAAAACTCACAGATGATGCCGCTTCATAGCCCCCCCTGATCGAACATGTATTGAGCAACGCTGGTTAAATGCTTTAGAGTGGATATTCTGGATATTCTCGTTCCAGGACTATAATATGCGAAGTGGGGGCGTGAACCAGTTCGTGGATTAAGAAAATGGAGAGGCAGAATCATGCCTCTTTGAACCAATAATACCAATGAAACCGTATTCACCGAATGAGTAGGAAATACACGTCTATAACAATTGGTACGATTGGTTGATTGGTTAAATTTCCATTACGACCAAAAAACTAGCAAATTTTCTGTGAATATCGCAAATTTGTCGAAATTTCAACGAAAACGTTAGACAATCGTCTCAAAGCACTTAGAAAACTCACTGCGGGAACACTACTCCTATTTCTCAGCGTCTACTACTCCTCATTTAGTCTCTTTGACCCCCATTTATAAAAGGTCATGAGCAAATGGATGAGACGTTTTGTATTTATTCTTCCTCAGTATTTATTCTTTCTTACGAGTCTTTGTATATTTTTCGTATTTCGCTCGTCAGTTGAACTCGCCATTACATGCTCTAAAATAAAAAGAAACAAATGGAAATAGAAAATTTTATAACCACCTTACAAATCTAGCATATGTAGCGGCATTTATGAATTAATGCTTCAATATTAAGCGAAATAAAATAAATTTTGGTATGAAATAAAGTAAAGTACATACAGATTAAAGCTTTGCATGAATTGGATGGAGGTCCTTTAGCACTGACGTTGAAAATGTATTATTACCCCCATCGTACTACGGGAGTAGAGATCATGCTAGTGAAATTAGAGAGAGATTAAGTGTAGAACAAATAGGTTTAAGATATCCTTTTTTCCACGAACCATGGGGAATTATAATAATTGTTCGACCGCGGCAGAGTCATGTTCGGGTAAAATTATTCTGGTGTGTATTCACCCCCTGCCACGCACCCTAGCGGTGGCTGGCAGGGCAGATATAAATAAAATAAAATAAAGTGGTTGATAAAATCAATAATTTAAGATAACTTACGAGGCAAATGGAAATTTACGAGACGTCTAGCTTGAAGACACTCAAAATAATACAGTTTATCAATTGCGTTTTGCGCTCAACCATTGAACTCATGAGTTTGTTGTGGGAGTGACGTCCATGTATGTTGTTAACGCTTCCGTTGGTAGGTAAAGTTACGGAGGAGGTGGGGTGGCGTTAAGGGAGGCTATAGTCGAGGAGTGGGGCATGTCCTGGATTACGAACCCTGGATTATGAGATTTGCGGCTGCCGCTGGGTTGAGTGGATATGTGTGATGGAGAGAATGAGAGAGAGCGGGAAACGGGGTGAAAGGGGAGGACAGAGCTGGCCCCGCGGATGGTTTCATTTCGTCCAGACCTCGTTCGTTCCCTCTCTCTGCAGAAGAGGGAGCGGTTTTATTTCATGGATTTCATTTTTTTCTTGTTTTCTGAGCCCTTATCGTTTCGCTGGACGAAGGAGTAGAAATAGTAGTAGTAATACTCCTATTCCTACCACTGCCTCTCTTGTCCGCTATTTGAGATCGATGTGTCGTGCCAGAGATTACTACGCCTGTGCATTGTGCCCGGTTGGAGTTCCTACCCTAGTGTCCGAGGATTGAGTGTCAGCTGGGAGTGTTCAATGTGTGGGTGTTTGGTAACCATGTAGGACAGAGCAAAAAGATAGAGATGAAAAAATACCTGGATGTTTCGAAGCCATCGACCGTCATTGTTCCCTTGTTTCTGTCATTGTACGGTCATGTAATGGTACAACAAGTACCTACATATATTTGTATGCAAAATTTGCGAGTGCACTAAAAATACTTCTTGTGGTCAGGCCATTTCTTTCTCCACACGTATTTTATCATTATTTGAAAGACTACAGTAGTCGAAAAAATTAATTGTAAAATATTAATAAGGTTCGGGAATTTTAATGTAATCTTCATTAATTCAGAAAAATAATGACGTCTCTCCAAGTGATCATCAAAAGGTATTGATGCCACGAGGAAATAATAAATCTCAACTCGGAGGGTTAAGTCATCCCTTAATTGAATTCTTAAATGACTTCCAAAGGTATTCTGATTTTATTACGATAATCGAAATAAAAGCAATCTCCATTTTTGCATATTTCTTATAATTGCAGATTGTGTTTTTAGTTATTTGGAAAATATGATTTTTTCATAAAATACTGTTTGTATTAAAATTTTAAACTCAAACTTATTTTTCATGATCAATTGTGTTATGGAATGTGGCAATTGAAAAATTATTCATATATATTCGTAAAATGCCTTGAATTAAATGCATATCATTTACCTTTTCGAGGCTGAATATGTTTAGGTATCAGCATTTTTGGTGATTTTCAGGGCAATGTTTTATTCTGGGAGAGCATTTTTCTTTATCAATTGTAAGTTTTGTGAAGTTTAACTTTCACTCTTCAATTTCTACGTTTTTTGCTCTTTATTTGCTTTTGAGAAAGTGTCAGAAGGAAGGACGTCATGGCGACCTTATTTGCTCGCGGCTGCCTGTATTGTTGGAGACTCCTTATGAGTGCTGTACAGATTGAATGAAATATTCATATCATAATGTAGGGGTTCCTCTCAATTAGATAAATTCTGAATAAAATAAAGTCAAATGGAAAATACGTTAGTTCCTATTCCCATTTTTTTTCTTTTAAGTCCTGCTGAAAGGCAAGATTTTATTTCAATCATACCTGTAATATTTAATCTTTTCTTTCATGAAATTGGAAGTTAAGGAGATGTCTCTTTCCTGCTGTCGAGGGTGATTTTTCTATTCTGGAAACGGCGTTTAAATCATTTAAAAATTATGCTTATCGTGAGGTCCACTGTGGCTCCCTCCCTGCTACTTGAATATTTAGGGCGGCTAATCAGTCGGTGAATAGGAAAATATGCAGTCATTACCAAATGCGAGGAGACCATAGGACTGTGCTGTTCATAATTTCAGTAATTCTTTTTTTAAGTACGAAATTGGGGGGGGGCGGAGAAGTAGAGAATGGTTTTTCAATTTCAGTGTAACCAGTCTTTCTTCTTTCCTCTAATTCTCGGCGACTCTCGTGAATTTTGTGAACTGTCCTTATATGGATTAGTACACGGCCTGCTTCATATTATTATTCACGGTGGAAATATATCATTTATAGTAGAAATTAATTGCCCCTAAGTTAGTCACTCCGTGATTAAATTCATTTTGAAATTTTAAATGTTTCCTAATCGGAATATTTAAATACCCCGCTTAAAGTACCTGGTAATACGTTAAGTCAATATTGTTAATAAGATTGAGCTACGTATATACTGGCATCAAACAAACTGTAAAGTTCCTTCATTTCACTTCAATTGCCAAGATGATTTGTGGACGGAGACGTATTTGGGACACGAAGAAAAAACAAAACGAATCAAACTGATATCGATCTTATTTTGATCAATTCATGGATTGATGTAAGATGATTCAATTAATCTTTTACTTACACATTCACAGACTTACATGCACATTAATTTCCACAAATATGTCACTGTGCTCGGGAGTTAATCATTTGGTTAACAACTATAACTATACACAATCAGCACTCCTTTCCGAAATTTCATTAAGTCAAAAGTTTCGCGTCGAGTTTATTTTATTTCTTCAATAACCTGGAGCCCTTCGATAGCCTTGGAGATGCGAACATGTCACACTGAGCACATTATGTTGTTGCTGAAATAATGTCGGTGATGTCAGTACGTTTTGTAAGCGGCTCAGGAGGCTGCGGAGGTGAAGGTGTAAGGGGAGGGGGCGGTACGGTGGGGGGAAGGTCTTGGGCGAGTAGAGTTTTTGGGCGACAGACTGTGTGTGCTGTTCTGCTTTACCATCTCGTCGCTCCATCTCCCATTCCCCACTCCCGCTCACCTCCCTACCGGTCACTCACTTCGGGAGAGCGGACCGCAGATCCCCCACCCTTTCGTCTCAAACATCTCCCCCCCTGCTCCCTCCGTCCACCCGCCTTCCTCTTTCCCCTGAAAGTTTCTCCAGGGTCATGGAAATTAGTGCGGCCGCGGTAATCCTCCAGAGACTATGCGTGGTGCCGCCGTGAGGTAAACCGCGGCTGATGGGAGGCTGGACGTGAGGCCCATGGTTTGTTTCTCTCTCGCAGTGTGAAAACGGCTTGATTGGAACGGCTAATGATTTCTTGCGCAGTAAATTGATCCGATATCCTTTTTGTAGCTCCGCAGATTATAGACATTTGACGAGCCACCTTTAATGAGAAGTCATGTCTTGTATTTTGTCTCCAGGAATGACATAAAGACTTTCTCCCATCGTTGTATAAGAAGTATTGGTTTTGTTAAAAAATACTTTTTTTGGGAAATTTCAACTGAAATAATATTTTTAGAGTCCCTGAACTCTTTTTGGCCATTTTCACGATGGTAAATATCTGTGTGCCTATGATAGAATTTTGTTGGTTCGATAAATAAAACTATTGACCTGAGCAGCAAGAAATTGTGCATGGTGCGTTTTCATAAATGTGACATGCGAAATATTAGACTTAAGCGAAATGTTTCTTACCGGTAGTGGCCCTTAGCGGTCTGTGTCAGCGGTGCCGTCAAAAAAAAAACACTTATAAAAAGAGTGATAGATCTGAGGACCATTCATGTTGAAATCTGTATCAATTTTCTCAAAACACGATTTTATATTTCTCATTAAAATGTGTAAGAATTGAGGTATTAGTGTGGAAATAGGACTGTCATTTGGTTAAAAGATTGAATTTGTTTTCTGTTAACGCCTAACGTATCGAGAAAAAAAAACTTATTAAACGTCAATTTCAAGGCTATTTTTAGAGTCATGTTAGCTCTTTGTGGTCATGATAGAAACCTAATCGTCGTTGCCAGGATGAATGGCATTCCACCACGGAAGGAATAAGATAGCCAAGTTAATACTTACTTATTTAGGAATAAATTGTAATATGTGATAATTTCAAGGCTATTCCTTCAGTTAGTATTGCAGATTTCCGAAAAATAACTTGTGATATGCCTGATTAATGCTATAATCTAATCGTCAGCATTGGTCAATTAGGAACGCTGTACTCATCATTTGTCATATAATAGTAAACTGAATGGAGAAAATAATGTCATGGCATCAATTTTTTATGCAAAAATCTATGATAAAAGTTGAACTATATTTTTTTACTTTAGGAGCTAGCTTGTGTTATTGTAGTCGTTAAAGAAAGCATTTTCCGAAACATCAATTAAGTAAATTTTCGTGTCCTAAAAAAATAGTTTTTTTTTGTCATTCTGAGAGTATGCTGTGGGATTCACTCCTGTTATTCCTAAGTTTAGGGGTTGAATGCATCGTGTGTAGATCATGATGAAGTGGGATGGATTGGGTTCGGGAAGAAAAGATTTTAATGACAATAATTTAAAAGCCGACATTCTCCCATGGGTACTTCAATGCGGTACTGACCCAAGGTAAGGCTTAACGAACTTTCTCGTACACTTGCGAATGTAAATCTCTCTCTTTTCTTTTTCAAAGGATAAAAAGGTGTACTTTTCGTATTTTGAAATAAGGCTATTTAAATGTTTTATCTTTCATTAATAATTGTGATTAGCTTCGAAATAATTGTGTGCAATAATTGAATGAGGGAAGATGAAAGTATTAAATTACATATGCTTGATACATTATTCGTAAAATACGTAGATAATTTAATTTAAAGATATTTGGTTCCTCGATAAATATTTCATGTGGTAGGGTTGTGATTTGTAAGAAATATGAATTATTCAAATCGAGAATCTATTCTTGTGGTAATTGTGAGGTGGTGCTAAAATATTTTTTTCATTAAAAATTTATCTTACTGAGAACATTTCTTAGACGTTTAATTAGCAAGGCATCCAACCAATCCTTGAAGAAATGGTAATAGTTTTTGGGTACTAATACCATAGGAAAACCATTCTAAGTAACATAAGGGCGTGTCAACTCGTAGTATTTATAACTGTCAGAGGATCCCACCGCATTAATTTTTATAACAAAAATATATTTAGTTCTATTAAACCAAATATTTCTGAGGTCTTACTTGTTGCAAATTCTCATTCGATATGATGCATGCTAAACACCAACCTGTAAGGTACAGACCTTTGAGTCTCCTGTGTATCTGATTCTATTTTCGGAATTAGATGCTGTGTTGAGATAAATTCGTTGTTTAACTTTTGATGCGTTATGCACTTACCTGTACAATACGTTCGTGGCTCGGACCAGCTGTATTTGATCAATTTGATAGTGGCGTTTGACTTAGATGTCTTGAACCTTAAGGAATAATTAATAAAGTTAGCATAAGGAACTCTCATTTTTACCGTTTACCGCCTTATGATCCTGCTTATAGTGCGTGTAACCTCCTTTTAAAAGTGCATATCATATTTGGTTTTGTATTTTGAGTGTCATGTTCATTTGTAGAAAGGACCTCTTGGCTAGAACACACTTGGTGGTTAATTTTATGGAAGAGAATATCGCGAATCAGTACATTCAAATCACTATCTTGAGGATCACTCTTTAGAATTTTTTTTACTTGAGAAGAGTGGCATTAAGATTCTCGTGAACTCCTCATGTCATCCTGAGACTGAGGTGATAGCTTTCGTTTCGTCTTTAACCGTGCCGCCTTTGAGTCTCGGACGAATGGTGACTGGCACTGCAGGGATGATTTTGGAGAAAAATTCCCTTGTACCGGAAATTGATCTGATAAACTTTCACTTTCAAACAAAGTGCTCCGAACGCTGAGCCACACGTGGTTCCCGACTCATAGCAAATGGATTCAATTACGTCAGGTGTCATGCATTTCCCTCAATCACTCCGAAAAACCGAGACCGCGAGCGCGAGATTGGGGATACGCGTTATACCTGAATGATTTCCGTATGTTCATCCACTGCGCCAGGGAGAATGAGTGCTGAATAAAAGGATGAACATCAGGGAACAGCAAGAGTTCCGAAACGTGAATTTAGTAGCTATAGTCGTTACGAGTGACAAACGACAGTTGCGTTCCATAATCGATCCGCAAAATTTACGTTTACATAACGGTTGTGCTGGCAACTTCTGTAATAGAGAATCCAGACACATGATGACAATCAAGGAATGGATTTTTAAGCAATAACGTGATGGCGTGTCCATCATTAATGCTATGCGTCTAGTGTTGTTTTAAAAAGATGGAAAGAGTGTGAAATGACTGCATTTACTCTTTCCCGATCCGCCGGTTTCTTTTCATACTTCACGGTTACACAAATCTTGCATTTAAAAAATGAATTTTCGCCCTCGTTCCGTGGGCGCCGAGAAGAGCAGCCATCTGTTTCGTTCTCTCCCGCACTCCGAAGACCGATCGACCAAAATCGCGTGGTCGTTTCTCCGCTTTTTTTGTCTTCCCTGCACGGGACGGGCAATGTCCCGCCTCTTGTTTCCCGTCTCCATGCCGTTTTTACTTCTGCCTCGTGTTTAAAATGACGGGTGAACTCTCCGAGGTCTCCGCCTCGTCTCCCTCCTTCCTCCCACGTATCGTCCCACACCCATCCACCTCCTCTCCCCTCGGTCTTCTTTCACTCCCACTCTTTTGCCACTTCTCTTTGTCTCCCACCCTCCCCACTTCCCCGTTCCTCATCCTCGCTACCCCTTCCCCACTCCCAACTACCTAACCCTTTTCGTCTTTCTCTCTCCCACCCATCTGCCCACCTCCCCGTCCAACGCAGTGTGAGTGTCGCAAATGAGGTTCAACCACCCTGAGTGAACCAGGAAACGGCGTCGCGATTATTCCATTTTCGTTGATTCCTCCCAACTCGTCTTCCAATGGTCTAAGAACACCCAAGTTAAAGCGTTTTCTCCGTCGTCGCGGTGGAGGACGGTTTTCTTTCCGACCGTTTTTTTCGCGAGTGTCTTTATGGTTGCTTAAATGTGTATCGAACCCACCACGCCGTGAGACAATGGTTAGGTGACCGTGACGTTATGCATTTCGATTTGCTACGCCGAACAGCTTTTTGTTTTTTTTTGTATTTCTATGGCTGCGGTTAGCATTTCTGTCGAATTTCTCTGAATCCCATTTACAATGCATCTGATTTTTTTGGTTGATTTATGCACTAAGACGTCATTATGATGAAATCTCTCTTTTGGCCCATCATCAGGTCCTTTATATGTTTCTATAAAAATATTTCATCTTCAGTTATTTACACTTGAGCGCCCAAAATTCCTATCGACGCACGAGAACTCTTAGGTCGTTTATCTAGCCATGAATTACAGAGTTAAACCTATTTTTATGGCTAATAGGGCACTTTGTAAAATTAAATATCCATTATTTTACATTATTGAAACGAGTTACATTTTGTATTTTTGAAACGAGAGCACAGTTGGGTGTTGCAATTTTTTTTGGTCCACTCAATTATGTATGACTGGGGGAGAATAAACTTCTGAAGTTGTTTATTGCTTCCACTGTTCATCTGCTAGACTTGGAAATTGTCAGTCTCGCTAAGAACTGTTCAATTTTTCATCATATAGGGATTCAGAACTCTTCACATTCATAGTTTGACTTGAATTAGGCACAATATTACCTTCCGTAGTTTAAAAAAATGGTCGTCATATTTCAAATTTACAACTTCATTAATCACGCTTATTGAAAAGTTCATCTGCCAAAACGCAATTTCGCCTAGAAAACGGAATAAAATTGGCGTTATTCTTCTTTGAAAGTCTGTTATACCTTGCCGTTTATCAGGGGAAGATTTAAAAAATAGTTTCCCGGGTTCTAATTTGTGACATTATTTGATTTACATATTAATGAAATTGAACCATTTGAACAATTCTGACCTAGTTATTCGCCCGATGTCGATAAGGGATGGAAATTGGAATGCTTTAAACAATTTGTAGCTAACCTGAAATCTATATTCATTCGCATCCGATCACCATCAGCCCACCGCCCTTCCTGTTAGCTCTTTGCCCCAATACAATTGTGCATAATTGAGTTTGGTTATTTGTGCTTCCCCTTCCTGCATTTTATCTTAACTATCTTTTTAATTGAACAATAATTTATTTAACTACGAAGATAATTGCTCTTAAACTTTACAAACGCATTGTCCCATCGGTCGGGTTACAATTTTGTTACCTGTTTTAGGACACTTGGTACAGTAGTATCAAACACATTGTAATCCTCCTAAGCCAAGGTCTTGCCCGGTAGTGCTTGTTTAAGCTAAATTGGGACGCATTTGGTGCATTGCCAAAATTACAACGTACTTGACCAGTATTATGTAATTCCTCTGTATGTAATGATCACCAATTTAGTTTATAATTGCTCCCCCCCCCTTTCTCTGCTTTGTTCTACGTTCCATGACCCACTTATTCTCCCTTCATCTCCAATCTCCCATTTTCTAAATCGTTCATTATTGTGTATGTTTAAATACATGAGCTCATCTAACAGGATGTGGACATTCAAAAGTTAATGAAACCATGGTTTATCTAAAAGGAAATAATTTTAAAATCAGCCCGTGATTTTGTTTTATCCATGAAAAGATATTTTCTCATTACTTCCATTGTTTCGTGGTAGGCAAAAAAAATAAGTGCCACTACACTCGCTCACTTAAATAGAACATGACTAGGAAAGTTTTTGTGGTTCTTCATTAATGGTTTTAGTTATGTGAAATAGACGAGTAAATATTAAGTTCATCGGCGATTTCGCAAAATGGTTTATGTGGTCCTCTGAACTCCACTGGCGGAAATTGGGAAGAACTTCAAGGAAAAAGGTCTCATACCTACTAAAAAAACTGACTGCAAGTACCAGACTTTTCTCGTACGCTTCTTTTCCCTGAGTTTAGGATTTTTGAGATATACTATATTTATGATTATAGGGTCCTTCTTGTTGGTCGTGGAACTTCACGACGCTGACATTCCTTTCTTTCTGTGGCAGGAATTTGCTTTTAACTGTAAAGCTGTGGAAGGTGTGTTATACAGATATTGGGTTTAATGGAGTTGTAAACAAATTCTGGAATAGCATTGCATCACGACACCACTTCCACACGCGAGGAGGATTTGAACCTGGACTTCGGCGATTGGCTGTAAGGCAGAGTAGCAACGCTGATATCCAGAAGTATATTTTATTCAATCCTTTAGGGAAACTCGTGAAAAAAGAGACCCAATATTGAACGATAACCATTCATCTTCTCAATGTACGTTTCCAATTCAATTCATTTCTGCCGAATGTGTATGAGATTTGAAAAATATCTTTCCCATCGATTCTTTTTTGCTATGGCGTCTTGAGACACTTTTTTGCAATAGGGTTGTAAGAAGCTCATTCTTTACGATTCTTCCGCGGTTTGTTATTAATTGCGCTTCGTGTCACAAAAGGAAGCGCTTTTGTAACAAGGATTGCGAGAAACTGAAGACTAAATTGTAATGTTGAGAATAGAGCATTGGAAAAATTACAGCACGCCCGAGAAAACCTAGCAAACCCGTTTCCTGTGCATTAAGAGTTGGCATGTTACAATTCTGCTGGAGCAACTCGTTTCTTACTTAAACACTGTCATGTCGTATAAATACTCATTGAGGTGAAAGTTGCGCTATTCATAACATTACGGACGGGCAAGTTACTGCTAACGAGTTTCACGGGCCTTTTGGTGGACTCCAGTAAGTATTTCCTGTTCACTTGTTAACTTTCCAACGTGATACTTGAAGCAGCAGGCGCCAGGTATTGAAGATCCTTAATCATTGGCTATATATCTTAGTATTGAGCATGATGGCGTATGGTTCTTCTTGTTTGGACACGTTCAAGTTTTGTTGGTCCTCATATAGTGTGCAAAATAGAAATCAAATCGTCTGGATCCATGCTGTAATTTTAATTAAATTTTATTCCACTTCTAATGCCATGGAACGAAATATAAAAATGAATATTTCCACTTATAAGCTGAGGTAATTTAATCGAGAATTCGGTTCGGTTATGTTTGAACTAATCTTGTTTACTGCTTAAGAGAAGCAACAAATGAATAAGCGTTTTTAAAATAAGGAAGACGAAGAGTAATTAATTATTACGCAATATTTTAAGTCGTCATGGCGTAGTGACAACTTGATGGTAGCTCAAAACTAAAAAAATGCACTCTCAATATAAGAGATTTTAAACAAAAGAGACGGTTTCATTATTGACTATTCTCGAAACGACTCCCTTACGAGAAAATCGTGTCTGGAAAAACCGCGCAGTTGTTCCGCTAGGCCATTTGACTTAAGGGAGACATGAAGGAGTGTGATGAAGGTCATTGGAAAACGGCGGAGGGGAAATGGCATTACTCTTTGTCTGTTTTAAGCTTCTCGCCAATGCCCAGGCTATAATGAAGTTTCTCTCTTAGGAATACCTTCATTCCCCGTGCTTATCATAAAAATCACGTTCGTGAGTGAATGTGATGCGTCGAAACAGTGACGGTCCTTCCACCTCACTTCTGTCTGCGTGCTGAATACAAGCAATTTTTTGTATAGAAAATGCCACGGGCAGATGCTGAAAGTGATTTGATTTTTGACGTTTCGGACGTCGAGTGTGTATTGTGTGTCCTTATTGGACGCTTTTTTTGAACAACCATATTTCTCGTTCTCTTTTTCTTCATCATCGCCACCATCGCAACAAAAGGTTGCTAGTTAACGCAGAGGTTTCGCTTTTGTCATTTTGTTCCCTTTCATTTCAGTCCCGATGGTCCGCGCGTTGAGGATAGGCATTGAGTATGGAAACGAAGGAAAACGAAGGAGTTTGGTATTGCGGTGAAATTCTCCCTCCGCGTGTTCCATTTGTTTTGATTGTTCGGACGATCGAAGCGGAGTAGACTGGTCAGAGGGGGGAGTAGAGTTCGTTTTAGGCGTCGAAACACACACTTCCCTCACTCCAGAACTCATGCCGCCAGGGGTGTTGTCGTAGTTAATCGCGAGCTTGGGTAAACAGTCGTCTCGCGCCGAAAGAAAATAGACGAGTGACACCCGGTGGTTATTTTTTTCATCGCTCTTGTTTGAATGCGAAAAATTCGCAACAATAACTGCCCCGAGGAATGTGCTCCTCGGAGAAAAATAAAGCTACTAGGAGAAGGGGTAACAAAAACGCGTGGCTTATCGGATGGTATGCACCACCTCTGGCTGAAAGGTATTTATGCGACGTTGATTAATTTGAATACTTTTTTTGTGGACCTAAAGTGTTGCGTTTTTCGGTGTTAAGTTGTTATGAGCTGGAAAAGATGGCGATCGTATCCTTTGAAATGTCTTTTATGTGAAATAACTAACGTCCAGTTACTGTTTCTTCAACCTTTCAATTTTGTCATGGTCATATCACGATTGAACTCTGCATCCACTTTGCATGTCGCGCGACGCCCTCAACCTCAGTGAAACGGAACATTCCATTCGGGAGAGCCATTGAGGTTCAAGTCCCCAGGGGACTTTGTTGACCCAGCCTTTACATCATCGGGTGACGTGAAATCTCGCCACTTACTGGCCAACTCAAGCGCTCAATTCAGCTGTGACAGAAAGAGGAATCCGACCATTAGTCGACGATTCGCATGCAGTCGGTGGTATAGGCGTTGAATTTTCAGCTGCATTCAAAATGTTGAGGCGAATGGGGCGGTAAAAATTTTAGGATGCACTGGGCCGGCAATTTTCATGGATGATGTCGTGGGTGAGCGATATCGTTGGTGAAATCGTGTCATCTTCTTGTTGCAACCACGGCAATAATATATTTAATTCAAAATATTCTGTCGCGCTCTTATGTGCGCTAGATATGATGCATGCCTGCCTAATAGAATGATGCCTGTATTTAATTTGGCTATAATTAATGGAATTCAGAATGCCATAAAATCGTTACATTTCGTCTACTGTAGTTTATAATCAAGGAAATCAGAAGATTTCATGACTCTATATTATTAAAATTACCAGGTCATCGAGTATGCACTTAAAAGTTAATAATCAGAATTTTAAAATTGGGAGACGTCTAAACTAAAGGCACCAATCTAACGCTGTTTTTATTTCGATTTCGAAATGAATGTGGGAGCCATAAACCCTGACAGTAGCAAGGTTATTTACTTTTTCCTTGTATTAGATTAATTGTAAGAATGAATTTCCTCCTGACGCTTACCAAAAGGTGTTTGGAATATCAACTGTTTTAATGGAACTATTTCTCAGCATGATTTCGTAGCAGTATAGTCGGTCGTAGTAGTCGACTGGTGTTATTTTCGGTTCGGTATCGCCGGTCAAAATCGCAGTGAAAGCGGTTTATTGTCTGTTTCCTTCCGTGCTAATTCTTGCAGAAGTATAACTTGAGGCTGAGGTGTGTTCATAAAACTTTTCTCTTACGTCTGAGTCAAACGTCAGCGTTATGACTAACTGTAATAAAGCATCATTCTTATTCTAATTAGTTTGTCGAAGTCGTGCATCTAATCGTGATTAATTAGGAATTTTAGTAGTTAAATACGACACATCGCGTCAAAACACATGGAAGGATTGCAATTAAACCGTTTAGGAATCAATAAATATTTTTTATTTTTTAAGGGGCAGATAATTTGGGTTTCGTTTTTTATGAAAGTAAACATTTCCTCTGATTTTTGGCGCTATGAGTCGCACTTAATATATCTATACTCTAATCCTTTGAATGAACCAGATGAAATATTATCCGACCAAACTGATCCACGCATTATTTGCAAAACTGACTTAATGGAAAGGATACGTTAAAGCCTTGTCTACAACGGAAATTTATCATTCTCGTCTCCATTGTAAGTAAGTAAGTAAGTTGAATATTCTCACAAGGAGAAGATGATTAGAAAAGAGGGAGACGGAAAATGATATGTTCAGTTGCGAGAACCCTCATGAAAGAAATTATTATCCAAAAATTTACATCAGTCCTCAAAAGGATCCCGACTACTAAAATTAAGGTAAGTTATTGGTTTCACAGAATCCTTTCACGCTATTCCTGAAACATTTGAAACTATTCCTTGTTTGCGATCGTGAATAAATTTGCATATCCGGAATGCCATTCTAATATGAGGTGGCTCAGTTGAAAGTTGGCCGTGTTGATATATATTCCCTGTCTTTGTGGGCTATATTGGTGAACTTATCAATTCTCTACGATCGGGATCACGTCTTCATTGTGTGTTCGTTTAAATTTGAACTCGATGGTACGATTTTGCCGGCGCCAGTAATCAGAGGTATGTGAAACGTTAGTATCGTTCTCAACGAGTCCCGACGCCCGCTCGCATTAATTTCAACTTTCTTCTTTTCGTGCTGTATTCGCCAATCGCAAGCCCTTAGTGATAGGATTGAACAGATGTAATTGATGCTTGCTAAAAAATCGTTCAGGAGAATGTTTCAACTACATATCTCGCCGAGCGTTCAGACAGGCAGAAATGGCGAGCGAAATGAATCAGCATTGTTATTATGAATTCAGATCTGTGAATGCCGTGAAAAGATCCGTCCTGGAATAGGTCGCAGGATAATGAATTTAGGGGAAGAAGTAAATGATTGTCGCTTTTCCTTCTCTCAATAAAAAAATGGCTTCTCATAGTCAAAACCACCAAAATCAAGATATCAAAAGTCAAGAGAGGCTAACCTGTGTGCACGTTCTTCAAGATATTCAAATTAAAAGGGGGATCGAGATGGTGCGGGGGCTAACGTACTGGCTTCCCACCCAGAGGGCCCGGGTTCAAATCTCGGCTGTGTTGAAAATTTTTCAGAGGTATCTCGATCCCTACCTGAGGGGTTTTGTGGAGGGCACTTTGGGTGAGAACGCCGTCCGTCGGATGGGACGTTAAGCTTCGGACCCCTTGGCGCCTTTCGTTAAGAGTGGGCTAATGCCGACGCCGGGTCTGTCTCCACCCTTCATCCTTTCCTGTCCATCCCCTATGGCGCAAATGACCTCAGCTGTCGGTCGCCTCCCCTAAATACTACTACTAATCAAATAAGAAATTGATGATAAAGGTTGCCGTATGTCTTTTGTGGTTTCTTAGAACTTTATGGTACTTTAATTATGCATCACAACTCGAATTTCACTCGGATTTTTTAGATGCATCAACCGGTTTGAACCCGGCGACTATCAGTCGAACCCTTTATTACTCGGCTACCACCCTGCCGTTTGAGATTTGAAGTTTGCTGTGTGAGATTTAATTCGAATTTTCTTTGATTTAAATACTTAGCGTGGGATGAACCTCTGAAGATTATATTATTATCCAAAGAAAGTGACAATTTTCACGAGAAGTTAATATGGGAACATTTTATAGATGAAATCTTCCGTGCTGGGGACAAGCACTATTTTACACCGGGATGAAGTTTATTCCGAACGAAATTACATCTGGAAATGTTTGAGGGATTTTTTTAATCCTGCAAGAATGCCTATCGATCTATTATTCTATTTTCCCTATTTCCTAACTAAATTGAAGCATTCTATAACGTAGTGGTAAGTACGTTTTGCATGAGTATTGGTGTGTCGAAAGGAATAATTATAATTAATGGTCATGACGGTTACAGCTCTGGGATTGATAATATGAACTAATGTTTAGACTTTCCAAGGCGATTTACGAATGGAATTGGCAGACAATTAGAAAAAATATATTCCGTAATTTTGAAATCATTTTTAGCTCCTGAATATGGGATTTTATAGTCAGAGGGGGTAATGCATGCGTTTTCAGAAGCTTATTTTTCTCTCGAGTTCTCTCAATTAATCCCGTCAAAGCAAATTAAGTTGCTGGTGGTATTTTCCGCTAGTTGACAGCATGACAGTGGAGTGTTGGGGCTGCAGACCGGAGGATTCCCGGTTCAAATCCGGGAGATGTCCTTGGGGACAGAAACGGAAAGGAATTCAGGTGGAGGAATTTTCTGGAAATCAGAAATGGGAACCCGCTGGTGGCCCATGCTAAGGATTCTGACCGGAATGGGTGAGTTTCGCACACCTTAGGACTTCACGGCTTGGTACGAGGTTCTCACTCACCTACGGAACCTACCAGCCTTCGGGTTGATTACCAAAGTGGTGGTGGCTGATATTTTTCCTCTTTCATGCAGTCGCGCATACTTTTGATTCTCCTCTAACTTATTCGTAGGACTACTCCAGCTGAAAAGAATTTGCGCGTATCGCCATGAGAGAGATTTTCTGGCTCGAAGGCCGTGTTAACTTAAGTACCCGCGAGACAGGGCGGTCGTGCTTCTTTCAGCTTCCTCTCCTTAGTACCGCGCCTTTCTCGAGTTCCACCTACCTCGAGCTGCAGTTTGATGGAATGCGGTCTCAGTCGACTTAATTGGCTCCGCGCCACAAGGCACAATAAGCGACTTGACAATTCAAATGAATGCATTCTCTCCGCTGAGCAAGCCGTTCTTCTCTACCAGGTTTGCTTTCCGAACTACACCGGAATATACCTCTTCTTGGCCGTGCAGTTTTCAAGCTTGCGAGGTAACTTTTTCTTTCTATTATCAGGCGAAATATATTAATTCACCTTAAAAAAACTCTTCGTCGCTCGCGCATGAATAGGGGAAAATTTGATTTCTTCACTTAGACAAGAAGGATTTACGTCCATTCCTGTGATTAAATCGTCAGAAAATACTTAAGAAATTTTCCTCGGCTTGAAGTTAACTCGTTCGAGTTCAAGTTAATTGTCTTATGGAGAAGTTGAGAGTCTTATTGATTGAATATTTTCCGTTTTATGGGGTGCTTCTAATCTTCTAGTATGTGGTATTTACATTTTGATGGTGGTCAGTAACTGGGGTCACATTTTGAGTGGTATCCGTTTCGGCATGCTTATGCAAGTTAGTATCATTTCAATTGGCTGGCAAAAGAAAATATTTCCATAACGACTGCAGCCGTTGAATGCTTGAATTTATTTTAATTGTTCTTTAATTGTATGCATCTATTTTCATGCTATGAATGCCGCCTGATTCTATCTATTAAAACCTTTTGGGGTCCTTTTTGATAGTTGTTAACTGTAAGAGTTAACTGTTAACTCAAGTAGTGTCTGCTTTTATTATACCCCGTAGTGTTTTTCATTTTCTGATCCATTCTTTCCTTTTCGTCGCTCTTTTTCACGGTCTATCAATCCCATGATGCTGCATCACATCTTTTTCTTCGCCCATACAACAATTTACCAGATTTAAATCAATATTTTCAGATTAAAATTTAACTATCGTTCCATTTTCAGGGCTGATCACGAAAATTAACTTGGTTTCTTCCAAGGTTATCGCTTGATATTGCCGATCTCTTTCCCCATGCTGTGACTCACTTTCAAATTCTTGGATGTGACTCTTCATGAAAACGAACCCAGGCCTCTTCCTACCCTTCGATCAGAACGTCCCCTGTGCCCCTCCTGAGCGAACAATGCAGCATTGGCATCAAAAACTTACTGACTTTTCACTGTTACCTTGCACTTATTGACTGTAGATGTTTTTCTAAATGGCAATGGCACCGGTTTTTTTTATGATATAATGAAATTATATGCCCAAAAATAATATTCGTGATTGATACTAATATGAAGTTTGATTTAAATATTCAGCATGCACTTTTTTCGTCCACTTATCAGCCTTTCATATTTATTTTTCTCTCACAAGAAAATTCCCGCTCAAATTAAGAGACAAAGGCTTCTTTCCCAAGAGATTTTCCCAGCAAAAAGTTGCCAAGTTCAATGAGTCATTCGTGAAATACATAAGGAAAGCGTCAGTTTCCGTGGAAAGTTGAGAATTGAAACATCTCGTTCCAATGCCGTCGTGGTGTTCTCGATCATACATACGCATCCGTTTTTCACTCCAATTCTTTTGCCGTTCTAAATGTCAAGCCAAGGAGTGGGTAAGTGGGATGATCGTGTTCTGCGTTTGGGAAATTTCCTTCCTCAATTAGCAGGGCTCGCGTTATCGCCGATAAAGTCGTTTAGGTTAGTTACATGTAATGGCTGTAAATGTCTCTCCCACATCCCTTCTAGAGGGGCTAAGGTTAAAGTAATATGGTCATGTTCGACCTACATTTAATCCAGTCACGAATATAATGTCGTGAAAGTAGTAGAGTACTTCGAAGTTATAACAGCGTAGAATTATATACTTGATTCACTTACGTCGAATTGCATCCCAAGTTCTGAAGCACGAGACGGCTATACTACGCCCTTGCACGGTTGGTCACGCGAACATTAAATTGTGAATATATTATTTTTTTATGTGGCATTAATGGAGGTAGAAAGTACGTATAGCTGAACAATCATTTATTGTAGTATGTTGTACGGTGTTAAAGGCTATTTTGTCTCCGGTTAATTGGCATTTACGAGTACAATAGCGATTAGTGCCAGGATTCATCGAAAAAACACCCTAAGCTGGAATACTACTACTGATAATTTTATTTTTACTCTGGAACCGGATGCATAAAAATATAAATAAAAACTAAAATCTCAAATTTTTGAAAATATTTACTAAGAACATTGGAAACATACATTGTGTTCTTCTTTTAATGGGGAAATGAAGCTGAAAATAGTAATGCATGGATTTTAAACAAAACAAATGTTAATGTAGTCAACATATCCGTTGATTGGCATGTGATTAAAAGAGTATTTATTTATTCGTGCCACATTTTCTGTACACGTTAAGATACTCAATAGTGCTTCCTTAGAGACATCACAATATTAATTTTTTCGAGTTTTGGACATGAGGAGGTACTCATGGCCCTTGAATTTTCGGCCATTTGTAATTGGATTGGTTAATCGAAGATAAATTCCCCCTCAAGACTAGATACGACTGTTGCTCCTACCGATTTTATATTTAGTGAGTTATTGCACATTTAAACGTTGGGAGTGTGACATCAATCATATTTTACCTCTGGTAACTCAAGGGTGAACAAAAATATTTTGGTCATAAAGGAGCACCTTTGTTAATACAGAAAACCCTTGGCTGATAGTAGAGCAAAGTCTTGCCTTTTTTCACCTCGAAAACGCATTAAGTGATAAGATATGGAATTCAAACCATGAATCCAGGACGCCTGGATTCAACTAGCCTCAGTGTCAACTAAGGAATTCAAAGCAAGATGCCGGGTCTCTGATCGCCCCGAGTTTTTGTCGTATGAGACATCGGTGTAAGATATTGCAATTGAGTTCAATGGAAATATTTTCGTTTGAATTCGTTGCATTGTGGAGCTCATTAATCAAGGTATTGTTATCTTGCCCCCTTCGGTAGTCAGCGGGGGGTCCTTTCAACTAACCCAGGGAAAATGTTCGAAGAATGAGAACATTTACTATTTTTTTTGAAGATTCAACGCAGACGGACAGGAAGCGCAATTGTAGTCATATCCTCCATTTCGTATTTTACGGCTTGATGGATTTCCGGCATTCAAGTTGGCCGGACCGCTACAAAATGGTGTAATCCTCTCTTCATGATGGCATCTAGGAGTTTTCCGTCAAGGAAGAGGAGAGGTATGGTGTAATGGGCCATAAGTGGAGATGGTAGTGGAAAATCACTTCGTCTTCTCGTTTTTTTCCCTCAAGTGCATTCTTTCCTTGACCGCATTTTATCGCCATTCCTTTTAGTTCATCGCTAAAATGCATTACTGGTAATATCCTATGGATGATGGCAAAGGCTTGGAATCTTATGTAACGAAAAAATGAGATTTATCGCCTGTCATATTAAAAGGTTAAGTTTCCCCTGTAAGGGAAAAATCAGGCCAAACGTTTATCTACCTAAGGGCTGAATCAAAGTACGTAAATGATGGCAGTATTAAGTTTTATCTGTAGAGTGGCAGAAATTGATATGTAGAAGAAATAAGACTCCTATTCCTTGGCACATATAGCCGATTATTGTTAGCTATATCATAATTATATAATTGCAGTCAAAAGAATCGTTACACCTTCATTTCAGCCAAGCTGATTTTTAACAGCGCAGTTTAGGGTAAAGGAGAGCACTCATTGTTTTTGCAATAGTGATTGCAATCGGAGCAGTGTCGTCGGAAATAATCATGTGCAACGCTTACCGCTCTGCTTTCGTATTTACCTGAATTTTTATTCAGGGCTCATTTGACCATTAAAGTAGTCAAAATAAAATTCAGATCGAGGAAGAATTCTTTGGAAAATCCACGGTGATATGGCAAGATCTAATTATTAACTAACGTGTTTAGTCTTGATGGCAGTGTTTCATTCGGTCCCAATCGTATTGAATGAAAACTGTACGCATCATTTTATCATATCTTGTTTCATTCATGACCCCTGATCGATTATGTTAATACTGAGAGAGTTTATTCATAACTAATTCTGTTGGCTCCTAAAAGCAATGCGCCGGAAGGGCATAGCTGATAGGTTAACTTCCACAAGGGTGTACCTTAAATACTTTCGTGCAATTGGTCTTTCAACTGAATGTATTAAAAAAATGCAAAATGAAAACTTACCATTGGATCATAGCCTTGTTCATTGTTCTCTAGCAAATCGTTTCACCAATTAAATCATTTCCTTTTTTAATTTTATTATTTTTCTTTTCAAATATACATTTAAAAATGGCAGAGACTCGTGGGCGGTGCAATATAACCATAGTTGTTGATGTACGCAAAAAAATTAAGTACTACTGCTACTGCTGAATATTTCGCGTTTCGTGAAGTACTGCGATAAAACTTTTATGGCACAGGCCTTCGTCATGGATAATATTAAAAAGACAACCTTTGAAGGCACCGGGAGGAGGCGGTAAAACCGTGTGATGGTGGTTAGTGTACTGAAGAGGGGGGGGGGCTATTGATGCGGACCTTCAGGGCACAGGCTGTCGACCCACCTCCCCTCCTCTTGAGCTAGACAATGCACGATCATTCTCCCCCTTCATCTCGCCCCTTTGTACCCGTGGTGATATTTTGCCACACCTTGCTTCTCTTCGTTTTCTTCTCATTCTTCTTTCCAGAGCCTTCCACCGGAAAACGCCCATCCTCTTTCATTCCCTCTCTCTCTCTCGTTCCACCTCTTGAATCGCCTCCTCCTCCCCCTCAGAGAAAGCCCACGAGGCACGAATCTCTACACTTTCAAAGAACTCATGGCGTCTTACTATAATGTTCCCTCGGGGGGGTCCCAATGAACTGCTCAAAAATATTTTTCTCCCTCAACCCTCACTCCTTGTCTGTCTATCGTGACACGATGTTGAGTTTAGTTCGTCGGTCTTTTCATTTTTCATTGCCTTCGGTGCGAATTGAGGAGGGTGTACAGAGAGAGAGAGAAAGAAATATAAAAAAAGAAGATGAGAGAGAGAAGTGGGGTGCATAAGTGGAAATACGTGATGGGAGTGCTGGGAATTGCACAGAGCAGAGTGCATGACACACAGCGAGGAAAGAGCGTGTGTTCCCTAAAAACAAGCTTCAGTAAACAAAATATTTAGAATAAGGACTCAAGCGATATGCGTCTGTTGGAGTGCGCCAAAAGAATTTGCGGTTAAAAATGAAAGAGTTCAGGTTATTTTTCAGGAAAAAAATCGAGAGGAAGGCATATAATGTAGGTCTGAAAGAAACTGGGATAAGCATGGAGGAAAGCAGTGGGAAATACTGCAGGATGGTGATGCGCGATGCTGTTAACCGGGAGAGTGGATATTGCCCCAAGGATTTAATTTTCACGTATCGACCGTTGATGGGTTACAGTGTGTATATCTATGCTGTATTTTTTACAATGATCATGGAGTGCGAGCTTCATTCAGGGGTTAATAAGTTAACGTATTTCGTTATGAGAGGCGTATTGTCGCAGCAGTAAACTTTCTTTTGCGAGGTAAATTGTTCCCATCCCAGGTTCACATATTACTTCAATACCGTCTCTATCATTTATAATGTGAATGACCTTTAATTCGCGTCATTTTTATATAACGTTAACAGGAAGACCATGCCGTGCAGCGAATTGCAGGAAGACGCCAGTAGTATGGCTGGCGTCTTCCTGTCCTCAAATTGTAGTCTCCAAGAAACACCCTAACGCGGAGGAACGCCTGAAAGCCTTAACCATAGGAACGACGAGATTAATTGGTGTTTTTTCAATGGAATGAAATAATTAATGATTTATTTGTTAAAATTTCAATAATTTTTTTCGTTGTGTTAGGAAGGGCCAAGATAAGCTACTGTAAACTGATACTATTACTAGAAACAGAACGGAGCATTTGTCATGTAAACGTTTTGAAACACATATAAGTTCTTTTTCTACCGCACACGATTTTGTGGAAAAATTCTCTTTCGTGATTCCTCGAAAATGATTTGAAAACCTTTTTGGGCGTATGTTAGGGAATGACGACTTAAACACATGAATAATGTACATATAGTATTTCTCAATAACCTTGTAATACCGTCCCAGAAAATTGACGAAGAGCAAATTTAACAAAGTTTTTCTCGAAGCATCTACAGTCTCGGCTTGGACAAGCCACGTGAAGGACTTCTCATATCTGACGCCCTGATAAATGACCTTATTAATTCTAGTGAAATTGAATAACTCCTTAGCTTCAAATCGAATGAGACTATTCGAATAAGAAATTCCGGCATGAATTCTCAATGAAGTGATCGCTTCGAACGTTGCGCCGTTTCTCAAATCCATAATTAACGACTCGAGGAATAATTATCCAGTACTTGAAGATAGTTATCGTTAATTCTACACTTAGGGGTGGACGTAAATAAGACCCTGGCTATCCACCTCTCTCAATATCCTCCCTGTCCTGTAAAATTCTAGAGCACACCATTTACAGCAAAATTATGATATTATTCTGCACCCAAAACCTTATTTCTTGCAAGTGTGGCTTAAGTAAGAAAAGAACATGTTAAACCTATTTACGCTTTACAATCCATGATATTCTTAATGAGGGTAAAGTTATTGTCAAGGAATTGTTGTCTGTTTGGAATTTAAGAAAGCCTTCAGAATGCTGGCGATTTTCACCTGTCAAATTGATATATACCCCGCAAGTATCTGGGAGACATGAAAATTATATTGAAGAGGATTTATAACTTTTTTCAGACCGCAAATGAATTTAAACTCTCGGAATTTAAGCTCTCGATTAAACCTGAGGGGTGCCCCAGGATTTGTACGAGTATGATATCTTTATCAAAAGCTTTATGAAGTCCAAAACATTTGTCTTTTCTCCTCCGAGACCATGAATTACTGAGAAATGATGAGAATTCAGTTCGAGAAACATTTCAAAGGAAGGAAGGAAGGGATAGGATACATCTATGGTGCATCCATGTAGGATAGTAGTAGATGGAACATGGTATCCTACATGGTACATCCATGTAAGACTGGACACGTCCATAGTACATGCGGTGTGTCATGTGGACTCTATCACTCAACATAAACCAACATATTGCTAATATGCCTTATATAAAATTTATTAATCTAAGTTTAATCTTCTTTATATAATTAAAACTAAACTTGCTCTTTAGGAAAGCAACCGTGACTCGCACTACAATAGCGGGTCGGGAAACAGTGCCAAAACAAGCGAGATATATCGTCGAACAGATATATCCTCAAGGACTCGTTTCTCCTGCAAAATTCACGGCCGTAGAGCCAAATGAGGGAACCCATATTACAGCATTTCCCCTTTTATGTACTTCTTCTTCCCTTTTGTTCGGCTGGTGTCCTAAAACACCCCGCATTGTGCCCACGCGGTTGCTTGCAGAGTATTATGTGGATTAGGGGCCAGGGAAGCTTTTTGGGCTCCACCCACTTAATTTATACATGTTAAGCGATATCACCATCAGAGGTGTTCTTTAATACGAAGCTACTGGCAATGAAATACATCTACGATCTATATATATATAAATAAATAAATATATGCATATATATATACGAGGGCTGTCAAAAAAGTAACTTACGTTTCGGTCTATCGTGGCAGTAGGTAGGGTTAGATCCACCATGTTGGTGTCTAAACGTCCCTACACATCCTGTAATGGTTGTGGTGCAGGCTGTGGTTCCTCTACTTTGCTTCTGCGAACTTTACAACGTGGACGAGTTGTCTGTATGCACACGTGTTTGTATGCGTGTAATCGAATGCCTGTAAGCTTGTAAGTTACATTTTTATTTCATTACACTGATACATATGGCGTTTATTTTCATTTGGGGTACTTATCACGGTTTCCCATACCCCGGAGAATATCGGATTCATACACAATCAAACATGTAATTTATTTCTGCAATTGAACCTGAATTCACAGAGTTACCTTAATATCTTTTCGTAGTCCTGTTTTTAACGTTATCAAATTTTATTATTTATATTTAGGATAATTTGAGATGAAGACTTGGAAATAAGAGGCGATAGGTGAGCATATCAACAACGCCGAACTAGAGTCCATATTGTCTCCCAGCTTCCTTCGCTCCTACCAACTGGCGTCTCCTTATTGTTCTGAAATTTTCTGTCTTCATTCTTTGCAATTTCCTGGAAAGCTCATCGCTTTTGTTGACTCTCGAGGGTAGGGAACCCATTCAAATATTGACGCACAACTCATTTTATCTTGGGCGGAAAGAACGTGACTGTTCCTTTCGTCTCTTTCGCTTCGCTCTCTTGCGCCACAATCATACCTGCTCGGGAACATTGTGCATGAAAAAATGGTCATGGAAATCTCGGCAGCTGTGGTGGTTAACCAACGAGGGCCATAGGAGATTACAGGCTCAAAATGACGTAAGGTTATGTATCCGATGCATGGAGATTTACCGGTAGATATCAATTCCATTTGACCGAATTTGGGTATTACCCACTTTCTGATCGGGCGCGTTTACCCATGGTCACTAGGTGGTCTGTTGTGTGATTACCTTTTTAATTGCTAATTTAATGTTTGAGGTGTATTTAAGGTGACATGCTATTGTCATCCTCGTATCTTTATTAATTACATCTAATGATGAAAACAGCCTCAAAACTAATGGCGATTCCTTCGAGTTTTAATTACGACTTCGTATGTGCCTATTAAGATGATGGGCGTAAATTAGAGGCTTTAGAGATAAGATTGTGGAGGAGGATGGATAAGATGGTATGGACGGAAAAGGAAATAAGCAAAGAAGTAGTAGGCATGGCTGGAAAGGAGAGAGGATTCTTAGCAAAAATCTAAAGGAAGCAAGGAAAGTGGATGCAGAGCCATTGGTGATGGGATGCTGACAATTGTAGTAGGGGGAGAACGTTAGGTAAGCAAGGAAGGGGGAGGAAAAGGATGGGCATATTTGATGGATTTGAAAGAGTGCACGTTGAATTGAAGAAGGATTTATTGTAAGATTTGGCGTCAGGTTGCCTTGTCGGGCGAGGCAGGCTTTGTTTGTTTCCATAAAAAACCCACCTTAAACGTTGGACTAACAAATTATCATACGCGTTTTATGCTGAGAAAAGTATAGGAAAAGTTATCAGTATTTTGGATAAAATTGAGGGAGGTAGAGAGTATTCAGTGCTAAAGAATTAATTATCATCATACGTTGTGTGGGGTTTAATGATATTTTGTGCCATAATAGTTGAATCTTTTGAGTACTCAAGTGTGAAGCGCCATGGCCCAAAATACGTGATGCTGCCCTCGTGTGATTGTTAATTTTGGATTCATTTCACCTATGGAGACATTTTTCTCCACACCCACATTTCAAAAGCATCCAATCTATGTATATCCTCCTGCTTTAACGACCATGTTTCCGCGCCGTCCATAACTACGATTTATATTATATCTTAGTCTTTACTAGCTTTTTCTAATTTACTCAACGTCCTTGTTATCAACACCCTCCTCCTTGTGGAAGCATCTTTGCCTGGTGAAATTCCTCATCTTACGTCCCCACTACTTTTACCATTTTGGTCTTTGGGCCATTTAGACAATTTTTGTCTGTAGAATTAAAACTAATATTTCGTCACCCTTTTCATTCAAAACATCGGGTATATCTGAAAATGAATCTTTTCAGGCACCATGGATTTTTCTACTAATAAATGCGATTAGAAATTCACGTATAGTGTTCAGGCACACTTAATCAATTTTCTTCGAAGATTTAGCTCTGGCTAAAACTGTAATAAGCGTTGTTTTCTGGGATTAAGAAAATTAATGCCAATATCGCAAATGAAGGGATAAAACCTGACCAAAATTTAAAAATATCAAAATTACAGAAAAACTTACCAGGAAGCGATTCTACAGCTGCGACCAATTCCGCAAAACATTCTATTATTAATTCAACAATTTCAGAGTGTAAAAATCATTCGCCTTGGCCGAGATTCGAACCCGAATCCCTCAATGTCTTCCCTCGATGTCGATCCCTCGATGAAATCGTGGGAACCGGGTTCGAATCCCAGCCAAGGCGAATGATTTTTACACTCTGAAATTGTTGCGTTGAAATGCATAATAGCGGATGACTCCGTTAAAAGTTACTGTTGCGGCATATCCCGCAGTTTCTTGGAATTCTCTGCGTTGCTTCATCTCTGAGTTGCTACATTAGTTAAAGGGACTTAAAATACAGCATTCGTTAAAAGATAAACAGAATTGATAAAATGAACATCCATTTATTCTCCCGGATTAATCAGATCGCATGAAATCTCATTGCAGCATGGTTCAGTGGGAAGTTGTTTCCCATTGCTGTAGTCGTTTTATAAAGAATGCCTTAAAGATTTCGCCATGCATGTGGGAATTAACGTACCGCAGTTGGCTATCGGAATCTAGGCATACATACAGGAGATCTGAATACTGTACATCCATACTGTACAGTATTGCATACTGTATCATTCGGGGATATCGGGAGCACCATAACACCCCCTCATTTTCTTGTGTCCAAATAATACCGTTCCTCTTTTCATATGCCCTCCCCCCCGGCCTTTCTTCGCCGGCGAGAACCACAATCTTCCTGGCGCTCCCTCATGTGTGTACTTGTAGAAGGCGCAGCCGTTTCAGACGAAAAGAAAGCAGACCGAACGCTGGGATTTCCGCCCTGCATCCCAGATCACGTTATTGTGCATGCAACGGAAATAAGGAGTCGCAGGGAACAAAAAAAATGGTGGCGCTACTTATCCGCGGGTGTCCCATTGTGATGTGAGTAATTTAAAAATATGGTGACCTAGTGCTTTAATACTCCGGGGAAGGAAGGGATGAGCAGGAGCTGGAATTGCCTTCCGGGTTTTTGTTTTTTCTTTTCGTCGTCTCCTTTTATTACTGACCCAGATTTGGTTGCATTGAAAATGTAAGGAGGTGGCGTATAAGAGAAGATAAGGATGACCTTCAGTGGTGATTTCGTGGAATTACATGCAGACGCGAAGACATGACGCTCGTGGCTTATCTCTAATTATAATCCATGAGAAACTGACCAAGGAATTAAGCACCCAAAGTTTACGGTCTGCTGTTTCCATGTTCTTGAATCTGGTTATTTCCGGGGAGATTATCTTCGAGATCTTAGGTCGCGGTACGTGGTTTGTGAATCCACTTTGATACTTCTGAGTGTTTACCTTTTGATGGCTGAGAATTTGAGATGAATGCATCACCAGTTGGCCATTTTTCAATATTTTCTTTTTCATTTTTCTTTGTGTTTGAGGGGGAAGGGTGATTGAATGTATTCAAGCGCGTGCATTTTCGAAAGCTAATATGAACGAAAAGTTATGCTCTGACCGCCGTCAACCTGAAGAAAGTCCGTTCCTTAGACTCATTATGTGTTGTGGACTTCGGTTTCCTGTGCGCGATGTTGCCAAGTCTGTTGGAAGCTTGTAAGAAGCATGGACCTCTCGCCACGTGACTCCCGGGAGAACTACAATGCTGAAATCCTTCCCTTGGCTTTGGGAACCTTCTTCCCATGGGTACATTCTATCTCCCCTAGAATCACTCCCAAACATACTTGGGATGAAGAATGTCTGTCGTTATTGCCGATATTTTATAGAATTAAAACAATGAAAAATATTCTTCATTGTTTTGTGCAATGTCTGTCACGTGCTTTCGAAGTTCCGAATGCTACCGAGAGGTCGGATTGTGTGCTTGTGAGACATTTACTATCTTTCATCGAATGGACACGAAGGTAGCGCTGAGCTGCGTCGGTCCTTACGTGCCGAACCTGTGCCAAAACTTCGAGTTGTTCTCTCTTTTTCTTCTCCCCGAAGCGAGAAGCATTACTTGGAATAATATCTCGCGACCTTTTGGTCTTCCCAGAGGGAGGATTAACGTTTTGGTGTTTCCGTTTTCATTTAATGAGTGAATAACCGATCTTGGAGTAAAGTTTTTTTAAATATAAAACCCTTTTAGCGCCCCATTGCCGATGATAATAATGCATCGTATCACTGTGAGCGACCTTATGGCAAATATTCAATATTATTTTGGTAATTGTTCTCATAACGTGATAAGCTTAGAGGACAACTGTTTAGAAGATCAAAAGAAAGTGGAGGAAGTGAGTTGAAATATTGAATCACCACCCGAAAAATGATAAGATTTTTAAAAATGTTTGGTGATTAGCTTTATATAGAAGTCAATCAACATTTGGGCATATTAACGAATTTTTAATGAAAATACTTTTGAGCGGGCGCTTTAATGAGATTATTTTAAATTTACAGTGGGCGACGTTTTGTTAAAACCCTTTACGAGCTTGATTATATTTATTATTTTAAAAGGGCCGACTTCACAGTACGATCACATTTCAGACGCACATGCCGCGCAAGGCAGCGTTTCGTTCACTTTCATTCATCGGAGCAGCATTTGCAATGAAGTGCTCCCAGCACCATTTCGTATGTCACAATGACGAATTTACACGTTTGTTTTCGTTTTTCTTCTTCTGAATGCTATTTTATTTACTCGCGCGAAATGTTTTCCCCGAGCGCTTTCATACGAATTTATCTCACGTAAAGATGAGTTCTGTGGAAGTGGGATCGTCAGGCTAGTGAGGTTGCGTGTGACTCGTATTATCTTCGGATAAATATTGATGACTGCGATGAAACGGCATTCTGAAGTCATTGTTAGACTTTCGAAAGAGCAGGGTAGACAATAGGAGCCTTCATTTTTCTTCCCCGGATTCTCTTTGAAATCCTGTCCGTTTTCCGTCTCTTTGACCGTGACTTATCTCCAGACAAACATGCCACCGTGACGTGAGGGAAGGTGTTAAGTTTATTTTCTTATCGTACCTATTTCATCCCTTTCCGTTTTCACCCTTTAGTTTTATCTTATTTTTCACCATAGTTTTATTTTTTTTCAAGAATATTACCCATTCAATTTAAAGGTGTTTTCTAGGCAGTTTGTATCACCTCCATACGTAAATAACCGAATGGATGCACCTTTCCAAAAACGATTCCTGAAAACTACGTGTATCTTGCTTCCTTTTGAATGTTTCACGTATTTTCCACAGGTCCCACCCAATTCCTTCCGTTTTTTTCCTTCTCCAGTTACTCATACTTCCTAACTCCCTTTACGCCGTCCAAATACTCACTATCCCCTTTTCTACATCCTACTTGCTATACATTCTCCCTTCTAACATAGCCTTAATGCTCTCGCTATACATGACCAAATCTTATCCCTCCGATTTCTCTCCCTTCTTCGATCTTTGGCATGTTTATATAATGATGTAAAAAATCACCAACAAAATGGTTATATTATTGACTTTCTCGTCCTCCATATTTTCAGTAAACAAATTCGAAAGGCCGTGTCCGCGCACATCATCCATTAATGCTCTTAGTCCCCGATCTACAGGGGCGCCCTGTAATTCGGCGTCTTAGTTCTCTTTCGGCCGTGCCCCGTAATTCCACTTCATGCCTTTTAACGATTATTCGAACGGTGGTCCACTGCCAAGGGAATACAGCCTATCTAACCTGCCCGACAAGCTTTTCATTTCGTGGAAAAGAGGAGAAGTTTGGTTGGGGAGATCAATGTCGTATTTTAAATTCTGCGAATTTACCCATTAGCCATAACAATAATTGCGGGAGCCAAATCTTTATATTATTGCATTTACTTTTTATGTCTCTCTGAGGCCATTCTCTGGTTTTAGATTGAACCCTGGATTAACTCCATCATTCCCTCTTTGAACCTGATCACAGTGTTGAGCGTATATATTAGGGGGAGTCACTTAGTCAAATTAATTACGTTTTCTGTTCCCATTTTTCCATCAAGTTGTCTTGTATGTGTGTGTATGTGTATGTATGTGTATGTGTGTGTGTATATACATACATACATATATATATATATATATATATATATATATATATATATATATATATACTTTTTTCTTTTCGATGTGCAAATCTGTGCTAAATGAATTGATGTCTGTCTATACTATATGTATTTATGTGTACATATGAATGCAACTATAAGTTTAATGCCTAATATAATATGTATACGACGATGGGTTAAATGGAAGAAGGGACCATTTGGTCTCAATTTCGCCCAAATAAAGACCTCTATCTATCTATCTATATATCTATCTAGTGCTCCTTTTCATGCTTTTGACCTGTCATTAATTTTGTTGCTCGTTTTCCCTCGCCGTAAGCAGTTCAGTTCATTGCCGATCCAACTTCGCGGCCAGTTCACATCCGTGAGAGTTTCGTATATTATATAAATATAAATAGTACATGTATATATATACATATATGTATATATATATTATTATTATTAAGTAATATACCGGTTAAGGTAGGTTTTGGATGGACACATCTGCCAAATCAATATTTTATTACTCGTAACTAAACACAATCCAGCCACCTACTCTACATCTAGTCCCTCTTCATCTGTGTACTTTTCGCCTATCTTCTTCACGCACACACATACATGCACGCACAGCGACACACACACACATGCACACAAACGTTCTAGGGAGATGATAAGTCCTTTTTTTCTTACGAATAATGTTTTTCCTATCATAGCCTTTCATGAAACGAAAGAGCCTCGCCTTTAATTAAAGATCCTTTGACAGGAGCTCAGATCGGTTTTTAGAAGAATTACCTATGCTATATGAAACAGAAGTAAGCGCCCATTGATCTTTTAAGCAGCGTTTGAACATCAAAACGATTTTTGTTGCATGCAGCGCCATTGGAAATGGTTTAATGTGGTTCTGACTTGAAAACATGAGATTCCAAGGATATCAATACTCTTTTTATTGGCATTTTATGCGTATAAAAATAAAATTTAATTCTTGGTACTAAATACTACCGTGAAATAAATGTAATAATAATGAATGGTGTCATTGCCTTTATAGCGGGTTGTTAAATTTTAATGTAAATTTCTGTCATTTGATGTATTTACCATATGTCGAATCTCTAATTCTTCAATATGATGTAGTTAGTGTGACGGAATGTACTCTGAAATAAAATTTTTCGCTAATGGAAAATGCTATTATATGATCACTATGTTCCAATTCCGCAAAATAACGACTGAAACTACTTAATTTTCACCACATATGCCTTTAAAACGTGAAATTCGAAGTGATCATTCCTTAAAAATGACATCTGTAAACGTACCGTGGGGAGGCGTCTACCTATATGCTCTTGCAACAACAAAATTACCACATTAATTTTTTAAATGTTGGTGAAACTGGAAAATCCTTACATAATTAAGCATATCATATTGGCTAACTTAACATAATAGCATTCTCTATCAGAGGCTTCATTAAAAATGCTCTTTTTAAAGAGCAATTACGAGGAAAATAACTTGGATAGTTGTTAAAATATCCAATGGATAAAGCTCTTTCTAGAGATGCTTTGGTGAAAATTTCAGAATGTATGGAGTTATTCGACTTGAAAGAACAAACCACCTTTGCCCAAAGCGTCATAATTGTTTACCTTTGGGACCCGCAGCAATTCTCTGTGAAAGGGTCGAGAATATGCAATGTTCCCTTATCTGCAAAATGAGAAATCAACATTCCAAAAGGTTATCAGAACACGGTTTTTCACTCCAAAGGAAAGCCCTCGGGGTGATTTTTCCCCAAGTATATAAATGTGTGTCCTTTCAAGGAAATTATTACCGGGGAACAATGGGTTATCATGAAAAAAATATAAAACAATACTGTATATTAAAAAAAGAGTTAAAATCTTATTGCGAGCTGCAATATTGAACTTCGATTTTTAATATAGTATTGTTAGTAAAAGTGATATAAATTACAATCAGTTTTTTGTGAATATATCCTTTATTTACTGCTATGCCCAGCAATATCTTATTGGCAACAAGTTAAGGTAGGCCGTCAATATATAAAACTTCTTATGAATATGTAAAAAATTGAAAAACTACTTAGACAGTAAACAATTATTAGTTCCACACGTGGAAATTAATAAAAGGGGTGAATTTCAAACAGGCCGACTAATTGCATTCATATGCTCTCCAAGAAGAGTTTACATGGGTGTCTAACTAAACGCCAAGCACTAACTCCGTGAGGAAAACCGTGCGCGCATCAAGCCACACATACACACAATCAAACCCGCTTATTCCCACAAAATACATGTCGCCCTGTGGGTGAAGTAAGCGTTTAAAAACCTCCCCCATCGTGATTGAATCTAATTGTAATCTTACTGACTCCAACACTAGCCTAAAAGTATGTTTTAATATTTTGTAGTGGTGCTAATCCGCTGTAGCCTGCATTTTTTATTCTATATGGGACAAATTGAATCGTTTACGGATGTCAATAAGGCAATTTTAATTTGCATATATCATGTCCGCCCGTCTTAGCAAGGGTGAGCGGTGTTTTAGCTTTGTGTTTATGTATTTCTTTTGCATGTTATTTTTTCCTGAATCATTGTACTTATCGGTTTTATGAGGAAATTCTACGCATTATGAAATAATTTCTAACAAAGGTGAGCAGAGTTCCTCGAAAAAAGTAAACCTGGTCATTGTTTATCTTTTCGCTGGTGTAGGTCCTTGGACAATATATTTTCGGCATTAATAAAAACTCTGTTAATACGAAAATATTTCAGAAATTTTCCCTAAAATGAATTTGAGCTAAAACTTGAAATGAACTTATTTCAGTATCTAATTTATTTTAGAACTACGTGCAATTAAGATAGCTTATAGATTTAATTCCCCGATTTAATTATATCGAAACCAAAGAGTTCAGCTAATGATTCATTGAAATTTGCCTCCATTGAACTCCCATAAACTGCTGAAATTGTTTGCCAAGGATTTCCAAGCCCTGAAAATGAGCGAAATAGCAGGAAGAGATACAGTTTGTACGTGGCCGTAAAGCATGGGAAATAGCCGTGGTATTCAAATTGAGATTCATGAATTTATTACACTATTTCACCACAACACCCACCGTCGACCAACAACAACCTGTGTATGTTCACCCATTCCCTAAGGGGTCCCTATTGAGAGGGCCCGGTCGCGCCTTGGAGTCTGGTACGGGTGGTATTTCTTTTACAACCGGAAGATCATCACTCCGCCATAACCGCGACCGGCTGCCCTTATTCCCTCCATTCCCCCTTAACGTTCTTTCCCTTTTCGCCGTCACGTTCTCCGACGAAGCTCTATCACCTCTTCCGGCGTTCAACCGTCCATCGTCGGTCCCCGCTGCGCCCACCGCCCACCTATGTCATCCTCAGCCCTCCTCAAGTCCGCCATCTCGTCTTTCAGAGCATTCCTTCTTTCCCCCACGACCGCCGCCGTTAAATGAGTGTCTGGTGAATCAGTGACGGGAGAGTTGCGGAATTATGTTTCGCTTTGCACACACACGCACGCTTTCTGGTGCTTTCTGTTCTGGAAACGAGGTTTTATCCTCCTGGTCCTGAGGATCTTGGAAGCGGAGTGGAAGGAAAAGAAGGGAATATGGGATTTCCAAAAGTATCAGTCATTCGAGCCTTTCGCCCTAAGTTCGCCGCCTTCTCCCCACTCGCTCCCCGTCGGAGGCGCCTGAAGTACGTGGTTAAAGTCTCCACGACGGGCGAAATTTAATGTTCCGTGTCCTCTTCGGCTGCTTCATAGTTATTTTCCTCCTGGCGTTTTAAGCTCTTCACTCGTTTACGCACGAATTACAGCCTCGAACAAATTAGAAGGGTCGGTCGTTCCACCTCTCCACGTCTGGTTTTCTCGGTGGCAGACGCACTTTATTTTTTGCCTGTTCCGTCAAAAGGTGGTCCATCCATGTTGATCCTTGCTGGCGAGCGCTTTTCACTTTTTTTACATAGCGCTGGCTCTTTTAATACGCAATCCCGCATATTTTTAAAGTGCATCCAGTTGTCAAAATATATTGAAATATATGATATTTTTAATGACCAGTGGAATTAATAATTTGTTGGGAAACTAAATAAATTAAATGTACCAGCAAGTGAAACATTTGAATGCTTAATTCTGGACTTTACAGGTATATTAATCTAAAAATGACGACAGTAACTCTCGTATTCATTTAGTAATTCAATTGCCAGTATGACCTAAATTGTAAAACTAAGAAAAAAATTAATTTGATCGTTTAGAACTGGAATTTTTGATCAAGAATCGAGTAAAATATAAGTTTTTTATTTGCTGAGTTGATGTCATAAAACCACATCCTGCTTTAAGCGTTTGGACTTCTGCAGCATAAAATCCAATTGATTCGTGTTATTTTTTTATTATTCTTTGCGAATAATGTATGAAATACGAAGTTCACACTTTTATGCCGCTACATTTGGCAAATAGTTAAGTAAATGTTAGAATTTGAATCATTGCCTAATATACTACCATGAAATGGGCGTATATTTTTCAGCCGCCGTGTTTAGAACCCATTTTTTTAAATTCTAAAATATAGTTTTAAAAGCATTAATTCCAAGAGGGACAATTATATGGCTAAACTATTATTTTAAATCCATGATTTTTATACAGCTGATTGGGAAATCAAATACATATTAAAGATCAACACACTTAAGGATTATATTATCTTATTTTGGAGATCAGAAAAGTGCGTTGGCTAATGTATTGGCTTCCCTCCCCGAGGTAAGAGGCACATTAATATATTAGATATATTCGAGATATTTTAATCCCTGCAAGCCACCGCCAGGGTGTGTGGCAGGGGGTGATGACACACCATACTATTTTTGACCCGAATATGACCCTACCGCGGTCGGAAAATCTTATTCTGATCTCTTATCGTTTGTGGAAAAATGACATTTCAATCTCTCTGTTCTGCCCTTAATATATCTAATTTCATTGACTTGATCTCTCCTACCATAGTGATGGGAGTAATAATACATTTTCAGCATCACTGCTAAAGAGACTGTATTGTATCCATTTGCATCTAGGGTTAAAAGTGGACAAATGCCGACGCCGGATTCCTCTCCATTCATCCTTCCCCATTCCTTGAAAATTCCACTTCTACTAAATAAAATACCTATCCCTAATGGCGCAAATGATCATAGCTTCCGACTGCCCCCGCTAGCAACTACTTCTACCGAGTTCATGCACGAATCTTCTCACCGCAATAAGTGAATATGCAAACAAAAATGCTGCCACCGTGTAGAAGCAATTTCACTTTATTCCCACGCAGGAAATAGAAGTGAATGAATAATGATAATTGATTTGTTAAAAGCAGAAAAAACTATAATTTTATTACTGATTTGACGTGAGATATGAAACTTGAATTTGGTGGCCCGAGAACAAAAGTGATGTAACAATAATAAACAAATTATTAAATATATTTGACCGTAAATGTATCTTCCTCAATTACGAGAACCAATCTTTGTTGTCCGCCAGAACTGTATCTCTTTTCACGCCCCACGGAACATGTGTATCCTTGGTCGCTTTTAAAGTAAGAAAGCAATTGGAGTGATATTTGTTGAGAGGTCAATAATTTTGGAGAACCGGAAGAGGATGTCCGCCTCAGCGCTTCCTCTCACGCTGAATATTTTTGATGCATGAATTATAGAATTCGGATCCAAAGGACGAATTTTGGTCCCCGTTGAACGGGGGCGTTCCCCTGCCCTCCGAATCAGCACTAACGTCTGGGCGGAGAAGAATTTCACCAGTTGTTTGCCGAGAACAATAGATCTTTTTGTGAATTTGTTTCAGGAATCAACTCCCAAGTATGAATGAGATCAAGCAGCTCTTCATTCTTTGAAAATTATTCTAGCATCCCTGCATGCGAGGTTTCTTGATATTCACAACTGCGAATAGCTATAAACGTGCTTAATTTCCCTAATTATTTCCCTGCAACGTAAGGTATAAATGTGTGAATCACGAATATCCATCATCAAACGAGCAGGTTTTTCTGCTTAGCGTACTCGTTTATTTTTCAAGACCATTTACTACCACCAACTGCAAACTAAACTAAAAACTTGCCAAATTGAGTCATATCTGATACGCGGTACTCAGGAATTTTGAAAGTTTGTTTTCTTGGCATAAATTTTAGCTTTCCGCCATCGTATACTGTTGTCCTGGTATGCTTTGAGCATAGACTGAGTCTAGTCAAGTGATAGAGCGAATGTGATTAATATGTGTACATTATTGTGCATGACCTAATGCTTAAATTGCCTTCACTAATGTTTCGCCTTACCGTTTATTTAATCGCAATGAATTCTGCAATCCTGGCATGCGTTATTTAAAAAAAACGAAAACACCACACTAAAGCCGACGTTATTTGGTAGCGGAAACATTCATATCGCCATCCACGTTTTTCAATTCCACAGTGATGCCTTTTCGATGAACTTTTGCTTTATCGTCGAAACCTTAGTAATTTGCGGCGAAGGTGGGAAAAGGATGAAATGAAATCACTCAAATTATCATAACGGAAGAGCATTTATGTTTTTAAAATGTGCGTGGGCAGAGACAACATCTGCTGCAATAACAAATCGTTATTTTTTTCGGATTTGTATGACCTTTATAGTTGATAGATTACCTAAAAGACTGATAAATCGCCTTCGGTTTCAACAATCAAAGCATCGCTATGTGCCAAATAATGCATGCTGGAAATAATATTTTCTTTTCCACCAGAAGCAAAAGTGAAAAGGGGCACAGCCTACTACTTGCTCTCACATCTTATTTACAAATACGATGAGGATATTTAGAAAATTTCCATGCATGATCCCAGGAATAAAAAAATATAATTCCAAAGTCGATGGCGTACGTAATACAGTTTTGCCTTAATGCAAGCTCCAAGCTGACCGTGTGTATTCTCTGTTACTTCTCTCTGTCTCTCTCTCTCTTTCTTCCCGTCCCTCTCGTCGTAATACATTCGGAGTCATGAGATGAGAGAGGACTGAGACGTAAATTGAGCGGGGTGCTGGGGGGAGGGCGAGCAGAGTAATGACTACGACCGGGCGAACCCCGTAATGCACGACGACTTCCTCCGCGAGATGAGAAAGCGCAAAAATAGTGCGCGGAGGAATGGGAGGAAAGAAAAGCGACGATCGTGGGGCACCGCGCTGAAACAAAGGCAAGGGGGTTGCTCCCACGGCCTCTCCTCACTCCCTTCCCATTACGCCTCTACCTCCCCGGACCCTCTCTCATTTTTTTTTCTCTCTCTCTGTAGGATAAACGGTATCGGGATGAAACGGGAGTTCGAGATGATATTTTTTCCCCTTATAGTTTTGCCATTCTTGCCTCGCTATCTCCATCTCCGTTCTCCAAGTTCAGCTTTGGGATGAGTTTTTAATTGCAAGTGACGCAAGAAATCACTGGTGGCTGATGCTCTTCCGTCGTGGAATAAAATTGTGCGGCATGTGTTATTTACGAGAATCGAATGGGAAACTTAAAAAAATCTAAGCCTAGAACAGTTTTTGAAAGATTATTTGATTGGTTGACAATTAGTGGTTTCATACCGCCATTTTCCATCGTATGGTTATATATATCATTATTTTTGGTATCATACAGACTGTAAACGGTTAGACGATATATTTTTTGCCTCGCCAAACGAAACACACCTGTCATCCAACATCTGACATCTGACAGTCTACAAATAATACTTCAGTTCCGCATACTTCCTTTTGCCCTTCATTCCATCCAACGTACTTACACGTACGTAGTCTATTCCTGCTCCTTCCTCGCTTGCCTAACGTTCTCCCCTCTATCACGTCCTTCAACACCCCATGAAAACGTTCTGTATTCAACTTTCCTTCCATACAGTAGATTGGAAAAGCTGTTCCTGGAGCACGTCATGTGAGGTTTTCTGATTTTATTGTTTTTTTTTCGTAGAAGAAGTGAATTGTGGTGAGCAAACGTAAATATCTCGACCAGCCAGTCCTTAAACACGCCATCTTGTTTTATCGATTTATCGCCTTCTTTTCTTATATTAGTCGCGTGAAATAAAATGCGATCGCTTGAATGAAGCGATCCGCGGTGCTCCGACGTACGTGTCATTCCCAGCCTCTGCTTACGGTTGGAAAAAAGGACTGAGGCACCCGTCGCAATGTGGAAAATATGTCCACATTGCGACGTAAAATATCTATGATTGCGAAAAGGGTGTGCTTCTTGGTTATATGAGAAAACGACCTGTGTTTTACACGTGAACATTTATTTATCCAATTTATGAAATATATATGATTGCGGAGATCGGAAATGTCTTGAGTGAGCAAAAGATTCTTCAGCATCCTCCAGGACGTTGTCATTTTCGACTTCCATGGCATCTTCATCCCCACTTTGTTAATGTTAGTTACATTCGGACTCGTTCCACAGCGCTGTTCGCTTCAACCCGGCTTTCGGTTCTTATCATTTGCGTTCATCTTCATCCTCTGATCGATGAGCATAAGTGCATTTTTATTATTATGTGCGATATCACACTTTTTGTTCTATAGTCTGTAGTTCTGTGGAAACATTATCCACCCCAAGGTCCGATATTGATTTCATTTCTCTTATGCCCTTTCTATCTCGTCATCAAGAGTGCCTGCTGGCCGAATGTCTTTACCTAATTCCTCTGTATATTCCTTCCGTCTCTCTTGAATATTCCCTGGTTCAGTCAATACTTTTCTGACTTACCTTTGATTATTTACCCGGATTGTTCCCTCTTACCTACTGTCAGTGCTTTCACCGTCCCGCACAGGGCACCCAAGTTCAATCTTTCTGTGTACCATTTCCACATGTTCACTCTGCGCCTTCCACCACGCTTATTTCTCTCTGTTTCTTTTAAGCCCCTATTCATTATTTTACTCTCTATATATCCTTCTTCCTAAATCTTTGTTGATATTCCCTCATTTCTTTCTCCCATCAATTAGCTGTAGTCCGCTGGTTAAGATTAGATTTTTTATATAACCTTTACTCTGCACCAGATTTTTGATATAACCTAAGTTCGTCTTCCCATAACGCTACTTTAAATCCTAGCCGCTAAAACCCTTGGTATTTGTTTAGAATCACTCAGTAATTAGCTCTGAATATGTTTAACCTTCCTACATCTCTTTCAAAGTTGCCATTCTTTTACCCCCGTAACATCGGTTTCCAATCATTCTCCCGTCTGCGCGTACAAGTCTTGTAGTAATTACTGACTTTAGCTTTCCATTGCCTCTCCTTGTCTTTTCTAGCTCTACTTCCTTGTGCTGTACCCGTCCCCTTATACTTCCTTAGAATTCTATCAACTGCCTTCTGTTACTTCTTTCTTTTCGCCCCCTCTACGTCTTTTACATTTCATGCCCTATGCTTCCTCCCTTTCTCAATCTCTATACAATCGTAACATTGAATTTTATGGTCCCTTAATTGTCATCTGAATACGCACATACTCCTGGGAATCTGCGCGAGTTGATGACTCTGTTCCTAAATCAATGTCTAAATACATAATCCAACTAATATCTCCCGGCATTTTTCATGTATACCTACTTCTACTGTGTTGGTTGAACCAAATATTCGTTTTAATGAAGCTACCGTATTTTTCCCGCAAGGCCATATTTTTATCACCCGGTTATTACTTTTTCTTCACTCCCGTATTTCCCTTCGCCTACCACCTCATTTTAATCTCCAATCACTATAAAATGTTTTATTTCAGATAAATTCTCAATCATTTAGTCTAAGTGATCGTACAAGTTATCTATTTATTCCTCCCGAAGACTGCTGGTTGCAATGTAACCTTTTTACGATTTACCATGAATTTACAGACAGTAAATTTATAAAACTAGCTTGACTGGGTCTGCTCGTATTTCTGATATTTGTATTCTATCATTTAGCAGGTCCACGCACTCTGCATTTTCCACCAGCTTCCAATTCAGTACTATGGTACCGTACAGTGACTTTCCGCCCCTCCGCTATATATTACACGTGCTCAGTAACTAACGCTCTGACAATCCCCTCCATCTTTCCACTATCCCCGCTATCTCGCCTCGCACAGGACTAACTTTCCATATCTCCTCTTTTGTTTTCTCTCTTGGTACTTTCCAACCAGCCTCTCCTTAGTTTTTTACTTTCATTCCAAGAACTTATTTTCACGGTGGTGTTCATTTTCTTTCTCTTCTTTTCTATCCTTCGCTTGGGTGGCTCCTGCAATGATTTCGTGTCATGTGTGTCATTTTCATTTTCACTTTTTGCCACGCATTCCGGTACCCTCTTTTTATTTTAATTATGCTGAGTACATGTGAGCTTCCGGTGTTCTGCAATATCGGCCAGCCCTATACGTCATTAGTATAATTTTTGCATTCTTTCTACTAAAACGCGATAAACATGAATTTTAGAGTAATGGAAAAGTTTTATGTTTATCGTTACAATTTGTAAATTTATAAAATGGATAAGTTTTCTAACATTTCAATTCACCATTTTGGCATGGTATTGAAATTTAATATGATATGTGTACATACTTAAGGTAAGTATAAATATATACTTGGGTCAATAGATATATATACGGATAATTGTGGAAAAGGATTTTTATTGGGGAGAGGATATAGGGTGGAAATGTCTATTCTACGTTAACCGTCTGTAACACAAAGAGTCCTGGTATATTACAGTTTCAAGTGGAGGGAGATACGGAAAAGTTTTCTCTACTGGAAGGCCAATTAGGGAAATACCATTGATATACTTTGAGATTCCCACCCCGAACCTAATTTTGGGAGCCTGTACATTAACTACCGTACTCGTATGTCGCTTATCACCATTTTTTTTATACTACACGTACTATATATTTGACAAGTGAATCGCTTTGTTTCCCGATCGCATCCGAATCAAGCCTTTCCTACCTGCAAGGTTTGAATGTTGGATAATATAAATGCGCAGTGTGTAGTTGAATCGATTTCATCGAGAAAGATGACATCTTTTCGTTTTTATGCAGCGTTTCTTCGCGGTGCATGGTGGGTAAAGCAAGAAAAAAACTCCGTCTGCATGCTTATGCTCCACCACTCAACTGTATATCGCCGAAGCCGAAAAACCACCCCCTCCTCCTCCTCCTACGACATTTGGTTGTCGTTGTCATGGGATCAACGGGCCGTGTAGAACACGTATAGGGATGGTTTTGACGGAGCAAAAAAAAATGTAACCCAAAATTGTTTTTCTCTTGTGTCAGAAGAGGGAAAATTGGAGGGTGGAAATGGCACTTGGAGATGGAGGGAGATTTAAAAAAATTCTCTGCTGCTCCATGAGCTCCAGGAAATTCTCAGGGAACGAAAACAAGAGAGTCAATTTAGGGATAAAAGAAAGAATGCTATCGTACGTTTTGCGTGCATATATTGTATTGTAAAGCTGATGTTTTCCAATCAAGCGAATTGGCATTCGTGCCTGCAATTGCCAGGAAGTAGGTCTTTCGGAAGCTTGTGTGTCGCTGTCTCAAGGGTGTTTTAGGCACAGAGACCGAAATTTTATCATGTACGGGCTGTTGTTATCCGCAACAAACAATAGCATATTTTTGTATTATAGCCAAGGGAATACGAGGAAGAAAAATGGAAGAAAGATTTTGGGATGGGACTAATTGTTTATGGTCGCAGTCAGTGTTTCCCCAGAGTTCACGTAATTGTTTTCTCGCGCCATGTTATTCCGCGTGTTGGTGTGATGTTATTTCTGAAATCGATCCCAACACATTTATTTCCCATTGACGAGTGAAGACTTAAATAGCATCGTTTCATCAGATCATGAGAATCAAAATCCACACCTTCGAATCTCACCTGGTCTACACCTGAGCATACGAAATATTATTGCTGCGCATTAATCTTCTACGAAGTCCGTAGGTGGCGAATATCTTAGCAAGCTATTGTAATAGTACTGTGCATTTAGGAATTTTAGGAAAATTTTACAAATAAATTAGTTAATATATTTTCCGGAGCTCCATTTCGGAATGTCTTTTCCCGCGCCTTCATTCGGCTAATATGGTAATTTTACTCATACATCTGCTCTAGCGCATAATTCTACCGATGAAAACCGGGCAATTAACAAATGAAAATGGGGTTTGCATGACAAGTAAAAGGTAGAAAATGAAATAATACAATTTTATTTAGTTCTTTCCAACTTTCGTGAGATCACTAATTGATTTGAAAAATAAACTTAAGTTTCAGAAGTGGTGTCATGTATGTAAATTGTCTTTTAAACATGCCCAAGCGAATTTATTGCTTAGAAAAATGAAAATCTTCGCTAATTTTTAAAAATATAACTCAATTTAATATTCTTTGAATATTATCTCTATGGAGCACAGGCGATGGAAAATTAATCAGCATTCTCGGCACACCTATTTTTAAAAAAACTCCTTTTAAAATCAAGTGAGAGGTATATTTTTTTCTCAATATTAGACAGATATAAATAGGAAAAAAGAAAGAAATATGCGGTAGTTCGGTTTAAGACTAACATTAATAAATTTTGAACCTCATTTGTCTGGGCTCGGCCCAGCAGCAGTTTATTCAGGATATACGAGGGTCATCCGGAAAGTAGTACCCGTTCGTGAAATAAAGACACAAAAGTAAATATTAACAAACATAAAAAATTTTATTTGAAAGAGGATACTTTAAACTACTTCTCAACATAATCTCCAAGCAAATTAAGGCATTTGTCATAACGTGTGACAAGTTTCTGTATTCCTGCTGCATAGTCCTTCGCCGCCAGCTCATTGAGATACGCGAGGGACCCATCTTGCACAAATTTTTGCATAATGCAGATGGTGTTTAACAATTTCATGAACAATTGTTCGAGAAACATTGGGAAAATGCTCACAGATGTCATCAATTGTGACGCGCCGATCGTTCCTCACGAATTCGTCAACTGAGCTCACCAGTTGGTCTGTAATGACAGACGGTCTCTCCGAACGCTCATCGTCGTGTGTGTTCCCCCTCCCCATGTTGAAGTTGCGACACCACCGCCGAACAGACGACTCGTCCATTACATTGTCTCCATACACCTCCTTTAATTGGCGATGAATATCACATGGGCGAACGTTTCTTGCATTGAGGAATTTAATCACTGCCCTCACTTCACAACTGGCGGCGTTCTCAATTTTTTTAAACATTGTAAACAATCACAGAAACAACACAGGCAATGCTAGCGTCACGCAACTTGGCTCAGAGAAGGCAGACAAGCCACTGAAGCTATCTGACCTCGTCCAGCGGCTACTCGCGTCGTCAGCACTTCATGCGGCACGAACGGGTACTACTTTCCGGATGACCCTCGTATAAACGCAGAGGAAAGTGATCAGATCATTTAAAAATTCAAGCATAAGCAATTGCGCCATATTCATCCGAACCATAACAAAGGGTATATTTATTTGTAATATAAACATTCAAAACGTTGAAGGGAGTGAAATTGCTCCCATTGCAGAATGAGGGCCGCGTTATTGTTGCGAGTGTTCGAATGGATGACTTCTCGAATTTTATCGGCGCGTTTGTATTCGAAGGTGGAGAACAGCATCGTTTTTCTTTTTTTTATTAATCCCCCGAAGAGCGTTGGCGGTGTTTATTTGTTGTCGTTGCTCAACCATGTACTCTAGATGTCCTCAGTCATTCGTGACGCCCGTGGGGGAAGGTGATGAGGTGGACAAAGTACACATAAATTCCCCTCCCACTGTATCGTTCGCGCTGCTGTATTTTTCCTCCCACACCTATCGGAAGAGAGAGAGAGAGAGAGAAATAGATGCCTCTCGTCTCCTCAACAACCCTGTTTGTCATTCCTTATTCTCGCCATAACTTTTCTCTCTCTATTCTCATATTTACCCTCCTTAATTTTTTCGTCCCCTCTTTCCATCCGTACTTCACCTTCATGGCGACAGTTTGGGAACAACCTTTATGCGTCGTTGGTATACATCGGGGTTACGCTGATGGCGGCAGCAGAAGCAGCGCAGATGGTCAGTTCCGTCAAAGTTTTTATGCCTTGCAAAAATTCTACCCGTATTCCTATACGACTCTTTAAGTTTTATGCGTCCGTACGCCCGCGTCTTTTCTATTTATTTTTTCTCTCTCTCTCTCCCATTTCGTTTTTTTCATATTCCGTACTCTTTTGTCTTTTATTTAATCTCTTTTACGAAAGTGTCGTATTCTCGCGCAACTGTCGTATATTTCTTTCTTTTTTTTGGCCAAATCTTCTTTTTCTCGCTTCTTCCTCTCGCTCTCTCCTATTTTTACACGGTTGTCCCTCCCCACACTCTTTGAACGGAAACTTCAATCACAACCACACAATCCTCCCCGTCCTCCCACCCACTATCGCCACCTTTTCTCATTCCCTTCCGTCAACCATCAATTGTTTCATTCTTCCTCCCTTTCCTTTTCGATCTCTCATGCATCGACCGCCTTTTCCTCCTTGCGCGAATATGCTCAAGCACGGCCGACTGCGCCGCGATTAGTTTTCATGTGCGCTATGTCAATTCTCTCAATACCGCGGCAACGGTGCTCGTTCTCTCTCTCTCTCTCTCTCTCGGGATGCGACCGAAATTCAAATTTAGAATTCGTAATACCTTTCGTGTACTGTAAGCTCCGGCTTCTCTGTACTGCCCATGGTGCATTTTTGGTGGCGAAAAAATTAAAAATCGTGCCACAACAAACGTAGGCCTGATTGCCGCTGAAGAAACTTCAACCGGGCATTGAGTTGGGTGCTGTGGGGGTTGGTTTTCTTCCTTTCCAAATGAATGCGAAGAGCCGACTGCCTCCGGGAATGCTTCAAATATATTTTAAATAATGTACGCCTTTTCATGAAGGAGTCATGAAAAGGCGTAGATTTTGCATTGTTTTTTTGTCTGTGATGTTCATTGCTCTCTGCGCGACCGCAATGATAGGGGAAGACGCACTTAGACAGCATAATTTTCATAAATAATAGTTTGGCGTGTCATAATCAAGAGGCTTCTGCTGATTCAATTACTAACCATGTCCACCATGTCGCGCTTCGTAGCTACCATCAAAGTTATCAGGAAAAGATATACGTAAAATGAAATTTTCTTACAAACTGTGGAAATTCATCGAAACAGGGATTGGAGTCATGTAGCTTCTTGTTTGCTATATGGCCAGGATTTCGCAAATGTTTGTATTTCTGACGTAAACTCCAGTGAACTCTGACCACTGTTATTTCCGCATTAGTTGCCGAAGCATTTCGACAGCTGTTCAAAATGCTACTAACATGTAGTCGTTCTTAAATTAGGTAATACCACTTTCTGATTTAATTTACCCCACTCCACTTGTCAGAAGGAAACGTAATGGAATGGCAAACCCGCTCTGTCCCACGAAAGCCTTTAGTAATTTAAATACAGCCCCGAGTGATTTGTAAGTCGTTTAGTTAACAAATATCCATACGTTTGTTGTGATAGCCGATAATGACAGTTGACTAAGTGGCTGTGAATTATTTTTGAAGGCATATGGTATCACAGTCTTTAAGGAAGCTGGAGCTGTAATTAGAAACCTTGACGAATTTAAGGTTCCGGAAAAGTCGTACCACGTTTGGAAAGCCATTGTTTGGGCATGGTCTCGGTTTTTCCGGCCTCTTGAGTGGACGCTTCTTTCCCCCTTCCTTGGAATGCCTTCCCGCATTCATTTGCATAATATTAACCACACCACATATAAGAAAAATTTCGTCGGTCAAATGTAAATTTCCGGAGATGCGCACCTATTTCAATCGTATCATTCATCAATCCCAGTTCTTCCACTTTCTTATAATGTAGAATATTTTCGCAACTATCCGCCAAACTTATCGATCGCTTTTAGAATTTTGAGTATCTCACCGCAATTCAAATTGAGTTTTGATCAATATCATCAATTTCAATTCATACTTATTTATGACGCGATTTAAAACGGGTAATATCGAATAGCACACCGCAGTGACTTGGAAGAATCGAATATTTTGCTTTGACAATGCATCGCGATGCATTAAAATCGATGTGTTTAGGGGTATTGCTTGGTGGTCAGAAATTAAAATACTAAATGTATTTTTCTCGGAATTCTTAAATACTGCGATATACCACGATATCCTATCCTAATGCTAAAGCGTTTCCAGTTGGCCACACGAAATGGAAATGATAGATGATTGTGATTTCCAGTGAGATCTTATGGGTAGAAATTTCTCACTTATGTTCTCTGGTCAACGATTGAATCGGTGAGGGTACGCGGGTATAGAATGACCTTAGCAATTATTTGCTTTTGGATGCAATTTAGGACTATTTAGTGTAACAGTCGTTGAAGAACATACTGAAAAATGGAACGTTGAGGATTTTGGTCAAATTTTAGTATTCACGACGAAGGATAGGATTATCAAAATTGATTTTTCTAACGCCCTATTTTGGAAAGAGCGCTTAAAAATCGAAAATCAATTAGTTTTTTATGAATGGTGTTGAGGTTTCGATTAGAATTCTGTGGTGAAAGAAATATGTGATAAAAGGATCGTTATGTCAATATTTGTCTGTTTTAGAATTTCCTTGAGAATCGTTGATTTTTTGCATCTTTCAAACGCAACTGCGTGGAAAGATTTAACCCGTTGAAAGATTAAAATCATTTCTATGAATTATGCCACTAAGTCATTTTTCCGTTTCGTTCTTTTGAAAATCCACTTAAAGGGTCAATATGCTTTAGGTACTATTATTATTATCATTTTAGGCACTGGGATATTGAAGACTGCGTTAGAGGAGTGAACGTTAGGCAAGCGGGGAAGGGGTAGGGATAGGGTAGGTGTGTTGGACGGAATGAAAGGTGGAAGGAAGTATGCGGAACTGAGAAGAGGTTTATTGTAGTATGTACGGGTGTTTTGTCGGAAGAGGTAAGGGAATGCATCGCTGTACGGTTGTATAGTCTCTGCCCATCCAAAACCTACCTTAATCGGTAGGATACAAATAATACTTGTTGTTATTTACGACTTTTTATGAATATTCAAAACTATTTTTATAAATGTCATGCAAATAATAAAGATACCCCCGATTTCAAGACGTAGGCGTCATCCTACGTGGTACGCAAGGGGAGTTGAAGCCGGTACATTCTTATAACTTCAGTTTTAATTACTCATTAAAAGTCGTAAAAAATAACTTAATTACCTATATTGTATTAAGTCTCGTATGGAATATAATTTGGAATATCATATTGTAAAAAGTGCCTTTTCAATTTGGAATATGGCCCTAAAACTTGATGAGATATTCTTCGTCGATTCCGTAACTTATTCGTTCGACCTCGTCATGGGACCTTTCGTGGGAGCGTTCCTCTCATTATCCTTGTGTCCATCAATTTGCATTTCGGCTTCACAGCTCGTGAGGCACACGAAGGTTGACGACGATTCGCATAGATGTTGAGGATAATGGAGTCAAGAGAGTTTGCCAAATTACTGGAAGTTTAAAAAAAATTAATGTTCTTGCTTGCATGAAACTCTTCCAAGGTCTTTGGGCCAGAAGATGGCTGATGATTTTGCCAAGAGCGGTTCCTATTACTCTTTTTCTCTCTCTACCATTCCACCCATTTCATCCCCCATCGATGGCGGGAGGTCTGAAGCGGCTCTGTAGTGGGAGGAGGAGAGGTCGTGACCTCGTGAATACCAACCGGGCTGAATGGCCCGCAGTCATTATTCATTACCCTATATATTGGCTCTCTTTACCAAGGGTCCATTTAGACTCAAAATTATAACATGTAGACTCATACCTACGTCACTGTTTTTTTTAAAGAGCACGATGGTGAGTACGCATCCTCTGTCTGCTTTTCTCCAAATGAAAGCTTAGTTTTACCCATAGCATGATGCTGATCCGCCTATTAAAGTCTACAACGTGTGCACCGGCTTATCTTAATCGAGATTGCATATGTATCCTGGAATATTGTGGCATGAATTGGCTGCGACGTGCGGTAAGCATGCAGCATCTCATTGCATTTTCTCTCCAATAAGGAATGTTAACTTTCGCATTGTGATGCAAATTTAGACCGTCCAGTTTGCCTCGTTCGATGTCGATCATACTTCAAAGTATTCCCCATAGACCATAATGTACTTCTCCAAACGATGTTTCCTTTGTTCGAAATATTTCTGAAATTCTTTTATCGGAATACCTTTTAGGCCTTATATTTATCGTATATATAATCTAAAAAGAGGCGAAAAGGACACCGTCAAAATTTCTAGTGGCATGTGATATCGACGCGGATATTTGATCAAAATGTGCCTATGCGTCTTAGAATGTGCAAAATATGAATGCAACCTATTTATTAGAGCAACAGTCATGGAGTCAGGAGAGCCCTTTTTCCTATCTGGCTTGATTGTTGCTCAACTGCACCGTACAAATTCTATGAAAACACTTTTCCGAGAAAAGAATTCGCGGTCCTTTCCTTCGTCACTAATTTTCTAAAGACTATGAAGAGATTCGTGGCTCTCCTTTATAATGTGTGCAATGGTATGATACAGAGACTTTTTCGTTTTGCAATTTTCCTTCTCATTTGATAAGGCAAACTCGCACTTTTTTCACAACGCTTATGTGTTTACTCATCTTTAAATTGAAATAAATTGTGTGAGGCTGAGTTCCCCGATGTAATAAAGAGATCATTTTTCTCAAATTTTCAATTTATTTTATTAAATAATAATAGGTGTAAATGCAATTTAGGAAAATTACGTAGTCATTTTTTATTCAACATATCTTTAAAGGTGTTCTTGTCTCCAGCATTGGCAAGAATTGCGCCTTTATTTTAAATTTTAATTGTGAATATTCACTCCAATAAAATAACTTGTTTAATAAAAAACATTGTTTAATAAAATGTAAAATTTTGAATCTGCAACACGCATTTTCTTTTTTCGTCGTTCAATATGCAAGTGGCATGAATAACTTATTGAAAAATATGCAACATTATATTCTGTGTTCTTTCGAAAGTGGCTTCCAAATATCAGCAGGTGGTGAATATTTTGAGCACAGCATTCCAGTTGTTGGAGTGCTACGAAACTGAATTGGAGGGCCCTGGTTCGATTCTGGGTGACGCCTCTGAGCACTCTTGAGTTTCAACCTGGCTGTGAGATTTTTCGGTTGCCAAATTTTGCTGGAACATCATGGGTAGTATAAGGAAAGGATCTGATGCGTAAATTTAAAACAACCTTAACGGATATTGTGGTTAATAACCTTTGCTAAAAATTAGATTTATTGTGCACGGGTTTCTTTCAAGACCTCAATGTAATCATATATAAATCAAAATGGAAATCAGATGATTAAAATATGTTATAAAGACGCAAATTTAGATATGGGCTTCTTTTAACGGCCGCGGCGATCTACGGCACAGAGGCTCGTAGGCACAGAGCCGCGGGAAAATATTCTCGCTGTACGTCTCACTCACAAAGGCTCTGGGGTGAGTGAGGATGCATAATATGACGCAGGGAAGCTCGTATGGGAACTGTAATTGCAGATAGAAGACCGAATCCTTGGGGATGATGAAAATGTCCACCTTTAAGAGGTTGACCCGAGATAGTTTGCCAGGAGGAAAATGAGTGACGTACGTAAGGCGAACTTAAGACAATCACGATATCAGACCTCTAAAGGTCAAGGCCACTGCTTCATCCCCGCCAAGATACTGATAGCAGGAGCAAGGATGGTGCCATAGGAGCATTCTAAGACCATCGACCTTCACATCAGCTGCTATACGGTTAGATAAACACAGGAAGTTATTGTTTCATGTCTCATCGTCGCCTCGAGTTGATTCTTAATGTCAACATATTTTTAGTTTCATGTTTTCTGCTGGAGAATGGTGTTTGTCCATTCAATTTGCTAATCATTTAAATCATGATCCAAAGCGTACCTTTGTGATACGACAAACGTGTTTAACATGCGATCTCCATCATTTTGGCAGTTTTTGCATCCACCTCTTCGTTAACCAATCCACGTGAATCATTATAAGTGAATAACATTTGTACACCACTCGGTCCCTTGAATATGTGTCGTGAATTTTGTGTTAATGCCCATTTTGAGTAATACATAAAGCTATTAGATATAACCTTCTTACTTGCTAATTACCGTTTTATCCCATGCCAGTTCCGTTAGGTCAAGTTAGTAAATGTTTAGAATGATATTTCCTCAAATTGACCTCCATGCTAATTCAAAATCCCTTATAGTTTGGCATTAAGTCCCAAATATTTAGTCATATGCATATCCTGAATCCGCTTACTTTCTTGTTTAACTTATAAACATTACATTGACCATTTGCAGGAGGGTAACTGTAATGGTTTTCCCTTGATGAGATAAATGTGTTGACAGTAAAGTGCTTATTCACTCTATTTACTGTATACAGGGTTCGTCCGGAAAATAAGTGTACTGATTTTTTCCCGCCGCTCCAGGCGCGCCCAGCACCGCTCTGACGGGCTGCGATTGGAGGGGGGTATGTTGGCAAGCGACGCTGAAAAAGGCAGTCGGCTCTGAGCTGTGGTGTAGTGAGGAGCTCTGTTAACGCGAACCTCCACGCTCGACCCACGTCACGGAACGCGATGCCGAAGTTTTTGGAGCAGCGTTATTCCATCAAATTTGCGGTAAAGCTTGGGAAATCGTCCACCGAAACTGTCGGTATGATTAACCAGGCTTACGGGGAGTCAGCCATGTCCAGAAACATGATCTTTCGGTGGCACAAGATGTTCGTGGAGGGCAGAGAAGAGGTCGACGACGAACCACGGCCTGGACGCCCATCAACGACACTCACCGACGAAAATGTGCGAAAAGTTCGCGATGTACTGAACTCTGATCGTCATCTTAGTGTTCGGATGATAGCAGAGCAGTGTAATGTGCCAAAAACAACAGTGCACGAGATTATTAGGGAGCAATTACAGATGCGAAAAATGTGTGCAAAGTTGGTGCCGAAAGTGCTCAGTGATGATCAAAGACTCAATCGTTTGGAAATCGCGACACAACTTGCGGATCACTGCAAAAATGATCCACATTTTTAGAGAACGTTGTTTCGGGTGACGAGACGTGGATCTTTGAGTACGACCCGGAGTGGAAGAGACAAAGTGCGGAGTGGCACACCCCATCATCACCCCGTCAAAAGAAAGCTCGCATGAGCAAATATCGGATCAAGGCGATGCTCATTGTCTTTTTTGACAAAAGGGGAGTCGTCCACTACGAATTTGTACCTGAACGACAAACTGTAAATGCTGCATTTTACGTCCAAGTGCTCGACAGGCTTCGAAAACGAGTCGCCCGCGTCCGGCCAGCGATCAAAAACATCTGGCGGCTGCATCACGACAATGCACCGTCTCACACCGCGCTTGTCGTGTCGGACTTCTTGGCCAAGCACGGCGTGGCAACGCTGCCGCACCCGCCCTACAGCCCGGACTTGGCACCACCGGACTTCTTTCTGTTCCCGAAGATAAAGAGGAGTTTGAAAGTAACGCGATACGGGACTTCGGACGCCGTCAAAGAGGCCGTGACGACGTGTCTTCGAGAGGTTCCCGATGATGCCTTCGCGGGAGCGTTCCAGGAATGGGAACGCCGCTGGAACAAGTGCATCGACTCACAAGGGTCCTATTTTGAGGAATATTAGCTTAAGATATGTAAAAGTGTAATACATTTTTTTTCCTGAGCTCAGTACACTTATTTTCCGGACGAACCCTGTATCTCCCACATATCATTCTCCGTTTCGCCATTGTTCTCTTAATCTCCGAATCACCTATTTATGTACCGATAAGAGGTTAACCATGAAAAAATTCCATTTTTTTGCTCAGTAATATGACTACCGCACGTGAGGAAGCGATCTGTTTAATCAAAACTTAAAATTCTTTCGTTCTGATGAAATTAGTTGATCCCACATTACGATTTTGTTGATGCATGATAATTTTTATCAAATTATTTTCTTTTATTCTTTCACGATCGAAATCTATCTTCTGCTATACCCTTTTCCGCTCCTTTTTGTCGGATTTATCTTGCTTACTTCCATCCATTCCCTCGAATACCCTCAGTCAGTTGGTTTAATTTACGGAAATTACGCTGATATCTTTCAAATGTATTCCCGAAGCCATATTTTTGGCGTATACAAGGTATGTCTCAAGTGTAGTAGGACTGAGTCAAAACACTTATTGCTAGAATTGATACATTCACTCACAAGTCTTCGAAGTTTCACCCTTGCGTCTCCTCTGCGTGCGTGCTGCCAGCGGGTTTACACGCCTCGCACGCCTTCTGGAAGGTGGCGGCCGGAATGCTACTAAGCTCCCTCGTCACGGCCTGTTGTAACGCTTTACCGAGCGTCGTGATCACCTTTCAGCACGAATTTGAGATGAGGGAATGGGAAAAAGTCTGGTGGGGCATTGCATAAAAATTTGGTTCCTCACTCACATGGTCGAGAAGCTCCTGGCAGATCCGCATGTGAGTTTCCTTTTGTCTGTTCGCGGCACCAATTTCGCACACACCCTCCTCACCTTTGACACCTTAGGCACTCTTCTTCTTCGGGTAGTCTCCATTTCCATCCCTTAGCAGGATTCATTGCCAGGAGCGCGTGTCATCCCCTGGATCCCATGGGTACCATCCGTCCCTCAGACAGCATCCCCCTCTTATTTTCTTTTCTCCACCATCCCCACTGTAATCTCACCAATCGCGTTTCGTTATTTATTTGTTTATTTTTTAAATGCAGAACGCCTAAGCTCTCTCCTTCATTGTCTCCCCTCTCTTATATACTCGCTCATATTTTTTCGCCTCGCTTCTCTTTTATGTTTTATCAGTCTCTTTTTTGGTTCGCATCGTGAGCCGGAGGATAGATATCCTTCCTCATCGAGGAATGGCATATGCATACATATCTCACGAGAATTCCGTTTTCTCACTCAAATGATTTCTGTCATATATTTCGCGATATTTTGCATTATGATGATGAATTAATTTGTCCTGGGGTATTTAGCGGATGACTGAAGGAAATGAGAATTTAATGCGCGTTAATTCCGGTGTCGTTCAGAATTTATTGTTTTTATTTCATTGTCCGTTCTTCAAGTTACTTAGAGATTTTCATGAGACCAAATTTTTATTTACATGCTAACAAAGGAATTAGCTGGGGGAAAATTGAATTAATTCTATAAAAACAAGACCGATGCGTGCTTTTTCGACGATTTAGAATCTTTATTTGTAGAATCAATTTTCGAATTCTGGGATTAATCAGTATTGGAGACATTGTGGACCGCCACTTTTCATCAGATCTAGTTTTTATTGCATAATCGTCTCATTAGAATTAATATGATGATTGTGCTCGCAGTTTTTGCTAGCATTTAAAGATAATGAGACTGGCGAACCCCTGTTAACGTGATCTGTGAAATAATAAAGTTGTAAATTTTACACAGCTATTAATTCCATACAACGCTTTTCAATGATTATGCATCACTATCAGGTATTTTGTCTGATAATGATGTATAGCAGTGAAACTCGTTGCACGAAATATATAAATAGCTGTGGAAAATTAAACGTTAATGGTTTCATAATATTGTCAATGTCCACAAATGAGTGCCTGTCGGTATTATTTTTATTTATACATAACCCTTGTTGCCTCATGCGGCGTGACTAAAATGGTATCGAGATATGTCTGCGGGTAGGCAACATTAATATGGTGTGGTAATGAAAATTTATCTCGCTAAGAAGAGATTTTTTCTCAAGGAAAAGATTTCATTGAAATTAATTATAATTTTTGCTATGGTTCTCCATATAATTAAATTAATTACGAATGATTGATGAACGATGTGGACTTGACTTGCTAAAATGGGAAGCGATGTTTTAAAATCATAAATATTGATACTCTCAAGATGTCTTTTTTGATTGGATCAAATAATTCAATTATATTTTTAGTGCATATTATTTGTGATTGTCCAATTTCAGATTGTGTTTTTTGTTTGGAGATGGAAGAAAGGTATTGTTGTACAATTGTTTATGCTGTGCCCATCCAAAACCTACCTTAAGCGGTAGAATACTTATAATATTATTTATAATAATAATGATGTGTATTAGTGAGCAAATAGAGTTTGATGTGATGCATATAATATACCCTTAAGGTTTACCTTCGCTCTTTTTCTTTTTCAGGTAATTGCCGTAAATGAGTTCTTGCCATGCAGACCTTAGTGCACTGGAAGGTAAAGTAATTTTTAAGAGCTTTGTATTATCTTATATCATTTGCGATGCCGAATAATTCATCACTGTTTGCAAAATAGAAATGTATGTATGGGTACCATTCTGCACCGAAGAAACTACTTATAAAGTTACATTTTATACTGTGTAGTATTATTATTGAGTCATGGCAAAAAGTTCTCACTTGACGTGACATATGCATTCGTGATGGGTAGGTACTCCAACGTTCCTATGTTAAATTCGCATTACATAAAATGTTAACTCTAAGGAAAACAGATGGTAATTTTGCCTCTGCAGTAGGTAATGTTGTGGTAGTAGTTTTAGGGAAAGTGACGGATAGCTGAGGCCATTTTTGCCATTAGGGATGGACAGGAAAGGATGAAGGGTGGAGAGAAACCCGGCGTCGGCATTAGCCTTCTCTTAACGAAAGGTGCTAAGGGGTCCGTAGCGTAACGTCCCATCCGACAGATGGCTCAATCAAAGTGCTCTCCAGAAAGTAGGGATCGGGATACCAGTGAAATATATCTACCGATAACGGGATCCGAACCCGGGCCCTCTGTATGGCAATACGTTAGCCACCGCACCATCCCGATGCTACTCATCACAAATTTATCATTGCATAATTTCTAACGTTTCTACCCTTACTCTATTGAAGAATTGCATAAGGTGCCTTGTATAAGAATGACAACCATTTTACTTTATTCGCATTTTACTAACCATCACCCTCAGTTACAGAGATTATACTTCATTTTCCAGCGGAAAAGCTTGAGAATCGTGGACGGTGTTTATTAAATTTATGAAAAAGCACAATGGTCATAATTCCAGTCACTTCTTGGAATTACTTTATAATGCAAATTACTTTAACGTCAGTACATTTTTAATTTCTTATTAACATTGCTTGTCCTTGCTGTTGAACAGGCGAAACACTTTCATGAGCTCTTTAGAGATCGATGTAAGTGTTGTATAGTTTTGTGTAATAATTATTCACTTGATTTGTAAACGCACTTAAAATTCAAAAGCAGGGAATTGTCAGTATCTCATTTTATTTTTTTTAGTCGAGAGCTTTTTTAATTACACTTTAGACTGCATTAATCGTTTCCCAATAGTTTTTTCACCTTTTTATCTGTCATTCTTATGTTTTAAGGCCATGGTATATGTGCATTTATAGCTCATAATAGTGTCCTTGTTCCATTTACTGTCCGTCTAGCATTTAAGTTTCTGAGGCCAATTCCCCTCCATCTTCTGGCATCATTTCAGTCTCTTCACGTATGTATCGGAAAGCGTTAAAATTCTTCTCATGTGTTATTTTATGGCTAGAGAGAAGATAAGCTTTATGATCTTTGCACGGATATGTGCATTTGATAATAAAATTGTCTTTCGGCAGTACGATGGAACCTGATGTTTAGACTGCAAGAATTTTTTGTATCTATTAAATTGATCAACATCAAAACAATTTTTCCATATTTTTCAAATCAGGTCATTAAGTCTTGTGCAAGTGGTCCTGTTTTAAATTATCCCCTTGTCAGCGTTTAGCGTTCGATTTTTATATCCAAGAAGAGTACAGGGAAAAAATATTTCCGTCCTTCCATCACTGTTTTTATTTTTATTACATTAGTGTACAAAAAGTCAAAAGTTATCCCTGGAATTTTGGCATGGAAAAGTTTGGCATTAGAGCGAAAAAGTGACAAAACCGTGTAATAAAAAAAAAATAATGGAGTATTCATAATTCTGCTAACCCAAATTTCCACAAAATATCAAATGAATGTAACGCAGTCGCTCTTTAGTGTGCAACTCTTTCGATGGCGATATACGAAGGCAAAAATATTTATGTATACTGATTTTATATTTAAAAAGACGGTGCTCACTTATGACAAGGGTCTCATCGCTTCAGAAGATAATTACACCTCTTCCTAGTTTTGTTAATTTTTATTTTTTTAATTACATAAAACATAGATCTATGAGTAACTGTGCCATCATTATCTGCATAGTTCGAATATGAGCGCCACGCTTGCTCTAAAGATAATTCAACATAGTAGGAAGTTATTTCTTTCTCCCGGTGATTTCCTTTGCTCAGTATTCCTTTGCATTCTTTCCGGCACAGCATGGTGGAGGAGTAAACACAATACGTTATTTCATGTCGTTGCAGTGAAGATTGGCAATGGTATGATCCGACTAAAAGTTACTTTTGCGAGTACATTAGTGTGAGATACGTAGTAGGTGTGCCTCTTGGGTAAATACCTCCGGACGCGGCTGCAGCACCTCCGCTCACCGGACAGCGTCGAGTCGTTAAAAGAGGAAATGAAAACGGAATCCATCGCATCGTTCACATACACTGGATATAAGTCACCAGCTCCACGTTAAGACCCCTCCCGACGACTACGTCCGGCCTCCGCTCCCCCTGATATTCCTTCCCTCCCTCCTCTTCTCGCACCATTGGGCAATCGGAATGGTGTCTTGAAACCCCCACCACCTCCTCCCCTTTGCTTTCAAACCATCCCTCTTCCATTCCTTCCCCAATCCAACTATCTATCCGCCTTCATCTTTTCTGCCGCTCCCCCTCCGATCGGGGCACCCACGATGGATGATCTCCGACGGCGCATCCCTCCTTCCCCGTATCCCCTACCACAGGAGAACGAACGTGCGAAAAGTCGACTTTAAGATGGGAGAGGGTACGTATTTCCAACTACTCCCTCATCCTTGCCTGCCGATTGGGTAACCTGCCTTTCAGGCTCGTGGCGAGGACGGGTAGGGGTCCCGGGGTTTATGATGGAAGCGGATATGAAAATTTTCCCTTCAAAATTACTTCTGAAATTTTTTCTGTCCAGGAAAGTTATTAGCATAAAATTGATGCTGCTCACTCAGAGAAGGTAAGCTTTTTTTTCGTTGGCGACAGAATAAAAAAGAGTAAATATAAATTTACGTGGCAGCAACGAGCTATTATTATTACCTATTGCTTATTCATTATTATATATCCTGGACAATATTGTATCCAGGTGATGGAAATGACCTCTCATTGAAAGTTTACTTGAAAAACGCAATACGAGAATTTTTAATTAAAATTTTGAGGGAATGATTTTTCGGAAACTGATATATAGCAGGTTGTATCTTCACTTCGTTAAATTCGATTATTCCCAACGAGGACGTTTTAAATTATTAACCATCGCTTTGGGCGTCACACTAGCGACTATGCCCGGATTTGCGAGGCTAATTTATAATTACAGCACGAAATGTATTAAATTCGAATTCAGGGCCTTTTTTTGGTGCGTAGGCAGTTTCTTCATCACGGTGTCATCTGTGAAGACTCAATTTTGCAGATACTTCGGTCAAATGCGATTTGATTTTCCCTGAAATAATGAACACTGAATTCGAAAAAAGGAACTGATGCACTTTAAAAGTTAACTCTAATATGATAAAACGAGGCCATCGAAATTCGCAGTAGAAGTTTTTCTAAAAAAATGATGCACTTTTAAAGCTATAATCCGAAACTATCGAATTTTGCAGCAGCTGTTTACAACATACGATGCGTCTCGACGGCATAAATCGTAATATACGTTTGTGAGTGGTATAATAGCTAGAGAAAGAATCCGATAGTTTTAATTGTCACACCGTTGAAGAGAATAAAATAAAATCTAAATATTGTGTGAAACAAGTGCTGCCATCTGTCTGTAAAACAAAAAAAAGGGATTTTTTGAATCTCAAAAATTTCCATTTAATTTTAAAAATAACTATATCCAAATCGGGCCTGGTCTATGTTAATTTGTGTGTTTTTCCCCTATTTATGCAAAACATTAGAAGCTCTTACTCCATACCGTCTTTGCGAACATTGTTCCCAAAAGAACAAATTAATTTTCAGATTAATATATTTGTAAGATAAAGTATGATTTCCCATCAAGTGCTTCTTTGGTTAGAATGAAATGCGCCGTATTTACACATAGGATATTGTCAAGAAAATACATCTGTGACATGTTGAATAGGATAGAAGGGCTGTACTGTGTAACCCAACACTGGTCTGATAATCAAAATATAAGAGAGATACTCGCTCAGGGAACAAATTATTGGTGCGAGAGTGAACAGTGCCCAAGTGTGTACACTGCGGTTATCGTTCGTGCTCTCATTTTTCTTCAGTTCCTCTTCTTCAAGTTTTCGCATGGCATTTTGTTTCTCTTCTTTGATAAATATTCACTTAAATCGAGCGATCAGGAGTATCTGAAGTTTTTAATCACTTGATTCTATTGTATAATTATTATTTTGGTGCACAGAATCACTCGTTTTTATTCAGCGTACTGCATTATAACTAAACCAATATCAGTATTTTTGGAAAGAGATAAATGTGTATTATTTCGATAATGAAAAACGAAAGTTGGCGGATAAGGTATCGCGTGGTGCGAAAATAATTTAGTTAAAGCATTTTGAGCGTGATAATACAGGATATTTGTCCCCTGTAATTTTCGCGTTAAAAAAGATTTTGGCGAGTAACATTTATTAAACTCCTCCAAATCTCATGAGCCCTTTTTGATGTTGCTGTCTTTTATTTTTGATTTCTAATTCATCTAAATGATTTCATCGAAGTTAAAGATACACGTAATGAACCCTCCTATCAGCTCTCCACCGCTGTGGTGATTTTTTTCTGTATACATCTTCCTCAAATTGAAGCCTTCTTCATGCCAATTACTTCTTAGTTCGCCGAATTTTTTTTTCTTCATCTTTTCATGCCACTTAAGTGGATGCAAATTATTATTGTCGTTGGAAGATGTTGCATGCTAAATATTAATTTCCGGTTTTTTCTTTAAAAATTTCATGTTGTGTTCCCATTTGTTGATCAGCATCCATTCAAATTATCCATTCAGTCAAAATGCTTTTTTTATTATTATTTCTTTGGTTCCTCGTGACCAGGTTTTCAATTTACGTAGAGGAAGCGAGTTGCTGAGAAAAAACTGCGAGAAAAATTCAAGGCTCCATAAAATTGTTCAATGGTAATAATTTTGCCTTGTGAATGACGTGGGAACATGTACTGCTTTGATAAGAATGCTGTTTTCATTATTTTGAATTAATTTATCATTTTTATGATTCAATTTTTTGCGTTGAATTTACTGACTGACTGAAGCCATCCTTGTAATAATGCAACTTGACTCAGGATCAATTGTTGGTAATTTGAACGAGTGGTAGAAAAAACAGTAGAAAAAACTTTTTAGCATTTAAAATGGGATAGAAAGTCTTGTGATAGGGTGTGGTTAGTGGTTATTTTTCCTTTGGACACCTTTTTGAAGTAGCCACAAGATTATTCAACATTTTTTTATACGTAATTTTCACCTGTTTTATTCTCATCAATGTTGATTAACATGACTGCAAACCTGGTGGTTACTCATTCCTAGTACTAAGCAGATTGAGCTGGCCCGATGTCGCACACCGGGCTTAACGCCACTTTTCGGGGATTACGCACACAATGTTGATGGAAAGCCTACCGAGTGCCCTCGAGGCGTATGTTAAAAGGGCGTATGTTAATGTTGGATAGTGGTAGAACATTTTAAACTTTACTCCCATTCTCTGGATTCCATATAAGACTTGTTTCTGGTAATTCTTCTTCCTGTAAGCCTTCCTTCGTAGTTCTTCGCTTCCATGGTTCATCCACTTTAGTGCCCAGCTATAACTGCAGTAATTAGCCCGAAGTTTTATTTGATATGTGAGGTTACAGCCCATTTAATAATGATTTCAACGGCGTGCGAAACTTGGGTAGGGTGAGAAGTTTCTTGCCCTGCGTCATCAGTGGTTTCCTAGGAAGATCCGGTGCCCAAAAAATCACTTGGATTGGAATTGCTTCATAATATGCCAAAGTGGTTTTCCTCTTCCACCAAATTTGATATTTTTCTCTTCGTCCAGCATCAGTGGCTTATAATGTTTTGTATGAAACAATAACATGTATTGCATTGATTTCTAATCATCTTCTCCCGACTTAAAACGTTCGCGTCTCACAATTCTAATTAAAATTAACTTAATCCTGAAGTTTTGCGAGTGGTTTGTGTTATTTGCCCGTCGTTGGCTTTTCGTCTGATGGAAATCCTTCGCTGACGGTGCTACTTTCTCGCCCTCTTTTCTTCCGCTTCTGCCGATCTGCCGCTTCCTCTCGGGGGAAAAAAACTCTCCCACTCAATCGCATGAGAGCATGATTTTTGTTTTCCTCTCTCTTTTTTTTCCTTTTAAAATTACCTCGTGAATTGAATTTTGATAAATTGTTCATGGAATGATTGGCTGATGCCACCTTGCTCTCCTTTCCCACTGCGACTGGCGGGATGCGGTGTTAATCGTGGAGGTTGAAGGCTTTACCTCGCGACCGATTTCGAATTCAGGGAAGTAATTTCATTGAGCAAGATTTTTCTTTTAATTTCCCCTAGGGGAATTCCCGGCACCGTGTTTGCGGGGGTAGCGTCCGTACTTTTATCCTTTTTTTTGTTAGGGGGAAGGGCGTAGCATCTCTCGCTCCCCATCTCCAGTTGTGACACACGCTGTGTGAATGAATAATTCTTCCTTATTTCGTTCCTCTTCCGTGGGCGACCGGAAAAATGTTTCTCGTCTTATTCCCCTTTTCCCCATTCGAACAGGAACCACATTCGTCTTCCGTCGCTTTCACGTAGGGGAGCGAGAAAGGAGAAAAAAGGGGGACCGTTTCTTCCCTCTCTCTACCCCTGTCTTCAGGAGAGAATTTGAATTTCTAAGGCAACTTCGGTGGCTCAAAGTTTAGCATCGCGTTCAACTCATTTCATGTACCTTAAATGTAGAAGATCATGCGTGAACGAAGGGGGTGCAGCGCAATACTTAAGCCCGGGCCCCCAATATTTCGGTGAGACTTGCATTCGTCAACAAACATGACTGTTCCCGAGGAACACCGGTAACTCCTTTTCGATCGCCGATAGTTAAATCACTACACTGAGCCGGGTGAAACTCGCTCATCACATGTTTACATGGTAGACGTTCCAAAGGACCGTAGACCAACGGATGTCTCAGCATCCTTATTCCGTTCCAAAAATATTTTTGAAATCACCCACCTGTCCTCGGCAAATGCTCAATTGTCGATTTTCTTCCTTAACAACTATGATAAATGAAAAAGAAATACTTAGTGCCTGTTTGGCCTATTCTCACTGATTATTGCTATATGATTTTGTACGTTTATAACAAACAGGTCACGTATAACAAACATACAGGCCTGTAAGCAAGCAAACTAACCTGTTAGCTTAGCCGGTTGGTAGCAGTAATAATTATAATGGTTACATGCGATAAATACATCATTTCGCCTTTTGCACATAACAGTCGTAAGTGAAGGACTGTACTGACACAACTTGTTTTAAATAGGACAATGCTAGAAGAATTTTGGAAAACTGTTCGTGTTTTCTACGTCATTCCGTCGGAAAGTATGTAATTTCCGGAGTGTGACAAAATCATGGAGCTCTCCTTGAGATATTTTGTATATCAACTTAACTTAGAGAACCGTTGGTGTAAAATAAACCGCAGCCATGATAAATTTAGTAAAGCTTCAATAGAAAAAGGGGAATACGATAATGTATTTCCTTCCTTTCCATGTGGTAACTCACCGCGCGCTCTATTAGCAAACGCAGTCGTGATGGATGGCAAAATCTGTATCGGCGAAGATGTAGGTGGTGGGATAACGGAAGGAAAGTTGTGTTAGAGGTGCGAGAGGAAAAAGGTTGGTATTTTTTTTAAACCCATTTGGTTCGGACGGGGTGGTGCGTTGGGGTGGGATGACAGAGGGACAAGGGATGAGCGAATCAATTTCTCACTCCATCCCCCTGCCTCGTATCTCGTGCCAGTCCCACTAGGATGTGTTACTGGGGGAAGGGTGAGGTTAGGCGGGAGAGGTGGTGTGGCAAAGCGGGTGATCGGTGGTTGCCCCACGCGCGCAATCACATCAGTACGCCCGACGTGTCCGCAGTATCATTCTTCAAACCGCCGCTGTCTCTTCTTTACTCCTTCTATTCCTCTTTCCCATCCTACTGATTCTCTCCTGGGTACTCATCCCCTCCTCTTGGAATTGGTTCTGGCGGTGCATGAGGGTTATTACCCTTTTATCTAATACAAATATATGCGGGGCTCAAAATGAGCTGATTGTGAAGGTGCTCGTCTGGAATATTATCCGTTTTTGTGAATTTAAACTGGCGTAGTGTCGGTAGTAACCCTCAATTAAGTTACAGAATGTATCTAGGAATGTAAATTATTCTTGCGAAATGGGTTGACAGAAAGATGCCCTGAATGTGTATCCTATGATTTCACGTATTAACGTAGATATAATTTCTCTATTGCAATTTCAAATAATAAAGGAATGCGAAAAGAATGATGCGTAAGGCTTAAGGTATTCAGAAAGAATCTTCCGATCTGAAACCTTTCCAATAAAAGCTCAATCCTCTGGACCGCTTCCACGAAAGGTTGATAAAAAAATATTGATTAAACCGGAGTATTGATGATGTGTGAAATACCATTCTTTGGAAACGCCAAAATTGCTTGTTGTTTGGTTCTCCTAATTCCCTCCTTTTTGCCGCACCATTGCATGTAACTTTTCCTTTTGGCGATTCGTATGATTCCGTCGAAGGAGGAACCGAAGAAATTACTGGGACGTGGAAATAGTGAATGGCTTAATTAAATTGAAGATAGTCTGAGACTTATTTGTCTCTTTATATTGAATCAGCAGTCAGTTTAGTTGGAAATTCTGGTGACGATTGCTGGGTACATAATAAACGATAATAGTTAGGAAAAAAGCGTTCTCTTGTGTCGATTTTATTATTTCCCCGAGAAGCATTAAGACTCTCATAAATTTGACCGGCTTTAGCTAATTCTAAAACCTATGCGGGGATCTACCAGAGATATTTAGATTAAAAACAGTGATGAGGAAAGAAATGTTCACTGACGGGATCTTTGCGGACAATTTTTGTGAACTCGTACTACCAACGATTCGAGCAACTTTTTGGCGTCGTCTTCGTCATCGAAAAATTTTGCTTTAAATTGATCGCGGCTCAGTACTGGTAGATTTTCCTTACGGGAGAGGGAGGGCTGTCGTTGGTGGGTGAGGAGACGAGGGAATGATAGAGACGGAGAAGGGCGAAGGGAAAGGGGGAGAGGTCGGCGTGAAAGTTTGAGAGGAAGGATGTTGACGGAAGGGAGAGATTCCGAATTTTCCGAGGACAATGGATAGAGGGAGAGGAGAAATAAATGAGAAAGATAAGGTAAACGGAAAAATTGGATGTCAGATCGAGAGAGAGAGAGAGAAGGGTATGAGAGAACTATGGCGAGACGAATGGACGGAGCTGCAGGAAAAAAAATATGGGCGTATAGATTGTTTCAAAAGGATCATACCTCTTGAGTTCAATAGGTTTCAGCCCGATAATAGCCTTTAAAAAATTCAGGAATTTATAAATAGAAGGGGCCAAGCGTGAGTTCACAAATAGGAGGTCCCATGACGGGCGAGAGCGTGGGAAAATGAGAATTTCAGAAGGGAGATATCGTCAAATGAGACAAAAGAGAGGAATTTTCATGAATGAGGTAACTTCTGCTTATCAAGCCGATTTTTAACGAGGTAATGGGATTCATTCTGCAGATTTTGTTAATAAATTAATCGCGCAGCTTCCGCTTCCTTTTGGCTCATGCTATTTCGGACTCATGTCATAGCGCTTACTCACCCGAGATAAGTTATTTATAAGTGTTCCAACTCTTGTCAGTGATAATACCTTTGCCCGAGGACAAAACGAAACGATACCACCATGACTGTGACGAAGAGGTGAACAGTAGGAAAACATGGCTATCGTGCTACCCTATGGAAGAGGAACTGCAAGAGACTCTATGCGCACACTCCGCTAGAAAGGAGGTAGCTCCAAGAAAGGTTTTTGCAGTTTTTAATTCAACTTATTCTTATTCCCCATCGTTTTAACTGCCTGAAAATGGGTAATGGGAATTATATTTTTGATAAAAGGCCAATTTCCTACCGTAATTACATCGACGGAGTTAACCAAATCTTGGTTGGAGTCAAATAATTTCTTTTCTCAGCGTACAAATCCATGATTACGGAATAGCAGGTCAATGCAGTACCCACAGGATTCGACGGCCTCTTTGATTCCCCAACAAATATTTACGTTTTTCATTACATGTTGCATGAATACTAGGTAATTGTCCAATTTTCAATGCTGATTAATGTTTTTTTATAAAGCTTAATACCCTTAAAATCTGAAGCTTCGAGTTTGGCGACTTCAATCTCATCATTCGGAATTAAACAGAAGATTTAACAATGGCAGCAGCACACAGTATTCCATAAAACTCAAGGTATCTTTAACAATACTGAAATTACGTATATTGATAGAAATTTCTGTTTGGTTTTTTAGTACCTGCAACAAAGTATACGAGAGGGTATCGTTAGCTTTTGATTATTACGAAAAATAATCGAAATAGAAACTCATTTTATATTGTCACTCTTATGACTTCTCCACATATTCACCATCCAGAGTTATACATTTCTCCCAGGGTTTATTGACCTTTAGATGCTGTGATTGTAGAACTCAGTAGATTGCATCGAAAACCATTGTTCCACCAATTGAATGAAGCCATTTGTGATGACAAATCTCCGACATTGCCATGGTTTTTTGAGTTTTGGGCATAAGAAAAAGTTGTTTGGAGTGATATCGGGAAAATAGGGTAATGTGACAACACTTCAAAGCCACACAGCTTTGATTGCCGGTGGCTCCATGTTTGCGATTGCAGGTCGTGCCGTGTTTGCTTCTAAAAAGAGTCAGCAGTCGTGTAGCCCATCTTGCTGACAACTTTGACCTTTGCAATTCTTCGTGAGTAATTTCCCACACACTGCCGTCACTGTGATTAGTCTCATTCACGATCATTTGGACGGTTGCTCTTCGGTCGACAAGAATGAAATCCTCCAGTTTCTTCGCTGTGGCAGCATCGGCCATGAGTGATGGTCTTTCACTTCTTGGATCTTTTGTGAGGGATATGTTGCCAGTTGCAAATTCTTTTCCCACCTGAGAACTGAGCCATATGGTGGGAATTTCATTTCCATAAACAGCCATCATTTCATCTTGGATTTGCCTGGCACTGTAAACTTTCAAATGAAGGAACTTAATCACATTACTAGCCACAAACTTCTTCATCCTGGGAGTTACTTCAAATCTACAGCTTTCTAAAACAAAACAAATCATCATTATTCGCGGCAATGGAAAGCGTTGTGTACATAAGGGTCAATTAATATGAAGAATAAATTTTATCCAGATGTCTGGGTTATTTCTTAGTAATAATTTCTTAAAAACGATATCCTAACGTAAATCGGGGACTCAACATCGTAAGATACAGGTGTATCTCGCGGACCTTACGGGCGAATCGAAATGATTTTATTGTATTTATTTAAATTATGGCGACATTCATTGGGTTTCAGGGCTCTTCCAAGGCTTGAGGTCATCTAAACGCGCTTGTAATTCTAGCCATTAAAATCTATACTGCGCAACTTTCCCGAAGTTCAAACCCGCGATCCTCACCGGGAAAACCGGATGGGCTCCACTGCAATGGATATTGGAAAAAGCTAAGAGTCCATCAGGATTGCGCAATTTTTCCCCGTGACTTTCCATAGTCGTAGACGAGTGCAGGAATTACGTAAAGCGGGGGAGACCAGGGGTGGATTGGGGACGTCGGCAAGAGTGGTGGGGGGGGGGGAGTTGAGGGAGAAGCAGTGAGTAGTAGCACAGTCGGGGAAGGTTGAAGGGAATACGAGGGAGGATAAAAGGTGTGTGGGGGAAGCGGACGAGGGGAGAGAAGCGGAAATGTGTGTTCGGGAGCGGGAGAAGGAAAGAAAAATCATCGCGCGAAAGCGTTTGTGTTTTTAAGGTGGACCTTTTTTCCCGGAATTTGAAAAATGTGAGCAGTTTTTCAAAAAAGTTTCCGTGCCTTGAATTAGGAAAGGGAAGAGGTGGGAAGGGAGGGATGAGGGTTGAGTGGAGGGGGGTGCGGAACTTCCCTCAAAATCTTCGGCGGGTGGAGGTAAAAGGGGAGGGGTGGGCGTGGGAGGGGCAAAAGGGGGTGGGCGATGGATGTTCGGCGTCCTATCCAGCCGCATTTGGGAATACGGTGGGAGGAAGGGAGGCGGCGGATCCCCACGTCTTCGGCCTGCGATTGATTTTCGAAGATCCTGATGAATTCGACGAGCGTTAGGGGGTGGGTTTTCTCGAAACTCCCGTGATCGATTGCCTCCGTCGCCGAAATTGCCCATTCTGGTGTGTCTCGTCCCATTTCTGACTTATTGTGGGGAAGAGGGCTCGCGACGAAGGGAGAGAGCGTCGGCATCTTATCTGATTAGTGAATCGGAATTTTTCTTCCCATTAAGGCGTAGGTAACACCGTCTGGATCTTCCAATGCTGCACATATTTCTTGGGAGCTTACATTCCTTTACGGCGTCGAGCTCGGACTTTCGGTCTTTCGGACGGTCTGTTCGAGGCCTTATACGGCCATTCCTTTTGTGTGCCTACCTCCTAATAGTATTGCCCGGGAAGGTTGGTAGGTATGTATGTAAAATTGTCAAAGTATTAATTCAGTGTACTTCAATCCTTACTTGCTGTTGTAATTATCACGAGTTGCAAAAATATTATTTTTACTTTCCGTAGTACTTCTAGACTTCTCTGCTGTAGTACTTCTAGACTTCTCTGCTGTTCCGTAAGAATCTAGTTAACCGTTGTAACGAAGTGGTCTCGCTTGGGCACAGGAGACGGGAGTTCCGCAAGTATTATAACGTTTTTTAGTAGTATTGGAGCTTGTGGAATATCAAATTCCTGGAAATCCTTGGTTGTATGTCACCTACTGCAATAACTGGCTTTTTACGTAAGAACAATGACTCTTGAACTACTAATGTCGAGATATTTGTTTTTGAGATTTCTTTTTACTGTCACCAGTAAATTCCACGAAACATTTCAAGGTATGTGCGAGCATCAGTGGCCTCAATTGGCGAGCGGAAAACTCACCCCCAGGCCTCCTATGAGAGAATAACGTGCCCCACGATTGTCTATTCTTCTAGAAAAAAGTTCCTGTGGGTCGAAACTCATCGTAGGTCGCAACGTTTTTGCTTTTTAAAAATGAAATAGGGTATAATCGTGTGGTGTTGAAATCTCTAGGAAACGAGAGAGATAGTAGCTACTTCACTGACCAGACAAACACTGCTCAATCTTTAACACGGTGAGGGTTCGGGTTAATTGCTGCATTCTACTTTCTGGCGAATTGCAAGGCCACATTATTTTCATCAAATTCGCCTCATTTTAGTGTTAGGTTAGACCACGAGACGCGTCGTAGTTAAAAACATAACATTATGATAGCGTTTGTTACCGTGGGACTTAGTGTTAATGCTCTGCGAACCGAAAGCTATGGATTTTCAAAATTTTGTCAATGAGAAAAGTGATGAATTTCTATGGAGAACAAACCAGTCGCGTACACTCATTAATTCCTGTAATTATGATTTTGTAGAATAATTTTAATGAATTCATGCTGCTTCCGGGAATTACCGTCGCGTAGGTAATTTCCGGAAACAGCATGAATTCATCAGATAGACGTCGGGGAAACCTGTGGATTAATTTCAATAATTTTAATGTATATTCAGCGTAGAAAATGAATAATGCTTCCTTATTTTCCTTTTCACGTATTATTAACACATTCTGTCCTTCATTACTCTCGTCAAGTTCTTTATTCCGTGCTCCATCTCTCCCGCAATAGCATCTCAATGTGCCTTATCGTTCGTGTCTACTCTGATGACCTTCAAGGCTACTGATCTGTGCGTCGACTCCAATTATTTCATGGCATTCATAGAGATTCTTCATTAGAGCAGTAGTTTTCCGTCCTCTATATTTTCTTAGTACGGAATGATTTCTTTAGCAAATGGCGTTTTTCCAATTACCTGCTCTTGAACAAGGAAAGAAAATTTTCCGATGGTAGTTTGCTGCTGTATTCAGTAACGCTTTCGTGAATACGATAGGCTCCGTGTCTGATGCGTTTCGGCGCGCCGAATAGAACATGTTTTCATGCATTCGGAATGCTAACAAATAATTGATCGTCGACACCCATCGTTCTTTGGTACTATATGGTATGTTCAGGGTTAAAGATGAACTAATGTATCACACATGCATGAAAAAAATATTTTTCTGTAATTTGCCTCCTAATATAAACATACAAAAAGACCACGTGAGAAGTAGCTTCCGGTTATATGTCACAATGACCCTCCTTTGTCGGAAATATCCCCCTGACTTACGCTGTATATTTCCATAAATTATAAACGATTAGATATTACCAGCAAGTCATTGCGGATACATTAGCATATGTTTTTTTAAATAACTCAGAAAAAGTGCAAGAATAGATTACTGTGGCGTATGCTGCATTGGTTGGAATGGCTGTCTTCCAATCATTTCAGTCACTAAAGAGGGATGTACGAATTTTTCATATGCAATGTAAGTGAAAACTGTTTCTTGATTCAGACTACCAAAGTGAATGAATACTTTTCTCGAGATGGTTCAGCGGCATTCGACCTGCAATATCAGTTTTGATGTGACGTATTCTTCGATCACATCAAGGGAACTATAATCGAGGACACCTGTGCATTTTTGGCCCCTTTCTTCCTTCGGCGGACAGATAGTTTTCCCACCGTCGTTTCGAACAGTAACGAGAAAGAGAAAGACAATTTGAGGAGCTATTCCGTATTAATTTTAAAATAAAAGAAAGAGCTAAGATACCGTCCAAACATCGAATTGATAACTACGTACGTGAAGTACAAGTGTTAAAAATTTTAATGACAGCCCAAGTCACCAGCCTAAATCATTAAAGACGCTTGCTTAAAATCTATATTACAGGAAACTACATGCCTACTAATGCAGTTTGGGTACTTCCTCTCTTGGAACGGCTAAAGAAAGCATCAGGGAAGTTTCCACGGACAGTGGCATTTGATGAATTTTCACCGCAAGAGGGAGTAAAACGATCCTGAGCCTCCGTCTCAGTTGCTTGGCAATCCGTGTGATTGATATTCGCTCGCACGCGTTATCGAATAATATTATGCCATTTTATTCCATAATTAATTAAAATTAATCAAATTTGTTCATCGTTTTAAAGTTCACATGTAGTTTTAAGGGTTACCTGTGCTTTTGGCAAATTCCAAAGAAACTGCGGGAATTACCGCAACAGTAACTTTTTTTTAACGGAGTCATCCGCTAATGCGCATTTCAATGCAACAATTTCAGAGTGTAAAAATCATTCGCCTTGACTGGGATTGCCTGTGCCTGTGCCTGTTAGTTAGTTACCTGTGCTTTTCAGATTTATCTGTAATTTTTAAATTTAGTTGATTTTGGAATATTATCGAGAATTCACTTACCACTTGGCGAGAGAAAATGACAGCTCGGTAAAAGGATACAGTGGAAGACACGGGCGCGAGCATGACGCGTAAAAAACGAAAATAGTTGCGAACCATGACTTTTCCCGTGCGTATTTATTTTTAGCATTCACAGATGCGAAAATTCGTATGCGCTGCAAACGTGATGAACGTCACGGCGTATTTTTTTTGTCATCGTTCTTTCATGACATCGCGGTTTTTAGGCTCGTGTGGTGCAATCAAGTTAAAAGCGTTCCCCCTTCTCATAATTTTACATTAATACTTCACTTTCATTCGAAGAGGTGTGATTTTTTTTAAGCATGTGGGAACGTAGGCTGTGCTCAATTTACTTGAAACTATTAATACCTCCGCTGGATTCATTCAAACATCAGCTAGAGAGGGAGAAAAAAAATATTCAATAGGGATGGTAAATTTCGCTCTCATTTCCACTCGCGTTGGTTGCGAGTGACGAATAATATATGCTCGTGAAAAGTATTAAATAAGGGGAGCAAACGCCTTTATCAAAGAGGAATTCCCACTGCCTTTCATTAATTTTGTTTTATTTTTATTCATCTCAAAATATCATCCGTTTTTTCGTTATGCAAATGGATTTAAAACCGCAGAAAAACAACTTTCGTCAATCCACCATTCCCAAAGGATGGATATTTCTTTTTGATCCAGTGTGGGATAGAAAATTAATGGCTTTGGATTCGTTTAATAGTCTCGAATTCATGCATGTTTCATTCCAAAACGTTTTTACCACTCCTGAAGAGCGCGGACGTGATTTTTATGATGGCATGCGGTGCAAAACAATAACACCTCGCTCTGGAGGCGTTAAAAATTTTTTAGCTTGAGAGTTTTTTCTTGGATTCGTCGGCACGGCGTACTTAATCGCTCAACGGCATATGTTTTCAAGGGGGAAATAATCAGTATTTTCCCTAGATTTCAAGTGAGTACGGACAAATACGTGTTCCTGCGTGTGATTCCCAAGGTACGAGTAGATATTTCCCGTCTCAGGTTTGTTTTCAATCCCCAGTGAGGCTGAGCTACAGTCGTAACAATAAAACTCACACTCTTAAAAATTCGTTTAGTCCAGAGTCACTTTTAATTTTTGCCATATTCTTTTTAATCTCACGTGTATTTCATGTTAATCATTCACTTTCTCCATCCGAAAATAATTTCAGTGGTGTTTTATTTTGGAATGACGCAGCCATCATCACCTTGACTAATTAGTTAAAAATATTTTAGACATTTGATTTTTCCATTGGGTTTGCCTGTTAATTTCACTAAAATTAAATTGGGAAACTCATGATGACACACAAAAGCAGCTCTTGCCGACTTAAGTATTAATTAGTCTGTGGATCATTTGATTTCACTTACCGATACGTTTTTATCTGTAGTGTAATTTCTGAGATTGGTACTCTTATTAGGCTGAGTTTACGGTTAATTACCGGAGGACCAAGGATTCATTCTTAAAGAAAATTAACAATCCGTCCAGTTTAATCCTTACGGCTACCATATGTTTCTGTGAAACCGCAGGCAGCACATGGGAAGCAGTCCGTTACCTGAAACGTGCGGATTTCACACGCCAAAGGGCCTAGTACGAGTTGAGCTCTACTACCACTCATAACCAAATTTCGGGTTGATTACTGTGGTTTTTTTTACAGATTGTCCTGAAATCGCATTGAACGAATTGTGCCGAGTGTAAAAATTTATTTATCAAGGGACATTCGATTAAGAATCTCTCATTTAGGATGTAATCATATTGTATTATGACGGAATTACTAAGGGTACCTGGTTTTCTTGCACGGAGCTACTAGTGAGAATCAAAAAGACTAGTGAACTACACTACGTAGTTCAATAGTCTTTTTGATTCATGACCTGCCACCGCTAATAATGTATACTTTGAACTTTTACTACGCTTCGAAAAGGAAGGATTAACTTTGTAATTCCACACAAACTTTTATGACCTAGGTTTCGACGTTGGACGTAATAATTAGGTAGGTAAAGTTTGTGTGAAATTGCGAAGTTTACATCTTTCATTTCAATATGTTGAGTAAATATCATAAAGTTACACCTGAGGAAAAAAATTACTGCGAGCTCTTTTTGATTTTGTGTGAATGGAACTAGAATATTATTTATTTACGGTTTATTTATGAGTAAAAGTATGCATTTTGAATTTTCGTGAGGACAGTGTGAAATATGTGAGAGTTAATGAATGTAATTACTGATTGTGAAATTATGAATAGAAAAGTTTAATGAATGTAGTTTTTGTAGCATGCAATTTTCAATCACACCCTTCACTTAAAACAAATTATTATTATAGTGTACGGAAAATTTAGCTTTTTCTTAATAATGTGTCCATTCTAATTATTAAAGTACATGACGAGTACGTGTACTACCAAGAAACTTGACCTCAAAATTATTTGATCGTTATCCTCTGTGCTAAATTTTTAAAAAACCTCGCTACTGATAAATACCTGAAATTTAAGCGAAAAATTATTTTTATAATATGACATTTTATCAGAAAGGGGCTGGGTTTAAGGGGGAGAGGGAATAAGGGTTTTAAGATTATTTATACCTATTGACTACACCCCTATTTTAATTATGAGAACCATTTTAATAAACTCTGTAGCACTATTATTATCATTATTATTAATCTTTGACTTAACGCTTTTAAACAAAGAGTGATTTATATTCTTCACACATCATTATAATTAGCGTTCGGACCTTAATTAAAAAAGCAATGGAATAAAGATGCAGTGAAATTTAGCGCGGAATCCAATTACAGAAACATTCCATTAGCCTTCTTACATTCCCTCCCACTTATCGGGGATCTAATTTGGAAATGAAATGAGTCAGCTTTACCATGTAGGTGATGCATTTTAAATAGCTCTTTTGCGTATTCGGCAAGAAATTTTGTCGTCTTAGCACAATCCTGAGATCTTTTTAATAGGCTCCATTTTCAAATGGTATATTTATTATAAAGAGGAGGAAGTTGATGACAAAGACTTTGAGTAATGATGCATAGAAAAGATTTGCGAAAGCCTTGATGTGGAACGCAGTTTTATGTTACCGAATCTTGGTATTTTAGGCAAGGGGATAATCGTTGATTTAAATCATTTGAGATGTAGGTGTGAAGGAGAGTGGGTAAAATAAAATGGATTGAAAGTAAAACGCACGAAACACTATGAACTGTAGGGAAAAAGAGGAGGGTGTTTGGAGAAATTCGAAGAAGGCAGGAGAATTTGAGGCATATTGCGTGGCGTTGGATTTTTAAACACTGTGATAAGAGGAGAAAATGCTAAGTTATCGAGATAAATGGAAAATAGATTGGGTATTTTCGACGGAATGAAGGGAGGTGGACATTTTGTGGAGTTGAAAGAGGTATGGGAGCTTGTAATGTGGGGTATTACGACATTTATTGCCGTGCAGCTTAGGGCGTAGAAGATTATCAGTGCTTCTCTGGAAGAACCATCTGAAAACTACCTGGAAAGTAGACTACTGATAAAAAAATGGACATTTTTAGATTCATTTTGACTGTTAGCTGGTTTATATAAATGGAGGGTGAATAAATATTTTGCAACTCGAGAATTTCCCTGGCTGTAAAGTATTTGATTCTTTCAATTTTTTTAAATTTGTTAACTCAGTGTATTTGCATATTTTTCATAATTATTTCAATCGCCATCCAGACGCTTTGAAGATGCGATATATATGTACCCCGCCCCACCGTCTTTTTCATTCTCCTTAATTTCATGACGGGTAATCGTGAATTTACGAAATGGTGGGGATATGTTTTTCTATTTTACCGAAACGCTTCTTTTCCTCGCTCTCAGGAGGGCTTGTATTCGCAGACGAATTTTTGCCTTCTTGTTGCAGGCTCGAAGCAATGCCGCGGGATGAAGGTGGAGTGAGTTGGAACTTAAAATGGAAAGCGTCAATTGGTAACTTATAATCATGTGTATTTAATTAGAGATTATGAGGATGATCTTTTACAGAAGTCGTTTCTGCCCCGCCTCAAAAACGTTACCACGGCCATGCCGAAAAAGTTATTTTGGAAAAAAAATTATTAATGGTTCTCCCGATAATTGCGAAATGTGTGGAGCCTTAACGAGATACCGTCCTTAGAAAACGTTTCATGCCTCGTCGGGGAAATTCTGATATTTATCCTTAGGAGTTATAATAATCTCATTTCTATTTCAAGACCTCAGCAAGGTACCCGAACTATAAGGATTGCTATTAATGTCGTCAGGTGAATATTGAAAGAGCGGTAGGATATCGTTTTATGACTTTTTATAAAAACACCACTCTTCCCAGGGACGAAAGGTTTAAACGATTTTTTTCTATCGCAGCTCTTATCCGCGACGTTTATTTTTAATCTTCCTGTTTTCTTTTAGATGATTCTCGGGTACCACCACATCCTTGCCTTCTTTCGCCCTCTTTAATTGTCACCAGAGAGAAATAATAACGAGGAAAAATAAGGAAAATCTAAGACATAACGGTTGTGGGAGATGAGGACGCCGGAGGGGGTGGGGCTTGTGTACGCCCCGCGCACGCAGAATGCTTGTACTTCCTCCCCGTGTGCCCTCGATATCTTCTCACCAACATCCTTTCCCCCTCATTCCAACCCTCACTGCATTCACCCTCCAGTGACGAGATGGGAGGGGTCTCTTTTTTTCCCTCACCCCACGTTGCGTTTTGGTTTTCGCGGAAGTGGGAAGAGGAGGAAGAAGTGAGCGGGAGAGGACAGGAGGAGACGACGCCGGAAGCGAGGTAGGGTTCAACGAGGAGGGTTCAAGATAGGGTGTTAAAGGAAGTCGGGAGGGAAAGAGAGAGTGTGTAGCATGTGTGGGGTTTCTCTCTCTCTCACTTCGATGGAGAGAGAAACTTTAGTTGGTTTGGTTTCGTTATTACATTTTTGCCAAGGTTTGCGGTGTGTGGTATTAGAAAAATGTGGGAATTACCGGATTTATGTCTCTAAAATTTGAAGCGAGGAAACCAATTTAATGAGGGCCTAGTAGTCATTTTTGCATATTAGTGTTTGTGTATATTTCTTCGTTCCCTGCCAATGACACTTTGAGAAATACCATTCATTATCAATGGCAGGTCTCAGTTAAGGTAGGTTTTTGGCGGGACAACGTGGCTAACCGCTGCAACCATCGAACTTTAAACTGTACGCCAAAGGAACGGTATAAAATGAATGACAATATACGCACGGGTTAACAAGAGTTAGCCAAAAGAATATATTTTCATTTTAAGAATGCAATTTCTTCTTCACTTGATAAAATTCAGTATTCAGTTACGTTGGTTGTTAATATTTATGAATAAAGCTTGAAAAATGATAGAAGAATTCAAAGTGTCGCAGGTGATTCTTAAATCACGCGTAAAATATACATAAAGTAGGTATTTGATCCTCAGTAGGGAAAAGTTGGTTGAAGAAATTAGGTTTAATTGAAAAAACATTAGGCATGAGAAAATTGTTGCTAGAAGTATGCCTGGGACAGGGGAAATGTGAAGAGAGGGAAAAGGTGAACGGAGGGTATAATAAGCGGTGGTGGGATAGACGCGACAATATAGAATACGCTCGCAAAGTTTAATTGAAGGAAATGGTTTAGAAGTGCCCGGAAGAATGTTATTGGTTATCGGGGCCACACGGGATAAAAGTCTACCGAGTATAATTAACGAAATTGTTTCATTCACTTAGTTTCATTGTGTGCGGTCTTCTAAAATCATCGGCAGATGTGTCGTTTAGATTGAAAATACCTTCATTGTTTCAAGTTTTACTTAAAAAAAGGTTGCATTGTTTTTAATTTGCGGATGTTTTAAATAAAATAAGGTCTATTTCTAGTAAACTGTCTAGTTTTGTTGGTTTTATCTTGAAACGTGCAATTAGTCGCTGCCATCGCCATCGGTATTTCAATGCAATTTGCTTCCAGCAATTTTAGCATTTTTCTCCCTCGATGTTGTCGAAGCTTCTTCAAGTCCAAGGACGCCATATACAAATGACTCTTTGGCGTGGATCATTTGTTTTACCAGTATCCGTAGACGGACTATGTCGTTCCTCGTACTGTTCTCCCTGAATCCTAATTAAATCTCCAACATGCTGTCTTCTATTTTTCCCTCCATCCTTCGGCTTATTATCCGTGGTGGTGTTTGAACGCATGTGACAATAGATCCAACATTCACGTCCTCATTTTCTCCGGGATGGCAGTAATTACGCTCTTCTCAAATCCCTGAGGACATCCTTAATTTTTTGCAGCTGTCTTTGATTATCTATAGCATGGAGGCACTGCTTATATTTACTTCCTAGCGTCTTGATATTTTCTCCAAAGATATTGTCCAATCCGGGCATTATGCTTATTTAGTCCTTTCTCTGCTCTATCGCATTCATCTCTAATTATGCATGAGCAACATTTGTTTGATTCCATTTCACTTTTATCGTTCATTATCACGTCTTTCCGAAGTTCCGGTCTAGCAGTTCTTCGATGCCTTCCTTCCATCGGTTTCCTGTGCCTTCATCTTCATGTAGCATTTCCCCATTCACGTCTCTATTCTTTAAAGTAAATGTTTGTTCCTTAGTGAATTGATCGTGTATGTATTTTTAATTGGATCAACGAAGCGAGTGGCTTGAGGAAATATATCGAGTTTTTTAAGACAATCCTTGTTGGTAAGCCTCCTTTTCAATTTAAACACATAACTGGATTTGTTCTTGCAAAATGAAACGAACTATGCTTTATTTACATATGTATTCTTTTAATTAAATATAATTTTCATGTAATCTTACTGAAAACTGGTGTCTATATTTGTGTGTTTGGCTCATCACAAGTGAACTAGGGGGGACCCGCGCGTGAAAAGGTAATTCCTGTGCGTGCCTAGGGTAAAATCACAGGGTCCTGCCTACTACGCGTGATACACTCCTACCGCGCCTTCCTGTTTGCATCAAGAGCCACCACCATTATTCGCCAGGCTCGTGTCGGAGTCCCTCAGTCCTTCCGCCCTTCCCCCGATAGGTACGTCCCCCTTCCTCATACCGTACCGGTTTCATTCTCAGGGCACCACTTCTGTGTTTGTTCGGTCGGATAGGGGAGGATTATCATCGGGATGAAGTCGACCGTGGTTGAAGGGTTTGTTCGATTTTTATTTTATTTGGCAAAGAGATTGAAAGAGAGAGGGAGGGTGGGGAACGAGGGTACGTGGAAATTCGGATGGATTCTCTTCCGAGAGAGATGCGTGTGTGGCGTCTCGAAGGTTCTTCAGTTCTCTTCTCGACGTCATCCTATACGGTTCTGAAAACTTTCGTTTGGTTTCTAAGGTCCAATCGGAAATTGGTCCCTGGAACCAGAATTAAAGATCAAAGTTCACAAAGTCTTCATGTCCTCCTGAGTGGAAGACCACTTCGCACCGTTTCTTTTTTTCGAAAGATCGCTTCGAAATTGCCTCAGCCATTGTTCAATGGACGAGAATAAGATACGATAATCACATTTTAACACCTAGTTAAGCGGCTTTTTTAAAACTATTTTTGAGTGTTAACGATGGTGAAAGTAGGTGAAGGCCTTGGTTTTATTTTCCTATAGCTCTAATCCTCTCTCCTTTATTGCCTTCATTTCGCAACACTATGTTGCGGTAGATGATTCGGCGAGCCTACGCGTAGTCCATGTCGCAAACTTCGCTTTGATTTATATTCAGGCGCATTTACACGTGGTATTCATGAAAAATGTTCACAGAATGTTGTACACGATAACGCTCACTGGTTGAGTGAAACGTTCATTTATGGTGCAAATGAAGTTTGACTTTCCAGGGAACAACATCAAAGTCTCTCAATCCCAACAGATGCAGTAATTTTACGTGAATAGATGGTCGCTTTGCTCCAGGTCATTTAGGATTGACATTTTTATTCGTTTTCATATGATGATACGCAATACTTACCTCAACGAAAATTCAGAGCGTTTGTGAACGTCATTTTACGACGGGAATGCCTTTTCATTTATCATCCGATTCAAAATTATTAATGCTTTCATCTGTACTTTAACGTTTTAATGTACCTTAATCTTTTGTCTGCTTGGGTGCGTTTAACACATTTTACTCTGGCTTGTCTTTGAGATCATCAGCGCTGCTCACGCTTCCTCCTAATGGCCGCGCGGTGGCTTGTCAAGTACCCACTCCCGTCGTCTCTGCATTTAGTTCTCAACGTTTCGTTTCTGCACCTGCGGAAGCAATCCAAACGGAATGTAAATCCCTTTCTCGAGCATTTTTCGAATTAACATTTCCCGGAAGAGTCTTATTTTTCCACTCTAGTTTACCCCCGGCCATTTTCGTGTACGCGACGCTCGATCTTTGGCTCTTGCAGTCAGCCCGGGGCGAAAGTGAGAGCCGCTGATTTCGTCCCGTTTACCTCAGGTACACCGCCTATTCTTCGCACTTCGCACGAGGAAATTTTTCCTTGTTCCGCACGCTTTTCATATGATTGTGATATTTTTTAACATAGCTTCTATGCTCAAAAGTGTCCTCGTGATGCTGTGAATGGGACTTAAAAAGTGTCAATAGTACCGTGAGAAGCAGCGCTGAAAGAAACGGAATGGAGCGTGGAAATGCAATCCTGGGAGTAAAGTTGTTTCTCAAAGTAATGAAACACTCAAAGTAACCTCATTTCTGTTTTCCGTTAACGAGCTCTGGTATTCGCAATGGTTGCATGTTAGGAAACCATCATTCCTGAGAGGGAGAGAGCTGTAGTAAGAATTGATATCATTCGCCATTTCCGTTGTTCCTTACAAGGCTGTGTGCAGGTACAGGAGGTTGTAAGTATGTTTAAGTTTAGACTGTATATTTGACTATTCAGACATTTATAATTTCCTGCTCTCAGTAATAAATTTGCGCATGTCATAGAATATGGTTTTACACCACTCATGTCCAATTGCTGTTGATTTAGGAATGACGTGGAAATTAACGTAAAAGATCGTTCACGCATACAAATGCAGACCTGTGTTGTTTTGTCAGTCGGTTTGCTAAAGTTGATACCTTTTGAAGAATTGCGAGGCGCTACCTGTTCTCTATGCCAGGTTATGCTAGCCTTAAGTTAAGTGGCAAGAGTGCGTGTGGTAAATGTACCTACCCTATTCTGCGTTTCAAGGGAAGGTGCGTCGCGTGATCGTCCTTTGTGTTGCACCCATTGGATTTACTGTCGGGACGTGTGTAGAAATCGGAACGGCTTTTTGAAATCGTGAGCCAATGGCCCTCTCTCTCTCCACAAAAGTGGCGGGGGAAGGGGGGGGGTGATTTTTTTGTGATTGGATCGCCCGAATTTTTTGGAAAATTTCATTATTGGTTAATTTTTTTTTTCATTTTTAAATCTTTCGGATATCCATCCGTAATTTAACTCTCGCACAAATTCGTTGCCTCTCTTTTTGTTTTCCCTAAATTCTCCCCCGTAGTACGTTCTCCTTTCTCTTCCAGGTTTGTTTTTTTACTCTTCCTATTAATTGGTAACTGTTGGAAATGACGGGTGGGAGAGGAAGAAAGACGGAAAGGAAGAGTTGTCGAAATCGGGAGGATCCGACCTCTGCCTGCCGCGGCCAGTATTGGGTCTCGAGGAGCGAATAATTCGCGTCCTGCGTCATTACAAATAGACGTTCGATGCTGTGTGACGTTAATTGAGCGTTATGCAGTGATTCTTCTACGCTGTAATGCACCCTTCATTTCGCTAAAATTGACGAGATAGTTTTAATAAAGAAACTGTAAAGGCCTTTTCATTGTCCTCTTTAAAAGCACAATAAAATTTTCTTATTTGCATGAATTATCAAATCGAGGGTTAGTGTATAGTAAGGCGCGCCAATCTCGTAATGGAATGCAACATAACCACTTCTATCCTCCCCTATCACGTTCACTTGTCCGTACCTTTCCACTAAAATTCTTCCATTGCATGACTCCTTTATTCACTATTTTTAGCAAATGCTTACTCATCAGAATGTGCGTTATTATGATCCCCCTTCTTCTTGGCGCTGTCTTCCGTGGACCTCTTTTATTTTACCTCTCTGATAACGACTTCTTCACCTGGTCTCTACATTTGATTTCGTTTTTCTTTGTTACTACCTGGTTTCTCATTGCTGTTATCTTCTCATCTACCCTTGTGCCACTTCTTGTGAAGCCTAAGGGAACTAAACACCGTATGTGAACCCTTCAAAACTGTTTTATGATAACATTTGACAAGTTCCATTTGCACTTAGCTGTCTAGACCAATAGAAAAAGCTTTTTTCGAATGGGATATGTATTTGAGATACTTGGTAAGTGTTGATCTCTCTCGAATATGATGAAAAATACAGCATAGAAACTTCGATCATCGACTAAACTTTTATACTCTGTTGCTCACCCCTAGCGATCGCTGAGATCGAAGGGCATGGGGGGGGGGGAGAAGTTTCGATGAGAATAGAGGGGGTATGTCTGTTATGCTGGTGGAATTTCGTTCCTTTTAGGGGTACCATTGGCGCACTTTCTGTGTCCCTTGAACCGTTGAATATTTATGGTATGACGGAATTTAGAGTAGGGGGAGATACCGAGGAGAGATGGGAGAGGATAACCCCCCCCCCTGCTGTTAGAGGACTAGGTTTACTAATGGAGTTTCGATCGAATTTTAATGCTATGTCTCCTCCTGTATGAATATCTTACACTATTTTATGTCTGAAGGTGCCGGAAGGTGGCATAGGTACCATAGCAACTGCAGCAAGTACTTGGCGTTGGGATGCAACATGTATTTCCTCAGGATGATTCGACAAATTAGGAAAATATTCACGAATGGTGGTACATTAAAGTGGTTTCTAGTCTTCACTGAGGATGAATGTCCAACTGATACCGAAGAAAAGCATTTTAATAAATACTTTTTCCAATCTCATTTCAACGAGGGCCTCTCTTGATTTATATTTAATGGGGAGAAATTAAATGGATAACAAAATACATGTCTAGTGAAAATTTCCCGTGAAACAAAATAATAAACAAATATTGTTCCTGATAATGAGAGGCGAATATTTCTCCCGTCTTTCTCTATGTATTGATTTAACTCTCCAAAATGTTTTCGACGTTTATTTAAATTTATTCACTTTAATTGGGAGAGACAGAAGAGTATTCGTATAAATTAAGAATGAAAGCTATCAGCATGCTTGACGAAGCGCACGAGCCGATGTCTTTTGTTTTGTAAAGTATCCACGGCTTACTAAAATGCTATCTGCCCTTTTCATCTCCAGTTGCGATATAAAGGAAAGTATTGTTTTCGTGAAAACGAATGGACTGTGGCATTTTAATGGAAAATGACGTAAAAATCCAGGTTTTCAAATATTCTGGACACGTTTTGACCATTTTCTTGACGATGCCAGTCCAAGTGTGTATGTGTGTGTGTGTGTGTTGTGTCATTAAGTTTGTATGTATTTGGGATTTTGCAGGAACGGTAATTAAAATAATCTTTACGATTAATTTTCATCGTAACCAACCGGAAGTTTAGTTTGGTTAGTGAGGATAGACTCGCCTCTTACTAAACCCCTAGATGTGTGAAATTCGCACCCCAATGTTCAAGTCCAGCACTTTGTTGCTGCGGTTTTAAGGAAAAACCTTGGTTCGAAAGTCATGCAGTTTGGGGAAAGCTCCACAGAAAACATTACTAGGGCATTTACGAGACCTTCTGGGCGAAAGCCAAACTCTCTTTCTTCCATACGTTTCCAAGCCGTAGTTTGTGTAATAAACAATATACTTACACGATAAACATTATCTATCTTATATTTTTTGATGGTTTCAAAAGATTTTTGGCTAAATTATTTTCGATAGAATGACATGACTGAAGTTCGTTTTACGTCTTAACTGAGTGTCTTGGAAAAAGTTCAACGTTAGTGACATTATATTGTCCTAGAAATGGAACCGTTTGCGCTAGGGTAAGCTTGTTAAAAAACGATAGAACACAGAAAAAAATTAGGTGAGATCACTATCGATGACAACATAAATAGTTATTTAAGAACACGTTATTGTGGTTTCGCTTATGTAAACCATTCATTTCCTCACTTTTACTTCTGCCGGTAAAAACCTTTTTGAAAAGTATCCACGAAACTCTTCCCTGTGAAAAATGCATTTCATTTAAAGGGGTTCTTTAATCTGTTAGTTATTAATGCGTTTTAGTATTGCTTCATTCAAATGGCGGAGTGAGAGGCGTGTATTTTATGAATTTACAATGCTTTTAATTTTGATCACCCCATCGCAACAAAGTAAAATCAAATGAATCTGCGTTACGGCATGATGATATAGTCACCAGTCGATGATGTTTCCCTTAACTTAATTGATTCATACACTTTTAGGGTGATGTGATACCGCAGTACGAGGGCGTGCAGAGACGAATGAGATTTATTATTTATGCCTTTCGTATTATTTAAACCGCTAGACAGCGGTTATTTTTTCGTGTCATTGCGAAAAAGGCATTTTTCCGTGAATGTTTTTAATGACTCATTTTGCCCTTAAAATTAAGTCTGCTCCCTAATAATTTATACTTACTCTCTCATACCTTCTAGTAGCATTTTTGGAGTTTCTGTCGTTTTGAAGTATTCGTTCAGTTTTTCGTAATTCTTCATACCATGGCCACACGTCGAGATTATGACTCAGGATTGGGGCAAACGAAATGAAAACTTTCGCCTTCTCTCACCCACCCCCTCTTGGGAAGGGGAAGATTATACCATTCCCACCAATGCGGGAGGTTAGCGTTCACCTTGGCTTACGATGACTGGAGTGGGAAATATCTCCGTTTAACGGGTATTGCATTTTCATCTTTCATCTCCTTCCTCTTGCCTCTTCCCCAACCCTCCTCCGACCTATATTATCGAAAAATTAATGTGAGGCACTCCGAGAAACAACTCGTGATACCCAGAACTATCACTTTTCCTCCTCCATCCTGCTCCCGTTCTTAGTATTAAAGTATGATTAAGGATGTACCCGGAATGGCAGTATTAATATATAATCAAAGGAGGTCATACATATGGGTGTATGTATACATATATGTATGTGTGTGTGTATATATATATATATTTATATATTCATTCACATGGAAATACATATAAGGAAAAGGGATAGGAACAGGTATAGAGAACGAACACAGGAGAGGTGGGGAAGGCGGAATTGAGCAGATCATAAGGGCAAAAATCGGCCCGGTGAGTCGAAAGATCCGGTGTTCATGTCCCAGTCAAGGAAATATTTTTGCGCATGTGATCTGCTCGATTCCGCCTCCCCCATCTCTCCTGTTTTCGTTCTTTATATATGTTCCTGTACCTTTTCCTTATATCTATTTCCTTGTGAATGAACATATGAACATTTATTCGCCATATGGCGGGTTTTCGTGTTCGAATGTATGTTGTGTATATGCGCACGTACCCTATATATATATATATATATATATATATATATATATATATATATATAGGGTATATATAGGGTAACCCTATATATATATATATGTATACACACACACACACACACACACACATATATATATATATATATATATATATATATATATATATATGTGTGTGTGTGTGTGTGTGTGTGTGTATATATACATATATATATATATATATATATATATATATATATATATATATATATATATATATACATATATATATATATATATATATATATATATACTACACTCACACGTTATTTCTTGATATTTAGACGGAAACAATCCGTCTTCATCTGAAGATGTAGATGGCCAAAGATCACTCACCCGCTGTAATATTCTATCAGTCGCTTGCTCTATGTTACCTACAATATTTTTTCTACTTGTTTGTACAGTATTGAGGTAATCTCTTGCTGACTGTCATCACCTCCACTCTATATTACTCCATGACTATCACTCCAGCAATCCCCGCTATTCTACCGCCTTGTCTTGCACAACTCTAAAGCATCTATATTTCCTCTCTCCATCCCGTGCTATATATTTTATAATTTTTCTATCCTCAGCATCATCCTAACATTACATTCCCTATATCGTATTTATTGTATATCGTATCGAATGTATTTTCCAGGCGCTCTGAAATTACCATTTTTATTTTTTCTGCTTCATCACTTTCTGTCTCTTTCTTACCTTAAAGTTAATCCCTGTTTCTTTCGCACATTTCTTTCGCGTGATTATATTGCTTCTCATTTTTCACTCGGGTCTCTGTCTATCCTTTCAGCTAGCTTCGTTGTATTTTTTGTATACCTACCTTCATGGTTGTCCTTATTTTTGCATTCGTTTGTTAGCCATAACATTCTGCGGCACTTTTTCTTGCTACTGTATGATTTGATTGTGACGGTATACTATGCCTGTAATATATAGACAATGAGGGATGGCGAATCTCATAAGGAATCCTTTTTATGGACATGGATCATGGGAATATTAACCATTCGAATTTTATTATCTTAAAAGCATTCAGACGAGGCCATCTGGAGTTTATTCGGGTGCCATGTTGGTCTCCAAAAAATATTATTAAGAGCTCATTTCTGTTGAAAAGTTTATGTGTATCTCCCACAAACTTACCTCATATAAAAAAGTTGCGAGCAGTCTACTAAGAGTTACTGTGACCTCCACTTAAGATAGGTGATTTTGATGATATATGATTTAAGATAGCATTCCAGATAACTAGTGGAAGGCAGAAAAAAATGCAATTTTGCTAAAAAGTAATTTTGCGTAACACCGCTATCGCGTAAAGTTCTCTTGTTTAATGACTGTTTTCTATGGGTCATAAATCTTTCTCAGATGCAGAATATTTAGGCGAGCGACACTCCAGATTGTGTGAGCTTTAAAAAAAAGTTGATAAGCCCATGCAGATTTATAAATAAAGTTTCTTTTTGCGCATGAAATGTTATGGAAACTTGCATCCAAGTCCACGAAGCTGATGATTGCATTTTTCTATCGCTCTTGTCTTGGAATAACATCATTGTTCAAAAGTACTTGCGCATGGCCGTTAAAAATGTGAAATGGGTGTACTAGATAAGGTACGATGCGCTAGACTGTGGTTAAAATGTTGGCTGAACATTTTTCCGGCTTAACCACATATTTAAAATTTGAACCCAGAAAAAAATATTATTTTCCTGATATATGTACGAGGGTCATCCGGAAAGTAGTACCCGTTCGTGAAATAAAAAGACAAAAGTAAATATTAACAAACATAAAAAATTTTATTTGAAAGAGGATACTTTAAACTACTTCTCAACATAATCTCCAAGCAAATTAAGGCATTTGTCATAACGTGTGACAAGTTTCTGTATTCCTGCTGCATAGTCCTTCGCCGCCAGCTCATTGAGATACGCGAGGGACCCATCTTGCACAAATTTTTGCATAATGCAGATGGTGTTTAACAATTTCATGAACAATTGTTCGAGAAACATTGGGAAAATGCTCACAGATGTCATCAATTGTGACGCGCCGATCGTTCCTCACGAATTCGTCAACTGAGCTCACCAGTTGGTCTGTAATGACAGACGGTCTCTCCGAACGCTCATCGTCGTGTGTGTTCCCCCTCCCCATGTTGAAGTTGCGACACCACCGCCGAACAGACGACTCGTCCATTACATTGTCTCCATACACCTCCTTTAATTGGCGATGAATATCACATGGGCGAACGTTTCTTGCATTGAGGAATTTAATCACTGCCCTCACTTCACAACTGGCGGCGTTCTCAATTTTTTTAAACATTGTAAACAATCACAGAAACAACACAGGCAATGCTAGCGTCACGCAACTTGGCTCAGAGAAGGCAGACAAGCCACTGAAGCTATCTGACCTCGTCCAGCGGCTACTCGCGTCGTCAGCACTTCATGCGGCACGAACGGGTACTACTTTCCGGATGACCCTCGTATTAATACCACTGAAAAATTTATTTTTGACTCGAAGTTATAAAAATAAGAATTAGTTTTCCCAAAGGGATCTCGATGTGCGTCATGGTTATGAAAATTTGTTTAATTAATGCAATTGAATGTAAGTTCTACATAATATGCACTTTTTTCACTTACTTTACTTAACTTATTTACGCGACCTCTGTGAGGGGTTCAGACTGCGTTTACTCCGTTATAAATAGGCTTATTTTATTTTCAATATTCCCATAAGTGCATCGAGATGTGTTTTTACACAACATGCTCTGTCATGCTCAAAAATTAATGTTCGATGTTGAAGTTGCGTTTGACAATATTTGAATACATTTCTGAGGTCAATTTCCTAGAAGAGACTTTGAGAAGAAAAAATTAGTTAATATATTGGTAAATTTAACGAACATTCAACTATATTACTTAAATTTATTTAATTTAAAACGTTTAATTCCGGATACATTATTTAATACGATGTCTGCCATATTTTTTAGTTTTCCATTTGAAGCTAAAATTTGGTTTTATTTTGTACAATTCTTGTCATGCAAAAAATTGGGCATGGTGTGAAAGACAATGACTGAGGCTTGTAGGACAATGGGTACATGTAACCGAGTGTACGTTGTCTCGTTAATATGCATGCATATGAAGCATCTCAGCTCATATTCGAGCCATCCGCTTCTGGTCAAACGAAGAATATTTTAAGATTTTTTTTGTTGCTAGATATAAATTATTAAATCGCCGATTCATTTACAATTGAAATGCATTCCCCCGTAAGCATTTTCTATACTTCTTTCCGACAATTCCGTTGTATTGTTTCACCTACTGCTCTAACGAAAACAGCTTTCCCTTGCATTTTTAATTTCACCACCCTACCGCCATTTCTTCCGCATTTATTTCTATTTTTACTTCTAACCCCCTCTCAATCCTGACTCTTCGGGAGCAGTTTTAAGCTTTCTCGGGATGGAGTCGTTGGCCTGGAAAATTCGTTATTAATGCCTGTGGTAGCCATGATGCTAGGCGGAAGGTTGTCGGAACACTGCGATGGGGGAGATTGGGGGGAGGGGGGGCTGTGGGTCGAAAGGGAGGAATAGGGGCAGGGTGGTATGGTTGGGGAGTTGCCGGGGTTGATGGCGTCAGTGGTCGGGGTTACGACAGAGTTTGTGTGTGGGCGAGGAATCGGAGGACTAAGGAGATGGTGCTGTGAGGTTGGGGTTAGTGTGTAGTGGTTTGAGGGTGTAGGCTTGGGGGGGGAGGGGAGATTCGTTATATTTGATCTCCATCCGCCCCTCATCTCTATCACACACACATCCACTTACCCTTCCCCATCATCCGAACTTTGTCAAGGAATCCAGGCCGGTAAAATGTCCCACCTTCTTGCTGAGGGATACGTTCCTCCATTATGCATCGGAGCTTCAGGAACTTCCTCTCTGTCTGCTTCTCAGTCGACTAAGTCTGCCTTCTCCCTTGGTTTCATCCCAAAGCCATTAAAAGGTAGCTCATTATATACGGATAAACGAATAATGGAACGTCTACCCAATTCCATGAAGCGAACAAAAGGAATTGGCAGAGTCAAAATTTGAATGATATATCACTGTACATTTTGGAAAATTGTAAATATGTATGAGTAATATCTGCAGTTTTATACGCTGCTTGTCATTTATCTTCAACATTTATTTCCTGCCCTGTCACGTTCATGTTCATTATCGAAGAGCTTCACGACGAGCCTCGCAATTGATGCTTTAATTTTGAGGAGGATATATAATATTATTGCTCTTAATTTTATTCATATTGCCCTGATATCATTTGTTACGGAAATAAATTTGCATTTAAGCTTTGGCGGGGGAGACATGTGATTGGGGATTGTAATGTGGCGGCTGTAGAAAAACTGAGTGGAGAAAGTTGCACTAGTGAACTTGAACATTTGAAGGATAAGATATTCGATAGGTTATGTGTCAGGCGACATGAAGAAAGAAGGAAAAATCGGGAATCGAGATCGCTATGCTAAAAGAGAAGAAATGTAGTGCATTCATCAACCATGACTTTTTTGTTCGATTAAAATGAGTAGGGCCGTAAACCTGGCGCCCTTCTGAAGTTACACTTTGCAAGAATCCTTTCACCATCATCTCCTTAAGATCTAATTGCAGGCAAGTCTTCCTAGCGCAAAACATCCTTGGATCTTAACATTCCTTTCATCTCTTTCATTCGGGAACACTTCTTCGTATTTTCAATATTTTTATTAGAGTTTAAGTATATTATATGGATAAACTCAAGTTGTCAGTCTTCAGTAAATCACAACTTTTTAAGGAAGAGGCTTTGTGTCTTAGTTCTTTATAACGACGTAATATTATGTTTGCACTTGCTAGTCAGTTGAAATTGACGAACGGTTCTTGATTTCAGTTAATCTAGCAGTTTCAAGTAAATTGAAATAAATAAATAGATAAAAAAAGCTCTCACCTCTCGGAAGCGATTTTTTGCGAGGGGAGCCAAGATTTTTTTTTTGGCCAACGCGCTTTATTCTGAACTTGAAAGAAATTTTCCTCTCGGAACCGTTTAGAATAATGTGGGCAACGTAAACCTCCCGCGAAGTATCGGAACGCGCCTCGTTTAAATGTGGTGGTAGGTTTCGTGAGCAATCCCTTCCTCCCCTTAACCCACCTTCGGATCCCTTTGACTCCCCCCTATCACCTCTCTCCTCCCATCGTATTTTCCCTCTGCAGCTCTGTCGCGAGACAACACGCGAGACTATCGACACCCTTGCTGCATCCGCTTCGTTCGCTGGCGCCAGCTGACTTGTGGGCGTACCAGGAATAGTTTTAGTTGCTATGTACACATGCCCATCAACATTCTCGTGAACCACATAGGTGCATACGTGTCGGGAAACGCGTGGTAATTGCGCCGCGTCTTCTCCCGCATCTCCGTTACCCTGTGTGCATTCCCTTTTGTAAGACGGAATATGAGATCCCGTGATTGCTTTTCGAGGAGAGTTTCTGACGACGCCGCGTCTGTCGCAGGGGTGGGCGCATTCGTCGGCGTCGTATGCAACTCGTCTTCAGCGCATAGTTGGGCGGACGGAGAGTGATTGCAGTTTGGAGGCAAGGGAGGCAAGGGGATAGGGAGTGGAAGGGAGAGCGGTTTGGGGTGAGAGAGAATGGGACGAGTCATGAGGTTCCCTAACCATCAGGGTGACAGACGCACTTTTGACATCTCTCCTCAAGTCGTCGTGAGCCCTGCAGGAGACCACATATTGCTTGCATTGCAGCGAGAGGTTGTCACATGATCCTTGCATGATCTTGGTGAAGGGGTGAGAGAGAGAGAGAGACGTTTGCTTGAAGTTAACGAACGATTAACTCGGAATATGTTTTTCATTTTACCTAATTTCACCGCACCCCGATTAATCGTGCCAAGATACGGTCCCCCTCCGCACCATTTATTGGAGAGGAATATTTTTCTGGTGTAGAATGATATGCTTTAAATAGTAAAAAAAACTTGTTGGTCTCTGTAATTGAATTTTGAATTGAAGACAGAACAATTACATCAGAGAATATATTTTTCTTTTATCTTAATTTCGACTTTCCTTTGTTTATTGCGCTAGAACACTGTTCCCTATTAGTGCTATTATCGGAGAAAATAATTTTTATCGCGCGGGAAAAAATATTTTATTCTTAAGCATGAATATCACAGTATTATTCATTTCCTTCTATTGGAAACGGTTTCTGTAAAGAGTGATCTGGAAGTTGGTATGTCGTTTTTACCCTGGAAAGGTGATTGGCGAAAAAAAATTTTTTTTGACATGCTTGCTGAACTTTGATTCATTTGAAGGGAAATCCAAATTTGGAATATATATTGACCATTTGATAGTTTTTCTTTAAAGGTGCAATGTCGCCAAAAAGATGTGTTCCGACCAGTGTAAACCTAACCGCATGCTCGCTAGTTAAGCCAAAGAATAGATAAAATGTATTGCGTAGCGCGAAAATCTTAATATGCATGCTCTGTTTATATTACAAGTTAACGCACTATCCTCTGTTACGTTGCTTTTTTATACGTAAAATCGCATTTTTAGTCGATTTCAATCACTCATTTCCATTTTGTTAACATCTTGAAGGCATTGGTTCCTACATGAATGTGTAATAAAATTCAGAATTGTTATTATTTGCGTGAATATAAAGTGATAGGCGATCAAGTTTGATGGTCTGTTTGTTTATTTCTAACGTTTTGGTTATTTGAATATTTGAACTCATTGAACAAATGATAATTTTGCTATTAAGGCTGATTAAAAAGCACAAGTAACTCAGAGGCTCAATAGTCGTAAAAAAGGTCATTATCTGTCGTAAAGAGTCATTACCTGAAGGTCAGTGTTTTAGGTGAGGATAAGAGTTCACCTCAAACCAGTGCGTGTGAATTTCACACGCTTAGGAAAGGGAGAGGCGGTGAACTCTCTCGATGTCGTTTAGGGGCTCACAGAATGGTCATTAGCCAGAATATACTGTGAAACGGGGTGGACTTAACTTTGCGTGGCTACAGCCCATTTCCTGGATTTTAAATCGCGATCCCCTGCATAAGGATTCGAATACTCCGCCTTATGAGAAGCATGCTGCTCAAGTTGTTGGTTGCGATGATATTTTCTGAATGAATGAAAACAATCGAAGCATATAAATGAAATCCCATTTCAAGACACATCTGTTATCCATATGACAAAATCAATACAATGAATTTTGATATCATGGCTGGTTACATCATATTTTCTAGTGGAAGGAACTGCTCAGCTACTGTCTTTTCAAATTCTAATGTATAAAATGTTACGAGTGAACTTCCTTTTTAGCCGAAGTAATGGTTAAAAAAATTCTAGGTGGAAGGAATCCGAGGATAGGGTGAGAAAATCAGAGTGCAATAAGGGCGGGAAACATTCTATATTCGCTGAAAAGAGGAAGGCGAGAAGGGTTCTTCTTCTGTCACGTTTTGCACTTTTTTTGCGAGTGCGGTTTCTCGTGTTTTTCACGTTTTGCCCGAAAATGACTTCCACTGAGTTTGAATTGAGTTCCGCCATTTTTCTTTTTTTATTAAAAAAAACACGAAGCAATTACGATCCCGCAGAAAAGTCAAATCCTGTGGCCTCATTAGTGCCGTCCCACGTTTTCGTATTCTCATATTTCCATGAGCGGTCTGTGATTGGAGAGATGAGATGGAGACGATGGAAGATAGAGTGAGATGAGAGAGAAAGGGGAGTCTTTTAGACGTTAGCTCCCGTGAAAATAAAAAACGTTTCGCGAAACTGGGCTGTGGCTGGATCTCATTTAAAGTCTCATTTAGTGCGGGCTGCGGCAAACGTAAAGCCAGTGTCGTACGTACATTTTTTTAGAGTATTTCTTTATAAAGTTTAGATCCATGAAACCAGTATATTGAATTCCGCGTGTCATGCAAAAAGGAAATATTCAAGAATTTTGCGGATAGCCGACGTATCAATACGGTCACGGTCGCTTACAGTTGAACGCATCGAATTTCAGTGATAAACTCTGAAAATTTAAGTTATAAGTATTTATTAGCATCCCAATGATCAAAGCAGGTTTTAAATGGATACATACTGGACAGCGATACATTTGTTTGCAACTTCTAACAAAAAGTTATCTGACAGCCGACAGTACAATGAACACCTTTTTAATTCCGTGGACTTCCTCCCTTCATTCTGTCAAACCTGCCTATTATTTTCTTATCCCTTTCTCGCTTGCATATTTTTTTAATAGCTAATTAGGGTCTTCAATATCCCATCACCAATGAAAATGTTTTGCATCCACCTATCTGGCTTCTTTTGATTTTTCCCAACAATCCCCTTTCCTTCCCCCACCATGCCTTGCAGTTCAACGTTTTTTTTACCTTTCTGTCCATCTCTTCTTATTCATCCTTCTGCACACATTTCATTTGCCATCAATCGTCGCCTATCATCCTGCTTCAATGACCATTTTTCCACGCCCTACAAAATCAAACTCCATATCAAAACGATCCTTTTCTTGACATTCTTACTCAACGTCACTGTAGTCAGTTTCCTCCTCCTTTGCATTGCGTAATTTTTCTTCTTACGTCCCTAGTACCACTACTATGACTATTTTAGTCTAAAACACTGCCAAGATAGGTAAAATGCTCATCCCATTTTTTTTTCTATCAGTAAGGCTTTCAAATTATCCAGCTTTAGTTAGCCAACCAACCAAAGGATTACAAGAATTGCAGAGTGCGGTAGAAAATCAGTGAGATGGCATGAAAATTAATGTAAACATAACCAAGGTAATCAGGTTCCAAGGTAAATTTTAAACGTAGAAAATATGCCCTCCTTTTTGAAAGATTGGAAGATTTTTAACGCCAGGATTGTCAGAGCGTGTCTTTGCTATTGATTAGGGCGTTTAAATTCGATGGAAAGGGTTCTAAGTTATGCAGGATTTACGGCACTTTGATCATGGTGTACGTGTTTAATGCCCAAGTTTAGTCCCTTGAAATATATTCATGTGAGTTATATTAAGAGAGAGAAGTGCAATGTAAGACTCGGGAGGGATTGTTTTATAAGAAGTTCCGTTGAAAAGTAATTTTCACGGATTCTCGCGTTGTCGAGTAGGTGGGCTCTTTTTTCTGCTCATCAGGGAAACGAAGGTGTCATAGATCCTCTAAGAGATGAAGGTGGAAGTGTAGGTGTTGTTTCGAAATACAACGCTGGAATGCCTCTGGTTGTCACTGCGTGCGAAGGGCACTTAGGACACCTTAGGCCTCATGTAAGTATGTAGTATGGCCCATGTTATCACCCATAACCTGCGATATTAATTATGTCCTGGAGACAAATTTTGGCGTAAAAATTTGGATTTCATTAGCATGTACATTTAACCTTCTAGGGGATATTATGATGGCATTTTAGGTCGTTTTCGGAACGAGTACATCAGATTTTCGTCGATAAATATTTTAAAAATCCTATTAAGTATGTTTCATTATATGTAAGCCATCATTGACAATTGTTTAATGCTTGCACCATGGCTAGTAATAACGACCATGACTAGTAATGTGGACCGTGACGCATAATGAATGATTAAATATATTCAGGCTATTATGTGCTATGAAAAAGACAAGAAAATATATAAAACCAACCCAGTCATATTCAAGAGAGTGAAATTTCCTACTGAGTTATTTTATTAAGCATGATGACTAGGTACTCATAACGCATACCTACATATATTTCTCGCTTTGAAACGTATACGTTCTTGTATTGGGAAATAACATTCGTCATTAATAAAGTAAATATCTTACACGTTACTTTAGGTTCCCTATATCATGTTTTGGTATTTTATTAAGAGAGTCTTTTTTATGAAAATATAACTAATCACTGGGAGAATCCGTCAGAATATCTACTCCGGGAAATGCAGATGACGAGTTGGACAGATGAATAAATGGAGACTTTAAGCAGGGCTAGAATGGAAATTCATCTGCTATCACACGAAAAAATGGAATTTGGATGACAGTTTTTAGAGGGGCGTACAATATACAGGTGGCGGTTATTTTTCTCGTCACATATGTATGCGCGGCTTGAAACTGTTAAAATTGCTACCATCATTCTCAAGAATAAGTTGAATTAGATACCTACTCCGCCATCGAAGTTCTGTTCCATATGGAAATCGATATCGAAGCCTTCTTTTTACATCGTTCCTAACTTCGTTGCGATAGTTTGCTCCACCAATCTTCACTCGTAGATTGCGGAGTAGTTGACCTAGGGCTCCCCCCACGGTCAACGCAAAACGTGACGGTCTGCGGCCACACAGAACTCCGATTCTGAGAGAGAGAGAGAGAGGAAGGGGCTTTCTTTTGTCTCTAAAAGTATGTTCTCTTAATCTACCCCATGGCGAGAGGGTTAAAGACCAAAATTAACCTTTAAGTAAATATTTTGCCGGCCTGTCGTTAACCAACCTTTGGTCCAATACGAGTAGCTGTTAAAATGGCTCATCCTTCGTCGTAATTTATGTTGCTTCCGCTTGCTGTCGCATGAACGTCACGAAAGTGTTAACAATTGAATGAATCAACCTGCAGCTCAATTTTGTATAATTTACGTTAGCATCTGTAATGTCTTGAAATGAAATGAAATTATTGACTTTGTAATTCCACACACTTAATTTAAATACACGACCCAGGTTTCGACGTTGAACGCCATCAGGTCAGGTCTACCCGATGATGACGTTTAACGTCGAAACCTATGTCATGTTTTTCAATAAAGTGTGTGGAATTACAAAGTAAATAATTTCATTTTATTTCAATATGTTATGTCATTTCCATAAAGTTACGCCGGAGACAACAAATCTGTAATACCATTTGTTAATTTCATGCCAGTATTTCATTAAGGAAATGGGAATTATTGCTATGCTTTGAAACGTTTAGCGACTAATTTATGAACTAAAACAAATTAGTTTTCCTTTTCTTGTTCATTAGTAAAAAAAACCTTATTTCTACATATTATCCTTTAACTAGACATTAGATGAGGTAATACACTTAAAGTTCTCTTTTATCATAACAAATTAGTATTAGTGTGCATTAATCTAGTGTAGTATAATCGGTATTATAATGATTTAGGGATGTGTCAATATGGATAAATGGTGCATAGGTTCACTCAATTGATTGTATAGCATGGAGTCCTGGTCAATGATAATTTCAATTCTGATTCACAATACGACCGCCTTAGTTGTCGCGAATCGTGATAGGAAAAAATTTTAATCGACTCTCCATTCTTTAACAGAAGCGTCCCAAAAGATAAATTTGGATCAAAATGCGAGAATCCCTGCATTGCGAGTGTTCCCTCGGACGGTTCACCATTTTGTAAATCATCTCGCAGCCATTTTGATATTCTGATTCGGCGACTGTACTATGACCTAACACTTCATCAGTAGAGTTCCCATTAGATCTTCGGACTGTAATCCGATTGACACCGAGATGATTTCGTCATCGAGTTTGCTGCTCGCTTTGAAGCCGCGGACCTCAGACGTTGTCACTCATCACCTTCAGCGACTAAACAAATGAAAAAGGCGAACCTTTGGTAGTCCATTGGGGGGGGGGGGAGGCGGTGGGCGGGCGAATTATTGAATAAACTCGTGTCCTCCGTTCACCTCCATCGTCGAAAGCCCACTCAAGCCCCTTTTCCGAAGGAGGGCTGGGCTTCCTCAAATTTTCCACCCTACCGATGGACCGCCCTTGTTTCCTCCCCATCCTTATAATAAATTGACTTCCCTCCCCGCCCGTTTGAATTCACCCACTTTAGCTCCGGGGAAGGGCGGCGAATTTCGTGTCATTTATAAATGGGGGAGATTGAGTTCGAATGGATGTCCCGACGTGCAGCGAAGTGATGTTTACGTGAAGAACGAAGTCCCGAGTCTGGATGTTCGCAAAAGGAGAGAGAACGTCGTGTGAGTGTTATTTTCCTTCGGCGGATTGTGAGAGAGAGGAGCGCCGCCGTAATGGAAATGCGAAAGAAAGGGAATGAGGGAACGTCGTATCAGTCTCTGCTCGTCAATCTTGTTACTTATTATATATGAATTTAAACAACAAACTTATAAACCATTTGATACGCACATACATGGCCAGCATTTATTTATTTGTAATGGAGCAAGCTATGTTGTGTTTATTGCCTTGTTTTAACCTTATCCAAATAAACCCATTAAGGAGGGTTCTATCGTAGAGTACCCGGCTGCTCTACTCCGTCTTCTTGTTTGGCACAGTTCGCTACCAAGACAGTGTAAGTCATTAAGACATAAAAATGTAAGGGAAGCCAAAACGATAAAAATCACTAAGCACCACCACCGCAAATCATACCATATTCGAGTGAGTTAGTAGCCTAAAGTGAGAAATCCTTTAAAAAATACTAAAATCAGATATTTTTATCGCCATAGTATCCAAAAATAAAAAATGCTCTGCAATCCCAACCAAATTGTGCACAAAATAATACCATCGAAAGTCATCCAGTTCTTTCTCAGATGTGGGTGGCTATAAGATATCCGAAAATGTGACTGAGCTTGCTAGTATATCTCTGAATTCTTTCGCAATACATTTGATGATTTCAAGTTTTGAAACCGTGTTGGTATGGACCTTTTATGTGTGGGGTGGTGGCTACGAAGGCAAAAAAATTCATTAAGAGAGGAAGAGAGAGAAAGAGTAATTTTGGATAAATTTCGCCATCTCTTGAATTTGCGCTGAGAGTGGGAGAAGAATATTACGCTGTTTGATTAATTCAACCCATTTTCCGCAACGAGGGAGACAACAGAACACACATACAAAACACACGCATCCGCCGTCTTCCATTAAGTTTTGGGAATTGCATCGTCGGGGAATATTCTCACAAAGTTTCTCTCTCATCTCCCTGTCTATTCATCTCTCCCTCCTCTTCTCTCTCTTTCTCTCTATCTTCTTCTTTCTCCTCCCTCTTTCCATCCCGAGCCATCCTGAGCCGGAGTGTGCGCGAGAGTGCAGATTCGATAATGCAAATCAAAACGTGCATATTTTAGAGTGGGGCGATAGGGGAAGGGGTGGTATTCGTAGGAGGAGGAGAGGAGGGGAGGTCTTGGGGGAGAGTTGGGTGCTGGGATTTCGATTCTGTTCGTGCTTCAATTTCGAAGCGGGAGAAGGGCGACAAGCAATGCGTTGGGGTTTGGGGGGGGAGGATAAAGGGGTGAATGGGGGATACCGCCCAGTGTGTGTCAGAGAGATGAGACTGCGTGTGGTATTAGGTTAGGTGTGTAGTTATTTTCCTCCTCCTCTCTTTCTGGCATATCTCCTGCGCGGAGACGCGGGAGATATCGGGTAGTGTCGAATAATTTTATTATTCCCTGTTTGATCTATCCACGCATTCCCGTTTCTCCTTCGAGGACGTTTTCCCAAAATTTTGCATTTGAAAAAAAACAAGGAACGAGTGGAAAATTGGGAACTCATTTCCATTCCATCGATCTGTTTACTTTTTACATTTGTTTGTTGATTCTTTTTTTTATTTGGTCGACACATTTATTTCCATTCTCATCCTAGGGATACTCACTCACTCCTCCAGACACCATAGGATTTGAATAAAAGATCGCTTGGATGAGAGAAGCGTTTTGAAATTTATAAATTGGGGGTTTGAAATAGATCGTCCCAAAAAGTCCTCATGGAAATGAGGAGAAATCCAAATCTCTAAAACAAAGTTCTTCGAAACGATCCTTCGCAATATGAAAGTCGGTTAACCTTGTATTATTTTAATGTGGGATATTTTTAAATTTAGGATTGTGACGGGAGTTTTTTTCTATATAGGACCACAGAAAATTTCGAATCCAGAATTTCATATATAAGGACCAACGGGTTCCTTCGCAAATATTCGTGAACATTCTGTCTAGAGAGTGGGAATATGGGAATATCTTTCAGCATCACGAAAAAATGGAACCTAGGCAGGATTGACTTTACGGCGTAAAATTCGAAACGTTGGCGTATCCTGGTCGATTCGGTTTTTTTATTTGCATTTACAAAAATTTCTCAATATTTCCAAGCTTCGAATATCGAAAAAACTGCATTCTCGGGGAAGAAAATTGAATGGCATCCACTGCTATCTTTTCCAGTTTCTTTCTACGAATGGCGCTAGCTGAGTTAGCATGGGAGAAGCCCTGCAGGTTATTCATAAAGCGGGAGATTATTTTTTCGTCATGCAGTTGAAATGCATTTGCAATTAATTTAATGAAGTCTAGACCAATAAACTTTATTAGTATCAGGCGTGTGCTCATCGATTTTACGAATGGCTATGATTTAAATTGCGCAGTAGTTTCCACAAATTTCATTGGGGTGACAATAAGGCGTTTTGCGATAATCACGTGCTAACATGTACAATAATTATTTACAGGTGATAATGCCACTGAGTATTTTACGAATTGGGTCGTGTTTGTGACCAATTAAAGTTGTGGAGACTGCGATGTTATCATTTTAATTATAGTTTAACCTAGAACAGACCATGGTTTTGACATTATTTGTCGAATCTTACTAAACAGAAACTTAAGCTGCCTTTTTACAAACCAAATTAGTAGTTTTTTCAATTAAATCAATAGGAGGAAGATCTACTGATTTCCTGGCGTATTAGCTGTACAAACTTTTCTGGTCTTCCACCAGTTCAGACGTACGTTTCTTTCTGGTCGACGTTTCGACACTGGACTGAAGCATCGTCGACACGCATCTGGCCGGAGGAGAATGCTCGTTTCGAGTGTCGAAACGTCGGCCAGAATATAACCCCACGATTGGGTAAAGACCCAAGAAGCCTTCGTGCTCCATGAATCGAAAGAAAACTCAGAGGGACGTCTTATTTTATATTTGTAGTAGTTTGAATCATCGAACGTGGGAAGCTGAAATAGAGGGAATAATCATAGCTATTACAATTGTAGGCGTGGGGTTAGAACACCAAGCGAAATAGTGTATGAACAAAATCTGGTAAAATGGTTATTGTAATAGGTTCACTTCAGGATTTTCAGCACATTTAAGTTCCCGTGGTTTTTTCCGCAGTCCCCTTGAGTGTGAGGAAGTGAAATTGGACTAAGTGAGAGCAGAGTTGAATGCTTTATGCTTGGTCGGGGATGTTCGAATGATCTGAATGCACTTGTGAAACATATATTGTGCGAAAGTTAGTTTATTGCGAATTGTCGATAATGTTCGGTAGAATAGCCAAAGGAAAGTTATGAAAAGGCAATGAAAGAAAATTGAGTGAATGAGAGGCTTTTGGATGCTATAAAAATGTCAAGGCAAGTTTAAGAGTGATTTGGCTGTCTTAACTTGCCACTTTTCCTTGGGATTCGTAGTAGTACCTAGGTCTTTCTGAGTCCGTATGAGTAAATATAGAGATGGTTTCGATGATCAGGTAGTTGTAAAGATTGGAGATGTAAATGCACCTTCTACGTACGTCCGACGATGATGCAGTATTGCTTGATGAGGAACCACATTGTCTGTATAGTATCGTGGATAGCTCTAAGGAGGTAACATAGAGAGTAGAATTCCTTGTGTGTCTTAAACGAAAAGAGTTTTTCTTATGAGATTTGGAGAATGATTGCTTAATCATGGCTAGCTGAGAAATTATACAACTTGCGGTGAGGAGTGTTCGCAGTAAAAAGCGAAAGGATGAGGGGTGAGTACTTCTTGAAAAAGTATGGATTGGATTCATCCCAAATAGACGATGGAGGTTCATGCTAAGCGAATAACGGTATGTTGAAAAAATAGTTGGTTCACGTAGTTGAATCACCATACAGTAAAAGAGAGTTCAATGATTTGAGAGGAAGGATAGGTGAAGTAGGGTGTAATAAACTTTCAAGACCAGAAATACAGGTACCTGTAGTTTTAAGGCAAAAGAGCATAATCAAACACTGATTTGACTGAGGGGAAAAAGTGTTCAAAGAAAGGGTGAAATTATTAAACAGGATTGGAGATAAAATTATTAAACGGGAATATGTTTCCGATATTAATTAAAATCAAACTTTGATGATTTTTCCAACTATGAAAGGGAATAATTTGAAGAGTGTATATCGTACTCCTGCTTTGGCTCTTCGAGCGGGACAAATTTGAGGAAGTATACCGAGCCTCGGTGGGTAACTTTTTCTCTCTGATCATTCTGAGCTCTCTTCATGATGGAGATTCCAAAGTTGCGCTTGGAGTCACTCTCAGTTAACATGAGCGCACATAACTTTGAGCGAGCCAATGGGTCTCCTGCATTTAAGGATTTGTGATCCTTTGCTTCTGTCTTGAAGGACACGTATTGAAAAGCACGAGTCAATGAACTCGATTATTCATTCTCTTGAGAAAATATTTGAGACCGGGTCGTTCTGAATGCTTTTAATTAACCGCTGGACGAACTTTTCCCATCTTATTTGGCCAAGACGTTTATATTCTTCTTGGTGAGTTGCCAAAGGCTTGGCTCGTCAACATTGCGATCGTTTCGGTGATAATTCGGGTACGTGTTTCAGCCACCTGATAGACCCCAATCAGCAGGACAAAGGGCTAGGCTTCGGGGGGGAACTCTTCCTGTCCAAAAGAGTGTTTTCCATCCCGAGGATCGAGGAAAGAAAAGGCGGTGGGCGGAATCGGTCCGAGCTGGGAAGGGAGAGAACGGCGCATCTTTCCTTTCCGCCCTCAGTTTCCTTCACTTCGCCGAAGAAGAATCAAAACGAAAGGCGGAAGCGTGAAATGCTTCCCTTTTCGCAATTTCCCTCAGGACAGTAGAATCGGTTATCTTTCGCTCCCTTAAACACGCTCTTCCTCTCTCTTAGTCCTCCTTTGCTATTCTAGCCACGCTTTTTCCTTTACCTAAGCTTTATATTGTCGATCCCAGTCTTGTTTTTCTGTTATCTTCCCCCCTAATGTCTTCCACACCCTCTCTTTCGGGTAATGTTTAATTCCTTGGTGATTCCACTGCTCGTGCTTATTTTGCGAGACACAAACAAGAATTCACGTCATGGCTGCTTTCAGTCGGGTATGAAATTGTATTAAGCTATCGAATCCTTGCGTTTTTCTTCGCTTAAAATGCCAAACTACTACATTGCATGAAAACCTAACTTTGCCCTCCAAAACCAATAGATATAATCCAAACAATCCTCATCGTTTCTATTGGTAGACTGAGCTCTAAAATAATGTGGATTTCATAATTATGCACCGTCCATTTTTTCTTGTTATCTTTATGTTAGGGGAACAGGTTAAAAGTGCCTTCTTACGTCGCGTCGAGTTTGTTCTTAAACCGAAAATCAACTGAATGCTTCCAATCCATTTTCTTTCTGGCAGATATTTATCAGTCATGCAGTAATAAATGGAACCTTACTTCAGTTTTTTAAATTAATTTTAATTCTGTATACAATTACTCAATGCTATCTCATATGCGTTTTTCATAAATCATCATCCCAGTATAAAATTTATATCTTCATGAATTCAGTGCGCATTCCTTCAGCGAAAAACTCTCAAGAATGGTCTCATTATAAATGAAGATACTTTTCAAGAGGCGAGGTGCATTAGAACTGGTGTGCTCTTACTCTTGCTTGTGTTTTGGACAAATTCGATAATAAATGAGACTAGGAATCGTGTTTTAATTAATCGCGTCTCTAAGTCGTTACCTTTTTACTCTTAGGGGGTTATGTGGTGAAGAAGGTTTCAGATAAGCGGAATTTCAAAATTATATTTTTTTGACACACTTTCAGTAAAAATCCGCAGTTAACAATTTTTAAATATTCACAACGGCGCTGTTTGTCCTAATATGCCACATTTTCCGTAGGCTTACTTTTGTCTGGATATTTTATTTTCAGGAGGGGTTTTTTCCTCTGTAGTCACTTTAAGTTGAATGGATTCAAATGGGACCCATTTGTATGCATGACGATCGCGTACCATTATCGTTGTTGAATATGATTTGGCGTTAGTAGTAGTAATGTTTCCTCATTCTCAAAAGTTGTACTTTATCGCTATTCATCGAAATAATTTCACCAAACGAGTCTTTGCAGACTTTATCCATTCCTGGAAAAGTCCTCCTAGATTTTATCTTTAAATGCGTTTAAATTTTTACATCTGCATTCTCTCAGCATCCACAGGATACGATCTGATTCTCCTTCGTTTTTCATACCCATTTTTATGTTTTCTGTGTTCCACATAGACAGTGAGCATCAAAGTAAACAGCTCGGAGATTTTTCCATGATTAAAAGTGAAAGCTTTCCTGAACTGAAAAGTTGGGCCATATCTTCTTTAACTATTTGATTAAGCCATTGATATGCAGATCACTCACTCATCTCCCAATTTTATCCCTCTTTTTATAACAGTAATATCAGCATTAATTTTGGAGTGCGGTCGAATTTTAAGCAACGTGGGTGAATGTTTTTCTCTTCTGCTCTCTGAATGGATTTTTCATCAATCGACCTCCCAGAGAATGGCCAAAATTCGTTATTTTTCCACATAACACTCTATATTTTTTCTCATTTGGTTGGTAACCCTCCTTAAATGAGCTCCATTCGTATATCGCGCCTATCTACAATATCACAAATCTTTTTATGAATAAAAGTTTTCATGGAGATAGAATTGGCATTTTTGGTGGATTTAATGGAGACATAAAGTATGAGGAGCTAAAGAATGTGTTTTTGTAATATGCAGCATCGGGTTTAAGAATATTTTGTATAATTTTAATTTAGGGCCTAGTAGTATAGTAGCTGGTAGCACCAGGGTCCATCAGGAACCTACCCTAATGCAGCAGACTACTGCTAATGACTAAATTCAGGGAGTGGACAATGGTAGTGCATATTGTGTGCGAGGAGGTGGGTTTGAAGGATCGGAACTAGAATTTTATATCACGGTAGGAAATAGAATTAAAAATAATAAGTTTTAGAATTAAAGAGAAAGGAGTTTGGTTGAAAGGAAACCATAACGGAGGTTAAAATTACGTGTGTATAAGAACGATTGGCTTTCCTGATTACTTTTAAAACTGATGGAAGTACGATTTTGCCATTAGAGTTTCTGTGATTCATAGGAATGGATTCCTTTGCCAACCCCAGTGGCAATGGTATTAACCTGTTACCCCAGAGGTCGCTGGTTCGATTTCCGCTTAGGTTAGTTTTCCTCCACAACCACAAGCACCAGAGTTCTATAGCTCGATTGCTTGAGTTTGATCATGTTGTTATCTCATGTATATATATATATATATATATTTATATATATATATATATATATGATTCAACCGAAAAGGCCAAAACTTGACTGTTTTCGAATGAGAACTAAAAAAACAGTTGAATAATTTTCGTTAGACCGTCATCTGTAACGCTCTATCAATATTAGAAACTTTCGTTATATTTATTACAGATACTCATGATCTTTGATTTTGCGAGTAAGTGAGTTTTGCGTCGTTGAGTATTACGCAGCGCAGTGCAGTAGGTTTCATATAGTGGATATTGCTAATTTTATGATTTCCTAATAAATTTGAGTTTACTTTGCTGTAGCTATGCATATTTGCTCTGCATTTATGTATATGGAAAAAGTAACTCGGCGAATTTTTGTTATGCCCGATGAAAATATACTATTGTCCATTGTCCATTTCAAAAAGGATGGTTATGACACCACTTCATTCCAAAAAAATGAACACATAACTTGCACGATGTATTTTCCATAATGGTATGCAATACGTTTCTTAGCATAGAAAGATTGAATCATTTTTTTAGCGGACTTGCCAGGGCAATACAAAATATTGGTATCAAAACTTATGCCATCACACGTGTCTATATTTACTTTATTTAGTGGAAGTGTTTTGGTTAGTATAGCCGTATTAATATTACTAAGTTGTTTAATATGCTTGGAAAATTCCAGTCTTGCACATGTTTCCTGAGTTAAGCAGCCGATACAATATTTTATTCCCACCAGTGATTGTTGGTCGAAGTAGTAACTTTTCTCTTTGGCTTCTAACACTCTTTACCCCTATTTTCATCAGGTTCCCTATTTTTATCAATTAAATTCAATTTTGTTCCATAGTCTTTTGGAAGAAAAGGAAGAGTAACGCAATTCATCCCTTTGTGAGAGGACCTCGATGATGGTTCCGCAACTCATTGTTTCAATTGAATGGATTTAACTGATATACATTCACAGATTGTCATCAGTTCGTGATTATGGAATCAAAGGATGGAAGATCCATGCAATTATGCGATAATTTTGCGATTGCATAGTTTATTATTTCTATTTACTTAGTGATGGAAGTATTTACTTTGAAGGATATGTCGTCCTTGGTATATTGAAATTATCAAATCCCGACAACATTTTCCTGAGCCTCGCTCGTTTTCCGTTGTAATTTTTTCGTTCGCACTTGCTGCGAAAATTGATTCTTCTTCCCCCTTAAATCTGCCTTGACCCATTACTTTTTTCTTCGGCTGAACGGGGTGTGATGTGGGTCCAAATGAGCCACGAGAAAAATAAACGGCAGATTTGCGTTTCATCTGCGTTCCAGATGGATTCTCGTGCCGAAGAACGTTCTCCATCTTCCGCTGTGTGCGTGCTTTCGACGGCGATGCCAACGGTACATCCTCACCTTAGATATCTCGGCGTGACGTCTTCCTCGCCCGTCCAATCGAATTTCGATAATGCCCGCTGCATGCGCTTTTCATTTTCTCTCGCCGACCGAAAAAAGTTCCGAAAAAAAAAGAAAGTCGACGCCACAACTACATGAGCGCGCAGCTGTCACTTAGGATACTTCCCTGTTTCATTCACTCCCCTCCACACTCCCTTTCATTCTTCTCCGTCCATCAAAACTTTTTCTGCGGCTCTGGGGGTAAATTTGCTGTCGGGAACACTTCCATCTCCTTCCCTTTCGATGTTTTCGTTTCTTTTTTAATCCAGTGACTTAACTGGGCCGTGTTCTCGGCATCTGTTTCACGCGGAAAAGTTATCAAATCTTTGGCCTTGATCTTGATCTAGGATTTATTCCCTCTCTTACGCGATTAAAATCCATTTGGCCAATTTTAGGTCTATCATTCCGGCGACTGTGAGGTTTTAATTTAGGATTGATCCACGGTGAGTGATTTGAACTCTCACTCTGTTTTTTTTCCACAGTCTCAACGTTGTTCATGGAAATTGCAAATGAAGGGTATTACAAGCATCAGGCATAGTATATAATTTTATTCAGGGAAAGATATCATAGCTCTCAGATCGAATCTCGTGTAAACTGCTTCGGTAATCTTAAAACAATAATATATTGCCTTACATGTATCCCGAACAGAGTATGAAAGTTATGAACTTGAAGTTTAGGGAAGGTGTCTGTTTGATATTTTAGGGGATCAGATTGCTTCAACATGTTTCATTCTATTTAAACAATTTTTATAAAATTGTAATTAAGGAAGTGCACGTTTCGAGGTGGCATTGTCCACTCGGAAATTTCTAGAGACCAACATTTCCACATTATCGTGCTGAGAGATGTTCCAGATTCAATGTGATGAACAAGGAATCGGTCTTGTTTGAAAGAAGTTTGCGGATATCGTCATTTATTATATCTGTATTTGATACTTCTGAAGAACAAAATACCTTAAATTACAATGTACGAGTAAAGGAATTACAATCTCGTATATTCTGCTCATGGATGCTTGTATTTAAAAGTTTTATACATTCAAAAATGTCTATTATGTCATTTTTCTTGTGTTGCCTAGCATTTATCGTTGGTTTAAGCTGTCGTCAGACTAGTAAAAGACCATGATTTACTACTTTTCTAAATATCTTTTTCTTTTAGCTAAACTGGTCGCTTGGTAATACATATTTATTTAAACAGAGTAATGGAATCCTATTTTAACGATATATACCCATGCCTCGTAAATGCATGCTCACAAATAAGTCCTTGAAAGCGTTGTTTTTTAACGTTTTCCTCAAATTAGATAATCACAAAATTGACCGGTTCGATGGAGAATCATGGATATTTTTCAATCCGTCCCACTTTCAGAATTCCTAATTTTATTGACAATGATATTCACGTAGCTTCTTCCATTCAATCGAATGAAAATGAGAGCCAGAGACATCGCGTCTTCCACGTCAGGATTTGAATGAAACCAAAATTTATCTCTCAGGATGTTGTATCCCTCCTCTCCGATGACCTCTCGGGCTCTTTTGGCTTTCTCTGATCTCATTTAATCTTCCGTTTGCATTTGCCTTCGACTTATCGGCTTCTTATATACAGGCTGCTCTGCGACCACCCTCCCAACCTATCGGTAAAAAGGTCATCTCCGGTTACGATTTTGAGGAGCACGACGGCCCGCTAGAGGTGATGGGGAAGCGGAGGGACGTCTTCGAGGAGGAGGATAAAGCGATGGGGGGCGAAGAGAGTTGGGATGGGATAGGCAGCCATCTCTTCGGATCCCGAAGTCTCTCCGATGGATTTATGGGAACGGGGGCACCGATGATTTCGTCTTTTGTGTGCGGGTGGACTTGGGGGAGGAGCTTATCGTGTCACTCCGTCCCAATTTAAAGAGCATCGACTTCACGATGGGCGAGGTAAAGAGGGTAATGAACCTCTCATCTCTCCCTCTCTCTCTGTGTATTCTAGTATGCCTGACTCTTTATTTATTTCTCTCATTTCTCGTTATCTCCTCTCTCTTTATCCTCGGGAGTGCTTGATCCCTTAAAATTGAGGGAAGGGCGTGTGTGGGAGAGATGTCTTGAAGTTTCTTTTTCACTCCCGGGCCGATTTCGATTTGAATTCACGGTCGGGTGAATGGCGATGTTGATGATGATGACTACGGCGACAGCGATCCGAGAGCCACTCACTCACTCATCTGGCTGGATCGTTCCACCAGACTTAATCTTCATCAAAAACGTCTTCCATGCACATCGCCGATTCCAGTCTACAACTTCCATCCCCTCAACCAATAAGCACACCGACGACGCCTTCTCATTAAGTATCCCGACCTTGTTCGTACTACAACCGTGCGTTTTCATAATTGTTTTTTTTTCTATGGAGCCCCTCATCGCGTTTCCTTGAACCTTCGGACGCGAGTGCAGCAATTATTGCTCATGTTCCGGAACTTTAAAAATTTTCAAATGACAATATTGATTTTTATGCGCTCTGTGCAACGAATGTTTACGTCCTGAATCCATTTGGGAATTTGACGGAAATTAATTCAATCTTCTTAGTCTACTAATTAGTGTTAAGGAAAAATGCAGCTGTGATTGTAAGGCACGCATTAGAGATTGTGCACCCAATCAAGTGAAACCGTTGCGTGGGAATATTTAGAAAGCGTAATCAAAAGGCAATTTGAATTTAGAATTGACTTTTTACGGGTAAACGATTGACAGTGCTACCTTTTATATTTTCTGATCAAATTCTGGTGTTATAATAATATTCCCTGTTTTTACAAGAGGGAGAAAGATTTTAATTATTCTATTATGTCGTGCGACTACATTGTTTGCACTCTCTTATAAAACTCCAATATTCAATGATTAAAATCATTTACTTTTATGGGACAGTGATCGTGCATAATTTTTTTCCCATACCCGAATCTTCTTGTGATTTTATCCCTCGACTCAGTTTCTTTGTGCTTCCAACGATGTGGAAGAAGGTGGCGTCTGATTAAATTTTAAACTTTTTCTTATTTTCCAACGTATTGCCCGGTTGAATAAATTCTCTAAGAAATCATTCTGTCCTTAGCGGAAGGGAAGTAACATGGCCGACCGCCTTGCCCGAAGAAATTCCTTCTTCCGCCCAAGTTGCTTTTTAGAAAGGTTGAGCCCATTCGGAGGGCCGTAGGGCTTGTTAGTAAAGCATTTTTATTTCACTACATCGTCGTGGGAGCACCATTAAATTTCCCTCAATTCTATCCCGTGCATACAACCTGCAAGGAAGTCGTATACCTCTTCCCAAGCTGAGCGTCCACTATAGCTGGAAAGTTCTTGAATTGGCCTGAATCCTAACCAGAGAGGGCCAACGCTGCGTCGAAATTGGATAGACCTTATTCACTCAACTATAACATATCGTCGGTATAACTCAAAATTCATGCTGTATTTTTTTTGGGGTTCGTTAACCCTTATATCTATTCAAAGGGAGAAATTTTCATAGGTCAGTTTTTCATCTAGGTTACTCAAGCTGTCTGGAGAACCGCGGTATATTCTTGTGTCATATTATGAGATGCACCTAACATTTAAATTAAAAATGATGAGAGATTCTTTTATTTGGAACACTACCGGTACAAAATGTAATGCTAAATTTCATAAGGGTTACTTTAGGTACGTTAGCATGTCATTAGACCTCGTGAATTATTTTATCGCCAAACTTTGAGTGAAATAGATGTTGAAAATTACACGTACTCAATGATTTAAATCATGCTGTTGGATTTTTTAATTGATTCGCTGAACAGGAGATACATGAGGAACTTGAATCGCCTCGACTGTTTTGGCGCTTGGGTATAATCGACTGAAACTAGGGTTGATTCAAGCTTTCAGTTCCCCGGTGCTGTTTCCGAATTAATGTTAAAACCGACCGCGGTGATATCTAGCAAATATAAATGGGGTATGCCTGGCAGATGGTATGTTCGACCCTGGGCCAAGAGGGCACGAGAATTAATTCCATTGCACTTATTTGTGGTGTTTTAACCTACATTTTCATCAGTAATGATTTGTATTTACCCCAACAGTTTCACTAAAACTATAATCTCACTGCAAAACGCAGTCCAAAGTTTTTCTCGGATTTCAGTAACACGGCGATTTAGTGTCCCATCAGCTTTCCTATCGCCATTCCATGAAAATCCGAATTTGTCATTTTAGAGCAAGAAGATAGTCGATTTTGGTGGCGACGAGAAAATTCGCGATGGTAGGCGAACAATATCGCATTGAGCTACGAGGCGCCGGCGCCGGTGGGTATTGTCCGAGTCACTCCGTTGAGTTCCATGTGATAAACAAATTTATTATGTTAAAATGTTTTATCCCTCCTAAAAAATTGTTCTTAATATTTTAGAATTCATTGGAATTTTTTCGCAGTGAATGGTTTTTAGCGGTTACGAATTTTTCGTACTCTGACTGTAAGTGTGATATTTGGTGTTTAGTAGAGGTGGAAGGGTAATTTTGGTATTTGGAATTAATATACAGGGGACTACATAAATGTATTAAGGCATGAAGCATTAGAGATTGATCAGTTCAATGGAAAATTGGAGGTTATATTTGTCTCTGAAGTGTGATTTGTGAATTTACTATAATTCTCTAAAATCCATCGAAGGAAGAGTTAATTTATGTCTGAGGTAAATATTTAGTCATCATAAATTTTTTAACATGCTCACATCATACACACTAGAAATGCCAAAATATATCATGATAAAATTAAGTACCATTTGGCTTCTGAGAAACGTAAATGAAACCCTCTTCAGTTAGAATAAGAACAAACGAAAACAATTCTTATGAAAAGACACCAAACTTCGAATTTAACCAATCCCTGCGACACACCCTATCGGTCGCTTGCAGAATTATATGTATGTCGACGTTGAAAAAGTCAATACACATTGATTTATTTGTTTAAACGAGATTCGTTACCGATGAAACCATTAGGACATAATACGCGGAATACTTTTTTTGCGAATAGATTTCAGTTATCATTTTGGCCTTGCACTGCAAATTGGAGAGGTCGTCGCCTGAAAAAAGAGACTCATGAAGTTTCTTATTTGAAGGTATTTCCGGCATGTACGACTTTTTACTTTTTGCAACATTTCATAAAACCAAATTCTAATATTCTTCAATTTACTGAAAAACCACTGGTCCCTAACTTCTCCTTCCTCGCGCCTAGATGGCCGCTCGTAGGGTACGAGGCTCATGTCATATATGTCACAAACGGCCAATAATTTTCCCTGATTCATGTTATGCATGCTGCTTCCGTAATGCCTAAACTGATAATTTTGATGCAGGCCGTCTTCTTCATATCTTGAACTCATTTTGTCCGATGGCCTCCCAGATTCCAGCGAAAACAGCGAGACTACTCACTACCGGCCAGTGTAAATTAAACATTCGAGTTTTGGAATATCAGAGCTTTATTTAAGCTCTGTTAATCTGCATTTAATTTGATGTGTATCGAGGCCACAGTAAGCTGCTTGGTTCCCCTAAATCCGAAGATAAAGCTATTCGTGTTGGAATGAAGCTAATTTGAAAATTTCGCTCCGAATTGTCACATGGGGTTTTTTGTCAACCATATTTATACCGTAGTTGAATACCATTAGTCATTGCGAGTAATGAAATGGAGGTAAATGAAACGGGCATTAATTACCAGCTGCGTATTACACACCTGGAATAGTTTCATAGATGATTAATGCTTTGAAAAACGTGCTTATACTGTAGTTTATGTTCAGTGAAACATAGTATGGGAGTAAAGAACAAATTATGAGAATATTTACGAGCAATGGGTAACTGACGACATTTTTTGCTTGTTGATAAATCATTTATTCGTGTTTCTCTTTGTCCAGTGGCTTCAAATTTTAACGACAATGGTATACCCTGTGTTCTTTTTATAATAACACTCTTTTTTCTCAAAGTTACGTAAAATAAATCAGCATTAGATGGGAAAGAGTGGAGAGCTGCTGTCAACTCATCTTCTAATTGAAAAAACTAATGAATGAAAATATTTTCAAACTTTCCCTAAAACGTTGTCCTACGCATCTCCTCATCAATTCTACTCCAATTCTTTGTGTATGCTGAAATCCATCTATCCGCGGCTCACTTCTCTCTTTTTCCATTGCAACCCTCCTCCTTCGTCCTATCCATTTCCTATTTTTAACCCTTTTCTATTTTTGCGCCACACTCCGGTCCCTTCAGGGAATACCCTACAGCCCACCTCCCCCATGCCATACTTTATCCGAACCCTGGTGACCCCGGCGACTCTTTGAGAGTTGAGGGTGAAAAACTGTCGAAATGAGATGGTGAAAAAATGTATCTTAAGCTTCGCATCTTCGATTTTTCATCTTTTCCTCTCCTTCCCATACTTCTATCTTGTATAAGCCATCCCCCGATTAAGTCGGCTTCTTTTCTCCCTCGTATCTTTCCTTCCACTCCTCTCTTCCTTGTTGAATGTTTTTATTCAATATATTTTTTCTTTCGCCCCCAAGTTATCCCTGTTATTGGAATGAATCGTGTGGGTATTATTAACAATTGATTTGGTAAGGTGCTCCGACGATTTAAGGTTACTTCCCTAAGATTAATCAACCACATAAAGTTCTCTGTGTTAAAAATAGCATCCACAGACGGGACGGGGCTCGAACACGGGTGCCTAGGATGAATGGCGAGCTAGTTAACCGGCGTAAAATAATGCGTACTGAGCCATGGGCGCGGGTACGACCTCTGCAGACCTGCTTCGGTTCTTGGAGATGGCATTACTAACAATAACCAACAGTAGGACAATTAGGACAAGATTATTCTTAAAACAAGATTAGTTGGGGTTTTATGTTTTGGAATGGGCCAATTCATCCTTAAACACTTAATTAATTTGTTCTCTCTTTTGAAGTTTGGTCCTTTTAGTCCTCTTTTAATGATTTATACTCCAATATCACAGGGCACATGGACCTGGTTGCCCCAGTCTGTGCACCGAATAACCCAAATGTGACCTTTTCCAATCTTATTTTCAGCAAGAATTCGCTCCTATCACGTAAGGGACTTTTCATTGTCGAGTTAACAGTGTGTCGGCCCATTATTCGGCGCAACTTAAGAAACCGGAGAACTCAGAGAACGAACCACTCACCCAGCCGAATACTAATGTGTGGGAGAAAACACAATTGCTCAATTGTACATAACGAATGCGAAGCTGACAGGTCGTTTTCCTTTCTATCAGTTGTGATTTTCCCCCGCCCATTGGCAAGCTGCCATTTTGATTTTCTAACTGCAGGGTGGCAAATTGCAATTTTTGAGCGCCATCAATTGTGCCAAGAAAGCCAAAGTTTTCTTGCGACTCGGAGGAAATTATTATGACACCAAAATATATCGGTAGATTAAAACACCGGGATTAAATAAAACACATGGACACCGTCACAGACTGATTCAAGCACTCGCTCTTCCTTCACGTGATGTGAAATCATAACAAAGTCGAACAAAAGGGACCGAAAAATTAAATTAGTTAATGTACTAAAATTTTAATGAAAAAGTCAAGCACATTAGAAAAAAATTAATTGAATATGTCTAATTAATTCAATAAAACTATAGTGACTAGTAGTATAATTAATATGCAATATGCATAATTAATATAACTAATATGCATATTTATGTGTGCGATAGTTTATCCGCATGAGATAACCTGTATACAAATGTATGTATAAACTTTCTGCGTTTATACATGTGCTGCATGTCTGGCTGATGTCCTAACAACCCCTGCCACACGCCCTAGCCGTAGCCGTTGCGTGGTATTTTTTAAATGTAGGCGTACCCAAGCCCATATTTTTGGTGCCATGCGATCTACAATCCATGCTATGAAAACAAAACTGCAGACACTCGATGCGTCTAACTAAGATCATCAAGACGTTTTTAAATTTATTAGGAAGTATGTTGGAAATAAAAACCTATTAAAATCAAAAGAGATTGATTGGCGTGTAGAGCATTAATGGAACAAATTCAGTGGGTGTAGGAAGGGTAAGAAGAGAGGGACTATGAATAGGAACAGCCAAGGACCAATGAAAATCATTACCTCCGGGATTATTGAGATATCAAGATAAAACAGCGAAAGGCAGCGAAATATCATTATATTGATCATAAAAAGTAATCATGATGGCATTTAATATTGACCAATAAAGTATTAAACAAAATGAAAAACCCTTCAAGAAAGTGGAGATGCATTACGATCTCCATATTATGTGTTAGTTAGGAAGTGCATATGTATGATCAAAGTATGTGTGCTACATTGGCATTTTCTTCTGTCGTTTCTTCATTCTGTTGTGCTCGGATTACCAGACGGAGGTATAATGCAATCTTAATACAGGTGTGTAGGAATTGGGTCATCTATTCTTATTTCATTTTTATCCGCAGATATTTTAATGGACTGTAAAGTAAAAAAAATACGTTTCCTCCAAAGCCAACCGTCTGCTCATAATGCTGAATGGTTATTGCCCAAAAGGGGGCATCTGATATTACGTGATGATAGATAAAGATATTCTTGAGCGGCATCTTCGACGTAGGTGAGAGGGAAAATGGAAATGGTGAGGAGTACGTACTTTTTCATGGGTAAAGTTCGGCGCAGTGAGATCATCCCTTCGTCGGAGCGATGCGATGAAATACCTGTAAGCTTATGACCTAATAATCATCTATCCTCTCCTTTCATTTAAATGTTTATGCGGTCTGGTCTCTTTTCGCTCCCTTTAACTTGGTAATCGGGTGGCAGATCGAAGACGGGAAATTGTTGGCAGTTGTCATTTTTGAGCGCCATCAAATGGGGAAGTAGAAAGGGTGGCCATTCAGCAAAATTTTAAATTCAGGGAGTTATTTTGGGAAATTTTTAATTAGAGTACGTAGCACTTATTGTTACAAAAGCTATATAATGAGTTGATTGTAATACATACATGTAGTTTGGGGTTTAAAGGGTTTTTGTGTCGTATTAGTTAGGTATTATGAATACTCCAGTGTTAAGTTCCATCAAAACCTACCCTATTTCGGTAGATTACGGCAAACAATAATACGCAAGTGTTATAATTCTATTTAAAAATAAAGTAATGGAAAATTTTCACGGTACTACGCCAATAGTTATCCAGTCGGCCTATGTAAACGGCCTATGTATGCTGTTTATAAATATTCATCTGTTCTTGCGTTCACGATTGAAATTTTCAATGACCATTCATCGGAAAAATTTATCCTTCGGAATAGGGAAAATAGTCTGTAATTATAAAGTTCGCGTACTTTTTTGAACCTGAACACTTCCTCAACGACTTTAAAATGTGTACTCCCTTCCTCTCTTTGGCTCCTTTCATTTCATAACCATTTCACTTCACCTCGAGGCCACCGACTCGTCTCCCAGACAAAGCCAAACCCGCATCCCTCTCCCAACCCCCTACGCTCACCTCCACGCAAACCCCTTTTTCTCTATTTCCTCCCCCCAATCTTTCAGAAAACCGTGTCAATCGCATTTCAAAGAATCTCCCGGCGTCTTTCCATTCTTCTTTCTCCCTGCCAGGCTGCGTGGTCCCGGGGCCATCCAGAGATTACTTTTTTCTTCTTCTTCCACCCCCTTTCCCCCCTTCGATTGTTACGTCCGTCATTTTCTCATCCCCTCTCATCGAACCACTGTTTTTTTTGCTTCCTCTCGTCCCTGAATTTTTTTCGGAATAAGGGATACCGGAGAGAGAGAAGTAGCATCAAGGAGGAGGTGGCATTAAAAAAATATTTCTAACGGTTTTAATGGCGTGTGTTGGAGAGGTTGGGCTTTCCGCGATATCGAGTGATGAGGATTTTTCCCGAGGGGATTGGGAAACAGAATGCGTGGGGAGAGAGAAGATTCTTACAATAGGTATAAGTTTCAGTCAAGATTGTAGTCACTTGTCAAACTGCTCACTTAGTCGGTACTAGTCTTGACGTGCTGGCTGAGTCAGGGTTCCAGAGTAGTCAAGTATTCACCCCCGTCATTTATCGTACTTGTAAAATTGCAAAGGCTTGATGTATTCAAGGGAAGAGTACTTTTAAACTGCAAACTGCCCTTGAGGAAGGTATGAAAGGAATTGTCAGTCATGAGAGTCATGAGCATAGGAAAGCAATCGGAATTAGGAAGAAAATAAACCAAGGCGTAGGGAAAACTAATAAAAATGTGAAATATGGTAAAACCAGGTGTTAAGGAAAGAGCTCGAAACAAGAAAACTTGAGGGATCGTTAATAATTCCTCGGATTTATAGTTAAAAATCGATTACAAAACAATACATATCTGCGGAGATTTCCATTAATATTATACATTTTTTTGGAACTGATTCTGATTCCTAGGTTTTAACCTTTTTAAAGGTTATTGACGGGCCTCGTAAAATCAAGTCAAAGAGCTAAATATATGGCAGTAAACGAATCAAAGGGCCTGATAAAACAAAAGTAAAGATAAACACATGAATAATTCCGAAAAATGGAGCCAGATGTGAACTAGACTACATCCTTGGAAGATAAACATGTTAGAAATAAGCGAAGCAAAACCAGCGCTATCCTGACTCAGATGTAAATAGCCACCGCAACATCCCATAAAGAATAAGCAAGAGGGATTAAATATGGGATTCAGTTGTGGCCGGAGAACTCTGGAGGAAATAACCAAGAGAGAAATATTCACCATAATCACTAGTGAGAATCTGTAGATTTGGAATAAGGAGGAGCGCCGAACGAAAGTGGAAAATTACTTTAAGAAGAGATGGTATTACAGCGAATATAGCTTTAGAGAGAAGAAACAGGAATTTGTTAGAACCCATGAAACAATCCCAAAGCTGGTGTGAACCAAAGTAGAGAACGAATATATTGAAATACGCTGTGAAAAAATCGATGCAAACACGAAAGAATGAAAAGTTCTCGAGAGAGGACAAGAGATAAATACGTAGGTCAAAGAAGAGGAGAGGAATATAATAGAAGAGCCATCAGGGTGTGAGAGGGCATTCGATTTGGATGGGGAAGAATTGGAGGGTTGCAGGCAGGCAATCGTCTGATGGAAAAAATCACGATGAAGTTGCAAAGATTATTTTTAGTACATTTTCCCAGTGACGTCGGAATTCTCTTTTTCGCTATACATCAATGCGGTACGTGGATACTTCTGGGTTTTAGAGCCGCTCGGAGTTGAGAAGTTGGTAGAATAGAAACAAAAACATTCAATGCATTTAACTTTAGTGAAGTGAGTAAAGATGCGAAGATTGTGTCTGTTGTTGGGCGTTAATGACATGAAGATGTTCTATCATTTTATAATATTAAGGGGGCTCATAATCCGTTATTCTATTTCTGCCTTCTGTCATTTCATATTTTTTTATACTCGAACTTCGTATTTTTTAAATTTTAAATGCACTGCTCCACCTTTGATGCATCTGGAACATTATTTCGAATTATTTAAAATTTACCTCAGCCTTGATTTAATTTCTGTGTGTATGCTGTTAATAATGTATTTAAGAGTGCGTTGGACGTGTGAAACCGACAGCACTGCTTTCTTGCGTAATCGGTGAATGTTAGGCCGTTCAGGGTTATTTGTCCGAAATATTTTACATTAATACTGAACTTATTTATTGGTTAAGGGTTTTCAAATTTATAGATATAGGTGATGGATTAAAAACGTATTATATGGTCGTGCGGTAATGTAACCAAGGATAGTTTCGGTTGTTCGCAGTATCTGCGCAATAATACCATCTTCATTGCCCGCCGCCTCTCCCGTGGTATTGAAAGACACATGGGCACTGAAATATTGTCAGAGATAGATGAGAATTCGACTTCTCTATATTTTTTCATTTGAATAAATACTTGTAAAATGGTTAATTTAAGTGCAATATCGTCATATTTATTAATTCTCCGCGAAACATTTCCATTTAAATTCGCACCAAGCTTTTAACGCCTTTTGATGAGAGAGAAGTTTATTTATTTTATAGACAAATATAATTTGGTAACACGTTTGAATTTCATCAAAACCAGGATAAAAGTGCGAAACGATAAACTTCGCTAAGGGAAACCGCAGAATTTTGAAGGCTATCCTCGCACAATGCAGAATATATTCGGTAAGGGAACTCCACGAACCAGGAGGAAATCCAGTGGCAAATCACGCCTTTGTATATTTTTTCCGTCTTGCCTTCTCTGGCATGGTTAGGTGGCATCGGATCGGAGATGAGGAGGCGAAGGTCGGGGGATGAGGTAAAAGGATGAGTGGGAGAGGGGCGAAAGAAGTCGAAGATTGATTGCGTTTGCATCCCAAATGAGACTCTTCAGCTCTTCTTGAAGACGGCGACGCCGTTCCTGCTTCGCGAACCTCAACTCGATATGTCTTTATTTTTCAAAAGGAATGCTCGTGGATTAGGAAAAATGCCGCCCTTTCCATTTTATTATTTTCCTCGTAAAAAAATCGCCTTTCCTTCATGGAAGGAACCTCAGAAGAAACCTCTCGCGGTAAGTTACTTCGCTCAAGGGAAACGGGGCGAACCTTGAGCGCTGAATATTATGCCGCACGGTATCGCGAGGCATTTGCATCACAGCCCTTCCAGAAATTTCTTGCGTTCCACTTGTATGGATGACGGCTAAAGGCTCTCTTCCGTCAAAATTCTCCTAGATCCATGGAAGCAAAATAAATACTTATCCGTTAGAAATGATTACGATACACTTTTATGTTCCTGAGTCATCGTCGGTTCGGTGTGTTCATTTCGAAGTCGAGGGAAGTGTTCATAGACTGAATTCAAGGGAAATCACGGATGAATTTTTTTAATTATCCGTTGATGCTACTGACTATTTGCATATTTTATCATTTTTGTAAATCCTTCTGTTGGTCATATTTGAATTCATATATTTATGGTGTCCCAAGGTTTGCGGACGCGATATACTATATGTAGAAGTATTCTCGAGTTCTGAGATCGTGATACTATCTTTAGAAAAAAATGCTGAAATACGCTTATCCATTAAGGAAGTTCTGTTATTTTAAATTGCAATTAAATCTGTGAATTCCATCCATCATGAGGTGAAAAAGACTAGAAGAAATGTAGGAAAAAAATGTGCCAACGTTGTTATTGAAATTCTTTGGTCCCTTTATCCAACTCTTTCTGGTATGCAAAGGATGATATTCGCAACTCTGTTGTTTTTATTGTACCGTACAACATTTTGTTACAAATAATGGTAAAAAATTGAACAGGCAAACAAACAGCAGCATAAAAATGAATTAATACATTCATTTCAAAATAGAAATAATTCAAATCAGCAGATTATTCTCTCTCTCCATTGGTTTGCGATGAAATGAACGACAACCTGAAAGCTGAGCCGTTTGTTCGTAAATTATTTAAATATTTATACGTTTATAAAATACTTATAAATTATGCTTATGCTGTGGAATTGAATTGCTCAAATACCTCTTAAGCGTCACGGCATAGTTTTGGTATAACACTGTATTAATATGTTTTCAAAATATAATTCCTATCGTTATACTTTTAGGCAGAATTATAAGTGACGAGCATTTGATTAGGATAAGTGATTCTTGTGAATTTGGGATCCTAACCTATGGGTTTTGGTGTATGAAATATCTTCAATTGTGTTAGTCTATTTCTCGTAGTACATCATGAAGGCTATTACTTTTAATATCAAACCTTAACTTCCGTTACTTTTAGGTAAAATCGTGTCATTTTTTTCTTTTTTATTCTTTTGATTCTATTTTGTTTTTGTCTGTTTTTATCCCTCGTTATCCATCCGGGAAAGATTTTTACTCAATTCGATATTTCCTTTGAAAATCGGACCGTGGTGTGCCTTTAGTGGTCCTACCAATCCCACAGGGTAGCGAGAGAAACACGTCGACTTCAGGCATCGAACGCCGATATTATGATTTCTTTTTCTTCCCCTCAGCAGAAAAATCTTTATCTCAAAAGGAAAGAAAAAAAGGATAACTCCCGTCCATTTTTTTACCACTTCGCCATTCTCTCCTTCCCAACTCGTCCCTGGTCGAGCGATTGGCATCGGAAGATTATAAAAAGGGATCGCAGTTGTCCTATAGCGAAAGCACGCGAATTTTATACACATGTATGCGTAGAGGAGTGTGTGTATACGTATATGGATTCACAAAAAATGTTCATAGAAGTGAATATAAGGGCAGCGACAAGAGTAGCGATGGCGCATAAAACATAAAAATGTGAAAAAAAGCCTCTCACAATTTTGTTTGTTGAATATTTCAGTGGTATAACTAACTTTTTCAACGGAAGGAAGAACTTCCCTATGGAAAAAGGTTGTTGTGCTACCGAAATAGTTTCTTTTCTTTTTTGTGTGTTTCCGTGTTTTTGTTCACTAGTGTTCTATATGTATATGTATGTATGTGTGTGTGTATATATATATACGTATATATATATATTTATATATACATATATATATAAATATAAATATATATATATATATATATACTATATATATATGTATATACATACATATATACATATAACACTTTTTGAAAGTCTCACGGACGTGAATAATAATCTATAACACTTAGCACTAGTGGACACAGACAAAAACGCACAAAAAAGAGACACTATTTTTCGAATTTTCGGTGGTCTTGACCACCTTTATCAAGGAAAATTAAAAAAAATGAGTTATATCCCTCTCTTCCTTGATAAAGGTGGTCACGACCACCGAAAATTCGAAAAATAGTGTCTCTTTCTTGTGTTTCTGTGTGTTTTTGTCTGTGTCCACTAGTGCTAAGTGTTATACATTATGTATATATATGCATTTTTATGTATATATATATATATATATATATATATATATATATATATATATATATATATATATATTTTTTTTTTTTCAGACGCACAATATGGAGGATATGTGTGCGGTTGTGAGATTAAATGATGTTTTTTAAAGCTGAATTTATTTTCTTCACTCTTCCACCGTCTAACATAGTTGTGGAGATACAGGGAAGAAGATGGGAGGAATCGGATTATTTTATTTTTATCGCCATTACTTCAGAGGAGATAAGGGGTGGAGAAACATCGCGTTTAATAGTATATCTTTTATACTTACCCCCTCGCCTGTTCCTAGTCTCTTCGGTAAATGGAAACGCTCTTCTCCCACCCCATCACATCCTCATCCTCCTTCGCTCCTCGTTCTTTCGCAAAGAGGGAAGAACACCTCTCTTCCTTAAGAAAATAATAGGTTTTTCCGGTTTAACCCTCGCGAGCAGTCCGACGCCTGAATCGTTTCCCGATCCTCCTCAATGCGGTGAAGTGGGTTTTAGGAGGGGAGGTGGGTGGGTAAGGGGGCGTATTGCGGAGGGATGGCGTACGGAAAGGGTTGGCAACGCAATTAAAATCTTCCCCACCCTTTTCATAGAATTGCGGACAAGATTATTTCTCCCTCTTAGCGCGAGAGAAATAGCGACTATCGCCGAAGATAATACCGCGAACCATCTTGAAAGGTGGAGGCAGATGGATTTGGCTCCACTCAGTCATATCGCGCAAAGAGGTTTGATGGCCTTTGAGTGAAAATTTATGTTTTTTCTCTTGTTGGGCATAAAGGAATTCTTGGTGAAATCCGTTTAATCCTTCGCGAGGAATAAAATAACATGCGGGAACGACAGGGAGGCTTTCATGATGAAACGTGTTAAAACGTTGCATAATAGAGGTGCAATTACAAGAATTTAATGGAATCTTTTAAGAATAAGGGTTTAGGCTACTCTCTGGGAGGACAAAACGAATCCTAAAAAATATGTATTTCAGAATGAAACGGGAGGGAAATAGGTCAAGAGGAAACACTTTTGAATTTGCCTTTGAAATTAGATGATTCATATTTAGCCGCAAAAGATAAATCATTATAAACGGGATTGTGAAAACTATGTAAAGAGCAGAACGAATATTAACAGGGTGGCATGCAGTTAATTACATCTTTGCAACAATTGTTTCGATGCATTGTTGCACCGGGTGCAACCAAATGGGTAAATGATATAATATTCGGGTTGCTATTTTTTAAATAGTGTATATAATTTAATGTATTTGGATTTGTATTATCTTAAATTTTCATTTGTAATACCTGTATTTTTCTTTTTCCTGCAGGTGAGTTCAGAGCAGTGTTCTTTTATAATGATTGGACCTCGGGTTTATTCCATCAATTCTTGTGAGTAGATTCTTCTGCTATTCTTGGTTACAAGCATTTTCCTTGAAAATAACGAGTATCTAAATTTATTTAGAGTGGTGAATTTTTTTCCGAATTTTGTTTCATACCTGTACATATATATATAAACTATTACGCCTATAGATAGATACTGAATTGTGAGTACCGAAACTTTTTATGTTAATGAATGATAATCATCATAACAGTACGCAATATGTCGTAATATAACGTGAAATAGCCAATTATGTGCCTTAGGAAAAAAATATATTAATTCATTCACATATCTCTGAATAGTTCTTGGGTTTTCACTGTGTACTTTGGGTTTAATAACAACTGTTTCGCCAGTAATTCAGTTGACGTCTTCAGGTAGAAGGTCTGAATGTTCTATTCAAGCCAACGGTGGTGGTGAAAACCGGAGAAATATGCAGATCTCAACGAATTCACGCCGCAGAAATCTTCGAATAAATATGTGATATTTTATGATGTGTCTATTATGGGACGTCATTCTGGTAATTTTGTCTCTATTTTCACTTGAGGCTCGTCGAATTTCTTTTGTAAAGGTAACTATATGCGTAGAATAATCTAGGCTGCTCGGTTACTACAGAGTATCACTGACTAAATTTTAACTGGTTAGTCATTATTCAATTACTCCGTCTGAATCAAAATTAATGTAGCCTCGTGTTTGATCCATGTCTTACGGAGAATTTTAGCTCTATATCATCGACTTGTATCAGCAGTACATTGTTTTTTTTATTTAAACAACTGTACATACCTACATTTCCATTTGGTGGTTATTATTTCTTTCGTATGCGCCTTATTTTTGTATTACGCCGTCTTCCAGTATGCCTGGAAGAGTCAGTTTTACTTACCATTCCGATGATTTTAATGAACTCAGCGTTTATGCATTTTAATTACACTAGGTTAAATATATGTAATATTCTGGGCCTATTCAGGTGACTAAGATCTCAAGCTGATCCAAATATCACGAGGACTATTTTTATACATCTACAAGCACCAATTCTTTTTGGTAGAGTTTACTGTGCAACATTTCAGTCTCCTTTCGATCTTCTCCCAAGTACATTTTGTACGTTATCATACCTAAACGCTTATGTATCTAGATCTCTGCATTTGAAAGTCCCACCTCTCCGGTTGTCAATGGTGTCTGTTGCCCGGTAAGTGCATGGGACGTGAGGGAGTACGACTTTGACATGCATGCAGGCGAGGTCAAATCCGTTTATTCATTCATCTTTGTTTGCCCTCTTCCTTTTTTCTTATCCTTTCGGCTCTTCTCTTCCTCATCTTATAGGCCCATGATCCTTTTCAAAGTTCCCCAATACTGCATCTCCAGAAATCCACAGAATGGAAAGTCCAAAATGAAAAACAATGCGATTCTTTCCCTATTGCGAAATGGAGAATTTTCATACTACCCTGTAGTTTTTTTTTGCTTGCATGGTATTGGCTTTATCATTCCTTCGTCCTCTTCGTCGTCAAATGCTTTAGTCGAAAGGTTAGATTCCGAGGTCACCCCAACATTGAGCCATATTGTGCTGCTCTTAAAATTTTATTTCCGATTCATAGCGTTATAAATTTTATTTCTATCGACCGTTGGGTGTTCAAGCGCTATTTTTCCGCCACTTTGCCCATCCTCGGTAACAACACACTCGTACACCCTTGCTTACGAAGCCACCGCATTGTTCAATAGTTTGAACTATACACTTCGTGGGGATGCACCTGGTGGAAATTGGAACGGTTTCGGTGGCACGACAACTACAGCCAATCGACCAGTGTTCGCGTGTATAAACTTCACTTAGCTAGGTATTTCTTTTCTGTGGTAGTTAGCAGTCTTTTTGTAATTGTGAAAAAGTTTTTTTATTACGAACTTGAAAGAGAGCTTGCCTATGTCGATTTAATTTGTTTGCTCAGACCTAGCCTTCCTCGAACCTCAAGCAAGCTTCAGGTTCCGGCACTGTAATACCGTCCGGAGATTCATTACATTTTGGTAATCTCATTCAACTCCACCTTAGGGATCGTGAGCTCTGAGTAGTTGCTCAAGGACTGAGGCCTCCTGTTTTCGTCCTGTGAGTACATCCGCTTTTGTACTGCTTCCAGTGGTGAATTGTCCCAATCAGTGAGCCTTTAACTCTATGGAGCAATCCTACGTCGAATACATTTAGCCTTTTGGCGTAGTCAAGGAATATTGCCCTTGGTCCGAATAGAATGCCTTGATCTATGGTCCGTTTCTCCGTCGCCTTCACATCCAAGATCGTTTTGGGCGGAGCTATGAACTCGAGAAGTAAGCCTAGCAAGCAGGAGTCGGCCTAAGAGAAGGATATATCAGGCTCTGTCGCTGTCGTTATAGTGGCTTTGTAGTGGAAATTGATTAGTGGGCTATTGTTAGCGGAGAATGCATCCTTAATGTCAATTCATTGGCTGAAATGGGTGGTCGCGCAGTATGGGTGAGGGGGAAATGGTTGTATGCCTGAATATTCTTAAACAAACAATGGAATGTATCATCGTAATGCGCCCCTTCATGATTTTAATTAGTTTCCTTTCTTGAAGATAACTCTTGAAAAAATTAATTAAAGGTTGAACTTTTAAAACGAATGGCGCCTCATTTTATGTAGTGAAGTGCAATTTGTCGAAGAATCTTCTAAAAACCTTCATCCTGAATATTAAATTTAAATTATCACTAGTCGCTTAATCTAGAGCAGATGAATGAGAAAGATAAACCGTCATCAAGAGTTTTCGTGAAACATTATTGAGACTAAAAAAGCAGTTTTGACTGTTCAGTGGCATGACTGTGCGGAGCACAACCGAATTGTTGGTATTCCTCATGAGTTTCCACCATTAGGGAAGTATACCTGGTGTTTTCAAAGGATTGGATCGCGTGTGATATCTTCGGAAACTTTATTTACATCCGGATATTTACAGGAATAAGTGACGTTTTTATAAAATTTGTTGTCTCAGGCGTAACTTTGTGGAATTTGCATAACATATTGAAATGTAATGAAATAATTGACTTTGTAATTCCACACACTTTATTTAAAAACACACGACCCAGGTTTCGACGTTGAACGTCATCATCAGGTGGTCCTCATAGAAGCACGCTGGCTATATATACCTTCTGATCATAGGAGGGGGGGGTTGGTCAGAGAGGGAGGTCGGAGGGGTAAAAAGGTTACAATGTAGCTGGGAAGAAAAGAGAATCAAAAATGTAATTCTCTTTTCTTCCCAGCTACATTGTAACCTTTTTACCCCTCCGACCTCCCTCTCTGACCAACCCCCCCCCTCCTATGATCAGAAGGTATATATAGCCAGCGTGCTTCTATGAGGACCACCTGATGATGACGTTCAACGTCGAAACCTGGGTCGTGTGTTTTTAAATAAAGTGTGTGGAATTACAAAGTCAATTATTTCATTACATTTCAAAATGACGTTTTTATGTTGAGGAAATCAGTGACTCTTATATGTATAACTATATTTCATGGTTTTAGGAAATGCTTTTAAAACAAGTGTTGACATTTTAACATAACTTCAAAACAACTATTAACTTTAAAATTTGCCTATTTTTCTTTACCAGACAAGCACATTAACGGAAAATAAACGGCATTTCCGTTCATTAACATTCATGCTTCTGAGGAATGCATCATCGGAATCTCATAGAACTCATCGAACTATGCAAAATAATTATATTGTCCAGAGTTAGCAATGCGTGAGCTAATTTGGGTTGTAAATTTGATCTCTTGATTACGTCACCTGCGTCTGGGGGGCTGTCCATCATCATGAAGTCTTTGTTTATTTTATCTTCGAATCAAAACACTGTACGAGTGTATTTTAATTAGCTATAAACGCTCTGGAACAGAAGTTCCCACGTCCTGGGGAGTGACATTTCATCTTGGCTCAGTGGATTTATGATCTGGCATGTACTCTCGGAATTTATTTCATTTTAATCATTATGGATTTTAGTTAGTTATTACGTATTGTTGGATTCATAGGAGTCTGCGTAATTGAAGTGGGATATGATTTTGACCTCCCACTCTCAAATTGTTAAAGATATCCTTTTTTTTACCTTCATTTTCCAGCGAGCGAAAGTGAAATCGTTGAAGGGATTAATTTTGAGTGCCTAGAAATATTTTTTTCAAGCTTTTGTCGTACATTATCCTTCGTGACAAAGCATTGAAATTTCCCTTCAAAAATAACAATGAACGAGAATTTTGATACTGATGTCTATGAAATCTGTAGTATTCGGTTATTAAATTTCTGGAGCGGATAGGAAATAAAAAAATGATGATTTTTTTTACAGCTGTCTCTTCGTAGATTTATTCCAGTTTCATTTGTCCGTCGCACTGGAATGTGCTTCTGCATTCAAAATTCCATCATTACTGAGAACTTTCGTGCAGGTTGTCATTGAGCTGTTATCTCCTATTCATTTTCCTGCCTATAAGCTCAGTTATTATTTTGGAGTAATTCCTCTCGACTGAACTGTGAAGTCGTAATAAAAACGTATAATTTTCATTTGCTTTTTGTGGTGGAAACGTACGGTAAATTCAGTTTTATGAGATTTTTATAGATACTCTTCGGGTTTAAAACATAACCTGTATTTGGGGTATAACTGAATTTATACCAGGTAGGTACATGAGTTTTACCCCCTGTTCGACCCATCAAAATTGATTTACGAGTTGGCTGCGAAATAGATTTGAACGTGATTCGCCCTGGATGCTGAAAAAATATATAAAACATGCACATAGCGTGAGTTATTGAGTTTTTATTGTATTGGCGGTATGATTCGAAAATTATGTATTAATTATGCGTGTATATTTTTATGCTTAAACTCTCATAAGCTTTTTTTATCCACATTTTTTGTGGAAACAAATCGAGACTCATTTTGTTCATGTTTCTGGAAATACATTTATTAAATGAGGTAGGTATAAAAATAGTGTACCGCGTTTATGCAGTGCAAATATTTGCTTATTGAAGTATCCACATAGTTTGTATGAATTTATATTTTACTGCTGATTTGGAGATTTTTGTTTTAATACGCGCTCTACCTTTTGAGTCCATCTCATGTACAAAGCGTTTATGAGGGTTTTAATACATTGTATATCTTTGCTATTATGGAACAGTTCCACCACATCACATCTGTAATTTATATGAAATACATATTTTCTCCGAAAATGATTTACGGTTTTTTGCTGAAGAAAATTAATGAAAGTTATAATTTTTCATCTGATATTAAATTAAATTTTATCCAGGTAGTAGTAATTAGTAATATATACTATATTAAATGGTAACGGGGTTACAGGTTAGAGGTGGGCGTTTCCGTTGAGGCCAAATTTGATGCGTCAAAAATAAACGACATTTCTGTGAATTTTGATGGATTATGTTTTAATTTATGTATTTCCTGTGAAAATCAATGGTAAAAACGGCTGGAAGAAATCAAATTGGTACAAAATGTCCATCTTTTATGTTCATTCAATAAGCTGTGAAATAAAGGCGTTAAAAAACTATAAGTATATGTACTGCATCCGTATTATTGACCTAAATCAGTCTGTTTAGTACTCGTCTAACATTCCCAAGGGATGTGAATGTTTTTATCTCTCTCTAAATCACCTTGAAATTAAAAAAAAGTTACGGTCATTTTAGGTATCATATTCATGCGTAATTACTAATTCGGCAAGGGAATTTAAAGCAACAAAGAGGCCTCCTCAAAGAATTAAGGGGAGGTTTGCCTAAAATCTGTGAGTCAGCTGAAGGGAATATGATGTCCTTCGAAATTGTCCTTTGAAACCTTCACCTTTTCTAAATTCTACTCTGGTGCAAGTGATAATAGGAAATTTCTCTGAAAAGGTCGAATAAATGTAGCGAATATGGTCCAATTAGAAGACAAGCAAATCTTAAATAGCGTCGAAAATTTACTCTTAATTTATAGCCACCAGCGGAGGCATTAAGAATTTTTCCGTAAAATAAAAGTCTTAGAACCCATTTTCTCAGAGTACTCGCATATTTGCATGTACTCGTAGCTACGTCCATCGAGAAATTTACTTCACGGTGGAAATAAGATCTTTATTACCACGTGGGGGTATCCAGATAACCGCCGGGAAGAATTTATTGATGCATGAGCAATACATTTAGTCGTCCAAGCACGGGTCCCAGTCGGTACCTACACCAGATGGAAATGGAAAACAGGAAAACTATCTGCGGAGAGGGCGAGAGAATGGACGACTTATCATGAATCACGAGAGAGAGAAGGGTTGGAATGGCGGTGGGGTGACGGAGATAGGAAAAAGTAGGAGGGGGGTTGGAAATAAAGGCCCGAGTCACTCGTTCGTCGGTGAATTGTCCGGCTGGTTACTTCACTATAGGAGTAGGAATGCGTAGTGAGATGGGAAGGAGTAGGTATACGACGAACGCAAACCATCCTCTTGGCAGGGACACAGCAGGGAATTGGTGATCCATTGTGTTTCTGCCTTCCGATTTTCCTAATAACCTCCTCGCCTTGCGCGACTTTCGCCTCCCCCCTTTTCCGTTGGTATTCACTACACCATTCACGGGTTTCGTGGAATCACTGAAAGAAGTTTGGATCCAGTCGAGATTCTTTCGCTTCGGGCGTCACCGTTTCAATCGACGCATTCCCAGGCATAAATGTGTAGCGAAATATCACAGACACGCAGTCACAGCGGACTACGTGATCTTTTCTGGAATAGCAGGTTTGTCACCGCAGAGAGTTTTTTTAAATGGACACATATTTTGATCAACAGTAACATGTCAAAGTTTTAAGAATTAAATTTTCCCCCAAAATTCTTTGGTTACGAGTTCAAATAAAGAAGAAAACAATTTGAAGGAATAGGTGGCATTTTAAATGAAATACCAGTGGTTTTTAAACATTAAGCAATTCCAATAGCGAACATAAGTGTTGTTCAATATTTTTTCGTGTGATACTTAGTTTACTTCTTTTTAAGGGGCAAGTAAAACTTATTAAAGCAAGAAATGTTACGCAGAATGCTTTCCTCTACCTGTTCCGTCTTTCAAAGAGGCTTATGTGTGAATTAAGCTGTCATTACGCATTGCTAATGTGATATCTCATTATTTATATATATATATGTGTGGGTCGCGGTAGTCCAGTGGGTAGAGCGTTGGACTGCTGACCGGTTCAATTCCCGGGCAAGGCACTCTGGGCACCTGCAGTTCCACCCAAGCTAAGTGATTTTTCGGGTACAAGATCTTCCTGGGAAACCATAACCGGCACAGGGAAAGGAAGTATATATATATATATATATATATATATATATATATATATATATATACTATAGTATATATAAAGGAAGTATATATATATATATATACACTTCCTTTATATATATATATATATATACGCGGAAACGTGGTCATTGAAGCAGGAGGATAGACGTAGACTGGGGTCTTTTGAAATGTGGGTTTGGAGAAGAATGGAGGTGAAATGGACAGAGAAGAAAACAAATGAGGAAGTACTTGGTATGGTGGGCGAAGAGAGGGGTTTGTTGGGAGAAATCCTATGGAGGCAGGAAAAGTGGATGAAGGGGGTATTGACCGGCAGTGGGATTTTGAAGACTATAATTGAGGGGAGTATGTTAGGCAAACGAGGAAAGGGAAGGAACAGGATAGGGATGTTGGACGGGATGAAGGGAGGAAGAAAGTACTCAGAGCTGAAGAGGGACCTGATGTAGAGTAGCATGTTGTGTTTTTCTAGGGGTCACAAATTATTTTAATTATTAATTATGTCCATCCAAAAACCTACCTTAGCCGGTAGATTTCCTAAAAATAATAATATATACACACACACACACACATACATATACATATACATACACACACACACATACATACATATACATACACACACACACACAAAAACTCTCCGGCGCGTTTTTTTCTTCTTCTTCTAACCGCTGGAGACTATTCTTTTACGCACTCACATGACCCCCGTCGTACCTTCTCTCGACGTTGGGAAGAAGGGACGAAGAAAAAATGTGGCGGCGCCATACAAAAGGGATTGGAAACGAATGGCATTGCAGGGAATCATGGGCTTCCTTCCCCATTCCGCTCCGGCATGCATGAGATGCATAATGCCCTCCTCCGCGCTCCCGTTAAAGGAGAGAAAAAAGATGACGATGGGGGAATAAATTTCCTCTCTTTCGGTGGCCAACGTGTGAGACACCCTAGGGCTCGAGAACTGGAGGGTGTCGAAAAAATCTCCGTCCTTCCTCTTCCCTCCTTTCGCCTCTGGGACCAATCTTGGAAATCCTTAACCTACTCCACTGGTCTTATTCATCGGCATGAACAAGGGAGGAATGAATACACTGGCGGGAATGAACTATAAGAAATTTATTTTTCAATGTCGACCGTCGATGTAAAATAAACTTCGAGGTGGCGAGCAAATATCGTCGTGACAATTTCTATTGATTGATAAATTTCAACAATATCATTAAGTATTATGTATCGAAATTTTTGGTTGGAAAAAGGATAGGAACACATATAAAAGACAAGCACAGGAGAGGTGGGGAAGGTGGAATTGAGAAATTTTGTGTTCCTATACCTTTTTCTTGTATCGTATCTATATCCATGCGAATGAATATTTGTTCACCAAATGGCAGGTTTTTCGTGTCTGAATGTGCATTTATATACACACACGCACACATCGCACAAAACTGCACTGACGATCATTAATCTCCTCAAAATACGAGCAGTTATTTCCGCGGTTTTACGTGATAGATTCTCTCTCGGGACTTGACCAATGGGACGCATACTTTATTATTCAATTCTATGCTTTATCGTGCTAACCTTTCATTTCGAGAGGGCATTAGCATTAAGAAATATTTGTAAAAGTTTTCCTATTGGGTTGTAATCTTAATCGATCGATCGATGATCTGTCACAATCATCCTAGAAATTTCCCTAGCCCTTCGTTTTTACCATCTCGTATTTCCTCTTCTCGATATCTTCAGGGTAATTATTAAAAGAAAAGGGAAATAAAGCTAAAATTTTCAAGTATAGAAAATAGTTAGGAGAAACCGAGGGAGGGCTAATTGCTTATCATTAGAGCAGTTACACTTGATTCCGGGCTCGGTAATTGCAAAATTTATTTTTTTTTACACCCAATAACGAGAATCGCGTTGAGGAGTGGATGTATTCATCTCGTAATTGTGTTTTTTTTCCAAATTGCTGTGTGATTACCGTTGCATTTAATTAAGAGCTGGATTGGCAGTGTGAAAACGTTTTCACTGAGAGAAATGATAACACCGGCGACAAGAATAAAATAAATGAATCACCATCACCAGTGTCAAGAGTTTTTTAAGAGTACTTTCAGCGAAAAAAAATCCCTACGCATGAATATGAGGTTAAGAGAACACCGGTATAATTAATGTGAATGTGTGAGATATATAAGAAAACAGTGGCTAGAATTATTATTTAGGGGATTTGTTATGAACATATTTCCCCCATTTATTTTTTTAAGGAAACTACCTTAGTGATATTTTCTAAATTTCAATTGTGGGTTGAAAACGTTTGAGACAATACCACTCAACTCCAGTTTTATTACTGGACTTAAAATAGAGTATTTATCTTTCTTATATTGTTAATCAATCATTCTGAGATATTATGAATGAAACTCACCATGAAAATTGGACTTCCTTTTTTATGATAGTTGTTTGTTTAATGCAATTGTCAACATTTCAGCGAGCTTTGTATTGAAAAAATTGAGTGAATTTATTAGTGTCTGAGCTATATGGATTTTATTCCAAATGTTTCATATACTGTGTTTAAACTGATGTAATTTAAACTAAGGCTTATCAGTAATAACTTAATTACGCTTTCGGCTCTGTAAATTCCAAAATGTAACTTTGAAGATTATAGAACTTAACTCCATAAAGGTTCACCGTTATTTTCGGGTATGCAAGAAAATGCATTTCTACTAAAAAAACGTAGGAGATTGATGGATCGGGGAACACGTTAAAAATAAGTAAAGAATTAATTATGTTGGTTTTTGGTGTTTTTAGGTCGATTTTTCATTTGTTTCTTGGAAACGTGGATGCCCAAAGAGTTTTATATCGGCTGAACTCTAATGATGAATTTACCCATGCATCTATTCTATTTATTTAAGGGAAGAATGTGAATTAAACCGTGAACCTTAATGCCGGTGTAGACTACTCTTCCACATTCTTCTTTGTGGATCTATCAGTTATTTGAGTGCCCTCACTATTTGAGGCGTTCTGCTAAGGTTTGGAGAAAAATCTGACCTCCAAAAAGGGTTTAGGTTGGGAGAAGTCTTGGAGAAAAAGCATTTGTTTGGTTTTGAGAAACGAAGACGAAGTATTGAGAGCTGGATATTAGGGGATTGGTGCCACATATGACATGTTGCCCGTTATAAAATGTTTAGGGGTGTTCCTCGTAGAATTAATGGCTGCGAATACAAGTACATGAGTCCGAAATTTAGAGGGCGATTACCTTTAAAAAATAATGCTGGAAAAATATAGGAAAGTAATACGTTTTCGAGACAAATTCCTCGGCCATGCTTATTTTACCTTTCAATACCTGCGATTCATCGCCAAAATCTCATCCCGGAATCGAGGGTTACCTAAATGAATGGTGCGAGGTTAAATAAATCGATAGCAAAATACAGGAGTAATACGTATGATAGCTGGAACGACGGAAATGTAGTACTTCATACCCTGTGCATGATTGTCTCGTAATCATAACGATGATTTTGCGTTTGATGACCCTAATACAAACATTCTGATAGGGTCCATGGTTCTAATCAGGGCATTTACTTGTGTGCTACTCATAACGTATTTTTCGGTTGAAGTAGGAATTTTCCGCTTGCATATACAGGTATACATGGCCTTTTTTTTTCGAAACAGTGAGTTCATATTTTATCGGAAAGAGGAATGATAATTGTTCGAGTTCTCGTTCATGACACTTCCTGCAAACCCCATGGCCGTTAACATTTGATCCTAAAGTTTTATTTGCTATTCGATTTCATCTCCGTTGGAATCAGATGTTAAAATATTATCCAGATGTGCTCATCATAGCGTGCGGCGTATATGATTTTTTATATTTTTTTAAATTTCTTCATATTCTCTATCAGCGCTCTTAAATGTACAGTATTCTAATTGCCTACATGAGACCAGTAATAACATTATCTCTGTGATACCTCCCATTCTTTCCTTTCTGCACCCGTGTTTCATTTCGCGTACGTGAATAATCTGTCATCATGTTTTATGGCACACCTTCCGATGGGCGTCACCATGAATTCGATGTCCTACTAATTCATTCCCTCCACCATAGTTCCCATTCACTATTCCCTCTGTACTCTTCTTGTTTGTGCCCATGCCCCTAATCCCCTTTCGACGCTTGCGTCCTCCTACATCCATTCTTCCTCTTCACTCTCTCTCTTTGTCCTTTCGTCATTCCTCGTAATCCTCCGCCCTCCCATCCCACTGACGGGTTCACTTGCCGTTTTCTTCTGGGATCCCATTTCACCTCCTCTCCTTCCTTCCCTCCTCATCTCCCTCCCTCTCTCCCCTGCCCTTTGGCTCAATTCCCCTCGACCGACCGGCAGTCTTTTGTTCTACCCTTTCATCGGCGATTTGTTCAATTCACCAGATTCAATTCCGGGCGCGCGGTCGTTTTTCGTCCTCCCGAAGAAAGAATCCCTTTTCCGCTCAACCCCCCCTCCTTCCCAACGCTACCAACACTATTACTATATCCCATTTCCCTTCCCTGAGACCTCTCTCCCTTTGCCCAGGAACACTACTCCTCTTACTCCCACCTCTTTTGAGATATCCACCGCCAACGACGGGATGCATGGCCACGGGTATCTCCCCTTTCTCCCTTCTTCCACCCTTTTCAGCCTATCCATCCCCTTGCCGTCTCTTTTTCCCCATCTCTTCCAGCTCTCTTTTGCAAATCTCTCTCTCTCCTTCGCCCCCATCATGGCTACCTCTCAAATATCACCCACAACTGGACTAGAAGTCTCGTGGATTTTACGCGAACCTTTTCTCCCCTCCATGAATGTGATAGCTGTCACCTACATATCATGCTTTTCCCGCGCCGATATATAACATGGGCATGGACGTATGCACAAAGAAAACGTTTAGAGATCAATTTAAGAAATACGGTCATATTCCTCGATGGATATCAAGACGTTCTATTTCACTGAGATTATTTGATCTTTACATCGATGGGTGAACATTTGTCGGCTTTATCGGTGAGAATCCGCATTTTTTTTGCTAGACTTTAAACAATTTTTAACAATTATTAGTCGTAGCTGTAAGGTGAAAGGACGATGGCTGAGGCCTATTGCACCGTTGCCGATGGGTGGGCAACTTGGGGGTAGGTAGGATGTTAGGCATTGGACGGAGTTAGGGTTCTGGTTACTTTTGTAGTTTTACTTCACCTATGATTTTATTTTTTCGGGGCGTGGCGACGATATTGTGAGGCTATTATGATGCGTTTCACGATTGCTGCGCAGGTCAAAATCAGCAGCTCTCGATTTGCCTCACTTTTCTGTTGTTAAGCTCTTGTCATGAATAAGGTGAATCTTCAGAAGGTGTTTTTATCGTAGCTTGCAGCAGTCGTCGTCAAAGGACGTTTTCCTCTGAGGTACAATTTTCCTAGTCCGTGGTCACCTCGGTAACTTAGGGAAAAGAATTCCATCGTAATAGTTTGAGGAGGTTGGTCATCGTATAGAGAAAAATGTGATGTATTGTCCAGAAGCATTAGACATGGGGCATGGTGCGGAAACATGATAGTTGAAGCACGATGATAAGCGTGGACTGGAGATTTTTGAGGCTTGAAGAAAGATGGGAAAGGTGAAATGGATGAAGAGGAAAACCAGCGATGAAGTGTTAGGCATGGTGAGGGAGGAGAGAGGGTTGTTGGGATAAATCCAAAGGAGGCAGGAAATGTAGAAACTGAATATTGGTATTGGGGATCGAATACTGAGGATTCTGGTGTACAAGATACACAATATATACAATACTCTTATGTACGTGATAACGTTAAGGAGGAAGGGGTAAGAAAATGTTAGGCAGGGTGGACGGAATGAAGGGAGATTAAAATTATCCGGAATTGAAGAACAGTTTTAGGCATTGCTATGTTATGTTGCTATGTGTCATGCGGTGTCTTCCTATTGGAAGCTAGCAAATGCAACAGTGACCAATCTGTGTCCATTCTAAGTACATGGGTGCTCATCGGATTCACTCTGACAGGAAATTGAATTTGGATTTACGAATGCGGACCTGAAAAAAACTTCATCAAAAGTGTATTTCTTCTAAATTCTAAAATGAACGGTTATATACCTAGATGTTGGTCATGACTTACTCGGAGCGATCAGTTAGGCGTCATCTGGGATTTTTCCCAAATATTTGGGTGTACTCGTAAGACGACTCGCTTTTAGGAAAAGGCTCCACGACGACGTGGCGTGTCGATGAAAGATTTTTATGTTGCAGTATTTACCCCCGCTCCGAACAGTTGCCCGGATGTTTCGCTGCCTATAGATCTGAAACTAGGTGAGAACGGAAAAAGCACGAGTTCGTTTTATTTATTTAGCTATATGGAAAACAATGATAGAAAAAGCAGTGAAATGGCCCATTCTCTCGTTTATCGTCCTCTTCGCCTTCCTATCTTCCTTTCAGGTAGTCCCCTCCCTTTCCACTTCGATTTCCTCTCTCCCTTTCATCAGGGCCCTCTACAGCAGCTCTCATGTGCTCCCCACCCGGCCAGAGAACACCATCGCCCCGTACCCCCGTGTCTTTCCCCCCAGCCCCGGACCTTCAATCCGCCTTCGTTCCTTCCTCATCCCCCCGTAGACCCTCCCTCTGCTCCTTCCAATACTCGATCACTTCTAGGATCGCAGAGGGCGAAGGGGAGAACTGGGGGAAGGCCGACCCCTTTGGCCGATTGGTCAGGTGAAGGGGCTCTCTACAGGGACTGGTGGGGGAAGGGGGAGAGTGGGTTCAGAGGGTGAACAGGAATCGGCAGTGGGGATAGGTGGGGTGTGATGGGGGTGGATTGGTTTAGGCAAGAGTTAAGAGGGGGAGTGACTGAACGGGGAAGTGAGGAAGGGTGAGAAATCTCGGGGGCGTTGTGAGTTTTCCTTCCGACAAGGTCCTTCTCCCACCCACCCTTCGGCTGCGAGGGTGGACCCTTGTGAATGGGGGGAGGGGTGATGGCGGACGATGTGTGTGTTCCTTTGGTGAAAGGCTGAAGGGATCCGGGGATGGGAAACATGCTGTGTGAGAGAGAGGGAGAAGGACTGAAAGGGTGGAACGCGTGGGAGGTAAGGTAAGAATGAACGCTTGTTTTTCAGAAGTGGTATCCATAGAAAGAAAGCAGCTTTTGTATTTATCATCTGCCATTTTTAAGCAGCCTGCACAGAAAATGATTTTTTATGTTCTTCAAATGGCTTGCGGCTTAAATTTATTTGAAGGCAAAAGAGTCAAAACACAAAACCCGACTTATATTGGAATTTTTAGTGGTGAATACTAGAAATTCAAAAGTTATTTGAAAAAAACATTTTTAATCGTACATTCTGGCAAAGAAAAACAAATAAATTACAAATACATGTTAGATTTGGTAGATTTAGGCGTGAAGTTGTGATATTATTCCGCATTTAGATTCAATTGGATGAAAAGTTCTTTTCCACATTTCAATATTTCTATATTGTAAACGAAAAGAGAAATCATTTTCGGCTCTTTTTTCTCTTAACCGCCACACTGAACAAAAATCCAGGCAATCCTTAAGTCCCTATCCTTAGGGCGAGAAAATCCACCCGTGCGGAAATCGAACCCAAGATGTCTGGATTAGGTGACGAGGTCCTAACTCCACCCTCACATTGGTCAGCAACTATACAATTTAAATGATTTATATCCTTTTGTCGTTTAGTTTCCACCTCGGAAGTTTTCATTTATACATCGCGTTGTACCTACCGCTCAGAATGAGGTTTATCCAATTCGGTTTTGGAGTTGAGAGGGAGGGTAAGAATTTTTTCAAAACCGTACATTACCCACGCTCTTTGAATCCATGTTGACGCTAGTGCACAAGAAATCTTCATCAGAGGATGGATACGACACAAGCCCATTTTATTAATCATGTGCACCTGCTTTATTTCACTTTCCCATCAAAACACCGCAGGGCATGAGGCCGCTCACACTTTTTGATATCTCGTTTTTTTCTTCAAGGTTTGTACTGTTCCACTGTTCACATTTTATGAAAAAAAGCGTGAAATCTACCTAGCGTACAGAAACTCTTTATTAGATTCAAACTTCACAAAATGGCATTGCTTTGAAGAATATTTTTTTGATATCACTTTTATATTGAAGTAAATATACTTACACTATTGAAAAACTTCAGGAGCTCACGGTCATATCATATTCACGCAACTGTTAGCCAGAAATATCCAATTTACATATTAATGTTACTGTTAAAATTTCACTTTTGATGACGGGTCATTGCTAACTTCATTTAATTGTGCTGTAGTAACATTTTTCTTTAGTATTTCTTACATCTGTATTATTAATCAGTAATTTTATTTTAATTAATTGTTCTCATTTTTACGTGTATATCAGTTCTACTTTTGTTTCTTCTCTTATTTTCCATATGTAGATTAATTTTTTATTTATTTATCAATTGTTTAATTTAATAAATATAACATTAGCATTATCTATCTGTTGGCTTTCGGAGGTTTTTCACCCTCCACTTCATGTGTGGGTGTTTTCTTGCAGTGGATTTTTTCATCAAGGATAAAAACCTTATTCCTTACGTTTTTTCCTCAGTTTTGTATATTTTTCTACATTCGTTACTCGTGCATATTAATTGTAAATCGAATAAAATAAAATTTCATCATCTAGTTGTTTTTCATATTATTTAGCACGCAAATGTAATGATATTTTCATTGAATGTATCTGACGATGGTTTAGATGAAAGAAGGGTTTGCCATAGTCTTAATCTCACCCGAATAAAGCCAAAATATTGGAAAATTGTTTTGCCTCAGTCTGAACAATGACGTAGAAAGCCAGGGTATCGCATATAATTTTAATTTTTTACATCAAGGAATGTTTTACATGGGTACGGTTGCTATTATTATATTCATTGAATTAAGTTTCCGCGCTTTGGTCACGTATTGCCATACGCCAACGTTTTGTTTTTTATTTGACACCCTTTGGTATTTTAACGTTTCATTTTCACGATATTTCACGCCGGTTTTATGATAGTGTATTTAAAGAAAAATTTAAGTTAAGTTAAAATGGATTGTATTGATTCGTCATTTACCTTTTACATTTCCATTCTTAAAATGGTAATCTAGAACATTAAACCTTCTCCATTTCAAAAAGATTAAATCCTTACGCTTGAGTTGCAGTCGCTGTAGTGCACCAGGTATCAAGAAAAAGGCGCTCTAAAATGTTATCTTTTGTTTGAAAAGCTATCTAACTCGGGCGCGGCCCTAGCAGAGGCAGAGATAAAGGCATACTGCACAATTTCGTGACTGTTTGCAAAGGGGGTGGAATTAGAGATTAATGGAGTAAATATGTATTTTATAGAGTTTCTTGAAAAGCAAAATCCGCAAGGCCAATGGTAGTCTATTTTGATTATTGCAAATTGTAAATGGGTACTATATCAGCACATGGTGAATTTTCGGATGATGTCCTCGGCACCACTGCACCTACGTCTTTTTTGACTGTTTAAAGGTAAATCTTTCTGTGATTATATCATAATAGTCTAGCTTTTACTTGACTATTCGTATTAAAAGGAATCCCACTCGAGTTTTGATGCACAATTGTTTGTTTTTAATCCTAATTCTTTCGTTATTTACTCATACAAATAAGAACATGTAAGTCGAATGAAAACATTCTGTGGGTCTGAGGGTTCATTAGCTCAACACATGGAGGATGAAAACCCTGACTACTTTGGATCCTTTGTTTAAAGTATCTCTTTCTTTTCAACTTTGAAACTAATGGCTGAGCATACATTTGCCCTCGTCGTTTCTAGAATCCTGTGTCCTTCCTATCCTTTCTTTTTTTCCCGTATGCTTGTTCATCGTTCGATAAGCTTTTATCCATGGGAGAGTTCATGGCCTTTCCTTTATTTTTGAGGATAATTCCCTGGGATGCTACTAGGGATGTTTATATTTATTCATTTTAATTTATTCATTTTATTTTGAAATCAACAGCATGACGATGAGGTACTTAATCTGTATTGCCGATCATATTTTGTCTGATGAAGTCATAATATTACGTAATGGAACGATTATACGGTATGCTGCTTGCTGAAAGAATGCGAAGCAACTTGCTTTGTGAAATAGAGGAAAATCAGTTTTATTAATTAAATTTTAAGGTTGATTTTTAAGCTCGTAACAGGTAAGAAATTACCGATATATTTTTTGCGGATGTAAATTGGCTTGATATTAGCTGGCATCTTTCTGCCTGTGTAGAGTTATGAGTTTTACCATATGGACTAAAGTATACAATGTGATCGTGGTGGATTCGTTGGACTTCAAAAGACACCGGAACTCGTTAGAATCACTCGTCTCTGCATTGAATCCAAATAACGCCAGCAAGTTCGGCACGGTGAATGTTGCTGTTATTTACCATGGCTTCATCACGAAGTCAAAAAAATAGGAACAATGCATTTGGTACGTGCACGTGTTGACATTTACGTAACTTCCAAGCATTCCCGGATAGAAAATTATGAACGGGAAATGGCTTTGCGTCGGGAATGGAGTGGACTTCCGTTTTATCCTAACCCATACCTTCATCCACGAGTTCGTTCCGTTAATTCGCTTCCTCGCTTTATATATGTGTCCCTTTTCTCTGCTCTCAGAGTCAACACAGGTTTGAAATTTACTCAGGGGGAGGTGGGAAATGCAGTTTCCGAAATCCCTAATATCCTTTCCCCACTCGCTTAATCACTTTCGAGGGCTTATTGCTGCCGAAGGTTTAATGTGGTGGGTGTTAGGGTAAGAGCAGGGATGGACTCAAAATTTAGTTTTGTACGCCTGCACTATTCTAGCTTATTCCCATTCACACGGTATAAAAATACAAGGCTTGGGATAGTCAATAAATGACGTTATATTTCACTGCACAGTGCATCAATTCAAAACAGGGATACGTGACCAATGAATCCTTGATTGTACCTGCTAGAGTTAATTCAAAGTTCACAGGTTCGAATTCCACTTACGTCGTGGATGTTATACGTTAACATGGACATTTCTACTCAAGCAAATGAGACGATACGATCCAGGATGTCGGAGCGCATAGAGTCAACGGTAAAATTATTTTCGGAGGGAATATTAATTTTTTTGGTCACTTTAATACCGATAGTATGTTGATGCAGATGGTATTTCAAAATTGAAAATTGTTATTTATTAAAATTTGACTTTATAAAGTTCTTTTTTGATATATTGACGGAATATTTTATACTTTCCTTTTGAAGGAAAGGAGTGGATTTAAGGGGTATCACAATTTTATTGAAAATTGTTTTGCCGTAAGCAAAATTTGTTAAGCAATGACGTAGAGAGCCAGGGTATCGCATATTATTTTAATTTTTTACATCTAGGAATGTTTTAGATGAGTACGGTTGCATTCGACTGTGAAGGTAAATGCTTTTAATGGTCAGATCAGTAGATTTGGTGTTAATTCCCATACCTCCTGATAGCTTCTCGGTTTTACGCCCTTCTTAATATTTCCCATCCACTTGTCTTTTGGTCTTCTTCGCGAGTTCTTCCCTTCAATATTCCTTTCTATATTGTTTCTAACTAATCTCTTGTGCTTCTATGTGTGTCCAGTCCATCTAGCTCTTCTTTGACATAGAGTTCTACAAATTATCCTTCACGCTTCTGCTCTTCTTTATACTTTATCGGTCCCCACCTTTTTTTCTGCCCATTTAATCTTCAGAATTATCCTCTAACATCATGTTGAAATGACCTCATTCTTCAATAGTTCTTCACTGGTCCACTTTGCCCATGTTTTATTTCACTGATCCGTAGAGTGCCATGCTTCATACGAAAGTTTTGACGAATTGCTTCCTTGTTTTGAACCTTAAGTTCTTTGAAGATAGTGATCCTTCTAGGTGAACGACTTCTTAGCTATTGGGCTATTCCCTCCTCGATGTCGGTCGAACTTCTTCCATGCACAGTTGCACTGTTTCTCAGATAGATAACGAGGAATCCGCTAGCTATGCTCCTCGAATGTTGTTAATATCCACTCGCATTTCCTAAGCAAATCGTTCGGTAGATTAATCAGTGAAGTTCCACAAAGAAACCGATCTTTGGAATAAAAACATCTAGAACTTACTAAGCCTTTGTTCATCATGTAGTTCCACAAAGTTGAGCCTTTATTGAATTCAGATTGATCATTAATATAAGTTTACCGTAAGTGGCAAAGCTTGTGATCATTTAGAAGGAGCGCCCGATCGGAATAGATTTTTCGTGACTGTCATTTTCGAAGACCCAGGGTACACAGTGCCCCAATTATTCGGCCAAAATTCAATATATCCTTGATTAGACGTAATTTGGTGATATAGTGCTTCATTCCTGATAAGAATCCGTCATTTTTTCATTCTCTGAAATAACTACAAATAATGAATTTCGGTTTACCCTTAGGAGTCCAAGAGAGCGCTTATTCATTCATGCGTAGCAGCATAATGCGGAGTTTTTAAAATCATAGAAATTGGAAAACTGTTAAAATGGGATTTTTCTTGCTTTTTCAGATAATCGCTTTGGAATATTTCCTAATTTTTATCCTTTTAAAATATTATTAATATAGTAAAGCACAGCAAAAGAATCAAAAACTTTGATTCTTTTTCCGTGCTTTCCAAATAGATTTCCACAAAGTACCGGCCTCAACCCTCTCTCAAATATTGTTAATATGATTAACATGAGCAAAATATTGTGTATAGGGAAGCACTACTAGAGGGAGAATTGCCAACTTCGGAATGAGGCTAAAAAGATTTCTTTTTAAATTAGTCTGTCAGTAGGCTGTTAAAATGATCTGCGTATTTGAAATAATATCTGCAAAGTACTTTTACAAAATATAGTATTAATACTCAAATTGATTGATTATCTAATTATGCATCTTGTTTTTTAAATTTTTATGTGTTTTGTGTATTTTTGTGCAGTAGGTTGTATGGCATGTATTGAGTGTTAAATATTGAGCGTCATTCGTAAAACAGAGGTAATTCAGAAAGGCAAGCTGGTTAGATGATCTCATAAGAAAAACCCTAATCGCGTTCCACTGTTTTGATAAAAGAAAATATGAGATATTTAGGTTAACTTCGTGGTAATCTTTAGGGATAATATTTGCTAGCCTTGCCTCGTTGAGCCAGTTTCACTCCATGCGAAAGAGTTTAACTCCATTACAAAAGAGACACCGTTGGGACATAAGGACCATATTTTCATTTCGCATAAATTAGTGTTAGCAATAAGGAAAGTTAGTGGGAAAGAACAACATAAGCTAATTCTAAAAAATGATTATTGTCTGTTTAGAAAAGAAAAGGGATAGCGCGGACCTATTGCATCAACTTAAACATTAATGAAAAGCATACACCAGCTTGGGAATATCTTTCTTTGCTTCGTCGAAGGCTTTCGACAGAGTGAAGCGGACAAAGTTCATGGAAATATGAAAGAATATTGGAATGGACAAGAGAATTAGGTTTCAGCATAGTTGAGACTACAAAGCACGTTAAGTGGATGAAGAATCTGATTGAGTGGGCGGTGCTCGAGAAGTTAAACTGCGTGGACCTCCGTTGTTACTACTCGTATTTTTGATTCTTGCCGGGAGGAATTGATTAGGCAGGCATGACTAGGTCTGGATGTCTAAGTGAAAATAAATCTGATCAGGGAATCTGCCAGTAAAAGTGCTATTTACAAGGAGGAGGGGATCAATGACACGGACTCTTAGAAGAGACTTGGACAAGAAAGAATTAAACAAGAAAATGATATGCTTGGAACGTGGCGTTGCATGTTCCAGAAAATTGGATTTGAGAATTAGAGCGATTAACGTGGGCGGAGGGTTTTGAGTAGTGGTGATCGAGAGGGACGAATAAAATAAGAGTAGAATATGGGGGAAGACGGACGAATGAGTGCAAATTGGGGTGGGGAAGGAAAGGAGGTCATTGGAGGAAATCCGTAGATGACTAGGAAATGGTGAATGACGGAGATAGTGATACGTTGCGAAAGGGAAGAATTAAAAAGAAGGCTGACTGAAAATGGTGAAGGAAAAAATGAAGAGAAAGTAAGGTGGATTGAGCTTACGGGGGAATAAATAAAGGGAGATGAATACCACTGAAATTGGGGCGAAAGGAAAGAAGGGTTAGCGGACGGCTACGCTACGCTCCCCGAGAATCATCACTTTGGCACGAAACCTCTCCTTCCCATTTCTCTGTGACCTTTCTGCAATCCTTTCTACTTCCTCTGCGCGCATTTAAAACTTTAAAACGACTTTTCGGCGGTTAATCAATTCCCCGAATCCTCTTCCTGCTGAATTTGGGTCTCTCCCCGCATGGGCTCTTTTGTCCTCCTTTGGCTTATCTATTCCTCCCTCTCTCTTTCCCTCATTCAAGAATCGTTTTCCGCCATATTTTTTTCGCCATGTTAATCTAATGTTCGCCTTAATTCTCGAAGTACCGTGCCGATCCTCTCATTACTTCCCTTGTGAACCTGGTCAAGTACATCTCTCTCCTTTCCCCATTAACCGCCGGAAATTTCACTTAGTTTCTTCTTTAACTCTCGGTATTCCAGTCCTACCAGAAGTTATCCATGCCATCCGATATCAAGGCCGCTGCCGTTCTAGTTTTCGACTACGACGAGTCAAATGATACGGTTTGACTTGCAACATCCACAGAGAGAATATTTATGATACTTCTGTTTAAGGGTCATAAACCACTTGCTCGACTTTACTCTGTAAAAATAACCTCTAAAATAAATGATTTATTTTAGAATTTGCATAGGACGCCATCTGTGACACCAAGAAGTCACATTTTTTAAATTAGAGTCTAATTTTTCTTGCTTTAAATGTGAACACAGCGATTCGTATATTGATAACCTAACATTTTAGGCACATATTTTCTACACAATCAGTTCACGTGTTTAGGGTCAATTTCTGTCTTCTGTACTGCAGCTTTTAAAAATCGTCGTCCATGACATTTTTAATGCGAAATTTGGGGTATTATTTTCAGCAATGACGACTACAGATCACTCTTGTTATAACACAATTTGACATTGGATGGTAATGTTTAATCATTGCTCCCGGCTCGGAAAGTGAATGCTAGCATTAGTGCTCTTAACGCTTCTGACGCGTGGAATATTGAGCAAGGGGGAGATAACGTAGGGGCGAAGTTAACACTCTTCAGCCTATTCATTATGGAAATGTTTGCATCACGCATTGCTGCAACTTTTCTTTACAATCGGTGTGTCTTATTTTATCCGTAAGACATGAGAACAGAATTTCCCGTGGCACTAGCCCAGATCACCTTAGGCTTTTATCCAGCAAATATCTGAATAACGGGTACGCCCGCGCCATTAGGGTTCACCTATTCCGGCAGGTGAAATTAATACGTAAAAATTAAGTTTATGCCAATTTACACCTCATGATTTAGAGTAGGATGATACGTATTTCTGTCTTAAGCACATTTGAAACCTTTTAGTCCTCTGAACTGGAAATAAAATTCAAAGTTTTTCTTGCCCATGATGAATTACGTGAAGGAGTTAATATCATTTTTTCCATCTCACTCGATAACTTCTCTCGTTTGTGCCTTAATTTCCTCTTCTCGTGCACTTAATTAATAAGTGTATTTCTCTTGGTATATTTCTTTTTAATATCTTTTGCATGTGGTTTTGATCCATTTTACGGGTGGTGACCTAACACCCCACGCCACACGCCCTTGCGGTGTCTTGCGGGGTGTTATGTAGATGTAAATGGAATATGAGTCAAATTTCATTCCTTTATAAAACCCTTGGAATGCATGTCATTTTTTAGGCCAAATATGCCCATCGACTGACGTGAACATACTCGGTGAATTTGGTAAACTTGATCATAATTTTTTAAATGGGATGAATTTGTAAATTTTTGAAAGTTTTAAGTTTGACTATTTTTTTGAAATACGTAGGTACTTTGATTTTAGGAGGAGGAAGGAAGAAGATTAAAATACGTTATTTTCTCAATATAATGGTTATTACGAACATGGAGAATACGCCCGCCAACTGGGTGTTGTATTAATAGCAGTTCTCCACGCTTAGATGTAAATAATCACGATAGTAAAAAAAGCATTAGTCTAGGCGCTTGATTGTGAAATAGTAAACGACAAAATACATACATGGATTAAGAATCCGTTTGGATATTCGGCATGGAGTGGATTTTATTATATTATTAAGCGCTAAGAGATTGATTAATATTTGCGAAGCGTATGAAGGCACGCTATAATATAGAATAACTATTTTTCTTCTGTAGAATAATTATTCTCCTCTCTTTACTTTTAAATTAAACTTCAACCTGTTGATTGTTCCCCTTAGCTACTTCTGCTGTCATCATTAGCATACCTGTGACTTTCTCGTCTCAACCATTTCTCACCAAAAAGTTTTCCAGGGGATGGATGAGAGTTGTGATCAATATTTGCTTCTACTTGGAATGTTTACGTTCCAGGTAATTTTCAGCAAAAATTCAAGCGTTAAGGAAATTTTCTAGCGAAAATTTTACCAGCTGTAGCCATTTCATCGTACGAGAGTCGGTGAAAGTTCTGTGTGTTACATCAGTTTTCTAAAATCTTAATAAATGTTATAAATTTCATGAAAGAGGTATATTTCCAAAGTACATCATTCCATTGAGTTTTAAGAGCATGAATAATCGTGTCCGTTACTATGTGATGTAGGTTTAGAGTTTTATCGCAAATTTTTGCCTTATAATTCTTAGTATGATAACCCTTATTCATATCGATTTCTCAGTGTGTCGGAAATGTTCTATCAACTTTGATCGCTGATAATAATTCTATCTCATCGAATCTTTCAATTGATTGCATTCACATTTTATGTTTTTAACAATGGTAATCATAGCAAGATAAATTTCAGTTGGATTTTCCAAGTACAAGGAAAGCCTTAAAAATTGTTGACATAAAACTCATTTCAAATGGATAATAGAATTTTGAGCGTGAATAGTTCCTGCGTTCTAAGTGGTAAAGTTAATTCTGGTCAAAGGCTAACTGCAATGAATATTGTTAATCTCTGTCAGTCGACTTAGCTTCTTGTGTTGTGAATGCAAATTAAAAGCCGTGAGTTGGGATTTCGAAATGCCTACTGTGTTTTTCTCATGAATAAATTGAAGAGTTTTTTCAAAGCGGGATGTCACATCCGCGTTGGGTGATACGAACGTCTTAGCCTGATGACTAAGTTTTTTCCTGAAATTTTTCTTTACACAGAATTGCAGTTTCTAAACTTTTCTAGTTTTTTATTTCAAATTGTTTCACATTTATTTACTTTTACTCTCTTCTCGGGTTTAGCAGGGAAGGCCATTTGGATGCTAATACTTTCATAGGTTGATAAAAGAGAGATGCGCAACATTTCTGTTCCGTTAACCATAAATAGCCACGTGTATAATTTTAATATGTTGGCGGGCTATACTAAGGCTTCAACAAGACATTCACTGATTGAATATTTAAATGCGGGAAAATTACCGAATATAAATTGTTTTTGAATACTCTCCCTTCTCGTATCATGAAATAGTAATTAATGTGATCCTTATACGAGCGGCAAAAAATATAGCCCCAGATGTATATTGCGTCAACTATCTTTCTTCTTTGCACCGAGAAACGCATGTTTGAGAGACGGTTAAAATCGTTACCCTAAGCTTCATGTGCGCTGTGTAAATTGAAGTCTTGAGATTTAAATAAAGTTTTAAATTTAATAGGCATTCCGAATTCTTCAAATAGAGGAAAGAACAAACTTGAAGCAAACACTTTATGTATAACTGATCGTAGCACTTTTGCAATTGACAATTAAATTTATCAAGTGGAAAAGCGCTACGATCAGTTATTCATTATGTTCTACTTCCACCACATCACGCCTGAAGCAACTCAATTTGTTCAAAAATTTTATTTCGAGCTGATGGGTGGATTTTCGAAGCAACATTCAATTTTCGTAGCCCACAGCCTCAGAATTAACGTTATCCTTCTGAAGCGGTGAGCCTAGAGAGATTGGTAATAAATTGGTTTTGTGGGTTCTGATACTATAAATGAAATATTGAAATAATCGTTTAATTAACTGTGTTTGCCGTCGCAAATGGAAATCATGTGTTTCTACGTGTTTTGGTTGATGTGCAGCAAATTTCCCATACGTCAAATTAAGTAAAAATCAGTAATTCTGTACTCTACAGCCGCGTTTGAAGCCTGAATTTACTCGTACACAAAAATCATGTGCTATAGATTGAAGGTGTGCCTTCTTTTTCATTGAATTAGTGTTACTGTACGAGCATGAAATGCTCGCACCTTCCAAGCATTGTTGATCTTTTGTAAATTAATTCAGTACAGTAGTATTAGGTACCCCATCTTCTCTAACTCACCATGATACATTATAGACGAGCATTAAAAATAAATATGGTGGTAAAAGAAATGCAGGGCCATACTGCTTGAAAACGGGGAATACTATCGTGCTGTATTTTGTTTAACTACGCAATAAATGCATTTTTAAGTTATTAAAAGGTCAAAGTCAACCAAGTAGAGAGCTGGCGATTTCAATTTTCTCTGGCGACTCGGAAGGAGCGATAGGGACGAGTCAGCAAAGTGAAGAAAGGGAGGAAGAGAAGGAAGAAGGGTAGGGAGAGCGTTTTTCTTTAAAGAAATCTCTCCCTAGCTGACTTATACCCTATTTATCGTGCGCACTTTTCTACTTCGAACTAGACCTTCACGTCTCTCTTATGCTCCTATCCCCCGCGGAATTCGAACAGTTCGCTGGATTTGGATGAATGAAAATGAGAGGGGAAGCATTCGCCAGGACTCGAAAAGAAAAATAAATCCTTCCACCGCACACCACTCTCCTATTCCCCATCAAACGGTCGCACTCCCCGCCCTCCTCCGCCCACCTCTCCCCGACCTCCTTGCAGCGACTGCCTCTCCTCTTTCTATCGCTCCTCACTCCAAAACGTCAGTCATCTGTCACGAACGCCGCGGGGGTGAGCGAAGGAGGTAAGCAAGCAAGCAAGCAAAGCAACGCCAGCGCCACTATCACCGACAGTGGAGGAATTCTTTCTCTCCGATTCCACCACGTACACCCGCGACCCCCTCTTTTTTCCTACCCCTTCACCGCTTCACCACGTCCTATCCCCTTTTTTTTATCTCCCGCGGATCCAACCCCGCCCCCTCCAATCTCCCTTTCTCCGCTTTTCCACGTCTTTTTTTATCTTATCTCCTTCTTTCTGGCTTTCCTCACCTTCCTTCCATCTCGCACAAAAAAAAGGATCTCTTCGCCGCATGAAACGTAATATATATTCTTCTCCAGGAGAAGTTCTCTTCCTTCTACCCCCCCTCTTTCCTCACACCTCTTTGCCCCACCGCGTCCCCTGTCCCTTCTGTGATAAAAATATAAAAAAACAAGATGCTTCCCTCACTCTCTCATCATCTCCATTCATATCCTATATCGGGCGAGTAGGGAAGAGGTGTTGAGAGGGGGGGGAGTGAGGACATAGCCAGTCTCACTCTTAATCTCATATAATCTTTCACACTCACGCCATTTGCAGCCATTTAGACTCGAGATACATTTTACCAGATCACATCCGATCTGCATTAATCATACGCATGAAGATAACGCATCCGTGATCCTTGCATAATGGCGAAAACCGAAGAAGATGAAAGGGCAATGGATATGCGGTGGTGGTACGCAGTGTAGATTATTCTTTTACGATTTTAGAGATTTTATTATTAGATTTTTAAGTTATAAAAATGTTTTGAAGTGAAGAAATTGAATGCGCGGCGGTTTGATAACTCTCTCTCGTGTTCGGAGAAGTGATGGACAATGATGAAGACAATATGGGTAGAACGAGTGACTGATGAACAAGTCCTTCGAAGAGTGGCTGAAGATAAACTAAACTAAACTAAATAAATAAAAAAGAGGAAACCTTGTGATGACCTTGTTTTGAAGACGCTGGGAGACGGGAATCCCCATGCGTTGCAGTGAAAAACGGTTGAGGGGGCATTAATTTTGTGATAGAGACTTTTTGAGTTTCTCTTCATTTTCCTCGCTCGCCTCGCAGTTAACTAAACATTTCTGGGCGCTTGTGAAAATCGCTGCATTTAGTGTCTGCAACAAGAGCGTTTCGTAAAATCTTTTGAGACGTGATACTGATGGCTCCTAGAAAGGTTCTCCCGCCCTTCCATGTCGGTTAAGGTTTTTAATGGGCCTCCGTGACACCTCTTCTTCCCATTTTCCCATCTCCCCCCCATCCCTCCAACACTCCCACCGCCACATTCACCCGCCACGACGTAATCATATTTGTTTGATGGAAGGAAGGAACTGGAGTTCGCGCTTTTGAAGGACTTTCTCCCATTAAACTTCGCAGCCTCTCCCTCCAAAACCCTTATCCCCCAAAATGTACGTTCCTACCTTCTGTCTAGAGTTCAAATCTATTTTCGTTGTCTCCAACTACCTTCCTTGCCTCTGCTTTCACCCTTCCCTACTCCCAAATATTCCCTCCATCTCACATGTACAGTCAGTTGAGATGACTTGAGTGATCATTAGATTCGACATCATTTTTTGCAGAAATACATGAGATATTGTGGAGGAATGAAATGCTCTATAAAACGACCCAAATGCAAAAATACATATATGTATCCTACGTCCTTTTTAAACGATATGTGGTTCTCAGCAGTTCAAACATAACTTAGAAGCTTCCTCGTGTATTTTTGATGAATGCAATAGATATCCACCTGGAATCAATATTTTAAATTAATATTTGTTAAGTCTTAAGCATGGTAGTGGAGGGAAGACTGCTCTATGGAGAAATTAGCCGAAGGCAGGGCAAGGGAATAGTAGGAGATACTGAGAGGCAATGAGATGACGTAGACGGTAGTAGAGGGGAGAGCGTTACGAAATTTTCTAATCTTCATAAATACATGTAGATTAGAAAATGATACGCATTTTGCATGGAAGTAAGGGAGTTATAAAGTATGCAGAGCCAAAGAATGAGTCATTGTAATGAATAACATGAGGCTTAGGGACATTTTTTTGTTACGTTAGCCAGGGCTGAGCCGTAGAGTGTAGCCTTAGGGTCCATCAAGAACCTATCCTAATCCGGTGGAATACTTCTAATAAATAAATGACCGCTAGGGGATACCGTTACGGTAAGAGCTTGCGACTGTTTCTCAAATCTCAATGAGTGAGTGGCTCCTTTTTTATTTTGTTTTAAAAACATGTTTCATTGTTGCTTTTTTGAGCAGCGTAATTGACGTGAATTTAAATGTGGATACTTGTATACTCTTTTTACGTGAGGTATTTTACGGGATTAGGGCGCTGGCGGATATTTTCAAGTTGCACATATGTATCCTAGATTTTATTTTGTCCTGAACCACCCCATTTTTCTGTATTTTTTGGTCTCAAGCTTTTTATGATTGAATTCATTCATGTAGTTAAATTGTAGATAACCTCTAAAGTGTGCACAAAGTCCTTATTTCCTTTTTGGGTCAGGATTATAATAATGAAAGTAATGCTCTTCCATCTATTTTGAAAATAATCTTGATGTAAATTTCGCAACATGTTGTGCAGCTGTTTTTCGTGATTATGACTCTATTTGAATCCATTTTGGGCAATAACATCCATTTGCAAATAGTTTTATAACAATTCTGTGTACGTGCGGCACCCTAGCTGGTATGCATTGTATCCAGCCTCACACCTCGTCAATCCCGTCTCACCTTTCCTTCCTCTTCCTTTTTCCACCGAAACTACGTAGTTCTACCCCCCCTTCCCCCGCTCCCTGCTGACACTACATGGCGTCTTTTAAGAACTCCTTCCTTCCACACTGCTCTTCCACCCGGAAACATGGCGATGTTCGCGGAGGAGGTTGAGGAACAGGGAGAGTAAGTGACTTAACCCGTCTCCTCTCCTCCTGTTTTTATCTCTCCTCCATACTTCCGCATTCCTTCCTTTTCTTCTCTTCCGCCCTCATCTTCTGTCTTTCCGCATGTCGTTCCGGTGTCATTGTGGTCCTATCAAGATACTCGCTTGGTTCCAGTGTTATTCTTTATTCTTCCTTTCTCTTTTTCTCATGTTTTTTATATCTTTCCGTTTTACGCTATTTTTCCTCGCCATATTTCATTTAAGTTCATCCTGAACTTTTTTCTCCTTATTTTAGAATTTTAGGGGATGTTGTAGTCAAGTGAGTAGAGGGTTGAATTACTCAGCGGAGGGCCCGTGTTCGATTCCCGCCGACGCCTCAGGGCACCGGGGTCCAAAGGCGTCGCCATGCTTCTCCCAATCTGCGTGAATTTTCGGGGACCAGACCTTTCCGGGAAACCATTGGTGGTACAGGGTAATGAACTGGCTCCCTTCTACGCTGATGTGTGAAATCCGGTAATATCGAAAATAATTTTTCGGTAACATCTTCATTAAATAAAATTAATCAGATTGCATCATTCTTATAAGAGTATCGGACTCTGTACGTATTAAATAGAACAGTTACCATAACGACCACGTATTATTATTATCTTCTTCTCTTCTCTTTATTCTCCTTATTGTGCTCTACGGAAGGGTATTAAAGTATTGATACGAAGTGAATTAGCAATGCAGTCCAATAGAATGATGGAATGTGAGAGCCGACCATTTAAAGTGAAGTTCGGCTAAACTGGCTTTTTTAGCTTTAGTGACGCAAATAATGAAGTTTATAAATGATTAAAATGAGCTGTATCGTTTGAAGTGGATATTTGTTTGAAAATGTTTTATCATCATCGTCCGAGAATTGATTGAGAAGGAAGAGTATTGGTATCCGAGCATCATATAATCCTACCTGCCAATCTCTTTGTTTTATTCCCTATATCTTGCGCTGACGTCTACCATGACGTGCTTTCTTTACTAATACCCGGCCTTCCTTTGTAGTATTGTCAGTGAAAAAAGAAGAATTGTTCGTTGGTACGTGAAAATATAGTGGTTTTCCGCTGTTTTCCACATCGTAGTACTGAAGGCATTAATGTAAATTTTACCACGTCTGTAGTGAAATGGGGGCTGCTATATCTACCTCACCTTCAGTCATGTAGAACGGCTGCTGCCTTCATCTTCGGGTAATTGGCGGTCTAAATGCATATTTAGAACCACTAGCCATATCCACGGTGTCTTCCTAGGATTTTGAAAACTTTCAAGTCTATATAATGCAAGGATACTATATATACTATATAATTGTCAGATACTACCTATTTCTCAAGTGTGCTCGTGTATTTTGCGGCTAACATCTTACGTATGGCTGTCAACTCACAATCCTCAACCCAGAAGTTTAACTCAATTGCTATCAGCACATCCTGGAGGAGAATTATGTACGATGAACGGGAAAATTTAGGCGCACAAAAGTTTACACTCCACTCAGCTCTCAACTTCATGTGAGAATTTGCAAGTGTGGCGTGAGGCGTAATAACGTAGGCATGACGGCAAAACGAATGTGCCTACCGTGAGAGAAAAAACATATGGTTTCACCGAATGCGATGTCCCCACCCATAAATCTCGTTTATGCGTTCATATCTTATTAACCACAGCAGTGTCAGAAAAGTTTTTCTCGTCTTTTCAATTTAAGTTACTTCAAATGAAACTCGTACTTTTAGTCTGGATCAACTGATCAAGGGTAGAGTATGAGTGTGTGAATTTTTTGAGTGTGCTTAAAATAAGTAAATGTGCATTAAAACCGATGTTTCTTCTTTTCGTAGGTGAGTTGGAGATGATCTATTTCCATAGATTGGAAGAGGCATGAATAATCTACTTGCAAGTATATTTTATATTTATTTCTGTTTGTAATTGCCTGCCAAACGCTGGGAAATATTTTGGCTTGCGTTTCCCTGTGTAAAAATAAATGTTTTCAATTAAATTAACTACATTATTGGAAAATTAAATGCATACATTGTGTACAACCACCAATGGAAGTCATTTATGATTGATTTAAAGGGGAAACTGACTCAAACTTCATTCATCTAAAATCTACATTTACCTCCTGTTTGTATAGTCTAATATAGTATAGTATTCTCTTTCCATCTACTTTCGCTTCAATTATGTGGACTAAACCGTTCACTGTCTTCTTACTCATTACGCCATAACTTCTCACCCGTCTCTTCTCATAACATTGCGAATAAATTGCGTAAACTGCTCTCTGCGTCAGTTTACGCAATAATTCATGTGAACCTACACCTGGTTACGCACGTGAGTGTTTGGATGCCGGTTTGTGCGTTTACTTGGGAATACATTACCCGTGTCGGCACCACATTATGAATTCATGTTTGGGCTGCTCGTGAGAAGAGTATCATCACCCTTGCGTTCCTCGAGAAAAGCTTTGAGATGATGCTTCTTGGTATTCAAATCACTATGTTTACCTTATTTAAAAGGTCCTCAATGCTCACTCATGTCGACCGTATTTCTGGGATTGCATACAAGAAAGGAATAAGATTTTGCATTATCTTTCGTAAAATAGTTAGCATGCATATTGGAACTTAAAAATCTATTGAAATTCTCGAGCTAAGGTCTCAGCTAATTAAATACCTGTAACTCTCTTTTATTCTCCCTATTTCCTGTATTATGGCCATTCTTGAATTTTTTAAGAGTATTTGTTTTTACTTGTAGTTTAGTAGTTTCAGTGGTAGTGTTTTAGTTTTTAATGGAATTTGCCCATAGACTAAACAATGTACTGGTGGGAACACGATTACCTTATTGATGAGAAAGGAGATCAGTAAACGGAAAGGACCTTTCGATTTCGTCTTTAATGCGCTGTTGAACTATTTTATGCATTTTTAAACCTCTGCCAGCACTTTGGCTAAGATATGCCGTTATAGGCTGCGTAGTAGTCCAATGGGTAATGCGTCCGGCTGCCAACTGGTTAATTTCCGGTTGATACCTCTAGGAAACCCCTCTATGGAAGCCCACCAAACAGTGCGCTTGCATGAGCACCTGATTTTCCTGGGAAACTGCAGGTGGTCCGGCCCTGAAACTGTGTGATTCCTATATGCCTTAGATAGTGGTACGAAACGATCTATCGTTTCTTCTCAGGCAAACTTTGGTTCATTATTTTTGTTTTCATACTATTAAAATACGTCGCATAATAATGACTTTTTCGAAAAAGATGGTGTCGTCGGCTGGACTTCACCTTTCTCCCTCTCAAAATATTTGTATGTCGATGTGTCATCACCAACAGTGGAACATAGAAGGATAATTATCCTTATTCATTAGTTACTCCGCATCCTGTGAAATGAAATGACATATCCCCTTTCGCCATTGATTACTTTTCCCAATTCATGGCTACTGGATGTAATTGCATGAGCAAAAATAATTTTGACAGATATTTTCCATCCCTAAAGTTATACCTGTTAATTTTTCGTCTGCTAAATTACGTGCCTTTCTCAAGTTTTCTCAATCCGAGACTGCTTTGGGAGAATGAGAAATTGTCCATCATCATTTATCCGTTTTCTTCCACCTCTTGCAGCGTTTTCTGACATTTCCTCAAAGGAGGACGCTATTCTTTCATCCTTCCTCTCCGCCCTGTTGTTAGTTGTTGCCTTGAGGTTGTAGGGAAAGAGAAAGACAGAGAGGAAAGAAAGAGGGTGGCATTAAATATTCAGGCCATAAACCTAATTCCCTTCTGCCCCTCTTCCCGCGTAACACACTACATATAAACTCGCGATATGCCCTCCTCCTACCCCGTCCATTCGTATTCCCCCTTCCTACTTCTGATTCTTTTCCCTCCATCACCTCCCACTCCCGCATACCCTCCTCCCTCCCTCCCACCCGCCGTCCTCCCTTTTACCTTTTTTTTCTCCTCCAGTGACTCCTTCTTCTTCCTTCCTATTAAGCTCCTAAGTTATTCAATCTCTACCTCTGTCATCGACCGCACTCTTCTCTCTTTCTCTCTCTCTCGCTTCTTTCCCACCCCATCCCATAGTCTTGCCCTCACGCTCCCCCCTCTTCATTCACTTATTTCCCCTTGGGAGACATCCCCCAACTCTCCTCTTCACTTTTAACCATCTTATCTCCCTTCCGCTCTCTCCTTTTATCCTCTCCACCTTCTGCGCTCCGACCACCCCTTCTTAACTCTCATGTCCCTAAACTTTCCTTTGCCCGACGTCTCCTGGTGTGTGTGTGTGTGTGTGAGTGTTTTAGCGTGGTCTTTGGAGCCCTTGTAGGTATAACTTCCGTAGTTTTTTCCTTTCCATCATCCGTGTTACACCAGGTAGTTCAGGTCCATGTAAACTCATCATCGACTCATTTAATTCATTTTCGGCGTCCGCTTCTGAAATGTGTAAGCGATGCTTGGACATTTTTAGTTTCTGTGTACATCTAAAGAGAGGACTCTATAATATTGATAAATAATAGAACTCTAAGGAAGATCCATTCATGGACTCTTGAGATTGTCGCCTTCGTTCTAAATATCATTAACATATTCATTTATAGCAGTATAAAACAATGAGTTTAAATATATTCAGGGATATTGGAATATTCAAATCTTATCAATGTGAACTACCAGATTACCAGAACTGTCAATTTTGAACAGTTTATACTTAGATTTTCGTCTTTCGGTAGTTAGGGCTATTATTATTATTAGGTAATCTACCGGCTAAGAAAGGTTTTTGGATGGATACAGCTACTAAATAAATATTTTGTGATTCCTAACAAAATACAAAATCCAGTATCTTACTCTACATTAGACCCCTCTTCATCTCTGAGTAATTTCTTCTTCCCTTCATCCCGTCCAGCATCCCTATCCTGCTCCTTCCCTTTCGTCGTTTGCCTAACATTCTCCCCTCTATTACAGTCTTCAAGATCTCACTGCCGGTCAATACCCCCTTCATCCACTTTTCCTGCCTGCATAGGATTTCTCCCAACAAACCCCTCTCCTCGTCCACCATACTACGTATTTCCTCATTTGTTTTCTTCTCTGTCCGTATCACCTCCATTCTTCTCCACACCCACATTTCAAAAGCCTCCAGTCTACGTCTATCCTACTGCTTCAATGACCACGTTTCCGCGCCGTACATAGCTACGCTCCATATCAAAGTTTTTACGAGTCTTTTCTAAATATCCTTACTCAACGTCCCTGTCATCAACTCCCTCCTCCTTGTGAAAGCCTCTTTGCCTAGCGCAATTCTTCTCCTAACGTCCTTGCTACTTTGACCGTGTTGGTCCAAAACACTACCGAGATACGTAAAATGTTCTACCGGCTCTAGTTTTTGCCCTCCTATTTTATTGTTTAGCTTAGCCTGTTTCTTTCTAGAAAATCGCATAACCTTTGTTTTATTAATAATGATTCTCATCCCATATCTATCGCACTGAATTTCTAATTCACTCAGCAATGCTTGCAACGCCTTGGCTGACTGACAAACTAAAGCTTGGTCATCAGCAAACCTAACTGATTTTACGAATTCTCCGCCCACTTTCATTCCTACCTCCAGTTCTTCCCATGCCTCTTTAATCATTTCCTCTGCAAACAGGTTGAACTGCAACGGTGATAATGGGCAACCCTGCCTTACACCTCTTCCTAACACTGCCAAACCGGACTCCCCGTTCCCCACTCGTACCTGAGCAGTCTGAGACATGTACAGGTTGCGGATTAGCCTCCTTTCCCTCCAATATATTCTTATTTTCTGCAGAATACTCATTAGTTTTTCCCAATTCACTCTATCAAACGCTTTTTCGAAATCTACGGAACAGGCAAATACCTCCTGGTTGTGTATTCTATATTCCTCTCGATTAATAATCTCATTACTGCAATGGCATCACGCGTACCGCTCCCCTTCCTTAACCCGAACTGGTCATCCCCTAAGTAATCATTTGCCCTACTCTCTATCCTTTTGTTTATGATCCTGAGAACAACTTTAGCTGCGTGGGATATCAAACTAATTGTCCTATAGTCCTCACATGACGTGGCCTTTACCTTTTTCTGAATAGGAACTAAAACTGATCTCAGAAAGTCTTCCAGCCAGATTCCTTCCTCATAAATACTACGGATCAGCCCATATAGCCTCTTTCTCCCACATTTTCCTAAACATTTCAATAGTCCGCGGGAATGTTATCCATCCCCACGGTCTTATTTAGTTTCATCTACTTCAATGCCCTTTCTATCTCATCGTCGAGTATGCCTGGACCTAAGCTATCTTCCTCTACGTAATGTTCCTTTTCTATGTCTAACTTTGTTGGTCTAAGTTCTTTACTATACAGTTCTTCTATATATTCCTTCCATCTCTCTTGGATCTTTCCTTTGTCAGCTTTTCCTGTATTATCTTACCCAACTTATCCAAAACTGTTAGCATAGATCTCCCTTTCTTACTTCCCGATAAAGATGTAACTTTGCTATACAGCGCACCAATTTCACCCTTCCTCTGCAGACCTTCCATGTCCTCGCACTGAGTCTTCCACCATGCTTCTTTTGCTTTATATGTTGTACGCCTCAATTTATTGTTTAAATCTTTGTACTTAATTTTGCCTATCTCTGTATTTACATTCTTCCATTTTCTCCGCTCATCTATCTATGTAATCATCTCATCCGTGATCCATGGTTTCCTAGCACCTGACCTAGGTAAAGACCAGGGTGGAATAAGAAATTGTCTATTTTTGTGCATGCAGACTTTGAGCTTGTGCTTAGTTGCTTCCTTTAAGAAATCTCCCCGAGGTCCTTTAATCCTATTTAAAAACCATTGATCTGGCTAATCAACTGAGAGAGCTCTGTTTTAAAGCTTTTACCTTTTTTTAGATAGCTGTCAAGATCTAGTTTGAACATTAAATTCACGCTTGGAATGTCGTGAAAACTCGCCTCCGCTGTAGGAAAAATTTGTGTATCTGAAGAATATATAGACCTGGCATTCAAATTTTATAGCCATTCACTTACACTCATTTACATTTGCCTTGGAATAAGGAAATGCACTAAAATGAAACTTAATTGCAGAGAAGTAAATTCTAATTTCACCATCACACGTTAGAAATTCCTCAAGGACGTTCCTTTTCACTCTCCTCCCCGTTGTTCTGGTGTAGTTTCCTAATTTTTATTCGCTCGTTAGCTCCTCCACTTAACGTTTTCCAATAAGTTTTCCTCATGATTCTCCCCGTGAAGAGTTAAAGAGTAGATAAAATTAGAGGCTCCGATTAAGTTTCCATTGCATAGCACGGTGCTTGATGGCGTGTCAACTTCCATTATCCCTAAAGGATTCGAGCCGTTAGTGCAACATGCGGCATTCCGGCATGATGCTTCAAGCCGCAGAATTTTATGGGTGGAAAGGCATATTAGTCGGAATCGTGCGCAGTATTTAAGCCCGTGAAATTCACGGTTATTGCCTGGTCGAAGTCCTGTTTGCTCGGAGACACGGGTCTTCTGGAAAACTCTTCTGTAAATGGTAAGAGTCGCGCATCAAGTTAGGTCATGGTCAGAATCCCTCCTCTCTTTCTCTCTATCTCCCTCCTCTTCCCGTCGACCCCTCTTTCCTCTTGTCTCCGATTTCGCTTTAACTTATGGTTTGGCGAGTCCGTGCAGTCGGTGACGTCAGCGCCTTCCGTTCGATTCCTTGCCTAAAAACCGCCATGCGAAGGTCGATTCGGGGACCGCTTCCTTTTTCTCCCTCGATGAACTGATATGGAGTCGGCGGGGAGGAAGTTTCCTCCCCTACGCCGGCACTCTCTCACCCTCCCTACCCGTGTGTCTCCCCTCCTTCCCACCTCATTTTAGATCGGGATACCGACGGCGGCGTCTCGGAAGGCATACACACACCCAGAGGGATCGCGCAAAGATTGCCGAGGAGGAAAGTCTGTTCTCCCACATCGCTCATTGCCCCAGCTTCCAAGTAATACCAATGGTTAAATTGGCATCAGTGCAATCATTGAATTTGCGCTGTATTCATTATTTTTTATCCCAAGAAGTCTGCCGGTCGACTTAGGCTTTCGATTGAACCACTATCTAAGTGCTGCTACATTTCTAAAATGCACATACTTCATGCTCCCCCTTAATTTCGTCCAGCATACCCACTATTTTACTACCTGTCTGTCATACCAAAATATCCCCTTCATCTCTTTTTATCTTTAGCATTCCACTGCCCCAAATTATGCCCTTCATTTTACTTTCCTGCCTTCTTTCGATTTCTCTCAACCCACTATCTTCTCTTCACACCTACAGGTGCCTGTATCATGCCAAGAAAGCCCTTTTCTTTCCATTTTGCTTTTTCCATCCTCCCCATCCAGGTCTCAAATTCGACCAATCTACTAGTGTATTAAGCTTGCCCCAACGACAGTGTTTCTAGCCATGCAGTACTCGGCTCCGCATTGTGTCCAGTTAAAAATTTATTTTAAATGGCTCGAAACTGAAGATGAAAACCAACTAATTTTCATTTATTTAATGGATTTCGGTTACACGCTTTTGATTAACTGTGCAAAAATGACGCTGAGAGTATCCTTAACAATTTTCCGTTGCATAATTCTTTATACAGTCGGTTTTTTATTCTAATATTGTCGCGCGGTACGCATTTGCAGTCCGACCCCTGATGCGATCTCTTAACTTTATTTCACTCGCAGTTGCATTTACCCTTGCTAAAGATCCAGTTCCGTCTGTATTGTATTTTCTTAAGTTAATGAAACCAGTGTTACCAAAATTATTCGTGGTCCATTTCTTTTTTGTTATGCTATGGAGTATGCATATTGCTTTACAAATTAACGAGAGTCCGAATCAGGGCGTATTACGTGAAAATTGTTTTAAATATGCTAAAAATTAGTTGCATATTTATTTCGATTCTCTTTGCTCAAGGATTTAATTTGGTTAATATTTCGAATCCCGGCGGTATCGAATATTTTCAGTGGTTTCCCGATTCCTACTTGAGGAGCTTCGTGGAGGGCACTTTAAGTAAGTACGCCGTCCGTCGGATGGGACGTTAAGCTGTGGACCGCTTGGCGCCTTTCGTTTAAAGGCTAATGCCGACACTGGGTTTCTCTCCACCCTTCCTTTGCCATCCATTCTTAATGGCGCAAATGGCCATAGCTGTCGGTCGCCTCTCCTATACAGTATACTACCACCACTACTTGGTTGATTTAAAATATTGATTTAAAATATTAAATATTTTTAATAGAGACTGCCCAAATAGATAGGGTTAATAAAATTCAAATGTTTAGGAGAAATAGTGTTAGGAGACGGTTTAGAAAAACCCGCTATTGAGGAAAGGATTCATTGAATGCAAATAGTATATGGTATAACTAAGAATATTTATAGCAAAACTGTGTATCTAAGAATTAGAAAATGATACAGAGACATTTAGATACAGTAGTGAAGTCAGATTGCCTGTATGCAAGCGTGTGTCTAGCATGGAGCTATAATTTAGCCAAGCTAAAAACCCCAGAAAGACGGACTGTTGTGTGTCCACCAAAATTCAAAATGTAGGTAAATTAAGAATTGATGATGAAATATATATAAGTTTAGACAAGAGCGGTTTTAATAAAAAAGCGTATATTTCTGGCGTTTACAAAGAATGGATGAAACAAGGTCAACAAGATGTATATTTAAATGTTTCCGGGACAAGAAGATAATGAGTTGAATCTTGGAAGTGAAGACTGACTTGGGAAAGAAACTACATAAAAGAAGGATTGGCAACGGAAAGAAAGACATTTAGAGATGGAGTGTTAAAATTGGAGGGATTCCTAGGTGAAATTGAAAGAAAAGCATACCCAAAGAGGTTCGTAGAAAGGAAAAAGAGTCAAAGCGAAAAGGTAAAAGAAAATATGAAGGAAAGAAAACAACAAAGGAGATGTAATTGAAATTAATTGGCATTTGGTCCTTAGATGGCGCTTTAAAAGAGGAAAAAAGTATTTTAGAACATCTGGGAACTTTAATTCTTCCAATACGTGTACCTTTTAGCCTTTTGCGGACCGGATTGAAAATTTTAGGGAGTCACGTTAGACCATAGGCTTTAGTTTAGTCTCACTACACTAATGGATTGTTTTATTCCATATTTTATTACACGTTTTCAGGGAAAAACTATTTCATTGGAAAATATATATTCAGTTTTAAGTTGTCATTTGGCCAAGTTCATTTTTTCTGTGTATTATCCCTCATTTACTCACACATATATACTTTGCTTCTTCGATTAATGCAGGGTATTTAAAAAAATAGTTTCCAAGGGTTAAATTATTGGCCTCTAATTCTTAAAAAATCCTACGGGAATCTTTGCCATCTGAAAATAGTGTATCTTTGGATAGAAAAAACAGAAACTTTCATGCAAAACATTCGGGATGGATGCATGAGGAGCGATTGCCTTGGAAACATCCATCTCCTTTTCTAATTCGCGAGGGAAGATAAGTGTAAAGTTAAATAATGCATACAACGGTATTTTATTTTAATTCTTCCGACGGTATTGAAATGCAACTGAGTCATTTTTACTTCTATCCGAACATCGTAATATCATAGCTTGTTGAACCCCTTTTGACCCAATTCCAGATATTTTGATTGGATTTTCTTTTATTCTAACTTCATTCTGATGATTAATTCTTAATTTATGCTGACCTGATATATTTTTAATCCTCGTTGACGATCAACTGGGCAATCGGGATTTCACGAAAATATTCAAGTTACGCGCCAATGAGGCAGGGCCAACAGCAAGTACACTACTTGCCTTATAATGAGTTAAAAGCGGTGTATTTACTATAATACTACTTTTTCTCTATTTTCTTCAACAAGGGCAAGGGCAAATTCTTCATGCACCTCATTTTTCGACGCACGACATGAGGTAAAAAACTATGTCTATACATTACCGTAGTAAGCGTGCAGTCCTATTAGTCCTTATATAGTTCCTCAGTGTTGTAGTTTCCTGATCGTAGCTACTCTGATGCTCCTCCCTCGCTCTCCTTGGGGGTCTTGATCGTTTTCCATTAACTTTCAAAAGGGTTAGGAGCCATTAAGCGCCTGGGCTAGTGAGAGTTGTTGGTCCATAGGGAAACTCAAGACTCGCTGAGGGTTACACTACGCAAAATTGATTTACGCGAAGAGATGTTATGTGAGCATGTTAGTAGGATGAATGCTTGGCCAGCATTTAAGGAATTCACGGGATTAAGGTATCATGTGAACCGCTCTCATTTCAAACGCGCTGAAAATTCCATTATGGTGAAAATTCCATCTATTTTTCTAAGTTAGAATCTGGCATTTCGAAATAAATTGATATTGAATTTGCCTCGGTTGTTTTTTTTTCAAGGCCAGATGTATTTTTTTGTCTTGAAAATATTTTTGAGTTGCTTAAATTAAAATTTGGAAATATATTTCCTCGCCAAGTCTTTCTATTTAAAACATAGGCATTATTAAGAAGTTGTTACGGTAGACAAATAAAAAGGGCAAACACTCCTGGAGGAAATATTGCAAGGTGCAGGAAGGAAAGGTTGAAGGAATATTACGAGTGTGATGTCGAAGGTTGTGATAGAAGGAAGAATTTTGAGTAAACAGGGAAGAAAAAGGAAGAGGATGGGATTTATGGAGAGCATGAAAATAGGCAGCAATTACGAAGAAATGAAGAAGGAAACAATCTAATGGGAATAAAGAAAGGGAATTATCGTGATATGTAGAAGATAACATTCGTTAGGGACCGTCCATTAACTGGTAGAATAACTTGAATAAATGAAATACATTATTATACGGGCTTAATTTATACGAGTTCATGCATTCATTCTCGTATGCTTTTGCCCATCTACTTTTTCCATTTAGCTAATGAATTTATTTTGGTAGTCTGTCGAAATGTATTGCATATTCCATTTTATATGAGATACACTGAAGCTACTAATTTAGTCCTTTGATAGACTTGCATCTAACTCGACAAAGCGCGTTAGCACATTTGTGAGCCAATTGAAATACCGAAGTGAATTACAATATAAAATTATTTTTAATTAAATTGGTAGGCTTGTTAAATAAACCCACGTTTATTTGGCAAGCTTCGTTAGGGAATCCATGTGGTGCACAACGCTAGTGCGATAGGATGGAGGTACACCTCTTCATTTATTTAACGAGTAATTGAGTTCATTTCATTGTATTCGTTTTTTCCCCCTCCTTCCTCCATCCGGAGGAGAAGCCTTTTTAGACGTTTTGTCTCTGATCGAAAAACCAGTATCTTATTTCACTGAGTCTTTCCTGTCGCCGTGGTTGGGTCGGGAGAGGATTGGAGGAGACTCAATTACCGAGGCTTTGCTCCGCAAACTTCATTGCTTTATTGGGCATTTCAGAGGCGCGACTCGCTCTTTCCCCCCCTCCCCCCTTCCTCACTCCTCGCCGTTCTCCATGATCTTTTCTTTCTCTTAACCTTTCCCTTCCTATGTCATCTCGTGCACATCAATTCATCCATTGGGGCACGTGTGCCCTCTTTCGGGAAAGTTGCAAAAAAGAATTGCGGCAAAATTAGCGTTCGGGTTGATGTGGTTTCCTTTTGTTCTCCATCGTTAGTTCTATCCCTAAAGTGGCTTTCACGTGCTCCATCTCTCTCCCTCTCTTCGCCTTGCTTCACACTTATTCTCGGCCGGATCACATTTCTTACTTTCTCAAACTCTATCCTTCACCTCTCCACTTTTTAATTTGTCCCAACCCGTCCATTTTTTTTTTCAAAATTTCGACTTATGTCTACCCTCTCCATTATTTGAAGTACCCTCGTATAAAAAACAATTACGCTTTTCATCATGTATTAGTTAATTACGACTGAGTGTTTTTTTTTTCATTCATGTATTTACATCTACACAATACCCCGCAACCCGCCTCAAGGGCGTGTGGCGGGGTATGTTAGGTCACTATCTGCAAAAGAGAATTAGTAAACCACATGCAAAACCATATCATGTTCATCATCAAGGCACCCAAATGGAGGAATGCGATCGCAATTTCACTTCCCTCAATCTCCTAGACGCTTATATTCTGTTTATACTGTTTACTTACGAAAATAGTGTTGATGCATTACATATTAGTCTGAGATCTTCACCATTCAAGGGGATCAGTTTTGCAGCAAAGGGTTTATAGTTTGACACTCAAAGGCGAGCTCTTAGACTGTAAGTTGTCTATGCAAAATTTTGAATAGCACCATTATCATTGAGTTATGGGGAGGAGTGAATTAGAAGGCTATATCGGCCGGCACTATGTTCCGGCGTTTAGTATCTCGTTTTGATATGTAACTATGTAGGATAATGTAATTATTGATGGCAGACAGGGCCATATGTAGGCTTTTTGGGATCTCAAGCAGAGAAGTCTACGTCTGCATCCCAATTTACAACCAGAGAAGGCAATAGGTATATCTTTGCCCTGTGACACCCTCTCATTTGACGCACCTGCTCAGATTTAATTAGGCTAGATCCTTATAAGCGATATTTAAATGTTTCCACCGATTGGGGTGTACATTGTCTGTGGTGCCAACTTTGTTGTGTACTATCAGGCTAATTGAACTCTTGTCAAACGTATCGGCGTGTCGGTTCAGCATGAATTTTTCAGTGTAAAAATATTAACGTTTCGTCAATGTATATATTTTCATTCAATTGTCGCACCTCTCTTTTTAATTTGATGAGTTCCTTATCTGCTTGTATTAAAATATCTTCCGAAACGTCTGTTCTTAATTATATGTGGCCCTGATCGAAAAATCTTCCGAGACGGATGTGACACATGAACTGTATATTTAGCCTTAGACTGTCGCTTACCCCAGACAGGCATCGCTACACGGTTGGTGCCCTGGATAGGTGCAAAATTCGATCTAATAACCTTTTGGCGATAGTGTTTGCCTCTCTATTGCCCTTCTCTTGCTCAGACGCCAGTCTGAATAAAGGTTAGTGTTGAGTTTGTGAATCAACGTAATATATTAGTTCTTATTTTCTTGGAGAAAGTGATATTTCATTCCCACCTGTCTACCAGAAGTTTTGATTGGTTATGTTCTGGCGCGTGTTTTTTAAACTCAATTTCGTGGAACGCTTGGCTCGATTTGATTGGCCATATCATTCGCCTACGCGATGCCAATTTGTTTGGGGTACTAATGAACGTTTATTCAATCCCTTCCAAGTTGATGGCGCTAAAGGCAAGGAAACGTTGTTTTCCGATTTTTCAACACGGTTGGAGACCCGAGAACTGTTTACCAACGCAAATCGCGCGGAAAATCTCTGTTCATATTTTAAACGAACTGTGAATCGTCATCCAAGTTTCCGGAGTGGCATATGGGAATAGGAACGTTTATTATTAGTAGCCTCAGAGGTCGTGCAACGAAGATGATGGTCTCATTTAGCGTGGCTTTTGCGTTATCCTGAGGGCTATTATGGCCATGAATTTTGCACGAGGAGTGATTCATTTCCATCCATTCTTCCAATTATATGATCCATCCCTTTTAGCATTCGCTCACATTCCTGTGTGTCGTGTGTGTGTTGCTGAGCTCCACTTCCTGGAAAAATCTGGGATAGCATGTGCGGACGCTGTCGGTGATGATCATTACCTCCTTGTGTGTCCACCGAAATCCCCGCCAATGATTGTCATCCTACCGCTAAAAAAAGTTTACAGTGGCTATATTGAAATTCAAATATTCATTTTTTTTATCCTAACGCCATTTGGGATGAATTTCATTTTACCCCATCGCTAATTTGTGAAATTACTGTAGTGGTACCATAGATGTTTTGTGTTGTGATTGTTGTGATGAAGTTTGAGTGGTTCTCATTATTCTTCAACAGTAGGTCATATTTCAACATTAAGAACAATGGTGTTTGTTAAAAAACTGGGTAAGAATCAATGTGACTTTCAATTGTGAATATGAAGCAATCTTAAGTGCCGTTTTATCATCAAGAGACAGTTCAGTAATTTATAAATATTATAAATAATATTCTTTTTAAAGTTGTGTCAAAAACTGTGTTGATTTTCTCTTGCTTTTTGTTTAATTTAGCATTGTATCACAATTCTGTGTTACGCTAAGGTGTAAATTAGTTATATCCTAGATTTGAAGTGCTCTAAATTGTTTATCATGCACACAATATTACCAGAACTACCCTCGAATATCTTTTTATCGTTCTTCTCAAATAAATTAGATATTGTGGTAGGGTACGCATTATACAAGGTGTTAGTTTTTGAAAATCACAAGTGGAGTGTTTTTAAGTCTGGTATTTTTTTGTAATTCGTGCATTGTTGAACATGTTAATCAACGGAGCGCGTGACGGCATTTTCTACATCACGTAAAGAAGTTTCAACATACCCTTTGCTGATAATTCACACGAATGTGGCCGGCGTGTTGAAGTGGACGATTCATTCGAACCGGCCACTTTAACACCCTCGCAAAACCCGCCTGTATCAAAATTCAGCCAATAGCTCTTAATGATATCTAAATTTCCCGCAGTAATGTTTTCTTCAGTTTTCTGCGGAGTTATTGACTCAAGTTGCCGCTATTGGTTGGAGTTCACGAAATATAAATGTTCCGGGCATGTGAACGAGATCTGGCGAATGACCTATCTTTTCTGCCTGGTTAAATACACATATCCGCTGTTTCAATGCAGGAACGGAAGCTTTCATCGGAGATAAAATTGAAATAACGCGCAGGAAAAAATGAGTAATGAAGCAATTAAAGACTTAATCAAAGCGAATGGATTTCGAATTTTATTCGATCGTGATATATTTCGGCGTCGGGAAAAAAATGGGCGAACTGCACATCTAATGGCGTTATGCTATAATATTTGCGTAATAATTTCACTAAGCGTCACTATTGCTGACTGAAAATTGAACGCAATTTTAAAGACTATCTTTTCTATTAATGTTGAATACGATTAAATGTAATTTTTTACGTGGGAGATTGATGGAGCTGGATTTGACCGCTCGAATGAAAAGTGCTGCGAGGAATAGGGAGAAGACAATGGCAAACAACAAAAATGGAAACCTCGGTGTATGTAATCGACACATAGCTTTTTACGCATACCACACAAAACTGGAGGATGAAGTACAGAGGATGACTGTGAATGTTTTAAGTAAGCAGTTCACGTAACGAGAAGACTTGAAAGATGGGGAACCACCAAGAGGTCAGTTTAATGGGAAGATCGATGGCACGGTTACTTCAAACCGATCCAAGCATTGGGAACGACGGACGTCGCTTGTTTTGCACTACTTCTCTGAGCGTTATTTCGCATCCGATTGCGAACTCTCCTCTTTCTCATCTCGGTGGCAACCAAGCCACTCCGAACTCCCCTTACTCATTTCTCTTGCACGTTCTTTGTCCTCGCCTTCACCTCTTCCACCCTTCCGAAAGACGCCCGTCAGCGGGTACCCGCTATGATGCCTTCGGGGCTGTCGGTCTCAGCGGCACGCCTCCTCCATCATCTCCGAAGCCTTTCCCATCCTTCCCACCCCTCGCAAGACTCCTCCCGGATCCCCTGTCCAATCCCCACCATTGGCGGAAATCCCTCGTCGACTATTTATCACGCGCTATCACGGCGGAACCGGGAAAGGGGCGACTGAGGGTGGCCCAGGAACGTCTTTCTGCGGCTTTGCCGAAACATTTTGTGTCTCACCGGAGCTTGTGGACGGAGCTCGCGACCCCTCGACAGTCCACCTTTCCCGCCGCCCCTGGCTCTTCTCCTTTTTCACTCCGGGGTCGGATTTCATTCAAAGCGGAGCCTAGTCCATCATCCGTGAGTCTCTTTTAACCCTCCCCATCACCATCCTCCTCCTGAGTAGATGGGGTTGCGTTACAGACCGAGCCTCCTGCGAGCATGGCCTTATATTTACATATCAGCTCACGATAGGAAGTCCCAAGGACCAGTGGGAAGGGAAAATGATTTTTTAAGCATTATGCTAAGGGGTGGGAAGCATCAAGCTGTTGCTATCTCATAGGTTTAATGGAGAGGAATAATCTTTAAATCTGTCAAATCTAGCTTCTGATTCTCTAATTTTTATAGATATTCGTGATCTGGACGGAAATCTCATTTCGGAGCGAATGATCGATTCAACTTCAGAACCGAACATGCTCGCTCTAAATATTTTCAAAAAGTTTTAAGGAGCTTACGTGCATCATTTTTTCCTCAGTGAGTTCTAAAATTGGTGCGAATTGATATTTTTATGCCTCTAATCCTTGTTAGATCTTTTTGTCCGACTAAAGTTTTTCTTGGCCAAGTCTCAGGAAATGGACCCAATCAATGATTGGCATTAGAATGAAAAATAATGTATCTTGCCGTGAATACAGCTCATTTAATGAAAAGTAATATTTTATTAGTTTTCCCGTAATATTTACTTACTTATAATTGGAGTACCTGATAAAATATTAACAATAGTTTACTCCAGTGTAGCATTACTTTTCTAAGGAAAATACTCTTGATTTATGAACATAGTCCTTTCATATACTCTTTAAAAGGAGTCAAGAATATTATGCCTCTTCTGGAAGAAAGTGTTTCACAGGAAACTTCGTTTCGAGTGATCGAAAGCGTGGAGATAATTGATTAACATTGCAATTTCATGAAACTGGAAATTGCAAGGTATTTATTTTCTCAACTTGTGATGGGGAACTTTCATTCATTGCGTTAAATGTATTCGGTAAAAGCATTAGTTAAATTGGTTGATAGGAGTTGAGGGTTTGATGTCGGCTGTAAGGTTTCTCATTTCACCGGAGGCTTTCAATCCCCCCTCTTCCTTTTCCTTATTAATATCTTACTCTCCGTAATAAGGCAAATGACGTCAGACGTTCGCATTAACTGCCTCTTAAATGAGTCTGGGTCTTGGATGTAACTCTGCGGACTATTTATATGGTTTGATACATAATACAAGGATCGCTGCGTTTTTATTTCTTGTGGATTATTATGTAAAGGAAAAACGTCGTCTACAAGTAGTGGAAGGCAGAATAGTGGGGAGGTGACTGAGGAACGAATACCCAGACCACAGTATTCAAACTGATGGCTAGTTTGACAGGTGAGCGTAGAAGTCACGTCATATTAATTAATTCCTATGAACATGTTATGCTCGCATAGGATAACTGGGGAGGGCAATTCCTTCCCTTGTCTACCTGCTGCTTTCCAGAGTGATTTAGCACCCGAAAAATCACGCAGTTTCGATGAACATGGAAGCCTTCAAAGTGACCACGAATCGAACCCTGCTACTCCGGTCAGTAGTCGGACACTATATCCACAATGATACTGCGCTCTTGGACGAATGAAAAAGGTACATCAAAAAAAGAAAAGCTCGCAGTCGGGTTGAACGGAGCGTAGCAATTGCCAATTTTCTCGTGGAATTGAAATTTTTTTCCAAAAAAGCAGTTATTTAATACCTGCGCCACTCAATTATGCCGAGTGTTATATTATTAAATATTACCTCACCGTTGTCACAAAATATTAAAGAGTTCAATTTTTAAGTACTTTATACCTTTTCATGAGCACAGCGCGAGGTTTGAGCGTTTTCCCATTATCCCTTCGAGTTTTAATGTAATGGTTTCATCGAGGCGAAGCTTGGGGGCTCAAAGCTCTCATCCTCTGTACACAATTGACTTTGCTACCAGAGTTAGTCTTTGATTCCTTTAGATTAAATATTTTATGCTTGTTTTAAAATATATTTTCTCTCCTGGCACCTTATAGGTTTTTCATGCCAACCATAACACTAATGAAAGAGGAGCGTGACGTCACAAGCGGCCGTAATAACAGTGCTTGGGAAATCATGCCGATTCTATAGTTGCCTTGGGTAGGAGGTGGCATATATTTGTTTAATACTCGAGAGCATAACTTCGTTCGTTCCCTCTCCTACTTTCTCCGTTTGCTTTTACTCATGGCATCCGTGGAAACAGTTTACATACCCCCTTTTGTGTTCAGTTTTCGTTTATCTTTTGCTTACCTCTCCGATTCCATTGATTACTCTTGATCAATGATTGGTCTCAGCGGAAACTAATTATTGCCTGTCTTCAGGAGTTGGACGAGTATTCTTGGAATTTTTTTCGGAGAAAGCTTAATTGAAACAGGTGTTATCGTTGCAGATGAGATATTTTCTTGGATTTTTAGTATTTTTTTAACCCATTCTTACGAAATTCGGTCTTTTATGTTGTAAAATCACGTAGTTTGTAGATAAATCATCGTGCTAGGTTATTTGAACATTTTTCGTTCAGCTGTATTAATTATTTCGGGTAAGTAATCTTCTCATTTCCTTGATCTAAGCATGTCGTAATTCGCCGCGTGGTTTTCTGAGGTAAGGAAAATTAAAGGGTGTAGGTCGATAAAATGTGAAGAAAAACAGTAGTTTTTATTATATTGGATAAACTTAATTATTTTCATAATAAACAGTTTCTAGTGTGACTTCGTGGAAGTATTTGGCATTAAAAGGAAAATTATCTTTCTAATGATTCACAATTTCCTGGCTCTCCCAACCTCGTAACCCCGGTCTTCCCTAACTTTCTTAAATGTATAAAACATGTATTTTTTTCTAATTATGCTCATAAATATGCTATGGAAAGTTAGTTGCGTCGTGCCGCTAGAAAATTATTGAAACATTTGATATTCATTTTGGCCGAAGTTATTCTTTGTCATGAAGTTGCATTAGGAGGAATGCTTTTTTATGCACTATCAGGCTAAAGTGTATTAAATGGTAAAATATAATTTTTCACACCGTCAATGACATATTATATCTGCTCTTAAATATGTTCCTGGGGCCGTTCGCTCTGTTACATGTCTTATATCGGTTCCCGAATTCGAGCAACTAAAATTTACATCTATCGCCGCTTTTTTTCTCTCACACCCATTACGTCAAAGCCATTAACACGCGAGAAGTTTTTATCTGAATCGGTGGCTCATGATGAAGGTGCGGGGAGATGTCCCTGTTGCATGGTGTTCGTCGAAAAACGAAAAAATATGACGCAAGATCGGCGAAGAACCTTGTATCGAGGAAGAAAATCATTACTTTGTTCTCAGTTCAGAAAGGATGAATTTCGCCCCGAAATATAAACTTTTTTTTATTTCTCCCAGCATCTTTAAACATTTTCAAGATTCATCTTCCTATTATTGGAACGTAAGCCGCGTATCAGTAAAGTCTCTTGCACCTTGCGACACCTGGAAAGGTCTGCAAACACCAATGATTCATCTCTGCCAGTGGTTATTAGGAATTGCATATTTCTGGAGGCGTTTGTCCCTGTCACTGCGTGTGATATGTATTTTTTAAGCTTTACCAGTATTTTACCTCATTTATTAGGTTGACGTGATGTGCCACTTTATTAAACTCAATCGTTTTTTGTTTCTTCAGTGTTCAGTCGTCGTGTGTGAATTGCGGCTCATGCACGCGTCGTGGTAATTTTTTGGATTGGTTTCGGATGGATACGATCAATTTATTTTTTCAGAACTTCAATTGCTCGGTTTTCTCAGTCCATTATGCACATTTATAAAACCCAACGTGATTCGGTCATCACGTATTCATGGGGCTGACTGCGGCAGTGTGATGTATAATAAGAGCTTACTTTTAAATGGCGCAGTGCTCGTTTAAATGCGCCTTTACCGCAATTTGGTTCACCAAGTGTAATGGCGAGGGTATTGCATTTTGAAATTCCATAATTTCATTCCGCGAACATGCTTATATTGAGTGTGCGTGTCTTCCTCGATTTTTTTTGCTCGACAAGCCAGGTCACGCACGCAATTAAGAAAATTCATTTGGCTAATTTGATGGAGCCCGCTCGCAGATGAGGGTGGGATTCGATAGAGGTTCCGGAGGGGTTATAAAATCGTACTATTCTATCCGTCGTCCTGAGTATCTTGCGTTAATTGCTCTCGCATTTAAATGCTGCGCCGATATTTGGGGAATGAATATTGTTTATTGATCGATGAGTGAGGCAAAGCGGCCACACGTTTGACGCATGAGGAATTCTCTGCTAATTGAGATGCGTGGAGGGAGGGCTTTAATGTCGTATCAGTGGGCTCGGGTGTATTCGGGCATTATTTTTGCGGTCTATCTTTGGTATGTTTGATGTTAACCGTAGTTTTGAAGGATTTCCGCAGCTAGTCGTTCCACGGAACTAAAATTCCCAATCCACCCCCGGGATTTTCTTTCCCGATCCCCACGCCCATTTTGGCCTATAACTGAGACACACTTTATTGGAATATACGTTCGTGTAACATTTTCCTTGCCTGACGAATACATTCATTCGCCACGTATTCTGTCGTTCTAAGGCGTGAATACCCATTTTAGTGACCTGGTGGTCACTATCCTACAATAAATAATGCAAAATAATTATTCTGTTATTGTCTGTCTTTGATATTTAAAGCCATTTCCAAATCCTTGTTTTTCAACCCTTTGGTATCTAGCGGTTGAGGTTGACAGTTGCTGATTAGACGCTTGATGCTTTTGGGATGAATTTGCTGCTCCCCATCATTTCCACACGTTAATATTTTTATGCTCGAATAATTGTTCGGGAAATTAGGTTTATTTTGCGGAAATGTGCGAAAAGTTTTTTCTTTTATGTTTTGCCCTTTGGAATTTCACCCTGCAAATATTTTATTAAATTGACTTGATTTTTATTGATAATTTATTCAAAATTAAAGTAATTAATTATATCAGTATTAAATGCAATATGAGGTTCTAAAAATGATATTATTCCTTAGCATTCCCCCGGAAACAGCTCACTTGTTGGATATGATCAGACCAGTTGAAACTAGTGGTTCGCTCGGGTATTGTCCTTTAGTCATTTAGATTTCTCTGATTTGGAATAGTATAACTTTCTCTTTGCAATAGGAGGGTTCAGGCATTCAATGCAATTGAATATACACATCGATCAACTGAAATATCGAATCAACATAATTGGATGATAAAAAGGACCTCTGATTTTGGGCAAATGGGAAATAATCAAATGATATAATGAAATGCAAACAATATAAATGAAATACCTCCAACAATAATAAAATGAAAGGCATTACACTGATATTTGAAGGCTATTGCTTTTTTCAAAGCATTATAGATTTCCATGAGCCTTGGTTCTCCTCTCCTTTCCCCAGAAAGAGCTGCATCAAAATGCAAAGCAATAAATTAGATGAAAGAAAACTAATACTCAAACTCCATTATTATTGTAATTATTAATCAATTTGTCCTGATAACATTTAGAGAGAAAGTCGTGATCCATTAAAATGCTGTAATTATCTTGGGAGGGAAATTAGTCCGTGGGAAATACCTAGAATGAAATAGACGCATAATTGTAAAGTGTTTATAATTAGTATTGATAAATGCCTTAATAGCATATAGTTATGTGAAATGTACTTATTACGTAAAATTTCAGACATATACTATATAACGGCAGGCGACGGGGAAAAATGGAGTTCACTTGGAGAAAATCCCAAAACCCTTGAGGGACGCGAACCTTCAACTCCGAATTAGCAGTAAAGTACCCCACTCCGATGCTTATTGAGGCCGAGTAAATAAATGCGGAGGAGTAAATAAATGTTGGCCAACAAATATAAATTTGCCGAAGATCAAAAGTGGACGAATCGGCAACGTCGCTCCCTTCCTTCTCTTCTCCATTCACTTTTCCGCCTTTTTTCCACCGTTCCCATCTCTCCTCACTGAGGCCTCCCTTCTCCATCTGCGACTCCTTTCTGTCGCCCTTCCTTCCTCCCCAGTCACCTCCAACCAGTCCACCCCCATCCATTTTTTTTATTTCACTCCTCACGTAATTTTTCAGCAGAAGATAACTCGCAAGCAGAGTGAATTCTTCAGCCAACTCGCTCGGTTGTTTCGCTCCTTTCCCTCTCGCTTTCACCATCCCCCTCACCCCCTCCACAAAAACTCCTCTCGTTCGCCCCACATAATGATCTCCTCCACTTGCGTAATTTAATTTCTGAGAGTTTCTTCTCTCTTTTCCCACACCTCCTCCTCCTTTCTCTCTCTGTCTCTCTCTCTCTCTTCCCCCCCCCTTCCCGACGGTGAGAGAGTTCTCTCCCGTATCCTTTTCCTCATTTTCCTCTTTCTACGTTCTTCTACCCACCTCACCTACTTTTGCTTTTGTCCCGCGTTCTTTCTTAAGTCTTCGTTATCGTTCAGTTTTTTCCCCTAAATCTTTTTTTTATTTTCTCTCGCCTCTTTTCCGTGTATTCACGTTTATTTTTGTATTTTTAAATTCAATTAAAATTTTACTATTCCTGTAAATCGCTCTCATAGCCGTTTCAGAACATGTCCGTAGGTCTTAACTCTTCCCACTTTCATTACCATATACTTTTGATTGCCGTAGTCCCGTTACAGTTTGACATTTCTATTCCAGTCAACTTATATTTTTAAATGGTCGATTCTTATTTTCATTTTCCCTATTGGAACCTTTCCCCATTCATTTTACGATGCCAGTTTCGGATGAGAGATGAATTTTCTTCGAAAAACCATATAACCAGAAATCATCAACTTTGAAACATATTTTGGTTTGGGAAATATTTGCCCACCACCAATGGAAGGAGAGACTTTCTAACCAAACTTTCGCACTATCTTTCCGATCTTGTCCAAGGTTGATTTATAATGTCTCCTGTTTTAATTCATTCAAGTGATGGGGGAAAGGAGGAAAAAGTGTTACCCTTCCAAAATCACTGTAAAAGATCCACCATTATATTTTGACTTGTCATGGCTTGTATACTTAGCAAATTAAAATGGTGAAAGGGGTAATGTATGCACTCCAAAATGTATGTAATGCAACAGAATTATATTGAATCATTGCTTGCATACTATTTTGCCTAACTTTTTTAAAATAACCTTTATCATTTGATAAACACTATTAAGAAATCGTCGACTGTCAGGGAAAAATTGAATTCACCATATCTCAACTTCCATCACTCTAGTGTTTACAAGGGCTATTCAGTAAAGGGTGATTATATATTTTTATTCGTATTATTTATGGAGCAAGAACTAAATTTTATATCTTATTGTTTAATTAATGCATTATTCATGCGTGACACGATGCTCATTGATTTGAATCCAGTATTGCGTCAGCGGCAGTCGCAGCAGCAAGGAGGGTAAAAAATTTATGATGACTTCTTATAGCCACTCAGCTCTATTTATCACTTAACAAATTTTTCATCGAAAAAGTTCTGGTGAAATGAATTTCCTATCGTGTCATTTGGCATTATTCTTCATATTTTATTCAAAATAAAAAATCATCAGAGGCGATGTTTGTTAATCATTCCTGCTTGTTTGCAATTTTCTTTGGGGGCATTGGCCTTTTTTATCTAATGAAGTGTTTTAGCCGTTAACTTGCGGAATTTTAATTGTTCTCTTTTACCTTTTTACTTGGTTACTTCTCCCGTAAATAATGTGTTAAGATTGAAAGGGAGTCAGCATTCATTTGTCTTAGCATCATAGTTTTCCGCATCATCTGATAAAACCACATGGTTACTGGTCACCGCAATAGTAAATCCGCTGGTTGGTTTGTTAGTAGATTGTAGTATAATACTGGGGGCTTCTTAAGCAGGAAAGGGCTCGTTTCTTTCTAAGTGCTGCCCATGGTTTCCCAAGAAAATCTGATGCCCTCATACTTGACTTAAGCTGTGCGATGTAGCTGTAATCGAATGCGTGCCTTCCTTCCGGTCAGTAGCGTAGCGCTCTAACCACTGGACTACCACATCCCGGATTTTGCGTGTCTGCCTCTAAATAAATGACTAATTTGAAGGAAATTGCATTTGAAAGAATAAAAGAATATCTTTTCCCCGCAAAGGATTGATATAAATGACTGCAGACACGCGATCACGAATTGGAACAAACCACGTGCGTTACCGCTTTCAACTCGAGCATGAATAAAAAACAGTCTCCGTTCTTCAAATTTCGCAAATGAAACCCACCACAACGCTATTGAATGCGGTACGTTTAATTATAGTGGCCAGGTCGTGAGGTCTGCGATTGCAAATGGCGAGAGAGGAAAATCACATAATGGGTCGCAAGAGCGGTAAAAAATTTGTTAATTTCGACTATGGACTCGGTTGATAAAGTCACATGGTAGAAATAAAATAAATTACTGAGATATTTCCCAATCTTTGGCTCAGCGTTTTCTTAATTGAACAATTACTCCATTGTAACGGTAATCGTTTTGTGTCCATATTAAATGAGTTTGTAATTTTCGACATGCTTTATTTTAAGGTACCAGGCGTTTCACCGACTTGCGGCATCATCAGGTATAAGTTTGGATCACATACAGCAGTTGACAATACACCCTTAGGACTTACATAGTCACCCCTCTCCTCTGTTCTAAGGGTGTGCAGTCAATTGCTGCATGTGAGCCAAACTTATACCTGATTATGCCGCAAGTTGGTACCTTAAAATGAAATCTGTGGAAAATTACTAACTTATTTGAAATGGACGTCAAACAATTCTACAAAATGAAGCCTGAAAGTGTTAAGTATATTAGTAATCGTTTCATTTAGATTCTCAGTAATATTTCTATGGTAATTTCTGAGCCGTCTCCTGATATAATTATGTCAAACTTACCATTTTATTTTAGTCTGTTGAAACTTTTCGGCTCTAATTTCATGATGCTAAGATCTTAATGGAAGAAATTGCCTTTTGCTGTATTTCAAACAATATTGACTGTCAAATCACTGTTTTGTTTGCTCTGGGACTTCATTAATGGAAGCCTATAGACTGAGACAGGGAGCTCACTCGAACGTGGGTTCATCTCTCAGCAACTCAAGAATGAGACAAAGCTTTTGACTCAAAGTTTCCTTAAACAATTAGCTGCCCGTTACTACCTGTGGACTATCGCAGATGAATTAACGCTCTTCCTTCCTGGCCTGGTCTTCTGATTTTATGCATGCGTTGACCTTCGCAACAGAAAAAAAACTGTTTGCTTAATCTGGCTTCGCAGGAGGACTCATATGTTGTGGTGTTGCCATTTCCGTTTGAGAATCGTATGCCTCTTTTACGTATTTACATTAAACACCATCTGAAGAGTTAAGGTGCGGCGAGTCTCATCTCTTTCTTCTTGGTAAGCCGAGTTAAGATGAAAATGGACATACCTGTGCTTCCAGAGAAACTCTCTTTAGTCGGGAAAATGTTATCTTTCTCAGAGCGTTATATGACTCGAGAAAATTATAAAACTTCGGTAAAACATATAATGCTCATGTTTAAGCAACCGATCAGTTCTGCCAGGAATGGCCCTGGAAGCTGTTACCGACTGACCTTACTTTCTACAGTCGGCGAGTATCGATTTTGATCAGCCATTCAATATATTTAACATTGATATGTACTGGATCCTTTGGCGAGTGATTAAGGTACGTGTGCGGTAATTGCGAAAAATCAGGCGTCATATTTTGGAAATATGATGCAATGCTGTGTGAAGCAATGGCCGCTGTTCTATTCGAGAGGTGTATGTGTACGTGTGAGGACCGTGTTCCAAATATTTTCACCGCCTCTCGTAGCTACTCGTGTACGTATATACGAGACAACAAAATGTCTGGGAGAAAAAAGGTTTTAGTTTTGTTTCATTTTTGCTAAGATAAAGACTGTTAATAAAATATGTCGTTTTGTGGTTTAAAAATGGAATTTGTCGAGTATTAATTGATTTACTTCGAATTATTTTAGGCAACGGTGCTATTTTGGTTTCGTACTAATTATACATGCTAATATATCTAGCCATTCACAAGATCTCAGGCTTTAGATATTATTAAGAAAAAATAAAAATATTCTAATGCAATGGAGAGCTTGTAATCCTATTGTGGCGATCAAAGAGTCATTTGTTGTAGATTTACATTTCTGTTCTTTCCTCGACCGTCATGACTAATTTCGTGGTGGCTACTGATCTTTTCTTCATTATTGCTCCAAAATGCATTCCATGTGTTGACATAGATGAAATATGCATTAGGGACTGCATATTTTCTACTTGGATTATGGCTATTCATTTATAGCTTCTCGAATTTATTCCTTTAAATCTTGTTTTACATTACCTTACCATAAAATATATAAGCTTTTTTAAAACTTCCATCGTTTCTTTGTATTATTATGTTTTCAATTGAGTGCTCTCTTGCTTCCATTATTTCATAGCGGCAATTTAATATTATGCATTTCCTTTCCATCAAATAGGCTTCTTACTCTATCTGCACTTTCCACATATTGTTATTTAATTATAATATTTCCATTTTCTGGTATTTTTATCTGTAATGAATTCATCATTGGACTGATGATTGTCAAAAATAGCACTTAACAGTCCTTATTTATTTTCAGCAGCTCTCTTTTGAATCTATTTCATTGCATCTCTAATGTATTCATATTTCCGAAATTACTCCCTCTCATATGGCTTTCAGCTAGCGTGATATAAACTTGTACGTGGCCATACATTTTCCTTTGATTGCTTCCTTTGTCTACAACGCCTATCAGCAACGCACTCATTCCATGTTGTCATCATGAAAATTATTATTATTGTTTGAGTCCCTGGGTCCAATTTCCCTTAGTCATTTTTTTGACCATTTTTTCAAGAAAATGGATAAATGAAATGAACCCGTATGATATGAAGCCATATTGTTGGCGTGAACTCTTGCTTAAGGCTAAGAATAAATATGTTTCAATGTAAGAGGGTAATGCAGCTCGCGCAAAATTATCGATGGAGACAAATATATCGATTTGTCTTGGGAATACATTCTCGGACGGAATTCGTGAAAGACATTGGAAGGACAGTTCAGCTAGGTATTAAGATACGAGAAATGAAGTAAACTGATACGTAAAGGTGGAAGGAAATATCCGGATTAAAAAAAATTTCTTTTTCTACGAGAGGCGGTTGAAAATAGCAGAAATTGAAAAAAAGTACCTTTACGTGAGGAAATGAGGTCGTTTGTGTTGTTGCTCTGCCTCCCTATGTTCACTTGAAGTGTTTGCTTTTGGAAGAATACGGGGACTAGGCAAAACCCTCCCAAGACCTATACCGTGAATTGATGATATTATTGATCGAATTTTCCATTAACTCATGACTTTTCTCCTCTACCCTTCTATGCATCATGTCTTTTCTATTGAGTCCTACGTTCTTCCAACCGTCTTTCGTTGTTTTCTGGAGTTGGCCTCTCCGCCTTTTCAGATTGGCCGTGCGCATCAATATACCTTCGTCGCCCTCCCTGTTCTCCCTCTTGAATTGAAGCGGGCGGGACCCTTTCTCCCAAGTCATTTACTTCATCGCTGGCACCCCTCCTTAATTCGCCGACTCCCCTCTCTTCCTCGACCATTATTCTCTCGTTCTCTATATATACATACATATTCTTGTACGTGTGTTTGTGTATATATGTATGTGTGTTTATGTATATATATATATATATATATATATATATATATATATATATATTTATATATATATATATTTTTTTCTACTCCCCTCATCACCCAAAACGACCCCTTTCATCTTTAATAATCTATTTTGCCTCTACTGGACCGTTAAAGAAAGTGGAGAGAGTCTTTTGTTGATTTTAACTCGCCTCATTAGGAGCTTGTATAAATCAATCTAGCCTGTTAGTTTCGCTTTGTAGATACACGCTCGCCTACGTATCTCCCTTCCCATCATCTTATGTGTGTACAATGTCTTTTCTTTCTTTCCCTTTGTTCTTTTCCCTCTCGATGCTTGAGTGGGCTGGGGGCTGGATTCGTTGAATTTTTCTTGTCGAAACACAGCACCTTGTGCTTTCTTCCTTCATAGTGGGAGAAAATGTAAAAAATCGTACGAGACGCTAAGGTGGCTTTCTTGTTTGACTGGTATAGGGTATATAAGCAAAGGTACATATACTCCGTTCTGCTAAACTAAATAGAGAATCGTCGAATCGCTGCTGCGTAAAACTTTTCTCAAATATCACTGTAGAATGAAACAGTTTCTGGCGTCACTTGGTGGAAATTCTTGATATTGAAATTAAATTTAAAATACTTCGCCTTTCCACATAAACTTTTATTTATGTGTGGTTTATGTAGAAAGGCGAAGTATTTTAAATTTAATTTCAATCACTGTAGAAATAAAATACGTTATTACGAACTATTTTACATAAATTCACTCGATGAAGTTTTAATTCTACTCCGTAGGATTTCAAAGTTATCACTACGTACAATACATAAAGAAACAATGATCGCAAGTTTATGCAGAGGCGAGGTTAAGCATACGCGTTTTTTTTCTGGTGACTTCGACAAAAAATTGCAAACTTATTTGGTATCAGCAGATTTAAGATTCGAAACATTTTCCGACTCATTAATTTCAGAATGCACGAGCAACTTGTTTTATTAAGGCACAATGAACTATTAATTCACTTTTATGTTTCGTATCAATTAACTTGCAGATTTGAAAGCAAAGGAATGTGATGACATCATTCAGAAACTTTGACTCTTGACTCAGAAAATGTGTGGAGAATACCTGCAATTATTTGATCTCAGAATTTATTACATGATATTTTATTTACTCTGTCTACGTTTTGTTAATGATAAGATAATGTATCCATTTATATGGATGAGGATTCATTTTCGTTATACTTTTAAGTATAGCAATTCGTTAAACGTTCGATGTATTCTGACGGTTTCATTCAATTCGAAACTAGATTTTTTGAATTTTTATCGATTAATGTTATTAATATTAATCTTAAAACCATTGCACATCAAGAATGGTTTAAAGAAGGATATCTTTATATCTACTATGAGAAAAAACTATTGTTAGATTAAGGTTCATTTTCTATCCGAAGTTCTTTCAGTCCTCAGCCTATAGTTTTTCCGCGGTAAAATACATATGCCCGAGGTTAATCTGTCTTAATTCAAAACTTAGTTCCTCTTGTTGCGCGCGAGGTTGTTAATGGTCTTCACCACACAGCGCAGACGTAGAGTAATATGTCTTGGGTTGGTTTGATGATCATCCTCACGGAGCAACTTGAATGCCCCGAAATTATTCACTCACATTGCTGGCGAAGAGGCGAGTCACGCTTCTTGAACCCTTCGTATGCATTGTACAGCTAACGGTTTTCTGCCGGTCAGAATTAATCAGTGTATGAAATGCCCTGTCAATGATAATTATTTCAGGAATTGCCACATGTATTTCAAACGCACGTATTTCAATCCACCCTTCGCCAAAAAAAAATCCCACGTGTTTAGTTAATCTTTTATTTTCCTCTTTTAGTTTTTAGGAGTAAGAGTTTTTATGCGAAAGATGTTGTTGCGATCGGAAACTGAATAGCTTACCTTTAGTGAGCATGCAAATGAATTTGAGCTAAAGCAATAACAGAAAACTTGGCAATGGTTCACATGCGGTCCTTTTGGTCAGGACTTCGATATTTGTTCTGTAAAGGTTGTGAAAGATAGTTCCTCCGATGCTAAATGCCGTCTGGAACAGCGTAGACTGTTTGGTAAGCACGGAAAATGGAGATTTATATACGTAGGTATAAAGAAAAGGCTCTCATGTTGTTCTGAGAATACGTTTCAAACTTCGCGAGGACGGTCCAAATTTCCAGATGTAAACGGTCGATTGCCCACAACGCGACGGCCTTAGGGCGGCAATAACGTTTCTCCATGCGCAAGAGTTGAATAATATCGTCGTGCTGTATTGAGGGATGGCGAGTTTTCTGCGTCGATATTCGGCGAGTGAATTTAAAAAAGAACTCATCGCCCATTGGGATCGATCTGACGGTGAGCGTGTTGGAGAATTGGGACTGACTGTTGACTGAAGATGAAAGGGGAAACGCGAAGGCGTTCACCGGGAGGAAGATGACGTTCAGAATGGCGGGGATCGCCAGTTTCGATGCCGCCAAACGACGATGGCGACGCGGTGCGCACAAAGGGGACGCATGGTGCGCTCTGCCGCGTTCCTCCTCGACGCGGATCACGTCTCTTTTGTTACGCCGAAGTGCAGTTTTTTTTTCGTCCAGAGGCGGTGGCGCAGCCAGCGTTTCAGGTATCATCCTCCCCGACCAACCGACCGCTCCCGTTTTGACCGTGAATGGGCGTATCTAAAAATAAATAAATAATAAAATTAATGCAGATTACAAAAGTGAATCGAAGTGGAATTCGAGATTTTAGAGCGGCGTTTAAAATTTGATTTTTCGGAAATGACGTCGATTTCTCTCCCTCCCTGTCTTCACTCCCCCGTGGCAACTCGGTTTCCTCTCCCATCTCCTCCCTCATTTCCCTTATACCCCACTCCTCGCTAGATTTTCCCTCCCAACCACACGGGTTTTCCTCTGCAAAACCATCCCCTCCCGCCACCCTCATCCCCACTTCTTTTCCAGTCCTCCATTCCCATCATTCTCGTCATCCCAGAGGCTAAAATGCAAGAAGCTTACGTGGAAGCTTAGGCGGATGTATCTTAAATATTAACCGAAGCTTTATACGCTTTGCGCTGAAAACCAAAACGAGAAAGAGGAAGTGAAGGGGTAGTGGAAATGGGAGGGGGGCAGGACGAGAGGAAAGGGGAGATGAGTTCTGTGGAGTGGTGGATGGAGGTGGTAGTAGCATTCAGAGGAGGTTTTAATAAAGTATTCATTTCGACTCTCACCCTTCTTCAACCCCCCCCCCTCTGCTCCCTACAGGGGCCTCTCCCGGCCGAACTCTTTCTTCCGCTTCGCGTCCGTCATTTGTCTGATATGCCTTCTCCTTCCTCCTCCCATCCCTTCTCCTTTTGTCCTTCTTAGGGGGGTTGCACGAGCCCCGCCCCTCATCCGTGGGTGTTTTTTCCGGGGGAGTATTCTTTTCCCGACTCATCTCATCTCCTCGGGAGGAATTTCCTCCGCTTCGTGTTTGCTGCTGAAGGGATGCGTGTCTTGCTCCTTTCCTTCCGACTAAACTTGTCTTCGCTCGCGAGACGACAAACGAAGGGGTTAAGAGAAGGAACGATTGTGTTTGCATGGATATTGTGAGGGAATGGAAATATAATGGTCGATCCGTAATAAATGCAAACGGGAGAGTTCAGTGCGAAATTTAGTGCGCGGACGAGGGGCGTGGAACACTGAAGTGACCCTGCTGAGCTTTGATGGTTGAACAGGGTCGGTTAACTGGGGTCACTTCTCAGTTGCGTGATGTGCTCTAGAAGGTTACTTATTGTTATATTTTTAAATTTCACAGTGATAATTGGATTTTTAGGAATACCATTCCCTGGAGACACACACACATGAACGCACAAATGTGCTACCATTAATACCAATAAAGCTAGTATTGGTTGTAGGAGGTATGCCTGTGGGAAATTCAGTGCACTAAAAGTTTGCAATGGTGATGCATTTAAGGGCGGAAGAAGTGCGCAAGAATGGGGAAGTATAGAACAAAGTGGTGATGTAGTAAATTCCTTAAATTATTGCAAAAAAGTAGGTTTTTTTTAAATATGTCCATCTGGAATGGGACCGATGTATAGTTTAGGCATTAATAATATTTCCGGAAAACTGAAAACTGTTCCTTTACTGCTCAAAAGTCCAATTGCTTACCAAGATTTAACAAAAAAAGATTTTTTTCTATTTGGGAAATATCTTCGTTTGTGATTCCCATCGGTGTTAGAGCTTCATTTTTTTTATCAAGTGTATTTATCAACTTGTAAACTTTTTTCTATGACATGGAGCATTGTGCCACGTGTAAATATACTATGATATCCATCAAGGGAAAATATAATTAATCACGCATGCGCTTTGTCGACCGTTTATACCTGCGTTTACCTTGCAAAGAAGCCTCCGTCGTATGAATGAAATTTTTATGCGCAGTTACTTCTTTCTTCTTTTCATGGTCACCACGTTTATCCCAATAAGTTACGCCGGAAACAGCCTTATTTAAAAAAGTCTCAAGCGTCCGTCTGGTTTTCTGTTATTATTCCCATAGCACAATGTAACCGTGATTCATTTTTAACACTTTCCGATTCCGTTAACGCCTCTCTGACCTTCAGACTTCATTATTGCCGCTGCATTAACCTGGCGCGTTTCCTTTCCGATCTAGAATAAGGAGAATAGGAAACGAAAGTAAGTAGGTCGCCTCCTTACTTTTCGAGAAATCCCATTCGTTTTTCTTCCGTTGGTCTGGCATCGTGAAATTCGCGAACTTAAAAGTTGATGAATGGTTAAATGGTTTCCACTGCAGAAATCGTCGGAGATTTTAAGGATAGCAATATCGAGCAGAAACATAACTGTTGCTTAAAAGTAGCATCACGGGAGCGTAAAGATTTAGGATTAAAGCATTCTGTTGCATTGTCTCTCTCTCTCTCTATCTGCGATGTGAATGCTGATTACACGGAAGCATTCTACAGGGAATTATGCTAGGAAATAATAGCTTAAACCCGGTATTAGCGAAGAGGAAGCAGGTTAATCGATCGGTACTTTTGAAAACATTTTAAAACCCCTCCTCTCTACACATGATGCGGCATGGCACTTTGTCACCAACCCTCAAGCCAATTCTAGCCCTAGGTCTGCATTTCAGTAATATGCAAATAGAAACACTGCCCTCAGTATATCCCCCGTGAATAGATAGACGCGACAGATGAAATTTTCATCCACAAATCCTCTTCAATGATTGTAGCTTAGGGGTATGAATGTTTTAACATATACGAGGGTCATCCGGAAAGTAGTACCCGTTCGTGCCGCATGAAGTGCTGACGACGCGAGTAGCCGCTGGACGAGGTCAGATAGCTTCAGTGGCTTGTCTGCCTTCTCTGAGCCAAGTTGCGTGACGCTAGCATTGCCTGTGTTGTTTCTGTGATTGTTTACAATGTTTAAAAAAATTGAGAACGCCGCCAGTTGTGAAGTGAGGGCAGTGATTAAATTCCTCAATGCAAGAAACGTTCGCCCATGTGATATTCATCGCCAATTAAAGGAGGTGTATGGAGACAATGTAATGGACGAGTCGTCTGTTCGGCGGTGGTGTCGCAACTTCAACATGGGGAGGGGGAACACACACGACGATGAGCGTTCGGGGAGACCGTCTGTCATTACAGACCAACTGGTGAGCTCAGTTGACGAATTCGTGAGGAACGATCGGCGCGTCACAATTGATGACATCTGTGAGCATTTTCCCAATGTTTCTCGAACAATTGTTCATGAAATTGTTAAACACCATCTGCATTATGCAAAAATTTGTGCAAGATGGGTCCCTCGCGTATCTCAATGAGCTGGCGGCGAAGGACTATGCAGCAGGAATACAGAAACTTGTCACACGTTATGACAAATGCCTTAATTTGCTTGGAGATTATGTTGAGAAGTAGTTTAAAGTATCCTCTTTCAAATAAAATTTTTTATGTTTGTTAATATTTACTTTTGTGTCTTTATTTCACGAACGGGTACTACTTTCCGGATGACCCTCGTATTTTTTTAACTTTGTTTTATTTCTATTACAGTAATGCCATTTCAACGTTTCGATCGTTTGAAATTAGTGGTTAGAATACGTTACTTCAAATTTTATTTTTAATTTCATGATTTTTAAATGAAATTTTAGGTTTCGGGAGATTTGAAGGACATAGGCTTGTTGGCTGTGTTTTCACCAGTAATAAGAGCAAATATATTTTCGCATTTAGAATGTTAAGCCCGAAGAACCTTTTATTTCCTTTGGTGAGTCGTCTTATTTTATTCCAATGGATTTAAAAACTTACGATTCCTAGAAACAGTCGCAGATTATGACGTGTGAAATTGTTTTTACCATTCAGAATTAAACTAAATGCATAAACTAAACATTAATGCTGAACTATCTTTTTAAGGGCTAAGGTAATCTACGGTGATTTCGTCGCTTGTTTGCCAATTTTCCTATGGTAGACCTCTTTTAACCTTTCTTTTTCCGCGTAGAAGTGAGTTATGAAGGGCAAATGTGAGCAATCTCATATCGGTGTATAATTTATCTCATATCCTTGGAGCTGGCAGATTTTATGGGTAATTTCCAATTTCACGCTATCACAGTGAGCTTTATTAATGAATCAGCACTCATCAGTCGTCCTCTGCAGCTGGATGGAAAGTATGAACATGTCTTTAATATGAGAACTTTCTACAAAATTGGGGTGCATATTTTTGTTGACCTCAGATTTCAAAGAAACTAATGTATTGAAAACCACTTGCACGTCATTTGTTTGCACGAAATAATACTCTTTGAGTGAAGGAGCGCATAAGTTTGACCGATGGAAATTTCATATTGCTGGTTAAGAAAATGGAAAATCCGTAGCCACAGATTTTTTTTTGTTTGACTTGAAAAATATAATATTTCACCGGGAAAATTCTATGGCATCTCGTGAAAAACAGAAATTGAGATACACGAGAAAATTGTGAAGGCAAAAGGAAAGTGAATAATGTTAAAACAAGGAAAATTTAGGATTTTAATGATAATAAGTAAATGAGGAAGTCATAAACTTAGAGTAATCTTAGTTTGCATGTTTTTATCTTATTTAACGGCAATTTAATAATCCGGGAATTCAGTAATTACGTATTCATCGCTGAATTCGGGTACAAATGTAAAGCAGTGAGTTCAATTCTCCCATGATGTACAGGTAGTACGATGCAGTTCTTGAACGCCTGTACAACTCGGAAGAGTATTATATCTATCAAAGACACTCTTATCATTCGTAATTTATATGAACGTAGAGCCACCGGCATAATTCACGCTGAGGTGTACGTAGCAAACTCGATTGTAGTATAAATTATCGTAGAGTTTCCCACTTTATTCGTGGGAAAACAAAAATTATACCTTCAATCGTATCAGCGAGGCCTAAATTGTGATTCGCGGTTCTGAGTTTAATCAGTTGGCCCGGAATTGTTGCGGTTTTTCTGAATCTTGACAAACGAACACTGATTTTGGCAACCATGATTTTATCTTTTTTGACACCATTAGGTCCTATGTCTAAATGGCCGCCGCGGTACCCTTAACATCTTGATATCTGCCACTACAGTAATCAACCTGATAGAACAGGGAAGAGCTCACCTCGTACTATACCGTATCTTCAGTTATCGGGGTAAGAGTGGGTAATTTCGTTCCTGTACCACATGCATTTTTCATTCGAGGAATTCAAAACATACCTACGACGCGTGGATTTTGGACGACTATTCTCTTCTATTTACCTCGGCAGTTTACTTTTATTTGCCGTGCATTATTTCCTTCGTCTGCCCTTCGTAACTTCTGCCTGGATTCATGCTGTTTAAAAGGCCTATCCTTTTCTTTCTCTTTCTCCAGCCCGCTTACATAAACTCAGCCCTTTTATCCCCGCCTTCAATATTCTGTCACCTTTCACTACTTTCTCTAACCAATTTATCTGAATTTTTGCAGATTTCCTTCAGCGGTTTCCTCTCTTGGCCCATTGCATTAAAAACTTCAATGTTCCACTTCCTCTCTGCACAAGTCTTTTCTATTCATTGTTCACCACGTTTGCATCTCAAAAGTCTCCAATCAGCGCACACCCTCTTGCCTCGAATGCCAGATTGAAAAACTATAATATGCTACGCTCCATATTTAAATATTTTACCTCTTCCAGTTTCTCTAAAAAGGCTGGTACTCGAAGAATCATTTTAGGAAAAGATGAGGGGGCTCAGAGTCACTCAGATTTGAACCCGATCCCCTTCCTCCCCGGTCGGTAAACGAACGCTCTCCCCCCTATGTGATACGCCTTCGCCTTTGAAATTCAGGAATTTTTAAGTTCTGAGTGAGCCCTCAAGAATTCCAATCACACCTTTTCGAGATTTCAACGGTTAGTTAACCGCGAGCAGCGCCCCTAATCGCATTGAGCATTAATCCTGGGAGACAAACGAATGTGCGGCGTTCAAGTGGAGCCTCGTGAGTCTTAAGAAGGTTAAGTTTGAAATAGTTGCGGAAGTAGAGGGAGGAGGGCATCGGAAAGGAAATGAGTCGAAGGAGGCAAACAGCGCCAAGATTTTTTTAAATCCTTCCTCGGGGATTTCCACGCCCTGGTAGATTCTTTCCCTCCCTCCTCCTAAAGCCATACTAGATTTGGTTTAGTTTATTGTACACATTTTTTGGCCAAACAGCTAAACGAACGGATGTATATGCGCACATCGTCCCTGTCGTTTTTTTGTTTCTTTATTGCGAGAGCGTAATGATCGGAAGTGCGAGAGTTTATATGGCGGAGAAGTTCAGCAAAGTAAAACAAAACGGAGGTGTGAAAAAAAAGGGGTAGGAGAGCCCAGCACATTTTAGCCCGGCGTAAATGAACCTTTCTCTTCCCCCCTCAAGCCCCCTATCAACTGCCACGTGATTCGCATGCTTTTGGTGCGCAGTGGAAATGAGGCCCGAAGACTAATTGCTCATTGAGTGGCATTGATCTGTTGCGTGTGTGAGTATCGATGGAGTATGTGGGTTCGGGGTTCCGTGGGGAGGAGGTGGGAGGGCTTGGTGAAGGGTTTAACTAAAGGGGTAAGGGACGGACGGGAGCGAAGGGAGAATTTATCCTCTTCCCTCTCGCCTCGACCCCTTTCGTTCCGTTCATCCCCTCTCCTCCCCCTCCCCCCCAACCTAACCCACTCTCCGCCCGGCCAGCGAAACACGCTCGGAGTCGGGTAAGGGTCAACCGTTCGGATTTATTAGGGGCGAAATTTTCCATCGATGAGTTAAGGGGAAGCGCGAGATCGTTCTCATTATAACCGGCACAGATCCGGATTGATCATGAAAGATCGCTCTTTCGCTAGTGTTTTTGTATTATTTCTGGCTCCAATTGGTGACGGAAGTTGCATCAGCTTATAATTCCTGGACTTTTTTTTGGTTCTTGGTAAAGGAGGAGATTACCGCGTGAGTATTTTTATTTTACCGCTCTAGAATGTATTAAGCTCTCATCGTCTGGCTTTGCTAATGCATGTACTCCCCTTTAATGTTCTCCTGAGTGCTAAAAAAAGGTACTGAATGAAAACTCTTTTAAACATAGTTACCTTTGCCCCTGTTAAAGGATAGCTGGGAAATAGAAAAATAGGCCATGCATTTCGTTTTATTTCCGCCTGATCTTCTCGACTCGAACGCGAAATTATGTTTTTTATGAATAAAGAACGAAATGAGTGTTATAATTATTTATTTTTTTCCTTTTTGGAAATGCGAACAAAAAAGATTTTGTCGGTGTACGTGAATTCAAAGATTAAAAACAAGCTCGGGGAACGTAAACAACGGTGGTAGTTGCCGTGAGTGCCTCTCTTGTATTGTAATTCTTCCCTTCTGAACATATTACTTTATCAGAATTTTTCACGACTTAAAAAAATTAACACTGAAAGAATATTCTTCGGCCAATATATCAAAGTATCCACCTTCCCATTAATTTCCACGTCGAAGTTTTCGTATATATTTTTCAAAACTTTTTTTCACGTTTTCTGAACGAATGGTGAATGCCACCACGAATTTACGCCTATAGCCTTATTACTCTTAATCTCGCGGGGGATTAAGAATCGAATGAGCTCCATAGAGATCGCATCAAAGGGGATTTTTGCAGTGGGGGGATGGGGAGGGGGATGACATTTGTAAAAATATCAAAACCCGTGGATAGGACGAAGAATAGACGTTTTTCAAATTGTTGCCTTCCTCTTTCATCTCTCCTTCTCTCCAACTTAATTGCTTCTTCTTCCCCCATTCGCGCGCACCATCATTCATATTTCGCTTTTTATCTCGGGCGGGACACATTTTCACGGTCGGATTAGGCCGTTGATTAAGGCGCCTCGATGGTGTGTGCGTGGGTGGAAGAGGAGCCGAGGGCATGTTCTCCTCGGCGTCCGCGCTTCGGGAGCTCACGGAATCAACCAGACCGCGATTTTCTTTTGATTGCGTCCCAGCCGCCGCCGTCGACTGCGTGCCTTCATTTTTTCCTGTAAAGAGAGGATATTTGGGAGAGGGAGAGAAATGTACAGAGTTACGTCCGGACCATTCAAACGAAGAGGCGAGAAAGGGCGGCATGCGGTACTGTTTGGCTCTCTCCCCCACAATCTGAAACCGCTGGCTCCCAAGTCCCTCATCCTACCCTCCCCCGTTTCTTTGATGTGCCGATTTCCTCTCTCTCTCTCTCTCACTCTGTCTCATCGACCGAATAGATTCGTTCGCGACATGTATGGCAAAAGAGAGAGGGAGAGGAGGGAGGGAAGACCCATCGTTGCCTCCCGTTTATATGTATGCTCGTGCGTAATGGGAGAGCAGTCCGCCAGCCAATGCTCTTCATGATCTTTTGTGCTCCCCTGAAAGCGCGTTCCTTCTCCTGTTTAGTGATTAAAGTCACGGCCTATGATAGTTCTACGGTGAGCAACATGTTAATTGAACGAACTCGGGCATCATTAAGTTCGAAACTTCATTTGACACGATGGGAGAGAGAGAGAGAGAGTACATGAAATCTATCCCTCGACACTTGTGGAGAGTGATCCATTAATTGATATTTAATTTGCCCTTAGGGACGGAGTTCATGAAACACATTTATAGAATCATAAATCCGTCATAAAACTTAAGGTGCATAGAAGAATCATGTTTGTTGATAGTGATTGATGTACGAGTAATTAAACCTGCCTTGTCTCCATCTTTGTTTTATTCTCTTAACATGGCACGAATGGAATCTACTTTAGAACTCTGTTCAAGTCTTTAGCACGGTGTCAATTTACCTCATTCGTATTTTGCTGTCACTATCAGGGAAAATTATTTATTTTTAATGAACTCGAACAATGCTGTACTAAATGTTTTGGCCCATGTACTATCTAAGAGCTCACCTTAATAATCTCGCCTAAATTACTATTCATGTTCAAACTTAGTAAACTTTTGTGTACTAACCTGTGAAATGAATTTAGCGGTAATGCGTTGAAAACAGGGGTAGGTAGTAGGGCTATGATCTTGAGAGGAGGAATTGAGGAATATGTCATTTGTCGAGTGGGAAATGGAAGAAAAAAGATATCAAGATATTGTGATTGAAGTACGAGAATTGCGTTAAACGATTTTTTTTACGTTGTACGTATGTCTATTCCTATATTATATCCTGCTGCATGGTACGTATTTCTTTGCGCATTAAGCCATTTCCAGCATTATTAGCTCCATTCAGTTAGAGGAATTTTTTGCACGAGATACGAAAGACTTTACCGTGGTTTCTTGAGTAATAAGAAAATAAATGGGAAGGAATTACCAAATCTGACTTCAATTTTCTACGATTATTTTCAATGTAAAACCAAAGGTCCTCTGATAAAATAAAATGAAAACTCCTATAACCGTGATAACTTATTAATGGTATTGGAGTTTTCATTTTATTTTATAAATTTACGAGGCCGCAGAGCTCAATGTATTTTATTTCAAAGGTCCTCTGTCTTTACTCATTTTTTGGCATGGAATCACGAAGATTTTCTGGCCTAACAAGCAATCCTTGATGTGATTTATCTTATTTCCGTGATAATAAGGAACTGTGCGAAGAAAAATTCCAGTTTTATGCCCCTTAATATAAGTAGGAATTTTTCTTCGTCTTCGACCCCATAGATAGTGGCATGCACTCGAGGTAAGGTTTGTATTTTAGTCAATGCATCGTTTAACGAATTCTATCTTCGTTTATCATGTTTCATGTGAGAGGGAATATCATCGTATGTTTTCTGTTGCTTATATAGGATTTCATTAAAACATTGTACAGAAAACTCAAGAATTGTCTTTGAGCTGAACCATTCTTCTTGAATAGCAACTTCATTTGTTATTGAATAATTATCGTTGATGTACTGCTATGGCATTCTTTTTTTCTAATTACCTCGTTCCTTAATTTTTTTGTTGCTCATAGCTAAAGCGTGAGCGTACCCAGCAGAATCTTACGAATACAGCTCACAGTAGCATGAGGTTGCGGCGTTACCTGAACACCAAATGCAAAGATAATACCAAAACCTAGCCTGTGGCTGGAGAACGCAATAGGATATAATCCGGTAATATAAATTTAGTATTGGTGAAATTCAAGGTGTGTGTGTGTCTATATATATATATATATATATATATATATATATATATATATATATATATATATATATATATATATATAGATATATGTATACACACGACACATTGTGGTCGTAGTCGAAACGGAAGCTTAAGATCTGAGAAGACTTAGGAAGCAGAGGGTCGTGATTCCTCGGAGCCGGAGCTATGTTTTGGTGCACTCCACGATATACAACAGGAGATAGGATGGACGACTTGGGGCAGAGAGTGTATTGGGTTGGGTGGGGTTGAATAAAACCGCTGACGCCGGATGCCAACTCTGAAAACGCTATGCTTTATCAGACTGCGCCAGCGCCGTCTTCTCTCGCGTTAAAAAGAGCGAATGCGTACTTTATTTTGTGTTTAAGCCGCGGGTGCAAAGGGCTTGTAGCGCTTTTTCGTCTCCACTCCCGCTAGCTTTCAACTTTCGTCGTCTCCGACTCATCCGCCTTTCTCACTTCCTCTGCGACGTCGGAAGGGGGGAAAGAAATAAGGATGAAGAAAACGTTAAGGTCCGCATCTCTTCGCCCCCAGCCATTCATTCACCACCGATCGTAAATCGCAGGCTTTCGAATTCGAATTTTTCATGGCTGTTTCCCATCTCCCCAACCCCCTCCCTCCCACTCTCTCTCTCTCTCTCTCTCTTTCTTTCTTTCCTTTTATTCTCCTCCCATTCCCCCAGAAAGTTTCATTCGTCCGTTTTTTTATGATGACGTTTATTTCGTATCGTCGTTTCTTTTGTCGTTGCATCTCTTCGCTTCCGGCGATGGATTCTTCAAAAAGGTTTTAAAGGTCTTTTCATCTTCCTCGCTACAGTCTTCTTTAAAACCGTTGGCTCCCTTTGCGCTTCCTTCGCCTCTTCGGTAAATCATCTCCTTTTATAAATTCCTTTCGTCATCTTGCAGACGGGAGATGAGTGCACCCGTTTGATGGAGTCTTTTGACTTCGGGTCTGTTTCTTTGTTTAAAACAAAGTTATATCCACATTTCATTTTATGTTTTTCTTTCAATTATCTTGGATATATTGTCCAAATGGATGACCGTCATCGTCAAAATGTATCAACCGAGAATTTATTTCTATCAGTCATTCTGTCTGCTTTTCTCCTTTAGCTTTTTCATGATTGAAGTTTGTTTTCATGACTTTCCCCGGATTCTTACATCTTGAGCTACCATGCAACGTAACTAGCTTAATTAATGATGGGCCTCTTCCGCAGTTGCTTTATAAACGGTCTTTGGCCGGCTCCATTGGGGTTTACAATATGCCCTGTTTCTTTCATATATCTTTCTTCAGTGACTTCCAGTGGTTTATTCTCACTTCACTTTTCGATTAAATTCTTCTCCATTTAATTTTCTTTATTCTTTCCGCACGCACAATTTAACGCTGGTTCGAATCTTCTTTCATTTAACGCTTTTACTTGTCTGCGTCTCAAAATCCGACAGGAGTAAATCCTTGTTTCGGTTATTTATGAACCGTCACCTTACGTGGATACTTGCACTATTAGGCAATAGTAATTTAACTCTTCCAATGGTATTCCCTCCTGTTTTGTTCTGTTTAATATTTTCCGTTTTACCATCGCAATAGATTTAGCTTCTTAAAAAGGGAAATTCTTTCACTTTCACTTCGAATTGTTTTTCGTTTTACCTACCAATCCTCAAGCATTACGATTTCGGCAGTGTAGAAGTATTGCACCAGTTTGATGGAAGAGAAAAACAAAGAGGAAATTATTCCAAAGTCTATTTCTCAAGGCAAGGTCCGTGAGGATGTCTCTTCCCGCGAAAAAGGTACAGCTTTATGCCCCCACGGTCTATCCCTTTTCGGAGGGTACGTGATATGATTTTTTTACGGTTGAAATGATCCCCAGCAAGCTGCTCTAACTGATTGTTTGGACTGTTCCCGCTAATATCTCTCTATATGTTTATGTTGCATTACTGGTTATAAGATAAGAATCTTCCATTAGGAGAGATATCCATTACGAGTTCATGTTCAATGCATGGATACTCATCCATCTTGGGAGACTTTTCGTCCATCCATCCATCCATCAGAGAACTCAATGAAATGAATGCTACTTCCTTTTATTTTTGTGTATCCTCCCAATTCTCTTTCTCCAAAAGAATTCTGGTATAGCGCACAGGGTGAATGTTTTGCTACGACTTTTGTAAATTTGGTGAAGATGGAAAGTGGTATGGAAGAGAATCACGCAGCTTATCTAACAGAGAAGGACTCCCATGGGGACAGCAATTCTGGAAAATCCTTCCCACTCACGTCCCAAAGCAATTTAATTTTGCACTTCACGACACTCTAATTGAGACAGGATTAAGGAAGAATACTTTTGCGACCCTTGGGAGTCGAAGTCGGGCATTAAGTATGGAAGGGCAGTAGTCACCGCGCCAATCTGCTACCATCTCGTAAATGTGTTTGGAGTGTACGATAGCGGGAGGTGGTCTGCCTACAAATTCTCTCAAGATCTTTCATTAGGAATGGAGGAAAAGTTTAAGTGAAATTACGTATGTGCTTAAGTGCAGAACAGTCTGCATTCGATCGATCGTTTCTATCGTTGGTGCAATATTTTTTACATGTAGGTAGTTTAATCCTTAAACGATTCCATTGGTATTCCCGAGCATTGACAGAATACGTTAAACGTGAAGAAGGGGGCCGATTCTTACGAAGAATTTTACTCTACTTATTCCAATGATCTTGCGATTGGATGCCGGCGATAGTGAAAGAAATATGTGCGGTATTTGGTTATTTGACGTCATAATTGAAATGCCTAAGCAGAAAAGTGAAAATGGAAAATTTAATGAATTCCATTTTCTTAATTACCATCTTAGAATGTTACGCGGAGATTTAAAGAGTTTTGATTCTCTTTCATTCTTCATATTATTTTGAGCATGGATGTAAATTCAACGTTGTTTAGGTCATACGATAGTATTTTCATGAAATATGTTAGCTTTATACATATTCTTTCCCTATTCTAATAATCTGAACTCGTTATTTAGATACTTTGCTATAAATATAGGACATGCATCAGGCTCGACGAGTCATTTATACTAGTGCACTGTATAAACGGATGCAGGAGAGCCCGAGGAATCTGCATACTCGGTTCAATGGGAGAACATGAGTTCTACCTTCGTTAATGTATAATTAAAGTATCCTTGAAGTGATGGAAATGTATGTGGAAACATATAGTGTTAAATAGGGGCGTGGTATTCCAGCAAGTAGAGCGCTGAGCTACTGACTGGAGGGTCCGGGTTCGATTCCGAGTAATATCTCTGAATACTCTCAGCTTCACCTAAGATTTGTGATTTTATTTAGCATTAGATATAAATGTACCTGGGAAACCACAGGCGGAACAAGGAAAAGAACTGGTTTCCCTGCCCTGATGTGTGAATTTCACATGCCGTTGGGCTTATTATCAGGTGAGCCCTACTCTCACCTATCAAACCAGCTTTTGGAGTGAGTACTGTGGTGATGGATAATGTTTGCAATATAATAACAAAGATAGTTTTCCAGTTAATTTTAAAATCAAAATAAGTCAAAGAATGTTTTGCGATTACGCTCTATACTTGCAGCATTAAAATGTCTATGCGACTTAAACGTTTCATTTTCGAAACTCACCAAATTTTTAAGGATGCTGTCCGCATCAGTCCTTTACCATTGTATTTATTCGAGCGGGCCTCTTCCTTTTTCTTCATCACCTACTTTTCTTTCTCCTAATTCACTTCAAAATCTTAAGTACTTTTCTTCAATGCGTGATTTACTTTACTTTAATTCTTAGTTGGAAAGGAGTTTTATAATTTTTACTAATATTAAGCCAAGATGAAAATGGAAATTATGTGTAAATATTGTAAATTGGCATAGGTGAGCAATTTACTATGATAGACTATTATTCGGTGATTCATTTTTGCGTCGGTATTCTAGGCCCGTTACGGCGTTGCGCGCGCAGACCGTGAAATCGTCCTCACGTTCTTATGTTTCGTTACCATTCGAAATGCTCCTTTTTCACATCCAATGCGTTTCCTTTTCACGTTCGTCTCCCTGTAGGAGGTCATGGTTCTTTTTTATACCCTCTTGCGAGTAGTTTCTTGACATTTCGGCTTCGCCGTCCGGAAAGGGAGTATTCAAGTCAATGGTCGTATCGCTCACAAGTCCCGGTCTCTCTCATCGCGTTTCTTCCGCCAATACGCTCCTCATAAATCGGGTGTGAATTTTGTGGAGTCTCTTTCATATTGCGGAACTCTTCCCCTTCAATCTCCCTTCCGCCCTCGCCAGCGGGGGCAAAGCGAGGGTTTTCGAGGTGCGCTTTCGACCCCGCCGAAGCCATTGAAATACCACCCTTCGACCCTCTGTGGTATTCCGTACCGTCGACTCTCCTCCTCGTACATCCACTCTCCCCTTGCTTATCTAACCTGACCTATCTTCTTCTCCCACCACTCAAGCCCACGTTCCGTTACGACTCCACGTGGGTATTCCGCGATGAATCATCCATTTCCAATCCATTTAACGTTTGCTCACGTGCCGGGGTCTAAATCGAGCCTATACGTGCACTTGCAGTTCACGTACGAAATCGTAATTTTAGCTGAACGATGGTAGTGAAGATGAAGGATTGCGCTGTTAAGTCATCCGGGGTACCCTGGAGGAAAACGCGCTCCCCAGATAATCTCAGTGTTGCGGGATCGAGTCCTGACTGGAGCATCGATGAAAGCTGATTACTTGGATTTATCCGAAACTTGACGACATATTCATCCAGTCGGAAAAAGAGAGAATATGAGAGCTTCAAGCGGTCACTATGGCCGAAAGATGAGATGCGCCGAAATATAAAAGTTGCTATTCCAAGAAAATTTGTATTGTAGGTTAGAGAGCGGAAAAGTTTTGAGATCATTAATTTGAAAATGTTTCCCACGCTGAGAAAACTCTCCGGAGAATTACGTATTTCAATGGTATATTTGTTCCGTTCATGCTAATGCAATGAAAAACTGCATATTTAAATTCAATCAACCATGGTTTCGGCGACTTGCGTCAGTATCATATTACTTGGGCCTTGGACCTTGATAAAAACACAAGATTTTGAAACCGCGGTGGGGTAATTTAAAACCTACGATTTGAGAATTAACAGATTTTTATTCCACTATCTCAAATATTAAATTTGGCAAAGTGACGCAACACTTAGTATTTTACAAATTGAGGTTTTCATGGAGGCATTCGGTGTATTTTGCTACGAAAAGAAGCAATGCGTTGTTGTACACACATATAGAGTTAATTAATTAAGGCTTGCGTTCGATTGAATCGAAAAGATAAAGTTTAATACATTACCTGTTCTCAAAACTAATTAGTTTTACCCCTAAAAGCAGACCTCTTCCGCCCTCGAGCTACTCAGCATTTACTGACAATTAAAAAAATGATTGCTTGAAAAACTAACCAATCACTTTAACGTACGGAAATATGTCATATTCGGGAAATCATTTATGTATTAGCGTAGTAAAACTTTTTTTATGGAACTAGTTTGCTAAATTGCCGGAAATGGGATGCCACCCTCCGTCCAACCTCGATTAAAATCATATTTAATTTTGACCCTCAATCCCTTCAATTGGTTTTCCAAGGAAGAAACCTATCGACAAAATTTCCGTCGATTCATTGATTGTCATTTTTTCCACCAGATAAATACCAATAGAGCATCAGGTTAATCGTCAGCGTGAATGCCGACTCCGCCCCTTGCCCGTAAATCTTCGGTGACGTTTCCATTAAATTTCATTGTTTTGATGTTTTCCGAACCGAGAGAGTACTGCAGATGGCCATCCTCCATATTGAACGTACGTACTTACTCTGAAACCTCCCGCATTGGTATTTCTCTGCCTATAGATGAAGATTTCTAATTTTCGCTATATCACTGACCCGCTTCAGTGACAAGCTCGGGAATTACTCGGTCGTCTAAACAGAAGCCTACCACGCACACACACAATTATATATATATATATATATATATATATATATATATATATATATATATATATATATATATATATATATACACATACATACACACACATACCGCAGCATCGCATCCTTCTCACAATACGGCGCTGAGCGAAAATATATCTACCCAGCCTCCCCCCAGTTGCCTTTAAAGAAAAAAAATAATAAGTCCAGCCGCCGCGCCGCGCCGGCCGGATGTCCGCACCACCTGCGGTACCACCCGAAAAGACTCACGGACAAACAATGCACGGGGTACGAAATGGCTCTGAAAAAGCGGAAAGCCGGAATGCCCCCTTCTCTTTCCTTGGGGGCCTCGACTTCATCCGCGTCGCATGCCTCCACTTTGCACCTTTCTCTGTTTCTTGTTTCCAGCGGGGAAGATTTTATTCATTGAGGCAGTGTGGGACTGCAACTTGAGGGTTTTGGCTGGGGTGTGAGGTTAGAAGATGGGGAGGATTATTGTTTTGGATTTATAGTTTTTCCCAATTCACACCAGTATCTATTCTCTGCGTCGTTCCCGGACGGTTACTCCGTGAGTTGAACCGGCCGGAATTTTCCCCAGATTGGTTTTTTTATATTTTTTCTCTTTTCTTTTCTTTCCCCCTCCCTTTTTAACGAAATGATCAACCATTGATTCGTGGGAAAACTATACCGGTGCATCATGATAAAAATACACATTCAGGCTCCCTCCGTTAATTTAAACCGAGATTGAATTATAGGGTGTGCTTCGATTACCGCATTTCGGCTCACAGCTTGTATAAAATATTATCGGGCCAAATATTAGTTCTCATCCCTCTGATATATCAGTACGGTGCGCATAGCGTTGCGTGCCCATGCATTATCTCTATGGGGACAGTGTTTATTTGATTTCAGTCGTGTACAATTGTATCAATGCTCAGCAATCGACCTACGTATGCCGAGCGCCAGGGATGCCAACCGTAAAAGAACGATGAAAAAATCCTAAGAACGGAGAATTAAGGGAATGATGAGGAAATTCATCCCAAACGTCTCATTGTGGGACATAAAACACCAAGTGAGTGTCGAGACAAAATCATCGTAAATGACGTAATCTGCTGAACGCGTTTGTCTATCGCAGAATAGTTTTTCATTAGGCAAGAAAGGCTGGGTAATGTGGGAGATACTTGAAAATGGTAGGTAATTAAGGTATAAAAGTATTTCCTTGTAATGACTTTTGGTGTGCATTTGTTGCGTATTAAATAGCATGTCTGTTTACTGGTTAGTACATGGCTTTAATTCAATTGCGAGATCATAATGGTCTACAGGAATGAATATTTTGAGCGCTTCACCAGTCGATAAAAGTGAGGGAAATATCTCATAAAGTATATTATTTCTCCCAGTACTAAATTTCTTTTGCTTATTGCAATTCGTTAAAATTATCTACCGTTGCATTGCTATATGACTTTAGCATCCTTCTCTTTACCACGCCAGTTTTAATGCAATAGAATTGGAGAATGGGGCTACAAAAAACGTAAGCGATTGCTCGGAAATAAGCTTTAGAAGATGTGCGCTTGAAATTTCCGATAACAAAAACAAAAAAGAAAATACGAACGCCATCCGTGAAAATTTTTATCGGTCCCGAAGGTAACGGGCTGTTTGAAGCGGGAGGAGATGGAGGGTCTCGAGTCGGGCGGAAGGCTGGTAATTGTGGGACGGAAATTTGGTTGCAATTTTAGGACAATGCGCCGTTGATTTCTCGAGATATCATTTTTTTCTCATAGTTTGGACTGCAGACCCATTCCAATTCGTCGTTTCGTACTGGAAACGAAAGCCTCGCAATTGAACGGAGGAATTTCTGTGTTATCCGCCTTTTTTTCTGTTTTCGCGAATCCCCTGTACCTATTTGTACCTTAAACTTCGTGTTCTTGGCATCGATGGTCTCCGGGGGGATGAGGAGGGGGAGATGAGATTTGAATTCTGATGAAGCTTTAAATCATTATTTTTAAAGAATTTGGAATTGATTTTTTTTCTTCTTGCATATATGGCTTTCTTTTCGCGTCAGAAGGGAATAATTTCAAAACAGTATGGACAATTCTCTTTGCAATTTTGTTTTGCATCGACCCGCCTTTTCGTGCCATGTCTGCTCGTTTGTGATCGTGCGGTTCGAAGCCTCAATTGGCCTAATAAAAGCCGTTTCTGAATGGTTATTCAGCATGGCGTCAATCGGGAAGTAACGTTTCCATTGTTGCCTTTATTAGTTCAGCATTGGATGTCGGGTCGTTCATTTAAGAGCGCAGTTTCTGTTTCAGGAAAATCATAACGATGTTACTCCATTCTAACAAGGCTATTGAACTGCTATTTTTGGGATGTCGACTGGACTAAGTATACATCAGCAGTTAAGAGTAATTGAGCTTGCATGGAAAATACGCGCTAGCCTGTGCAAATTTAAACAGCGTTCTTGCAATATTTTTCTCGTGCCTGGCAATCTTTCTATCTGAGTTTTTATTCAGCATAAGGTAAATTCTAACGTGGGTCATTATTGCGAGATGAGAAGCGTTCCATTTTATTAAAAAAATGTGCTTTGAAATTAAAAATAATTGAATGTATGTAATAGGAAGTGCTAAATGGGGAAATGAGCCGTGACTTAAAAATCGGGTTTATCGATACTTTTTTACGGATATTTTGCATGCGAATTTGAATATTTTATGATGAAAAACCACGAGAGATTGTAAATTTAAATACCCTCCTCATTTTAATACAGGTATTTATATTTATTCCCTGGAATTTTCTCTCTAATTGGCTGCAGACTTCGTTGGAATTCCCTTGGAAATGTCGGAATGAAGTCAGAACTTCTGTTTGAAATGAAAAATAATTGGTGCTGTGTATAAGTACGTAAATTAATTACCGAAATTATCTTTCGCCCGCAATATCACGTTGAAAATGAAAGCGTACCCGAGTAAGATTGTGATCCGGGCACTTATTGGTCAACGGGAAAGCTAACCCTGCTATAATACTCTTATCTGTCTCCTCAGGCATGCGTTATCTTGTGTTGCGTTATCATGCTATGGAATTTTACAACTTGAGATTGTGGATCGTTTTGACATGCCATCAAAGTATCTCCATGGATACTAACTCGGGATTTCTGTATTTATACGGAGAAAAACAAATATTCAAGTGATATTTCATGAATTGCTTGTAACCAGAATTTAAAATGACAAAAATGAAAATAGCACAATGAAGTTCTTTTAGCAAATTTAAACATAATCTATGCGAACGTACCATTTAAAGAGTTTGTTTCTTTTAGAAAAGTGTTTGTTTTGTGAGGTAGAAATTTCCAACTTGTACAAGATATAGTTAAAGTATTTGTTCAGTGCTGCTGGTATAGTATGATTTTCCAGCTCCCTCGAATTTATTACAAGCTAACAGTTGTTATGAATGTCCAGTTTTTATTTAATCGGATATAGTGTTATGAAGAAAGGTTATCAAGATAATTTCTCTTTCGTCCAGAGTTTTCACTAACTTTGCGCTTATGTGATCATGAATCACAGCTTATCGCGTAACAACGTTTAACATAGTTTTATAGCCGCTTATCGATTTCAGAGTACCAGCTAAACCTACGTCTTCGTCCTAATTACTTCCTCATAATGTGCCTACGCTCAGATTATCACTAATTTATCGTTCGCTTTTCTTCCTCATCTTCCCTTCTTCATTCACTTCCAGGCAACTCACATCGGATACGCTTTTCTCTAATACGTTTATCGGCCTCCCTCTCTCTCATTTTACCGTAAATGTTTAGCGACCTATTCTGACATTTTACTATCCCTTTCTTCTTGGTTGTTTCTCGTCACGTCTCTTATTTTTTGTTGTGTTGTATGTTACGCTATCAATTAGCAATAAATGTTAGAATTATGTGGCGCTATTTTATAAAATAAAACAACCCTAGTAGTTTCAGCGGTCCTTGTATTAGAAGAGGGCCAAAATTTTGCCTGCTACCTCCGTACGGAGAAGGGCTAGGCGTGGGGGACTGCATGAAGGGAGGATTTTTGACTCGATTCAAAACTAATTTTCAATTATCCGATATTTACCTAAGCTGGCCTTGGTGGCGACGGGATAACGTTCTCACCTGCCAACCTAGAATTCGCGGGTTTGATACCCACGTAGATAGGTTTCCCTCAATCTGGGGAATTGGCGTTTATAATTGTCTTCAATATGATCTGAGGATATAGGTGGAAGAAGGGACTATATAGTGTCAATCACGCCCAGATAAAGACGATAATTAATTACTCGGGTGCGGATCACTTCCATAGACGGCTCTGAAGAGTTCAACGCTCCACCCGACAGATGGTGCATGCCTCTCGAGTTTTTCTTTGCACACTAAACTTTCTAGGGTCAGAAAACCGCTGAAAATATTTTCCACCTCGCGAACCAGATCTTCTTCTAACCTGCTCGCGGAGGTACACACGCGATCGAGCGCACTGCAATATTTCCGGAGGATCTAAGAGGATCTCTCGTATGCGCTTCTTGCAGCAAAGAGAGCATACGAACCCGCGGCTTTTAGCGGACAAGGCGGGGGGAATGTAGACATTAACTTGACAAATTCGGATGGAATTTTAGGTGTCGTCTCCGTGATTTCCCGAAGCGCTTTTTTTTGTTTCTGGCTCCGATAGAGGAAACGAACCTTCTCAATATGTTAGGTGCTTTCTTGCTTTCCCTCGATTGATGACAGCGGCCTGGGATAGATTCAATAAGTTTTTGCGCTGACGCCGATGATGCTGTCTCACTCGCACCACATACCTATCGCCCCAGTCAGCTTCACTCAATCATCATTACGTATTCGATGGGTGCGCACCTTACCTTCCTCGGGCATTGTCATGTGCAGTCCCGTCTACAGCCCTGAGCTCCAAGGCACTCTCGAATCGAGTCCCTCACTCCCTCCATACCTTCCTCGGCCGCCGCCCCTTGGAAATCGTGACCTGACGCATGTATGCATAACTCACGCAATCCATCCTCTCTCCCTCTCTCTTCCTTTATCCCTTCTCTCCTCATGCACTGACCGATAAATTAACGGCGAGCGATACCACAGACGTATACACAGAGTTACTTTGCGGGTCCATCTCAGCGGCGATTGTTCAGTGAGCTTCAATATCCATCTGCCGGCGTCAATTTACTCTTTTCTTCCTCTCGGGAGGCGATGCAAGTATTCAGCACGTACAAAGTCGTGCCCATCGGGAGCGCTTTTCCCATCCGTGCCGCGACGGGCGGGACGTGGGTCCAGGCATCCTTTTGGCCTGGTTATATCTTCAATTTTTTTTTAATTCTGTAGATGTTGTTTTTTCCACTTTCCACGAAAGATGACGGAGCATACCCGGCGACTATTCGTGGCACGCTTCTGTTGTTCACGTTTCGCATTAACACATGTAAGGGCCCTTGCAAAACAGCCGGGACATCTGGAAGGAAAATTCGTTCGGTGAAAAAGCCTTTGCCAAGAGAGAGGAGTGCCCCGCGTTGCTGTGATTTCCATTTGCCTTCAGTCATCATTACGAAGCGCGCTCCACAGTGCCCAACCAACGTTTTACATGATTACTTTGGTCAATACTTATTTTGAAGAGACCTACTCTCTATAATTTTCTCTTTGGAGGAAATCTACTGTTAAATCAAAGGGAGTTTGTGTAATGGTTTATGACGCGTTTTGTTTTCCAAGCGTGGTTTTTATGCACGGTCACGTAGGCACCTACCTATGAAAGCAGCTTCCTTTTTTATGGCCTCAGACGTTGACCAATCGAGTGAATGGACTCGAGTGTTCTAATCACTCCCGTCCGCGATTCTTTTCCGTCTTTACCGAGATTCTTGTCCGTCTTTCCCGCGATTTACGCGATGCGAACGACGAACAAACGAAAAATAATTTTTGCCCCGAAAATTATTTTTTTCGTGTTCCTGGTGTGCGGAGAGAAGTACAAAACGCACCGGGAAACTTAATTTCAAATTAGCCCGAGGTCACCAGCGCCGCGATCCCCATGCGCGTTTAATTGGCATTCTTCGCGCGAAGGGGTGAGAGATCGTGGGCTCTGGTGATCCGGCTTTCTCGCGTCCGACGTATGGGACAGAAACGGGGTAGGCGATTGACCGTGTACGAGGTTGGAATGGAACAAGAGGGGGATGATGGACAGGGGAAGTGGCATTCGTCGGAGGGGATTTGGAAGATGTGGGGGTGAGTGGGAGGGAGTGGGCGGCGTCCGTGGTCGAGATTGACGAAGTGTGTGATCGGCCAACTGGGGCACGGGAACTGTCAGCGGTTTCCCTCTATCGTCCCAGCATCCGTAAATACACATACATATTGCTCCGTTGACTTCATGCGTCCCCGAGTGGTAATGATTCGTATATACGTTTCACTGCAAGTCCAGATGGATGGGACCGCAGCTCCGATTGATGGGGAGATTTTTGCCATAAAACGTCGGTCTGATGTGATATTGCTAGAGAACAGATTTCATGGATGCCTTCACAAAATTCAGTGAATTAAATGGCTCTTTAAAAAAGGATTTTTGAAATTAAATATTATTTTTACAGGTAATTTAGATTCTGTAGGATGCACATTTTGGTATTGTAATTCATTTTCAATATTTTAGTGTAAAAGTCCTAGTACCTGTTATTATAAGAATAATCACTGCTTTCAAGAATAACGTCCGGCCGGCATTAACCAGTCTGTTAGATTAAGTTAAATTTGAAATTTCCGCGTGACTACTTATAATTTGTATTTACTTAGTTTGCCATCCTTATCCTATAATTTAATATTCTAATTTCCTATAGAACTGTCGCTTAATATTGTAACATTTTGAGCCAAGTATGGTAGTTTAATTTATGAATTTGTTTTATTATTAATGTCTTCCTTTTCTGTCCTTTCAGGTAATTATACATTTAGAGTGGGAACTTTCAAGCACTGCCATTCGTGGTTTAGCTATCGTAAGTATCAATTATTTACATATATCTCCTCATGTTATAGATCGATTGGTATTTTTAAATGTTTAATATTTTAGAAACGAAGGACATCGAGTTCTTACTCTCGTTTACTTGCTCCGGCATATCTGCCATAATCGTAGGCGTAGATGTCTCCTTTTATGTTCCTTACATCATGTTTTTTTCAACGCTAAAGCTTTTTAAACTTAAAAAAATCTTTATTTGGTTGAATGCAACAACGTGTAAAAATCATTCGCCTTCACCAGGATCCCGGGCAAGGCGGAATTGTTGCATTGAAATGCATATTAGCAGATGACTTCGTCAAAAGTTTCTGTTGCGGTATCTCCCGCAGTTTTTTGGAATTTATTTGGTTGGCCATAATTTAAATTCCCTGATCCTCGCGAAATGTTGATCTGAAATAAATACTGCTTGTAGAGGATAGTGCGCTATTGAATTAATATGAATGACTTTTTCTTAGCAGTAACGACTCCTTGTTATATTTTTTAAAGTTAATAGTAAATGAAAATGACCTCTTATTTTATCCCTCTGTTAGCAGAAAAACAGGCGGTATCACGTATTTCATTTAAATAGATCCACCAGAGAAATATTTTCTTGTATTTTTCTGCCCAAACATCTTATTCATTATTATTATACTAGTTCTATCTCTGCTTGTCGAAGCGTATTCGATTGTATGTAGGATTGTATTGTGTAAAGCTGAAGCTTATTTTTGAGCTCAATTTGAATGATATTATGGAAGCAAACTCGTAATTGGAGGTCAAATATGATCCTTTCCGTCGAGACACAGAGGGCACGGAAACAAGTTTATCAAACATAAATAAAATATTCTCTATATTTTCATAATTGCAGAAAGGAATAGATCATTCTTTTGTATATAGATCCCGCAATATACGAGGAAATGTTTATACAATACAGCTTATTAAGAAAACCTTAGTTAATCAGAGCAGTGAATCTAAATATGAACAATAGTGTATTGGCATGGAGTTCGGATATCCTGTTGAGTGAATTAGCTGCCGCCGATATTTGTGTGTTGGTTTCACTTGAATGCCTTTTTCTTTGTTGCCGCCCAAGTGGTTCACCATTTCAGTACTTACTCTCTGGATTACAATGTGCAATTTCTGCGTCTATTGCTCGGAGGAAGCACCTAAAATTCTTTAGCTGTGAGCTGGAATTTTATTGTTTTTTCGGACGGACTGTTTGTTTTTCACCTCCGTATTCGCGCTCTATAGGGCACCCAAGACAAAGAAGTTGAAAAGCCTCTCTTTCCGTTAGGGAATGAACGCATCGTTTCTTCCATCCGTTGAAGGATCTTCCAGCCACACGTCTCGGAAAGCTTTCACCCTCACCTCTTAACATCACCGAACGGAAGAGGAAAAAAAAAGGAAGTCTCGTCTTTTGGCCTTTCTTTCGACGAACGCAGAACTGTTATTGCATCTTGGAGTGTCAGCTACGGCATTTGCAGGGCGATTAGAAGTGTGCACGGCCTGTTATTTCCCGAGATGCGTTGACTGCCAGACGTCACCGTGTGTTATTTTTGGTCCAACATGCTGGCTGTCCTATTTCACGAGTGGGCGTGTGAGAGAAGAATTGAGAGGGGGGAAAAGTGTGAGGAGAAGTGTAGTAATACAGCAATACCGGACAAAGGGATACAGAGAAAGAATTCAATGTAGAGAAGGAAGTGCTGGTGTCTCTACTTCTGCGAATGAGACGAAGGTTCCCCTTACAGGTCCAGATTTTTAAAAATTTCTTCATGGCTCTCATTTTGGACGAACTGAAACACTCCTCTTTAGTCGTCTCCACGAGAACAATCGAGAGCTACACATTTGCGGCTTGTGTTCTTATCTCTCCATGAGTCCTTCCGACTTCATTCGAGTTATTTGCGGCAGAAGAGTGTTTTCTGACTTGTTGGGTGTTCGTGCGAGCTTTTTACGAACCACCATTATAATTTCTGACATAATTCAGTGTCAACACCCTCTGATTAGATTTGGGTGCACATTGTTGCGCAGACGGTTAAGGGTATCAGTGAAAATCTCTGAAATATTCTCCTACCAAAGTTGTAATGAATGCTGCCTTGTAGCAGAATTCGCCACCATAAGAGATGTGATAATAAATGGCGTTTGATAATATTTATTTATTTAGAAATTTGCCCACATTTAGCTGCAAATTGATAGAACATGTTCAAAAAAATAGAATCAGAGGCGAATGCATGCAGACATCGACTTGAACAATGTTGACAAAATACCAATATGTGGTGAAGTATATGGGATACATTTACTTTCCAGAGAGATAAAATTGGGCTTGGGTGGTACACGTGTCTGAGAGAAAATGGATCAATTCTATCAGGAGGTGAATTTAGGAGAAAATAGGATTTAAAAAGAAAACGAGGGTTAAGTTAGGGATTATCTAGGAAAAGAATCACAAGGAAAATTTGGCCGAGGGTTAATGGAATTGTTTCTTTGAAATCGATCAGATAAAGCAGCCAGTCAATTAGTTAAGTGTGTTAGAAATAAACTTTTAATCTGCTACAGGCTGTGATTGGGAATTTTACAGCTGGAGGGTGAAAACAGGAGTGCCGTCAGTGGATATATTGCCAAAAAGGGAGACTCTGCTTCACTTTTACCAAAGAATTCAGTTACACTGTTAAGGGTTTTGAGATTAGATGATGTTTATATTTCATGTGTGGGAGAGCAGTTATTGGAAGAACATTAGTTGAAAAGTATTGATTGCAGTGTTCGGGGATATCTAATTTTCGTGAAGTGGTATAGGATGCCTAAGACAGAGAGACATTGATTTGTGTTTTACTTTCTGGATATGATCAGAGAAATTAAGTTTACTATCTGTTAGTACGCCAAGGTCCATTACAGATCATGTTTGGGTCCATGATGTCGAATTAATGGCGGAGTTGAATATTTGAGCAGAAGGAATCGTTAATGTATCATATCCCGCTTTAATCATGCTGTTATATCTTTTAAACCACAAGCTCCTGATTTATTCATGAATTGTTTTCCTTGTAATGCTACAAATATCTTTATCCTAATTGTTGGTATGGTATGAGACATATCTCTACGCTATGAGTTTCCGTCACGGTTTTAGGCTAATGCTTTACTAGAAAAGTAATGCTCGTGAAGTGATCTAGGTCCGAAGCGACGAGAGTAGATACAAAACGGCCGACAGGAGGAAGAAGAGATGCGCACCAGGAATTTCCCTGTCGCAAGGGTAAATATAACCTCAGAAGGCTAGGTTTGATGAAAACTGGGGTTATTCTGGATATTAATTTGGTGTTTTGAAATGCGAAAGCTTGGCAGTTGGAATTCCCTCTCTGATGTAACCCAATCAGGGTCGGATTAAGAGGACAATGCAGGCAGCTGACCAGGACAACATATTTTAAATCATAACGAAATAGTTACTACAGGATTGATTTCAAATTTCAAGATTGATCAGTTTGGTTTTTTTCTAATTCAATTCATATAAGTATAATGTAAGCTGCCTATATTTAATAAATCTCGGTTGTTATCGTTTTAAGCTCACGGCATTTCAGTTTTCGAGGCTTAAATAAAAATTAATCTCTGAAAACCAAAATATTTTTAAACTTATAGGAGAAAGGACACAGGAGGGTCTTACTCCTTTCAGAGGCTCCAAAACACCACAAGTTTGCTCATATTCCAGTGGGGAAGAGGCTAGTTTTTCTCTACTGGTGATTTTCACGACGGGAAGTACACGACCTCGGAGGTCCTCCGTCCCATCTGGTACAGTGAGGTGGTTTTAGCTTGATTAGGATTGGAAGAGAAAGGAAGTGGTGCCAGAGTGTTATCGTTGTTAAAGTCCAAAGAGAATTCTCGGCATGTTATTACTACAATAATAATGCCCCAAAAGAAGTGTAAAAAATTGCAGAGCCAAATGAGATGTTAACAACAGCAGAGTTGCTTAACAATTGAATATTATAAATACAGCGAAATTATTGGTGATGCCCTTATATTTCACTGAAAATGAACTCTTTAATACTTCCCATTTCTGTATAGATTTAATTTTAGAATTTACCTGAAACATGACATTGTATAGATTTGGTATTGCACATATTAGGACATATATATCAAAGATTATGGTGATGACTTGCTCGCTTAGTCTGCTCGACGAAAATAAGTGTGGTTTCTTTCCAAAGCACCAACATTCTTCAAAAATAGCATGTTTTCATACCGTTAAAAAAATGACAGGTTGATTTGGCACACATCTCTTTCGACCAGTTCTGTTATTCTTCTTCAGAATAAAGAATCCCCACATTATTTTACATTGCAGATTATTTTCTAAACCATTACCTTATGGTGATTTCACATTCCAGGGTGATATGTGGTTAGAATTATTCCCTCCGTTTCATCCTTAAACTCATGCGATTCATATTCTTCCGCTTCCGTCGTGTTAGTAATTTTCGTGCCTCAAGAGGGCTTTCATCCTATGTTTTCCAATAAATTTGCGACGTTTTCCGTCCGTTTATGACAATATTGACGCCATAAGTGCCGCCATCAGTGGCATATTGTCACATCCGCGGGCGTGATCCAACTCCCAAAACGCCTCCACCTCAGGTTGAGGCTCCCTTGATATTCTCAGTGCCGACATTCGTGCCCTTCCTCCCAGTAGCGAGTCCTCCACACGTCACCGGCCCCGCTGTTGTAATTCCTTCTTCGACACGTCAACTGTCGTGTCATCGAACGCAGAAACGGCTTCGGAAGGCCATCTTTAGGCAGCTGAAGCACGTTTGCCCAGAAGCCATCTATTCGAAACGATCCCCCTACCACCGCCTTCTCGTTTCCCCATTCCCTCCCCGTTCGAATCACCTAAAAGGACCCCTAACTGCCCCCCCCCCTACTTCCTTCGCCTCCCTCGTTTACAGCCCATCCCTTCTCCCCCTCCCCATTGTCCCAACTCCCTTCTCCGCTGACCTGGGTGGGGCAGTGAGATGGGGGAGGCGGGGCATTCCTTGGCGGAATGATAATGTTGCGCGGCCTTTATTTGTTTCATTTATTCATCGCGATGTGCCTCGGCTGCACGAAAATCGGTCGCTGCTCCGCTCGGTGAGTTGCGTGTGCGCAATCGGCAATCGTGCAAAAGTAACCTTAGGCCCACGCGGACGGATATGTCTCGGTGATTCAGCCGCGGCATCATTACGGTACGGTGCCCTTTACTTGCCCTTTCTACGAGGAAGGGGAAAGCTCGGGACTTATGGCGGGCTATGTGAATGTATAGAGATTCAAAAGAAGGGGTAAATGGAAGTTTTCGACGTTCGCGGAAGATAAACCCAGAACTCACTGCATTGCATCAGTAACGATTGCCAATTTCACTTATCCACAAACATCCCGAGGATATTTTAAAATTGAAATTTCCAAAGAGGCATTAGAATTTGAGGAAAATCGCTAGTCAATAATTTATCACTTTAGAAGAAGGAAATAAAGTATTTTATTGAACAGAATCAAGTAAAGAAAGCGAACCTTTTGCTTGGACGGCAAGAATAAGAATAGAGAGAACTATGAGCGTTTAGTGATTCGCTGGCTGAATATTCGCGTTTCAGCTCTAATTCATTTCTTATAAATCTCACGAATTTAATTTTAAAATCGTCATTACTCTCCTATGAAAATATGGGGAGTTTTTTTACGCGCAATAAAAGTCAATTGCTCATCGATTCAAAGTGCAAATTCCCCTCCCTAACGTTTGTGTGACTCTAATTTTTTTTTCAAGATCCAGCCTCCATATCAGGAAATCCAAACGCTGAGAGGATTTAGTTACGTAATAAATCCGGATTTGGAATCAGGAAATCACCATGGTTGTCAAAATATTGAGTACGTACTTATCAAGGTCGATTATAAGAACCGAATCCGTAAATTAAAATCACCAAGTAAAAACGTGATGGCTTATACGTATTGATCACCTAAAAATCTACTTCATTAATAATTAAAATACAAAATTACGTAGACTCTTAATTAACTTTTAATTGAAATGTTAAATCGGCCGGGCATTCAATCCCAAGGTTATTAAATAGTGATTAAACGTATCAAAAGATTTTTGATTGATGTTTAACCGTAAAACTGTCATTTTCAGGCGGTGAGCCTTAAGTTTACTACCAGCGAAATTCAATTATTTTTGGTGTACATTAAGATTGAACTTACGAAATCAGTGTTTCAATTGCTCCAAAAAATATCCAGGATATTATCAAATTATTGAACCAAATTAAGATTTCATTATTATTTACCGAAAATATGATCCAAAGATTCAAAAGAAAATATTGCGTTAATTTTTGTTTTAACGAAAAAGTTGGAAATCTTTTGTTTATTTTTTTTGGTTTTTCATCAGTCTCATGATGGAAATTAACTCATTGCTATTTTAATTTGAGTACCAGAGATTGTAAAGCTCCGAAGTCCAAAGAAGGAGAAGTTAGGAGAACTTAATCTGCGAAGAATAAAATAAACGAGCCGTTTTACACACGGTACTTGCTATTCATAGCTATTTGGTAGTTTTAGGTCACTTCAAAGTGAGTCGTGAAAAGTCTCAGATTCTTTCTTCAAATTGATAATTTTCGAACTGCTTACCGGAAAATGACTGTAGAGAATTAGACTGCAATAGAGCCACGGCGGTACACAGCAGGGATCCGAATCATGAATATTTCATTGCCGTATGTCCATACGAACGAATTGTTGTTTTCTTAATTATATGACGTTTCGAAAGAACTGCCTTCTCTTCGTGATCAATCTTGGTTTTTTTGATCCGCGAATATGGTAAATATTTCATTACGGTGGAGTTAAAATTATTTGAAGCGTTCGTCTTGAGAGAGTGGAGCAGCAACGTCAGTGACAGCTGCAGGAACGAAAACAAATGACTGCCCGTCTGCGACACCTAAAACAGTTCCAAATTCAGGTTGACGTTGCTCAAGAGAGGTTTTAAGTGTTATTCATGCTAAATAAATTTTCTCTCTCATATATAACTATTTTCTTCACGCATTTCTCCAAGAATAGACCAAAAGAAAATTAATGTGACTTCATGTCATCCTTGAGATATCTCCACGAAATTCTTTCGTTTAATCTCCATCCTCGTGGCTCATTGCTTCTTGATACTCGAAAAACTTTCATCGAATATTTTCGAGACTCACACATTTTCAATGAATCGATTCAACTGACGTCATCTTAGCGACGAAATTTCTCCCGAATGGTAAAACGAAAGATACAAGACTGAAAAGCGCCCAAGCAAGCCGCTGACTCGAAGAAAAAGCGCTTATTATAGCCTCTGAGGTGCCAAGCTGGCAACGCTGATTCTATTCTCTTCACCTTTCCATTCTCTTACTAAATCGTCCTCCCTCCTCTGCGTCCTCGTAAAATTTTGCGATTTCTCTCCCTCAGCCTTCACCTACGTCCCTCCCCCAATAATCATTCTCCTCCAATTCACTCTCCCAATCCCTTTTCCCCCCTCACAGGTACTCTTCCGGCCCCATTTCACGGTCCCTCATTATTGCTGGCAAAACAGTTCTCGCGAGATCGGAGATGGATGGAGAGAGGTGTTCGTACCTGATTGTTGGGTGTTTCTGATCGGCCCTATCGGGAAAGTGCCCCATTCCATTCTCATCCTCCCGCCATCTTTCCCCCATTACCCCTAAGCCCGCCTCTCTAAGCCCGTACACTCCACTCTCCCGCTCCCCCCTCTCCCTGTCGCGATGGAACTTCTGCCCTCTCTCCTCCCTCCATTCTAACCTTTCTCCCTCCTCCTCGCCTCTCCAAGATGCGCGACAAGAACATGACCCACGTGACACGAACCAGGGGGTTGGACAGAGTGAGGTGGAGGGGCCGGGTGGAGGGATGGGGAACAAGGGGTTTGCGGATGGATGGAATCGGTAGTTCGGTGTGTGATAGTAGCATTGGTAGTTAGGCTGAAGGAGAATGGCAGACTGATCCATCTCCGGCGGGAAAGGGGTGTGTGGTATATGACTGTGAGCGGTATCGGTTTGTGGGGCGATCCGTATTATTTTATTTGACAGCATGTATTTATTTTAACGGAACTTCAGAGCTATCGACTAGTTCCATTTATTTATTCAACCATGGACAGGATTACTGGATTTAAAAGTCTTTTGATGCATTCATTTTGATTTAACGCCCATTTATCGGCATCGCAGTTACTTGAAAAGATTATAGTCAGCTGCCAACGGTATTATAAATAAGCATATTCTTTTGATTTTATGCTTCTCATTTGTTTTTTGATCTGACTTTTGAGTGTACTATTTATTTAGATCTGGGATGAGGGAGGGATGGTTTTGCCCCATCCAGCCCAGGTAAAAGAAACAGTAAAACGAATCCATACAGTTGCAAAGAGAACATTATTTTATTCAAGCAAGGTTCAAGTTCGCATATGTAATGGCTTTCAAATGAATGGAAATAGTTTTAATTAGTTGGAAATGTTTTTCGAACTCGTGTTACGGTTAGTGATACCAGCTTGTAAATCGAGTCAAAATATGCATCAGATAATCTCTCCCACTCCATGATGCAAGCCCTCCTTTATCTCGTCTAAAATTTAAAATTATTAGAAATAGAGAATTTTTAGTAGCTATTTGATAAGGCGATCGGCAGCTGAGGTCATATGCTCCATATAGGGATAGGTGAGTTATTTATCAGAGGTAGACTTTTCTGGTGGTGGGAGAATGGCGGAGAGAAACCCACCAGTCAGCATCAGATTACTCTGAACGAAAGGCGCCATGGGATCCACAGTTATAACGTCCAATCCGACGCACAGCGAAGTGCATTTGAAGGTATCTCCACATGGCACCCTAGTTGGGATCGGAATACACTTGAAAAATTTCGCCATCCTCGAGAATTCGACCAACTCCGTATTCAGACCCTCGGTATGGGAAGTCAGTACTCTAGCCACTGCACCAATCCAATCGGTGTGCTATCTTGCGATAAATCCATATTGTTAAAATGGTAATTAATGATATTTATAAAGTAATGATGCTTTCGCAATCGATTTATTATGTTATCTTTGTATGCTCACATTTATATCCCTCCGATTACATTGATTTTGAGGCATCATCATCAATACCCGTCGTTGATCCTAAAAATGATTTTCTGCTCTTTTCTCAATACTCTCAATCGACTAACCAATTCATACCGTAGTTATATACTCCCTTTGATTCCCGTTATTATTTGCGTCAAGTGTTTCATCTGAGATCTTCCTCTCCCTTAAGCATTTTCCTTTACCTTTTCGTCGGACAGTTTCACATCTTCACCATCATCTTAGAAGGCATTTATGCGGTCCACAGCACGAAAAGCTTGGGCACCACTGCCCTAGAATGTGTCCGCCATTGCGTCGGCAACCTTGACACCACACTGGCATCGTTGTATCGCGCAACGCGGATGCCGACGGTGGGGAGTGAGAGAGGAGGAAGGAGAGAAGGTGGAGTGGGAAAGGGCTGGAGGGAGTGCTTACTATAGTGGAAGGGAGGGTAGAGTTGAAATCCCCTCACTCAAGTTCGTTCACCCTTATCCAGTCACAGAACCAACCAACCTCCCACCCTGCCACCCTCTCACTACTCTTACCTCCCGCCATTTCTCTCGACACCAGATTCCCTGCCCTCCTCGGCGTTGGCCTCCTCTCTTAAAGCCGACACTACCTGCCCACGCCAGGCGCACCGGTCTCTTGTCTTCTACTCAGCGAGGTCATCCCGAAATGATTTTGCTTCGCCGTCGAAGTTCCAACTATTCGCGCATAGCTCACTTTGCACGTCCTCTACGATTGACGCCTCACGTTTCAGCTGTATTTGAAAAGGAATCGCTGATAAATCGAAGAGTGTCGTTATTTGAGAATCGTTCAAAAATTGGCGAGGTTTCATGGCGGGCAAATTTCAATAAATTCTTCATCGGCTGGAGCTTTTCTTTATCCCTCGCAATAATATTTCTCGTTCATGCGTTGGAAGTGAGTGTTTGGACACCAGGCACGAAAACATGTGGACGGGAGTCCGTCAAGAGGTATTCATTTATTAGTGTAACACACTGTTTTTGTTTTATTGGCATCGCTAATTGTTTAAGGGAAGGTTGATTCCTTGAATCCATCTTTAACCATCAGTAGGATAGATTTTTTCTTTTGATTTCATGCTATAATTATTTTACATAACCTAACGCTTTGCCTCGTGTTTATAAGCCAACAGTCGAGGTTCATTATTTATTTTAAAATACACAGCAAGCCGCATTGGAGTCTGGCGGGAGGTGGTAGCGAACTAGCCATGGACACAGAAAAATTAGTTTATGCATGCATATGACTATGTATTGGCTCATATACAAAAATAATCGTACATATTCGAGTAATTAGCAGGATAGATTATGTCGGTAGAACATCCATAATATTTTCTCCAATTTAAAGATTTTGCAGGTGTGTAATATAGTCGTAAAATATGTTCATTATGCTGGGCTATGGTGTCGTCCTCCACAACTCGAGCCCTCTTACCGTGTACAAAAATAGACGATAATATATATGTATCGGCTATTCAGATATCGGATATATAACTTCCAGTCTGACCGGAAGAAGACCTTAGAGAAGGCCGAAAGCTCAAACAATCTACAATGTGAGTGTCCTTTTACGTGTTAAATATTTTATTTTGTGTTCAATTGTGCTGTCCAAATGTTACATTGCTTTCGTCGTGTTTCTCAGTTAATCCTACGCTTTGGAAGAGCGAATTGCATCGAAAATGTGCGCTTCAATAACGCCCCATCAAAGTTTTATCGGATGTACATCCCAATATCCTCTCCAGCCTAAGCCTATTCGGTCTAAATTTTCCGGGGTGCCCAAATTTCTTCCTTATTATTTTTTTCTTTTTCCTTTATCTGGTTTTTAGGAGTATCCGGTAAACCATTAAAGCTCTCATGGTTTGTGTCTGGCTACGTGTGTTTGTGTATGTGTTTAATTCTATCGATACACAGAAATTGGGTTTTGCGCCCGAAAACAAAACCGTTTACGCTTTAAGTGGAGCCATTAGGGGGTTTGGGGTTGGAAATCGTTTCCTGGTTCTCTCTTGGATGTGAGGCGGATGTAAGCGTTTTTAATACAGAATAAATTTAGCTTCCGGCCAGTGTATATTTATCGAATAATTCCCCAAATTTAATTTCTACGGACCAATTAATTTCAGTACATAATACCCTCCTTCAGTGAGACCAGAAGAAAACTCAACTCATAAGCCGTCATTAAATTTGAATGCTTATGGAAACGCTTCCAATATTATGTTCGACTGTTTCAAGCATTTATAACGATTTGGGATTAAATTTTAATTATGAGAGGTCCCGTGAATATCTTTTTTTTGCTTTGAGCCGTAAAATTAAATCACAATTTTTGTGCATGGTGGGGCAGATATTGATATCCCAATTTTATTTCAAGTATCGCGATTGATTCTGATATGTTTTGCGCAAAACTTTCCACTGCAGTTATATACTCGTAATTCCCACAGGTCTAAACTTGGTTAATTCTTGAAAACACATGTGATCACAGCCTCTGGTATTAGGGCTACCAGTTGTGCGCATAGAGTATTAATTTAATCGGAAATTAAAAATATAAACTAATAGCTGTTGTTACCTTTATACTCATTTTCTATTTTTTTTAACAATTCAGTCTTTCCTATTCGCCTTTCAATTTCAATCTATGTTGTCAGGGCTAATTATATATTTTGATTCTTTCTGACCTTTTCCATTATGATCGTAATGGAAAAGTGTGTTAACAAATGTGTGTTAACCTAACGTTTTTTCATAATACGGGTATTTCAATATCAGGATACTAAATATATTCGTAGATGAATTCGATATATCTGATCCTCTGTACCAATGAAATTATCAAGCTTACTTGACAGCCATTTAAATAAATTCTTTTCCAGTTGGAGTGCATCGCATCCCATTTATTTTAGTCGTTTTGGATCACTAATGAGTAAATTCTTTGAATTCGTAATAGGTCGACCGTTAAAGAGGGTCGTTGATGGAGCCGTAGATGAAAATGCGCTTTTAGCCTGGTTCAATTCAGTAGTGTCGAATTTGCATCTAATATGATAACGAGCCCAAAAAAAAGTTAAAGAGGTCGCGCATCCATTACCATGCATCTGCAATCGTATCTGATTTCAGGAGAACTTTTTCATATTGTACCTCTAACAACGTCACGGCTTGGTCGTAGTGTAACGAGGTATAAAAACGCTTTCGAATAATTCCTTTTAATCATTGGGCTAGTATTAATTTTTTATCGATTTGATTTGCATAATGGTCGTTATTACTATAACGCAGGGCTGAAACGTGGCCCTTCTTTAACGCAATTAACACTTTATCCTGCACTTTTCTTCTGCCGATAGTAAATTAGTGGTGTGTTTTCGTGTCGATCGCTATTTAATATATCTCTTTAAGTTAGGATGGTTATTTTTCTGGATTACGTGCATTATACATGCAGTTGGAGGCATTATCATTGAGAATATATCATATGTTATTCGTTTTTAATGTAAAAAAAACCGTTTAGTGGACGTGGTTACTAAGTACTATTCATTTTTATATTACCAATTCTCAATTATCATTCGGCATATCGTTTTAGTAAAAATAGATAAAACATTAAAAAAAAGTCATCATACCGGCCAAATTTTATGCAATTTGTTCTTTATGCTTACTGAAACATTTGAAATTTTGCTGGTTTTATACAATAAAAAGCAAACATTTCACATGAGAATATAGCTGAATATATAATTAATACTACTGTTTTCCTAAAGCACAACTATCATCATTGTCTTAGGATAGAATACCTTAGCCTTCTTAGCAATCTTGTTCTCCGCCAATATTTCAATTATTTCATGTCTCCGAGAAGAGGGATCTTTTTTCACTTAATTCTTCCCTTATATATTGTCTTTCATAATGTTTTCAACTTGAAATTGCGTATCTAAAACTTGAATGCAATTTGTACTCAGGGTAATGCAAAGTGACTAAGGATTCCGTGACTTTTTTCTGTTTTGAGTTTAGAGTCAATTAATTAGACTGAATAATTTATTTTGCACATGCACTCCGCGTCAAAACTGACAGCCCTTGGAATTATGCTTATCATTAAGGAGTACTCACATCAAGTGAAAATTTTTATCGACATATTGTATGATGAAGATACGCGCTAGTTTCAGTAGTTTTTTAGGGTGGGCCACCGACAGCTGAAGGCATTTGGGCCATTTGGGATGTACAGGAAAGGATGAAGGGTGGAGAGAAACCCGGGGTTGGCATCAACGCTATTGCCAGAAGGCGCCAAAGGGTCCGCAGCTTGACGTCCCATCCGACTGACGGCGTGCTCTCTCGAAGTGTCCTCCACAAAGCAACTCAAATAGGGAATGGGATACCGCTGAAAAATATCTCCCCCCGGGATTCGAACGGGGACACTCGGGATGGAAAGACAGTGCGTTAGCCACTACAACATCCCGATCACCATGGATGTACGCATGAGAATAATTTTCAATGTATCCAATGAGAGCGATTTTATACTGAGATCTACCAAATGAGAGCCAAAGTTAGTTTATTTTAACTAATCAGATATATTTGTGTATTGCGCATACGAATATGGCCAAGTCTATAAAGGAAAGTGACAAAAACTTTTAAAGAGTTACACTTACAATCATATTCCTTTGGCTTGTTTTAATTTCAGTGCTACTCGTGAGAAAATACTTAAGTACATATATATATTTCTCATTCTGCTTAGCTAAGTTGGCTTTACAAAATTATGTCTTCTTGAAACGCGGAGTTTCATCAAGAAGGTCTCAAAGAATTCAATGATCCAGTTTCTTTATTATTTAATGGTAGAAAGCTAAGTTAGTTACGCATCGCAGTAGAAGGGAATGCTTGTGCCATAATTTATTCATACCGAACTTTGGAGCATGTTTGTATACTCAGTTAATATTGAATATGGGTCTAGTATTCCCTCTTGTAAGGAATTTTAACTGTTTCTAAGTGCCTTAATATCAAGATAAAAGATCGATTTCCAAGATCATCATTTCTATTGATTGCCTAACTCGCCATATTTATAATTAGCCCTCATCAACTTGTCTAGTTTTCATAAAATATTTTTTTTCAAAATTTTCTGCGAGAAAACCTCGTACCACATCACTATCCCTTGGGAACATGTTCTGATATTGAGGAAGAAATAACTATTTCCACCATGGTTTTTTGTTAAATCCTGGACGATATGTTTGTTTGCCGAGAACCTTGTGCCCTTGTCTCGAGCAGTTACATACCACTAGTGTATTTCGAACGTGTGCAACACGGGTGCAAAAAATATCGCTAACTCCATCAAGGTCCTTTGGTTTCCTTTCTCACACCTTTTGTTCCACCTTGAATGTCTGATCTCCTTCTCCGTTAAGCGCGGGGATACACAGCAGTAATCTCATCAGATGGTGACGGAAACCGTGATGGTACCACGTTGACATTCGCGGCTGGCTTGTCTGTGTTTCTCCTTTGATAACATAAGAGTGACGAGTTAATGCTGCAGGCACGTGTCTCTCTGCGTTCGGACCCGCACTGCTTTGGTTGAAATGAGTAAAAGTTTATGGGCGGGATTCGAACTGACGCAGAGCGTCACAGATCGTGATTGCCCTTAAAATTCTTTACTGAAGTTCTTCTAAAAGTTACTCTTTTCACCCTCTACCCTCACCGCTAGATTAATTTATTAGACTTGTGGTACCCGATTCTACGTAGAGACAATCCTTAAAACGATGCAAGGTGATTGTTGGAAAGTGTGTTCTCGCGTATAGGCAAAATTAATCCCATGGGAAAAAGTAAATTCAATAATTGATTCTCAATTAAAAATGAAACTGGGAAAACGTAAGGTAACTTATCTCGTTGAATTGAAGGAACATGCTTTAGTTGCTCAACGTTGTTTGGAATTTAAATAAAAAACCTACCGAAAAACATTAAATATTTCTAATTACGTCTTATATTAAATTTTGCGTATAATTGTAAGTGCTTTGATGGCTTAGTTCAATCCTCATTGTGAATCCTTCACCAGAGGACACTAATTTCATTCAAAACTTCACAATAGATTAGATTTGTTCCAGTTGGTCGGTGGATCCTCTTTAAGTGTCAAATTTTTACATCATATTTCATTTTTCATTCGGTATTGCGCTCAATTTTAACGTGTAACTACCTGGATATAATCCGCCGAAATTTTACGTACACCTTTTTTGGCACAATGCAATCAAATTATTTACTATTTTTGCCAGTAGATTCATTGCAAAGACGCACATTTAGTGTTCTGATCATGCTGTGCTACATTTTTATAAGCCTGCGTCTTTATCTATGTCAAGCGTCGGCTATTTATCAACGACCCCCAAAATTTTATGCTTAGAGTCTCTCTACAGATGTAATCGCATTCCAGCAGAATGGAACACCATGCACTTGCCCAATACCTGTAATGGCTCCTTTATTTCTCGGTTTTATTGACCTATCGCAACTTGTGGGTCACCGCAATACGTTAATAAACCCGAGCACGTTCGGAAGTAAATGATTCTTCCTCAAAATTCGTCAATTGCGATCCACCACACGAAGTCTTGCAATAATTATTGCCACGGAAGACGAGCTGCCGGTAGTGGAGAATTTACTCAACTGCACATTTACTGAAGTCATGCGGACTCAACGATTAATGGCCACTTCTGAGATTCGCTCTTTGAATGGAAAACATGCCCCGTGAGAGAAATGTGAAATAGCCCTCATCGTGCTAAAGGACCAGTGAAGATTTCTCAACAGCTGAAGACCCGCGTGTTGAAAGCAACGTACCAGAAAATAATTTCCTCTAGCAAGATTGAAAAGAATATCTGTCTCCCCGCAGCAGTCCTAGTACGCAAACGAAAACACATTCAATCTTACCCAGAACTTCTAATTTTCGGGATGGGGAGATTTCATTTTATTTTCTTGGAATCACTAATCCATTCGAAGATCAGTTTTTTGCCAAGTGAACGGAAAATGATCAATCCTAATGCTGTTATTACTTATCGATTCAATTTATCCGTTCTTGTGCTTGAGAATCAACGAATGGCTCCACGTTTTAACACTAATGGTTACACCAGTCACGAATTTTCGTCGAATATTAATGAATATGAGCCAACCATTTACCTCCATATGTTTCGCAACAAACTTCTGAAGCTCGTATTCGGTCATTGGCCTTTATCATTAGCTTATGCCAAACAGCTTCACACGCTATACTGCTGGATAAAGTATCATATTTACATACTGTCAATTTTAAATGTTGTAGTATTTCCTTACAGTTGGGGTGTTTGTTGTGGAGTGGTTGGATGCTCTGCGATAGGTTCTAATTTACCGTAAGCTCATGTAGTTCTACCATTTATGAGCCCGGGCTGTTCATCTCTACAATAATACCGGCCAGTCCGGATGGAAAATAAAGAACTTGATAGTCGTTTGGTACTTCTGAAACCTGTACATGTGGCTTAGTTCTTGCCCTTTCTTCATTCTCCTTCCTGGAAATTAAAATGTGCAAAAATCATATCATTTACCGATTAAAAAAACACATTTTTTAATTCCGAAAAGTGAAAAACAGAGCTAAATTGCCAGTAGTGGATACTGATTGAATGCCACATTACTGTATCACATGAGTTTATGCTATAATTTTTTTTTATCGCGCGGGTAAACACCATCGGTTTTGCTGAATTTTCTTACTAATAAAAAATCTACATCCTCTGCATAAAGTTTTGATTTGCATCAATCTTAGCGGAAATGTGAACGAGTATTGCTCTATTACGTCGTATTTTCGTCTGTTTGTAGTAGTGTCACTTCCTACTTACATCCGGGAAGCTTGGGAAAATTTACCCATGACTTAAGAAGCAATTACGGGGCTATAAGAGATGATTTCATAAAGTACGCTCCAATGTTCAGCTTACCATTTTCCACGTTTCTGGGAAAATTAAGACCCTCGGGAATTTAAGGGAATATCTGAAACTTAATTAATAATTATGCATAAATGAGTTTTAAAGTAGCTTTCCTGTTCACTTAGGCTGAAACGAAATTGGTCGGAAATCCCGTGTATTTATAAACAATTTCCAAATGAGGTTGATTATAGCCTTCATATCCTTCCGGATATTTATTTTAGTCAAACAAAATATGAAGGCAACAGTAATAGCAATAATTTATTACGTTTAAGCAGGTCTTCACATAAATTTTGATTTAGATGAAAATCCTCTTCTTTTTTAACTATTCCTTATTCCGGAATATCGTAGTAAAATTTGACATTGCCAATAAAATCCTTATTTTTCGCTAAAACGCCTGTTGTCCTATAGGTTTTATTGTGTTTATCAAATAATTACGTGAAAATCGTCATTGATCCTTCACCACCTCGATCTCAGCTAGCAAAACTAAATTTCGAAATAGGTGTTCGTATGAATTTTTATATTTTTAATGCTTAGCCTTAGCAATCTTTACAATGGTGTCAGCAGCAACCGTATGTCACATTCACCTATTTCCGAATGTCTCTTTCTCTCTCATGACGACCTAAAAGGAGATGGGAGCATCCTGGCTTTCAACGTTTCCTCCGCGTTCATTGAAAATACTTTAGGAATGTCAGCATTTTCTTACAGACGTGGCTGAGGCCTCGAGTTGAAAGGGTTCATTATATGAACTAATGCGCGCTTACGACGAGAATTCGTTCGCCGGTGAGTTATGCCCCTAAGTTTTCGCAAGCGTGGATCCCGACTTAATTCCTCTGTAGTATGCTGACTGACTGACTTCGTTTATCTCGTTTTGGAACTACCTGCTGCGTGTCTTTCCAAACACTTTCCCCTACCTCCCACCCCCCCAACCGTCGCGTTCGTCCTCTCTCTTTAACATCGGGAATGCAGAACGCGTGTCTTTGTTGCGAAATTCGCCCTTCCAGGAACGTTAGCGTTCCTATACTTTTCTTAGCGCTTCGTCCTTTTGCCCGCTATCCCATTTACCCCTGCCATCTCTCTCTGTTTCTCCATATCTCGCTCTTCCTTACCATTTGTTCCACCCGTTCCCACGGTTTTTTTTTTGCTGTCGGTTCGAGTTACGTAGCCCATGCTCGTTAACTTTCCTCCCGCTTGACCCTGAAAAGTGTCAGTCGTTTCGATTGGTATTATATTTGTCCCCCTCGTTTCTTATTCTATCAATATTCGCTGGTAAATTTTGAGGCTTTAAACATTTTTACAAAACTTATTCACAAATTTATATTTGATAAACATCTACATACGAGTAATGCCCTGGAAACCGCCGCAAGGGCTTGTGGTGGGGGTGATAGGACGCTAACCATACATGCAGAAGTATGCGTTCATACGTGTATTTGGACATGAAACCGGTAGTATGCCATAACACAAACATGTATATTGATATGTATCGTACAAAAATGAACTAATTCATCATATGTTTGTCTTCAAGCAAATATGTACGAATACTTATGTTCGATTTTGTTATGACTACGTATCGTGTGAGAGAAGAACGAGTTCTCGAATATGTCATTGACAGTGTCTTCCTTTTTTTTGTCCCCATGGTTGATTCTAACAATATAATTTGATGTCATGATAATTCCCTCAATTTTGCAAGAAAACTCAGGTGTCGTGTGCCTTTCTAAAAGTATTGCCAGCTCGTTTCGTGAATGGAGAGGTCCCTAAACCAATTCTTTCAGAATACCTCCCACGCTTAATCTCTTCCCATCGAATTTTTTAACAAGCCTCACAGATTAATAAAAAATTGTTAATGTTCCGCAAAATGAAATGTAATGCGACCGGTTTCAATGTAACTACATCATCATGAGGATTTGATTAATCATGATATTCCACCATATCACGCCTGAAACGTCTCTTTTTTTAAGCCTCGCGAATATTCTCTGAACCTTATCCAAAGTCTAAATTAACGTTTCCTTCCATGTATTTCAGTTACTTACCGCATATTCCAACTGTGACGTAACTAAAGAACATATTTCTCTGGCCTTTTCATTAAATTTTCTTATTATTCGCCTAATGAAATCTTCTTCTTTAAGGCTGGTCCGCACATTCTTCTAATGTGTGTATCCCATGAAAGGTTTGATGTGTGTATTCTTAACTCGATTCAAAATATTTAATAATTTGCGTCTTGTTTAATTTCCTTTTATTCCAAAACTTCAGTTCTGTACATTTTCTGATGTTTAATTTTAACCAATGTTGCTTTCATCAAACTGATAACTCGTCGAAATCGTTAGAGGGCAGTACACAGTGAACCAGGGCCCTTATTTTCCTATATCTCTATGTTGTGTACAAAATAGTCTAAGATTACTGGTAAACTGTGAGCCTGGGTCGTTAATTTACATCGAGAAGAGTAGCAGTCCCATAAAATGTAATCACTCCTACTTTCTTAATTCAAAAATGCCAAATTAAAATATTTACGAGAATATTGAACCATCATTGCATAAATTAGATTGGCATATATTGCGTGTAAGTTTACGTGAATTTATGTATGTGCAATCATATATTTATGAATAATTGAATATTTATACATTTAAAACGGGCGTCCTTCGATGACTTGCGGTGCCTTGAGTAATTTAGAAGTGGATTTAGAAGTGAAATGGCGCTTCCTTTATTAGATTTGTGCCAATACCTGTACATACATTTCGAAGTGCATTATTTTTGCAAGGTGGCATTAATATTCTCATAATAATTCGTTGCCAGTCGGTTTGTGTAGAGGGAAATGGGCACGTTCAGAGGTCTGTGGTGGGCATGTATGATAAAGTATGGATGAGAGTCAAATCCACCTTTTTCCGTGAAATAAGGGATACACTGGGGTATATGAGGCCGAAGGCAACGTAGCGTTCATTGCAGGAGTTTCAGTAAGCTTTAAAATGCGTGATCCATCGACTGCCTGCCTACTTTGCGCCACAAATAACCCTACGAATCTGTGACAAAAATATTTTAAATATTCATGAAAATATGCCACCTGCCGCGTTCGGAGGACTGAATATTATTACGATGCCCTTCATGCAGTGTAGGAGAAAAGGCATAAAATCATTGGTCATGTGATTTTTTCCTGACATACACCCTCCAGCTGTTCGCTCTGCGTGGCATAGTTTTAGATACACGTACTACCATTGGATCTAATAATACAGGGTGCGGCAACATAGCTTCCCTTTTAAAGGGGTTTTGCTTTATAAAAAAGGAAGTTATGTTGCCGTACCCTGTAGTTACCATCGGGTTTCGCTCTTTAACCTATTCTAATGAAAGGAACCTGTCGTAGTCTGGTTTAAAGAGACAACTTACGTGCACTCTTGGGCAGTAATGTCGTGATGGAGTTATCGCAATTAGCAATAGGAATAATCAGCAAAATAAATTCAAACGCGTACGTGATTTTCTTTAAATATCAAATCATCAAGAATGGTTACATTTAATTTTCTGTAAAAAAACTACCTTTTGTGGGGTGGCTCCTCATTCCATTGTGAGTAGTGTTAGAATTACTCCACCACGAATCAGGGTACTCATTACGACAAATATTCTTCGGGCGATGTGCGAAAATAGACTGTAGTTGTGTTCCCACTGACATCGTCTTCACTCCTGCCCTCAGGTTGCCATTCACCTTCCTCCGTCCCCCTCTCAGAGTTCTGGGCAATATCCTTCTCTCGTCCCTCGAGCGGCCCATATCGTCCGTTCCCTCTCATCTCCTGGAAGTTGCCACTTTTAAGAAGGATGACCTCGCAACCCTACCGTGCTTGGGCCTGAAAGGATCCAATGGGCACTCATTCACTGTTCGTTATCTCGGTGAATCAGCTCCGGAGGGTGGCTTGGTTAATCGCTCGGTGGTGAAATGGCTGGGTGGTCAAACGCCCTCTCTGCCCGCAGCCTTGACTCCTTGGGTCGAGTGTGCAGAATAACTGGTGTAAAAAAATGCAGCATGCCTCAGCAATAATTTACTTTTGGTCGTTCTCTTCTTTTCTGCATCCCGGTTCATTGCATAAAACTTAGTCGTTTATAACTTGAGGAAATAAGCGTTGATCGGCAGCTGTGTCGTTACACATTGTTATAATGTACGTGACTTATTTCTTTCGAAAGGATTTTGAATTTCTCATTTTGCAATTGACTAGAAAGGACGTATATAATGGGAAATGAAGAGTTATACAGAGGAGAAGAGGGGGAAAGGGCAGTATGGAGTACCTACATACGCTTCGCAGAAAAGGGGAACCAAATGGATATCACATGCTTTGAGACATGGACTTGTAAGGATGGTCCCACGATGAAGAGAGAGAGGTCATAAGCAAATTAATGTACGGATTGAAATGAGGATGCTTAACATCCTTGCGAATAGTAAAATTATGGCCCCAATCCAAAGAGTGGGAAGCATGCTTATGAAAGTTCATGATAGTTTGTTTTATTTGCTTAGTTTTTATGTTGCAACTTTGGGACAACATATAATCCTCATTTTATTATAAGCTTATCGATTTCAGACAGCTTGTTTAAATCAGAACTACGGTAGATGATGACTTTGCTAGTTAAAAGAAACTTATTATATATCCTTTGGTCTGCGGTTGTTGAGCATAGCAAATAATTATGTACTGAAATGTACGTATTTGATCATGCACTAGATATGTTTCTATGGGTTTAGTTCCTATAATAATGAGTATTTTTGCTGTTTTCATGAATTCATATTTTCAATTCGCGGATAAGTTAATTCTTCATTTCACACGCATTTTACTGTCCTGGTTTTTTCCTAAAAACTTAAAGGAGTAACTTAAAATGCAGTTAATTAAAACTATTGTTTAAGGCAGATAAATAGGTTTCGTCCATATTTGGATGTGTTTAAAGGATTGTTTGTGGATCTATACTATTACCATATTGTAGATATATATAGGTTTTTTGGTCCTAATTGGCCGTTACTTCCATGTGCTATTGTTTTACTCCCATACCTTTTCCTGGTAATACGCTGCATTTTTCGTCTAATATTACATTTGTTTGTTTCACGCTTGTTTTTTGAAATTTGCATCGCATAATTTTTTCTGCAAGCATAAGAATGCATCAAACGTTTTAGATGGAGATTGCGGTTAAGTCGTGCTTCCTTTATTATATTTTCAGCTTTAGACGTGTGGAAAAATTAAGAACACTCAGAGGAGAACTGTTGCCGACGTCATTACTAAGTCCTTTGGCATTTTCTCGACTAGACGAATGCGATAATTTCAATTCCTCGATCGTGCGGTCTCAGGATCCGCATCTCCGGTTAATTCCGCAGAATTTCGTCGTTAATTCACCCAGATGACGTCGGAACAGGTATTCGCTGCGAACAGCTCGGCGGTTTTTTTTATTTCGCCGCCTCCGTCAATTCACCTCAAAGCAAAAGAGGAATATGGCAGGAGAGGGTTAAAAGCCATTCCCGGCAGCTGCGAACGCATCAGCTTCGGTGATTTACGATGTGTCGTACGAATGGCAGCAAGCACTCTCGTGGTGTGCGCGAACCGTTTCCTTCGCCGTGAGATACACGTCTGTCGCTGCTCCCCGCGGAGCGGCCACGACATCCTCATGCTCCGTTGCTACAAGTGCTGAGAGAAAGTTTTACGGGTGACGCGACGTGACACATTCCTCGGCTTATGTTCTTATCATTCGACCGGTAGAAATTTCTCATCCTCCATCGATCCAAAGAAAGGGTGATTTTTTTGCGAGAGGAACTCAAAGAAAGCGAATTAGATAAATACAAAAAAAATAGTTGCGCTTAATTCTCAAATAACTGAGGAAATTTGTATCCGATATATTTGGAGTGGAAGAAAAAAAACTGTGGTGCTCTTTTTTTCACCTTGTCGACATTCAGGGTGGGTGGTTGAATTTTAATGAACTAGTAAGAAAATAGAATTCAATCATTAACGAGCGCATGGCAGAATCAGTGTGAGAGAAACGGGATTAGAATCAATCATGGATGACCAAAGTAAAAAAGATACTCAAGAAATATGTTGTCCTAGTTGAGTTCTCAAAATGATAATGTATAAATTAGGACGGCTGGAACGTTTCATTTACTTGGGAAGTACTTTTCATGATAATGGCCTCACAATAACTGCATTAGAAGAAGAATGGGGTTATGTGAAACGTTTACAAATAGGATGGAGTTTATGACAGGGATCTTCAGTAAAGGCGAGAGTAAAATATTACATAGTTTTTCTCATCTTCAAGTTTTTTGCTTTCGATATATGATTCGCTGGGGAAAGAGATTGGATCGGCGTAGATTGGAGTGCTTTGAGATAAGATTTTGGAGGAGAATGCGGAAAATAAAATTGCTGTAAGGGAAGACTAATGAGGAGATAGAGACGCCTGGGTAGAAGAAGGTTTTTGGGAGAAATTCGAAGAAGCCAGGAGAAGTGGATGCAGGGGAAACTGAGAGGCTATATGAGTGCTGAAGACGGCGGAAGAGGGGGGAATGTTGGGAAGGCAACGTAGCTCGAGGAGAATAATAGGCATTTTTGGTGGAATTATGAATTATGTAAAAGCTAGATAACGAGTTGTTGCAATGTGAATGACGTGGGCTTAAGAATATTGTGTTTCGTGTTAGCCAGGGCTTGTAATTACAGTGTGCAGAGCCAGGTTGCATCGAAAACCTGTCCCAGTTTGGTTGACTACGGCTAATAATGATGATTCAGGGTTTCTTGAGTACTCGCATATCATGCACGTATACATTTCGTTGGCCAACCCGGAATCCGAAAAAAAATTTATCATATGAAAAAGTTAAATCTCTTCCCTGCGGGAAATAAAGCACCAAGTGTCCTCAATGAACTTCCGGGGAAAAAGGAGGAGGCTAGGTGGAGGGGTTTTCCCTAGGCCACCGAATTCCGCGCGTCGCTTTCCAGGTCCTTCCACGCCGGCGCAAATCATCCCTCGCCACGGGGGGTCCCCCAGTCCTCCCTGCTTCCATATCGCTCCCGCCCGGAATGGCATCAACCACTACCCTTTCACCCATATCATCATACCCTTCGTCCTCCCTTTCCCACTTCAACCAACGCCACGCAAACCACTCTCTAAAAAACTTCCGCGCTCCTCCCCCGCCGAGTCTCGCATTCGGAATACTGCTGTCGAGTGCCCGCTTATTGTACGTGCTTACTCGTTTTTCGTTTCTTTTTTTCAACTCCTGACGGAGTGAGTTTTTGGGAATGAATTTTTTCGCCACTGCATTTCATCCCCGTCTCCCTCTCTCTCTTTTCACCACTTTCCGAAAAAGTTCGATCCGAGTGGAACCACGGGGAGGGTTTTAATAGAGCCTTCAACGGAAAGTTCGAATGGATAAGAGGGAAGATTTTTTTCGAGCCTGTAGTGTAAAAGAGAGAGAAAGAGAGTAGGGGAGAGAGAAAAAAAGAAGTACAAATGAGGAGGAGGTTGAGGTAATGGTGGAGAGTTTCGCTCTTTGTCCGCGAACACGTCCGCGAAGCCTTTCAATACTCTCCTTCTTTTCCCGCGAAAATCACCGCGATTTCTCGGGGGAAAAAATAAGAACAAATGCGAGCGATTTCCATTGTGCCGAGAAATGCAAGGAGGTGGAGAGACAAAACTGATCTTATTTTGTCATTCCAGAAATATTGAAAATTCAAGATTCTTGTGGTCCGAATGAATTGAAGGAAACTGAACATTGGAGGAATAGGGAATCTTCGAGGAGCTTAGTTTCGCTTATGGTGAATTTTGCTACCAAGATACTACTTTAATATTGCGTATTTTTGCATAGTGCAGCTAATAAATACTGCGTTAAGGATACCTCTTAAGATCCAAACTAATTCTTATGCTGATGGTGTAAAATATACATCCTGGAATACTTGCGAGTCTTCATTGCAAAACCCATTTGAATTAACGGGCTCTTAAATAGCGTTACCACTTCACCAAGGCAAATAGTGCTACCGATTGGCTCTACTTCGCCATAATTATCGACCACTCAGCAGGAAATCAACTAAAGTATGAATAAATGAAGGCAAAAATATAGTAAAGGATGAAAAGATGATATTTCATAGTCTGTTTGATTGGGCCAATACCTTTTCAGCATTCAGTGGGCTATTAAATTTTAGTCCTCTGTCCTCAAACAGAGCTTAAATGTTCAAGAAAATATTAATAAAAAATAGTTTGTAAATTTCCATCTGAATTAGTTCTTTCCGAGATCTAAGGGACATGAATAGCGGGAAATGTCTAATTTTACAGCATTACCTTAACAATAATACGTAATCTGGACATCCGTTGACAACCACTTACTCCCTTTGTTATCAAAGTATGTTACGCTCTCTTTTTTCTCTTTCATCACAAATTATTAGTTCGAATATGCTCGAATGGCTACGCTCCAACTCTCGATTCTCTTTTCATCTCATCAAAATATTCTTTCAAAAAGAGAATGTAAATCTAGCCTCTTCATTTTTTTTCAAAATAAATTCCCTTATATTCTTATTTCATTATTTTCGTGACTCGGGACAAAAAATCGTTACCTTCTTCTTTAGTTATTCACATCCTTTCTTCCTTTGGCTGTTATACATTTTGCCCCCCCCCCCCCAACTGAGTATCCCCGATGAATTAATCTTTAAGTTTTCCTTGTTGTTTGCCGTTTCCTTGAGCTCTACTCTATCGCTTGCTTCCCTCCATCCATTTGACATTCATTATTTCCGAAGAAACAACGTGTGCGAATCACTTCAAAAATCTTCTCTGCTGCATCATCAGGGCATAGGTTTCTAGATCGTGGTGTCTTATTCGTCGAAGCATCATTGCTGACTGTCATTTCTCCTTGTTTGAATGAATGCCCGCGTTTGCACGTCGTGGCTACAACATCCATCCGCCACTTCAGGCACCACGGACGCGGCAGGGTGTTCGGTATATCATATACTATATTCATGCATGCTCTTCCGATCCGTTTCTTCCCGTCGATTCGATACGTCGCACTGATTTGCAACGGAGTGGGCGGGGGCTCCTGCTCAAAAGGCGCTTGGCAGTTACTTCTGCGACGAGCCTAGGGAGCTTTTGGGGGGGCGTGTGGCTGTGGATCAGACCGCCCTTTGTCCCACTCGCCCGCGTTTGCAACAAAGCGAAAACTTCCCATCAGATCCCGAACCCTTGGGGGGAGTTATCACTGCAGGCCGACGCAGACGAGCTGAAAGGAGAACGCACACCAACGAGAGCACCAAATGGCGGGGGGGCTGGGGTGGAGAGAAGGTGATCGAGGAGGAGGGGGTTGACTTGGCGCATCCATCCCGTAAAAGGCGGTTGGTGAGGGGGAGGTCACGCTTTTGGGGTTGTGTTTGCGTTCAATTTTCCGGTTGCTTGATTAATTTCAAAGCCTATGTTGCGTGCGTCTGTCTGTTTGCGTGCTTAAGCTCTGCTAACTGTCGCTGATTGTGCAATTCCGTAGGGTGGATGAAGGGGAGATCGTAAAAGGAAAGGAACCCTTGAGGATTCCGCCATATATTCCGGGGTCACGTCTCGTAGCGGCGAGCTATTGCGGAGGGTCAAGACTCTTCCCTCTCTTCTTTTCTCCCTCTCCAACCCGGTGAGTGAGCCGGTCTCTGGAATGTGTGGTCAGGGCGGTATTTTTATCTCGTTCGGGTGCAATAAGCGGAAATCGATCGTGGGAACATTTGACCTATCTGCTATTCAGTAGGCGTAGTAAAAGAGCATCCCACGCGTCACATTTCACGGGGGGGCGTCGGGAGGAGTGCTTCTGTGGGACCGGAGTGAGGCTGGTGAAACGGTGGGACTATTTTATTGCTCGAATTCTTTCTTTTGACTGACGTAAGGGATGAAAAGACCCTCGAATAATTTAATATGAGTGCTGGTAAATGCTCTTTGAACTCTAATATTCCTTGTTTAAGGCATGTTAAACTTATTTCGCAATTATCTTGATGAAATTACTATTTTGTCGCTAGATGAAGATTACGATAATTGCCCCTTAATACGTGTTGGAGCGCAAATTATCGTCAAGTAAAATTATGCTTGTTGGTTAAATCAGATGTAGCGCTCTCGTGGGGTGTGGCCGATGAATGTCTTAATGTTCGGATTAAACAAGGTTTGTATAAAAAGTACCAGGAAAAGTTTGGGAAAAATAGAGTTATTTCAGATTTTGCTGCAATGCCACAAAATTTTTTAAAGTGCATTTTTTGAGCGTCAATACACTTTTACCACCGGCTTTTCCAGGACTCGAAGGCTCCCTGGTAGGCGGGTTCTGGAAGGTCCTTAAGGGTGCGCGTGCAAGCTTCTTTGATTGTACTTACGGCCATATGGTGGTATCATTTGAGGGAGGTTTTCATTTTGGGAATAGGATATAGGATATCTGCGGGTGCCCAGTCGGGACTGTAAGGGGGTTGGGAAATCGTCGTGATGTCATTGCAGAAGGTCTTCGTAAGCAGGCACTCGAATCCGCTCTTGAACGTCTGTCAAGACCTTCTGAACGGGTTTAGCGCAGATCTTTCGCATTACAAAATGATCAATGTTAATGGTGTACATTGTCATCTTATCAATGTCAATATGATATTCGATCATGCGCGGAATCATCCTCCACATTCTCTCGGACATATTTGAAGAGCCCGCGCCACCTAAAAAAAGCGTTTGTGACATGCTTTCATCCTGGAAAATTTGGCGAATCATGCCCAACGTCTCCGTGCCCGATTTCCCGGGCCAAGACAAAATTTGATGGCGTTGCTGTTCAATTGTTTTCAGCATATTGCGCTCTAACCGAGCCACTCGATAGAGGTACACTAAAAACACGATTCAGCCTGAACGAACGCTCGCAGGCAATTGGCGCGTGTTGAAGGTCATTCCCCCATCACCGAGCCTACGTGGTGCGAGCGCGCTTCGACGTACTACAGTCACGTCAGGAAAAATTTCTACCCGGTACTTTTATAACAAAACTTATACTATCGGCAAATGGTGTTTAAAATGCATATTTTTATTTTTTATCATATTTCAGTTTTTTCTGCTTTTATTATCACTGTTATTTCATGCTGATAAAGACGATTTAATTTTAATAACGTTTTTGCCTTACTAAACTACCTATTCTTTAAAATGGTGCTCATTTGAAGTACCATGCATTACTTCTAAACATTTAAATTGCGTGGCAATTTTATAACAAGTGAAAGAGCGTCAAAGGGCGTATGGCTACAAAGAAAATATTTGCACTTTGTTGAACTTGTAGATGTTGAAGAGTTAGAATCTTCTTTTTTATGATACATAGGCGGTTTAATTTCGTGAAAGATATTGAGATCATTGGGATAAATAATCCATTGAATCATCCTGAACCTACCCTTGATTGAAGTGGGATAATGAATTGAAAAAGTACATAAATCTTCTGTTAAAGTTATTCCTGTAACACTGCTCCCATGGTCCCAACCGCCAATATAATAGTAGAATTGCAGAGGAACAGACTCGTAGTAAAGAGGGAATTAATTTACATGGATTATTTTGTTCGTCATTAAGATAAATTAGGTTACTGGAAGGGGCCTGAAGCGTCTGTAATGAATTGAAATTTATTTTATTATCGCAGAGCTATGCATGCACGGAAGCCTTTTCACCTTTTTTTCCTGTTTTAGTTGTTTGTACATGTCAGTGCGGTGAAAATAATCCGCAGTGAAGGCTAAAGTCTGCAGAATCTCTTTCATTAATGAATTTTGATATCCTTCCCCCCCTCTTTATATGATTAAAACGTTCGGCCGTTATTAAAAATTTCGGGCTATTTAGGGTAATTGACTGCAAACTTGAATACCTGACGTGACGTTAAGCGTGTTTGTTTTAAACAAAAGCAAAGCAATAGGCGCCCTCATCCAAACTTAATGAAATAAGTATTTTAATTTATTATTAAATTATTTATGTACTCGGGGGAGTGTGGGGGAGGTGCTTGGAGGAAAGATTATTGAAATTTATGGAGTGGATGTTTTTTTCCTCTTCCCCCGGGCATTTTTTCTGTCGGAAAGAGTCTAATTCACTGCGAATTCCCAATTTTAATGCTTCCCTACTCGTCTTGCTTCAGAAATCCAAGAAAAACCGCCGTCAGAAAAATATATCTTTTTTTACTCATTCTATCCTTCGAATTTGTCATGACATATTCAGCAGCCTCCGCGCTAAATTTGCTCCTTTAGGTCTTTGTTTTTTGATCAGAGCAGAAGCATCTTAATTGCCGTATAACTTCGAAAGATTTATAAATGTATATTTAAGTATCAGAATTCTGGTGTAAAATGGATCTCATTCGTACATCTGGTAAAACTGCGCTAACTATAAACCAAGGCACACTACTCCCTCTTTTTTGGCGTACTCATACACGTACAATTTTTATTTTAAATTTTTTGCTGGTGCATAAAAAAAGTAAAAGTGCAGTTGACTGCACTTGATGGAAGCATCCAGTGAAACATAAGCACCACCACGTCATTTTGGGCAATTCGCGAAAACGAGCGATCCCGTTTCTGCTGGCACAGCTTTTTTTTTCACGAGGATTGTGAAGGTTCTAATGTGAATAGTTCTTTCTCATCACTCCTTAGGCAGCCGTTTATATTTTTAGTTCTCAACATTTTCCTCGGGGTTGGGATCTGTAAACGGAAACTAAGTACCACTAGCTTGAGAGAAAACTGGAAAATCACGGTGGTAGTACTTTAAATCTGAGAAAAGTATGTAAAAGTAATTGAATGCGTCATTATATGACTTTGAAAAAATGATCGTATGAGTTTTTTTTAAACAATAGGATTGTATTTTAAGAATTATGACGCACAGTTATGGAAAATTTACAGAAGCCAAATGAATTCAATTCTGCATGCTCATTTGAAATGGAAATCATCTTTCATAGATACCGATTCTTCTACGAGTCCTTCACACGTGAATGGTAATATCGGGCTCTTCCGTAGAATCATCTCAAATGATTACCTTAACCTCATCTCTTGAATTCGTATCAGTAACAAAGATTCTTTTGTTTTCCAAATACGTTGTATGTTCTCCGCGGCAAGGTCTCATTCACATTTGCGATCGCTTTAAAAATTTTAAAAAAATATATTTCTGACCGAAATATAATTTTTTTATTGACATGAAGTAGAGTCTAATTCATAATTATTTTCCGTTCCCCGCCCAGATGCCAAAGGGACAATAACTTAATATCAAATCCCCTGAGAAGACAGTGCAGCTAGGTATTCACATTTCGACGCAGACGGAGGAGACGGTATAAAAGTGTTCTTAATTCACTGTTTATATACATTTGAAATTTCCAGGTTTTATGCTCATATTGATGGGATGCCAATACAAAAAGGCTCATTTTAAATATTTTTCTCCGCAATAATAGTGAATTAACCTCATTCCACGTTATTTGTGGGCATAATTTTTGACGGCTAATTAGCGCGTAATATTTTCGTTTAAATTAAATCTCATATTTTAGTTATTTAATCATGCATCCTTTAAAAAAGTGTATTATTGAAAATCAATCATTGGTAATACCTCTCGCTGAATAAACTTTATTTTTCATTGACGCTAGCGTATTATCCATAATTTCCTCATTTAGTCCTTTTTTATACAATATTAAATTTTATGTATGCTGCGTTATCGTATATTTTTATTTCATTTGCTTTATTCTATGATCTTAATCCTATGGTTTTATATAGTAATGTACGATAATAAATATTTTAACATTAACCATTTCATTTTAACTAATATACTTTCTAATTTTTTTCCAGGTAATTGTCCATATCTGCTGGCGTTGGATATACTTCCATGAAGCACTGTAAGTGCATTCTCTTAATGAGTGGCTCTCAAACACAGGAAACTCGGAATTTAATCAGTAGCTTGTAATCGTGTCTATTATTGGGTGGAAAAACAGAATATGTTTTTATTGCATTTTTATTTTCGGCTCCATATTTTAATTTTAAAATAATCCTGAATGAGAGTCGCTTTTGTGTGATGTTTGTTACGCAGTTTACTGGCGCAGATGAATTGTAAATTTTTAATACAAAAATGTAGAATTGTCAACATTATATTATGAAATGGAGGAATGCGGCAATTTGAAGTGATTCATTGAGTTTAAGTCGTTCCATGAAGGACACCGGAAGGTAGGAAGCGAGATGAATGAGTTTTTTTTGGTCAGTTGTGTCTGTGGGAGGCTAAGAGACGGAGACAGAGAGAGGAAGGCAGAGATAGTTAGTTAGTTGATGACCTGGTGTTTGCGAGAGCTCCTCCCACAAGCGCCTATAGTTGGCGCGTCGCCAGTTCAATCGGTCAACCCGTTTCGGAAACCACCCCGGTCAATATCTCCTCCATGTTTCTGCGGTGAAGACGAAAAGGTTTTTCCCTTTATCGGCCCGTTGCACACTTGAAACTCTCGCCAGAGCTCTTGCATGACGATGTGCCGCGGGATTTTTTATCTTATGTTAAGCCTCTTTGTAGATAGTTTTCTTTCTTCTGGAGCATTTTTTTGCCGGAAGCCATGAATTGTAGTTTCTTGGTTAGTTATAAAAAAATTAAAAATTTCTATATGCACCATAAAACGGGCAGTTTTGAAAAGGGTACATCGATATTATGATCCTTCAATGCCAGGTGAAGTTTGTTACTAGTAATGCAGATTCAATCATGAGTTCAAAATCTGGGTTCGTTTTCAGCACCTCTGAATTCTGCCCTCTTTCACGTAGGTCTCTTTCTCTCTCTCACTAGCTTAAACTTCACTTCTTCAGTTCGCCCTTGGTCTTCTTCGTTACCCTCCTTAGCTAATCTCCACGCCTTAGATTACGTCCAGTTAATTCACTTCTTTTCCTGGCAATCTTCTTTAAGTGTTTTCATTAGCATTCGACTTGTTTATTTCATCTACATCTTCATAATACCCCGCAAGCCACCGCAAGGGCGTGTGGTGGGGGGGGTTTGGTACCCACCCGTAAAAAGGAACAATACCACATGCAAATTCAAAAGCATGGAAAACTTACACCCACAGCCGCGCACACACTCATGAAAAATTTATCTTACAGTCTTATTTCATAGTCTATATGTTAGTGCGGTCTCTTTGGTCTCCTATCGCTTCTAAACATCTTTTCTCAGTTCATGTTACTCCCCACATCTCCCTTCCTGAGGATTTTTCAAGTATGATTTAGTTGACGTGGCTGCTTAATATACCAGTTATCATTTGTTAAAGATCCCTAATTGGTTTCTCCAGAAAAATATTGATCATATTGCAGAATTAATGGCACTCACAGGAGAAAATTTAGTTGAAAATTATTGAAGAAAATGATCATAAATATCCTTTTAAGGCACACCAAAGATAAAATTTTCTAAATAATTAGAAATTAGGTTAAACCAAACGGGAGTGAAATTTAATAATGTTAATTGAAGCATTAGGTCTTTGTAAAGATTCAAAGGGCATTCAGCTTCAGTCAAAAGAGCCGATGGAAGCTGCTTGAATAGTCCGCGCGGCTGTGGGAGGGGGCAGTTTTCTTTGTAGAAGGGTGAGTGATGTCAGATGCATAGCGCGTACGAATCTCCCGTAAGTGACAGACTATGTACGGAAGCGTTGCAAGAAGGACATGTAATTTAGTACCAAACACGCGAAAGATATTTCGCTGTCATATGGATGGGCTATTCCACTCGCATGGTTACCTTAGCATCTTGTTCAAAGAGGGACGAAGGACGGTTAAGTAAGGAAGACATGCCTGGGGTCGAATTTAGATTAGAATGGGGAATGAGTGGGGTGAGGGAAGAGGGCGATGGAAATCAAGTCGGTGGATTGGGATGCCCTCTGCTGAGGTGAGACGACGGTCCCTCCGGCCCGTTAACTCCCTTCGAATGTTTTGCAGTCACATGCTTACGAATGACGTGAGAAGTGCGTGTCCCCGTAACAGAAGGGGAGAGATATGCACGGGAGGTGGTGTTAATTTTGAGGGATCGAAGTTCGTGAAAACGCTGGAGATGAATCGTTGCCATGAAGATTAAAGGCATTCATGTTACGTACCACCAAAGCCCCTCCTTCCTTTTACGAGTCCTGATTGATCCCCTAGACCCAATTGGTGTGAAATGAGATTAGTGTCCTCCCCCTTTTTGCCTTGCTCCCGATCTTTTTTAATTTGGAAAAAAATTTCTCGGTGATATAGAAGGGAATTATCATTCATATCCACGCTGCTGAGATGGATGATCGTCTATGATGGAGTAGGCGAACGGTAGGAGAAAATGGAATCTTCCTCTGGGATGTCTACTTCTGGTTTGGTTATCCCATGCGCAACATCTCCTCACTGGTGTTGTTGCTAAGGAACATCTACGCGTTAAAAACGAAAGTTTTCTTTAATCCAATAGGAATTAATTGCGTTGGTGTAGCAAGCCCACCGCATAACCAGAAAGAAGTATTTCACGGTCCAAAGGGGATATTCCACCGTTTCATTGCCTTTTATTGCATTGTGCCACAGTTGGTGGTGGTAATTGTGTATTTAATGCTACTCCGATGATTTCGATCATGATCGCACTGGGAACACGACAGTTGTAATAAATACCACCAAATTCATATTAGTTAAGAAATTAGAACCGGAATCGTTTATCATCTCAGGTTTGCTCCCTTATGCTGATTGGATGCGAGCGTACATGTATACTTAATTGGCGGTCACAAATGTTATGTTTATCTGGCGGATGAATGGTAAATGCTTCTTCTTAGATTGACAATGGTTTTGGTATCAATATCCAACGATTATTAAATACTCATTTGGACCGTCTAATTGGGTCGGTTCTGGAAGGACTGGTAATAATCGAGCTTTGAGCATACCGAAAGTGCAATAAAATAGCAGAAAGTTCGTATATTTCGACCTCATTCATTATGAGCCGCATATTCGCATCGAGTGAATCGTAGGGTGAAAACAAAATGCATGTCAAGGTAGTTTTCAAAGCTGTAGCATTTGGGTTTCCAGAACATTGGCATTGATACGTGTGTTACATGTATCAATCTTTCGGCCTTCTTCCAAATGGAGGTATAGTGATTTTTTATATAAATTTCCTACAATCGATTGGCACTAGATACTGGCTACGGGAAACAAATTTTAAAGTTGCACTTCTAGCAATAAGTGTAGAGGATTTGACTAAGGAAAAAGGTTCAGGTCGGTTGTTTAAAAAAATGAGCTTTTACTGTAACTATGTAGAAATATCATCGTGTTACTGGCAATACCATAAAATTCCTGTTGAAACCAATTTCTTCTACGTGAGAATATTTATAGGGGCCCAACGGGAGTGGGGCCCCTATAACTGTTGTCACGTAGAAGGGGTAGTGCTGGAATGAGGGAAGGAGCCAGGAAGAATCGTAGCGATGCGGGAGATCGTGGGGTCAAGACGGAAAGCAGATTTCGGGAACTAGTTAGAAGGGGACGCTGCGCTGTGGGGAAAGGAGGAAATTCCTTGAGCGACGAAGGGTTATGATTGAAGAACGGTGGGGGAGACAAGATTTATTCCCTTGTAAATAAATGTATGGAGAGATTGGGGAGGGGGAATGAACGCAAGGAATCGGGGTTGGGGGTGACTGCGTCAGTGTATGCCGGCGGATCAGGGCGTTGTTTGCCCTTGGGGACGGGACGGGAGATTCCTTTTTTATCTCACCAGCGAGTGAGGGGAGAAGGGATACGAGTAATAAGGATCCGAGATGGAAAAGGGGGAGAGAAGGGTCCTTGGGGGAAATGTGTGTGTGGGTGAATGGCAGGGAATTTTGGGGGATGACTCATAAGAAAGCTCTCGAGAGGAAAGTTTTAAAGGTATCTGATAGATCATTTCGATATAGATTGGATTCAGGAGTTTTAAATTAATTCTTTCGAAGCGTAGCCGAAGCGTGGGTGTAGGTGGAAGAAATTGAGTGTTCAAATTATTTTCTTTTAGTCTAGCAGATTTACTTAGTGCGAAAGACTTTGGTCTCCATCGTTTCGTAAAGATTACTGACGCAGCCTTTCGGAGAAAAATGGTTTTCAGATTAGTGGTGATTCCTCATTTTGCAGATACTCTGCAAACGATAATTCTTAGATATAGATTTCCATATTTCTGGGTAATTCTTGGAGATAGAGCGTTATTGAGGTAGGTTGCCGACATTAGTAGGTATTCAAGAGTATAGTTTGCAAGCGTAATTTCTCAATTGCCTTGTTAAAAAAAAATAGTTTAGAGAGTCTGAAACGAAACCAAATTACAGTTACCAACCCGGAGGTTGATTTGGGGAAGGTACAGCTCACGTAATATGAAACCTAACGGCGTGTGAAATTCATACGTAGTCAGGGTGGGGGAAATTTTATTCCCTGGTACCGGCTATAATTTCCGAGGAAGATCTGGTACTCGAAAAAACACACAGCTTGGGTGGATCTGAGAGGCGTGCCTGGGAATCGAAATATACATTCGATTTCCAAGCTATATGCATATATATGGATGATGGTATATATATGTGTGTGTGTTTACATGCATATATATGTACAAAAACATATATATATATATATATTCAATTTATGTGAGTCTCATGGATGTGAATAATAATGCATATGAAGTTAGCACTGGCGGAAAAAGACAATAACACAGAAACACAAAAAAGAAAAGAAACTCACTAGTTTTCGAATTTTTAGTGGTCCAAGCCACCTTTTTCAAGGTAGAGAAGGAAGGAACTCTCACATATTATATATATATATATATATATATATATATATATATATATATATATATATATGTATAAACACAGATGTAGATTTTTAAACCATAGAGGCACAAAGAAAGGACACTCACAATATGTTGTTTTGACGTTTCGACGGCTCGGCTGTCGTCTTCAGAGTCTGATTCTGAAGACGACGGCCGAGCCGTCGAAACGTCAAAACAACATATTGTGAGTTTCCTTTCTTTGTGTCTCTATGGTTTAAAAATCTACATCTGTGTTGTTATATATTTGTTCGTCGCCGAACCGAAGAGCGTTCCATTTCGAATATATATATATATATATGTATATATATATATATATATATATATATTTATGTATACAATTATGGGACGTGGTAGTGCAGGGGTAGACAGTTGGAATACTGACTGTGGGGCCCGGGGCCGATTATTTTATAAATACATATGTGTGTATACATACATACAATTTAACGTTAATTTAGAATAATGCGATCGTATTGATAAATATTACTCTTCTTGTAGCTCAAATGAATCTTAACTTTGAGCCGCCATCTCCACATTTTTCCTAATAATGTGGCCAAACTCCTAGAATTGCGATCGCTGATGAACAGTCCTTCAACACACATACTTATTCCCTATGGAAGTTAGAGCCAGTTCCCCTGCAAATGAAGATTTAAGCCTTCGTAAATCAGGGAAAAAACTCACCTTTTATTCTCATTAAGCCCGTTCTTCAAACTGATCTGACCTAAGGCCGCGTCCTCCTGCAGGATGGATGCTTGTTTATTCTTAGTTAAGAGCTGGGGCTTGATGAAACGTTCCCTATGGTTGGGTGTGCGTGTAGTGGAATGGAGTTGAGAGGTGCTACCGGCAAATGAAGAAAGAAAACGGTCGGGAGGAGCTACTGGAGTAAGAAGTGAGAGAGGCCGCCTCCAAAAGCGAGAGGAGTTCGTTATCTTTTTTTCGAGTGCGTTTGGCACTGGGGCGAGAAGGGGAAAGATCAACAACCGACAACTTCGAGGGAGGAAGTTTTGCGAGCCTCCCACCGCGGCCCAAGATTGCGCCCGGCACGAAGCTCGATGGTGCTGTTACGGCCCCGTTTGATGGGTAGGGGGGCGCGGTGAGGGCAGGAAAGGATGGTTGGGGCTCTAATTCATTCCGGGTATGCGTTATATTCCCCTTATTAAAAGCCAACTAATGAAATCGTCACCTCTTGGAGTCCTTGAGCGTTTTCAGCGAAGTGAAGAACTCTCTCCCGGGGCAAATTTGCAATTCCGAAAATAACTTGAGATTATGTTCGTGCTGGATTGAGCTTTTGTTTATCGTTCTAAAGGGATCCATTTCTTTTACCGGTATGAGATGATTTTTCTTTTTCATTTTGAGTTCCGGGTTTTAAGCGCTCCTGTTAGTGCGGCTGTAATTATGAAAATCATTGTAGTTTAAAACGCCATGCGCGACAAAGATTTTACAGTTTATTTTATATAGTAATAAGCGAGTGCCAAACATTTGTCTACGCTATGAAAATATTCGAAGGCATGTTGTGGCAGTGTTAAAAAATGGAAGTGATATTGAAGTGTACGTTATTTTCGACGAAAATTATATTCACGTATTATATTGAAGAGCCATTGTAGTAATTGAGGCAATACTATGTGAATATAATGATCCAAGGAATTTAAGACATGCTAGGTACGAAAAATAAGAATATTAAGGCTTATTACAGACAAACAAAAGTTTTGAAGTGGGAGGGAATGAGGATGCTGTTGGGAGGATGAGCGGTATGTTTTTAGAATCTGAACCAGGAGAGTGTTTGACTAGAATTACAGCCCATAATTGAGTTTGCCCTTGAAAAAATGGTAAATATTTCGCTTATTTTTATCCTTTAGTAAGGCTATTATTTTAGAATAATACCGTGATGAATATTTTGCAATTATATATTTAATCACTCTTACTAGGTTATTCAATACGAAACATGAATCAAAAAAATATAAAATGGCAAATTTTCCACAACATTTTGCGGAAAATTGCCAATTTTTCATGAATTATGATACTCCATCATATCACGCCTGAAACTTCTCTTTTTATTTTTAAGAAGCATGAAGAATCTTTGAATCTTCATTCATTAATGCACCCTTCAAAGTTATTTCATCTATTAATATCATTTAACTATATGGTCCAAAAATCACCTAACTAAACTCTCTCTAACTCTAACATCTACCGGTCGCAAAAGCTTTGCAAATAACGAAACAAAAGCGTTGCAGATAGTTGTGAAGCTCTTGTTCGGTTTTATATTTTTATGAGTTTGAAATACTCAGCAAAAATAGGATTCTATTTTTCGATGTTTACTCACTCTGAAAAAGCTTACTTTTGTGAGCTATTAAAAGGCACGAAGGTCAGTACCATTGGATGCATTCACATTTGAGTTTACGAGCAAACAGTCGTATTTCCTTCCAAGTGTCCGGTCCCACACGCGGAATATATTCACCCACAAAGCGGTCGCTTAACCAAAATCTGGTTACCATAGATACGTCTTCGTCGGCCTTGAGTGTACGTATGACCTCCGAGATTGACGACGACAGTGCCGAAATCGAAGATGCTTCCCCGAGAAGCGTTTCGCAGATAGAAAGGAAAATAAAAGCACCTGGCTCCCAGGAGGTGTTTACTCACTCTCGGGGAGGACGTTTCGTCGAGGACGAACGCAACCGCCATGCATAGATAGCATTCCCCGCGATAGCCCTGCGAACGATCCTTCGAACTCCCGTCGAATCGCGTGCGCCGCTTTCAGTTGGAGGATGAGACGACTTTCGGCTTTGGGGAAAAGAGATGTGGGAAAGCGGTGGATAGTAAAGGGGAGGAGAGAGAGAGGAATTTATCGAGTGTGCTTGGGAAGAGATTGCGAGAGAGGTAAGATGGTGGGGAGTGGGACGCTTTGAGAGAAGTAGAATGGGGTAAATAGAGGAAAGGGATGGGGGAGGATTTGGCTATACGTTGACTATAAGGCTCTCTGTCGAATCCCATATCCGACGACAGCCTTTGTGGGGTTCTGTGGTGAGGGTTGCGTGTGTTAGTTTTCGGCGGGAAGGGAGAAATCTCTTCCCTTTTCCCTCTATCAATCTCTCTCGTGACGTGGTCGTGAAATTGGGAGACGTGGGAGGAGCCTTCCTCGTATCTGATTTTGAAGACCGCGATTGAGTTGGTTGTGGAATGTTCGGTAGGGGCGAGAGGTAGATTGAGGAAGGGAGAGGAGGTAATGGGGAAGGAAGAATTCGTCGCATGCAAGGAAGGTAGTCGTGTGGAAAGGGTTGTTTGTGGAATCCCGTGGGAGAAATGGGAGGTTATGTTTGTTCGTAAAGGATGAAAAATCAACGTTGAGAATGAGTAAAAGAGTTTCGACTAAAACTCCCAGTGGATCCCACTTAACAGAGGAAATTTGAACTAAAAAAAAATATTGGCTTCGAGAATGTGCCCAAGTATATATTTTACTTTTTGCGTCGCCATTGGTGAGAATTAATCCAATGGCCGCTGGATAGTCATCCCTGAGAGAAATGGTTAAATTAATTTATTTACCATGACTAATCGAAAGCTACCGCAGTGTTTTTTTCATCAAAAAGCCAGTTGAAAATTGAAAAATGATCTGAGGTGTATGCATTAAATGTATGGCGGATGTATATGCTTAATAAAATTTTTAAAAAAATTCTTACTCCTAATTGCGAAGAAGGCTAAGCCATGAATAAAACCACGCAACAGCACGTAATCTGAAAATGATAGGGAATCGGATAGCTGAGCCAGAAACAAATTTATATCATATAAATAATTTATGATTAATTATTGCATCCTTTATGCATGCTATTTCAGACATTTTGGATGACTCTGCCCTTTGATTAAATGCAACAGTAGAAAATATTTTTAAATTCATGAAAAATATTTTTAAAATATACATTTTAATTGGCATTATTACTCATGAATAGGATATATATTTGTGTCCCCTTAATACTTTTATTAAACGCCTTTCTTATATCAAGACGCTACTTCATTTTGTTCTTTTCAGAGGACGTATTTGAATGGAATAGTTAGGTTATTCATTTTTTTTATATTTATAAAATAGCTACCATGCCTTTGACGTGATTTAAGATGGAAACCAAAGAAGGCCATGTAGTACATACCATAGGCCTTTGACTTCTCTGGACGTCTAGTCCACCGAATTATTAAAATTAATATGGCGGGAGCTCTCTGAGCGTCTTGATCGTTCAATCCATATCAATCGCGCGCCTCTTGTTTCATTAGACAGAGTGAAAATTAGTGTCCCATTAGAGATTTGAGTTGATGTATTTCATCCGTTGAAAACGGAAGTTTATGAACCTTGTCCATTTTTTTAATGTATTCTAAATCCACGTCGGTGAATCGATCCTTTATTTAGAGAATGAACTGGAAAACTGGCCCAAATCAACGGTCGGGGTGAAAATCCAAAGTAAAAAATATAATGATGCCTGAGAATTCGTTTTTAGACGCCAGACATTTGCGTAATGTGCCACGCATCGTACTTGATACCGTGAAGTACGATCTCCGTCAGTAATATTTTCTTTTTTCGTACGATAATATTCATCATTATTCCTTTCCCAAAGTATCTCTTTCCATAAGGAAGTTCATAAAAAAGCAATATCCGCGAATGCATCTCCTCTTGCGAATGTTGATATTTATTTATTTACACATTAGTGCTCGTGCATCCATAAATATTTGGGTTTTTCCGCTCAGGCGCCGGTGTGGTACATTTTTCAAATATTTTTCTCTTTTGGAAATTAAGCACTCATATTTTTAAAAACGCCGACAGCCCGATATGGTGTGAGTTCAAATGTGGCCGTCCCATAATTCCTTTCAAAAAAATCAAAGACCCCGCAGGTCCCCGTTCCCATCGCGAGTATATCCGGATTTGTGACGACCGGCGGAGAGCGTAATGGAATTAGAGCGATTACATGAGCGATGGTGGCGAGGTGAAATATTTTTTTGGAAGAAGGGGAGAGGTCTGGTGGGAGGATGAGGGAGGGGGGAGAGAGATGATGATGCGCACATGAAGGAAAATTGTGCTGCTTAAGAATCGTCTCAGATGGAGATTGGGGAGTGTCAGAGAATTATGATGCGGGAGAAGAGAGTGTGCGTGGATTGGAAATAAAAATGAAAAAAAAGTGTGAGTCGAGGCGATTATGTCTGAAAGTGGGGAGAGGAGGTCGTTTTTATTTTCTTTCGGGTTTGAGCTGGATTCGTGCGAAGTTTATACGTGTCGTTCGATCGAAATTGTGGGAAATTTTGAGGGAGGTACCCTGAGGTGTAGAAAGGTTGGATTTGGGGGAGGGAGTGAATATGGGGGGTGGTGGTTACGGGATTTATTCGTCCCATGTCGGACGGATGAATGTGGCGTGTGGGTTTTGGAGAGTAAGGCAGTAAGAGAGGAGATGAAGGGTCTATTGGGGCTAAAGATGGGGCGATATGTACAATGAACCGCTTGAGAAAAGCGCCGCAAGGCTCTTCTCAGACGAGGAAGTCAGTGAAGCCATCTACCTGATAAGAGATGGCAAAGCCCCCGGCCACGACCAGATTCCGGGTACTGTAATAAGAAAACTGTGTCAGCCTATCTCAGGAGAGCTAACCAATATCATTAATGATTGTATAGTCCTCTCATACTTTCCGAACACCTGGAAACTTGGGAAGCTACACGCTATTCTAAAGGATAAGCGTAAAGGCCCAGCGAACGCTGAAGCATTCCGACCAATCACTCTCCTCCCAGAGCTGGGAAAGGTAATGGAGAGACTTATTAAAAAGAGAATTATAGAAGAGGCTGGGGAATGCCAGATCTACCACCCCAAGCAATACGGGTTTACTCCAGGGAGAAGCACGATTGATGCCATAACTAAACTGCTGAGACTAACTGACAACGATTGCAAATACACCATGGTGGTTTTTATAGACATAAAAGGCGCTTTTGATTCCGTCTGGTGGCCATCCGTAATTAAAGAACTAAAATATTTAAGGGTCTCCAACAACCTAATAAAATTAGTCAAAAACTATTTTACCAACCGCGTGATAGAATACTCCAGCAAACACCTCAAGTTCTCTAAAGTAGCCACGAAGGGGTGCCCACAGGGTTCGGTTCTTGGCCCAACCTTGTGGAACCTCTTAACCAATTCGCTTTTAAGAGAAGAACTCCCGGATAGGTGCGATATTATCGCATACGCGGATGACATCGCAGTAACTATCCCTGGAAACAGCAGAAAAGAGCTGGAAATGTTGGCGGAGAAAACTCTACTTATCCTAGAAACCTGGGCAAAAAGTAACAAACTGAAGTTATCCATAGAAAAAAGCCAATACATGACCCTAGGAGCAAAAATATTAAGAAACCCGGCATGTAAAATCAATGGGAAACAGCTAAAGAGAACGAAGACCTTTAAATACCTCGGCATACACATAGACGATAAACTTACCTTCCAACCTCACGTGAACTACACTTGCTCGAAAGTTAAGACAATCTTTGGTGCCATAAGATGGCTTTGCCGTTGTACATATGGCCTCAAACCGATGGAAAACATTTATGAGGGAGTAGTAATACCCATTGTCACTTATGGGTGCGAAATTTGGTCCCATAGAGTCAATCTCGCAAGATTCGAGAGAAAGCTAAAGGAGACACAGCGTGCCTGCTTGATAGCGATGTGCAACAGCTATTCCACCGTGAGCTGCGACGCACTCTGTATAGTGGCTGCAACTCCACCTCTAAAATACCGAATTTGGGAAAGAATTGCTATAAACAAATCAAGGAAAAAATTAAATATAGAGTATTTCAACCTCTCGTTAGATGCAGAAAATGCAGTACAAATATCAAAATTAAAAAGACTACTGAGACAGGAAACACATAGAGAATGGAACGACGAATGGAACAGAACAGAAAAGGGAAGGAAAACACACCGTATATTTCCGAACATAGATGACCGGATTAAATTAAATATTAAACACACATCAGCAAGCACACAAGTGTTAACCGGACATGGAAACTTTAACTCCTACTTAAACTTCATAGGGAAATGTTTTACCCCTCTGTGTAACTGTGGAAAAGAAGACACAGCAGAACACAGAGTGGAGGATTGTGTTTACTATGAGACAGAGCGGCAACTCTTATGGAACAATATGGAAGAGAAGCTAACGAGCTTTAGGGAAATGGTCACATTTTGCCTACAGAACAACAATAACCTGCTCGGAAAATTTGCAATAAGAAAACCAGCAAATAGTGAACCACAACAAGCGAACTAACTGGGAAATATTTTGTGTAAAATTTTATGTAAAATGTAGCAATGTATTCTATATGTCTATTGAGTGATATTTTTTTTTTTTTTTCTTGAATTGTTTATCATTAGTTTAACTCCCAACATATATAAGCACCTGTAGATGTTAAAATTTTAGAAAAACTTTCCTTATGTCTGATTATTTTTGTCTGTTTTGTTATGTATGTTGTTTCCTTATGTCTCATTATTGTTTGTAAAAAGGGGAACTAAGATTCAAAGGAATCCCCAACTAACTGTGAAGTAAAATAAAAGTGGACCCAGGAAACCATTGGTAAAATGGGTCCAAAAATTAAAAAAAAAAAAAAAAAAAATCATTTTAGGGGATGATGGTTTCCGGGTTGGGGGTTTGGTCCATCCGAGGGGCTTGGGCTTTCCCCGAAAAAATAGAGGTAGGATCAAGATTTTTCCCTCATACTTTTTAAACATATTCTCTTCTTCCCCAAGCAATGGCATGGTAACGAAAGTGCTTGCTTCTACCAGGTGTCAATGAGTCAAATCTGGTCTACTTGTTATTCATCGAAGTCTCTCTCTGTTCACAATTATGAAGAGCTTCTTGAGATATCCTATATTATTTTCTAAGGTTTGAGAAAATTACCAAGAATATACGTCTTTCATTTTTATTAAGACTTTTTAGACACCATTTAACCGTCATTTAATTTTACATGCGATAGTGAGAGCTTTAGAATCGCTCCCGGAACGACGTCATAATGAACAATAAAAGTCAAAACTTTTCGTTTTTAACTAGAGTATGTCTCTATTATGTACTTCGATTTTAACTACTATACCGTTGCAATTGCTAGATGGCTTTGTAAGTAGATTCTCCATTAAATTGGATAGAGTTAGATTCGTGGAATTTGGAAGCGTTTTCTTTTTTCAGATATTTACTAACTTGCCCTTGTTCATCTCCATAAGATATTAATACGCGAGTTATGAAATATAATCTTCTGACTGAATTTTTTTTTAGATAAAAATATTTCGTGGCGTAACTCGATGGACTGTTTTTTTTACAATCATTGGCTTCTTAAAAAGACTCATGCGGTATGGTATTCATTAATGAATGACTTATTTTCAGAAATAAAATTTACTTTTTGTAAACGGGCCATGCTGCTTTCCATTTCTTGGAATTATATCTTAATTGAAATAATATATTAATAATTTTAGTAATTTTTATATCTTAAAACATGAGATACTTATCTGCTCAACTTTGCATCAGCATAAACATACATGCTGCTGAAATAGACATATTTTTATGGATTTGTACGTGTAAGAATATTTGTTTTTTCTGTCTACATATGCTTATTATATCGGCTGGTTTTCATTTATTCATTAATTGAATCAGCAGTTCAATACACAAGCTTTTATGTTGGTCTACACTGAATGTACACCGCTCACCTTGATGCCTGTGACCCGAACCCACCCACGTCAAGCCAACGAACCGAAATGATGTAATATTTCCTTTTCCACTGATTAAATTTTAACCCCCAGTTTTTCCCTTCAGAAGGTTTTAGTAATTCTATTTGATCGGACCTACCGTGGTCCTTCGGGAAAGAGGATGTTATTCGTCCGAGATAACGAATATGATATCGGTTGATTGGTTCCAGGCACCGTGCTGACAGCAATAACCCAAATTATTTTTACGCACTCTATTCCATTTTTAAAACCAGTGTAATTTAGATAGTTGAGATATGTTCATAAACGAAAATTAGTTTTAGATACATGGAACATTATACACTGGTATAATTGAGTTCTTTGATAATAACGTCTTAGGCATCGTTTGTTTTTCATCTAATATATGTATTAAATTGCTATAGATCTCTTAATAGAAGTACAGAATAACGAGGAAACGGCGAGCATGATTTGGAGTGGCTATTGAACTTCTTCGTTGAGGATGATCTAAAGGCTTTTATGGTTTACCTTTGACTCAATAGCAGATAACAGATCCAACAGAACGCCATCATTCATAACGCTCAGACTCCGTGAACATTCTTTTCGATTTTTGTGGTGTCAATAAGGAAATGCGCTCCGAATCTTCGAGAAACCTTTTATTTTCTTTCTAGATTTTTTACATTGTGCTCTGGAGAGTTCCCAGATAATATAATGGTACTAATTACCGTCATTCGCTATGAAATGTGCCAAAATATGATTTCACTGCAGAAAAGTGTGTTATCAGAAATCAGTGTGTTGTCAGAAATTTAAGGAAAATCAAGGATATAATAATGGTTTTGATGTGATGATATCTTGTTATAGTCTTAACTATAGAAAGTTGTACGATTCGGGATGCCCGCTGTATCCTAGATGATGTAATTTCGGGTATCGACTGAATTGATCTTTCAACTATTAGAATTAGGAATTTTCAGTTTTCACTCACAAAATTATATAGGACTATATGATTGTGTGATTCAAAAATGTGCGTATTTAAAACACAGAGTAAAAGGCGCATCCCAACTTCTCGGGAGAAGAGTGACATAACATTTATATATTTCGTTTTAACTTCGCTGTATTTGAAAGTTTTGCCCTGAATTTTACGGTTTGGAAAACACGGATTAATGTAATTCTCAAATATTACATTCATGGGGACGTAAAAACTCTGGGCTTTTTAAAAATGATGCACATTTGTGACTTTTGTATTCTATTTGAATTCTGACAGGAATTTCAGGATTGTTTTGACACTCTTGGTTAATTATTATAGTACGTTTCAGTACACACCCGAGGCCCATATCCTTCTGATATTCCGAGGTGTACACTTCCGCCAATTTATATTTTGATATTAGCAACTCAGGTTCTTACAATTTTATTTTAATTATTATTCGATTTGTTTGCCCTCATAAACTCCATTTCCCTGAATAGTATTTGCTACAGTTATTAACAAAATGACTAAATGGATGACGGTCAAATTTGACCTTTATAAGCTTACCGTGCACCGCAAAAACAGAAATGAAGAGATTTATTTAAATTTTCTGCCTTGCCTAAGTTGATTACATCTCTTAATTGGACTGGGTGCTGGAAAAATGGACGTAGCTAGGGTGTTGCCAAATTATTTTTGTCAATCGGCCGGCCCAGAACACTATTTCATTATCTGGCGAAAGGGGAGAACGGTAGCAAGGCCTAAAAATATCTCGATTTAGGGTCCCACGTCCTCCCTCTCGTCATCTCGATTCATATCTTCGGGGCTGTTCGACTTCACAGAGGGAGGACGAGTGGGCGGGAGGGAGACGGAGATCCATCCCTCCCGGCACACCACTCAATCCACCACGTTCCCTCTATCGCCCTCCCAAAAAACCTCCCTCCTGTAGTCCCCCGCCTGCCTTTCTCTGGTAGAATCCCTGATGAGGGATTATGCGGAGGTTGGGCGCAAGTGGAAGGGGACTGCCGCATGGGAGGCAGAGGTGAGATTCCGAACGCAAAAGAGGTAGGAAGAGATTCTGGGGGAGGAGAGGATTTAGAATGGAGGGAGGGAGGGATAGAGCGTTCATAGGGTTCGGGAGATGGGATTCTATGACTTGCCTCAAGGTGGAGGGAGACGTGTAAGGTAGGGACGAGGGGAAGAGGGAAGAATGGGGTTGTGGAGGTATACGGAATGGTGTGGGTGGCGCAATGGTTGGCTCAACCCTTCTTTTCAACTTCCGCCGCTTCACTTTCTCTCTGCTCTTTTTTCCTTCCCAACTCTCCACTCACACTCACCACCCCTCAAACTCCCTCTCCATCTTTTTTTCCTTCCTTCCCGGTCGAAATCCCGCTCTCCCCCACACTCCTCCCGCACGCACACTCTTTTTGTCTCTTGTTCAAAGGGTTTTCGGAGGGTGGTGGGGAATCGTTTTGCCGGCCTCATTAACCGGAGGTGGGAAACAAAGAATTAACTTTCGAGGGAAATGAGATTCTCTATCCCCTTAAAAAGCAATTATTGCAATTCTTACCGCGGTAAACGACGGCGTGGGAGGTCGAGAGAGTAGTAGCGAGGGAGGGAGGTGGGATGGCTTGTTGGTAGCTTGCCTCCTCCTCTGTAGGCCTCTCTTTCACTCTCCACCCTCGTGTTTTCTTTTCGCCTCTTTCTGTCACCTCAGACCCCTCTCTTCATTAAACCAAGCGAAAAATGGCGGAGGAGGGAAGCCAAAGGTCATGGGACACTTCAAAGAATATAAAACCGTATGTAAATGACAAAAATCCGAGATTCTTCGCCGAAAATTATTGTGAGCAGATGATCGTGTTTATTTTTGTAGCTGAAGTTTATCATTTTTCAAAGTAATGTGGCTCTATATTAACAATGGATATCCATAAATTGTGAAAAAAAATCGTAGGTTCCACCAAATTTTATTTAATATGACCAGTTTCTTCGAACAGTCGACATAATCAGGTCACAATTAATCGTTAAGTTCCATAAATGTGGGGCAAGTAACATAAAATTCACGAATATCCATGGTTATCCTTGGTCAATATCGGATATAATAGCTAAGGTACTCGTATTTCAGTGCGGAGGATTTAAAGGCCGGACCAAAACTATTTCCAGTGAATTAAGGCCGAAAAGATTGAATCCTTTGTCATATCCCTTCTTCCCTCATTCTGTTCCCTTTCGTATTAATGCACCTTTCATTGTTGAGAGTAATTTACACAAATAAAATACTCATGTTATAAAGGCTATTTATATTTTTTTGCAAATTATAAAATCTTTAAATTTTCACCAAATGATTATGGTGCCGATATTTCTTTCAAGTTAAATAAATATTCCTTGTGTGCTTGGTTGAAATTATGAAGTTGAAGGCGAATGATTTTTACACTCTAAAAATGTTGCATTGGATAACTGTTTCGTTATATCTTTGAAATACGAAATGTTTAATTTTAGAGACGCTTTATTTCATAAATTTCTTTCAATGGTACCTATTTATTGATAAAGAATAATTTCAAGTCGATGAATAGAGCTTCACCAAATAGCAAGACAATGAATTCTTTTAACGTGAGCTGTGATATCTAATTGTCAATTCATTCGTTAAATTTAAAGGATCGCTATGTTTCTTTTGAGAGAATTTTTTTTCTTGTGACTTCAGTTGGCAGATTAATTAACTCTGCTGCGATTTCAAAGCGACATTTCGTAGTTGGGATGTTATTGGTCAAATTGTGCTGGATATTTATCTACGTGAGGTAACAATCCCGATGACGAGTCATTTTTGGTAGTGATGATATCAAAATTTGGTTTCCTTGTCTTTTTTAATCCGTCAGTTCCAATCCTCTCCAAGTTCAAGCTCATGATCTCGATACCGTCTCCCTCCTATTTGGCGGGATTTCATTTCTCGCTGGTTTTTGTATTTTATTTTACCTCCGCCTATCATCGGTCGTGCCGTCTGTGCTTTTTAAATTGGGACGGCGGGATTTCGGGAATTGCTTCCCCGCTCGTTTCGAGAGCATTTCTACCAATCCTACCCTATTGTCATTTTTCTGAGCCTCTCCTCTCAATCCTCCTCCATAAGGGTGGCAGGGCATATCAATTAGTATGTCAAAGAATCAGAATTGCTTGTTATTTTTGTAGCGTAACGTTCATGGAGGAGACATTTTTAAAACCTAGCAAACCTTCGCAAAGGGGTAGGAAATAGCTAGCAATCCCTTGCCTGATGCTCAAGTAAAATTCATTGCATTCAAGCATTGGGTATTAATGCGCTGAATTATATACTATTTCAAATAAATTGATTTGTAAATGCCTGTTTTGATGATGAAGTAGCTTAGGGCGTTAATTAAAAGTTATTGAGTGCATGAAAAATATTATATTATTTTTTATTATGGGGATAACATTGCGAGAACTTAGATCCACTGGAAAAGAAACTCGAGCAACTTCATAGTCCTAATAATGAAATATTCTAATGAATCCATGCTCTCGAACTGTATGTTAAACTTTGAGTGATTTCTTTGCGTTAACCAATTTTGGCAAGTGCCCTCCTGCTCGGAATCGAATACACTTTCCTTATCCGGGAAACCCAGACAACTTTTTTAAACCTAATCAATATCATTGAAATTAATACGTTCGATGTACATATACAAGGACTGTCCCAAAAGTAGTAGGACTGAGCGGATCAAAAACGTTTGGTGCCAGAATTGATAATGTTCACTCCAAACTCTTCGAAGTAGCACCCTTGTCCGTCCGCACACCGCTGCCAGCGGGATTTCCACGCCTCGTACTCCTTTTGGAAGGCGGCGCCCGGGATGCTGCTAAGCTCCCTCGTCACGAACTGTTGTAACACTTCTACTGAGTCATGGTAATGTCCTTTCAGCACGGATTTGAGGCGGAGTAAGAGTAAGAAGTTTGGTGGAGCATTATCTAAAAAATTTGGATCCTCGCTCATTGGTCGAGAAGCTCTTAGCAGATCCGCGTGCGTGTTTTCTTTTGATCGTCTGAGGGAACTCTCGCCAACTTCACAACCACCTTGCTCATGCCCATGTTTTCGGTCACAAGTCGATGCACATAAATCACTTTTAGGGATGCCAGGTTCAACAGAAACCATGCAAACACTTCATCTGCGATTCCTGTCCAACAAAGCATTCACTCTTGAAATATTTTCGTCACTTTTTGAGGTCGAAGGGCGTCCTGAACGTTTGGCGTCTTCTACATCTTCTCTTCCCTCCAGAAAGAACTTGTGTCACTCAAAAACACCCGATCTACCCATAGCGTTATCACTATTAGCTGCTTTGAGCATGTCATGAGTATCTTTCTCGGTTTTCCCTAATTTCAAGCAAAAATCGATGGCGTAGCGCTGTTCCAATAACCGGTTCATCATGGAGCGTAACTAAGTCACATTTTAGAGGTTTTGCAAACGAACGATCTGCACTCCGCAAAGGCTGGGAGCAAAATGCCATCGGCCTCCAGCCTTTTCTGAGACTCTCCTCCCTCGAACCCAGCCATAGAAATCGCCGCCCGTCCGTCCGTCTAACCGAGAAAAATAAGTCCTGCTACCTTGCACGTTAAGTAAGACATAGCTACATAAATAAGCTAATAACGAAAGGACAATATTTGCCGGTATTTTACAATATGCCGAGTATTATCGAAATTCTGCCTTATCATTGATGCTGGAGAGTTTTTGAAATAATTTTCAAGTGTGTGTGTACATAAATCCACTCGTGGATTGCATTAAAAACGTATTTTTCGATTTTTCATGAGTCTGAATTTCCTCACTGTCTACTCGGCTCGGATTTTGTCCCTTTCACTCTTCAATATTCTCCATTTGCATTATATCACGAGAGCGGATGTTTTTCTTTTTATCTCAGCCGATTTCGGAGCGAAATGTGAGTACGTTTTTGCCTTTTTTCCTTCATTAGATTCTTTCGACATGGCAGTATTTACTCCCTTAATGAGTCCCGATTGTTTGCTTTTGAAATGTCTACCTGTCTCTCTACACGTGTGTGAGTGTGGTTTTTTTGGATGTCTGTGTGTATATGTGTATGTAACTATTCTGTTCGTAGTGGAAAAGCATCGTCCAACACGAAGAGGACGTTGAAGATGGGCCATTCGAAGCTTTGTTTTATTTATTAAAAAAATTTTCTTTCTGGGTAATTCAGCAATTCGGAGTCCGTGGTCACCCTTTGTCCATTTAACTGCGTTATCGGTTTGTTTCCCCAGCGATGATTATGGGGGGGGGGTTAAGACTCCCTCCCTCTATTCGAGGGCGCCGTTTTTAAGGGCGAATATCCATGGTAGTTACGTAGGTCTGTGGAATTCAAGCATAAATACTCAGACTTACCAAGAAACCCTTCCAATCACCGATAGAATTTTTTTTCTCGTGCATGTTTCTCTTAGTAAATTGCGTCTGCATTGTGCGGAGCTTACCTGCATGCCTAGAATGGAAAATTTTCAGAATATAGGATGAGGAATGTGGGGACGGGGGAGTTGTGGACGTCTCTTACTCTCCTCTAGACGATCCACGGCTTTATCATGGGTATCGAGGCATCTCTCTTTTTAATTAGTGCAAACTTAATATTAGAGGAAGGAGGTGAGCGTGGATTGGATTTTTTCAAATGGTGGCAAGGAGAATAGCGGAGAAAGAAGTTTGAATAGAGAGTATACGAAAAAAATGTTAGTTTAACTCAGGCAGGGAGAAAAAGATAAATCATAGCAATACAAAAGGAGCTTTTGTCAAGGAGTAGGAAGGCTATTACGAGTCTATCGAGGCTATTATCGTACTTGCGTAGAAATAGGGCATAGCTTAGGGCAAGTTGAACAATCCGAGTCTTTTCTTTTTGCCGGAATTTTTCATGTTCGTGAGAACATTAGTGGTAGAATTGTCTCAGCAAAAGAAGATCTGAATGAATTCCCTAGAAAACAAGAGGCGTGAAGGAATGATTTTATTAGATTATAATGGAAAGCTTAATAAATTAGGGGATATGAACAATACGCGTACATTATCTTTTGTGTGAAATTTTTCATGGTAGCAAGTAAAGGGGGAAACATTTCTTTAGACTAAAAAAGCATTTACGATGAGTATGTTATTAATGGCCAGGACCCTGAATAGAGACGTAAGAAAAGGTTAGTGGAAATAATTAGGAGCGTAACGCTGTATTGACTAGAAACCTGGTCTTTGTGGAAACAGAACGAGAAGTCGTTGAAGGTCTTTTAGATGTGGGTTTGGGAACATATTAATACCAGCTTGATATGGAGTAAATGAAGGGGTGTTAGAGCCGATAAAAGGATGAAGGAAGATCGCGGGGGACTCCTCTATGGTAGTGTTTACTGAAGGGTAGTTGATATTAGGATACAGAGATGTGCTTGGGGAGGGAATTAGAGAGCGGTAAATCAGGATATATATATATATATATATATATATATATATATATATATATATATATATATATATATATATATATATAATTTAAACGGAGGAGTGAGATTTGCGAACAAAAATACAAAGAATCACGTACAAATGAAACTCACACGTATTCCGAATTATTCCTTCTTTCCCAAAAGGAAGGTGATTTGGTCACCTATAATTCTGATTACGTGTAAGTTTCATTTGTATGTGTTTCTCTGTGTTTTTGTTCGCTAGCGCTATCTTGCTTCTCCGTTTAAATTATTATTCACTACCGTGAGATCAAAATTTGTGTGTGTATAAATATATATATATATAAATATATATATATATATATATATATATATATATATATATATATATATATATATATATATATATATATACAGGGTCGCACCCAAAAGTGGTAGGACTGATTTTTTTACAAGAATTTTATTGACGATATACTTACATCGACTTAATAATCTTCAAAGTATGCTCCTTGAGCTGCTACACAGTTAGTATAACGTTGCTCCCATTCCCCGTACGCCCGCTGGAAATTTTCTTTGGGGATGCCGTTGATGACCCTCGTCGAAGCCTCTTGAACGGCCTTCATCGAGTCAAAACGTCGTCCCTTGAGATGTCTTTTCATCCGGGGGAAGAAGAAGAAGTCCGGTGGTGCCAGATCGGGAGAATAGGGCGGGTGCGGCAACATGGCAACGCCATATTTGGCTGTCTGACGACGAGCGCGCCATGGCAGAATTTTCGGCACTATCTTGGCGCACACCTTGCGCATGGCCAAATCCTGTGAAATAATGCGTTGGACGTTGGATGCAGACAGACCAAACTGGTCTGCCATTTCTTCACTGGTCAAGCGTCGGTCTGTGTTCAGCAGTGTCCTCACTCTGTCCGCATTCGTGTCGGTTCTTGCCGTCGACGGCCGTCCGGAGCGATGGTCGTCTTCAACGAGCTCCCTCCCCTCTTGAAACAACTTGTGCCACTCAAATACTGTGGAACGGCTTAAGGCAGTGTCCCCATAAGCCTGCTTGATCATATCGAGGGTCTGAGTTGCCGTCTTCCCGAGTTTCGATAAAACTTCACGGAATAACGTTGCTCTAAATTCAGATTCATTTTGTTTTTCGACGCGGACACAAAACTTGCTTCACTAAAAACAGTGTCCTCACTCAACGACAGCCCGCAGGCGACTGATGTTGGTGTCGGTCTGTTGCTAAGAGCCCCCTCCACCTTACCCTGCCAGGCAGACCCCCCTCCACCGCTCCGTTCGCGCCAGAGAAAATCAGTCCTACCACATTTGGGTGCGACCCTGTATGTACATATTTATATTAATGTATATGTATGCGTGTATACATATAGTATATATATATGTATATATATATATATATATATATATATATATATATATATATATATATATATATATATATATATATGTGTAAATAATATATGAACGGGACTATAAAACACAAAAATAAAATAGATAACGCTTAAAAGGGCACTCGCATTTTAGAAAGTTTGACCTTTCGGCCATCTCTTAGGCCTTCAGGTCAGACTCGTGTGTATATATAAAACCACACACACATAGGGAAAGATATATACACAGAGAAAAGGTCTGGCCCGCTCTCCCTTATGTGTGAATTTCACACACTGTTGGGCATATTGGGTGAACTCTACCATCACCTATGAAACCGACCTTCTGGTTAATAACCGTGTATATGGTTGCAGTCGAGAGACAAACATCAAATGTGCTGAAAAAGGCAGTATTGCAAAGACAAAGTTTGCCTCAGAGTTGTTTCAGAAATGTTAATGAATGGGTACTAGTTTTCGTTTAAAGCCCAAGAAATAAGTTGACTTTCCATGCAAGGTATCTACTATCTATATGCAATCCTGAGCGATGCGTGTAGACTCTTGTGGTTTCTAACCTGCTGGAAAAATACCAGGGCACCGGAAATGTTTATTCCCAGAAACCACCAGAAATATCGCCAACGATCGCTCCCTAGTATTCCTGAATGGCTTTGTTTTTGACGTTTTTAATGTGACGCCTTTCACTGTTAGGGTTTCTCTTATCTTCGCCCGCTTCCACCAAAAATTGATTAAGCGGCAGAATCGTCTCTTGTGATTGGGCTTAATTAATTTCTCTTCTGGCGCTCGTCCCCTGCCGTTATTAATTCGGACAAATATTACGTAATGCGTTGTGCGTTTGGCATTTGGAGAGAAGAACCTTTCCCCATTTCAATATGAATTCAACGTATAAGGGTTAGGCCCTCGGATTTGTTCAGGGAGCAATTAATGCTCCATTTATTCATTCGAATAATTCATTATTCATGCCTGAAGCCTTGGGAGTGCTTCATCAGACCCTGCGACGAGTTTTTTTTTCTCCGTGGGAATATTTGGACATCATTGGAGTAATATTTTCATCCCCATGACGTGCGATGCCATTAATAGTTTTCTCGATCTACGTTTACATGGGAATCCTGGTACCTTGGGAGGCAAATAAGAATTGGAATGAGTTATGATGGCTTGACTAAGCAACTTCGGTATTCATTAGGTTCACGCTTGTTTACTTTATTTGTAGTTTCGCCAGATTCAGTGAAACAGCATTAAAATTTTAGGAAATTTGGAAAAGATTATTAATCCAAAAAACCTGATGGACAAAAGCAGTGCTTTTCTTGTGTACTAATATAATAAAACGAGCCTTTTTTAAAAACCTTTATTGTTTTTGAGATATTGCAATTTATTGCTGAATTAAGACGCGGAAAATTTAGCTCTACACTCTCTTAGTTATTTACCTTTTTGTATGAGTTTTTAAGTAAGGGCATATGCATAAAATTGTAGATTATGCACACAAGGTTCTTAGTGCATAGAATATTGTTTGCTTGTAAAAATAGAGAATGGCTCGCAGTTTAGACGGTTAGAAGCAGTGTTATTGTTTTTTAGGTTTATTATTTTAAACAATATTCATTATTGGCATTAACAGTGATCATAAAGAGAGTAAAATTTGTTATCCCCTGATAAAATTATTAATAGCTCCAGGATTATATTTTAGAACCTTCGAAAAAAAGTTCAGGAAGCGTGAATTTGGTCATCTTGTTGCGTTTTTACGTGTCATCTTAAGAAGACGGAAGAAAAAGAGGGGAGGGAACCGTTTGCATATGTGTGCAGTTAGATCTTTTTCAGAGAGTTTACCGGAAGATGCGTCCGCGAGCAAAAAAGTGGTTCCTCTTCAATTCATCACCAATCCCTAACACCCGTCATACGTTTTCACGGAGACCTTTTTCCATCGAACAGGCGAGTGAAAAATAAATAAAAAAATGTAGCAGTTCGTCTCTCCCGTTGGGACATATTTTATCCTCCCAGTGCGGGACTTATTTTATACGTAATGGGTACATTAGTTACGGAGACAGTGCAGCCAAAGTCTACATTTACAGGGAGAAATATAAGTCACCCGTGGGAATATTCACGATGCCGTCACGGACAAATACTCGACGTCATTGATTCTGATCAAATATAGTAATCCAGGTCAGGTTGTGGACCAACCATTCTGCGTTGCTCAGTGGCCGGGTTAAATAAATGTTCTCTAAAGTATCTCCGGGCCTCAGGAGGTCTAAAAATTTTACTATCGAAATAGTTGCTTATTGTGAATCTGCGAACCCACTAAATGTTCATATTTACAGTTTTTTTACAGTTCAGCATTTCAATATCTATTAACTTGAAATTATATTTAGACTCCTGATAATAAAGTTATCCTATGCCCTTCTTTGAAACTCTGGTGGTCCTCATTTTTCAGCCTGCCAGAAGGGAGTCAGACGCCATTTCTGTGGGAAATGAATATGTATCGACTTGACATATTTCGAGACAGACCTTTGTGCAATTGTTCGCATATGTACGTCGCAGAATATTTCTACAACATGTGCCCATTTCTAAAGTCTATCCGACCGATCGTAAGATTTATAAAGGAGTGTATCGTATATGTTTTTAATTCTTTTTGCCGACAGGGGTTCAATGTGTAACTTTCAAATTTAAAATTGACGAATAAACTTCCGTAAGAAAAAAAGTGCAATTTTGAATGAAAATTTTAATGAATACGACATAATCCGAGTAAATTATTAATCATCAGGAACGTAATTTTGCAATCCAAGCGTTGATTTTCAGCTGTTTGTCAATAAATATGTTTCCACACTTAAACTCTCAATTTTACGTTTGCGCTTTCCTTTCGGAACCGTATCGCATTATCCGACCATCACTAACATCAGCTCATTTTTCTTTCAATCCATTGCCTTGCCGTCTACGCTGTCAGAAAGCCGTTTTTCTCTGAATATATCGACCAGTTTTAACTTTCTTCACAATGTTATACTCTAAATGCTGCTTTCTAAAAATTTTTACACTATATTTCCCAAAGCGGCAATCATACTTTTTAAATATGTCCTCAGAGACTAAAGATAATCTATGGTATTTTTCATGTAGTGTCTTACATAGAAGGATAATTTCATGGGAAAGAGTTTTTACATTAGATTTATGGAAAATTCTTTTAGCCTCTTTCCAGCATCACCGCTGAACAAGTACAACATCACGGCAATTCCGTTCCGTTAAGGCTGTGACAAGGTTGCCAGCCCGGTGACGGTAGGCCTGAAACAGTTTTTCTTCGCCTTTAGTGATCCGACTCTCAACACGTTCGTTGAACTCTCATAACCGACTGGAACCGGTGATTGGAAAAAAAACAGAGATTTCGAAACACGAAGCGTAAAAGCAAAATACGCTGGAGATCAACTCGATATTCGTTAATTTTCTCTTCGTCGACGATCATATAATGAATGCATGCTCCAACGTGGAAAAATTATTTATTTCCGGCTTCCACACCGTCGAACAGCGTTTAACGAATGTGCATAATTATATTGTTCCCTGCACTGGAAACCATTGTATAATTTGGAACTGGTAACTCATTAATTAGTTAACTACTGGCCCTATATGTGTACAATACAACAAGATGATTCAAATGTGATACCTTATTGTAGCGTGTGTTGAGCACATCATCTTTGGGCGACTTTTGCAAGGGCCAGCATGTGAATCTCGGACAATTCATGAGATCAAGGCGTATCTCCACAGAAAAGTAAGCATGGAAGACAGAATTTTTAACAGGACGCTCGAGTTAACTAGTGACCGAGATCTCGCTATCTATTGTCTGATCAGACCACCCGGATGAAATAAAAGAAATAAGATCCAGCACTGATAAAATTAAACGCTCTTTCTCATCTCACATATACCACAAGAAAATCGGGACAACTGTAATTGGAAAACATCCCCCGCCACACCCTATTTCGGCGGCTTGCGGATTTTTAAATGTAGAATTTAGATTGCCTTAACCTGTGATTGTGTAATAAAGGCTGGTGATCTAACATGATTTCTCACCGATTGACGTTTAAAGGATGCAACATAGTTGCAGCTTTGTGTTAGGATGCGTGCGTCCGTCTGCTTGTAATTCTTCTTCTGGTATTTCCATAATGTCGATGTTGATTTCACGAAGATTTTTTAAGCATTATCGCTAAAATCCATTTTATTTCCTTTTTGTCAGCTCTCTAGACGGTTGCAGCGATGGGTGCTTCCGGGCCAATGTACAATATGTACTGTAATTTTTCAAAATGTTCTTCAGTATTAATATCGATTTTTCTCAATGATACGTCGGCTTTCATTACATATATCATCTATCCTATCGGCTTCAGCGTAGCCGTGGATACCGTCTTGTTTTTCCATTTGATAGGTTTTCGAATTTTCAGATTTTAGTGGTGAGGGCATTTCGTAACGGATTTAAAAAGTATTATTTTCCACATTATTGATGCTTTTTTCTTCGTAAATCTAATTCAAAAAAATTCCTGGATTGAGCGTACGATATTACTTCAGATAATGTGTATAAGGTTTATAAATTCATGTAAATGAATTGCGAGTTAAATGTAAGAAGATAACATTTTTGATTAATAGCTTTATGTCTTATATACTTATGAGCCCACGTTGATTTTTATAGTAACAAGTCCTCAGATTAGGTGAATTGAGTTATGGATGGCAATGGTGGTAGTAACTGAGAATTTGTAAAATATTATTCTATGGATTACCTCATTTAACGTAATTTAATGGTCGCGTTTTTTCGAAATGTTTATCTTTTATTAATTTTTGGGTTGGGGTCTGACCCTAACATGAATATTTTATGAACTTTGTCAACTTCATTTGCCTTGAAAAATTGGTAGAATGAATGCAGGTTGAAAGTCATTATGTGCCAACATAATTGACTCCGTTTTCCTCCCATTTAATTTTGATTTTTTGTGCACTCAACGGTTGAATGCTATATTACAGCTTTCAAATGAATTTAGTCATTAAAGCTCTTAAAAAATTACTGCTTGTTGAAATGCTTAATTATTCGTAATTATTTATGCGAAGTGAATCTCTATAATTTTAATAATTTGCCTCATTGTCACTTAGAGCTGTACGTTGGCATAAATTATCGTTTTATTTATATTGATAATATTAAATTTTGTCCCAAAAGGGCTATTCGGTGGTAATTAGGTCATAACTTTTTATACATTTTGTAGAGACAAAGATAAAAACGAGTTAAACGATTCGGCACACAGACTGTTGGCAGGGGCAGTTGGTTTTTATTGAAATTGCGTAAATCAGGTTATACAAATAGGCATTTTTCGTATGAAAAATATACGATAGCTAAATTTCTATTATTATCACTGATACTGTTGGTTTGCATAAATGAACACTGTTTTTTTCCCGATCGCTGCATTGGGGAATTGACTTTTTAGGTTAGGATTTGATGTTATCTAAAAAATTAATGTGAGCAAATGGTGTCATGGCACTCAAGTAAATTGGAAGTATCAATTCAAACTACATATGGAACTGTGTTTTCGTAAATGTTTTATGCATACTTCACTCCCCGTTTGCATTTGAACCTCTATAACTTGATCGCTTGAACGATAGGCGCTCACCCACTGCAGCGCCACGCTGCATCCAATTGATTGCTCTGGGTGTCATTGACCAGATTAATGTTCAGCAGTTTATTTTCGCCTGAAAATAGGACCCTCGGAATTTACATACCCTCCCGGGCCCCTGACGATTTAACCGTGATTGCAATGCAGTGATCTGTCGGCGTCACAGCTGGTCCATGACATCCCTTACGCCCTCTTTTGAACTGGATGGATGCAACGTTGGTGAATTCCTACTCGTTAAAGTTACTAGGCCGGATTATTATCTAATTTGCATGTGACACCAGACATTCGACAGGCAAGTAAAGATGGAATGCTGGAAATATTTCAATGGAAGATGCAGGCGTATTTCAGAATTTGGACCTTTGAGGGAAGAGGACGGAAGTTAAATTGGTTGCCTCTGAGATGCAGCTCTAAAGGATGGTAAAGCGAAAGAGGAGAAGAGGTGTGAGATAAGTTTGATGATGACAATGTTGGAGGGAAAAATTGGAAGAGGGAGGATGAATTGGATGGGAGAGATGATTGAAAGGTAACAGGGAATGCCTGCGAGGAAGGAGGAGGGACAGAGCGAGGTTTATGGACCGCGAGAAGGGCCACGCAAAGTTAACTTCAAGAGGTGCTGAAACAGACTCAGTTGTAATGTGCCTGGTTTTTTAATTTTAAGGAATTGCCCCATATATACATAATAGTTTGTATTAGTTTTTGTGCTAACTCTTCGGAGGAACCACCTTGTTTGTATATCCAAAAACCGCAATCATTAACCCGAAGATATGGGTAGAAAGATCATTTTATAATAAGCCCAACGGCGTGTGAAATTCGCACTGCAGAGTAGGGGGTGTATTTCCTTTCCCTGATTTCAGAGGAAGATTTGGTAACTGAAATACACGCAGTTTGGGGGGCGGGTGAATTTGAGGCCATGAGGCGGCTCCGGTAATCGAACCCATGCCTTTCGGTCAGCAATCCAAAACTCTACCCACTGGACTATCACGTCATTTTGTTTATGTATGTATGAATTATTGTTTATTTTTGATATTTAAACGCTACAGAACAGCGGCGGACGGCATTTATGTGAGTTAAATTTGTGTAGTAACAGATTTCGACATATTGAACGGTATTTTCTGGATCAATTTAAATAGAAATTAAATTGTTATTGGGAGCGGGTTTAATTCCTGCAGAGTGACTCAAGTTCACCTAAACTGGGAATTAAGACGGGGAAGAATCGCTTTCTGAGAGGGCACGTGATGTATTTCTTTGAATTAATCGAATATTGCCTAAAAAATTAAGAAACTTAGTAGTACACGTGTGTGCGTATTCATCGTGTAAGCATAAAATCATATTTCTAATACGGCTATACACGTATTACTTTAAAAGATGTCGTTCTTTGAGTTGATGCTTGAGAAATAGTTTTGAATGAAGTCTAATGACTAATAGAATGTTGAAGAAGATTACTTTGTTCATCCACAATTTGTCATTGATATGTAACTTATATTAATCAGTTTTCCGCGTTCGTTTGTACTCTCATCAGCGAACGTAAAAATTGAAGTCTCACAGTTAGTACCTAGATAGATTCCGGGTGAATCTGTGCGACTTTTATCTACAGATAAAATAGAATGAGATTCAGGGATCAGTTGATACTCACTAAGTTTTCACAGTTAATATGAAACAAGACATTTTCACCTCGTACGGCTAGGTTCACTTGCAAATTCGCGCTTTTTCTGATGACGGTCTTAATTTAAATAAGAAATATTCATTTTCAGATACTAACTTATTGGTATGATGATTGTGAGAACCGTCAAATTATTGTATTGAGGACGCTCACGTAAGATCGGTTTAAGTTAATGTCGTTTCCCTTTCGTATTTTACCCACCAATAGCGGATCTTGAAAACTACTCAAGAGGTTCATTTTCATGTATGGACAAAAACAATTGTATAGCCCTTTTTCTACAAAGATGGTAAAGAGAATCCGGTTGAATTTGAAAATAAGTTCAGTACTCTAGAGACTAAATCGGATCCTACGGTAGATTATTTTATGCTCGGGAGGCAGCAGGTATTCGAAACCAGTTTCAGGTGCTCCAGTAATATATTTAATTTAATTTAAAAAGCAGCGTTCCTCTGAATATGAATTCAACCGCGGTTCTATCGAAGTGACGATTGAATGTTGCTGAAGAAATAGTTATTTGTTGTGGGTCCATCATTCGATGCTTCGCGGAGAGCCCGTCTGTTCGCATGATCGTCCGCTTCTCCTCCTTGCGTATGATGAGACGTGGCTTCGCGCGTCGTACGCGTACCTACTTGGCCTTCCTCTCCTATAATAGACTCCGCTGCCGCCTCGCCGGTTCACGCTCGGCACGCCTGCTTCAGTGGGAGCGAGCGACGGAGAAGAACGTGCATGCGGCCAATGCTGTGGGGGCCACTGACCTCGCTTTTCCTCGCCCCCCCCCCTACCGACCTCACTTCCCCCTCCTCCCACCACTCTTTCTTAAAAAAAACCTACTACCTCCACCTCCATCCCTTTTCCCGTTTTCCCACCTCCGAAGGTCTATTGCCTACCGGCTTGAATCACCTCTGGAATATATCTTTTTCCCTCTCTCTGTTTTCGCGTGCCCTCCTTTTCCACTTTTTTCTTTCCTTGGGTCTCCTCCGGGTCTCTCTTCTTTAATCGCTTTCGGTGGTCTTTATCCTTCCGATTCGGTCCTCTTCCTATCTGCATTGTCATGTCTAGAAATTTGGTTTTTGATATTGTTGTAACCGTGTGTCGTCAACCTTAGGTAATCATTTGTTCATCTATCTACATTAAAAGATATGGGTAATAAATTGAAAATTAATGCCGAAAGCCACTTTTCTTGGCATTGTGTTTCTTTTATTTATTTTATGTTGGGCTAGGATTATGGTTGAGGAAAATCAGAAATATGGAGGAAAAGTGGGTTGAGGAAACGCAAAAGGGTAATCGGCTGCAAGATAGATCGATGGTCGCCTTTATTATGGGGCGAGATTGAGACTATGGAGTCTCTTCTACCGCTTAAGAAAAAGGAAGAGAGTAGGCTTTTTAGATAGTATGAATTCAGCCTGAGGTTACAAAGAATTGAAGAAGGAAATAATATAGGGAAATGTAAGGGAATTTCTGGCGAAATGTAGAAATAAATAAGTGGTTAGAGTCAGTCCCAAAAGCTTCCTTTGAAAGGGATTATGATTTGAAATACGTATTTCGTTTTAGACCCGAATCCGCGCCTTTCAGTTAGCGCTTCATATTCATCCGGGGCTTAAACCATCACTGTACGATTCCAGCGTTGTACTATTTGTGGACTTCGTTCCTCATGGCAATACCAGAATTATTTCCTTCCATTTTTTCCGTAATCGTGAATAGCGCCAATAGATCCCATACTCCTGCCAAGTAGACGAGAGTCGCCCAGAAGGCCTAGTAAACCTTTTCGGTCGTGTTTCTGGTATTCCACGTTCATGTTTGTACGTTCTAATGTGTTTGGGCTCAATGCGTTTATGTTTCACGCAATGCCCATTCAGTCGTGGTTATTATGACGAATTTCGTAATAATGTTCATTGGCTGCGGTAGAAGTTCTTGACACATTCCCAGTTTACAGTTTGTGTTGAATATTAAAAACCCATCCGTTAATGTCATATTATATATTTACAAATGACTGCTATTTTTTGAATTATCAGCATCGTCAATGGTTCCACTGATTTCAGTCGGAGTTATCTATCTGATCATACCATTTTTGTAGAACTGTGCGATTTCTATCTACATCTACATCTACTCAATACCCCGCAAGCCGCCGCAAGGGCGTGTGGCGGGGGGTGCTAGGACACCACCCATAATTTAGAAAAGAAAAATTAAAAAAAAAAAATCGCATGCAATAACGAGAAAATCATATATAAAAAAAAAACATGGCATACATTCATGCATGAACACTTACACCCCACACACATGCAAACACTCAAACTACCAACTAACATACACATGCACCTGAAAGTATACCTAACATCTCTATAGTGTTTAATTTTGTTCCGACTTGTAAATTCAAAGTTTTTAATATTTCTAAAGTGACTTCGGTTTCTTGCTATTATGATTACTGATTGTTCGGGGAAAGAATGAGTATTTGTACCTATCTGTCTTGGAATCTATCTCCCTTAGTTTATCTTTGTGGTCTGATCTACCTAAGTAGTGTGGGGCCATTATAATTCCTTCAGTGTCATATTTAAACTCGTTTGTTCTGAACCTTTCTAAAAGTCTAAGCCTCGCTTGTTCTCTCCGCACTTCAAGTGGTTCCCAGCCTAAATCCCCTAAGAGACCTGTCACACTTGTGTTTTTATCATAACAATTTTTAACGAATCTAGCGGATTTTCTCTGGACTTTATCTAATTCTTTTTGCCAAATTTTCTCCCACGGATCCCAAATACTTGCGGCATATTCCAAATGAGGTCTAACTAGAGCAAAATAACACCTCTCTTTAACTTTTTCATTACATTTCCCCACCACCCGTTTTATGAAGCCAAGTTTCTTTAAAGCTGATCCGCATATTGTCCTGATATGTGCTCCCCATGAAAGGCGTGGTGTTAGAACAACCCCCAAATATTTAACTTGATTTGCCGTAGTCAATACTGAACCCTCTATTTTGTAGTTTATATCCTGTTCCTCGCTTCCTTTATTCCAAAATTTCAAAACTGCACATTTATCTATATTAAGTGTTAATCCCCATTTATTGCACCATCCCGAGATATTGTCTAAGTCTCTAGAGAGTAGCTCGCGATCTAGTTGGCTCCTTATTTCCCTGTATATCACCGTGTCGTCAGCAAATAACCTTAGATTGCTACTAACGTGTGTGCTTAAGTCATTTATGTATATTAAGAACAGAAGAGGCCCTATTACACTTCCCTGGGGGACGCCCGAAGTAACATCTCTCTCCGTTGAGCACAACCCATCTATGACTACTATTTGTTTGCGGTTTGACAAGAAGTCCCTAATCCAATTAATTATTTTCTCATTGATCCCATAGTATTTAAGTTTGTGTAACAATTTATTGTGTGGGACTTTGTCGAAGGCTTTTTTGAAATCCAGGAATACTGCATCGACTTGGGTGTTGTTTTCTCCCGATCTAAGTATATCGTGAATGAAGAGACCAAGTTGTGTTTCGCAAGATCTGCTTTTCCTAAATCCGTGCTGGTTGTGGATTAGTATTTTCCTACTATCAAGAAATTTCATAATGTTAGTGACAATAACGTGTTCCAATATTTTACAAGAGATCGATGTTAAAGAAATGGGTCGGTAATTGGTTGGTTTATCCCTATCGCCGCCTTTATAATTCGCCGCTATGTGACCTCTTAGCTCCTTTAATCGCAAATACCCCTCATTGACCCTGCTTTCATTGAGGATGTGGTACAATAGGCTATTCTGATTTCTTGGGATCCATAGTGGAACTATCCTCAATCAGTTTCAATCGATATCGATATAACATGCATTATCTATGCTAGTAGTTAGACAGAATTGCATCGTTGCAACTAAAGCAAAGGATTCTACATCCATACCTACACAAAACCCCGCAAGGGCGTGTGGCGGGGGGCGCTAGGTCACCACCCGTAAACTAGGATAAAATCGGAACCAAGGTTAGATTGGGAAGTAAATGTTCCCCAGCGATCCTCCGGACCCCTCTGTACTTGTTCTCAAGACGCGTGTGCGATGCTGTAAAGTGGGTAAGAGCAAGAGTAGTTGAAGAAAAAGAGGACGAGTGTGAGATAGAGAGAGAGAGAGATGGAAAGCACTTAGGGGCTGGAAAGGTGGCAGTTCCCAAGTGTGAGATGGAAGTGGACATTTTGCCGTGCCATTTCCCCATGCTGTTACGTACGCTTCTCCCACCTATCCCTCTCTAATCCCTCCCTCCCCCTTACACCCTCACCGAGCCTTTGCCCCCACATTCTCTTTGTTGCCTCCACTACTTCCTCCCTTTCTTATGAATCATTCCGTGGGTTGGCCTCTCGTGGGAGCAATGCTCACTCAGTGCCTCCTTTGCCGCCTTCCAGGACGGTAATACTGTGGCCTAATCGCGAGCCTCGAAACGAAAAAAATAAGAAAATAGAAAGAATGGAAAGGTTACAAGCGCGACGTTTTTCTCGCCGTCTCTCTCTATATCCCTCTCTCGTGAATAACGGAAGCTCTTTGAATTCTTCAGCGCTAGGAGGCACACCTTCAGGCTCTCTTACATATGTATACCTACATCTCTCTATATACTCTCTCTCTCTCTCCTTTCTCTCTCATTCATGCACTCGCCCTTTCTCTCCATCGCCTCGTACCTCTCGAACATTTCGGTGAATAGTGAATGTGCTGAGAGATTATTGGGGTCGGGACGATCTTTCTTTTCTGCTCCGCGCTCCGCCAGAACGAAGGGAATGAACACCCAGAGTGGACGCGTGTGTTTTGAACCTCTTGCCTTGTTCTTTTTATAGCGACATGGCTAAGCATACAGGTTTATGGTCAAAAGTTAGAAATTTCGAAGGTTTTACTTTCGACTGGAATATGTGGCAGTGCAGTTGATGCGCGATGGATATGTAAATTCGGAGGTCGTTAAAGCTCGTCAGTTTCCTTGAAATGAAATATTTCATATTCGTTCTACAACTACACAATATCTCACAAGCCGACGCACGCTATTATTAAGGTACCAGCCGTACATGTAGAAGTATTGATTCATTAGTTGACCCATTCACTTGAATATATATATGTTACCTCATTTACAAACTCACTTCTTGCACAGGCATGTATGTATGTATATATATATATATATATATATATATATATATATATATATATATATATATATATATTTACATGCATACATACACACATACGCACATCAGTATGAATATAGATTTTCCGCATGCACTTTGAGGCTTCCGTTTGGTGCTAATTTAGGAAGTTCTACATTTACACAGTACCCCGCAAGCCTCTGTATGCATGTGCGGCAAGGAGTGTAAGTGCACCCGCCATTCATGTTTAAGCATGAGGTCAATCATGCATGTGACAATACATTTGCCAATATCCACAAACACTGGTACTAATGCATTGCTATATGCTTGTATATCATGCGATAATGGGTGTACTTGATAATATCATACAGAGGTGTAGCTTTTAATTCTTAACTATTCGAGCTCTTGGGTTCGATTTTGTTTGTATTGTTTATCGCCCGAGAGAAGGACGAGTGATTATACATGTCAGTGATAGTGTCTCTCTCTCTCTAATTTCATCTCTGTTGTAAAATCTACTGACTTAATGTGGGAATATGATAATTCCCTAATAAGCTCTGGTTTTTTAAATTTATTTCCTCATTTTTTAATTACTCTTATAAACTTCCTTCCTTTCATGTTATCATGGAAGTTCAAGCATGAATGATTCACCTGTATAAAGCAAACTGTGAATCAATGCGAAAGGATATTTTTACGGCATTCGAAGTTTAGCAGGAGTCTGGATCGGCAGAATAACCGTCGTAGAATAATATCTATTGCTTTGCGGTAGTCTTTGTCGACTTGTGTTTTTTCAAGCGGAGGCAATGTGGTCACTTCTAGGAAACGGTTGATGTTTTTGTTTGAGTGAGCTTAATGTACCGCCGTTCGCATGGCACATTAAAACTTTGGACGCTGTTGGGGCCTTGCCATCAGGGCTGGTAACCTGCGATATCCTTTGCCAGAGTTCTCTCCATTGATTCCTGTGCACTTTTCATTTCCAAAGAGCACAAGTGACTATTCAGCAGTCTTGTTCTTCCCGCAGTGGTTACTCTTCACGAGTGCCAAGGAAACGTTTTGCGTTTCCCCCAATCGCCTCGTCTTAAATGTAATGAATAATTTGAAAAAGTGCATTCCCACAGAATGAGATTATTTGGACAATGACATAATGTTTCGAAAATTAAGTCATTCGTAATAAAAACGGTTGCATGTAAAAAAATTATTGTTTTGATGCTCATTATATTTAAATTCCAGCAAATTATCCCTGCATATTCTACCAGAAAATTTGAACCGTGAGAAGCGCAGATTCATCCCGTTAGTGCGCCACTTTTCAAGCGACGACGCCCTGGCGTCTTCATCGGTTACCTGGAGATATCCTTCAAAATGTTGTTTCGTTGTATCTTGTGTCATACGACGGAGTTTGTCGAGTAAGTTCGGCAAATTGATTCTATTTGGGGACGATGAAGATTTCTTGCGTTCCGGTAAAGTGCATTCGCCGTGAAACTTCATTATTGGCTGACTTCGTAGTTGAGAGCTCTCTGCCGCTGCCATGCTTAGCGTGAAAAATTAGTTAGGGAATCAACTACGCGTCGGCAAATATTGTGGCATCATCACGATACGAGGTCCACTCTGCGTCGTAAATCAGGGCGCCATCTTCCCTCCCGCCGCCGTTGCCTCCTCCATTGAGATATGGATAGGCGAACGAGCGTATGTGGGATCATAAATAGGTCTCCTTCTCGGCTGGAGGTTTAAGGGATCGGTTATAAATTAAGTGGATGATGGTTGCCTCTGAGGATGAGATACTTTGGTGGCGGCGGTTCTCTTAGTTCCCTCTCGGGCTGGCCTTGTGTTCTGCTATCTACTCCATCGCCGTGTGAATTGAACGCGGAGAAGGAGAAATAGAGTTAAAGTCAACAGAATAGAAAACGATTTAGTTTCGACAAGATTACTCCACTTGAAAATTTTTAATATAGAAACTTTGATATAATATCTCAATTATATATTTTAACAAATATAATTATTAGTAAAAAATTGATCATCAAGTTAGGGCTGAAAACAGCTTAATACCTCGAGTTTATTCAACTGTTTTATTTTGTCGAAGTCCCTAAAAATGTGCACGGTATTTCAAAATGTGAACGAGAAAGCAGAAATACAGTATTTTTAACATTTGGTAAATAAATGCCACGTAGTTCAGTTCCAGAAAGGCATGAATTAAAAATGTAAAAGAACATTTTTGAACGATTTAGAGGAAGAATTTCTACTAGGTAATTTCTGGAAAAGAAAGGGAAGAAAGAGTTGGTTGCTCCGAATCGCGGGATTGTGCAGCTTAAGGGAGCTTAGGTCTTTAGAGGCTTTACATATATATATATATATATATATATATATATATATATATATATATATATTTTTTTTTTAAAGGTTATCTACCGGTTAAGGTAGGTTTTTGGATGGACACAACTACTAAACAAATATTTTATTGCTCCTAACAAAACACAAAATCCATCATCCTACTCTATATTAGGTCCTTCTTCATCTCTGAGTACTTTCTTCCTCCCTTCATCCCGTCCAACATCCCTATCATGTTCCTTCCCTTTCCTCTTTTGCCCAACATTCTACCCTCTATCACAGTCTTCAACATCCCACTGCCGGTCAACACCCCCTTCATCCACTTTTCCTGCCTCCATAGGATTGCTCCCAACAAACCCCTCTCTTCGCCCACCTTACCAAGTACTTCCTCATTTGTTTTCTTCTCTGTCCATTTCACCTTCTCCATTCTTCTCCATACCCACATTTCAAAAGCCTCCAATCTACGTCTATCCTCCTGCTTCAATGACCACGTTTCCGCACCGTACATAGCTACGCTCCATATCAAAGTTTTTACGAGTGTTTTCTTAATATGCTTACTCAATTCCCTGTCATCAACTCCCTCCTCCTCGTGAAAGCCTCTTTGCCTAGCGCAATTCTTCTCCTTACGTCCCTACTACTTTGACCGTGTTGGTCCAAGACACTACCGAGATACGTAAACTGTTCTACCTGCTCTAGTTTTTGCCCTCCTATTTTAATGTTAAGCTTGGCCTTTTTCTTTCTAGAAAATCGCATAACCTTTGTTTTATTAATATTGATTCTCATACCATACCTGTCGCACTGAATTTCCAATTCACTCATCAATGCTTGCAACCCCTTGGCTGACTGACAAACTAAAGCTTGGTCATCAGTAAACCTAACTGATTTTATGAATTCCCCGCCCACTTTCATTCCTACCTCGAGTTCTTCCCATGCCTCTTTGATCATTTACTCTGCATACAGGTTGAACAGCAACGGTGATAATGGGCAACCCTGCCTTACACCCCTTCCTAACACTGCCCATCCTGACTCCCCGTTTCCCACTCGCACCTGAGTAGTCTTAGACATGTACAGGTTGCGGATTAGCCTCCTTTCCCTCCAATCTATTCCTATTTTCTGCAATATACTCATTAGTTTTTCCCAATTCCCTCTATCAAACGCTTTTTCGAAATCTACGAAACAGGCAAATACCTCCTGGTTGTGTTCTATATTCCTCTCGATTAATAATCTCATTACTGCAACGGCATCACGCGTACCTCTCCCCTTCCTAAACCCAAACTGATCATCCCCTAAGTAATCATTTGCCCTACTCTCTATCCTTTAGTATATGATCCTGAGAACAACTTTAGCTGCGTGGGATATCAATATATATAGATATATATATATATATATATATATATATATATATATATTTATATATATATATATATATATATATATATATATATATATATATATATATATATATATATATATATATATATATATGCAATATTTGGACGGCACAATAGAACACAAATAAAATAGTAACACTTAAAAGGACACTCACACTGTAAATTGTTTAAGCTTTCGGCCTTCTCCGAGGCCTTCTTCGAGTAAGACGTAAGTATGTATAATTTTAACGGAGAAGCGAGCTACCGCTAGCAAACAAAAACACAGAGAAACACATAAAAATGAAACTCTCTCGTTTTATCCGAAATAACATACTGTTGTGTACCCAAATCGAAAATTAACTGAATTGTTACTGCGTATATGTGTTTGAGTAATTGCATTAATCATTTTCAAGAAATAACAATAGTTTGATGCTTCTACCAAAAGTGATTGCTTTTATTTTAGTAAGATATTTTATTTTTTGACACAGTATAGTATGTATGAGAAAATCAACCCCTTTTTCACTTTTTTGCCAGCCTGCTGCTATCATGAAAGTTGCCATAAAATTTGAAGCTAATAATGAGGAATTTAACTATTTTTTCGTATCTTATTTCTCAATTGTAGCATTATTTTAATGTTAGTTGTATATCATTCAAGTAATATAAGCACTTGCTTTTATAATTTTTTCGTAATAATGAATGACAATTCGCATAATACTTTCGTAATGGTTAAAGCTAGTGTTCAGCAGCACGACTAGTCAGAGGGACGACTCTTGTCTACCTCTCGGAACTACGAGCCTTATATTGTTTCTGAAAGATTTATATCTCTCCATTGTAATCCCACCTTCAACCCCTCCAGGAGTCATTAGAAGCCCAAATGATTAACTGGTTAGGTGGAGAAATTTATGTTTTGCTGGTATAAGGTTTTCATATGATGTCTTTCAGAATGTGATTCGGGCCACTACCTATATTGCCCTTTTTTAATCATCATTTAATTGTCCTTGTTTTATTTTTCACAAATTTAGTGTACGACCAATGAGAGCGGGTGTTAGTTTTTGAACTGTCTGCTAAATGAAACTTGCGTATCAGTAATTGGTGTGATTCGTGCTAATACTCTTTCGTGCAGAATTCGGAATTTCGATAATGAGAAGTTAAAAAAAAAAAATCTTCGAATTTAGACAGCAATCTTCTGTGCCGACCTTATGGTTATGAAAAAAAATGTCCAAGGTTAATTCTCATGGTACAAAGGGGCATAAAACGGACCGACTCTCCGCTGAGTATTTCTATCACAGCAGAGGTGGAGGAGGCTATCTCCAGAAAGCACAAGGATATAGAAACTGTTTCAAAGAAAGAAGCCTTCAAATGAAAAGGTACGCTCGCCATGTCTTACATTCACAGTCTGAAACTATGGACGTACACATATACGTACGTGTTCAGGTTCGTTCCACGTCTGATTGTAAATAACGAATGAAACATAGTTTCGTCGCTTGCCTTCCCAAGTTGCCTTCATATTGGAGGATGTAATTAGAAACTTATATACTTGAAATTATATATATATATATATATATATATATATATATATATATATATATATATATATATATGTATGTATGTATACACACACACACGTATCCATTCATTCATTTGTAGACCATGTCCTCTTCAGTGATTATCTGCCGATTAACCCAGTTTTGTGTGTTTTTTAGTTCTTAAAACCCATTCTCCAAATTATAATATTTCACTATCCTGATTGATGGATAGTAGATGCAATGCAATAAATCATTATGCCTCATTCATCTTCCTTCTTCACGGTGACATTATTCGATGGAGTACCTTTCTCTCAAAGGTATCTAGCATTTTATCATCCCTTGGTGTTAATGACTACTGTGACTCTAATGTATATATGAACACTAAACGTATCATTGTTTTATCAATCGTTTTCTTGGTGATTGAAGATAAGATTCAGGAATTGAGGATATCTTCTACGAATTGAGGGAAGAAGAGGGAAATAATCTGAGATTTATCATAATTAGTTGTTATTAGTGGTTCGCGGTAGTCCAGGGGTAGATCGTTGGACTGCTGACCGGAGGGCCCGGGTTCGATTCCCAGGTAAACCTCTCTGGGCACCTGCAGCTCCGCCATAACTCTTTGATATTCAGATATCAGATCTTCTTCTTGGGAAACCATTACCGGCACATGGAAAGGCCGCTGTCCCCCCTACCCTGATGTGTGAATTTCACACGCCTTCGTGCTTAGTACTGGGTGAACTCTACCATCACCTACCAAACCGGCCATCGGGTTCATAACTGTGTGTGTATATATATATATATATATATATATATATATATATATATATATATATAACACTTAGCACTAGTGGACACAGACAAAAACACAGAAACACACAAAAAAAGAGACTCACTATTTTTCGAATTTTCGGTGGTCGTTGCCACCTTTATCAAGGAGGAGAGGGACAGAGTTCTGTCCCTCTCCTCCTTGATAAAGGTGGCAACGACCACCGAAAATTCGAAAAATAGTGAGTCTCTTTTTTTGTGTGTTTCTGTGTTTTTGTCTGTGTCCACTAGTGCTAAGTGTTATACATTATTATTCACGTCCGTGAGTCTTTCAAAAAGTGTTATATATATATATATATATATATATATATATATATATATATATTAGCTGCATTAATCCCTCAGAAAATGTGGGTACCCTGAAAAACTGCTAAATAGTAAAATCCTCAAACCGTCAACCCAATACACTCCCCTCCCCAAACCAAACCGCCCAAAATGCCCTAATCTTATCACCACTTTCTTCCCCGGAACACACAAAATTAAACATCTAATCCGTGACCTCTTCCCAATTATCAATAACACTCAGTCCACATCACTTTTATTCCCACACTGTCCCTCTGTTTCATTTAAACGCCCGTCGAACTTGCGAGACATCTTTAAGTCCACAAATCCAACTTCAAGCACCCCCGTCTCTCCCCCGCCCCTATCCGCACCATGCAACCGCCCACGCTGCAAATGCTGTCATCTTTTAAGACCCTCCCCCTCACTCAGTACCAACTCCAAACCACTCGCCACCTGTACCTCAAAAAATATTATATATCGCCTCTCCTGTAACTTCTGCTCTGCCTTCTACGTGGGCGAATGCACGACCGCACTTTCCCTCCGCATGAATAACCACCGATATTCCACCAAATCTCCCACCTTTCTTAATTATCCCATCCCTACTCACACCGCTTCCCACAACAAATCTTTTGACGACTGCTTCTCTGTTTCGGTGATTGAAATCCTTCCCAAATCTGCGAGTATAATAGAGGTGAGAACCCGCGAGATGGCGCATATCTGGGTGGCCCAATCATTCAAACCGCCCGGGCTGAACCAAGCCCACTGAATGCATCAATTGGCTGCCTACATATCCCCCCCACCCCCTTGTTCATTTCCTATTGGTCCCTTTACCTCTCCTTCCCCCACCTCTCCCCCGCACATCCTCTCCGCTCTTCCCCGAGAACGCCATTCTGAAGACGACAGCCGTGCTGTCGAAACGTAAAATAACAAATTGTGAGTGTCCTTTCTTTGTGTCTCTATATTCTAAAAATCTACATCTCTGTTTTTATATATTTGTGCGTCGCCGAAGAGCGTTCCATTTCGAAGATAATTTATATATATATGTAAATATATATATATATATTTATATTCATTCACAAGGAAGTAGATATAAGGGATAGGAACACATATGAAGGACGAACACAGGAGAGGTGGGAAAGGCGGATTCGAGCAAAATTTGGAAAGACTCATGAAGCTTCGATATAAAAATTGGGCGGCACAGGATTTTCAAGCAGGAAAATACGGAACCCATAATTAAGAAACGCGTGATTTTAAACTTTCGGAGTTCTCTCACCTTCTTAAAGGGGAGGAAGGAAAAGGCATGTATAATATAGTGCCATACACCACAGACAAATACTCTTACGTAAAAGGCGCACGCTCTCAAAACTCATACTTTAATTTCTTTCTCCCTTCCACGCTTCGACACATGAACCCGTGCGCTTTAAACTCAAGGAATTGTGAGCCGGGAGACTCACTCATTCCCTCCCATAATTCGCGCTCACCTTTCCACATTGAACTCGTTTCATTTTCCTCGTTGCCAATTATGCAATCCCCTCCTCCCCCTCCCCTCCGCCCTTCACCTTCTTGACACTCGTAATCACGGTCTCCATACTCGCACAATCCTTTTGTCCCCTTCTCTTCTCCCTCGGGCTTGCTTCACTAGGTCCCCTTTAAGCCTGGGCTCCATTGTAAAGGGGCGGGCGGTGGTCGGGAGGGGTACCTCGAGTAAACTCAATGTTCCACCTCCACCGCGCGCTCTGGGAAGGGCTCTGGGTTATCGTCGCGGATGTAGATTGGAGGGGGGGAGAGGGAGAAAAGAAAATAAGAAAATTATGAATCTCGGGACGCCACCACCACCTTCCTCCTACCCTCCCCGAGATCTCTCCTGACCTGCTGTGCTCATGGCCGAAGTGATTCTACTGAGATCCCAACCCACGATGACGACGTTCTTTAAAAAAAAATAAATACATTAAGGGATCCCGTCTGCCACTACCGCCACGATTGGTCACCGTCACCACGTGTCTTTCATAGTCGTTTAATGTATGTATGGGCCCTCGTTCCGTCAACTCTAATTTTCTCATTTCAACGTCGACCCTCCTCGAGACCTCCGTGTTCACCGCCAAGTCAATCCCAACAATGTCCCCTCTATCTCTACCTCCAACCCCACTTTGGGTTCTTTGCTTCCCGAGTCCTCACCATTGCAAGAAGACATCTCGCTTTCTCGCTCATCTTTCGTTATAAATACTGGTATTTTTTCTCTTTCTCTCGCTCCGCCGCTTGTTTTCTTCTGCGAGTTGTCTATTTTTTAAAAATCCCATCTTTCTAAAATTTAAAAATCCTCTAGTTGAAGGTTTGTTTTATTCAGATCGTATGCCAATAGGTAGCTGTCGCTTTATTTAGTGTTTTTTTTACTTTATTTTGATTGGAAGCAGACGTAGCTGTAAGAATTGGTTCTCCAAGAGGACGAAATTGGTTATTTGTCCTCTTATTCAGAGGGTCAATGGTGAAAAAAAGAAGATTCTTGACTTTGAATGTGTGTGAATTTGAATATATGCGGTGCATGCTGAGTTTGATTTTGAGCTGTGTTTTGAGGGACGAGAAATTATTTCTTATTTATTTTGTTGGAAAGACAAATGAGGGTGTATAATATAGAGTGGTTGAGAATAAGATGCGGCGGGACGGAGTAATAAGTGAAAGATGCAGCCCTAATATGTTGGGAGGATTTTCTGGTTCTCTTTTTGAGTGAGAGATAGTTATAAATCGTGCGTTTTGTCAGTTGTTTTTAAATTGTTTTAGGAAATAGGTACGTGTTCCAAAGAAAATAATATGTATGTGGATATTTTAATAATGATGAGGCAAGAAGACACTTGTGCCTTGAGTTCCCCATTAATAATAGCAATTTTAAAGTTAGACTAAAATGACAAGGTAGCCACTGAATGTCAAGTGAAATTAGCTGCATTTTGCGACCATATATTTCGTAAATATTTTAAAAAATTAGTGAGATTCATCCTAATAATTAAAGTTTAATAATTTAAGTGCAGATTGTTCTGTAACTAGAATGAAAGCATCACGTCAATTTTGTATGATATTAGTGGGGAAAGTACCCAATCCATGCCTGTTAATCGACTTTTTCAGTTTATTTTATGGTGTTTTTCATTTGAAGGTATGTGCAAAAAGTCGCAGAAAGAATGATTGATGTTTTATGGAAATAAAAAGACTGTAATATTCCTCAAAATGAGTCTGCATTTCTGTATAGATTAGGGCTAGGTCACATAAAAATGCAGTTTGGGTATACAACATATTTTTCTCCTTTAAATACTCATCGTTGGCTCTGTGCTGTTGTCAAAAAAGGAGGAGTCGGTGTTTGCTCTTTGAGAAAAAGACTTAGTGTATTCCCTTGCCTTCAATTTGCAGATTGTCTCCAGCCCTCTAATTGCATATTCTTTGTACCTTTATGTGTGCATTATACTAGCTGGGACGTGGTATTTTAATCCAAATTAACGGATAGATTCCGAGATGCATCCTCTTGCTTCGCGTGGAAGACATTCATGCCAGCCACAGGAGAGTGGGATAGGAATGGTTGTTTCATTTTGCATACAAGGAGGTCGTGCTAAATTTTTGAGAGGTTGATCGTTCTCAAATCGCGCTCTCAAGAGAACTATTGAACGATAGGTTTCAAGAACTTCCTCAGCATCATGTGAGGAGAGGGGGTACAATTCATTTCGAGATTAAAGGGGAAAAAAATGTGTTTGAGCTTCTGAGAGCATTGCTGAAGCCGTAAAACTATCTCGAGAATTTTGGGAGGATGTATTCTACTGCTGCTTTTCTATTGCTTTAAGTCGGTGCACACAATGAAATGATATTGTGGCGTCTGTTTTTGTTGCTCCATGTATATTTTGGTGAAAACGTAACATAGACCTATTCCTCAAAACTAAGCCTGGAATCTTCAAATGGTCAGGTTACGGCGATCAAAGGATCATTTTTTTTCATATAATGGCTTTCGATATTGATTAAATTGCTGGACTATCCTTCACTTTGTAGAAAATTTTGCAGCGCTTTCCACCATTCCAAACTCTGCCCTTTTCCATTCCATATTTTTGGAAAATTTGTTCCTGTAATGGAATTGGATGCTGTGACCGCTATCGGAAGGTTCGGCTCTCCCAAATTCAGCTCTACTTTACGTCAGGCAACTCAGTATGATATAAAATATCAGAAAAAATATCTTACTGTATGAGGTTCCATTAATGTCCTGGGAAAGGTTTATAAGAGTTTCTTTAATGGAATAAAATATTTCAATGTGCATTTAGTTTTTGTCTGTCCTGTTTTAGCTTACATTCATGAGGCAATTTCTGGCCAAAATCTGCTAGATATACTCCATTTCGTATATGTTAATTATACAAGAAGGACCATGTATGCTTTATTCAGCTGACATCAATCGTAGGAAAGGTAAAATGCTATCACTTATGTGCATAGGATATTTTTGCAAGGCCCAGGTGCGCCGAGAAGCAGGCTTATTTATGGTGAAGTCATTATGCTTGCTGTATTGAGTTATGATCCTCGTGATGGACCAGCAACTAAAAAGTATCCCGGTTCAAAACGAGTCCTGTTGAACTTCCTGTGGCATTCTAACACTATTTCTGTGGTATTTTTCACTGAGTGTATCTCACTTGATGTTTAATATTTCAATTGGTAATTCTATTTTACTTAGTTTGTTTCCATGAATAAAATCCTCGGTGAAATTACGTGGAATATTTTATAGAATATATGGATAATATTACATTACTGAAATTCAAAGAGTATTTTCAAGAATTAAAAAAAATCAAATATGTGTGTCAGTGTTCGATTTATTGTACGAGAAATGGTGTGGATACGTTTTCCTCCGCAGAAACGGCGATAAGAAGCTGACGTGAATTTATGCCCTCACAGCGTCATTTTAAAATGTGACTTATGTGAATAATGGGAAACGTGAGATTTCCAAGTTAGTCTTTAGATTTTATCTTGTGGAGCAATTTTAGGCTAAAGAGTGTTGTAGATGATTCTGTTTGTGACGTACGTATTTTGCAGATTAACACATAGGATGAAAGACGTGACAATTATAAAAGAGACGAGAGGATGTAATGGAAATATGTAAATACAGAATTAGGTAGAAGTAAGTATAAAGAGTCAAATAGTAAACTGAGGTGGGTAAAAAATAAAGTAAAAGAAGCTTGGTGAAAGACGCAGTGCGATGATATGGAAATTTTACTGAGGAAAGGTGAAATCGGAGTGCTATGCAGAGGTTAAAACACTGTCAGGAAGGAAGAAGGGAAAATCTGTGAAAACTTTCAGACGTAAGCCATAAAGTATATTAGTTGAACCAGAAAAGATTCAAGAGTGATGGAGGGAATATATAGAAGAGCTGTATAGTAAAAATATTAGGTCAGAAAGATTAGGCATAGGTAGAAAAAGAATACGACATGAATGAGGATACTATATGTGTACCTTAAGTCCTGGCTTACTCGATAGCGAGATAGAAAGGGAATTAAAGGAATTGAAATCAAATAAGGCCCTGTGGATAACAATCCAGGGGAACAACTTAAAAGTTAAGGAATAGATTGAGAAGAAAAGTATGGGAGTGCAGTTTGGCCCGAAGACTTCGTTAGATCAGTGTTAGTTGTTAGTTCCTATTCTAAACAAAAGGAGGGCATCAATAAGTTTGATTTCGCTCGCAGATGAAGAGGTTCTCAAGTGCACGAGCAAAAGAATAGAGAGTTGGTAAAATGATTACTTAGGGGATAATTAATTTGCATTCAGGAAGGGGAGAGACACGAGTAATGTCTTAGCAGTAATGAGTTCACTATATAATATAGGAGAATAGAAAACAATCAGGATGTATGTTTCTGTTTTGTATATTTCGGAAAGGTTTTTGATAGAGTAAATTGGGAAAAACTAATGAACATACTACAGAAAATAGGAATATATTGGAGAGATATTAGACTTATCCTCTACCTGTACATGATTTAAACAGCTCGGGTACCAGTGACAGGATGGAGAGCCCGGATGGGCAGTGTTAGGAAGAACTGCAAGGCATGATTTTCCTCTACCTCGTCTGATTTTCAATGTATACGTGGAGGAAATAGTCAAACAGGCATGGGAAGAACTAGAAATAGGAATGGAAGCCGGGAGGAATACGTAAAACCCGTTAGCTTTGCGCATATGCGTCAAATTGTTATTTACTAGAGAGAAGCCTTTTGCAATGGTCAGAGGTCTGATTCGCCTCTCTTGATTTTGACCCTCAGTATGATGGATCATCAAATGGTTCCTCCATAGTTATCTATTTGTATCACATTGCAATATGAAAATTCTGACTAGAGAAACAAATTTCGACCAAGATTCTTTCATCAATTCTTTAATATTTCTATCTTTCTACAAATATTTTCTAATTCCGATATATTCATTTCATAGAATCACAGCGGATGAGATGAACTGATAAATGAAGATAAATATACACTAGCCACAATCTCACCAAAATTAACTTTACGTGTATCAAACGAAATCGCCATATTTTCCGCGACTAATCACACTTGTAATCATGCCCTATAGGTAAGATAATTAGATGTTTCTTATTCTTTTGAACCACTGATCCATTAGATATTTTCCTGGTTAGATTTGATTTTCCAAAGGACTTTATACTGAATCAAGTCGATCTGGATATATTCAGGAAATGTGGATGTCCCGTGAGGAAGTGGAGGGGCTAGTCAACTAAACTTAATTCCCCAAGATCGTTTTTCTCGTTTATTTTTATACACGTATGTCGAGGAGTGGCCCTTGTTTCTTTCTGTCTTGTTGATTGGTCACCACTAACACAGCTCATAGACCTCACACTTTGATGCATCTGTGTTCCGCATTGTTTTTTGCGTGATTCCCGCTCCCTGTCAAAAGACCCATAATTTCAAATCGGTAGAATTATTTGGTAAGGGCTCAAACACTTATTTTATCATGTAAATAAAAAAATCCTCCGAAAATATATAGCGGAAACTCATTTATGTACCTAAAAACAAATGTAAACCGCGAATTTCATCAGCGACTATTGTTACAATAACAACTCTGCCATACATTTGAAAAATCCTACAGTGCAAAAATGATTTCAGAATGTGTCTATTGACCAGCGAGTGACTCCGCTTACCTTATTTTTGGGGCATTTTCCGCAGTTTCTTTGATCAGCAACGGAATGCTCCTCTCACTTATTTTTCTCAGAATTTGCTTCAGAAACAGGATCTAATAAAATTTTTTGGGAAGTGTAAGGGAACATATTTTTAAAAAGGAATTTTCCCCTCATTAATGTATAACCTTAGAGAGTGGAATTTGGTTGTGTAACGATGACTAGCACTTTGGCGGCATGACGACCATCTTCGCCGTATCAATTTGCTCGACCCGAAAAAAGAAAAAAAAAGCGTCGTGTGTTGGGAACCATGGGGCGGGGGTAAATCTCCCCGTTTGGCACCCATTGATTCCTCCCCTACTCGGGACGCCATTGCAAAATTAACGTCATATTAATTCGATGTTACACTCCGTCGCACCCATCCCAGCGCCGCCGCACGCCGTCTGCGGAGCCCGTCGCTAGGAGCATGAAAAATGGGCACTTAGAGCGCGAGAGAGCTGATGCCGAAGGCGGTCAATACGAACGACATCCACGAGACGCCGGAATCGTTTTTCGTGCCGTTGGTTCGTTCCTGCCGTCTCGTTTTTTTTCCGGCCCACTTTTTTTTAACCCCACTCCTCTCTCTCTTTCTCTCTCTCTCTTTTGCCGTGCAGTTTTTCGCTTCACTTGGTCGGTCGCGATCGGGAGATGTCTCGTCCGTACCTGCCTGGCCGCCCCACCACCGCTGATACTGGTATTTGTGTGTGTATTCCTTCCCCCCCTCAACCTTTACTCTTTTCTTCCCTTTTCCCCTTCTCTCCCTTTCTCTCTCTCTCTTTCCCTTCTTTCCCACCTTAGCCTGCAGCACATCCATTACAAGAACACGGATCGGTGCACATACGGTGTTTTCTTCTTAACCTTCATTCCTTTTTTTCTCTTCTTCTCTCCCTCTCCTCCAAACCTGTCTCTCCTTCTTCCCTCAAAAGACACTTCCCTCCCGGGAAAACCGTTACGTTGCATCGTTCTTGCTCTTCCGCGGGGATTGCGTGGCGGAGTGTGGGAAGTGGATGGGAGAGTGACGGGGAGAAATGAGGGAGGCGGGGATGGTTTGGCAGTGGGGAGAGATCGAATGGAGGGAGGAGTGTCTGGGTCTTGCGAAGGTGTCACGCAGTCGCTTCCTGCCACCAGGAGGACGTGGTTGGATTACGGGGGAGGATTTTTCAACCTTTCACTTTTTCTGATATTCGCAAATTGAGGGAAAAACTCGGCCTGGATTTTATACTCCTATCTCTCCCATCCAAATGAGATGCAATGTAAATATAATTTTTTCATGCGGAAGATAGTAGCTTATTGGCAATGCATTGCAAAATACTGGTTCAGTTTGCAGCTAAATTTTCAGCCAATGCGTTAAAAACTGCAATTTATTTGATTTCCAATCGCGAAAAACACGCTTATTTGGTACATCCTCATAATTAACATTGGAACTTTTAGATATAAATTATTTTTGGATGCTGAATTCATTACTAAATTATAAGAATTGCTAATTTTTTTACATTTAGTGAAGCAAATACATCGGGGTTGAGCATAGAACATAATTTCCTTGGAATGTAATATTTTATATGGAGTGCAAATGAAAATTTATTTAAAAAGAAAAGTCACCAAAGGTGGAATTCCGATAACAGTTGAATGTGAAGGCGAAGGCAAATGGTATTTAAATCTCCCATACTCTAGTAGGAGTCCTTTATTTCAGGGTAACAAACAATTTTCCAGAGAAGTAAATGTCGTTGATTTTCTCAGTCGCCATCGGATAGCGATTCTTGCTACTCGAACTTCATGCATTTTTCAATGGTTATAAAACAACCAATTTTGGCGAAAATATTTACGGTTTTTTGACATAAGGTCATTCCTATAAAGATATTATTTATGTACATAACATGTGTCAATATAATTATATGGTGGATTTCCAAGTTGTTCCATCTCACAAAATTCTATGATTTAGAACATCCTGTAATTCGGCGAAATGCAAGTATCTGTGTTTTGGTTTACGTGAGAATGTACGGTCATATACTTACATGGGATATTACGGGTATATAACTATAATTTTGCGCTAGTCAAGGCTTTGTTCGACCCGAGTAGCTCATCATTTCACTGGTTCATTACTTACGCTATTACCTATTTATAGCGCATGATAATTCATAGTTAAGTGGTTAAACATTATGGTTTTCTTGCTGTTGCAATGAACAGTTCTTGGAATAAGTATGGGTTCAAATGAGAATCGATCGAAGTATTAATTGAATTTAAAGCTTGTCTCTTTATAGCTTACATCCCGCGGAAATTATTTTTCGACCGCAGAATACTGAGGTTTATCTATAGTGGGCTACGACATTACTGGATATCAATTGTTCAAATCCTGCCTCGAACATGGATACTGTATTTTCGTGGAATTCGTTGTAATAATTTGATGCGCCATTTGACCTCACCTTTCGGAGCACCCTAAAATCCCAATTACTACTCCATGGCATTGTGTGTTTTATTAGCCCCTCAACTTTTCGCTGTACTTTTAATGTAGGTTTTAATCCTATCGCAGAAATTGGCTTGAACTTTTCTGCATATTTCTGACTCGTTAATCTCCATCATGCCATGCACTCATTTTAGTAGCCTAGCCTCTCTTATTAAGCCTGGAAGTTTAAAAGATGACTTTTACATGCGCCAAGAGTAACAGTTTTCTCATGCTCTTACCGCGGTGACGTGTTTTCAGCATGTCTCTCTACCCAAGGCGGAGCGCGCCTCAAAATGCGATGTTTTTGCCTAACGGACCGAGAAAAAAATCAAAAAGACGAAAATAAAATTTCTTCTTGAGAATTTTTTGCGTAAATGTGACAAACCCCAAGGCTCAGACGAAGAGTGACACATTTACTCGAGGAGAATCAAGTAGGTATGTACGTTCAAACAAAAAAGTAAAAAATGTAGGCCGAAATAATGAACGAATAAAAAGAAGTGGGATTTCATTTTATTTTTCTGGCACTTCGGAGGAAAAATTAAAAAAAAAATTAAATGAAGGAGTGCACTGGTGGGATGGGATAAGCATGGCTAACGGTAGGCGAGTAGTTGACGCTAAAACCCAGAAGAGGCGCTTTTTAACTCCTTTAGGTCCGACCAGGATCGCATGAAGCGTTCTTCGAAAAAAGCCGTGGGGAAAAAAGAAATGATGGCTAGCGCATGCATGCACGGGACGTCTGTGAGAGTGGAAAAAGGAGGAACGGTTGGAAGCGGCTGTGAAGCTTCCGAGCAAAGCTGGAGCGTTCGCAGTGATGCCATAAATTTGATCACGGGTAAAAATTAGATTTTGATAAATTGCGCGACATCGTCGGCAGAGTGTTGTTTTAATGAGGTTGCTTCTAGCAGGGATTGGAAGTAGTGTATCTAGGCAACAGAATATTATACTAGTTGTCGTGGTACCAGTTCCTACATTTAAACTGGTTTCATTGCTCTCTCTAGGAGTTGGATACTTTTCTTGGTTTCGAAACATGCCTAGTTTTCTCGGTATTAGTTCCTGCAGTTCAACTAGTTTGTGCCGAGCTGAGAAATAATGCTAATAGTGGTCACATGTTCTTATGGAAAATAGAAGAATTATTTCATAGCGAAGAGTACGCAGCAGTATAAGTACAAAAACGTAGGCTTTTTTATATCTTGGCTGAGTGTTCGCCGACTATGGTTAGCTTGTTGAAGGTTAATAAATGAAAAAGGTTTTTTGGTGTCAGTTGAGTTTATTAAAAAATGAATGTTTACCTAATCAAGCAAAATTAGCAATGAATAAGAGTACACTCATATCCACAATAGTTAATAGAAGTTGGAATTGTGGAGAAAGGGTGTGTCAGGATAAATCTAAATTCCTGACTCATCGTATTGGATGAGAGGTACCTAATGAGTGTTCGCGGAAAAAATAGGAGAGAGGTAGGGTAAGGAAATAAAGGAGATGAGAGATAGGGCTATGAAAGAATATGAATTGGAGGCACCGGTAATAGACAAGCAGGGGAAAACTGTGTTCGCTGGTTTATTCGAATCACCGAAGAGTTGTACGACAGAGTAAATGGTTTGTGTAGCGAAGGTTGACTTTTAAGAACAGGACAGCATAAAGAAACAATGCATGATTTAAATGGGACATTGAATCAGCCTACACTATATTATAAGAGCGGATAATGTTTACAACATTATCTGATAGGCCGTCAATGAGCCTCAGTTACTTCCTACCGGATATCATTGAATGTTATTCAATCCTGATTAAAAGGTCTTTAAGCATGAATCGAACCCGAGTTCTCAGTGTGGGAAGTAGTATATTCGCCACCTTGTTGACAAGTTCTCAGAAAAATTTGCAATATCAATTAAATGTTAGTTCGAATGTGACTAAGTGATTGATTCATCTCATAAGTGAACTTCACGAAAAGTTGGAGAGTTTGCTTGCTTTTTTTTGGTTTCACAACTTCCTTCTGGGAGAAAGGAATATTTCTCGGAATTAGAACATCTGTAAAAATGGCGGCAAAAATTTTTGCGAGCGTCCTTCCTTTGATTTCGCATGGTAGTTGATTTTAGTCTTCCCTTCCGAAATGGCATACATGCGGGTCGTATCGGTTTGGACTGGTGTGCAGAATACCTCTGAAGAGGTCTTTAACGGAGTTAGTGTGGCAGTTTAAGCTGGAGCTATTGAGGAGGTTGGGGAGGCCCGTTACCACCGTTATGTGCCGAAAGAGTTTTTAGAGTCGGGATGCAGACGTGTGGTGGTACATTGGGAGGAGGTGTTCGGGTTGGTTAGGGGGAGGGGGTTAAGAGAGGGGGTTAAGAGAGGGGGTGGAGGTGGGGTTGAGGCGGAGAGTGGGGCCGTCTGAAGTGGGGAAGGGGGTGGAGCGGTTGGGAAGGTGGAAGTGGTGGAGGAAGTTTGGTGGGCCAAGTGTCTCTCGTCATTTGCCCTGGGAAGTTTCCGGCGCCTATTCCCATCCCCGCCGTGTCCTCACCCTCACGCCTCCAGAGGGTAGGTGGGGGCTCGTGGAGGAACCTGGAGCACCTTCGTGGCGCGAGAGGCAGGGAGGGGTGGTCGGAGACTTTTCATGGGGACCCTGTGGAGGGAGGGATTAATGTAAGGGGAGTGGGAGATAGGAATGGGGGAGATGTGGGAGAGCGTGTGGGCGAGGTGGTTTCTCTTTTTTTATCGTTACGAATGCGGAGGGAGCGGGGGAATGACTGGAGGCTTGGGAGGAAGGAAAAATATACGATCGCGTCTCTGTCACACCGCGGTCGCTCGGTCGCGTGGCAACCACGGACCGGGCGATGGGAATGGGGAGGCGGCAACCGCCTCCGGAATCCACGTGGGGCGACGTGTCGGCGCATACGTGTGGTTCTATACGATAGGTGAGGGGAGCGATGGGTTATCGGTCGGTTATCCTACTTGCTCGGAGCAGGAAAACAGTCATTCATCTATGCACGAACTGCAGAGGAATTTTTAATTCATTCATTTTTTGTTTGTCTTTAATTTAAAAGTATAAACTAATAATAATAAAGGATAAAACTTATGCATTCATGACTGGTGGAATACCAACTATTATATCTGTAACTATACAAATTATAATTAATTTTAGCTGGCTATGTTATGTTTAGGCTGAGCCCTTTAACTAAAACTACCTCATTGTCCAAGTTTACCTAACAAGGCACATGGTTCCTTGTACTCAAGTAAACTCTTCTTCAATTCCACATACTTCCTATCTCCCTTCATCCCACTCAACATGACTATTCCCTTCCTCCTGGGGCCTCACGTGGCTAACATTCTTCCCTTTGCCACAGTCCTTAACATTCTATCACCAATCAAAATGCCCTGTGTCCACTTTTCATGGCTTCTTTGGATTTATATCAGCAATCCTCTATTATTCTCTGCCATCCATAGAACTATTTCCTTTATTTTCCTTTCCGTCCCTTTTACTTTCTCTTTTCTCCTCCCTCGCATCTCAAAAGCCTCCAAATAACGCTTTCCTCGGCGATCAAGATCCGCTTCGTACAGGAATGCGCTCAATATCAACAGTTTGAACTAATTTTTCTTGACTTTATATATGCCACATCTGTAATAACAGGATAACGTTAGCTAATATTCACGCTTAATTTATTCCACTAACCATCGTTCTGGCATATTGCGCCATGACGAAGGTCAACTTAAATAATGACGCAGTGTTGAAACCATGGTCGGTGTATTAAGTGTCAGAATTGACTTATGTTGCCCTTTTATTATGTAAACATCATGTATTCACAAATTTACTCCAGAAACCATATCTGACAAATACTACCAACTTTACTAAGACTAACACTATTCGCACTAAATTCAGAAATACTACGAGACTTGAAAAACAAAGATTACAAATTTAAAAACGCGCTCACAATACGAGTTTATGCAATTTTAAGTTATTCGCTGTTTCATTCTTTCGTCAAGAATCTTGCCCAAGCTTATCCTACACGAATAGGGAAGATATAAAAAATTCCTCTGATCATTAATTTCCATACGTAAGAGTTAGTTTTACGAAGCGGGAATTGATTACATCGGTTCAGCGCTTGATTTCCACGGCTTTGTTCCCTCCAACATTAAGCCCCGCCATCACTTTTGTATGCGCCTTCGGAAATGGATTTTTTACGGGTAGCTGTTTTCCAGCAAGCATTAATAAATCCATTTCAGTGATTTATTGAACTGCTTTCGCTCCGCAGGCTTGCATGAAAGTGCATTGCGACACCGTCAATGGCGGTGATGGGTCGAAGGGAGACTCAACGCACCCTCAAGCCATGATCTTGGTTTATTTTTTTTATCGAAGGAGTTGAATCAGAGCAAGCCTTGGAATTACAAAAAAAACTATCACAGCTCATTTCTGTTCGCTGTTACCGAAATTCAAATAACAGAGCTTAAAATGGAATATTTTGAATGGATTCCGTACCTCTTGCCGACGAGGTCAACTGCCACCCGTTGAGGTGTACATAATGCGTGCATTGAAAGTAAAGCTGATGTAATAATCTCATTAGCGTTGGAAATGCGGTAATGCCAGATGTTTATACACATTTTATTGACTTAAAAATATTTAATTTTTCATCCTCTTTGCAATAACTTGGGGATCCTCTTGGAGAAAGAGAGTTTTTCGATGTGCGCAATTCTTTGGGCCCATTATTAATAGAAAGGTTTGATACGTATCTGGGACTCAAATAACTGAATAAAGTGTAACCGAAAAGTGATGTATGGATCCTATTGATATGGGTATTACTTATCTTTAACCATGAAAATTCAAGAAAATATCGTTTTCCTTTCGCGTATAACCATTAAATTGATTCATTTGCCATTTCAGGAGTGCATTTTTCACTGGCAAGCAGATTTTCGTCTGACTCAGATTTCCCCATCTTAGCATATCGCACATATTCCACGTAATTTTTATTTGTAGAGATTTTTCCTATCAAACAAGTTATTCTTGCAGAATTAGTAATTTTATTCCATTATTTTTCATAAAAAACTGCTGATTTTAGGGATTTTTTTCTGCAGAGTATTATTTGTTATTTTTTGCATTCTCGCTTAAGTCGTGAGGAATATTTATATTTTGGGAAAACGCGGTTTTTTGATGACTTGAATACGCATAAAATAGTATATAGTAGAGGAAAGGTTAGTCATTGCAATATTCTTTTATTTTTCTGCAGTTTTGGATAGGAAAAATTTAGCATAATAAGTTGAGCGAGTCGAGTACAGTCCAGTTATGTCATAAGTAGGGAGGAGGGAGAAGAAATGAGTAGGAGCACTGGTAGTCTAAGAGAATTATAAGGCAGTTCGAAAAAAAATAAAATGCTTTTTTAATGTTGGTGAAAGAGTGAATTAATTGCATTTTTTTCGTTCTCGAGTTCAACCTTTCGCCTACTCTCCCTCTTGTTTTCTGCAGCCTCTAAACCCCATGCACAAGGGATGTACTCTGTTGCAGTAATTTGGAAAAATTTTCCCTATTCCTTCTTTTATCATCTCCCAGAGAAGGGAAATATTATTATCTCGCCACGGTTCCGGTACGGCGGGATAGGGAGATGGGGGTGAGGGGCTGCTGCAGATATGCATACGTGTTGTATCTGAAAGAACGGAATCCTCATTGCTGGAATGGAACACTCTTTGTATTCTCTCAGGATCCTAATTCGGAGTTTTGTTTGGTCTAATCTTTTAATTTTTTCTGATGAATCCCTGAATTTTTTATGGTGGGAGAAGGGGATTCGTTTTAAGCAGCAAACCTTTTGTGTTGGGAGCCTCGTTCCTTTCTCATGAAGATCGCGTGGAAATTGTAGGTGCAGGTCCAACTTCGTGGCTCCTTTTTGAGGGCGATGAGATTTTTCCCTGCAAGAAGGTTGATATATTTTTTATTTATTCATTGCAAAACTCGAATATTACTGGTGGGACATTCTTTTGTGTGCACTCCCGCCGTCGCACATTATCGCACGTTTGTAACAACAAGACTAGATGTTTTAATAAATGCATTTTAATACTTAAATGATAGTAGGATCCGCGTAAAATAATTCGATGCATTCGTGTAACTACTTTTTGAGTAATTTCATGAATTTGTATGTAATTTACTGTATTATCAATGCAATCGGTCCATTTTAACGTATGCATGATTTCCTGCTAAAGCGAAAGGGATATTCTTCGTAAACATCCACCATGAGTTAAATCGCTTGCTTTTAATATTCCGATCTCGGCAGTTTGCCCTGCTTATTCATGCTGAGTTTAGAATAGGTTATTATAATCTTCCCTATTTTGTCTGCATTTGGTCGTGCAATTTTGTTGATATTTTCATTTACCTGTAGTATTGTCTTCCCCTTAGTATTTAAAGTTCCCCCATGTCGTCGACTCATCATATTGTTCCAGGTGGCCAAATACTGATGGCAAAAAGTGATCGGATTACAATATGGAATTGTTATGACTCAGTGGGATACGCACTTCCCCTTGTCGTAGGGCGACGATTGAATTTCTAATAAGGAAACAAAAATCAGAAGAAGCTTTGGTTTTGGTTTTAAACAGTCGCACATGTTGCTATATTTTCCTTCGCTCGTAAATTAGAGTAAATAGCGGATTGTGTCTTTACATATGACCGGTAGTGCACCAAATGATGTCATTTAAGTAAACTATGGAGTAACCCTTACAGCTGCAGGTCATAATAAATACATTTATAGTAAATTTTTTAAATGGCTGGTGAACTTCAACTTGATTCATATTGTTATAACAAGTTGGGGCTCTTCCTATTTGAAAGTAAGCTTCAGGGATCACATTACTGGGTTATGGTGTGACGTCCATACTTGCTGATTCAGGATGTGTAACGTCAAGAAATCATGCATCTCTAGGCTGATCACCGGCCATACGTCTCTCTTTCTCTCTCCTATCTTTCACTTATTCTATTCCATTTAATTTTTATGCTCTTCCGTTTCCTCTACTTATTTTCTTTTCCCTCGTCCTATTTTTAGTGTTTACTCTTCAAGTGTACATTCGTCTGTAATCAAGATTCGGTTCTATATTATTTCTCTGACACTGCTCCAACACCACTGTAAATTTTCAGCATTTCATTTTCAACATTCACGCTGTTGATGTGTATACGTATGCATATGACTGCATACGCGATTTTATATCTGCACATATTATTCAATCGTTTTGTAATACACTGTGGGAATTGCAATCAAATCAACAAATTTTTATTCCGGAAATCTCTTTCAGATTGTAAAATTAAGTAGTTTCAAGCACGGTGCTATTCCATTTAATGACGCCGGAATATCATTAAGTTCATGCCTTAGAAAAATGATAAAAATGGGTTAGGTGGTAGAAGAAATTCTTAAAGTTTCAACATCTCTCCAAAAATAAAGGCATCCACACATCTCCCCTCGTGTGAAGGGGCGTTGCTCTGCTTTTACAAAGTCGAGTGCCTTGGTTTCCGGGATATTTTCTGGGGTCGGGTAAAACCGGCTTTCGAAGAACCAGGCGCGATCGGAGAGAACTCCGCGATCAGCGTGCACGTCTTGCTTCGTTGCGATCGAGTCATGCTATGTGAAGATCACCCATGTCGTAGCAGAGCGTCATTTTTTTCCCTCCGCTCTCTCAGGGCGGCGGCGCCACTTGCTTAAGGGGCTTCGGACGTCACGGAGACGAAAAAACATCCGGAGACACGAATACTTGAAGGAAAGGCTGTCAAGGGTAAATAGGGGGGAGGGTCGGTGTGAGAGGTGCACAAAATGGGCTCAGGGCTATTTCCGATAAGCCTGCCTTGAATGTTGAGAGGGTTCGTGCGCGTTCGATGATGAAGGCATATATCTATGTGCATGTACGTAGTTTCGTGTGTGAGAACGTATCCCCACGGGTCCTTCTCACGGGATTGCTTTATAAACGTATTCTCCCGGCAGACGTGTCGACTTCAGTGTTCCGCATTCGAGGGTTTGTGTTTGTGTATGTTTGTTCTTGAATTTTTTTATGGTTTTCAAAACATGCGGGACAAAGAAGCGCCCATCTCTGCTCCTCAGCACTCTCGTCTCTCCTTTTGTTTTTTGTTATTTTTTCCTTTTTAAATCTCGTGAGGTCAAGGCTTTTTAATGAGCTCGAGATGGCCGAGTCAGTCGGTGAAGGTTACCATTTTCATCTCGTGGAGGGGCAACGGAAATCACCGGACGTAATTCCTTTTACTACGCATGATTGGCGCAAGGGTTGCAGGCAAAATGCTCTATTAAGTGTGGGCTGCTCAAAGGTATTTGACGTAGATTGATGGAATTAATGGCTAAATTCCTACCTCAAGTGGAAATACAATTATAAAACGTTTACCTGTATGCGTTCAGATATATTCCTCTAATGCTTCCCAGTAACAGCTGCATGTTTTTATGTGTGCTAAATTAAAAATTCATTCTTCATTGAGCGGTAATAATGGGATTATACAGGTATAATCCCTGTATAAGCTGAAAGTTTGTTTATTATGAAACACAACGTAATTATCTGGTTTTGTGAAGTTCATAAATTGCTACATTAATTGCGGAAAGCGATATAGTACTAAGCACAAGTAAGCCTTTAGTCAAGGGATAGGTGATTTTTCTTACAGATTAAAATTCTGTATTGTGTCATTAGGTAGAAATCAGTTGCACACGCCTAACATTAATCGTATGCTTTCATGTATATATATAATTCCCTCCAGTAAGAAGACCATGTATCTTGTGGCACATAACTTTGACTTCCATTTTCCTCATTCTTTTCCGGGTATTGAATTTTAATGGATAGACTCATGCTTTTTCTTGATGTTGTTTAATGATTAAATTACGTAAGAAATCGGTTTTCCGAATCGAATTCACAAAGTTAATGAAACATGGGCTTTCTCATTTTTTCTCTGTTTTTCTCAGCTCTCTATTTTCCGCTTGACGCTGTTAATTTGAAATTTGTTTGTTGTAATCAAAAAAATACTGTTGAATGTTATGCTATTAATGAATTAGTTTTACTCCTAGACTATTCGTAATCTATATGTATAAGTATATTATATCTACGAGTATATCTATGAAGAAAGTCTATTAGTTAAGCACTTTTTTTCATTGTACGATTCGAGATCACAGCAATAACAAATATAAACTACGAAAAGACTACGGCCGATGAACGAAAATACGAACTACTAACCTCGGGCACATGTTCATTTAGTTACTGAAGGCTGGTTTCCTAATGCCCCGTGCTACACGATTCCTGAGCAGCTTGCAAGAGAAGACGTAGATTTAGATGTACCTTTTCCAATTTATGGGTTGGAAAATCACTCAGAGGGGCCTTAGTGTCCCTTTATACATGGAATGCCATCCTTGACCTTTGTTTAGTGGAATATATATATACATATACATATATATATATATATATATATATATATATATATATATATATATATATATATATATATATATGCTTTCTTTTGGTAACTGCATTATAAGGAAATTAAGGCGGTTCCTCCAAAAGAGTAATCAGAGTTATTTGTGGAAGATCACATTAAAGAGGCACTCTTGAGGTCTTTCAATCGTCTCACTCTTGTGCGAAACTTTATCTCAGCTATAGTCTTAATGACCCTCAGGTAGGGTGTGGTGGGGGTGTGGGACGATGATGAGTGGGTGTGGGACGGAAAGAATGAATAAGTCAGAGTTTCACAGATATTTTTCGAGTAATGTGGCCGAAGTTTTATGTAAGAGCCACTCTATACACATATTTTTCGCTGACTGTGCGTTGTGTCCGTGAAAGGAGAATAATTAATGACAAAAATGAATAATTAATGAGCATCTTGGACTCGAGTGCGATTCTAAAATGTTTTTTTTAGGCTTATGCATGGAAAAGTTCCGCTGCGGGCTGGTACAAGCCAACGGGCAGCATTTTAATCTTCACTACATTATTATCGGATGAATAATTCATTGGTGTGGATGTATATTTTATTAATGCAACTAAGGGTTCGGGACTTTGTCCCTTTCCTTTAGGGATGCCTCAGCGTCTCCCACGTTTTCGTTTCGATGGAAAACCGTGTCGTGAATTATGCCCACCTGCCACGGGTCGCCACGGAATCCACCATTTATATGGCCAATGCTTGAATTATCTCCGTGGTAGTAATAGTAATGTACATAATGAATATTTTTACCTTCAGTGGAATGAATTACGTTGAATAGTAATAAGCAGTAAACTTACTTATGAGGGAGGGCTGTAATTGAATAGGGAAGTGCTGTAGGAGGATATTAATTGCTCTTAAATGCTATTTATTTTTTGATGTATCAGCACATTAATATGGTTAAGACCTTTTGGCTCTTTTTAAAAAGACTGGAGAAGTAGGGACTGCATGAATGGGTGAACAAATCAATAGTGCTAGTGCTAAAAAATGCTGTTCAAGCAAGGAGTAATTTGCAAAAAGTCGGGAAGGTAGTCGCTATAATTTCTAAGAACAACAAAATTTCCTCAAACACCTCCAGACTGCTTTATTCGCCGGGAGGAAAATTTGAAATATGTTCATGAAACGTGCAGAACGTTACTCACTTCACTCGTTCAATTGATTTTCATATTCAGAAAATCAAAACCCTGGGAGTTGAGAATCGGGCCAACTAATCACAGCATTAAGGGAAGCATTTAAGGATTATTGCTAGATATTTTTTCGACCACATGATCCTTCTCTGCGTAAGGGGATGGTGCTCAGCTCATCGGTACTCTTCCTCAGATACGAAGGCATGCGATTTTATTGGAATAGGTTGCTAATTATAACAAAAACTATTTTCCGTGTTGGCCTTAGCAATCAGCTAGAATAACAAGTATAGTTAATGCCATAATGGATCTAAAGACAAAGTTTGATGAAAACAATAATAGCGATTAATTTTTATTTATAACAATTGAGATGTACATCCTCCAAGCACTCAAAACGGAAAAGAATTCCCACGCGTTATTCATAATTAAGCTAACGCGGAAAAAAGATGCAAGTCATGTATTCGCTTCCAGATAGCTTATCCTCCACAGCGACCGATGGCGGTTCGCGAAGAAGCTTGTTGCGTAATCTTCGTATTGTTTAACGCTCTCGGCTCTCCCGATACGTCCGCTTTCTTCTCCCTTCCCCCAACCGATCCAACCCTCTCGCGCTAACGTCATCTCCCTTCCGGCAGCACCAATGCTTCGTGCTCTTTCCCTTTGTCCCCGTCACTCTCTCCCTCGCTCCTCTTTCTCTCTATCTCCACTACATCCAGGGGGATTCATAATGCGAAGGTCGTCCAGTCATCTCGTCAAACTCGGCCGCCGCGCCTTCCCCTTCTTTTGTCCCCTCCCACACGCACGCTCTCCCCTTAGCTCCTCCCCGCACTCGACGCACAAGCATCCCTCCCTCACTCCCACCCATTTTTACCCCTTGTCCGACGAAAAAAGTCAACGGGCACTCACACTAGCGCGCCCCCACCGCTGTGGAGTTCACTCAACCACTCTTTCGCTTCCCACCGACCGAAAAAAAATTGCAAAAGTTCCCCAACAAACCATTCTTTTCCACCCCTCCCACATCTCTCTGCACCGGCATCCCCGCACCCACACTTCTGCACTCACACCCATCCCTCTCTCTCTCTCCTGCCCTCGCCATCCCGTCTTTGCTCTTCCCTCCCACCCTGTGGGCGTCAGACCCCATCCTTCTTCACCCCTCTTCGGTGTGTTTTTTTTCTAGATGGGGAAGACCAAATTTTTTTTTCTCGCCCAACACCGTATTTTCTTCTTTGATGCCTCTGCCATGTGTACCCTCAGTCTCCTCCCCTCGCTTATAATTTTTTTTTCCAGAGCCTCGTTTATTTACACTCGGCGGACGCTGATTGGTCGGTGGCCCGCTCACACGAGTTGATTTTTTCGTACTCATCCCGTGTGAGGTAGTAATGAGTTTTGGGGTTTATTATTACTATTTTAGAAGCTAGGCGGTATTGTGCTGAACGTATAAGTCATTTTTAAAATGTGAGCGCAGTGCGAGGATGAAATCTTAGACTTTGCGTCGTGGGTGGAGAAATTCTTTCATCATGTTTACTTTAGGCTAAAAGAACTGTTACTTTAATGGGGGCCTTAGATTTTATCTCTATTAATCACCTTGAGTGTACTATAGCCGGCTGGAACAAAGCTAAAAGATACCCAGCGGGCGAAAAAGAGGAGGTGAGGGAACGGTCGAACGGGACTTCTCTAATGGTCTGCGAATTCAAGGACCCCGTTCGAATTTTCACGAGCAAACTGTAACTTTTTCTTCGTCATTTTAAAATCATCAAATGATGCTCTTAATCAAAGGCACATGCGTCTATCGAATCGCAGAGACTTATTCGGGTAAGGTTTTCTTGCTAGGTGTATTACATTGTAACTAAATAATGATTTCTTTTTTAGGTTTATTCACCTGTATATTTCGATCACTGCGGTGATTATTTTCATAGTTATATTTGCTAATATTTTACAAACTAAACGTGTTTTCGACGAAGAAAGTTGAAGAAGAAAAGTTGAAGGGAAAGGAAAAATATTGGTTACATAGAAATAGGGAATGAATTTGCTTTGATTATTAAAAATGTATTATTTTTTTTCATTAACTGATGACTTTGCTTGGGTAGTGATGACTCTGTTATACAGTAGAAGTTGATATAAGGTCGATGTATGGTGATGTGGTATCTAAGAGATATTTCGTTGGACCTAGGTATAAAGGATGACGCGAGACGCGTGTTGATTATTAAAGAGAATGATGAAAAATTCCTAGTTACTGCGGGAGATGCTATGACTGTTACTTTTAACGGAGTCATTCGCTAAATGTGCATTACAAAGCAACAATTTCAGAGTTGGCCGAGATGTGGTTACGAGGGTAGGATAATATAGATGATAAAACAACAGATTAAACAGGAGATAAAATAGGAGGGATGTATGTAGTTCAATTCATGAAAATAAATCGACATAAATACAATTAATAATAAGAAATAACCGAAATCATTAACACGAGTTTTGACTTGATTATACACGTAGTGCACCTACAGCTATACAATACATACCTCTCAAGCCGCTTCCTGGGCATGTGGCGGAGATTGATAGGGTTCCAACTATACATACGAATGCAGTATAATATTCTATGGTATTTCGCAGGACTTTAAAAATGTTGTTTGCGTAAATGAATGCTACTCGGTAATTTTACACGCGATTACATATTGTCAATCGCGTTTGGTTTTGAAATTTTCGTGTAAAAATTGAAACCACGGGGGAAAATGACTAACGCAAGTATCTTTTACTTACATTAATGAGGGGGTTAAAAGACATTACCTCCCCTGGCTACTGCCATTCACGGTGAAGGTCTCGGTACCTTTCGGTACCCGCAACTCTGATACATGGGAGTAACTGGTAACATCTGGATGCATCACCGTTGTATGAAACGGTACCCTACCGTTTACCTCCTCTCTAAATGGTACGTCATACCCGTGATTATACAGTGAATTCGAGAGAATAAATGTATCCGCAGATCAACAGATGTTTTTGTAGTGTGACTCCTTATTTCGGTACAAAGCGTATTAGTGTTAATAGTTCCTCAGTACTGTGTGTGTCTATGGTAGCCTGCAAGCACCCGGGTTCGCTCTAGGATGATTTCACTCGAGGCACGCACCAATAAAATTATCTGTTACCAGTTACAAAAATTCTAGTGACTAAATTTTAACTTATATCCATATCAAGGATTAAAATACAACGTAACTTTTGCATCTGATACAAGCTGGCGCGGCAGTTTAACATTAGAAAACTATCATAATTAATTCCAAAGAAACTGCGGGAGATGCCGCAACAGTAACTTTTAACGGAGTCATCCGCTACTGTGCATTTCAATGCAACAATTTCAGAGTGTAAAAATCATTCGCCTCAGTCAAGGCGAACACCTCAGCCTACGTGTTTAAAAGTTTGGCTTTAACCTCGTGGACTGTGGCGCATCGTGGACGACTACGAATGCTTGTGACATTGTATGTGTGGTATTTCGTCACAACATCTTGTTCCTTTAAAAGCCCCAAAATTTCAAAATTTCAGATCATAATTAATGTTAGAAAAAATAGTAGTTCTCCCCCGAACTCCTGCGCTATAAAAGATACCGAAATAAGTGTGGAAGGTAAAAAAATACTAACTCAAGAGACATGCACGGTGAATAGATGGGTGAATGAAGAGGAAGTTAGATCTTTCAAAAGAAGATTGGAAATTTTTGTAAAAAATAAAAGAACGACGTTACATTTCTATGGTTTATCCTCAGAATCTGCTGCTTGTGCGTGGGGTACTCGTGAAGCCCAATTCACTGAGGGAGCAGGGAATCTCGAGTTGTATCAAAACTCATTACGTTAAACGCCATTAATTTTATCCTCTAATTTAAAGGATGTGTCGACAAAGAGTTGACAGACTCTGGGGGCCCTTCTCTTCTCAACATTCGGAAGTTGCGTCGTCACCTGCGTGCTGAACGTGGCAAAGGCACTCGCGCCCGCATTCGCCGGTGCTTTTCGGTTAACGAGGAGCCGTGTAAAGGAACCGGGGGAAGTTTGGTTTTGGAAGGAAAAAAAACATAAAAGGACGTCTCCCCTATTCGTCGTTACGCCCTCTCCCCCATCCATCCCCCTTTCCCCCTTCGACACCTGCCTGCATCATCTTGCTTGCAGGATCGACGGTCGCGCGCCACCTGCTGTCGTCGTCCTGTCATCATACTCCACTGGATTTTTTTTAGCTTCTTGCGGCTAACTAGCCAACTTCTAACCAAGCAGAGATCGGGAGACAGAGGATGAGAGAGCGGGTGCGCCGGTGCTCCCCACCTTTAGGCTGCGCGACTACGCTCGGCGCCATCATATCTCCGTGATGGCGGCGGCAAGGAAGGAAGAGCGGAGAAAGGAGGGTCGCGAGTTAAGTCAATTTAACGGTACCCACGTTACTAAGCGATTAGGACGTATTTGGATGGTTAATAGGAAAGGGTGTGGAATAGGAGGAGAAGTCACGTAATGACGGGGGAATGCGGCGTCGGTAATTAGTAAAGGCCATAGTTGGGGCCCTTCGATGCTTAATTCAGAGGTGTCTATCTATGGAACTCATCAGTCCCTTCTCCGCGAGAGTTTGTAGTGACCGGTTGGGAGAACGTGGTTGATTTATGGCATGCTTAGGGTAGGATTATCACTAGAATCCCCGAAGAAAAACTACACACACTAACAAACTAATCCAAAAAATACAGGTGTACTGAGAGGGAAAATTGGGAATATGTCTTGGTTTCTAGTTCTTATCTGGATTCTTGATACACATATTAAGACACACACACACACACACAATATATATATATATATATATATATATATATATATATATATATATATATATATATATATATAACACTTTTTGAAAGTCTCACGGACGTGAATAATAATGTATAACACTTAGCACTAGTGGACACAGACAAAACACAGAAACACACAAAAAAGAGTCACTATTTTTCGAATTTTCGGTTGTCGTGACCACCGAAAATTCGAAAAATAGTGAGTCTCTTTTTTGTGTGTTTCTGTATTTTTGTCTGTGCCCACTAGTGCTAAGTGTTATATATTATATATATATATATATATATATATATATATATATATATATATATATATACACCGATATAGATTTTTAAAACATAGAAACACAGAGGAAGGACACCCAAATATGTAGTTTTGACGTTTCGACGGCATGGCCGTCATCATCCGATTCTGAAACGTCAAAACTACATATGTGATTGTCCTTTTTCTGTGTTTATATGTTTTAAACATATGTATCAGTGTTTTTATATATTTGTGCGTCGCCGAAGAGGGTTCTATTACTTAAATATTAAACAAAGTAGACATTTCATGGAAATTATAAAAAATGTTCAACGAACAGTGTATGAAATTTGACTTCATAGAGTTTATGAAATATTTTGTCCCTCCCGGGGGCATGATGCATTTGGCATGGGAATAACATTGATAACCGGGACAACCTCAATTCATTTCTTAGAAGTGTCTACAGTCATTGTAATTATATTTAAGTAGCATTGGAAACATCTACTGTATGATGGGGCCCGTGAGACTGATAAGATCATTTGTCCCATTAAGAGCAAATCGTTTATGAGTTGGAGTTTGCGACTAGGTAGATGACGAAGGGCGAAGATAAAAGCGGTGTTGGAAAACGGCATGTTGTAATCGAAATGGTCACCTTAATGTGTTGCCAGGAGGTCGATATACTCCATTTAAAGCGCTCTTAATACGAGTGGAGGGTGATTGTCGAAAGGGAATTGGAATTTATGATTTATTTTCTGTTTATTTATAAGTTAAATGCGTTATGTTTCGCTCCGTAGCAAAAACTAAACGAGTTAATTACATGTTTGTCCGAAAGTTAAACTTTATGAATAAGTAAAGTTTCAATTTCTGAAACGGTCGTTGTTCATTTCATTTGCTTAAATTAAAAAAAATGACTAAGAATTAGAATTATCCGTTTGAGAAAGTATTTGTATTTGAAAAGTATTATTTCCTCAACCCTATCCATGCAATTTTCCTCCAGAATATTAGGCGATCTCGGAAATTAAAAGTCGACACATCCAGGTAGGAGGTTTATAGTAATGCATTGCTCCGTGACTTATTTTAATGCAATTTGCTCTTGATTATAAATGGATATTTGAATTAAATACAAACTTATTTGGTGAAATACAAGAAAGATTTCTCTGCGGGCTAATTGAATTCGTTACTGAATGACATACATTCTCTCCAATTCCATTTCAGTTCCGCTTGCGTCGATAATTAAGTGCTCTTTGTAACGAGTAGGGTATCAGTAAACTACAGAGGACTAAAGTACGAAACCTAGGACGAAACTATTAGCCTCCGTGAATAATAGAAACAGGTAACTTCATTGAGAGAAATGATGTAGCCACCACATCAAACCGTTCTCTGGTTATCCGTCGCAAACCGTACAGCTATTCACACACATGTTCTTATTATTTGTATTCTACCGGTTAAAGTAGGTTTTGGTTGGACACAGCCTTAAAAAATTGTGCAAAAACACATTAACATGCCTCTCCTAACAAAATACGCATTCTGAAATCGGGCACTGAAGTAACCTTCTCTTCAATCCCGCATACTTCTTTCCTCCCTTCAGTCCATCTAACATAACCTTTCTCTTCCTTCCCTTTCCTCGCTTGCCAAACGTTCTCCCCTTTGTCACAGTGTTCAACATCCCCATCCCAATCAAAACGCTCTGAATCCATCTTTCCTGCCTCTTTTGGATTTTCCCAACTATCCTCTTCGCCGTTTCCACTTCCACCACTCCTCCTCCTGCAGCCACTTCCTCGTTTATTTTACACTCAGTCCACTTCACTTATTCTATTATTTTCCGCACCCACATTTCAAAAGCCTCCAATCTACCTTAGTAATCATATTTTAGCCTAAATTCTAACTGATTATATGAATTCCCCATCGGCTTTCATTCCTTCCTCCAGTTCTTCCCATTCCTCTTCAACTATTACCTACACAAATGCGTTGGCGAGCGCAGGTGATAATGGCCACTCCTTTCTTACTCCTCTTCCTAGCACTGCCCAACGATAGAGGCAAATTATCCTGATTGTATTCCTTGTTCCTCTCTATAAGCGACTTCATTAATGCTATGGCATCATGCGTGTTTCTCCCCTTCCTGAACCAAAACTGATCATCTCCTAAGTAATTATTTGCCCTGCATCTACGTACTAAAAAGCCCGCGATGTACCAAAAAGGTATGTAGCATCGGGTGCAAGCAGCAGGTGGGATGTGGGAGGAATGAGGGGGAGGGAGGGAAAAGGGAAAACAACAGTCAATGAAACCCCGAAAAAAATGTGGATATTTATATGCATGCTGAAGGAAAACTCAGTACAAAACAAATGTTAATTTGAAATTATCCCTATTACCTATCCCCTCATCAATGATTCTGAATTCCACTTTAGCTTTGTGAACTCAAACCTATTGTTTCATAGTCCTCACATATGGCGGCATTTCCAGTTTGATGTAATCTTACACCGAAATACCTCCCTCATATAAGCTATGAATTCTTTCAAGCAAGCTCTTCCTCTCGCGTTTCCATCATTCCCTTAATTCTTATTCCGTATCGCCGTCAAGTGTGTGTGGAACCAAGCTATCCTCGTCTACGTCATATTCTCTTTGTATTCCTAATTTTACTGGTCTGATGCCATCAAAATATGATCCTCTGTATATTAATGCATGTTGAATATTCCCTTGTTCAATTTACAGTTCTCCTGATGTACGAGTATCTTTGATAGGTAACTTGAATTTTATCTTCTTTCCTCAAGACATAGCTTTCACCTTTCTGTACAGTGTACTAGTTTCGCCTTTTCTTTGCAAGCTTTCCATATTTTCGCACTGCGACTTCCACCGCTATTATGTTGCCCCTTTAGTATCTCGCCTCAGTTTATTATTCCACTCTTTATACTGTCTTCTACTTCGCTTTATGTTTGCATTCTTCCATTCCCTTCTCGCGTCAATCTTAAAAATCATTCAATTGTTTCCGGCTCAATTCTTCATTTAATTCTTAAAAATCATTTCGTCCCTAATCCATGGTTTTGTCTATTTACTCTTCATGTTGTTTTGTTTGCAGTTTTCGATATCCCTTTATTAATGAGTTTCCATTTTCCTCCTACTGTAACCGTCTCGCTGTCCTCACTCAGAATTTTCTCCCTAGCCTGCTGGTACCCTTTGTCTCGGTTAATACTTCCGCATTTTGTTTGCTCAGCCATATTATTTGTTTTGCCATCTTGACTCTGACGTTCCATCCCATTAATAGTAAATTATGACCTCATTCTTCTACTGACTTACGTTGCGTACTATTTGTCCTTCGCATGCCTTGCGACGCATGGTCTGACGTGTTTCCTTTCTACGAGTTTCCGGATGAAACCTCTTGTCCTTCGCATGTTTTATTATCGATTGTTTCCCCAAAATTCAGTCTGGTGATTTCCATTCCGATAATTTTTAAAGTGCATATTTCTGTAATAATAATGAATATAGTTGTAATTTAAGGACTGTTCAATTTTTCATGTGAGCATAACATTGTAAAAGGTACATTTAATTTCTAACGTTCACCATGATGATTGAACTTTAGAAGAATGTGGTTGATGTCTTTGCAGAATTTATAGGATTTCTCACAACTTTTTGAGCTATTTTCTTGTGAAGCGATTCTTGGCCGAAATCCGAGAAGGAATAGGCAAGTCTAGTATCAATGTTTTACGAGTTTCGGCAATCGCCATTTAAATTATTTACTTTCCTGATTGTTATTTGACCATGACCAGTTCTGAGTTAAAACAGTCATATGCTGGTGAAAATCACTGGAAAGGTGTAAAAGTCCTCTAAAAATTTTTATTATTGAATATTCTCTGGAAATTGACTAATAGGTAAATTTGCGAATCAAACACTTTGTCTTAAATTTTTTCTTCCTAACTTAAAAATGAACTACTTCAGTGTAAAGAATGTACTGCAAATTCGGAAACTTTCTTTTATAATCTTTCAGAGGCATAGTGACTTTTAATTCCCTCTAATTTTCCTTGCTGTTTCTCTCTTCATTATGTTGACTTAAGTGGGATTTGAATTAAATTTATCAAAATAAAGCATCAAGTGTAATGTGTGAGTGCAGTCCCTGTAATTGCAATTGATCGTTTAACTAGAAAATTTAGCTGCGGTGAATATGATTATCGTGCGGGGTAAATTTAACAATTTAAAGTTTAATTTATTCAACTTAAAATAGTTAAGCTTAGAATTCAGAGTGGTAATAGGTATACAAAATCTTAATAATGATTTTATTTTGTTTCCAGGTAATTATCCCCTTCCATTTCAACTACTCCCTGAAGTTTTTTTCAATGGAATACAGGTAAGGCAAGATATGAAATGCATATTTGCATGCTGTCTCTTTGGAAAATCCAGTGTCACATAAGTTCTAAATGATTTGCTATCAAGTGCAGTATATCTATTATTTGATATTTTTGTTCAATTGAATTGCTGAATGTTAGCAGATGAATATAATAACTAACATTTTTGTAATTATGGCACTCGTTATATAAAGAAAGCAATTTAGCGGTAGGGTGTATTAAAAAATTGAACGGAAGAGTGTATCAGTTAACACTGCAATGAGGGGTACCATATGGCGATGAAGTGTGCCCTATTTTTCTAATTTTGATTGTATTTAAATATTTATTCGTAGTCCGTGTGTCTTTTCGCTTTGTGTTTGTATATAGGCGGTCAGAATAAGGATACTTTATCGAAGCGTATGAAAATTTATTAAATCCTGTCTACGCTTGCTTGTGATGGATCGCAAGGTATGCCGTATGCGATGTAGTGCTTAGTTTTTGCGCTTTGTACATTCCAAATTGGAAATGCAGATACGCAACCGTGTTGACACACGATGTTTATCCTCGCCCAAATTAGTAACCGTTTTACCATGGCGAAAGGTATGATTTTTATAACTTCATTCGAAGTATTCACGTATTACTTCCTCGGATCTGCATCAGGTTTATTTATTTTACTTTATTTTGTTCTGGCTGATTGAATGCGTTCATTTATTGTTCTGTCCGGAGATATATTCAGGCGGTTTTTTTTTATCCATTCGTTTTTTTTTAAATTTTGCATTTCGAGCCCCGCTGCGGTTCCACATATATTTTCAGTCCCATCCGTATTTACTTTTTACGATTGAATAACATATTTGAAATAACTTTTCCGCGGGATGGGATCTCCCCTTCCCATTTCCCCTCACTCCGGAAGGGAAAAAATAAGCGGAAGATAAAAATTGCATAAAAATACCTGGCCAAATATATAAAAGAAAAACAGGGGAACAAAACAGAAGGGGATCGAGAGGAGAATGATATAGCTTTCGCATGCCTCCCTCGTACTTCAACCGACCAGAAGAAGATGGAAATATTGGATTCGAACGTTTTCACTCTCGTAGATATCCTTCCCCACCCTTTTCCCCACTCTTCCCCCTCTTGTCCGTCCGCAGCGTTCTCTCTTTCCCCAATCTCTCTTCTTCTCCCTTTCTCTCCGTAACTCTCCTTCCCTCTCTCTCACCCTCCCTTCATTTCCCTCTCCCATTAATTCTCCCTTCTTTCCCCTCTCTTGCTCTCTTTCTCTCCCAATTACTTTCTCCTTATCTCTCCCTCTCTATCTCTCCTTCCTTATCCCCTCCCTCCATCTCACTCCCCTTTCTCTCTCATTCTCCCTCCCTCTCTTTCTCCCTCACCTACTCTCCCTTCGTATCCATCTCTCCCATTCTCGTTCCTTCCATCTCTCCATCTCTCGCCATGTCTCCGTCTCTTCACCTCTCGTCCCATCTCATATTCTCCTTTTTCTCTCCCTCCTTCCGTGTCCCATCCTCGCACCTGCATTTCTCCTCGTGTCCCGAGTACCATAACCTTCTCCCAGACTTCCCCGTGGGGTCACTCGCTCCTTTTGGCCTCAGGGGAGTCATCCCATTCATGAACGAACTTGTTCATACTTTTATATTCGCCCATACATAATGTATTTGTATTTTTTCTTGTGTTCCCATTCTATTGCGCTTTTATTTTCGGCCCTGAGGGAATAGGATTCGATACGCCGGGAGTTTGGAAAAATAAAACTTGAAGAAAGAGAAAGCTGTGAAGGACGCGGAGTTGTATTGAGTGAGAATGGAGTAGGATGTCCGTAATATGAATATATATATATATATATATATATATATATATATATATATATATATATATATATATATATATTACCCATACGTTCATACACATCTATATGTTTCGCATTTTCGTCCATAAATTTCATGCTCCCGAAGGTAGTGAAAATAAAGTTGGTAGAATATAGATTTCTCATGTTTTTATCACAAATGGTTTCCCTTGGTTTTGCATAGATAACCATTTGTTGAGGAAGTATAGGATTTTATTTTGCATTATTTATAGTTATATTTCTATCTTATGGTTTCATCGTACCTTTTTAATCACCATATATCTATCATTGTAGCTTAATAATTTGAAATTATTCGGCGAGACAATAATAAGTCCTTTGGATTAGACGTAATTTTGTGAATGTTGTCGGAATAGAACCCTTGTAACACATTAGAACTAAAGTTTTTACATTCCCATTCGTTCTCAATGTTTATTTTTATAAGTCATCCCTTGCCTCCTACTTCAGTACAAGTTTGATTTTCAAATCTTTATTATTTATCGCTCACGTTAACATCCATAACGTCGCCTGCGATTTCATATTCTTTTTTTGTTCACACTCTTTCATGGTGCCTGGCAAATAACTCCGTCTCGGACGAAAATCCCGGAGATTGCCATAAAAATGTCACATGTTCTTTTTTTTGAAAGAAAGGATTAAGTCAGTACTCAGGAGAATCACGAGAAAAAACTGACAGGCGATGGAACAAGAAATTCTGGGAATGACAACTTTTCTCTCTCTCGCGTCGGAATAAAAACCAAAATATTTTTAACTGTCCAATCTTTCGCCCACTCCCATTTCCATCTCTTTTCCCCGTGCTGTCCCCACTCTTTGTTCGTTTGCTTCATCCGTCAATACTGGATGCCGCTTTTCATTTGTTATTTCCGAATGATGGGCGGGTACTCTTTCCCTCCCCAACTCTCTCTCTCTCGGTCATACGGGATTGAGGAGTCCTGACGCATGACTCAATTATAATTGGGGGATCCGTGGGGATTTCCCCATCCCCGCTTGAGTCCGAACAAATACCACGGCCGCGGCCGAAAAACGTCCTTCCAATCGGGCGAAGGGATCAAGAGAGTGGGGGGCGACGGACGTGCGTGCCGCGGCGGAGTGGGTGTCCGTCCGTATTTGTCTCCCAAAATCTCGACTGACGAAAAGGATTCTCTCTCTATACCCCCCATATTTATTTTTTTATCTTTGACAAGCCTCTGCCATCCAATGCATTTGCTTGGTTTTGCCGAATGAGAGAGCCCGAGGTGGTCGATTGGGATTTGGGAAATTTTTGTGCGTTTCGGAATAGACCTCGTCGGGTTGAAGAGAGCAATCCCCCTCCACCCCCGGTAGCGCGGCGTCCTCCGTGCGTAGACTGCGGGCTTTCCACCCGGTGTCCCATTCCGAGGTGCCCTCCCGTCTCGTTCCCTGTCCTCTTTCCTACCTGGGCGTGAAGAGACGTTGGATGATGTCACGTATACCGATCGCACACAATTACGGCTTGCGGAGGTAAGAATTTTCATCCTCACGTCAGTTAACGCGTTTAAGTTGGGGGAGGAGGGAGGTTTGTCAAATGCGTTACGTTGTTTTAACCTTGGATCAAAATATTTTGTATCAAGTAGCATACGGAAACAGCGGTGAAATTTGTTATTTACCTTTAAACAATCGATACTATTATTGAGCTACGTATCTAAGCAGGGGGAGATTAGGATGCACGGTGGGGATGTGGGGTCAGATTTATCAAACAATCCATTATGTGGTTTATGGATGACCCCGACTGCACGGACTGATTCGTTCGTTTTAGATTAGCATCTCAATTACAATTCACGAATGCAGCATTGGAACTCAGAAAATACGACGAATAAAAATTATCTACACAAAAGCACTAATGTGGATTATAATCCTATGTAACATAAATTTCTCGATCTGTGATTTACTGGGAAACAATCCCTAAAGTCTTCAAAAATGGCTGAACCTGAAGGGATTTGGTGTGTACGAGTGCTACTAGTGCCAATGGCTAGTTAGCGCAAACTCCTCTGTTTAAAGTAATTACCTAATCACAGTCGTGTATCCCACAAATTCGGTGGCCAATTGAGAGGCAGGAAAAATAAATGGGTATTTAAAAATTAATGAGTTCGCCTAAAAAAATCCTTAATCCCTGGTGAAGGTAAAGCATGGCGTCCTGTTCCGATCCCTTGAATCGTATAATAGTTGGAGTAAATGAGGGAATCTTCGTCTTTCGCGCTTTAATGAAAACGTGGATTATCATGACCTAAAATGATACATGCATGGCCAACCACTGAAAAAGATGAAAAATGTTGAAATTTTAACTGTCATAAGTAGTTCATGCACCTTTCGAGCTTTAAAAACCATCAATGGTCTGTGAATTATTTTCGCGAATCAACTTTTAAAACCCATTTCTCATGAAGTTCGGTATTATTCTCAAGTTTCTTAGTTAATGTAAAAATAAAATAACGACGTATCAGCTAAGGAATATGCGACTGCTAGAAAGCTTCATCAATGTTACCAACATAAGGTATTGGTGCAGAATGATACCATGAATTTCTTTAGTTATTCTTTGTTGTCATATCCTTTAACGATCAAAATAAGTAAAAAAATATTTCGTAAGAAGTTTTTGTATTAGATTTGTCATTCACATTAGAGTGATTTTTATTCTATATAACCTGTTATTGGAGTAAAGTGAAATTCAATTTGAATGAACGTAGTAATACTATTTTCAAATTTAAACGCGCATAGTGAATCAAAAAATTGTCACATATGCGACGTAGTGTGTTTTTTACGTCAATCTAATGTAACACGGTGTACTTAATCAACGTCCAAGTATCTCCAAAATACAACTACTCTATGGTACACTTTCAGTGAACTAGGAGAGAGGATCAATGTTACTCTGAAGAGTAAGTTACTTGCTGTTGGTAGAATAATTCATGCATCCTTTAATGAATGCATGAACCTAACGCTTGGTTCAAGTAACTTGCGCATATGGCGTGTGTTATTGGGCGTCGAGTACAGTGGTGAGTACGCCGTCGAATCGAACTAAAGATTTGTATTTTAATTCCGCCTCGGTGGCCTCTCTCAACCCTTATCGCGCTTCGTAGGGGCGATGGCTGAGCGGCAGAGGGCCGTTTCCTTTTTTAAACAGCCTCGCCGGTGGCATTCATTCCGCAGACTGAATGAATGAAAGGGGTTTGGCGCTTGAAGAGGTAATGGGGAAAAGTAAGGGATGTGCAAAGAGGGGAATGGATTGAATGGCCATAGAAATCGCCATTGAATGAGGTGGAAGAGAGGGAGAGAGTTAAAGAGTGAGCGGGATAATGGCCCGACCCTGGGTATTTTATTATTGTTTTTGTCCGGTCGAAAGATAAGAGAAAGGGAGAGGGTGGCTCTCAATTTTGTTTAAATTTAGGGAATTGGAGCAGTCTTCCTGGCGTTTCGTAGTATGTGGGTCTATGCGCGTGTGTATAAAGAGGTGGGGGGCGGGGCGGATGGACTTGTGTTTATATATACACGGACCGGGGCGGATTCACCCTTCATTGAAGGGGACGAGAGAGAAAGGCTGAGAGAGATTGGAAGTGGGGAAGAGAGACCCTTTTATTGTCTTTATGCTTGATGAGATAAAAAAAGCAACCAATGTTGGAAAATTCGAAATTCGAGTTGCTTCTTCAAGTTTCCCTGAAGAGTAAGGGTGACTCTCTGAAGGGACTTCCGAGTAGAGGTCCTTCAGTGCAGTGGACCTTCGGGAAAAAAATAGGGATAGTTCCGGGGGATGTTGTCGCTCAAAATTCGAGGGTTTTCGAAAAGAGAATAGAGAGGAAGTTTTTTAAAAAATATAGGAGCTCCTTTATTGATATTTTAGCATAGAGTTAAATCTGTTCCTAGTGCATTGATTAATAGTGTTTTAGTTGATTATAAATTTTCTCGTCACGAACTTTCCTCGTTGTTACGAGGGACGTTTCGTCACGGTTTATTTCTTCCTTTCAGGTTTAAAGCTAGGGGATTGGAGAAGCCTTCCTGGTGCTTTTTAGTATGCGTACCTACAATATGCGAGTGTGTGTGTAGGGTGGGAAACCTGCTCTGAAAACGAGATTTTTACCTCCGATGGGGAAAAGTGGTTAAAAAATCTGAAACCAGAACTAATACTGGCGATTGGAAATTACTTTTCCAAATTGTTAGTCATGCTAAATTTTTTTTGGTTTCTCTTATAAATCTCCTGATAAAAAAAGCAGGGTAAGTAATTGTAGGAGATACTGATAAACAATTGAATGCTGAAGACTCAAATTTAGGATGGAGGATAAGGGTAGTTTGAAGGTTTTTGAGATATTTGTTATAATACGAATGGAAAATATAAAATAGACACAAGAGTAAACAAATAAAAGATGTTTCCTTTTGTTCATCTGAGAGCACTCGCGACACTAACATCGCAAACACCTTTCTCATGCCCATGCTTTCGGTCACAAGTCGATGACTTGTGACCTTTCGGTCACAAGTCATCGACTTGTGATGGTCGTCACAAAGGACCGGTGATGGTCGTCACTTTTAGAGATGCTAAGTTCATCAGAAACCATGCGAACACTTAATCTACGATCCCTCTCCGACCAAGCTAAAGTTCACTCTCGTATGATTTGCGTTACTTTATGAAGTCGAAGGGCGTCCTGAACGTTCGGTGTCATCAACATCTTCTTTACCCTTCATACACAACTTGTGTTACTGAAAAACACCTGATCCATCCAGAAAGTCATCACCATTAGCTGCCTTGAGCATGCTATTAGTCTCTTTCCCGGTTTTAACCATTTTATTGCAAATTTTGATGGTGTAGCGCTGTTTCAATAACCGGTTCATGATGGAGCGTAACGAGGTCTTGTTATAGAGGTTTCGCAAACGAACGATCCGCACTCCGCAAAGCCTTAGTGCCAACTGCCACCGAACTCCAGCCTTTCCAGAGACCCTCGAACCGAGCCAGAGAAACCACTCTGCCCGTCCGTCTGTCCATCCGGGAAAAAAATAAGTCACTACTTTTGGGACAGACCTTGTATGTGACGTCAAACTAGATGTCACGGAACTGAATGAAAATATTCTCGGAGATCGCTCAATCACTATCTAACCCTAAAATTGAATGGGCATCTTTCATTTGACATAACTATCAAATCGGGACTGCTGTATATGAGATTTCAAAGATTTCCTCCCTTTCTATCATGTACGTGCAATTTTTCTATTTCATCATTTTTTGTGGTTGTTTTGAAGTGATATGTTGCCAATAGAGATGCGTGAATGAAATGGGCGTCATGGAGCCCGCATGCACAAAGAATCGAGCAGATTACAACGCTCGAATTAAAGCAATCATTCCCTGAAAAAAGTATTGAGAGGGGCGCATCGAAACGACGCGATGTAATTTCACCATGAAAGGAGGCGTGAGTCCCCTGCTGCTTTGAAGAGAGTAACACTGGAAGAAGAGGTGGGTGGATAACAACCAAAGCGAAGAGTAGAATCATTAATGGGAGGCATCTAAATCCGTTCACATTCCGGCAAATAACCAGAATTCTTTGTTCATACATCGAGGGTTACGAATTTATTCATTTTAATTAACCTACTTTTTAGATTGTCTTCCTAACGTTTTTCAGTACTTGCATACTGAATGTATGTATATTTATACATTTCTGATTTGAAATGCGTTTAAGTTACTGTTTAAAATCAATGTGGATTCGGATGAAATGTGGGACGAAAATAGTCGTCATTTTCGTCATATTCACCTATAGTCAATTCTGAGAACCAGATCAGACAATTAGTTTCATTTCTCTCTTCATTTTGTTCCCCCAACCGCTGGAACCCTCATCATCCTTGATCCCTCCCCAATTTTCTTCTCGTTAATGGCACCAATTCCGTCTTCCTCCACCGTTTCAATAATTCATCTTGTCTCGGGGCACTGTCTTACTCGAATTCCCCAGTCTCAAGGCGTGCTTAATGAGTTCAAGGAGGATAATTTACCCGCACACAATCCTTTGCCACGCACCAAATAATTTCACGATATCAAAGGCAACTTGCAGCCATTCCATTTTCTGTGCATTTCCTCCCGTTAATCACTTATTTTTGATCGGTCTACCGTCCTACCGTATAGACCTCGTTGTCTGCGGGAATATGACATGAGTACATCCTTGGCTATCCTATTTTCCAGAGTGAAACAGCGTTGCCCACCCAATTCAAAGGCTTGAATCTTATTCCGGGAACATGTCGAGAAGTAAGCTTAATCGTTTAATTAATTCGTGCTAAAGTGCAGTCGAGTTAAAATTATCCCGAAAAGTTCTCCTCTCGCTCTGAAATTCTCGTAGAAGTGTCTCGATTGCAACCTTCATGAAATTAATTACAAGTGTTCGGATTTCAGAGTAAAGCGCTGAATCTTATTTTCCTGCGTAATTGGTGTTAGCATACTATTCGCTTTAATGAATTCGAAAATCCTTGCATCACCGGTTTAGTTCCGTGGCCAACGTTCTTGGGATTGGTTTTATTTAGCTCCCCACTAGGTTCTGCTGTCTCCTTCCACGCAATCTTTTTCCTTTGCTTCCAGATCTTCCTCTACCTGTGAAGTCTTCTTCTCTTGTTCTCCCCGCCCAATTTCCAACCTGTTTTTATTTTCGTGTAAAGCTTTTTTGTTCCTGAGTTTGTCGCATTCTCATGTTCATCGTCTTGAGCATTTTATTCCTCTCCTCTTTGCGGAACTTTTTCTCAAGTTACGTCATCTGTTAATTTTATCTCCTTTATCCGCAGTAGGGCTCAAGATGGCTGTTCAGTAAAGATTGATTACATTTTTTGAATTCTAATAATTTATTATCATCAAAACTTCTTTATTACCTTATATTATTAACATTATGTGTAATATATGCATATATAGTCTTGGTTTTATTGGTGTAACTTCGGTATTGCGGTTGGCGTTTTAGCGTTTTGGCGTTTCAGGTTGAGTTTTCGGCAAAGGTGGGGGGTAACAAGCAACACAGTTTTGAAATGTTTATTGGGCAGATTAAACTGGCCTCAAACTGAGAAAATCGTCAGTCGAGGTCTATTTAGTGATATACAACGCTTATAGATAATCTGTACTTCTCTATAGGAGTAGTACATTTGTAACATGTAATTGTTGAAAGAGGGGAGACAATCAATTTCAAAGGAAGGTGGACTCGGGTGAGCTCCAGTCACTGCTCTTACGGATATAAACATAAAAATTGTTGCTACCACTGTAAGGGAAGATCGTCGAATAATGTTTAGAGAGCACTATCAGAGATATTGAAAATTTCTTTGGGCGCCACTTACATTCTGGTAATAGAAAAATTGCACATATTAGGGTGTTGTTGCGCTGCGGGTTCCGTGAAACCCACGGGGAAATCGTGATTGTTACGCGTCAATTTAGTATGTTTTTAGTGAAACTTGTGCCACGTATATAGTACACATGAAGCCAACAATGTGACATTAAATATTTGTACATTGAATTACCAGAATTGCAAACGGTATGGCCACTCATAATTGCACAGCTTTCGTAGTTTTGAGCCATCTTTCTTCATATTCACTTCGGTTCAACTATTGAATATCTCTTCGCACCGTTGAACTATTTTAATATTTTTTGCATACTTATTACGAAAATTTTTATTCCAACCTCCTTCATTCACATGGGAAATATTAAGTACAGAAAAGAAAAGGATAAAAAAACTGAAGAAATCGGGCTCTTGTGCGAGAATGGAAAACTAGGAATTCAGTCTGAAATGGCTTGGAAAACTGTTAGAATCTTGGGTATCTAAAATACAATGTTTACTCAATGCTATTTTGTCAATTTCTTGTATGAAGTTGTGATGTAACTGTGGTTAATGGTTGGTGAAATCGAGGTTTTGTCCAAATTAGATTTGTGAAAAATAATCGATGTTCCCTGAATGTGTATATCTATGTCGCTCTGCAGTGATGGAAGTTGTCTGTTGAGAAGCGAAAGAATTGGGGTACTGAGACTACCAACATTCTGATTATTAAGTGCTTAAGTTAGGCTATTTTTATTACTTCACCATGTGTATGAGATGTATTTTAGTGGCTGAATGTCAAATTTGCATGTACCTTGGGATAGACATTCTTATGCATCAAATATGATGGCCTCTTTGAAATAAAAGTCATGAGTAAGTGAATACTTGTTTTTTTATGTTTCATTTAGTAAGCAGCACTAATGCTCATCAGTTGTATGGTCAGCATCTTGCCTTTTTATATGTTTTCTCCTGCGAATTTTTCGACATGAAGTATGGAAGTAGCTGCCAAATATAACATTCAAATAGTATATCAGTGAAATGGGGATTTTGGATTCAATCTACGATCGATCTTTTTCCAGTTGACATTTGTGTGACGTGAATCACGACAATAAAATACGTCAAATCCTTGTATTGTATGTATGTATTGTCTGTATTTTGATTACTTTTAATGATTGGAGGAGTGTGAAATTATTTTCATATTATTATTGGATGGTTATGATTAAATAAGGAAGCACTTTTTCGTTACTATACTGTATCTAGTGTAACAGCATTTGAATGGTCAGAAAATAGAAAAAGTAGTGAACTTAGCAAGAAAATTGAAACTTTGACGCATACTTTGTCATGCCGCAGATTATAGTTTCCAATAATTTTAACTTCAAATACAAATTTTGGTTAAGATAAATGGATAATAAAGTTTACCTCGTTGAATTTCCAGCGAATAATCTTGTTTCAGAACTTATAAAAATTTACTTTCTAAACTTTCAATGGGCGGTCCTTTTCCCATTAAACATTGCTAGCCAAACAAAGAGAGAAGAGTTTATGCTGTTATCCTTTTAAACTATCTTTCCTGCACGAGCTTGGACGTGATCGCTGCCGAGGCCGTCCTTAAAGAAACTTTCTCTCCAAAGGGCAAATCTTTGTGGAATTTCGCTTCTATGGATTCCTGATAAAATCTCGTGTAGAAATAGGCAGTTTAGTAATTTTAACAAGTTAAACCGCTTAAAAACTGAAAGTTTTATCCACACGATAAATGAAACATATATTTTGACATTTATTTGATACAGTTGATTTTTGAATTCAAATATGAACTGTGATTTCAATTTTCTGTAATATATTTCGTTTGAAATAAATGTATAGTGTTAATTTAAAGGTTTAAATTGTATTGTGGATTTGCAGTGTAAGTTTGAAGGGTAATTTATATTCGCTCCTTATTCTCCTGATGCATAATACGAAGATGTCTGCATCAATTCTATGGAGTAATAAAATCGACGAAAATTCCCGACCCTTAACGTATATGAGCAGTCAAAACAAATTCCCTCGCATTTTTTAATGTATTTTACCGAATTCCGGGCAGTGTGCACGATTTGCTGCTCCAATTTTGTTATGCTGGAAGCAATCGGAAATGGAAAATTACTAAGGCTGGTACATGGAATGCTGTACATTTGTTTTTCTACTTTTTAGAATCCGAGAAACCGTTCGATATCACTCCAAAAAGGTATCTCGCCAATCTTTCCAGAATCATGGCTGGAGTGCGATGCCATTAGCTCTAATTATACTTCCAGACGTAATAGTACTCTCGGCGGAAGAGCTCATCCGCAGTGATGTCGTCACGTCGGGCAATGCGTCATGGTTTATTTTAGAAATGTACTTTGCTTTTCGGTAACTCCAAGTGCTAAAAAAAGTCGCTTGACACAATTGATATATGACATATAGGTTCGAAATAAAACAGCGCGAGTACAAAAGAAATGGTAACTATAGAAAGAATGGATACTCGTCACATTAGTTCCAGAAATTAATTAAGAATCCGTAAAGAGGAATAAAGTTTACAAAAGATTGTCATTTTTAACAATGGAGTTGTGATTTTAAATCTGATTTGCAGAATATTCAATGGCGTTCGATTAATTGTTTTGACATCCGCATTGCGAATGTAATATAATATAAAAAGACAACTGACCTACATTTTTGCGCTTCTTTTTTTATGGAGCGAAGCATGATGGTGACAAACCGATAGCCTCGTAATGGTATAATCTATCTATTTGGCAGAAAAATATTTAATATACTGGGCAAGTTTATTCTGTGCATAGAAAATTCACTAATAGCACCACTTCTAATGACAAATCCCTCTTCCAGTCCCTTGAGATCCCTTTCCTCCCTAACCCTGCGTATAAGGGGGTAATTATCTCGTAAGTTCATTTATGCAGAGAAATGAAAAGGGCAAGCTGAAAAAATTATTTCTATTCCTACTACGGGCACAAGCTGAACACTTCCAAAGTCTTGAGAAATATCCATATCCTTCTGGTATTCTTCTGGATGAATGATATGTCTCTCGTGTGTGTTCCTACTTCGCCGAGGCCAAGGGAAAGAGAGAGCCACCCATCATGACCATCACCCTCTCCTCTTTCCTTTGCCCTCGTCTCATCACGTTGTCCAGATACAGTGATTGATTACACGTGGCGTCCCAAGTACGTTGCGAAATGAATGATGGTAATTGCACTATGAGTCAACAGGGAGGTAACTTCAGTCATCTCGTCTCTCCATTTATATCGTGCTATTCATTGACCATCCGGATCGTTCTTTCCCATAGGTCTATTTTTTACATCGTACTGATGTCAGGTAATGGCTGGAAATTCACATTGCGGATTTCTTTGGTGAGAATGATGAAAAGCACTGGGGTTACGTGACTTTACCGAATGCAGAATTGATGTAGTCTATAAGAGTATGCGTTCAAGCTTTTGCAATGACAATATATGCATTACTAAGTATCTTATAGAAAAAGATGCTGAGAGAATATATTTATGCTCAGATCCAACGGTACAGTCGTAATTCACTACATAACTATAAAACTGTATCTAACACTATTGAATATCATATTTTCTCAATGTGACTGGACCCTCACGCTCGACCACTCTTTAATCTATATAGATAGATAGATTGAGACATTTATTTGGGCGAAATTGAGACCAAATGGTCCCTTCTTCCATTTAAACCCATAATAATAATCCATATAAGTACACACACACACACATATATAGACTATACATAGGCTGTCTAGAAAGTGTGTGTGTATTTACAGGGTGCGGTTACATAACTTCCTTTTTTAATATTCATACACACACACTTTCTAGTCAGTAAATACGCAGAAAGGTATTAAAACCTGCTGTATTCGTGTTGATCGTGTACTAATGACGTTTAGACTCGTTATCTAGATACCATGCCTGCCAGATTAAATTGATCAGTATCCCAGTCGTTCAGTAATACGTAACGTGGTTATTTGGGAATTCCCCACGGTTACAAGCTCTAGCGCAAGCACGATAGTTATCAGGTAAATGTGCGGTTATTTCCCTTTCAAACTCTCAGTGTGTATATGCCTAGTCGACTCTTGGCAATGACGTCGTAAATGCGTTAGAATGCAGGATCCAATCACGAGAAATTTCATTCTCAATTCATCGATTGTGATTCCTAAGGGTATTACAGGGCTAATCTCTGTCCTTCCCTTCATGTAATGACGTATTTGTACGTCGATTTAGTGATAAATGGTTTATTTTTTAGCCGTGGCATGCTTTGAATTCTGATGCATACTCGTTCCCTGTCCTAAAGCAACCGGCTCCTCTCCTTGCAGAAGAAATGAATTGGTGTTTTGGCGTTTGAACTCTGTCTAATCGTTTTTATGCTGATTTCCGGGATGATTCTGACTGTTGAATCTATTAAAATATTGAATGCTTTTTATTACGGAGGGCTAATTTTCCCATAATGCCGATGAGAGGATTATATTGATATAAGTACATGGACTATTAAACTTAAAGAGAATGGTGGAACAATGCCGCGTTTGTTGAGTGCGATGATTTCCACTATGGTGAAACTGGAAGGTAAATTTCTTCAGAGTAGACAGCATGATACTAAAGAAATTAAAGATATACCGGTGGCGAAGTTCAGCTAAGACGGTGAAATTATTAATTTAGTGGGAATAGAAGAATCCCAGATGCCTTCAAAGGACGAGCAAGAAACGAACAGCATTAGATATAGATCAAGAATAAAATTCAGCGTGGGATAATGCTTTGATGGGAACATGCCAAGAAGGAGATTCTGAGCTGAAATATTAGATAACTTGATATTGATGTATTGATATTAGATACTTGACCATTATGAAACAGTAAACGTCAAGGGAATGGAAGAACGATGTACAAAGACGGAAGGAGATGGTTCGCCTTAATCAAAGGGCCAACCCATCATGAGACAAAAAACCAATAGCCATATTATTGATTGACACACAGAATAGAAGACCTCCGGGGTTTTTAAAGTGGAATTAGCGTCGCGTCTTAATTGTCGTCTGCTCTCCACTAAGAGAGCGCTTTAAGGGGGCGTCGGTCCATGGTTCTCAAGGGAGTACTGCGAACGAGCTTTTGAAGTGAGCGCTTTTTCTTATTTTTTTTAGTTTAAGGGTTTCCCGCTTTTGTCCGCCAGTCGGTCACACAAGTGGTTAAAACGGCCGGAGAGGGTGAGCACTTCCTCTTCGGAAGTCTGGGGAAGTTTCCTTTTTATTTCATTAAATTTTTCTGTCAAGGCTCTACGCTAGTGCCGTCGGGGCGCGTGCGTATTTGTCCGGAGGCGTCCGGTGTTCTTTTTCGCTCTTTGAAGGGAGAAAAATAACTACCCTTGGACTGAGAAAACTGTCTAGTTTCTCCGACTGTGGCTCCACGGTTGATGAAATATAAAATGATATACGGACTTTATTTCTCGGCGGGAATCTCCAGACTTTGGAGTGTTAGTACTTTTTCTATCTCTGTTGGTCGGGGAAGCACCAATTTATTTTCCAGGAACTTCAGAATGTTGAACGTGTGTGGATGTTTTTTTTCTTCAAATTTTGCTATTCATAAATGTGTTATGCACATAAAATTTCAATCTTTACAATTTGCCCGAAAAATCATCAGTGAAATGGACTAATAATGCAGAAATCTCACGATTTATTTGCATTAAGGCATGTAACATTTTGTGAAATTTTTCATAGTTTTTCATGCCTAATTGATTTGCATTTGCGCTGTGACGGTGGAACATACGAGTGCGAATATGCGTCACTAAACGTTATAAATAGGTAGATTCAGTGTAACTTATTTATATCTTTCCGCATTACCAGTTCCATTACCCTTATTCCACCAATAAAAACAATGGAGTAGAATGAATAAATAAGTATATCTTATGTAATATATACTATTCAGTGTTACGCATGCATTACGTTACAGTAAAAGTTAACTTGAACTACTCAATATTTTTTCCATTGCCTTCGATAAGCTATCGTGCCTCAGGATGTCTAGTAATTTTAGGGCTAACGCAGCTCTTCGTCTAATGTCCCTACAACTTTGTGACCATTTTGGTCCAGAACATTTCCTCGATAGATATGCATAAAAACCCCGCAAATCATCAAAAGGGTTTGTGGCAGGGGGTGCAAACACCAAGGGCGGGAAAGGGAAAAGAGAGAGAAAGGGTGTTTAAAGGGTTAGGAAAAAAAGGAATGAACATTCACTAAAACAAGACTACCTTCCTCTTTTTAGGATAAGGAGCCAACGGCAAAGTCTTCCGGCCTGATTCCCCTTTCACAAATGCTACGAATTAGTCCATAAAAACTCATCCTCCCACTTTTTCCTAATCCTTTAAGTAGTACCGTGGGAATTATGTCTACTCCCACGCCATTATTTTATTTCAATTCCCTTGATGCCCTTTATATCTAAGGTTCAATTCTTTGTTCTTTAATAGTATATGCATTTGCATGCGTGTAAGTTGACCGGGTTTTTGCATGTATGTATACGCCACGTTGGGCGTAGGCTTGTATGAAAGGGTTTATTTTGCATATGGTTTTGTCCTCTTTTACGGGTGGTGACCTAACACCCCCAACCACACACTCTTGCGACGGCTTGCGGGATACTATGTAGAGAGATGTAGATATATATCTTACTCTAGATTAAGCCTGGACCTAAGGTATCCTCATCTACGAGTGCGTCATATTCTCTTTCTATGCGTAAACTTGCTAGCCTAATCCATTTACCATATAGTTCAGCTATACAAGTAATCCAGCTTTTATTCCTCCCAACTCTCTTGAATCTTCTCTGACCCAAACAATATTTTTCCTGATTTATCTTTGATTTTTTGCAATGATTTCCCCTTTTTATCTTCCGAGTGGTATTTTTTTTTAGTCTTTGGTGATTGGCTTCCTAACTTTGACTGCAAACTATTTCTATAACTGTTGTTTGTCTTGAGGTTTTGAAATTTGTTAATCTTGAGGTTTTAAAAGGCTAGTGTATTAGTGAGGTTATTCAACTCATCAAAAATAATAATTTTTATTCTTGCTTGCACATTTGTGGCGGTACATTGCCATTGTATAAAAATCTCCAGGATCTTTTAAAGCACACTCCTCATTCAAAGCTTACCATTAAATTGTTTTCATCATTTCCTTAGAAACTTACTTCAGTAGGGTAATATTTTCTTGAGTAAGTAACTCCTAAATGGAAAGGTTTGCGTCGTATTTATTGCCTGTGATAAATTGCATCATATATAATAACATGGCGTATTTTTAGTTATTTTTGAGCTGCAAAGAAATAGCAAATTCGATTTTCTAAGCACATTGGTGAATGATCACGGATATATCCTCATTCAAAAGTTCAACAGTCGATGATTGCTCATTATTTATTCAAATTAATGTTAGTTAACTTCATTTATTTCTGCAAAAGATATTCATAAGTTTAAAAATTAAAATTTGGAAAAGGATATAATAATGCGGTCAGTTCCCTTTATATCTTCCTAAAAACACATATAAGCAAAATTACAGTTAAGTTGAAATGGGATGATGCATGGTTGTAACTAAAAATCGCTTCGAATCAAAATTCTAAGGTGCTGAAATTAGAAAAGCGATTTATTAAAATTTCGATTTTCCCTTAAGATTTGGATGAAGTGTCCAACATTAAATTGCCACTTAAATCTCTAGGTAGAAAATTTGTTGCGGAATGGATTTGACATTTTCTGCATGATCGAGGCTTCAACAGTAGTATGCATTGGAGTGATAAGCATGTAATCAAGTTCAGATTAACTGAATATTTATATAACATTTTTGTCGTGGAGTTTTCAAGTGGGAATAAACTCGTGTTTCCATTCAGCAATAGTTAAATAATTATGATGCGTATAATGGTAAGTTTATTCCCAAGAACCACATAGATTATTTTACTTCGTCACGTTTACTGCACGTAAAATCTTGGAAGAGTAAATAACCACCCCCACCGCAGAGTGGCACCAACCCCACGATCACGGTGCTATGCTCTCATCTGCACCTAGGGACCTTAACTGGACATCGGAATAACCGTGAAGTGGTGATGTTTTGCTCTTTATAGGGCTACATAAGCTCGGTAATTGTGGTATACATGCACCGTGGTAATCAAAAATAGAAGTTTTGTCGTGAGGCCAGCCGCTAACCTAGGTCCAATGTTTTTCTTTTTAAGTTGATGCGAAAATCTCCTCATGTTTCGGGAATCGCGTCTCCCGTGTCATACTGAGAGTGCGGTTTGATGCTGTGGTTTTTGACTAATCTTTCTCTCCATCCCTCCGTTTGCATGCTCTCGTCTGGGACTTCTCTTTACGCTCTTATCTCTCTCTTTTCTCATCTTGTCTTTCACCGATTCTCTATCTCTCTATCTCTGGCCCGTGTCGTATGCTGACCTTCCTATCTCCTGACCCTCTTATTGGCCGTTCTGGAAATAAAAAGGTGGCTCCCATTATTGGAGATGGGAACTGATTTCGGGAAAAAAGGGGGGAAATCAATTAAGTTGATTAATTGATTTTGGGATTGGCGTCAGGGTTTTAGGGATTAAGGGGGTATTCGACGTGGTTGCCGTAGGCCACGCACCCAAGAAAAGACCATGTGTATATGCGTATGCCTACAGTTACGACGGTATGGCTGAGAAACGACATCTCAGTTTTGCTGCTTGATACAAATTAGGCCAATGGTTTAACTCTGCTGCAATTTAATTTAATAAACTGCTGTGTTTTATTCGGGATTGCGAAAATATCAGCAATGCACTTTTTTAAACTAATACGCTTCAATTTTATGTTATTTGATCATGAATTGTAGTCTGATGACATGTCTATCGAAAGTTATTATATTTTGTCTAAATTATTATATACTATACTATGCATATGATTGTATTTATATAATATATATTATATATATGTATACTTCTTACTCAATGTATTAATGTATAAATCTTACGTATATGGGGTCTGTCCCTAAAAAAGAAGAGGAATAAAGGGGGGGGAATGTATTGCATATCAAATTGCCAAAATTCTTCAAAACAGCACCCTTGCGTATCAACACACCACCAATTCCAGCCCCTCTGCCAGTCACGGTGCGCTTAGGAACCTAGCCACCGTCTCTTTGATGTTATCCAGCGTTCCAAAATGGTTGCTTTTCAAGCTTATTGCAATATTCTTGGGAAGCAAAAGATGACCCGCGGTCCAGCTTTGGGGCTGTAGGACGGCAGGGGGTTGGGGGGCAGCGTTATCACCTTGTGCTTGGCTACGTACAGGTACTCGGTCGAGAATTCTTCCGATCTTCCTGATCTTCCGACAGCACCTTGGGGACCATCTAGGCACACACCTTTCTCGTGACTAAGTCATCTGTAAGAATGTGATGCATTGTGGTTTTTGGAATATTCCTCTCTTTTGCTCACATTCTGACCCTTAGGCGTCGATCGGAATTGAACATGTCTCTCACTTTTTGTACATCATCTTCTTGGTCTTCAACCTCCTCTCTAGCCTCTCGGAACACCTTTTTCCCACGGTAAACACTTCCCCGGGAAATTTCTTCATTTCCATAAACAACCTTAACCATGGTCATGGTCTCCGACCCTGATTTTCCGAGAATAACACAAAATCTTATCCCGTATCGTAGCTCCATGGAACGTGGCATTGTAAATTCGTGATGTAACTCTCGAGCAAGGGTCTAGGCTAGCAGCGATCTGTTCGCTGTAACGGCCCACATATAACAAATGCGGATCGCGTTGCTTTCTCAAGACTTAAGACTCAAGACAGGAAAAAATCATCTACCTACTTTTTGGGACAGACCCTGTATGCCTAGTCAATTTTGTATGCAATTGGGCAATGGCGTACGACATTGCGTAAACTGTATTTGGAGGATTGCGTAGAGATCAAATCTAGCGGGTAAAGCGCTCCGTTACTGACTGAAGGCCGCGTGTTTGAATCCGGAGTGATTCTGAACACCCTCAGCTCTACACATACAAAGCTGAGTGATTTTTACAGTGGGTATCAGATGTAGTTTAAAAAGCGCTGGTGGTCCAGAGTTACCTCCCGCCCCTTCCATGTGAGAATTCCATAAAACGTACAGCCTAGTATTATTACTGCCTCTACCCACAACCACCTAACCAGTTTAAAAAAAATTTATATAATGAAATGCTATTGCACTTTTCCATAAAATAAAAGGTCTAATAAACGATGCACGTTTTGAGTCGCAGTCATACTCAGGCCTTGCACTTGAAGATGACTCCGTGAGTCTAAATAAGAGTTGTTAATTAATACTTTTGGTTTTGTGGCGTTGTGAAATTTTTTATTCGAACATGAATTCATTCCAGCACATCAGGCCGGAAACTACGAATCTTATTTATCTAGCCTTAGATATATTTTTGGGAGAGGTTTTATAGTATTTGTAATCAGCGATGAGTGGATATTGGGAATGCTGTTGAAAATATTTTCTGAAATTGGAAAAAAAAATAATTTTCGCATGTGATAATATTAGTAACGGGCGTATTTCTTGTAATATCCTCATCCGTCACGTTGCATTATTCCCTTCACCTCACGTCGTCTCAGACAACTTCATTCCGTGGCTCTGGACACTCCCGTCACCTCTCTGGAAAAGGAAGATAATCGCAAAAATCCAATCGCAACTTGTCCGTACCCGCCCCGACAACCATCTTAAACTTTTTTTCCTGAATTTCGTCCGTGGTGGTGATGCGCCAAGATGTTGAAACAGGATTAGATACTGAGTACTCCGTTTTGACGAGAACGTAATGAGTTCACGTGCCGAATTCTAAGGAAATTACATTTTTAATTACATCAACGTTACACTTTTAGAGGGTAACTTTTTTCGTGTAGGACGTTTTCGCCGCTCTAAAACCACCCATGTTCGAACGTCCTCGGGAATGGCAGCGAGTGGCGCGAAGTTCGTTAAGTACGCGCCTGCCAGCTCTCCCGTTTGTCGATATGGATACCACGAAACTCTTGTAATGTAGTGGGTACGCCGTATTTTGTGCGATATACTCGACGGAGCACGCTCGCCGTTCCCATGTTTAATTAGTTCTTCCCGGCGAAGAGTGCCGAGGGTTCCATTGTGGTTTTTCAAGGATTATGATCCACTGATCTACTTGGGTCCTTCATGTACTCCCTAGACCATGGAAGGTGGTCCTCCAATTGAAAAAAAAATAAGTTAAATGTAACCCGTGTTGAGCTGGGATGGATTTCAATTACATCGCTAATTGCTTCCTCATAAGTTTTTATCATTTGCACAAAACGTATGGGGTACGGGGTTTTTTTTACTCTTCTCTGTGTAGGCATGAAAAGAATTAATTAATTTAGAGCCTCAAGAACTCCGAATAAAACGTGAACAACGGCGCTGAGAACTTATTAAAACTTTTAAGTAATCTAAATTTTGCAAAGAAGCATCCGATTTTCCAACATTGCCATTTTTCAGGGCATATCATTTAAAATCTTTTAAGTTTGAAAGCTTAAAATTGAATTTGTATTTAATTGTGATAATAAATGGTTGAGAGACTTATTAATTTTACAACCATTCCTTCTGAGAGCGTTTTATTATTTGCGCAAATTTTTCTTTACGATCAAATATTAACGTTATGGAGAAATCAGTTGTCACTCAAAAGACTAGGTGCTGTTCTAAAACATTTATACAACAGATATTTGACTCAATTAAGATTATGTATTTTGTTTTCGGTAAATTCTGAATATACTTGTTCTGCTAACATAATTTTAAATTAATTGACTGATATTTGTTTGTAATTGTATTACCTGGGTTTTTAAATAAAAATATTTTCTTTGATCCAATTCATAAACGACACGAGCTTTATTTCTACATTTTAGTGTGAAGAAGTTGATAATCTAATAATGCTTCTTTCTTTACGTTGGAATGACCGTTCCTATGTTGTACTGCAGAAGTAACTTCTATTTATGTGACATTTCTAATGGATTTAAGTCAAGAGTCATTACTTTGCCGCGTAATAAACATCTAGTAAAATTATGTTGGAACTAGCACTGACGTAAAAGCATTAAAATTTCAAGTGTTATTCCATGGTAATAAATAATTGAAAATCCAAATTCATTGTGGCTGAAGTATGAATAAATGTAGGAAGTGATGTTGCCTTCTCGGCCACTAATTCTGTGGAATGTGGATTGAAAATTATTATTTCATTTTAGGAAGATTGCCAGGTATTGGTCCTGAAATTGAAAGAGGAGGTTGAAATTTCAAGAGTAACATTATGGATTCATTCACACAATGTAAAATCCGAATACGAAATGATATCGGGCGAAATTGCAGATCTTCGCGCAAAAAAATGAAAATGTGTTTCGTATGGATACAGATCGGTCGAGAAAATCGTTGAGCTTAAATAATCATTCCTCGGACCTGAGTGGGAAAGTGGATGGCTCCCTTTAAGATTTCATTTCTCCTCTGGCGTATCTACCGAACTCATGAGTCGCCTTGAGTAGCGGGTGTACCTCTTATTTTAATATATAGTATCTTGTAGTTTTCTTTTATGGTCTCGGCAAACATTAATTCATTGTTTTCGTCTGTGTGGGAGTGATGCCATCTTTAACCTTCCCTCAAGTTGCAACCTTGAATTAGGTTAAGTGATTTGGTGTCTTATTTTTTTTATTATTACCCCTGCGAAAAGTTTAAATAGGCTTTGCACAATTTCCTTGCCAAATGCCTTGAACATTTTCTGAAAGTAGTTTTCCTAAAGTGGGCCTCTGTTAATTTAATCAATCAAAAAGGGCGAAGTATAATTATTTCAGCACGTTATAAATATATTATCAAATGCTTAAAATATGGTTCTCTTGCATCAAAGTATTAGCTCAGCATGCGAAATAATTGTGTGGTATTATTACATTTAGTTTTATTGTCTAACTCGAATTATTCGTTATTATATAAGAATGATATAATAATATATTAGCTATTTTTGACTCAATGGGTCTTCCATGTATTTAAAAATGGTTCTGGGAACTTTGCCAGCGGTGCAATAGGGCACATATTCTAAAATTTCTCGGCGTTCTTTTAGTTCCGCTCGTTTCCCGTTGTCCTAATTTATGCGTGCTCTTTCTTCCTAATTGTAACTCTAGATATTGAAAGTATAAGATATGGTCTTCGATGAGCAAGAACAGGGAAATTGAATGAATTTTATTAGTTTTAATTTCACATAATGCCTCGGCTCTCTCATGTCAGACCTTGTTGTTGAATATTGATTTTTATTTGTCCCACCCTGGGTTCTCATTTTGGCAGATATTCGTAATGATGGTCGCTATATCGGTTCATCGAAAATCTTGAACGAATCGATAGGGAACCTCCCCAGTCGTCTCAAGTCCCATAATCCATAATCCCGCTCAGTCACACACTCTTGGTCACGTCGTTTCAGAATTTATTTTCCCCGAATCATCCGTCTCGCAAACCTCCCAATTTTCTTTACAGCGTGCATACGGCTATTCAAGAGCGGGTTCATGAATTTCTTATGGAATTTCATTTGGGATCGTTGACTAGTCATGGAGCAATCACCTTTTCACTGCATTTTTGAAGAATTGGCGGTGAACAATTTACTTCCTCGCCTTCCTAGAATCTCATAAGCTCCATATTTAATTCCAATGGTGGGTTGCACGCTCTCTCGGCCTACGTATTTTGTGAAGAAATGACTGACTGCAGATATGACCGATGGGAACAATCTCTCTAACGTAACTCGGAACTCACATTTGGATGCAATTTATCATCTCATCTGTGAATTCCCTTGTGAGGTTCACTTCAGTTTGCTCCAACCAAAATAATGGGAATGTAATGAAAACCTTGGAGTTATGAGGTAAATACTATGGGCACGTATCATTGAACCTTTACCCCCGCATCGTGTCTTCGACTGGATTTTTTTTCAAATGATTTCGTGGAATATTAATGGCAGTAAGGGAAGCAGAATTATAATCTTTCTGCTTATTGATGAATAAGACCATTACCATCTTTTCTGCCTTTATTCGAACAATCTAACATAAGAATGATAGGTACATTTTCCCACCAATGTACCCCGTACAGAGTACGTAATAGTTTTCTGAGAGAAGAAGCTGGCCTAAGATATGCGGAAAACTATATGTGTATATATATATATATATATATATATATATATATATATATATATATATATATATATATATATATATACATATATATAGATATACATATATATATATATATATATATATATATATATATATATATATATATATATATATAATCATACACGAAAACCCGCCATATGGCGAACAAATATTAATTCACTTGACGATGGTGGAATCGAACGGATCACAAGAGTAAAAATATTTCCTTGACCGGGACTGGAATACAGGATCTTTCCACTTACCGGGTGGATGCCCTAACCGCTTGAGCTATCGAGGAAACGATTCGATATTATAGTTTTAATAATAAAATAAAATCTCCTTCTCGGGAATTAAGGATGAGCCAAAGATTTTGGAAAATCCAGGCGGTGAGTCCCTCTTCAATTATCTTGAGTGTGGATGGTGTCATTATCAAAAAGCCAAAAATTATGTTCATTGCGTTTATAAGGAAAACTTTTTCTCGATTCGAGATTTCTAAGCATCCGCATTGGAAAAGGGGGGCGGGGATTATCATTCGATCGAAATGCGAAGGTCTGAATTTCGTGCTTACTGTGCGAACGGACTATCACGCTCGAGGGATTCCTCCTTTTGCGTCCGTTTCGGAGGCCCTGCACCCCGCACAAAGGCCCCCACGCCCCCACTTTCTTCCTTTCCTCAAGTTTTATGTGTTATCTGAGGATGGGCGTATGCCGGTCAGAATTACTTTCCCGCCAAAGAGGAGAGAGCGGGGGGTAGGTTGAAAGAGGGGGAGAGGTGGGCAGGGGCCAGTGAGAAAGAAATGTGTGGGGCGGCGGAAACAAGGAGGGGAGGGTCTTGGAGAGAGGGAACTTGAGAGCCTCTTATGAGTGAAAGACGCGTTTGTTGGTGTCATGTAATCTCGCTCTGTTTGAGCACAGCCTGGATAGAGATAGAAAGAGTGATGCGGGGGGGGGGGGGGTTAGGAGAGAGGATGCGGGTTACGCGAGTCAAGGAGTGATGCGAGGGGTCAGAAGGCAAGCAGGGGGATCTTTAGCTTCCTGTGTGTGCGTGCGTTCCCCAAGGTCGGGCCAAGGCAAGGAAAACAGGGATGGGTAAGGGTCTGGAGGAGTCGTGGTGGTGGTGGACATTTTTACGTCCCGAATTATATTCCAACCCTAACACCACTCTAGACTTTGGGCCCTCCATTCTGCTTTCCCTTTTCGTACCCGTGCCCTAGCAATCTTCTCTCTCTCCCTCTCTTTCTGTCTCACGCCCACACCCCATACGAACTTCATCCCCTCCGTCAAATGCGGTATTTCCTCTCTTTTTGTCCTAAAAAGTTCCCCTTAGCCCACCCTCACCGTCTTTCTCCCGTGAGAATTTTTGTCTCAGGTCTGACTGGGGTTTTTTATGCTAAAAAGGGGAAAAAGAATACACTTCCAAGTTTCCCGTCAGGGGTTAGGTATGAGGTTTTCTAGGGTATCTCCCCGCGCCCATTGTTGTCTCATTAAGGCGTCTCCGAATTTTTTTTCGCTTATTCGCTCGGAATGTTTTCTAATTTGAATAAAAGAAGGGTCCTTAGACGACGGCTTCCTTGAGTCCCTTTAAAGCATAAACGTTCCCCTCCCGACTAGGGCTGGGTGATAATGATATTATCTGGAGAAGTTGTGCATTCTACAAGTTATTATTTTCGGAGACTCAAGTCATCGATAAGTTAGTTAAAGCTGAAATTAATGCGGCTTAAAATCAAATATGATTACTATCGTCGACATTCGGCAGGACATGAAAAAACTTAAAATGTACACGAGTTGTTGAAAACATCTTAATATATATAAGAAGTATCTTAAGTAAGATCTTAAAATTAAGAAGTAAGGTGATGAGTAAATAAAAACAGTTTAAAATTGCGGATTGAACCTATTTAAGGTGCAGATATAGTACTGAAAGGAAAACAAGTTGGCTGTAATAATGTGAAATCAGTTCAAAAGGAGGTAAATAGCCAGTTACTTTAAGAAATAAAAAGCCAAATGTAATACATTTAGGGACTACGAATGCTGGAGAGAAGTTTTAAAACGCCTATTTTTAATTTATAATGGCACTAATGGAGAAGAGAATGTAAAGGAAAAAGCAGGTAGACATTGACTTTGCGGATCTGGAAAATACATTCGAAATTTTCGATTAGGAAAAAAATTATCCTCATGATTAAGGATATAGGCATTAGGTCTAATGATATTAAAGGAGTTATTCGGAGCCTTTCTATTGTGGAGTTACTTTGAAGATATTTAAAACAGTTAATGTTAAGATCTGTTGTATGAGGGTAGATAGCGAAGCAAGTATTGATCCGGGGATCAGAAGTGGTAGAACTTGATGACCTGGGGAACAGAATCAGCGGTGATCTACATCTTCGTGGAATCCTGTAATATATCGCGAGTGTGTGGTAAGGTGTGATTCAACACCATTCAGCATAAAAAAATTGACATATCTTGATTTTTATTTTGCCAATAAAAATTTTGTTTCAAGTAGTGTGGATAATTCTAACTACAAGGACACACGAAACTGTATCTAAGTGTAAAGACTCATCTACACATGTGTGATAAGGTACTTGCAACAAGAAGGACAGCAAAAGGGTAGATGAAATAATGACAAAATGCGAGGCCACTACAAACAAAGAAAGGAAAATGCTTTCCCCCTATTGCTGTCATTTACAGTTATCCTGATCTCATATCGTTCGCGGGAAAATTATCTTAAATCCGTGGTTTCTACACTTGATCTCTCTAATCTTATTTTCATGATCTCTCCTGCCGTATTACGATGGAGCTAATGATACATTTTCAATATAATTACTGAAGAGATTTTCCCCCAATTGATGGAAAGAATTTATTCCGTAATATGACATTCGTTCCGTGATGGTGAAAGAACGAAGAAGAAACATTAGTTCAGCCCAGTAATAGAATCCATTAATTTAAGAAAATATCTACTTAAAGTCGGCGGTAGAAAATAGTGAAGAGACGTAATTGGGCAATAAGCGCCTGATGATGGCGAAATGGATGGATAGGAGGACCAACGCAGATGGGCAAAATAATGAAGTCTAGCAAAATCTCCGTAAAGAAGAGAAGACACCTTGTCTAGTTTTTTGGACGCAATTGGGAAGAAGCGATCAATTGATGAATACTGTCGTCAGGTGAAAGGTGGAGGAAAAGGGTTACATAAAGTAGCACAGAGGATGGGACGATTGGGAGGCATGATGCCATAACAAAGAGAAGAATATGTGGATGTGAAGAAATATTTTGGTAAACAATTGAACAGAGAGTTGCCCCTAACCTTTCTTAAATTACAAGAAGAGAGATGCCGCGACAGTACTTTTTTAACGGAGGCATTCGTAATGTGCGCATTACAATGCTGCAACTTCAGAGCGTAAAAGTCATTCTGTCAATCCCGGTCAAGGCGAATGATTTTCACGCTTTGAAATTGTTGGATTGTTACCTCTCTTAATGCTATAGCAGTAATTTTGGGTGATATCGAGACATAATACAGTTCAAAACCCTGTGAGGGTATGTGAAGGGGTCTGTTAGGTCACTAATCACCTATGTATAAATGTGACGGGGTCTGTTCGTTCACCAGTCATCTGCATATGTATAGGTGACTGGTGACTTAACATAATGCATTAATATACAATTGCACGTGTATGTACACTACACTTGCGCTTATACATCCCTATATACATTATGAAATAATGAGTAAGGTGAAGTGTGACTGAGGTTGGGGAATAGATTTAGCACATATTGTGTCCTTAATGTAAGTTTCCCCTTTTTATGACGTCTTATTGATTATATTTCTGTTTGATTTTCCTGATGTTTGAACTAATAGGGTAATTGAAATTTAATTGGAAAATTGTTGTTTGCACCAGGATATTAGTTTCTGAGTAAAGTATAAAATCAAGGGGTATTAGCGGTTATTGGGCGAACGATAGTCAAGGTCCCTTATGCTGTCAGGATTAGGTGAGTGATTGGCGAGAGGTAGGAGTTAAAGGGAATATGGGAAAGGTTGGAAGAAATCCGGCATGGGATTTGACTGAAATACAACGAAAAACGACAAGGGGTATTTAAGGTCCCATCTGACGGACAGCATAATCTCCACATAGCAATCAATAATAAAATTCGACTGTAAATCAATACCTGAAGCTCTCGACAACTGAGCTCTTTCATGAGTAATACGAGTATTACATTGTACGAAATATTTCGTACGTATGCATTTTAAGGATCAAAATTTGAAAATGACCTGGGAATGATGAAAACTTTAAACCTTTGGTAAGACCTTAAATTTATGACAGCAATCATGTCATAAGCATGTCATGCTTGTCTTGAGGGTAGAGCGTTCATCTACTTATTGGTAGGGCTTGGATTGAAATCAAAATGTTGCCTTTGGAAATTTCCATCCAAATTTGAAGTGGTGCGACTTTCTGAGAGCGAAATTATTTGAGAAACCGTACTGGCACGGTGGAGTACGTAATTCCCCGTTCACTCTATATTAAATTCGTGAGATTAGCCGTCACCCATTATAAACCAGCCTTCGGGTTCATTACAATGTCAAAGGTCTACCCCATCTGAATTAAGCATACCATTGGCGCTATCATCGTCAGCATCCTCAATATCCATGAATGTTATTTACTTTTCCTATCCATTTTAATCTAACCTAAGGAATTTATGTCTTCGTATATATATTTGCTACCTCATTTGTTCCACTAAACGTTTAATTACATCTGGGGTCATCCGCAGAAGTTCTTTCTCTCACTTTGTAGTTCTCAATTAACTTCAATGCGTTATCGTGCCCCAGAATATGCTCTTTAGTTGTAACTGGCCCTTCTCAATCTTTTCAATAATTTTATTTCCCCAAATGTTCATTGTAGAAGTTTATTTGGCGCTCCGTCCATTCGTTCGAACTTTTCGGCTGTATGCTCCATTGTTTTCAGTCTCTTCTTTCTTGCTATTAGTATAAATTTTGAGGTATATGCATTCAAGACATGATTTCTTATTTCTTTCCCTAAACATTTTGTTGCTTCAAGCACAGTAGACTTACCAGTTTACCAAGATTTCGCTAAAATAATTACATTTTTTTTTAGTAAGAATCATTGTATTTCTCCTACACCTACAGCTTTTACCTACACTTTCGGAGTATTGAAACAAATAATATCTAACACGTTTTCGTTTGACTTCCTCTCTCCAGTTTACTTTATTCCACTTTCCTCATAATCACATTTCCAGCACCATCTTTGCCCATCCTCTTTCTGTTTGGAACCATGCAGCTACGCTCGATGTTAACTTAATTTTCCTTTGCTTTTCGATTTTCATTGCTCGTACTTCTAACCATTAATTATTTATTATTTGTAATGGCATCCTTTGTTAAGGTATTTATTCAACTAATATTGACTCATGGGCCAGTGTTTAACCAAAATACTGCAAAAATAGGTGTCACTTGCCTTGCTAACTGCTCTAATTTCTGTCCACCTACAGATTATTTCTAGCCTTTATGTTTTTTATGCTGTTTGTCAACTCGTCTTTCCACTTTATTTACATGATGCTGGAGAACTGCAATCGCTTCCTCGACTTATTGAGGAAAACCTGATCATCTACAAATCTCAGAGACTAAATTAACACCAAAACTATTTTTATGCTTTCCTCGATCATTTCTTTACCACATCCTTCTCGGAGTTTAAGGGAAAAAGAAAGGTTGAAAGTGAACAACCATGGCTTATTCCTCCTTTTTATTTTTATTTCTGGTCCATCGTATCTTTTCTTTATTAACGTACTGATTATAGTATCGTGTATTATCTACTATTAATATGTAGAAGAAGGCAGTCATCGCTTGTGCAATCGCATATTTAACAATAGGTTCTCGTTGAAAGGTCATCCATTATCACGTTACTGTTGTTGCGAGTGTGCCAAATGTTATAAATAAATAATAATAATAATATATATATATATATATATATATATATATATATACCTAAAATACATTTCCATCAACTATCCCAGCCATCATCTTGAATTTATTCGCCATTTTTGTAGCGATTCTCTTTTATTGTCAGTTTTTTGCCAGTTCCGCTTGTCTTTGAATATAATTCGATTTCCTTCAACAATACTCCTTGCACCATCTGCACTTTTTTCCGTCCAACGAAAAGTCTGGCCTACAGAGTTCTGACCCTTCCTCATCCGAAAACTGAGCATCCGTCCATTCCTCTTTTAAACTAAATAAAAACTTTCGCATGGTTGCTAGCGTGTGTCTCATCTCATTCTGTTTTTTCTCCTCTTTTGGCCTTGCATTCCGTATTTCGAGGTGTCTCTCAAAGGCAACACGTCGTGGCTGAAGGGAAGGGTAACTTATTGTAGTTTGAGTGTTCCCTGCCAACTTTGTGCCCCTCCCAGTCGGTCCTTTTGTGCCATGGCAGTGTGGTTTGTTATACTTCCCGACCGTCAGGGGAGTCTCCGCGCGAATTTCGAGCGCCTCCATTTAAGTTTAAAAAGTGCCTTAGCATTAACAAGTTTAAGAGTGTCCCAACACGGACTTTTATAGAAAGTTTTTCGTTTTATTCCCTGTACCGTTGGGTAAACTTGATAGGAATCCAGAGAAATTATTTGATTTTTACTGTCATCTCTTTTGAATTTTTTCTTATGATGGCCCTCATGATTGAAAATTGTTCATGTAGTTACAGAATTGACATTAAAGGGTGTCTAGGACCGAAGGGAGTTACTCGAAAGTAACAACAAATTGATACGCTATGTCCCTATTTCAAGCGCTCCTGTAAAAATATTGTTTCATGCAAAAGATTCAGATTTATTGATTCTGGAGTATATTCCAGTATTTTAATTATTTCAAGAAACTAAGATTTCCATTTGCAAATTATGATATTTTCCTATGTTTTAAGATTACTCTGTGGAAACAAGGGTAGACTCAAAATGTCAATGATTTCTTTTTTGGTTCCAAATCAATAATTGTATTATTTTTCTTCATTACGTGGTAATTTCCAATGAATGCAAGTATTACTGTATTCTCTGCTCAAAAATTTCACTTTATCGGATGAGTATGGTGTCATAATTCATTGGGTACCTATTACCCCTCAACCTACGAGCATGTGACGGGGGTCTCCGCCAATACACGCACAACTATTGGTTCATACATACTATGCATATACATAAATAAATTGTGCTATACATATGTGTAGTGCCCTCAACTCTACCCAGGTTTTGTGATTTTTCGGGTACTAGGTCTTCCTGGGAAACCATAGCCGGCGCAGGGAAAAGAACTGGCCCCCCTACCTTGATGTGTGAATACCACACGCCGTCGGGCTTAGTACTGGGTGAACTCTACCACCACCTACTAAACCGACCTACGGGTTAATTACTGTGTCTATGGTATATATATATATATATATATATATATATATATATATATATATATATATATATATATATATATGATATAAGGTCAAAGTAGTAGGGACGTAAGGAGAAGAATTGCGCTAGGCAAAGAGGCTTTCACAAGGAGGAGGGAGTTGATGGCAGGGACTTCGAGTAAGGATATTAAGAATAGACTCGTAAAAACTTTGATATGGAGCGTAGCTATGTACGGCGCAGCAGCAGCAGAGTGACACCTCTCTCTTTATATTTTCATTACGTTTTCTTGCAACCCGTCGAATGAATCCTTGATGAAACGCATCTGATAAGACGCAACCAAACACCCTACAATATATAGGCTCTTCAATTCCGCATGCTTTATTCCCTCCTTCATTCCGTCCTACGCGTCTATTTTTTGCCTTGCCCTGCCTCGCTTGCCGGCCGTTTTCCCCTCAATCGACATTCCATCGCCAATGAAAATGCTCTCCATCCACATTTCATTTCTCCTTCGAATGAAACTTCTTTAAGGTTTACCTTGATGGTCTTCTGATATGTGTACCCCATCGTAGGTATTATGTCGGGATAATATACAGAACATTCAACTTAATACTATTGCCGTATCTTATCTACCTATTAGAGTTAGAATTTGGGCGGTGTGTTAACTTATCCTTTGCAGATGTCAACTAAAGCGTCTACCCTTCTCCTGAATTCTCCTTGCTTAGCATTTAAGTCCTTCTTCAGTCCTTCCTACATGTTCTTCCAGCCTTCACGGATTCCAATTAACCAACTACTTACGCAACAATCTCCTTTGTATCACAGTCTTCTGAGTACTATTAACCAGTACTAGTAATTATACCGTTGTAGTGGGTTGCCATGAGAGGTGGGGGCGTGACGCATGTTGGGGGAATTGGGCTAAGAACCTCTTGATTCTCGTGGAGAACTTGGCCTTTTGGAAAGGTACACGCCACACGTGTTTTCTTGCAACAGAGAAGAATTATTTTTACCTGTATTACGTAAATGTAGATGAATAGTTGGCTGCCCACTTTATCAAAAGACATCGCGTTCGTATGTAATACCTCCGTTTATTAATGTTGAAAACCTTTGTTTACAATGTATATTGGGATTTTTGTTGTGGTTCCTGGTGGTTCAAATACATGGATTAACTCGAACTTCGTTACAACGTACAGGCCCCAAGGTCATCTAGATATTTTTTTGATTTCTTCCAAATCGATTTTCTTTTTATTTGCGACGATTTTAGTGACTGGTTCAATTTAATTTATAATTCGAAAACCTGAAGGTGTTTTCGATATGCTGACCTTTTCAACTTTAAAAGTTCAACGCATATTTTCCCCAGGAGTTCGTGGTAATTTGACGCGACATTTGCAGAGTATCGCATATTGACTGGATACGAGTATTTTATTCATGAAAAAGTAAAAATAATAGCAGTGGATGTTCTTGTCGTCTCTCTCCTAAATGCCATTTGCTAGAGTAGTAGGTAGAGATAAATCACACTCAAGGTTTTCGCTTCCTCCGAGGAAAACTTTTCCCGTGATTTTTTTTAAGAAAATGCGGGAGATGCCGGCCGCTGCAGTAAATTTTAGCGTATGTGAACAACTTCAGAAAATAAAAATCATTCGCATTGACCGGGACCGGACATCGAGGGACATGGGTTCGTATCCCGGTCAAGGTGAGTGATTTTTACCCTTTGAAATTGTTGTATTATTACCTCGTGGAAGACAAAATTTCTGCTGTGACTAAAAAGTTCAGACATTTTCTCTCCAATTTCATCTCACTAAAAACTGGGCAATACTTATCTATAGAATATTACAACTGTGAAACCAACAAGAAAGAACGCAAGACCCGACTTCAGCCTTGCTTGAAAATTGTTACCTGTGCTATTGGCATACTATTAACCGATACTATTATTTCAAAAAACTAAATTAAGGTGCTCCTTTCCTTTGAATTCGTCTTGTGAAAGTAGCTTTGAATTTTTATTCCGTTTCGCCATCTTTTACTTCCATTTATTTCGGGTTTGTGTTCATTAATTTTTGGTTCAGAAACTGATTGGATTACGTTGAATTCTTAATATTAGCGGCATATCATTAATGTCGGACAGTATTTTTTTATTACTTTTATAATATTTTATTTTATTCTACCATTTCGTATTTAAAATAGTTTTGGTTACAAGACGAATGTTTTTAATGTGGCATATTTTTATCAATTTACCAGGGATTCTTGATATAAGTTCGAATTAAATTTTTAGCATTCAATTCGAAGAAAAAATTAATGGGTCAATTTGTATATTCTGTCGCCCTAAGTTTTTCCTTTCAATCTGGAAGATACGGTTTAAATGTTACCTTCCCGTCGAAAGGTGAAAGCAAACGTTTAAAATCGATTTCTAATCAGTGCATTCGCAGTGATTTATTCTGACGAGGCAATGCAATATGACTATAGTGACCGCATATGCGTCTTCAAACAAGATATTTGTTTGACCTTAATGTACCTTCTTCTCTTTGTTTCAATAAACCTGTAACTTCATAAAAAGGAATCCGATGTGTTAAATCAGGGCTCTTGAAAAGTCTCGCTCATAAACCACGGTCCAGTTGTTGGTGATGTGCGTCGAACCAATATTAGTTTACACTTGATATCGTCATTTTTAATATGGCCGTATGGATTCATTTTTCCTGGTCCATTTGAAAGATACTTAAAAAAGCCCTAGTCTCTGATCTTTGATGATGTAGGAAGAGATCTAATATACATATAGCTCTCATTTTGGTGCAAAATATTTTTTATAGAGTAAATTTTTCCTTGATGATGGAAATAAGTCCGAAGGTAAATGCGAGAGTTCACGTGGTCCGCTACTCATAGTAAGCCCTATCATTTTCCATCCTTTCTTTTTTTGTCATTTCTCATCGCCCCTTCCCCAAGTCATCTCCGATATCAATATCCATTCTTCCCAATTTCTCTCCCCCGACTGAGCAGCAGGAAACATGTACCCACCTTCCTCCATTCGAAATCCTCACCATCCCACGGATCCTCCCCCACCCCCGCCCCCGCTTCCCAAGTTCCCTCACCGCAATCCCAAACAGAGCAACACTGTCACTTTTCCGCCTCCCCCGACCCCCTTTCACTCAGCCCCGGGACGATCCCCTCCCCCTTGTACCGCTTTCCATCCCCTACTGTCTTCCGAAAGTCCTTTCCGCCTACCTTATGGAATTCTCCCACCTCTTCCAACTCCTCCCCTCTCTCGGAAGCACCCGGCCATCTCTCTTCCACATCTCCTCCTCTCCTTCCTTCTTAACCAAAAGGAATTAAGCTGCTTTGGCGCGTATGCCGACGCAAAGGCATTAAGGGGAGATGTAGGTTCGGTAGGGAATTGTTCGCGGTGCCACCGAGAAGGTAGGGATGGGGACTGTTGGGAGTGATAAGGTAGGCGATATGGCATCTTGTTTCCACTCTCCCCCAATGTGAGCGCCTGTGCCTCAACCTACCCACTCTTTTGTCCCCCTAATATCTCCTTCTCTCTCTCTCTCTACATGTCGCTAGTACCTCGACTCCCTCCTTCACTCCATGTACTCGCAATTTCAAATTAGAGACACGAAACATTCGCAAACACTAACTGAACACTCAAACATGTGTGAATGCGCATTAACTATTTTATTTTAATCTACCCATCACACGTGACGTAACGCTGGGAAGTGAAACGAAGTCGATTTCGACTCTCGTGTCCTTAATGAAGCGGAGAGAAACATTTCGTCTCAGTGAGCTGAAAAGAAATCATCTTTTATAATGTTTGAAAATGAATAATATCATTTTTGGTGCATTTTTGTAACGGGAAACATATCGACTGTTGCTAAAGAAGACGATTTTTTATTTAAAAAGGAGCTGTCGAATTATTTAAATATTGTGATGGTACCATAGTAAGGAAATGGAATCCGAATCTCAGTTACAGCGTACTGCGGCTTATGATTTCAGCAGGGATTTTTCTCATATTCTTTTGCAGCATATCCACTCTGCAAGATCTTATGACTAAGCAATGTAACGTGTTTGGAATTGTTACACTGCGGTATTGTTTGAACATGTTAGTTAGTATCAAAGCGTCTCGTTTTTAAAACATCGAATTAAGACATCTTTATGGTCTGGTTTTCTGGGTGAATCCGCAATACTTATGGGTCATTGCGGCCTATGAATTTACATACCTGCCCGCTCATGACTCGTATTGCATCCCCTCACTAGGAAGTGCAACATGGGTCGTTAGCTTTTGGTGGGTTTTTAATGACGCCAGAAAACTTGGTGTCTGCGATAGCTTGTAATGGTAGTGCCAATCCTTTTTCTTTGTATCACTCAACTGACCCTTGGGAGTCAAAATACGACGCCTTATCTACGCCCAAGATACTACACGTATGTATACGCTGAGAATATGCCTAATCGACCCTACACCAGAGAACTGAAGCTAACTACATATCTGTATATGGTATCATAAATAAAATCCGTAATTTATACTTATTTTTATTTTCTTTCTCCTGGACGAAACTGGTTGTGCGTGTTCCGTTAAGAGCTCGTGAAAACATACCTAGGTGTCAGGGTTCCCAAGGGAAGAACGAAACTACCTGATTCTACGCCAATTTAAGGGTGGAGGTAGAATTTGAACCCGTAGTCATCGGGTTAGATGGTGGACAAGTTAATTTAACTTTTACGGGCTCTTGGGTTCGATTTTGTCATGCTTGCTTATCATACGAAAGAAGAACAAGTTCTTGTATCTGTCTATGACAATGTCTACGTATCTTATTTTATTCCGGTTTTTGAATCTACCGGTATATTTTTATGCTATAACAATTCTCTCTGTGCCGCAGGTAAACTCTGGTATGTTGTTGTTTTCGAAAAGGTTGTCTGCTCTCCTCGAGAATTAAGAGGCTCTCTTCCTAATTTCTATAGATTACCTGTGACGCTTATTTGCTACTCATAGCAGTTGAGAGTACCAATGAGGTTCAGAGAAAATGCGCTAGGTTTGTTATAAACCTAGCGCATTTTCTCTGAACCTCATTTAATTCTCTACGCAACGTTTAGTCACATTGATCCGAGGTACTTGCCGCATTTTCAAAATGTGGTCTAACTTAAGTGAAGTAACACCTCTCTTTGACTTCTTAATTGCATTTTCCCACAACCTGTCTGACGAAATCCTAGTTTCTTTAAGGCTTATTCGTTTGTTTGTTTTTAAGTGTATGTATCCAATGAAAGGTTTTACTTGTATGTCTTTGTAACACCCAAGCAGAGTGGGTGTTACCCTAATATAACAGCCCTACCTGTTGGGAAATGCTTTATTAGGTCCCATTTATCTTAAAATTGATATCGTATTCATCTTTTCTTTTATTCCGAAACTGCTGCTGGTGCTGTACATTTTTTGGAACTAACTGGTGCTGCTAGTTTTCTGATATTTAATTCTAATGCTCACTCTTTACGCCCTTCCGATATCCGATCTAACTCGTAAAATAGTAGCAAGTAGTAGTACGTAGTAGGTTTGCTGGTGTCTTTTTAGCTATGTACATCACTAACGTCTGCGATTCTTACGTGGGAGCATGTATAATTAATTTTAAAGATGAGAAAATAATTTTCGTAAATAGTTATTCACTGAAAATAGTGGAATCAGTTAGTTTTTCCCCATTTTCATCCCTACCCCTATTTTGTTGTTCGTGACTTCTGTTTTAACTCTCCTATCTTCATCAAAACCTTTCCCGTGCTTTTATATCCATTCATATCATTAATGAATACCCTTTATTTACTTAAATTATGCAGTGATTCACCTAAATGAAAGGCTCTTATTTAGATGCTAACATGCTAAAATGCCGTAAATATAATGGGTTTAAAAAGCAGCTAAAAAAAAGGTGACAAACCTCGCGCAGCGTCTTCGGTGTTTCCTCTAGTGGGCAGTGGATAAAGTGGTAGTAGTTCCCTCTTGTCTTTTTCTGGGGCCCTCTCGTTCCCTCCTTCCCCATTGTCACCTCTCTTCTTCCCTATCCCCCATAGTTGCTAAAACTCCTCAAGGATCCTCCCTCCGCCTCCCATTTTCTTTCCGTTCTCACCCTAAAGGGCTCACTCTTTGCCAGTCCGTTTGGGCATTATAAATTATTGCCTCTATTTTGTCCCCTGCCACCCACGGTGGCATGTTTTGTCTCACCTTCATTGTCCCCGAGAAGTCTCCTTAAGCCCATTTCATTCCCTCCACCTTTGCCTTCCTCCCCATCCCACGCGTCCGACTCCTGCACCTCTCACACGCTCACGAAAGAAGGAGAGAGAGAGAGAGAGAGAGAGAGAGAGAGAGAGAGAGAGAGAGAGAGAGAGAGAGAGAGGGGTAAGGAGAAGGAATCGCTCTTTCCAAGCTAGCCAAACCAATTTTGCTAATTGCCATTCCCATTATTGCTGGTCCGCATGGCCGCCAAGTGACTCCAGGTGTTGGTGAAATCGAGCGACGTTTTTTCCTCCCCATTGCTGGCGAGTTAAAGGGAAAGAAAAAGACTCTCAAGGATTTTTAATCAGAGTGGAAATTGGAAGGTGGGTGTGGGGAGGGAGGGAATGAATCGTTCGATATCGCAGGGAATCTTAATTAAAACTTTTCAAAAACTTCACCTCCCTCCCGACGGGAAACTCGGATGATTTGTTTTCGCCTGAGGTTTTTTTCGACTTCGATTTTTTTTAATTGCGGACTCTGTACTTCAAAGTTTTTCATCAAATTGTGGATACATAAGTGCTTGGTTGACAATATTTTTATTGAGGAACATGAACCGACGGCGTTTTGTCTCAGCCAAGAATGGCTCCTCGAGAGAAGAGACATTGTTCCAAACCTTCCGCATCTGCGCTTTTTTTTGTTATTTTCCCATGTGGAAATTGAGTGCTATTAATGGCATTTAAGCTTGCTGTCTTTCCAGGTAGTAATTTATTATTTATTTTTTCTCTAAATAATATCATTGATAAACAATGAAAGAAAGTAGTTGAATGAGCAGTTAAAAAATATAAAGTGCTAATTAACCCCAAAATACGCTTTTTCCGAAAATTATTCGATACAATCAGCATTTTAGTATAATTTAAATTTGATTGTAGATTTTCTTTTTTCCCAAGACATATTGTAGTCAATTGTGGGGAAAAACTATTATTAGTAGTAGTAGTATTTAGGGGAGGCGACCGAAAGCTGAGGTCATTTGCGCCATAGGGGATGGACAGGAAGGAATGAAGGGTGGAGAGAAACCCGGCGTCGGCATTAGCCTAATCTTTACGAAAGGCGCCAAGGGGTCCGCAGCTTAACGTCCCATCCGACGGACGGCGTACTTACTTAAAGTGCCCTCCACAAAGCACCTCAAGTAGGGATCGAGACACCTCTGAAAAATATTCAACATCACCGAAATTTGAACCCGGGCCCTCAAGGTGGGAAGCCAGTACGTTAGCCCCCGAACCATCTCGATTCCCCCCCCCCCCCCCCAAAAAAAACTATTATTAAGTAGACCATTTTGCATTTAATCAATTTATTACTTTAATATCAATGATGAATTCGGTGCATAAAAATATAATAACCTTTCCCATTTCATAATTCAATTTGATGGAAGATATTTCCCATGATGCTACCATGACCCACCCTAAAAACATAAAATATTCGTTGCCACCACATCCGTTTAAGAATTAGGCCGTGAAAAGCCATACAATTTACTCAGTGATACAAGTTTTTCCTTTCTTAAAAGTCATTAAACACTATATTTTCCGTAGTTCAATATACGTAATTGATGGGTACTATGATTTTCAGCGTCAATGTACACTTTATAATAAATTATAGGGTCAAGAACTTGGAGAATATTGCCGTTTATATTCAAACATGGAAACTTATATCACAAAAATAAACGAATGAAACCGTAGAAAGAGTAATTTTTTAAAGGCATAATAATATCACCATTTCATAAAAATAATATTTGAATTTTTAAAATAAAAATAAATTCATTCAAAATAATGGACGAAAAATTAAAATTATGCGGGCATTTATTCATAGCTGGGGTGATTCCACACCAGGCATGAAGCATCATTATTGTGTCGCTTCAATGTTATTTTCGCGCAGAATGATAAAATAGTGGAGTTCAAGTGGTGGAATAATTTTTTTAAAAACTTACATGCATAACGGTATGTGAATGTAAACTTGTTGAAATGTTTCGAAGCTCTGGAGTGTGTTGAAATTTGTTTTTGGAGAAGTCGGAGTTATATGCAGATGATTGAGCTCCTGCGCGATTCGGTGCTTGGCAACGGCATTCATTCTACGAAGGACCTATTCTCGTGTACATGAACGTACTTGAATTCATGCATAGCTCGTATTTTCCTCTACCTATGGTTCAGTATCCAAATATCTGCTCAAAAAACCGCAAACCATCAGATATACCATCACATATTCTCCTCCCTCTCTCTCTACCCGTGCACTTAACACAGGTCCTGGGCATCCAAGCCCTTCTCTTCATCCCTCCCCGCTAATATTCGGCTGCCCACCGAGACTTTCAAATACATTCCCACTCGGTCCATATCATATCTCTCGCCACTCTATCACCAACCAGCCACTGTCCCCCTCTCTCACATCCTACCTCCCTTCTGCCCAACCTTACCTCCCCCGCCAAAGACTTGGGTATAGCTGTGGATAATTTCTGTCACTCACCTAAAGATGTTCCACAGCAACGGAACTTGGGTCACGAAAAAAAAATTTTATTCTGAATTAATTATTACTGATTATTTTCAGTTCTTTTAACAAAAGTTAAGCATCGGTTTTGGGGTAATTTTTTTAAGCTTACTCCATCTTTGACATTGAATTAGCATCCATGATATCGGGCTACGTATTTGTTGTCCTGTTCTAATTAAGCTGAATACTGATGCCGTAATCTACAGTGATTTGTTTAAGATGCCGTACAGAGATTAAAAATAAAACTCGCGAAGTTCATATCGAAAATTTGAAACTCTGGGGAAAAGGGTTTTAATGAGTCATGTGCCAGAGAGCCCAGCCCTCCCTCTGTGTAAGATGAGCTCATTAGTGTCGATATTGGGATTTCCCTTCGACAAGTTCCCCGTTCTCTTGCCATAACCTCCCTGTGGTAAGGGAAGTTACGGACACGCCTGTTACGCCTCCTCGTGGAATCCAGTCAATGTGAATCCGTCGAAAATTACCGTGTAGCGGTGGATGTTTCCGACTCCGCTCTCTGAACGTCGAGGGTGGAAAAAGTGGGCCTTTTATGCTACCAACGTGATACGAGCCCATGTGGAATTTCACATGCTTTCCTCTGTACTAGGGAAGAATAGCACCTATGTGTTAGGACATATTACGGTAGTTAAAGTGAATCTCAGGAATATATGATGCAATTCCGAATTAAGTATCCTGTGAGCAGAAGCCCTTCTAGGATTCCTTTCACTTCAAACGTTTTAAGTATGTTAAGAATCCCACCGTAACTATTTCCTCAATATATATAGTTCGAGAATATACCCTTACTCCAAGTTAATAGTCCATATAGTACGAGATTAGACCTTTTGAGTAGGGTTATTGAGGTTCAGGGTGATGAAAAAGTTGGACACAAGGATGAAATGTTGTCCACGAAAAGAGTACACTTTATAATTGTACACATTCACTCATACGCACACGCGCTCCTACTTATGCATACATATTTTTATTTTTCCATTTATGGATAATTCCGGACACAAATTAAAATCCTGGCACCGGGGATATCCCCGGCCGCTCTCTATGAGAGGGTGTGTTGAAAGAAAACAGCAGCCCTGGTTTTTTAACACTTCATTGTTGTCTAAATAGATAAAATAATAGAGTTTTATTAAAAGTTGCTTTTATATTTCAACCATTGGTTATTTTGCGAGATTTTTTAGAGCACGTTTAGGGGTATTAGGATGGCCCCGAAAGCATTTTTGTTTATATCGATACCATTTTGAGCACGAAGGAAGAAAAATATGATTTCAGCCTACCCTCTCGTCAGCCGATTAATGTGAACCTCTATAAGAATATCCTCTGGAATGGAGGTAGGGGTTTTGGAGACTTGGAAAGAAGCGCAATTTTTAATCGGGATTCATATTCGGGGAAACAATAAATTTGAAGACCCCATTGAGAAACACCGATGACAAAACTAATTGCGAAAGTTTGATAAATGGAATGAAAGTATTAAAAGATAATTTTTTTAAACTAAATAGATGGCATGGTCGATTGAAATGATGTTCATTTGAATCGACTGGGATACGAATTTTGAGATGAAATTAATAGCGAGATCATAGTGTTGACTCTATAGGTATTTATGTAATCCCTTGTTACAGATAAAGTATTAGTTTATGAGGGGTTGATACGCCTTAAGAGGATTCAAAAAAATCATACTGGCTTCTACGCATGCCATTCGTTTTTTAAAACGATAAAAAACATGGTTAAAAAACATTCATCATCTAACATGCCATTTTCTAAGGTTGATTCGGAAAACGTTGATTTCGTTCGCAAAACGAAAGACGCGGCGTCAGGATTCACATTCTTTAGAAGCAAACATGTGGTGGATTTTCCGATTTTTTTCCCTACATTTCCACATTTACATCCCCTCGCTAAGGTCGGAGAAAATTCACACCACCCGCTGTCTCTCTCTCTCTCACGTGGCCAATCCGGATGAAGCCCGCATCTTCCTCCTGTGCTACACGTTCGCACCTTCTCCCCTCCGCCGGTAATTTTCTCGTGGATTCACCCACAGTCATAGAGTAGTAGGAATTTCTTGGGATACTGTTCCGCTAGGAATCGGCCGTAGAGCCACTCGCAACGAAAATCCACGACATTTACAATCCAGGTGGGAATGTTTGTCTCGGATTTACGGCGTGCTTGCGTGGGTTAGGATTTCCATTCCTCTCTCAGGAGGAAGTATGGAGAAAATGAAAGGAAATTAAAGTAAGTGCAAATTTGTTACCAGAGCTTATATAGCTTTAAAATATTCGTGTTTTTGAAATTACATTTGAGAGGTAAAATGCAGCGCCGTTTGTGTTTTTTTCATTTTTTTTTATAAATTAAGACACCCTCGTTTGGTAACGGATAATTTCGCACAAGCACGTGACTTAATTCTGCTACGATATATTTTTTTTTAATTTTTCTCGTATAATGTCAAACTAAATCCTGTTTTCCGTATCTGAGAAAAGGTGCATCGGCGAAAAAAGAGCTTGACTTAGGAATTTTGGTATTTACTAAGTGCAGGATTGGAGGATGGGTTTGAAGGACGAAATACGTTGCGCTAAAGGTAAATACGCCTTCTTATAGTTGATATAAGTCATCGCGGCCTTAGTACCGCAAAGCTTTTACGAAACTAATTCAGTCTACTGCGTTATGTCCGGCCACTAGTGAATTGAAATCTTCTCTCTGGATGTTGTTTGTGGGTTTGTTTAGAAAATGACAAGTTATCTCTCCTCAACTAAAACATATTAATAAAAATATTCAAAGTAATAGTAATTACATTTAATTCAAATATGTGGAAAAACTTAATTTCAGTCTAGGAAGAATTTTTAAATCGGTAATTTAAACAAATATCTAACATGCATACTTAGTTTATCAGGGTGCATCATCGCAGCACATCTGCAACTTAACCGTAACACTTAACAGTAAGGCTGTCATAACACTGTTATTGAAGGTGGATGACAGGCTAATCTTTTATTCACATCTCCTTACAGTTTATGAATGCTTACAGCCAATATGAAAAACTAATGCGATATGCCAACAAATATAAAATAATATCTTCAATGTAGGGCGTTGCGTAAGTGAATAATTAACTTAATTAAGCCATCATCTCAGATAGGAATTATAGAATCATTCCAGCCATGTACAGAGGTTACCAGTGGTAGTTGTTGAATTTGGTTTTCGGTTGAAATTGCCGATCCTGCCTGTATGTCCCCTTCTAACCAAATTTACACGTACTAATCCTAGGAAAAGCAAAAAATACTTACCAAAGGATGGATTTGAATCCTTGGATTTGAGACTTCAGGCCAGATTTCTAGAGTTCTAACGTAGTCAGGGGATATAGATATGTAGATATGTAAATGTATGCATGCATGCATATATATATATATATATATATATATATATATATATATATACCTTATATATATATATATATATACCTTCTGAGATCCACCAACCCTTTGGCGTCCCCCCGTGACAAATTTCCCAATATTTCCCCAACTTGCAACCGCCCCCGATGTAAAACCTGTCCTCTTATTATGCCTACTCCCCCCTCCCTACATCCCCTCATAGCCCCCCCACCTCGTTCCCACGCTAATTGCCTCTCAAAAAATATTATTTATCTTTTATCATGCAAACATTGCACTTCCTTCTACATAGGTGAATGCATTACCCCCTTATCCATCCGAATGAATAATCACCGGTACTCCTGTAATTCTGCCTCACTCTCTTCTCTTCCTATCCCTTCACACGCCAATTCCCACAACCTTTCATTCGACCAGTGTTTTTCCCTCAGCATCCTAGAATCCCTACCTGATTCAGCTACCAACATAGAGGTGAGAACTCGTGAATCCGCCTACATACTATCCTTCCGTTCCTTTAAAATTCCCACCCTTAACCGCCATATTTAATTTCCCTCCCAGCATTCCCTCCACACCTCCCCTCCACACCTCCCCTCCACACCTCCCCTCCACGCCCATAACTCTTTCCCCTCTCCTGATCCATAGCATATTTTCAGTCTCTCTTGAAGAAGGCCCCTGAGAGGGCCGAAAGCTCGAACAATTTACCGTGTAAGTGTTCTTTTATATGTGTCTATTCTTTTCTATTTGTGTTATGTTATATATATATATATATATATATATATATATATATATATATATATATATATATATATATATATATATATATATTGTGTATGTTCATACACGCAGAAATGCACTCGCATAACGTTGCCTAACGTAAATACGTAACCTTTTGGGTGTCAAATAGTTAGTTGCACATGCATGGATGAAAGTGCGCCTATTTGATTTCCTTGTATTATTGACATCCTTGGGTTATTTATGTGTACACTCACGCACACTGTTGCTGGTAGTATTCCTGGTAGTGTATATACACTCACATGCATAAACACAGCTTTCCTATTCCACGATGATGGCGTTTCCCCAAATATCACTTCCAAGTGCTCTCCTCCCTCCGTTCAATTCATTCGCCAATTGTCTTCCTTTGCTCCCATCTTCATCTCCTTCCTCTCCCTCAATCTCCCCCTTTTCCTTCCTCATCCCTTACTAATCCGACACGCATCCAAAGTCATCCTTATCTCCCACCCTCATTTCTTTACGCTCGCTTCTTTCCTCTGTCACACTCGCTCCGAAACCCTTCGTAGTGCTGTTGCATTCGTATTTTTTTCCAAATACGTTTTGTCAACGGATTTTTCTCTCTCTGCCCTTTTATTTTTTTATTCGTTTCGTTTGCTATTTTACCCGAGGTTTATGTCTCGCTGTTTCTTCCCACGCGAATCGTCCATACCCCCTGTTTTCCGCTTCTACCCCATCTCCCACCTTGGATGCTACACGTTTGAAAAGTAAATGGTCGGATTTTGAGGGCGAATTGAAGCGAATAGTTATAATACAAACTCTTGGAGTTGTTGTTTTAACGATGTTAAAAATTTAATTTACGGTAATGAAATTAGTTCTACTGTTTTAAAATTGAAATTTTGATGAATTATTTTTTTCAAATTATCCATTTATGATCACTTCGTCGTGAATATCGATTTCAGCGTACTTTTTGGTTTAACAATTTTGACGTTAGCGTAGTTAGAAAAACGCTGTATTGAATTCATCAACTGTCAATTCCACTTTGGCCAGGCGTTTTTCGTGTCCTAGGCGTTGTATGATCATACTTGTCTTTTGATTTTTCACCTTTAATATATTGGAGCACCCAGGACCAAGCATACACGTTTTCATCTATATCTGCGTACCCTACGAGCTACCTCTAGGGTGTGTGGCAGGGGGTGATTTCACACCAGTCATTGTGCATCAAAATTAAGTATTGCTTAATTGCTAGCACCCAATAACATTTAAAAAAATCAATGAATGGGAGTTACAGCTACATTCAATAGTGTTGAATTGCGAAATATCTCTGTATTCTCGTGAAATGAGCTACTAGTAATAGGAAGATAAGAATTTGATATAACAATGGCAGTGTTCTAGGTTACTTAAAAGTTATGATATTTTAAATGATATTTTCCCCTGTTGCGGCTGCTCGCCCTTATTGTTCGAGGGAAAAATTGTCTTTATTCTCTAGGTTCTAAGCTTGATATCTTATATTAATTTGTATTCATCATGTCTCCTAAAGCAGTACGGTAGGGACAATGGTATAATCTTACCATCATCGCTGAAGAGACAAGCTTCCAATTTATGCAAGTGATTTATGCTGCACAGTTTACTTTTTTTACAATATATGCTTTACAATTCAAGCTCCTCTTTGCTGCGCACGATTTAATTCGACAACCCACCCGACATGATGATAATCCCATATACTAGCATTCCTCCACATTTACGGAGGTGTGTGGCAAGGGCTACTTTGTCTCCAGATTTCAGCAAATAAATAAGTGTTCCAGTTAAGTGGTTGTCAGCTACTTTTATCGCCCACAGGTCACTCGTATTTGCTGGTTAGCACTGTATTTTTCGATTGCGAATCTTGTGAGGAAATGGAAGCTTCCCTAAATTTATTGGTGCTGAAGCCTATCTCCATTATCTTATCCAAATGATCCAATCTGTCCGCATAATGGGGGCCTTAATATATTCTTCGGGGTCACATGGTAAATCGAGTGACCGATGCCTTTCTAATTGTCTTCATCTCACCTTCTCCCTCCCTGATTTGGAGGACTCATATCTTAGTTCCTCCATTAACCGTCTCATGCTCGCTCTCATATCGTTACACTTTTTCACAAACGTAGCCTCCCTCATTTGCATATTCTTTTAGCTTTTTAATCAATTTCTCCTCCGACTGATCCCAAATAATGGCCGTGTATACTCCCCAGTGCAAAGCAATACCATCCTTCCAAATGGTTAATAAGGCTAATTTTGTGTGGTATTTCGCTCTGCCATTTTCTATTACCCAAATTTAGGAAAGTAAAATGGTGGCAAGGGGCCCAGGCCGTTTTTATTTACTTGTTACCGCATACCGGCTACATTTTGGCACACACTCTATAATTATCAAGTATTTGTCCTGATCGCTTAGCTTTCGTAAACCCCCATGAATCCTCGTCTTCGAACACACATTTCACTAGCCATTTCTATTTATTTTAGGTGAATTGGGTGTAATCCTATGGGATCATTTTGGGCGAAAGACATTGTAGATACGCATATAGCGGTAGTAATAATGGTAATTGGGTATTCAAGTGCTTCATTCGGCTGAGGCGAACCACATCGTGAACTCGACTCGTGAAAATCAATTACGGGATAGCAATTCATACCCTAAGAACCCGCAGCCTTGATTTTAGTCTGCGTGCGCTTTACCTACCGAGCTAAAACCCAATCGGCAAATTATGGAAAATATCTAGAGTTGGAAGGCAACTCGCCATCTGTCGGGGAGAATTAAAATGAAAGTGCTCTCAATTTAGCATTTCTATTTTTCCTAGTCTTTTATAATTATTTATATTTAGTCTTTTCACCTCCGAATCAGAATAATGTGATACGGGAACATTTCGTTTAAATATGTTGAGAAAACCCGCGAGTAATTACTTCCGGATTCGTTACCCACGGCCGTTTAAAAAATAACGCAATAGTTTATTTTTAAAATCATTTTTTTACAGCGAGTCGGTTTGATGGTTTCAGGTAAATTTCGACTTTCTACATTGTCACTGCTCTAGTCCAAGCTCTAGTCGTTCACCCTAATTTACCATTTTCCAAAAATTTATTTTATTCCTTTATCATGCATCGAGAGTAATGATTAATTTTCAAGGTTTTAGTTTATAATACACTTACACTTGTAAAATAAATATTCAAAATTTATTTAGTTTATTTACAAAATCTTCAGAGATCATGAGGAATATTGATGTACATAATAATTAACGAAGGTCATTGATGGTCGGCAAATTTAAGTTGGAACATTTTCAGATGAGTCAGAAGAATAGCAGCTTTACTCGAATATGGACTCCTAATAATAGGTAGCGTCTTTGACATTATTTTGCTAGGCTTACTGATGATAGATGATAGTTTCATATTCTTTCTCTCCGTTATATTTAACTGGAGAACGTCGAGGATTTAGAATGATTCTAGTGTAATAAAATACCACCAATATCTTTCCCCTTTATAAGTGCCACTTTATCTGGCCTTAAAGATTTCAACATGATCACTTTAGCTCTAATAGTTTTCTGGTATCTCCCTCAGAAAATTTCCATTTAGGTAGATATTCAAGACTGCTACGTAGTTCCCACTATCTGTTTAATTTCCATATTGGTTTTATGATGTACATATACTTCAAATTAATTTAATGCACCCGTCTCCATTTTTTCATTTTTATTGGTTCATCGTCGAAATCTCATTGGTCCCGCTCGTATCTATCTCAAGTTTTGTTCCGAGTCGCGAGGTAATTCCAAATGCGTGTGTGTCAGGTCGAAGGGTGCGGGTTCGTGCTATGTATGTATATAAAACAATATGCATATACATATAAATAATATATAATATATGCACAATATACGGTTTATAATATATATTTATATATATATATATATATATATATATATATATTTTTTTTTTCTCATATCTCTACTTCCTTTGGCTAACTCTTCTCTCACTCTGCATCTCTCTCTCTCCATAGTGCCCTTACCCATTTTAATCCTCTTGCAGACGCCGCAGAGGTAATCTAAGAAAAGTGAGAGGAGAATAACGAAAATCTGGATATTTGTTAATTTCTGTATTTAAGCTCGTCAGCAAGCGTGTTTAGCTCCGTGGTTTACTGGAAACCTACTTTTGAAATTCAACTCCAATGCCTACGTGCTCGAGAACATTTGTGCATTTGCTTGTGCATTCGTATGAGTGTGTGTGTGTTTGTGTTAGAGAGAGAGAAAGAGAGAGAAAGTGAACGATCTATTATGTAGACACCGCGCGATTAGCTTTCTTTCTTCGTTCGTGAGATTTTTTCTCCTGGGACTTATAGTCGTCCTTCAAATAGTGCCAACCACTTTTGGCCGGCGAGAAAACGAAATGTTTTCTCGTCATACGCCAAACTGGCAACGACGTATGGGAAATTCATGAAACCACAACGTTACGCAAGCAGTTCTATCCAATGAAACGGGTGTTGGTGGTTCCAAAGTCTGGAAATACTATATAGCAGGAAAAAATTGATTTTTATGTTTGGAAATTCTAGACTAGAATAGGTAGTTCAGATAATTTTTTCCCTTGGAAAGCAATCATGATCTATAAATAATTTACATTGGGGACCTTGGCTCAATTTGTTGCAGAATTGAACTTAAGAAGCGTGAATTGTCAGTGAAGACACTAAATGGTTATCGGAGGAGTTCTTATGGCTTACTTAAGCATTGCAGAGACCAAATAAAAAGAGATTAAGAGGGGAAACAATAAGTTATTCCCTATCTATGCTTGAATTTTGCTGCACAATACTACTGTTAAGTTTCACTAGTGTCATTGATGGTTTCTTGAATGATTTACTCTCTTGTTTCTTCTTACAGGTAAGCTGGATGAATTGATCACCTGGTAATTAGCCCATACCTATACCTTCCATTAAGGTAGGACAATTTTGTTTATTTAGATCCTTTCTAGGTTGACATATCTGAATTATACAAGCAGCTTGTATTCTAATCTACCTAAAGTTCGATTCAATTAGACTTTTTGTCGGAAAACTCGAGAAGTTTGATTTTACTTATCCTATGTAAGCCAATTTTAGAATACGCGGGGATGGTTTAGGACTCGTCAGAGGAAAAGGTATATTTATATATAAAGAGAGAGAGAGAGAAATATTGGAGACTTATGGAAGTTTAAAGGACATACGAGGACACGTTTAAAGGTCATCGAATGTTAGGTTTATGATTATTTGTAACAACAAAAGTGTTCCAGGGAATCTATGGTGGAAGTCCCTCCAGTTATAAGGAGGTGGTTCGAGATTATATTTGTTATAAAGATAGACATCCGTTAATTTGTTAATGGTGATCTATTGGTTCCTATTGGTGAAATACCACTGGATGGTACTGTAACAGAATAATTACGAACGCAATCAGATCTCTCTCTACCTATCCGCATCTCGAGTCAACATATTTTGAATTCACCACCTGAAACCGTTTCCTAACATAATTTTAAGTACTTCCATATCTTTAATGTCGATTAATAATCGTGGTGTGTCGAGGAAACGTCTTCACCCGTCATTTACTGGATCTGAAACATCGGCATTTGATTAAGGCAGTCGGATTTATTTTTACTCATGATGGGGATGATTGATGACGACATTGGTCGTTATTATGCCTATTTAGTGAATTTTGGCGAGTTCCACGTAAAAGCTTACTCGAACTGACTTGACTTTAGCAACAATCTACGGAGCGGTCGTTAGTAAAGTCCTCATAGATGTGAAATAGAATGGATGTACATGCACAGATTAACGACAATCATCTTGTTTCGATCACTCAAACAATTCATTGTCCCATATGAATCGCGTATATTTTACTTCACCTTTGCTTCGTGGCATATTGTCGAAGTGCCATGCCTTAAAGTTCCTGCATTTTCGTTTCATCGAATGAATCCTTACACGTACCATCATTGTCGTCATAAAGTTGAAACCATAAATTTACGACCTCTGTAATGAAAACTTTTCTCGGCGACCTCTTTTAGATTTATATTTTTCATCAAATTTTCGAATATTTCATAATTTTGAATTGCATTATTTAATTTTTGGTAATTCCTGGTCTTATAAACGGAATACGAGGGCGGTTCAATAAGTACCCGTGTTTGACGACAAAAAGCGTTCCTGAGGGAAGTTTATGTTATTATCGTATGCTGCCATCTATCAAACGACGGTGAAACAAATTTCAGACTGATTTAAAGGTTTGTTTGGGTTTGGCAGCCATTCAAGTAAGACGTGTTTCGTGATTTTCGCTAAGATGGCAAAAAAGCAGTATCATTCGGTAATTCGCTTTTTTTTGGATGGGAAGAAATGCGAGGAGATAAAAGTGAAGTTGGATGCAGTTTATGGGGACACTTCGCCATCTATGACCACAGTTAGATATTGGTTCAACGAATTTAAACGTGGGCGAACATCTGTTTTTGATGAGGAGCGACCAGGACGCCCGGCAGACGTGGTTACGGAGGAAATCATTCAAGAAGTCCACACCATGATTCTTGCTGATCGACGAACGAAAGTGCACGAAGTAGCCCAGGCCGTGGGTGTGTCGACCGGAACGGCAATTAATATTTTACATGATAAGTTGGCAATGAAAAAATTGTCGGCCCGATGGATGCCGCGATTGCTCACGGTGAACATCAAGCTCATCCGGAGTTGTCGCCGCCAAACTGCATGAACTACCTTATGAATTTGCTGCCGCACCCCCCGTATTCACCCGATCTGGCTCCCTGCGACTTTTTCTTATTCCCTAACATGAAGAAATGGCTCGTGGGAAAAAAATTAGCTCAAACAAGGAAGTTATCGCCGAGACAGAGGCGTATTTTGGAGAGCTCCACAAATCCTATTTTTTAGAGGGGTTAAAAAAAATGGCCGGAACGTTGGGAGAAGGGTATCTTTCTAAAAGGGGACTATATTGAAAAAAAAAGTTTTTGAAAAAATGGTTTCTTCATTTTTAACACGGGTACATAATGAACCACCCTCGTAGTTCGCGGATGATTTCACGGATTCAGCACGAAATGAAATAATGAGCAAGGTTGTGGGACTAAATAATTCGCAGGAATCGGCTGACGGTAGGAAATTATAACCAATGGTCTGCCGTACATATAGTAGGGAAAGGCTTTCACATCGTTCCCTTTTTTATGATGGCAACATCGACTATGGAAATTTAATTGTGTGCCAAAAAGAACTCCTCGTCCATCACAACAAGCTGATTCGGCAAGCTCCACAAAAGCGATATATCCCGAACCCCACAGTTTGATTCAAGTAGGCGATAAATTTGCGATCGTCAAGCAATCGAAAACGGGAATACTTCCCTTGATTTTTTTTTCACCTGAAAGCATCTAAAGCTTGCTGATTTTACGTGTCTGACTTTTGATGGAAATTTTCTTCAATATTTGAACGCATCAAGGGCTAAAATTAACCGGTAACCTTGGAGCATTGTGGATTTCATGGTCGGGTAACGAAGAACAGCCTGAGGGAGAGGGAATTGGTAGGGGAGGTATACATGAAGCAGATACGGAAGGGAAGGGATGGGAGCGAAGCGAAACGGAAGTGACAGAGAGACGGCAAGAGAGAAGAGTGAGATTTGAGGATGGCGTAGGATAAGGAAGCAAGGAAGGTACGGGGGGACGAGAATTCCTGTCTCAGATGGGGGACCCAGAGCTGTCAGGGGAAGGCTTTGCTGCGCGCACGTCTGTCGCAAGAGCCCTCGGGCAAGGGATTGGGAAGGATGAGAAATAAGGAGGGGATGGTAAGAATCTCACATTCTAAGAGGAGTCCCTCGGGGGATTGGGAGAGAAGATCGGTGAGTGAACCCCACATTACATTAGAAGGAATAGGTCGCTTTGATTAATTAAGGAAAATCACCTTCCTCATTGATAGATAAAATTGGTATTTTTTTCTTTTACGCTTCAATATCGCAGAAGAAGAAAGGAATATGTCATGCATCGGGAGTGAACCATGATATTAATCTAAAGGTTAAGTCTTTGGCTTGCTTAGCAAGGTTCTACCAGTCATCAGATTACTTTTTAATTAATTACCAAATTATTTGTAATATGGAACCTGGATGGTGATTACATGTATGGAATCACTACCTCCGACACAACCCAGAATCAGATTACATCATACAATTTAGTTTACTGTAAAAAGATAACTTTGACCAAAAGTGGCAATTCCAGATAATCCAAATCATTTTCGATGTCGATCGAAACAGTTTCGATGACTGTTGACGAGAAGTCCTTCTACGTTGGATTTTATTAAATATTTATTTTTCATTAAGTTAGTCGATTAAACCTTTACAGCTATCAATTATGGGAAGAGGTCGAAAAATGTTGATTGCTTAGCAAAAGAGTTTCAGGTGTAACTTGGTTGTATTATTTCTTATTGAAAATAATCACTCTAATTTCGCCTACAAATATGTTTACGCGAAATAAGTCGCGCAGAATTGCGTGTCAATTTGATATTATTTACCTTGTTTTTCTTCATTGTTAGTTGTTTTCTTTTCCGAAATTTTGTTCTTACCAGACCTTAATTAACGTAAATAGTCTTCAGGAAATCACATATATTTTGTGCTAATGTATTTGTAAAATGCCCCCATTTAGTAAAAATCCCTCTGTCACCCTAATATACTGTTTTATATTTGCTCTTCTTTTTCTGTGACGCCTAATATCCTATCCCTGTGAGTCTCTTCGACCTCGTTCTCCCTTAACTTTCCTCGTTTACACGTTCTTCTCAAACCTCTTACTCTTTCCTTAAACATCTCTCGGTGGTTGATTTTAACCCTCAACCATTCTCTTAACACATCGTTGCCATCGTATGACACTTTTTTCATGCTTGTCTATTACAGCTGCATCCAATCCAAATTATTAATTGTCACGAACATTCCTTCATCTACCTCTCCTTTTTTTACCACAAACATTTCTCAAGTGCCAGTATGGGCGGCTTTAGGGAGCTTCTGCGTCGCGATGTCATTACGAACGTTTTTGTTGGTCGGAATGGTGTTCCTGATGTTACAGCCTGCAAAGTACGAGGAAGCGTGAACAAAAAAATCCCCAATGACGACTCAGCTGCTCCCGAAAGTCACCAATACCGGTAATCAACCCAGCGAAAACCTACGTTCAAAATTACTTCGTATCCACCAAGTACCCGATATCGTACCCACCGCAGTCAAAACATGTAATGAGAGCATCCCTGTGTCTTTACGTAAGCGATTTTAGTCCATTCTTCACTCAGTCTTACCTATTTCGTTTTCAAATTTTACCATTAATGCATTTCCTCTGACAATTTACTCAATGGATTATCTTCGTGAAGGATTCTCGGGTCTTCCACCGGGTCAAGGGACCCTTGACCCGGTGGAAGACCCGAGAATCCTTCACGAATCAAATACGCCGGGAAAGCACCAGATCTTACTTCAATGGATTATCTGTTTAAAATGAATTGGAAATGAGTGTGGAAATGTATCTGGTTCTAGTTACTAAAGGGGTCAACTAACGATTGGCTTTTCATGCATAACCGAGGACATTCACCACGTCTTATGGTTTAGCGCGTCCATTGAGAAATGGTTATGAATGGGTGGAATCAGAGAAGAAAGCGGTCTCGGAAGATTAAGGATGAAAAGGAATGGATGAGGCAAAGAAGCAAAGGGAAGCCAGGGTCAACCCGAGAAAAAGGAAGGAAAGGAGGAAATGCCGTCCGGTGAAGAGTCGGATTATCCCGCGGCGAAGGCGGGGGAGCCGTCGTGTTGGAGTCGGGACGAGTGATATGGGGGTAGAGAGAGGGGGATGGGGAAAGAGAAATAAAGAAGAACATATAGGAAATAGGATGTAAGTGATGAGTTGATTTATTGGCGAGCCTTTGGTAGACTCGCGATAGTGTTGAGGGTTCTGTGAGGAGGTTGTGCTTCCCAGGCTCCTTTTCTACCCGTTTGTGGTTGTCGGGAATGGTATTCATACAGATCTCGTGCACGTAAAATCTGCTACGACCCCTTGCTATTATGATGAGTCGTCATCATACCTACCTGTTTTTTTTCCATTGATGAAGCCTGCCTTTGTTAGTCGATGAGGCCTAACGTTCCTGTTGGTCCAAGCATTTTAAAAAATTCTTTAGCTTGATAATCTCCTCACGTGCGTGAGGAACCGTTAAAGAGTCCCATAGCATAGTAAGTGATAGACCAAAGTTAAAGTCATATATACCGGTACTTCATATTGTGCTAGCCCCCAGATGATTGTGAGGCAGAGATTGTTGGAACCCAATTACAGCTCTTTTAATAACGTAATTGTTAGCGAATATAAAGTTTTTGATAATGAAGTGAAAGTAGCAAGTAAGTTGTTTTAAATTTCAATTCTTCGCATCATCGACCTTGATTTAGTTTTAAATGCAAATTTCGCGGGAGAGACAACGAGTGTTTACATCTAACTGCGCTGGAAGATATCCTCTTAAATGGAATATCTTTAAGTGCCAATATATGGCTAGGTTAAATCAATGCCCTCGCCTTGAGGGCTAAACTCTGGCTTCCCGAAAAATTTTGTCTTGCATGATTTCTTCGTAACTATTCTATTCTAGTTTTTACCCAGTAAAAGCGTCACGCTTACTCCAAAATTCAACGTTTATTTCCCAAACTTAACTGTTTTCCAATGCAAATTATCTTATTTCATTCTCAACAATTTCTCCGATGGGTTGAAAATAATTTACGAGTATTACAAATTTTTACTTATTTGGCATAGTGAGATAATATATCTCTCTGTTCATTGCCTTTTTCCACGACCCGTGTGATGAAACCGGTTTTTTGTAGAGTTACTCCCATATTCATCTAATTCAAAAAAATGATGGTAGACGTGGCTACTGTGTGGAATGCAATCATCACCAGTCCTTTAATAAAACAAACTTTGCTAATCTGAATGGAAGATAAAACAAAGTTTTAATAAATATGTATTTCTCATGAAAGGATGGAAGAAAGAGTGACTCAAAAGCACTTCATTTATTCCAAATTTGTATATTGAGCTCCGCCTATTTTAAGCGTGATGCCTTGTTCATATATATATATTAATTCAAATATAAGTTGTCTGCTTTTGTGGACGTTTAATTCTTGTTTTAATTCATTGCATCAGTCTAAAATGTCATCTATATAGGTTTGAAATAAAATGCGTTCCAACGAACTCAATATTTCTCTGTTGATTTATTTGTCTTCGGCAAATAAAATAGAGTCAATGCTTGGTTGTGAACTACTTCTTTTGTGTTAAGAATGAGTGGGATGGCCGTCAATATTAATGTGATCACCGATGTAGGTTTTACTCTATAAAAACCTCTTGACAAATAATTGCATTTGGACTTTTCAAATTCCTTATTTAGAAAAAGTTTCCAATGAGAATAAGATCCTTGCGAGTCGTATAGTTACGCTAAAACTGGACAATTATGGCTTAACTACTGTGAAATAAGCCCCTCTTTTCTTTTGCTGCCATTTAATTACCCACCAACCGGTCCGTGTAACGAAATCAAACAAAGTTCCTTTATTCTTGAGCCACTCATCCAGGTAATTAGTTACACTTCTGTTGAATGGTCAATCCTTCCCTTTTATTCGTTGCAGGAGAGGGATTACTCCGTTCCCAACCCGGGCACAATGCAGTGAAATCATTAATGGTCAGGGACTCGTCCTCTGAACAAACTTTCCACCTCGACCGGAAGAGATAGCTGCGATCCCACCTTGTCGCCAGGTTTAGATCACATTTCTAGGAGTAATAACGAAACCCGACCCCTCTGAATCGGTTGGTCGACTGATCGTTCCACAAGAGTCTCCACTTCCCCTAATTAGTGTGGGATCTCTCCTGTCCTCATCTCATCACAGAAAAACTATTAAGCTTCTTCTATCGGGGAAGTTCTAAAATGGCAAATCGGTTTGCTGCGCTCTGAGGTGGAACCAAACCGACGGCTAGCAGATTGGGCTTCTTAGTTCCACTTATACATTTATTTCCAGAGTTGTTTACATGTACTACCCAACCAGTGTGTCACAGTTAGTATTCCTTCAACATTTTCTCCTCCGTGTATCAAAATCTCAAAACTGCCGCTCAAAAGCTTATTTTGACAGGAAACACGTAGCAATTGCACAGTATACGTGGACGTAGCGATCATTTAAAGCTACGTCTTGTGCGGTTCTGAATGAACGGTATTGTACTTCTCTTAAATTTCTATTAGCTATAGTACAGGGGATGAGATATTTCACGTTGTCTGCGATATTTAGAATGTATGGCAAGTGAGAGGGATCAGCCAGAGTAAGTGGTAATTAAGGGACTATATAAAATTTAGAACCCCTATCTCTCTGGCATTATTCGCGAGCAAGGCTAAATGAAGGCTAATAAACCCATTAATTGTAATAATAAATAATTGTTCCAGTCAGAATTCCATCTATGATCTCTCCACAGTAACCCACAAATATATAATAAAGGCTGATCTATTAACTCTCTCTTCCGCATGCACTCGCGGTAGTTCGCAGGTTATGACGTAGGTGGGTTTCAATTATGTGCCATTGTATACCATAAAATTTTTATGGATAAACCATAGCTTTTGTCAAACCTATCCAAATGCTACGGTTGTTATACCTTATAATCAAGTATTAAAATTTTCCTAAGTTTTTTATTCACTTTCGAAAAACGAGTTATGTTTCATTAATAACGTGAATTAGATGAAAATTAGATCCCTAGGAAAGGCAGCGTCATCATTATTTTGTTAAGCCTTACATTGCTATTATATAATTGGTCAGTGCACGTTAACCATAAATTCCGCTCACTTGTTACATCCATCTTAGCGTTATTACGAGTCGCATTTTAATCGGAAGAGAGTAAAAAACTGTTCTACTTATGAAAAAGTAATCTTGCCCTTCGAACAACTCATGGTACTAGCCGAACACTAGCTCCTTAATCATAATATCTTAATTTACGAGTATATCCCTTATCTCGTATATCCCTTTCCAAACCTTCCATAATTATTTTTCACAATATTCTTTTCCGTTATCATCTCGGAACTGCTAAGGATCTCTTTTTTATGCTCTTCCTGCCTCTGAATTTTTTCAAATTAAATTCGCTATTCCCGATCTGCAATGAACACTTCCCCTTTTGTATCTCTGCAGTGTGATGCAATACTAGTTCACTTTATTTGCAATTTTTTTTTTAATACACGCATCTAAATATTTTCCTATTCATACGGAAAGTATTCTAATTCATGGAGGCGTGAATGATATTTTTAATTGTTGTATATTTATCTTGTGTCATGTCATTTTTACTTGCATACGAATATTTACTAGCGCACACTCTAGCAATGCTTCTTTGAGCCTCTTGAGGCTCTTTGAGCACCACGTATATACGTAATATTTCAATTTGATGTCTACGCCCCAGAGGCACCGTGAACTGCAATTGTAATACTGCTAATTTCCACTTTCTATACCGAATATTTGTAATATTCGGTATATTAGTAGTCTAACATATATATAGAATTCCATTATATTTATTAGAACTGTTAATTAATTGTTTATTAAACTTCTCTTTAGTCTTACTACAGATCTCCCTCAAACCAGTATCGAAATATTTTTTACTATTTGCTGAACAAATTAAAAAGCAAAAACGACAAGTTTTTTTGCTCTCATTTGACCTTTACAAGTGAGCATTGAAGAGCCTCATAACCAGTAGTGAATCAGAAAAGTTTGGTCGAGTACAAAGAAAATTTATTTTTGTTCTAAATTTGACGACACTCATCCTTGTCACCTGGTTGGAAACGCTATAGCTTTGAAAAAATGGAGAAAATAGCTAGGAACAGATGTTATCGTTAAGTATCCAGATGAGGAAACAAAAATCAGTACCGTCCTGGAAGAAACGAGACCCTTTCGATATAGGACAGCCGATTGATTACCGGAGAAAAGAAGGAAGGGCTGGGATGGGGGCGGAGGATAAGGGGACACTGGGGGCGATCCCGGGAAACGAGGGCGCCTGGTCACCCTCTCCCCGAGCCCTATACATGCCCTCTAATCCCTTCTCACCCACGACCCTTCCCCCACACACACACCGAAGTAGTCCTCCCGCCTTCACCCCTTCGCATCAGCGGTTGGTCATTTCTCTCTCGGACCCCTTAGAGTGGCCGGACGTTCCCGAGGAGGATTATCTTCTCGTCTCCCACCGCCCACTGAGATGGAAGGACTTCTGCCCTGCTCAAAAGGTTCCCTCCCAGCGCTCAACTCTCAGTAAGATTCTCCCTTTTATCGCCTTACTTCATCACGATCTCGTGCCCACTCGCCTCCTTCCTTATCCTCTTTTATATCTGTTCTTCTCTCTCTTTATCCACCTTCTTTTGTGCCCCACACTAGGGTTCTCCACTATTCGCCTTGTCGTAAAGTCCAACAGATACCTGCCGCTTTTTGTATTCGTTCTCTTTATTAAAGAATAAGCCACCATTTCCAGAAGTCAACACTGCCGGTGAAGCATTATATTTTTGGTATCCCGACGTATATGCGAGCGGTGATGTGTGACAGTATACGGTATATATTTATTCTTGCACTTGGATATAGATATAAGGAAAAGGAATAGGAACATGTGTAAAAGACAAACTCAGGAGCGGTGAGGAAGGCGGAATCGAGCAGGTCACAAGTGCAAAAATATTTATGAATTCAATATATATATATATATATATATATATATATATATATATATATATATATATATATATATATATATATATATTGACATAAATACTCACTCACACAGAAATATATATAAACTGATTGAGTGGTCTGGATAATATTATTTTATTATTGGTACTCTACCATTTAACTTGATACTTAGGTGGGCACTGACTCTATATACACTTCTCTATTAATATATACATTTCTTTACCTATCCTAAGAAACACCATCTAACACTACAAATAAAACCTTCTTCAACCACGCACACCTCCTCCCTTCCATCCGTTCAGTAGGCTCAACACAATTTCTCTTCGTTCATCGTTTGCTTAACATTCTTTCCTCTGTCACCATTTTCAGCATCCCGTAGTCTATCAAAACGCTCTGCATTCACCTATGGCCTTCTTTCTTCTCCCAGCATGTCTTCAACTTCCTCGCTCGTTTTCTATTATGCCCATTCAACCTTTTCTATTCCTTTCCACACCCTCGTTTCAAAATCCTCCACTATACGCTTATCGTTTTGCTTTAACGACCAAGTTTCTATTGTAATTATTTTGATAGACTACCGTTTTATGAACTTTGTGGATGGACTATCATGTATGTAGATGTAGATGACTAAGGATAGACGCCGCTACATTTTCAAGCTTTAACTAACAGCAGGGAACCTGACATATTACTTTTTAAACGCCATTACCAAATTCACAGTCTTCAATAGTCCATCGCCAATCAAAACGCTAAGCATTCCCGCACGCTACCTAGTACTTACTTCTTCTTTGTTTTCCGTTCTGTCCATTTTTATATTTCAATCCTTCGCAACACCCACATCTCAAAAGCCTCCAGCCTACGCCTATCAACTTGCGTAGATAACCAAGTTTCCGCGCCATTCAAAACCACGCTATTTATCAAAATTTTATTAACTAGTATTTTCTTAACATCTTTGCGGAATTTCTCTACAATAAATTTACTCCTTGTGAATTCTTCTTGGCCAAACGCAATTCCTTTTCTTATGCCCCTATTAGTTCGACCATTTTAGTTCAAAACACTCCCGTGAGAGGTAAAATAATCTTCCTGCTGTAGGTGATGACCTCCCATTTTAATGTTCAATGTGCCTTCGTTCTCTTTCTCGAAAACCGCATAACCCTTTTTTTGTTTACATTGATTCTCATTCCATTCCTATCACACTTCGTTTTTATTAAATTTTGATCTGAATTTGAATCCACCCCGGTAAACTCTGCGAATTGATGGTTCTCTTCCTGCTCTGTGCCTAGCCATGATATAGTCTTTAACTTATGAAATCCCGGGTATTTGCCATGTATGCTTACGCCTGTTGTGGTGTCTGAACTAGGTGTTCATTATGATTATCATTCAATCCTATCTATGCGGAACTCTTATTACTTTCTCCCCGCGATCTTTTCTTTCTCCTAAGCCGTTTACTTTTACCTCACTACAATCTCTTCCTTCGTGTACCGTCGCTTTTAAATCCCCAATCTCTATCAAATGTTTCCCTCCAGGAACACCCGCGATTATGTCCTCTTAACTGATGCTATACCCTATCGATCTATTCCTCCCTATGATTGCTTGGTGGCATGTACTCGTAGGCCTGAACAATTACCAAGTTCGTATGCTCACCTTTAACCTTCGCATTTTGCTATTTGCTTGCTCTATGGTTACTGCGCTTGCTCCTACTTTTTTGTTCAATATATTATCCCATCCCTTACTGGCTCTCAACTGTGTACAATCTCCGGTAATCCACGCTATCCTTCCATTTCAATTCGTGCAGCCCTAAAGAGCTATATTCACTCCATCTCCCGCTCTATAAAATCTAGTTGATCTTAATACGATCTCGCATATCACTAAGCATATAATAATGTGGTTTATTCACGCACTGGTATATTTTTGTGTGGGTTATATACTCGGAGAAGAGTGGTTTCTTAAACCTTTAAAACTGAATCAGCTGTAGTTTTATACGTCAATACAACTCTAAATAAAGCATACGATATTTTTGAAAGATTGAAGTGTCGGTTCTTTGTAAATGACAGCCTAAATTATCCAGTGCGTGTATTTGACGTTGATGGAGCCTACGCCACTACACGTTTATTATTTTGAAATATTTAAAATATCAAATTTTGAAAATTAAATGCTTATATGCATGCCTGTTGTGTTAGTTGTTTGTTTTTGTTTAGCAAGCTATCTTAGCTCAAACCGTGCGACCGCTCTCGGTAAGTGGACGATTGCACTTCGGATTCTGGCGTCAGCTCCGTTCATCCTTCATCTTGAAGCCTCTTTGTCTTTTTTTCAGTATTGCAAAATTGAAATTGCAACTGCTTGCTTCAAACCACATTTAATTAAACGCGTATTTGATCTTTTAAAGTTTTAACGTGGCCCATACTTGTAATTTTCTTAATTTTCACCTTCAAATATGTGGACTTATAAAATGTGGACCATAAAATATATCCAGAAATATTACAACATTCTTTTTTAAATTTAACTATTTTTCCAACCGCAGAATGTAATCCTTGAGTATTCGGGGATAGATTTTCCTGCCACTTCTCTCGTTATTTCCTCTTTTTGCTCTCTCTCTCTCCGCTGGTCGCCCTTCCAAAAGTGATTGCCGAAATCCCAGATTCCAACGAAAAATTCCGCCTGCTAACTATTATCGTGAGCACGTACGAGCAACTTTAATTGCAATATTTGTAATACTTGTACTCTTACTGGTGCAATACTTACCCACATTCGAATAGGTAATTTGAACGACTCCCGTTTGCTATTCGTGTGGCACGGATATATTTGGCAATAATCTAAATCTACATCTATTCAATACCCCGCAAGCTGTCGCAAGGGCGTGTGGCGGGGGGCGTATTAGGGCACCACCCGTAATTAAGAAAAAAAGCCGCATGCAAAAGCCACAAATTTGTACAATCCACAAACAAAACATACAGGGTTTGTCCGGAAAATAACCGTACTGAGCTCAGGAAAAAAAATATATTACACTTTTACATATCTTAAGCTAATATTCCTCAAAATAGGACCCTTGTGAGTCGATACACTTGTTCGAGCGGCGTTCCCATTCCTGGAACGCTCCCGCGAAGGCATCATCGGGAACCTCTCGAAGACTCGTCGTCGACCTCTTCTCTACCCTCCACGAACATCTTGTGCCACCGAAAGATCATGTTTCTGGACATGGCTGACTCCCCGTAAGCCTGGTTAATCATACCGACAGTTTCGGTAGACGATTTCCCAAGCTTTACCGCAAATTTGATGGAATAACGCTGCTTCGGCAATCGCGTTCCGTGACGTGGGTCGAGCGTGGAGGTTCGGGTTAACAGAGCTCCTCACTACACCACAGCTCAGAGCCGACTGCCTTTTTCAGCGTCGCTTGCCAACATACCCCCCTCCAATTGCAGCCCGTCAGAGCGGTGCTGGGCGCGCCTGGAGCGGCGGGAAAAAATCAGTAGTCAGTACACTTATTTTCCGGACGAACCCTGTAGTATACATTAATGCAAAAACCCTCACAACTCACCTACATGCAAACACACAAAATAACAACTAATATACACATGTACCTAGAAATATACCTGATATCTTTGCAATGTTTAATTTTGTTCCGACTAGTAAATTATATGTTTTTATTATTTCTAAAATGACCTCGGTTTCTTACTATTATTTTTCCTGATTTCTTGGGGAAATAATGAGTATTTGTATCTATCTGTACTGGAATCTATCTCCTTTATTTCATCTTTGTGGTCTGATCTACCTAAGTAACCTAGTGTGGGGCCACAATAATTCCTTTAGTGTTATTGTTTAACTTGTTTGTTCTGAACCTTTCTAAAAGTCTATGTCACGTTGTTTTCTTTGTATCTCAATTGGCTCCCAGCCTAAATGGAATTATGCAAGCGAAGGTCAAAATAAGAAAACTCATATTTAGTTGAACGGGATAACCATGCAAAAAATCAACTCTCGAGTGTAAACTGAAATTTTGAACCCTGGAATGAATGATTTTGAATGGAATAAATGATTCTGACACAGGAACCAAATAGATATGTATGCATTTGCCATGTCATCATCATTTCCCAGAAAGCCTTTCATCGGAATCGATGGAATGTTGACTAGTCTAGGTGCTAACTTCAACTGCAGTCAACCTGAGTGGAAAACTCACACTCACCCCCCCACCTAAGTTCCCTCATCGATAGCATTTTGGAAGAGTGAAGTGGCGAGACGATGTCCGTTTGTTCCTAATCGCACGGCTTAACGTCATAAAGAGCCGGCGATGGTTTGGAATTCTGTTTGATCGTTTTGAGGTTTTAAATGTCTTCGGGGAGAGTTTAAAAAAAAATAGAAAGAGAGCCCAGCACCAGACTGCGATTAAAAAGGAATGGCGTAAAGTCTCCCCACTTGAACAGTTTTCCGTTATTCCCGTTCTCCCCCGACCATCGACTAACTCCATGCCCCCTCCACCCCTAGTCCTCCGACGTCATAAATCGTTCCCTTCCCGCCGAAATTCGGGCTGCGCTATCAGACGAGCCGAATGCCTCTAGGGGGTGCGGGAGTTTAGGGTGTGTGGAAAAAATAAAAGGCTTCTCTCTCTCTCTCTCATCATCAACGTGGGGCTTTTCAATTTTCCCCCGTATCGCGACGTCGGTGGCGGCGATGGAATTTTTCTGTGGGGGTGAGGGGATGGAGAAGGAGGGAGGGTGGGTGGGGGGGGGATTGCTGTTGGAGTAGTTAGCGGAGGTGGGAGGAGAACTATGAGAACCTCTTCCGACTAAGTCGTAAATCAAAAATCTTTAGCGTTATCCCCGGCATATCTCTCTCTCTCTCTCCCTTTCTCTCTACCTCTCTGTCTCACTCATCGGAAATAACGAGATGGATGAAGGATTGCTTTGAAAGAGAAAAAAAAATATAAAGGGAAGAAGCGATTTGCTTGTTTGATATCGACGACATACACCCGCGGCTGCCATATGTGTGCGCTTGCGTGTGTCCTTGCTCTGCACAATCGTTGATTCGATCTTATTGCCATTGCGGCGCGGTTGGGGGGTTTTGTGGGAAGTGATGCGAAGTGATGCGTGTTCGGCGAGTTAGATTGTTTTGCAGGGCCTTGGGCCGCGGAATCCCTTCGTGTTTTTCCCCATCGAGCTTGACCGTGCAGAAGAAAAATTGGTTCACGGAAGAAATACGGGCGACGTGAAATGAGGCGGCGGGGCTGACACAGTCTTTCCGTGTTAACAGAATTACGCATCGACGGAACTCCAGGAGTGGTGAAGGTTAAACGCCACTAGCCAATCGGGGTGAGAAAGTTCCGTTGAACACAGCCGGCGGGGTCATAGAGCACATGAGGAGAACGAGATAAACATTGGCGACGTGCGTAGCTAATGAAAGAAAAACCTCCTTGAGTGAGTCTAGGGCTAGGTTTAATAATGTGTTTTCAAACTGAAGGTTAAATTAAATCTCCGGTCAAGGAAAAAACTCAGTTCTATGGCGGCTAGTAAAGTTAAAAACCGATCGTTTGACTGTTCAGAAACTAAGACGGTGTGGATACGGTTTCAACGTTAATATTCACTAATATATATTAATATTTCACTTTTATTTATTTATTATTATTTATTTACTAACGATTGGATTTAACGAGACATTATAAAACCAGGCCCAATATTTTCCGTAGCCATCATTGGCAGTGATGTATGCGAACATTATAAGCAACGGTTTCAGACTCCAAGTGGTGGAAAGATTTGGAAGCACTTGAAAAGTAAAGCACGGCAATATTCACGATTGTGCTTGCATGCCTGATGGCTTTACAATGTTGCCATTAAAGTGCGCTGTGAGCATGTGAATTGCAGGCTTTTATCAAACCTTTTATCAAACCCAAAACTAGTTCTTGACAGTTTCTCATTCCTATCTCTTTTCAGCTTGTCGCATCTTTTCATCCAAACTTCTGACATTCCCATCCCTCCTGAATATTCATGGTGGTTTTACAATCTTCCCATTTAATATTACAAACCATTTATATAATTATCTAAAGACGGCTTATTATTCCGTAAGGGTGTGTTACGTGAGTTTGCGTGTTCTTCTGTATGATTTTATCAGTATACTTCAAAATCAAGACCAATTTAGCACCCATTTAATTTTGGGAATTTTCATTTGCTTCATAAATCCAATTTCACGACTTAATGCATGTTTCGTTTCATTCCAAAAACACGCTCTCTTGTTTATCTGGAACTCTATAAAAGTGTGTCTTGTTGCCATGGCTACCAATGGTAGAAATTGTAGCAAAATAATTAAAAGTTTCGTTCATGGAGAAATGCATGAAAGTAAATAAAGAAATCACATTGTCACGAGAAATTATGGGTTGGAAGCAAACATATTTATTTTATGGATAAAATGACCTTTAAAATGCCAAAAAATCCTAAAATAATCACATAATACGAGTTAACTAAACGCATTTCATCTCACTGAACTTAAGAAAGAATAGGTAAATTCATAATTTTTCATGTACTGCTGACAAAAGGCCTACCGCCTGGAACCGAAACGTTTACCTTTCGTGAATTTCAGGGCATTCTTTTTTCTAACGTAAAGATTTATGGAAAAGCATTAAAAATTGGATTGTTATTTTTAGTTGAATAACATTTTCTCTAACTATATGCCATATTTTAGTTATCTTAGTCGAACTTCACAACTTCTGCTAAAGCAATATTGTTTGTTTCAAATCTGTCTTTCTTCTGCCATTAATTTTCCTTATCGTGATAAGTTTGAGATACCTACCTGCATGTTTTAAATACATTTATTTTCTTCTCCATTATTCATATATTATTCATATTATTGATCAGGAAATTTTAATAAATCTACTATTAAATTCATATGCGCCATTTCATCAAGCGACAAACATTAACTCTGCACCGATTATTATGCGCGTCATTTTGGGCTTCCATCGTCAAATTTCGGCATAACCGAGAGAACATGATTACGGGATAATTTAATGGACCTGAAATTATTTCATCACGGAGAGTGCATTTGATATTAGCGGCATCGAGCAGTAGGAAGGGTAAAGAGGACTGGTCAGACGGAATGAAATAATTAAAAATTAGAACCCCGCTTTGCCATTTCCCCCGTTAAACGAAAATCTCCCGGGAGTCCACGTATGAAAACCCCATGCAATGGACAGAGACCGCACTCTAAAATTCTTTTCAGGAACTCTCCAAGATCGATATAACGCTGAAAATCTCCTGATCATGTGCCATTGTAAAGAATGACTCATTGTAATATAAGTATGGGATTGAAGGATTTTATGTCTCCTGTTAGGCAGGACCAATCAGTACACTATTGTGTAGTTCCATAATTCGTCGATAACCTACTCTAAGCCGGCAGGCTACTGCTAATAGTAATGAACCATAGCTTTTGGTGTGGGCTACAAATCAGTAGACACCTACTCTCATAACTTGTACACCTACTCACCTAATCTCATACTTTTCATCGTTACAGGATATTTGAAGATTTTCTCTTTTGAGTCAATAAGTACTTATAATCGTGCATTATGAAACTGAGATTGAGTTTTGATCGCTGTCATATTCAACCATAGTATTTTTTATGTTGATTGGAAGCATTTTTGGAGCTGAGTAAAACTAAGACAGTAGGTAAGTAAGTTTCACAGTTTAATTAGCCCTAATACTTTTTTTTGATTGTCAATCCAAGACTAAATTTTCATCTAATTATTTTGGTATAGTTGGGGATTGAGATGTTGCGGTGGCTAGCGTATTGGCTTCCCACCCAGAGAGCCCGGGTTCAAATCCCGGCGGTGTTGAATATTTTTCGGTGGTATCTCGATCCATACTTGAGGTGCTTTGTGGAGGGCACTTTGAGTGAGTACGCCGTCCGTCGGATGGGACGTGAAGCTTCGGACCTCTTGGCGCCTTTCGTAAACAGTTTGCTAATGCCGACGCCGGGTTTCTCTCCACCCTTCATTCTTTCCTGTCCATCTCTAATGGCGCAAATGATCTCATCTGTCGGTCGCCTCCCCTAAATACTACTACTACTTTGGTATAGTTACAAAAGGATTATTGTGCTATCGTATAATGCTGTAAATGGAGGGTGCGGCAGCATTACTTGCTGATTCGAATGCAAAACCAACTCAATTCATAAACTTATGCTGTGTATCCTACAATTATCTCAAAGGAGTTATATCCGTGATCCGATATTCCTAAATGTAATCTAATGACATTGAGTTTGTATGCGAATAGAAATAATTGTCTTATGCTTTGAGGTTTACTCGTAATGAAATTATGGTGGATCTATCGTGACCATAACTTAGCATTAGGGTAAATGAAACTGATAAGTTTATTTTCCTACTTTATTAGTTTTATTTACCTCCATTGATACTTACCATCAACGTAAACAATTCACTGGTTGAATATGGTGGTGATCAAAAATTAGCCTCGATCTCGAAATACATGACTCTTCTGCCGCATACTGGTTTAAGTGCCGCGTTAGTTACTATTGTAAATAAATTCCGGAGCAAATAGGAACACGCAGCCTTGCGGGCGGAACGGACACGCCACGAGTTCGTTTTGTTTTGCCTGCATTGTGTGCAGGAAACATTGGGCATAGAGGTGGTTTTTGTTTCATTGTTGTGGCACCATATTTCTCTAACCCTCTCCGGTCGCCATTGATGCGCCGAGGAAGGGATTTGGAAGTAACTTGGCCATTTCATTTTTCTGGCGTTCCTATGATTTTCGTAACGCAGGAGTAAACGTTTGCACTTGAGTTAATTGGTGGGCGAGTGAGTGGCTTATTTCAACACTAAGCCGTTCGCAGAAAATTGAAAAATGAGCTCAGTCAAGAGTATGACGAAAGCAAATATCATGAATACAAAATAGGAGCCGTAGGAGTTTTTACGCGTATAATTGTATTATGTTTGACGATCACGGAGGTAAACAGTAAATTGGATGAAGGCAATAAGATTTTTCATGATATTTGGTGAGTCATTTGGAAGGTTAGTTTGAAATTATTTTGTATTTATCGATCCAATAAACCCCAAGTACTCAATAAAAATGAAAAAGGATTTGAAAAGATCGCCATTGCTTTATCTAAAACGAAAGATTGTAAAAAATGGATTCAATTTCCAGTAATGCCGATTTAAAATTTAATGATATAGTTTGCTGAAGTTTTCTCTGCTGGTAATGCAAGTTTTAGAGGGGAGAATGCTGGGAAAGCGACTTAGAGGTAGGGAGAGACTAGACATGCTGAATGGAATTGAGGGATTTAGAAAGTATGCAGGCCTAAAGCATTACTTATTGCAGTATGTAACATGTGGTTTGAGAAATATTTGTTTCCTGTTTGTCAGAGCTTACAGGTGCCTTAGTGTGTAAAGCCGGTAGGCTGGCACTAATTATAAATAAATAAACTCTTGAATTCGCATGTATTACATGTGATGTTTCATTTTCTTCCTAAAAATATGTTTTCCGACGAATATCGATACCATACGGTACCCGGTTATATAAAAATATTATGTGTATATATATATATATATATATATATATATATATATATATATATATATATATATATATATATATAAGCGTTTGCAATATATTTGCAATTGTATTTACTCAAAAAAAATCATTTTACATAATATTTGCATAATTTACAATTATGGGAAAACCAAAACCATCATGCTATTTGGGTTAACGTTCTTGGGCAGATTATTGTAATGTTTTCCTATCCATAAGTGTGATTAAGGACCAGGTGTGTAAATATATTACAACTGGTCGTAAATTTTAAGCGCACGTGAATCAGAACTGACACGAATAGCGTGCCGACATGGCAATTCCAGTCATGAATGCATCCATGTTTCTCGGTGTAGCGTGAGAAGAAACCCATTGTGGTGGTAGAATGAATGAGGCACCATCCGTGGTGGCTCATGTATTAAATCGAGAGGAATTATTTTTTCCTGCGCTCCCGTCCCAAAGTTTCCAGAGTCCTGTGTGGCGTCCCCATTCAATACCACTAAAGAAGGATCCTTTCAATAAAGCGACTATGACGTGACGCAGCGTTAGTTTCGTTCGGAGGCTTGAAAGGGTGGAGGGGCGGTTGCTTGCTCCGCTACCATTGCAGCACGAATGCAAGCCCCTCACTTCGAGTGTCCCGTCCTCTCTAAAAGTTTCCAGGGCCCCTCTCCGCGCACTCTCCGGGGTGTAATTCAGTCCTCACCCTCACGTCGTACCTTTTTCCCCCCGTAGTTCAACGGTGCACTCCCGTCGTCGGTGATCTAATCGAGTGCATGTACATTTTTGCACTTGCCCGCTCGTCGTTCCAGCGTGCTCGCACCTCAGCATGATTATCGCCCTCCAGAATCATCTCATCTCGCTACATCCCGTCGTCGTTGCAATCTGGAAAATAAAACGCTCCTCTCTCTCTCCTCAATTTTCTCCAACCTGAGAGCAAAAATACTGTCCCCATTCCCGAATCCCTCCGCAATCCCCACTGTTCATCTCATGTATTCATCTGAGCGTGTGTGTATCTATGTATGTATATCTATAAAATGTATAGATATGTGTATATATATAAATAAATAAATATATACATATGCATTTATATATTACACACAGTACACACACATATATATGTATACATGTATATATATACATATATATGTGTGTGTATATGTATATATATATATATATTTATTTATTTATGTATAGATAAAGAGTCTTACTTGAAGAAGTCCTCGAAGGCCGAACGCTCAAACAATCTACAATGTGAGTGTCCTTTTAAGTCTTATCTATTTTATTTGTGTTCTATTGTGCCGTCATAATGTTATACTGCTCGTGTGTTTCTATATCATCGATATATATATATATATGTATACATATGTTGGTGTATACACATACTTGCCAAGTCGATGCTCTCGAAAGATCCGCGGTTCAAGTCTTGGTCAAGGAAATATTTGTGCCCGAGTGATCTACTCGATTCCGCCTTCCCCGCCTCTCCTGTGTTTGTCTTTTATGTGTGTTTATCCCCTTTCCTAACATTTATATCCTTTAGAATGAATATTTGTTCGCCAGATAACTGGTGGTCGTATTTGAATGTGTTTGTATGTGTGTAGATGACAAATAAATAAGTCTCCGGAAGGGAGTATAAATTCGAGGACGGTTTACATATACTACTCATAGAAACTCAGAAAAGAATACTCAAAAGGTTGTTGGACTGTATCAGACATGGCCTCAGCCTATATTGACCAAAAAAATTGATTTTCCGTCTATATACTTTTGGTAATACATATAGATATGTATATAATTAAATGCATACCCTTATCGAGTTTGGCTTAATGAAAAATTCGTTGCAATTTTCCACAGTTAAAACTTTATTGCCGACCATGGTTTCGATACACTGTATCATCATCAGGTGAGCCTCACCTGATGATGATACAGTGTATCGAAACCATGGTCGGCAATAAAGTTTTAACTGTGGAAAATTGCAACGAAGTTTTCATTATGTCTCGATTCCACAACATCACGCCTGACTCTTCACTTTTCGTGCGAGTTTGGCTTGTTAAACGCGGTTTTCTTATTTCTTTTCTTCAACCTGGAGGATCATCAGGATAGTAAATGCGCGTATTGCTTTTCCCTCAATATTTTTAACGCCCAGAATTAAATATGACTTTATCGTATCTGCAAATATCTGCGGAGGAATCCTGATTCCCATACCCTTATTTCACCTCTTCAGTTTAATACAATTTTATGTAATAACATATGAATTTTAACATCATTAAATAATCGAATAAAAAAATGCTCCAAGTAAGTCCAAAGGAAACGGAGAAAGTGGATGGAGGATAGAAATGTTGAAAGTTAATGTTTGAATGCCGAGGTAGGAGGGATGCTATTGGTTAAGCGCCGTAGAGAAAATAAGATAAAAGGGTTTTTAGACTACATGAGGGCTGGAAGAGTTACAAAGAAATGAAGAAGGAAATTATAAAGTGCCAACAAGGAATTTGCCATGATACGTGGAAGATAATTATGCGTCAGGGGTCGTCCAAAAAGCTACCATTAATAGGTAGATTTCCATTACAAATACTTGATGAACGAAGTACTCTTGGAAAAGTGGACGAGGAAACTGCAAACTACAAAGGATGACTCCGGATATAGGGTGTGGGACTAAAAATTAAATACATCAAAGAGAAGAATTGTCAACGCGCAAAGACATCAACTGGCAGATGTGACGGCTGAGCCAAATCGATCCCCCTAGGGTTGATGTCCAGTGATGACAACAATGACAGCAGAGGGAATATTTATGGCTTAAATGAAATTGAAACTGAATATATTATTCCCTACGTTACTTTTGAATGTATGCTGACCCTCTTGTATTAAGTTACCTAATGTAGGGCTGCGTCACGGTCCCCAATAGAGTGCATGAACATTTCTGGAAACAAAATCCATTCCAATTCAAATATAACCACTTCAGTCTACTTCAAACAATATAAAATGTCTACTCTTTTTTGTCACTTTTTTTTGTACTTAAATACCTGCCATTCAAAATTGGTTGTCAGTTGATGTAGGAATTGATTAAAAATTCTAAATTTATTTAGTTTCAATCTTTATGATTGAAGTATGAGCAAAGTCATATCATCAAATTAGCAGACTGGTGTATAAAATGAGAAAAAATGAAAGAAAAAGTCAAATACGTGTGGCATAAACCTTATAGCATTAAGTTTCCGTATTCCGTTGGTATTGAGGTAATCACGTGATAGTAAAGAACTTTTTTCACACTTTATGTTGATTTTAGTTATGAGATATCTATTTATATTTGAACAAATCGGCTGCTGCGTTGATAAGGTGTAGTCTCGAGGTATTTGTGTGATAATTGGTATTGCATTAATTAATACCGATTTACGCCAATCTGTTGTTTATTTCCTTTCTGATCATATAGTATGTCCCTTTTGTTGGTGCATGCATGAATTTCTGTTTATTTTTGTTAAAATATTTGCCGACGTCACTCGACGTCACTCGTGACTCGCTCGTCTTTATCGTTTGTGCTGTTTACTTTAAATTTACATAATGTATCATCAATTGGACGATTTATTAGCATATTTATACTGGCCAATTTAATTGGTAAATGAATGCAGTAGGAATTTATGGAGCTGTTTGTTTTTGTTAAGATAGCTAGGGAGTAAAATGGACTAAAGTGAACAAATTAATGTGCTACAGCGTACCTGCAGTTATTAACTCGTGTCTCTTAATATACGAGTACCAAATTTGCAAACTAAACAGTGTTTGATTTGATGGCGTATATAATTCAGAAGGTTTACTTAGATAATTGATTAATAATTGGCAATATATGAGATGAATACACGTTTCTGAAAAATGTAGAATAATGAGGTCCCAAATGTGATGACAGGGCAGTGCTTAAGTGCCGTTCTCGAAGTTCTACCTTAGTGTAATTCGGGCCTTTTACTAAATACCAGATATTTAATGCTTGTAAACTGATAAATTTGTGTGTTAAATTGCAGAAATAGACGCCTTAATACTTGTTGACATGAAAACTATTGTAAAATATTCGGTTAGGTCATTTGTTATTCCTTATGTCTCATTAAGACATTATCGTACAAGCGTCTCAAAATCTCTTATTCAACGATTTTTCATTCATTTAATGAAATAGGCTCGAAATCATGAGATAAGCAAATAATGTATTAATGGGAATATTACCATTATCTAAGAAAAATTGTTTCATTTTCGGCTGCTGTATTAGGAAATTTTTGCATCCGAAAAATGAAGTCGTACCCCGAACTGGAGTCGGTGCCAGACTTTGAAACACTTTTATTTCAATGTTAATTGGCCAAATCAAACAATTTATGAAATGATTTTGAGTATTTTTAATTCATTCATTCAAAAAGTTTGTTTTTTACGGATAAATGATAAAGAACAGACTGTAATTAAAGCAGTGAATCATATCTTTAGCTTATAAATGGGTGTTATAGTACAATTTGTCAACGGGAAAGATTTTACTCGCATTTAATGTTCCAGATGTTGTAAACCAGCAAATATTAACGACATATAGATAATTATTCTTTCAGAATATATTTGTTATCTCGTTAAGACTGAACTTAACAGGCAACACACTTGAATTATCGGGGAATACTAGATCACGCTTGAAACCGTGGCCTCCTGTTGATTATAGTTCGCTCTTCTCTTAAATATTGAAAAGTGTCATTTGAATTCCTCGACTTATTTTTATTAAAATTTGATGCATCTCGAGAAACCTGAACCTCTCAAAGAAAGATATCTCGCAAAAGATGAAGGGTCGGATGATAGTCATACTATGTGTAATCGGGAAAATCTTCTTAAGAGGGTTGCGATGTCCAAGGGAGAAATCGCAGGAGAGGAGATGATGTTGTGCCATGCTCGTCGTTCTCCTTTTCAATCCCCTTCCCTCACTCTCCATCTCGCCTTCCATATGCCGTTCCCCCCCACCCCACTCTGAACTCTTTTTTTTTTTCCCCCCCGCTCACTTCCCGAGCGTCCTTTTCCCTCCCATTTCTCTCTCCCCCGGCTCTCCTCTCGCGTAAACCAATCCAGCTCCGCTGCTCCCTACAACCACCCGATGCGTTGACTTCCTTTTTCTCTCCCCTTACCCCACCCTGTTTCCCTCACTCGCTCTTCTGTAGCTGCGGACTACTCTCCCGGGAGCAATATTCAAGGCGGAGAAGAGAGAGAGAAAAGAAGGGATGGAACTGGGGGAAGAGGGTTAGATTTATATGTATGTATATATATGCATATATATATATATATATATATATATATATATATATATATATATATATATATATATATTATATTTATATAGCATTTGGACGGCTCATAGAACACAAAAATAAATTAGATAACACGTAAGGGAAAATCAAATTTCAGAAAGTTTAAGCTTTCGGCCCTCTCAGAGGCCTTCTTCAGGTCAGACTCTGACTGTGTATGTACTGGAGTATGGTACGGAGTACTCCCGGGACCTGGGAGATGGCTAGCGAATGGGATCTAGGAAATGCAGGAAGTCAAAGAGGAAATTTTGGAACGGGCAATTCACGGGAGGATGGGCTTTTTCTTTGGAGTAAGTGTGGGTAGAAATCCCTCCTTGCACTGTCACCCTCGTCTTCCCCATCCTTCTAGCACCTAATAATATATCCGAAGTCTTTGCCGCCCTTCCTTCCCCGCTCGTCAATTTTTACTTCGAAACTTGTTTCGCAACGTCTTGTGTCTCCTTCCCTTTCTCCTCTATTGCTTATACCCAGAGGCGATTTGGTTGTGCTGTTCAAGGTTTATCGGGAGTAGAGGGGGATGCGGTGGGGGACTGGTAGGTTGACGAGAAAGTCGGATGACGAAGACAGAATGGAATCCGTTGCGATAAGAGTAAAAGCACATTGCACAGTGTCCCCTCAGGCATCATGTCACCGTAATGAGGAACTTCAAAATCAGTCGATGTCTTCTATGGGTTATTCTTTTCTCGTAATTTTTTGAAAAAAGAAGTTTTTGTTTTGAATTTCAGTCCTTCATACTATTGATTTCATTTCAGTTTACACTCGTGTTTGCAGTTTATAATTGGGCAATTAAATTTTAGAGATTCGTGAGACGCAATTGCCGTTCCTCGAAATAGGTTTTGGATTATCGTCCTATGGCAAACATGATTAACTGCTTGGTATCGTACAATATTATTGGCCTTTTTCGAAGGGTATGAGTATTTGGTTTTCGAAGTGGTAGTGGAATTGAAATTGCCTGACTTAAAGTATTTAATCAAATTAGAAAATTTGAGTATTGATATGAAAAAATTAAATTTGTCTGATTATTCCACTATTCTTTTAATAATGGCTTGGGAAAACAGAGCCAATCAAAAATGGTTTACTTAATTATATTTTAATAGCGGCGTGAAAATTTAGAAACATAAAACATTATTTTTATGTACATTTTTTATTCTCTATTACGGGTCACCACTCGTAAGCAAGATAAAACCTCATGCAAAACCCAAAAATTCATGCCAATCTACACTCACAAAATCGTATATATTCATGCAAAAAACGTTAAAACTTACTACTGTGCAAATGCATATTCGCATATTATATAGTAACATACACCTGCATCTACGAATGTATCTTATGTCTACGCAATGTTTAATCTTGTCCTGACTTGTAAATTAAATGTCTTTAATATTTCTATAGTGACTTTGGTTTCTTACTATTATGATGCCTAATTGTCCGGGAAAGAATGAGTATTTGTATCTATCTATGCTGGAATATAATTCCCTGATCATTCTGGTCTGATCAACGTAATGCAGAAAAGTATCTAAATATTATCATCTATAGGAGATAAATACGTTTCAACAGACCCAAGGTAAACTTGAATATTCAATCAAAGGTACATTTTACAGAAATAATTAGAATATTTTGATGTTTAGAAAAAATTAAATTACCAACAATTTGTATTGCGCATTCGACATGGATTTGTGAAAGGTTTGATATATATTAGTTTTCCAAGTTCTTAAGAGTTGATTTTAAATTTAATACTATTACTTAATGCAGTATATTGAATTTTCACCATTTTGAACCTTATTTTGATTTCCAAAAACTGTGGAGCCGAGTAGGAAACACCCACCATGTTGGAGTTTTGGATTGGATACCGCAATTCGAATATAGGAATACCACACTCACCCGGCACAAGCGCTACTCACTGGAAATGTTTACGCAGTTGAAAATTTGAAAGAAAAAATTATCGCAAGATGAAATGACTGCATTTTCAGCCTCAGTATTTTCCCACCCCTCCTTGCCTCTCGACGTAATCACGAGACTAAATTATAATATTCAGTAAATCTCTCATTTTGTCCACGAGGTCATGTTTTTGGGATATTATCACGTTATTGTCCACGAAGTTTTAAAAAATCCTAAGGCGTATGAATGAACGAATTTATCATCCTCTTATGTCTTAAACTGCCTTCATACGATAAAAAACATACCTTTGTAATGATATTCTTTTTCAAATGAGTAATGTCGTGCTGTCGAATGGCAAAAGTAATGTCGCCGTCTAAAGTATTTATGAAGGAAAACTTAATTTTTTCGCACGCTCATAATATTAGTTCGCCGTTGTCACCTTGTCTTAGAAAATTTCAGTGAATGAAAAAAATCTCGTTGTTTCAATATCCTGTTTACCGTCGTCTTCCCTTCCTCTATCCTTCCTTTCTATGCACTTACATGTCTCTACTCCCATTTTATGTACATGCACTTTTATAGATTATTTGCCCTTTGTTCCGCTGAAAATGAAGGGTACCAAAAGCTCGTTTTGCACGACGCTTTTGTTAACTGTCGCCTAAAATGCTATGAGTTAGAAAAAAATTAAATGAGATAATATTCTACCTATGAAATGAACACTTATCCATTTTAATATATCCTCGAGAAAAGGTCCTTCGTCTCTCCGAACGAATTCTTACAAGACGTCTGCGGGGTCCATGGGGAGTGCGGGTCGACAAAGAAGAGAGACTTTGCGGAGTAGGCTCCTCTCGCTACCCCACCATTTCTCACTCCCCTCCCCCCTCCGCACCCTTGAAAGTTAACGTCCATGTCTGAAGAGGGTGACTTGGCTGGAGGGGAAAGGGGGTTTGGGAGTGGTGCGGCCGGAATTGTGGGGATCTGGGGCCTCTGAAGGGGGCGGGGGTGGAAGGTTTTGAATGTGTTTAGGGTGCGAGAGCATGCGAGCGCCTTTTTCGGGGGGATGAGAGGTGCTCGGGAGATGCCCGAATGGATGCTTGGGGAGTGGCGGGGAGTGTGCCCGGACACATTAATCTTTCGCCCTTACGCAATTCTGTTTCGCACTTCTTCCCGCTCGGAGAGAGGCAATGGGAGATTCTAATCCCCAAGCGTGTGTGTATATCTTTCTCTCTCTCTCTCTCTTCCTCCCTCCAACCTTTTGTCCTTCCGGCTTCCTCTCACCCCCTTCCTCTTTTTGCCCCCACTCCGGAGTCCCAAAGCTGCCCTCTCCCCTTTCAAAAATCCCCACTTGCTCGCTGCTCCCTTCACCCCGCCCCAGTCCCATCGCGTCCCGTTTCGCCGGAGTATTCGCACCAACTCCCCTCCCACCCCTACCTCTCTCATCGCCATCGTTCGCTACTCTTTAAACACTTCTTTGGCGCGCCCTCGGCGATAGGGGTGGGTTTCCTTTCCCATAAAGGGGCGGATGGCTTGGTGTGGTATGGTTAGGTCAGAATGGGGGGTCTGGTGGAGCGAAAATTTGGAGTGACTTTCAATTTGACTCTTTTCCCCGGGCGTTAGCTTAAAGCCGTCTCAACAACCAATGCATACATATGCGTTCACTAAAAAAAAGATGGCCACCACCCCCAGAAGGTGGATTTTGTCTCAGGGGTGAAAGTTTTTCTGATCGAGTGTGACCGAACGTTTTATTTGTCTTCAGTATCTTTTCACCGAGGCTGCCAACCTAAGAAAAATTGCAATACTTCTGAAATGGAGATTGCACCATGGAGAGGCATGCTAAAACGAGCCAAAAAGTAGATATAATCGCAGGTGCGAAGAGGATATTTAGGTAGGGTATGTATGTTGTCTATATCCTGCATGCATTTGAAGTAGATCCATTAGTATAATATTTTTCCTGTGTGATTTGACTATAACCTGTAATTGAATATTTTTACACATAATTAGCTTATACGGCGTTGAATAAAATTCTTCGAGTGCATGGTAGAACTAATATCTGTGTAGTAAGGTAATTATTGTACACGCAAGACTGGTGAAGTAACCCCCCCCCCCCCCCGCCACACGTCTTTGCAGCGGCTTGTGAGATATTATGTAAATGAAGTCTGAAATCTGCGACTGAATGTAAACATTTTTACTAAATATTGATACAAAATTCATTATCATAATTCTATTTCGCTTTTGCATTAAGTGAGGGGGAGATAAGTCTCATATGCAAGAGTATTTATTGACATAGTTCCCAAATTCCGCGCAAATTAATTAGAAAATGAAATAGAAACAAATAAGCGATCGCAACTTTTCATTAAATTAGGTATAAACAGTGCATTTATATCCGTTCTACTCGTTCTGCTCTTTACACATGCTTTAATTATTAATTTCCACTTATGATTCATATATTTTCAAGTTTATCGTTCAAAAATGAATCATTCTTTCATGGGTATGGTGCCTTAGCTAATTACTAGGTTATTACTAATTTCACTTAATTACGAGGTGATTACTTGAGCGCAAGGCTGTTGACGAATCCAAGGGAATGACATGTGATCGTCGGGAGCTTTTGCGAAACAATACTCAATTTAATAGCCAATGGTAATTAATTGTCGTGCGTCCATCATGAAATTCATCTCCTCTTACAGTTAGTCATAGGTGAATAATTATTCTTAAGGTTGGCGGTTTTGTGTCAACAGAGTTTAAGATCTCTTAGTTTAGGGAAGTCTATTGTGGAGTAACGCTGCTTTCAGTATTGGTTATAGTCACCTGTAATACTCTAATTATTAATTACGTCATAGTTTATTGTACTCTCTTGACAGACGTACTTTGTGAAAACATTCTATACTTCAATTTTTTGATGTTGCCCCTCACCAGAAACCTATTTCTGAAATATAATTATTACATTTCATTTGATTGTAATGTATTAATTAATCCGACTCATACTATCGTTTCCATTAACTAAGACTATTTTGTTGAAACTATTGCAATTTATTTTTTTTAAATAAGTAAAATATAAATGGACTGCAGGGAATCATATTTTTTCATAGACGCTAAATTGGTTGCCTTTAACCCTGTGTGAGTGTATTGAATCATGGTACTTACTTTCTGGGAACATTGTAGTAATTTACTGGAATTGGAAAAATAATTTTTAAAGGGTAGTTATTTCCTGAGTATTGTTCTGAATGGTGCCCATGATTTAATAAAGGGCGGGAATTTCAAGGTACGAACAATATCTGCAGCACTAACTACCCTAACAGTTTTCCGCAATATGAGAACGTCATAACAAACTTACCGTTTTGTCTGCATTATAAATTCCATTTAGTGCGTTGATACCAATATTGTCACTTGAAAGTTTTTGAGACAAGTAATTTCATTTTCATCCGCACAAGAGAAACGAAATACCGTGATAATTAATGAAGCATTTCAGGATTTGAATTGTTAGTGACAGCTTGTTCATAATTCCATTTCGTCGTCCCGCTGAATTAAATACCGGAGTTAGTTTGCCTAATTTGATTGCTGCAATAGGAAATTGATAAATGACTAGGTTATTTTTATCGCTTTTCTCACAGCATTTTCATATACAATAATTGCTGTGCATGAAAAAAATTTCCATTACTTTTAATAAATCATCAGATAACGCTATATTTCGATTAATAATTTTCTTTTTGCTCCACCGTATGAGTGAGCGGCTAATTTCACTCGCATTACTCATTAGTTATTCCAAATATGCAATTAATATGAAATGACATAATAATTCACGTGGATAATCGGTAGGTGTATCCAGTTCGTTAAACAAAAACAGCCCTCATTACTCGCCTCTAGATTTTTCTACATGTTCCTTGGCACTTTTAATGGCTGCTCTCTGCAAAATTTGTGCTATTTTCCAACCTTTATCTTAGTGTCTCGCTTGATTTCATTGAACCAGTTTGGTCATTTATTGACGAGATATATTTATATCCCCCATCATTGTATAATGTTTCCGGCCGATCACCTGTGAAGGTGCTTATTTCCGTTTGCTTTAGAGCGGGTTGTTTGAGATTAATGTGGCGAAAATAATTGTAATAGAATTGTAATTTTGTATCCATTGAAAAGAAAACACAAACATGAAAGGGTATTGAATATTATATACCGCTCGCTGATTCGGTGTTGATTTTTAGCGTGAACTCGGACGGTAAAGTCGGGATTAATGCAATGCGAAAGCTCAAAACGTCATAAATACGACAGTCATTAAACATCGTATTTCAATTACAGTTCGGCAGTCGAGGTTCAATTAAAAGCCAGCGGAAAATAGAAGGGCGCTAAATTTTTTCGCCTTACGGATCATTGATGTCGTAAATAACTCGTATGTTGCTCATTATTAGCGAGCGCTATCTGGTGGCACAGTTCTGCATAGACTGGCTTATATAATTTGAAGCCTCAAACCGACCTGAAAATTGGTCGTGACAGCTATAGCTTCTCTATCCATATTTTTTTCCAGTTATCTTTCCATGGTATTCACAAGTAATTGAGAATTTTGAAGCCGCGTTGTTGTGGGTGTGCACCATGTGGCGTCCACGAGGGATAGATGAGTTCCGCCATGATTTATAGTCTGTTGTAAATCAGATGGAATGCACTTTCCCGAGTGGAGGCTCGTTGTCTGGACAAAACAAATGCTTTTAATAAACTGCGTTTGTCACGCGAATGGGATCTCAATGGTGAGTGCATAGCAATGCAAATGAAGTGATTTTCACGCAACCGAAATCCTGAGCCGTGGACCACTCCGGGTGGCCAAGGGAGAAACGGACTGCAGCGGAACTATGGAGAAGTATATATAAATCTAAAAAAATAATCTCGGTGTCTTAACGAAAAAAAACTCCCTCAAAGGTAAAATTGTCCACCCTTAGTCATCATTTTTTCGTCATTAGAGAAAAAACATTCTTTTCGCTATAATGGTGACTTCTCATATATAGAAATCTAAATGGAGGTGAGGTAACACAATACAATAATGTTACTTCACCTCTCTTGTCATACGCATTGAGGTCTTGTTATTAATTTTGATCGCTCGAGAATAAAGGAAGCATGAAATCGGGAGGTTCATCCGCGAAATAAATCTTCGGAATTTTTGTCATTAATCAGGTTGGAGCGTTTATGGTGATTTTTAGACTAATCTATGGCCATGGAATGTTAAGTTCTTGCAGCGTTAATGGCAGCGTATCATTGTTCCTTGATGATGCGATCTCCGACGACTGTGAATGCTAGAACGGTGGCAGTGCTGAATATGCATCATGTACCGAAAACCAAGCATCATAATCTATGGCTCACTGACGTCCTGTTTGAGGAGACTGTTTTTCATGCACACAATTATCGTTGTTGATAACCTAGCGATTTGTATACAAACACATCTGGAATTGGGGATATTTTTTACTTCAATAGCCTGATTGTCATTTTATTATTCATTCGCCTGAGGATAAAATGAAGTTAGTTTTCTAGTTTAAATTTATTTATTATTGATTTCACTTTGTATTGCCTGTCAGTGGCACTAATTAATTGAGAAGATGTGTGGATGATGTAATCGTGTAATACAATTGAATTAAATTGTAGTAATATTCAATTGTTAATAATTTGTTTACAATTCTAAATATTTCCTCTTCAATCTAGCTCCAATTCGCTTTGAAACAATGATTATTGTGAAGACACAATGTATCAAATATATCTAAGAATTATGCCATAATAATTGGCCCCAAATTCCTTGCCGCGCATCCTTGACATCATAGTTTGGTTAATATGTGATCCCAATTAGTTCTTATATTCCTCCTTGCGTCTATTACATCAGTAACATTTCTCTTATTTCATCTGGGTTATTTATAAGGTATTGCGTTTAATGTTGCAGCTGTCAACTTCTTAGCGTGATATTTTCTCAAGCTCATTCTCTCCTCTCTCTCTACATCCTCCGGTGCCATATTTCACTCTACTTCTAACCGGGACACTCGTGAAGCCCTTCGCTCCCGAGTTCCCTTCACCCAACGGTCCACGCTTCTGATCCGTAAGCTCCCCCTCTTCTAGTATAAGCATACTTGAGTGGCGAAGTGGCCACTGTCTACGGCGCTGGAATACTTTAGCATTCATTCTTACGTCGTCCATACAGTGCCCGTTTTCTTTTTCTCTCCTCCGTAGGGTTCAATGCGAGCGTCATATCAAATAGGGCATCCGAACCGTGTCTCTTACACGGAAATTTTGTAGGTCACCTCTGGAACCGTCTTTGGGTGCGATCGGCTTGGGAAGAAAACGTGGGGGGGGGGGGAGAGGAGAGATTGTGCCTACGGGGAGAGGGAGGGGGAAAATTTTTGAGGAATGATATTTGGGGATAGTCTGCTCTTCTTTTTCGTCCGTTCCACCCCATGCCATGGACGAGTCTCATATTTACAAGACATGCGGAAAAGAGGTGGTTAAGAAGGGGAATACAGAGTGCGGAGTAGTTCTCAAGCCCGGATACCACCTGAGAACAAATCTTCATCCCTCCCTTTTGTCTGCCTATCACCATCTTCTCCTTGAAATCTGCTGTCCATTCAACCCGTTGTTCACCAACCCATTTTCTTCAGGGGACACCTCTTCCGTCTTCAGAAAGATAGGTCGGAGGTTGGGAGAGGATATCGTGGGAGGTGCAGCCGGAGATTGGAGAGAAGTTCTGCATCGCATACCATTTATTCTCGCGCGCTCATTTTGGTCCATATTGGTGAGGACCCAAAAGATGGAATGGAAGGTAAAAATCCATTTTCAGTTCTTTTTTCGGCCTTGTTTCGTACGGGAAAAGTGGTACTAATTTTATCCAAAGGGAAACTAAGAAAAATCACATTTGCGTACTCCATTGTTGCTCTGGTCCAAATGGATTACCAAAAGAAGTTTTTTGGTAGTCAAAATAGGCGTGATTGTTTGCCCATTAATTTGATCGCCGTTTCAAGCACCTATGATGCTTGATTCGGTGACCAAAACTCATATAATACCTTGGGAGATATTTCATATGGGTGAAGTGAAGCGAAGTGAAGTTTCATTATTAAAGTTTATCCCCGGCTTCAATTCAATTAGTAATATGTTGGGGCAGTTTATGATGAAATCATTATCTACTTTGATAGGGTGAAATTTTTTATACTGTAATTTTGTCGGCTCTATCGTTTGATTTCATATGAGGAATGTATTTTTTATTTTTTTTATTGTTTGTTTGATCGGTAATGTTGAAATTGTGAGGTGTTATCAATTGATGAATCAGACGGAGTGTATTTCGCTTTTTAAGCTGCTTTTTGCATAGTTGGTTTTGAGCCGTTATTTTTTTAATAATATAACAAAATTATTTTTCATGGTATGCAATATGCTCTACATTTATTATATTTGAATTTGCTTCGAATCTTCCGAACCTTTTTCACCAAATACCGAAAGACTTTTCAATATTTCTCTCTCTGCCGGAAAGAATAATACCTATATAAAAACATAGCATTTGTTTTTTTGCCATGGGTAGACCAAAAACGCTTCCGCATGTTTATTTGTGTTTCAATCACAATTAGTAGTAATAATTTGAGGTATCTTGTTTGAGGATGATTAAACTTAAATAGAATTTTCACTTCGGTTCGATTACCATCAGCCTTGCTCTACGGAAGCAAATGAAAACACATTACCTTTTAAAGTATTCCAGCAAAAGTCATAATAAATAGTTGAAACGCGTTGAGAATTATACCCAGTCCATGCACGATCCTTTTAAATAGAATATCAATGAAACGAACTATTAAATAACTACAAGATAACGTCTCCAGAAGATTCTGAAGGCCCCACCGTAACAAATCCAACTCCATTTTGTCCCGGTTAAATCGAAAGGAAATATTTTCCTATCTCCTCGTTTTGATTTTAGAACACGAAATCCCCATTGTACACCACCTTCTTTATGTCGAACCAAGCTCAATCCGGAGGACTGGGTTTATTTAGGAAAAATCCTCACGTAGGCACCACAACCATCGTAAGAGAGCAGAGATTTTCTGAGGGAATATTTTCCCCTCGCTCAACTGCCGGCATTCCAAAACGGCATTATCATCCGTTTTCGAGACTCGTTCCGTGCACTTTCGTGTGCATTCCGCGGTAGTCCATTTTATGATTATCGTTATTTTTCTTTTAGGAGAGCAGCAGTATTCTTATATATATATATATATATATACATATATATATATATATATATATATATATATATATATATATATATATATATATATATATATATATATATATATATGCTTCCGCACGCGTGGCCGAAGAGGGAATGACGCGGGAATGTCAATGGAAGAAAAGTGGATCGTCGTGGAAGCATTCCCGCTTTAGTCGCTGCGCAGTCGTTTTTGCTCGTGTGAAAATTTTCAAGATAAAAAGTAGCCCACCGGTATTTTGCAACCCCTTCTCTCTCGCTCCCCTTTATGCCATCACTCCACCCACTCCCGCTTCGCCGTAAAGCGGACGCTGAATTATCAACGGCCACGAGCGTTTGTTTCGGATCAACGATCCCGAACGATCGCTCTCGATAACGCGCTGGTGACATTCGGGATCCCGTCGAATTTGGAGCGGAGGCGGGTTCGGTCTCTCTCTCCAGAGCTGAATCCCACGTGAAGAGGCTTGCACCACTTAGGCCGTCGGCATGAGGAGAGGTAGAATCGTTGAATCTGGCATAATCTGCATTATAACAAAATTAGGTGCGAGCTAGGTTAGATTCAATATTCAATTCTATCTGAAAATTCAATAAAAACCAACCAATGGCTTCGATGGGCAATTCTTTTTGAAAGAGACAATCATGTGGAAATAATGTGTTGATACATGAATCTGAAAGTCATACCCAGTGATGTTTTGACGTTTTTTTTTAAATACACGATTTGGAAACTGCGAAAGTCAGTTTTTATTAAATATTGGAAACGAACAAGGGTTCAATTTTCCTTTAAAGAATATTATCAAGAGTCTTTTGAGCAAAGGATGGCTGGGCGTCTCTCTTCGCATGACGGTTATAAGCAACCCGGATGAAGTTCGTGTTATTTATCATTCATATCTGGTGAATGCTCTTGAATGCATTTAGCAATCGGGTGACTTTTATTATCGTCACCTCACAGAGATGGAACTTCCAAAAATAAAAATCTTTGCGTTTTATTCGTAACTATTTTGTTACCTTGAAAACATTATCCACGTTTAATACCGGGAGCGGCAATATAACTTCCTTTTTAGAAGACGTTTTGCTTTATAAAATAGGAAGTTATGTTGCCACAACCTGTATATAAATATGTACATATTTTTCTTCGTTATTAACTAATTATGAACAAATATATTACGCATAAAATAATATTATTTATTCATCTTCATCGCCAAAAGTGGAAGTAAGTTGACCGATGTCCTTCTGTCTTGATAATCCACGTCGAAAGTCGTAAAAAAATCATCGCACGAAAGTGTTTACGAGTTATTTCCATTTTTTCGCTGAGGCAAAATTTTCGAGTCACTGTAAACAGCACAAGTTATGGTCAAACGACACAATGTTGTGAAGGAAGTCAGCGTTAAAAAGATCAAACTTTCAGATGGAAACGTCAGATAGCTGTCAGGGCTCAAAATATACATAGAAACCCTCGTAACTGTCTGCGTACATATGCAATATATTATTCATGAGGAAATATTTTAACCAAGTTAGGGTGAATTGAGTTAATTAAATATATAGTATACACACCATGCAAACGGATAATACATTTTAAAATAGTGAATAGGTATCCATCTTGTGAAAATTATTAATGTTCATGGTTTCATCAATGAACGGAAATATTTCAATCTTTTTAATGAATTAATGTCTTATGCTTTTGTCATAGGGCTATTTGCCCATTGTCAGCTTTGGCCATCTCTCAATTTTTCTTATTCAACTACATTCGCACCATCTTCTTAACGTATTCCGATATCCAGGTCTTCTGAAAATCATCATTTCATTTTCTTTTTAATGTATTCAGGAGTTCATTGTGCGTACCCGTATGTGCAAGAAATAGCCTCTTCTTTATCCAAAAAAAATCCCATTTTCCCGTCACTACCTGAGACTGTCGCTGAATTTATTCCTTCGTTTTCTCTTTTATTCGCTCGGCTGATTTTTAATGCCTTATTAAATTCAAATCCAGAACAATTTGATATTCAGGGTTTTAAACAAACAATGTGTGGCCGTGCTTTTTTAAAACCATCAAATAAATTTAATGAAAACAAATACTTCGGTCGATAATCGAAAATAAACATTCAGCAGTTGAATAGTGAATACTTCCCGGATTAAAACCTTCAGTGTGCCCGCGGTCATCACGCACCATCGTGAAATTATCCCTCTCGCGGCTCTAGGAGGGACGCGCGCGCGCGTGTGTGTGTAGGGATGTGTCCATTGTTTTCGAATTTTCCCACATTTAATTTTTTTCGATTCGGTTCGTGTCATTGAATAAGTAGGTCGCCAAACGCCGGGACAATGCCTTAGTAGGACCCGTTTGTTTAAGCGATCTACTATACCCAAGAGGGACGTAAAGGAATAACGGTGTACATTACGGAAAGTGCATGGAGGGGATTTACTTCAGGTGCGTCCGTATTCTCCATTAGTTCCCCTCTGCTTTCCATACGTCGCCTTCCTACGGTCGGATCGCATCCCGTGTGACTACGCTTTCAGTGGGAAAATTTATAAAGGAGTTAAAAGCTTTGGGAGCGACCTATTCTTTTACTATTTATTTATGGAACCGTTCCAACTAACGTTATGGAATCATCTCCCCTTCCCCGGAATCATCGCTTTTTGTTACTCGAGGTTTTCTTCTTAGTCTCTTTTTGTGGTGGCATTGGAGATGGATTGGGAAAACGTGTGGTCCCCATCTATTGCCCGGATTTATCTCGCTGTTTTTATCATCTAGGTTTTCATTTCAGTCCCTTTTAATCTCGTACGGATGGGGTCCAATCGGAATTGAATAATAATTTGTTCTGTGGATCCGATTCGTGACTTGCCCCTTCTGTCGTGAATCAGGTTAAAAACAATGCCAGTGACGGTACCTGCTTAATTGCCCTAATTATTCTGGAAACTTCCAGTCTATCAGACTGAACTTAAAAGCTGTATATATTTCGAGGCGTTTTTGTTGCGAGAGTTGACTAATGACAATTCCTACTCTCTACTCTCCTTCATCTCTACAGTTTGTTTTTGCCTTATTATCCAACTCTGTGAAATAGTTTTCAAGTATCTTTGAGAAGTCTCGCAACAACTTCATCCGTTAACTTTCCAAATTAGATGTTGTTAAATGCTTTGCTGGTTAAGATACTCAATTTTTTGAGACCCTTGTACTTTTCATTCCCTAATTGTACGTTGTCCTAGCATTCCTCTGTTGGTCATCCGCTAACGTTTTTAAAGCAGTAGCCTTACGGTTTAATTAGGATTTTGATGGGCCCAGCGACATCTAATTGAGGGATTTCTAATGCCTAGCACAAAGCAACAATAAATACCATTTATACCTTACATTACAGCAATCCATTTTTAACTCCACCTATTTTACCTTTGGAGATACTGGGCATGGTGGGGGAGTAGAAGAAACTGTTGGGAGAAATCCAAAGGAGGCAAAAAAGGTGGATAAAGAGCGTTTTGATGGGTGATGTAATGCTGAAAACTGTGATAAAGAGGAGGACAAGGATTAATCATACGGGTAAAGTGAGGAAGAGGAAGGAAAGGGGGTGGGCTTCATATATATACAAGTGTGTATAAATATCTTCGGAATAGACCACTATTTGGGGATACACAAATATATATATATATATATATATATATATATATATATATATATATATATTTATATATTTATTTATATTTATATATATATAAACACTGGTTTAGATTTTTTAAACAGCAACACAAAGAAAGGACACTCACATATGCAGTTTTAACGTTTCGACGGCACAGCCGTCATCACCGGAATACCATCCTCGGGGGAAGAGCGGAAGGAATATGAGTGAGGAAAGGAGAGGTAAGGGACGAATAGGAAACGGACAAGAGGGTGGGAGGCGATATTTATGCGGCTATTGGATGGATTCAGTGGGCTTGGTTCAGTCCGGGAGGTTTAAATGACTGGATCACCCAGATATGCGCCATATCGCGGGTTTTCACCTCTATGCTACTTGCAGATGGCCGTGCCATCGAAACATCAAAACCACATATATGAGTGGCCTTTCTTTTTGTTTCTATGTTAAAAAATCTATATGAGTGTTTATATATACATATATACGAATATATTCCGTAATTCCACACAAAACACATATTCTTTTCATCCTTATACCTTTCGTGCTCAACATTCTCCCCTCAGTCTTCAACATTCCGTTGCCGTTCAATGTGTATAGTGTATTTTGATTTCACTTTTCGTTTCCTAGCTTATTCAAATTTCTCCTTTCTTCTACTTATTCTTCTTTTCTTATTAAATTTTCCATCAATTTCCTTTAATTACGGATCCATTAGCCTATTTCAAACCCAGCTCTTATGCCCTCAGTTGTTACATAATGCCTTCTTATTTTCTTTATGCTTTCTCCTTTTTCCTTAATACTGTTTCAATTCGATTTTTATTCGTCATCTGTATAACCCTATGTTTTGCAAGCTTGCAGTCTTTTATTACAGATTGAGTGGTACTCATTTCTAGGAAGGATTAATAAAAACTTAAATGAAACCGGAGAGTTGAATGCAGCGAATTCGAAAGCTATGAATCAAAGTAAAATTCAAACGAACGCATCAAACAAAGTCGGTGAGGGCCATTATTTAGGAATAGAAGTTGCGTAAAGTTGTACAGCAATAAAATCGGTTTTAAGTTTTATATAAATGCATGCATAAACATTTATCTATTTCTTCTTTATTACTTTAGATAGAATAATAAAATGTTATTAATCTTTAAAATAGCCTCATTATCTTGAGACCAGCTGTGCAGACTAAATAAAACGACTGAACAAGCTTTGAATTACTAAAATGAGTTGAGTATAATTTTTTTATGTAATACTAAAAAGTTGAGTGTTGATGATTATAAAGTGCATTATGCAAATTAATCTTTTTATCAAGCATGGTGGTTTGGAAAGATTTTTAGATAAGGAGAATTAGTGAAAACACTTTACACCATTTGCGGTTGCCTTTAATTAACCCCAAACAAAGGTATCTTTTTTTGCGTTCCGCTCTTTAGTTCAATATATTCTGAGGTAAAATCGCAAAGAAAATAAAATTGAATCTTGAAATTTTTTTTCGTTTAAATTATGATAGATTGGGTTAAATTTTTATTTATCTTGAATCAATGTGAACTATCTTGACTCGTTTCTTTTTGATTGTTGATGAAATGATTTAATGGCCGGAAGACCCTTTAGCAGTTCATCGGGGTGGTTGTATACCTGGGCCAATTGAGAACTCGGCAAACAAAAGACTTTAATCGGGAGTAAAGTTCTCGGATTCAGTCGTCCCACGCCGGGGATGCCTAAGTCCTAGGGATCCACGAAGAGAAGCCGAGCAGTCGAGATTTTCACGGAATGGAATCCTCGGAAAGGACGGACCGAAACTAATTTAGGAGTAAGTGTGTTAAGTGGTCTCGCGCGTATTGGACCACGATCCGACGTGGAGGAAGGAAGGGCCTGAAGGAAGATGCTCTCGCGTTGTTGCATTTGGATTGGTCATGATCTCGCAAAATCCCCCGCGAGTCATTTACTTTTCCTATGCTAATCCTCTACGTGCACATATCATCCTAAAGCGTCGCTTACACTACTTCTCTCGTTTAAACATAGCGATAAAACTACTAAATTTCAGGTACTGAAACGTTTCTATGGAAATTAGGATGGGATGAGAGAGTAATTCCACAATTTGTACCAGTCTAAAATTTACTATCGTGCACGTTAATTCCTCATTTATTATTGATTACAAAAATAATGTTGAACAAACCGGACTTTTGAAGCAAAAGCGCTCATGGTCTCAATGTTCTGTGTCGTGTTTTCGGAAATGAAAATTTATATTTTAGTGGTTTCCACAATTTAGTTTTTATTAAATTATATTGGTTGGACTCATGTATGTTATTTCGTGATTTCTCAAAAAATCATACCGAATGTTGTCTGTCATCAATTGATAGAAAAATTGCTTTAATTGCTTAATTCCAGGGTTATTTTGTTGTACGACACCTACGTAAAACTATTTATGGTGAAATAAAGAATTCTATTTAGTAATGAAGGGTATGACGAAAAATGATATTTTCAAACGAGATATGGTGGAAGTTTTTCATTTGAGAAGCAAATTAAATAACACTTGGTAATTGAGTCAGCCTCCGTCTTTCTGTAGGTGAATACCTGAAGATGGCGGTAAGAGCAGAAACGCGATATGTATAAATAGAATATTACTCAGTGGAAATTTACTAAAATTTTATTAAATATACTTTAGGTTTGAATAATAGATGAATCATGTTGCACATGCAATGGACTTTCATGCGCGGGCCCTCCAACCTGGGAAACTGTGGTAAAATGAAATTAATAATCGAGAGAAATATACTTTCTTTATTTATTAAGAAGTAATTTCCAATGGCTCCTTTACATATAATCTTTAAAACGTTGATTTTTATAGTAGAAGAATCTTTTATGGTGCTTCAGAAGGAACAGAAGAAATAGACCACGTTGGATACATATTTAGTTGGTCAATTGTATTTTGATTAAAATTTCGCAAAACTTTTCATACTTTTTCAGCTTTGCTTTCCGTCGAGTAGAGATATAGCTATGGGAGTAAAATTCATCCTGAAGTTTAGTTAGTGTATTTTACGATGTGATTAAAATAATTCGCATCTAATGGCGCAAATGTCTTATTACCAAGCATCCCTCTTCTTTTAAACCATATTATCCACTGGGAACAGGATACTCACCTGTTGGACTTTGTTGCCATGAGAATGTAACTTCATTACAAATCCCTTTGTGTCCATACTGTGTTGTTAGCTCAGTCCTCTATTGTCCCTATGAAAACGAGGCCAGCTTTATTATAGTATTTTTTTTCTTTTCGCCGTAAAATACGAACGAAAATTATTCCCATACTCTAAATGCAAGCCTGCGCTAGTGTGTCACGGAACGACTCTTGAATTTGACGAACTAATTGGATTAATTCTTTATTCTCATTTTTGCGTTTTACAAGCGTATAAAGTATGCAGTATAAAAATAATTTAATTTACAGAGATGCTTGTTAGTAGCATTTTCAAAATATCCCTTTATTCATACCTTCTCATTTTTTATCATCGGAATATAAAGGTATTATTTAACTGCTCTTTATTAAAGTTTTTGTGTACAGATGTCTCACTATTTGTTTAGGAGCGTTATTTATTGAAATTTGAGCGAATTTAGATTTTGTGAATACGCTTCAGGTGTTACGTTTAATTTGAATATTCATCTTTGTGCTAGTTAAGAATAGGGTAGATTTTAAAATAAATTTCGGGTGTAGGAGCGGTGTTTATGTTGATTTCGTTACGTTTGCAGGACAAAAGGCTGTCCAATATTTTAGCCTGTGGCTCAAAGGGTTACGTTTCGAGTCCTACAAAACTTAAAACTCAGATACGGTGCCTAAGTGTCTCATGTAAGTTATTCTTTGAGTGGTTAAGGAGTGATATTGTTCCACAAATGAAGGCGTATAAAAAATGTTTCCTTTTAGTGCAGCAAAACAGGAATTCAATTCATGGAAGGCTGGATTTCGGGTTTCCTCTGTGATATCTAGTTCAACACAATTTTTCGTGAATATTAAAATAGGGGGAAATCACAGAATTCTAGCCTTTATTCCAGGGAATACGTGGGAATATTCGCAAGAAATGCCTGCCATTAATTATTTCAGTTAAATTCTACACTTTAATTTGTATGATCTCTCTTCTGAATTATTTTAATGAATTGTACTTTCTCTTAATAATTTTTGACTAACGGAATCTTTATTTCATTTGCAGGTAAATCCGGACTAAGACAAACACACAATGCCTCGCTGCTTTGTAAGTGACTGTGGAAATTGTCTTTCCATATTTTTTTCGGTATGATTAATTTTTTAATTTTCATAGATGGTCTCATTTTCCACATGTATGACGGAAACACCGAAATTGTGAAAATACTTTTGATGACATCGTTTTTTTTGCTCTGAAAATATGATATCATTCATATCATGCCAATTTCTGGTTTTTCAAGTCAGGTTAATATTTTGTAATGGGGAAAAACTTTCTAAGTGAATTAATAACCGACATATTTCAAAGTTGAACCATTTACAAAGATGAAAAATGCATTTAATTGTTCCCGACTCAAAAATGCACGTTGGAATTAGTTGGCTGCTGGTATCCGTTTGCTCTCTTTTTTGTCTATGTTATCTGGGAATATGTAGAATTTTTGCATGAAGTCACGTGCGAAATATGTTATCTCATTAACACCTAAAAATACACTTGAGTACTCGCGTTATTATGGCAACGGTTCCGGTAGTCTATGTGGGATGTGTTGAGGAGAAGAGGAAGTGCGATGGATGTTTTGATGGAGACTACAGTATTTGATTCACTTCGTGTATCGGCAAAAAAAATTATCACTTCTTAGAGTGTTTCAAGAAATCTTCAATATGGCCTTTTTCAAAATAGGGCGTTTTATATGACTTATTATATCGCCTCTTGTCTTTGGTTTATCTATTAGCTATCACTGTCTAGCGATGAGATTTTAATGAACGAGGTCGCACAATTGTGTTGACATTTTCCTGTCTTGCGACCTAGTCAGAAATTCGGTGACGGTCTTATAAAATAATCAGTCATACTTAAGTGTATCATATTTAATTCTTTCCCTGTCAATGCGTAATCAAAAATGCTGCTCCAGTTATTGCTTCGCAATTTTTTTTCCTTTCAATCTTATTTTCTGCATTAACGTCCTGACGTGACTCTTCGCGGCGAATTGTTATGTTAAGTCACACGGAACGAGAATCTGGGGTGAACTATCGGGCTTTCTCAGCGAATGGAATGAACGGTAGAGTTCTCGGGTCTCGCACCGGGTCACTTGGTAAAATTGTCTACGGCCAAGTTCGCCGTCTCCTGCAGGGTGAAGTCTTCTCAACTGGTTACTTAATGCATCACCCTGAAGGAGATGACGGAATTAGCCGTGGATATGTGGGTGACTTCCAAGTGACCCGGTGATAGGCCGAAGAATTCTTCGCGCATGTGACCGTGGAATTAGCTATTTGTAACAGGATCAATTTCATAATTAATTTCTGTACCAAAAAAGCTTCCACATTATTTATGTAAGTAGTTTTAGTATCCTTTGACGGTACAAACCGTCTTATATATATATATATATATATATATATATATATATATATATATATATATATATATATATATATATATATATATATATATATATATATATATATATATATATATATATATATATATATATATATAAATATATATATATAATATATATAAATATATATATATATCTTGATGCGAAATTGATTGTTCATCATATCTCGCAGTAGCCTCTCCGTTGTTGGTTCCTATGTTTTTCATGGCCCAGAGCCTCCTCAAACTTTCCGTTTAAGTCGAACGAGCTAATCCAGGGTGGATATTCACTGGCAGAGGTTACTCTTGTAGGGTAAATGCGTATTAGTTAGACCCGTAGTCTTGTCACGCGTTGGAATCCAGAAAGGCGTGCCGTTCACGCGTGCAGTAACGTGCTCTTTCGCACTGTCTCCATGCTGACTCATGGCAATAGTCTGGGTGCGAGGTGGCATTACTGCGCCAAGACCATCCCCTTTAGGACGTTTTCCCTCCATAGAGATGTTTTTGGACAAAATGCGGTTTAATCCAGTTCCCGTGATGCATTTTACTTATTGTTTCGAATCGTTATGTGAAAGGGTCCTACCATATATTTCCTACGCACCTAATTACCAAAATGCCTAGTTTGACCTTCATTATCACAATGTTCAAGGCAGATGGAATTGTTCATGATAACGTATTTGAATTTTACAGTGTTTCTGAGTACACGATTCGACTGAGTAGAAATAGTATAGCCTATTTATGGGTGTGGGGAAATCATACATTTTTCGTTATTATAATTGGTATTCTTCCGATTTAGTAAGGTTTTGGAGGGGCAAATCCTATAGAATGGTGCAACTATTCATTTACTTGCCTCTCCTAACAAAAAACACAACTTGACCTCGGACACTTTTGTAAGTCCCTTTTAAAGTCTGCATATTTCTTTCCTCCCTTCATTCCATCCAACATGCCTTTCATATTCCTTCCCCTTCCGTCTAACGTGTTCCATTCTTGGTTATGATGGTATTTATGAAATAGGAGGGAGAGTTAAAGGTCACTAATGTTTATTGCGTTCATGTCAATTTCAATCCCAAGTATGAGGATTTTTTTTAAATTTTTTCCCTAATATTTTTAATTAGCCGTAGCATGGAGTTGTATTCATCACATCGTACGCGATAGAGTTAGTACCGGGAAAAGTTTCACTCAGAAAATAATCAAATTTTGCAAAATTAATAATGCTGGTACCTAGCAGTAACGTTGGTGATCCATCGCGAGAAGAGTCGATGGCAAAGTGTACACCTGGAAACAGTTATCTAAATGATAAATTTTGATTGGATTAACAACTGAAGACGGAACGAAACAAGAGAGTTGGTTGAATATTTGTGACAGTTTGGGAAGTAAGGGAGCGGAATGTGAGTTATCAAAAGCATAATGGCGCTTGAAGAAGATTTGATCAAACATTAATAAATTTACATTATTTGACGGTTTGATTCATTCGTTGTTTCCATAATATGGGAATTATATACAGTGTACTGAACCGATTTTACTGTTAACCTTACTTTTAAAAATATATTTTCATCTAAATTTGAAAGTTTTTTTTAAAGTTTACACCAGTCTCTATTTTAGATGATTTACACTAAAAGTCCCTAAGTAATCGTGATTAGCAGTCATTTTGAAATCCGTAAAGTTCAAATCGATACAACTAGAATTTTGTTTCCGTTTTTTATCGGAAGAAGCTAGCATAAATTTGGGTCTAAACTGTTTAAAAATATATGGTTATCAAGTGCAGCTATTTTTTTATTCTTCAACCCTACTAATTAATATTTTTTATTTGCATGACGTGGAAAATTCCACCCAGTCGCTCACGAGAAAATTACTTTTTCTTCAATCATAACGTGACAAGTAGGATGGGTTTAGCAGAACCTGCGTGGTATCTGGGGTATAACAGGTCGGAACACGCGGTGCGTGATTTACCGACTCAAGGAGCACGCCTATATCACAACTTGGAGCCTTGAGCACTTTAACGCTGCAAATTACTCGAGATTAGCGCGGTTGCTTTGGATTCCGTGAATGTCTCCCGTGACTTTTGCCCAGAAGTTTCTGGAGCGACAAGCCAAGCCCGCTTAACGCTCACCTGATAAGACGAGGTCTTGGAGAATCTTCGTTAGGGACGTTCTCTTGTGGTAAATTTTTTGAAGTGCAGTTCTTCTTCGTATCTTCATCCCGGGCAACATGCATTACTGCGCAAGAATGACGCGGGCGATTCGCTCCTCGAACTCCTGCTGGGTCTTTTATTTTCTAACGAAGTTTCCGACCTCCTTCCCGCATAAGAGATTTAAATTGTCATATAATGACACCGTAAGACTTCCGGGGAGTTTCATCGTGAATCTTTCCCCAATGACTCCGGCGTGTATGAAGGGCACAGTTAAAACGCGTTTGACTCTTCCGGGATTGTTTCCTACGCATCACTTCCTCTCGTAAACCAGAAAAAATCCACCCGAAAGGCAGTTGGGCGTAATTTTTGCCGTGATTCAAAAACGATGATTGATTAAAAGTCTCTGGTTGGATTTGAGCATCACAGTTTAAATTGGTTCACTTTAAAACGTTCGCCTAGTGAACACCACGAGGAAAATGAATGACTTTATATTTCACGTGCCTCAGAGGCTCTGAGGCACGTGAAATTGTACTGAGACATGATGACTTGTTCACGGTATTTATATTAACATCTCCACATCTCGGATCCATGCGGGTGTTATTCAGGTAGGAATGAAGGATATTTGTTTTATCGATATTACTCTCGATATACTTTCTTTTTATGTACCGTCATCTATTCGATATATGTATTTTATAGTTATTATTCGATATCAGAAATGAGATATCGCATATTTGCATCGCAGTAAAGAACATGAATTGCATTCTGAGTCGCGTCTCCGTCAAATACTCGGACGTGGGCGCATCACATGCGTCATCGGAGATCAAAATATCCTAAATCACTGGCTAGAAGATAACATAAACTGTCGTGGAAATTTTAACGCGAAATTTTCAACATTGAGCCTATATTCAATTGCAGAGTCCGTTGTTTTTAGTGCGTGAAAATGTATCATATTGCGGTTGTTTTTTCCCCCCATGGTTGCATGGCCAGTGCTTTTCTTTCAAATGTTACATTAGACTCAAAATTTATTCGCACTGCTCTGTTACATTCCAGGCCCGCGGAATTTCGGTCTCCCGTTCAGTTTATTTGGAATTCATCCCGCCTCGAGAAAATTAAAGGAAACACAAAATCATTTAGGTACTATATTTTCTCTACCATATAGGTGTGTGATGCTGTGTTTTCCCCTCGATGTTTGTACTCTTTTTTTTTCCTCGAGCAACTCGGGACCATTTCCTCGGCGGTGTTGATTTCTTGTGAAAAAATAAAAATTTAGTTACAATTTACGCCTGTATCGATTGCCGTACGAGGGTATAGTTGGAAGAAAGTAGGAAAGGGAGGTTTTTTCCACGAACATACATTGGTTATGTCTCTCTCTCTCTTTGTGGCGTTTTTGCTTTTGCTGATAAAATACTTTCCCTTTCATTATACAGGAATTTTCTTTTTGCACTGATGTCGGCGCAACAGAAAGCGGTGCGTCATAAATGCTTCAGTGCATGTGCCGAAATTTACTTCCCATTCCGCTCCCAATAGAAGACTCACATCATGGAGATCGAAACGGGATTATGGTAAATTCATCGAAGGCAATTTTTAAGTTCACCGGACTATGATGCATGCATCGAATTGCATTTCGTTATAATTGTAAATCCTATGCCCATTCCAAATCCCACGAGTGAGCCGTTTGATCGTCCATCGTTGCTATCGAGTGGATAGGGATCGAGGCAGGCCACAAGCGGATTAGTTTTGCCAGCCGACGAAAATGCTTTGTCCCGGCGTTTCGGGAAAAACTTTATGGGTTGTAAGGTGGTTTTTAATTTGTAAGTAAATACAGGCGGTTGTTCTAAACAAAAATCACCGCAAAATAAATGGCAGGACGTTAATTTTATTTCTCCCTCAAGGATTCTCAGGCATTCGACGTGCTCATTTGTATCCATCCCGTCGCACACGCCTTGGTTACAGTTACAGGTAAAGGGATTAGTACATGTGGTTTTGCGTGCCGGTTTACTTGGTCAAATGTCCCTATGTTCTCGTAGGATTTTTCATTTGCAGCGTTCCATTTCCTGCTCTGATGTCTACAGCAGGTCACTTTCGTTGCATCTGTCGGTTGATTGAACCTTGGTCTTTCGTGGATAGTAGTCTCTTGTCGATTCGGGGATCATTATAGCTTTCCCTCGTCTGCATTTCTGCAATGAGTCTGCTATCCCCTGGTTGCTCACTTGCGACTATTAAAAAATAATATCTATTATTTATTAGGCATCTTTCTACTTTCAACACTGTTAGCAGAATATGAAATTTGTTGATAATAAAATAAGATAATTAAAGAAATAATGATAATTAAAGAAAGCATCGATTAACGATTTTAAATCATTTTATTCATTTAAATTATTTTAAGTGAAAGTTAAAATATTCAAAATTATTATCAGTTAGTTGTAGCTGATGTGACACGTACAGTTTTACAATTCTGGAGTAACGTTTTTATTATTTCATGCTCCTATTCATGGTTGATTTTACCCTTTTCTTAAATGAGTGAAGGTTGTATCCCCAAGGTATGAAGGTGTCATCTTCAATGCCCTCTTGATGTGGCTGCAGTCCGGATTGAAGAGACTGACAGAGGGATAAATACCAACTCACCGTCTTCACCAAATTGCAGTTTTTTGTCCTTTCGCAAAAGCGAGAATTTTGCGACCGTAGTAAAAATTCTTCGGAGAGATCCTCTCGAGATGAATTTTTTTCAATCATTCCCCGAGAAAATGAAACAGAAATGCGGAAAGTTCACACCTCTAAAAAGCGCTCATCTCGCCATGGCTCTGCTCCAGTAATGTTTATTATTTTTGTCTTCTGACAACATCCTGGAAAGAGAGAAAATTTTGCCATTAGTCGTGTGATGAAAGTAAATTATTCGATGTTTCTGGGGGAACGGTTCCGTGTTTTCGGCAGCCGCGGAAAGCTTCAGCGTACGCTGCCGTCAAGTTTTCGCCGATCATTTTGTCATGTCGCATAGACCCGTTTATTTGTTCTCTCCAAAAAAAGCCCTTGTGGAAATCGTTCTTCAATTTTTTTCCAAGTGTGTACTCTTCTCTCCCCTTTCCCCGCAGCCTCTCTCGCCACACTGCGTGCTACACACATCGCATTTGGATGTCGAGTTGGGCCGATTGACGTTCCATCCAACCCTTTTTATCCTTGTGGCAGGGAAGTCACTTTAAAAAAAATATATAACACTTTCATATTGCTCTTTCCATCGAGCTGGGCAGGTACTCCATTAGCATGAATATTTAAAGGCGGTAGTGGGAATCACATTTATGAAGAGGAAAGAGAGGAAAAAAATGAGTTGAATACGTCCAATCCCCTTTCAAGCCCTTCATTGATAGAATTGAAATTAAAGCCATTTGTATGACAACCTTTAAATGTTTATTGATATTTTGATTATTGCTAATCTACCACCTTGATTCTGAGTTATTACCGATATCATTGCTAGTCACGGTTATTTTTTGTTTGGATCCATATGGTATCGCCACCATTTAAATATTATACTTTTCGAAGTATCATCAGCTTGAGCTTGAGTACTGGGTAAAATTTGGTTACATTACCTCCTACCGTGAATTATGGTAACAGATGGATGCAGATGAAGGAATGAGCCCTCTTCGTTCTACGATTTATTGGGTGATTATGAATCCTGGTTGCTTATTTTGTAAAAATGAAGGTACCGTTGGGTGAAATATGCTTAATACATTTACCTTGAAGCACTTATTTATAAAATATTGCTACAAATCGCATCACTACTGATAAAAAGAAAATCCGAAGCTATGGAATTTTCCGCGACCATTTTAATCATTGTTTGAACGACCATTTTACTGTTTTTTTCATTTAAATTCAAGAAAATCGAGGATGTCTGGTCGAAAAATACTCCTCTTCAGGAAGCGTAATTACAAGAGATTACAGAAGCACCTCTGCAGTGAAAAAAATGATAAGTTTTGAAAGAAAGGCGTACGAAAGTAAAAAGGATGTTTAAGGAAACATACCTTGAACATTAAGAATTCCTTCGAAAAAAAAACTTTTGGAGAACGTAATTTTATGGAAGTGAAATCCAAACAGTGGGAAAGGTGGAAAAGTTTGGTGTAGAATAAATGGAAATGTGAACTTGGAAAGGCATAACAAGAACAAGGCGTACTGATAAGGAAAGAAACAAAGAAGTTCTAAGGGAAGAGAAAGAGGAGAAAAAATTTAATAGCAGAGATGGAGAAGAAGAAAATGTATATCGCTTAACATGTTTGACAATTTCCTAGAAAATATGATTGAAGCAATAGTTCTTCGGCGGAAAGAAAGAGGATAACTATTAAAATTCCTGAATGTCACAAAAACCAACGGTTTTTGCGTGTGATAACGCATCAGGAATTCAAAATAACAGCAATGGAGAAAACCATATGAATGAAGTGACAAACCCTTCCCCTTAAAAGACGATGATGAATTATAGTTTATTACTCGGTCGGAGAATGTAATAAAGAAAATTGATCGATTTTTGATTTAAACGCACGATTAGGCTCTTCAAATCGATTCTGTTGATAACGGAAGATTAATTGATCTTATAAATTACATAGAAGCTTTTTTCATTCTCTGAGAAAGTAGAATAATTAATACTAAACAAATGCTAGGTTAACATCTCACGCGATTCAAAATGGGCGCGTTGAATGATACGGTTTACAGGCAAATAGTGAAATAAATGAGCTACAGAAATGTATTTCCTTCTATTTTTGCCTGTTAAAATCGCTAATTTTTTCGGGCTAGAACAACTTTAAATTGGTGTCCGTTCGATCGATAATTTTTGTTAGAGAAGAGAAGAAGAATTTTTGGGTTTTACTCCTCGCTGAGAGAATTAACAGCTAAAAACGTAGCTTCGACTAATTTTTCGTCTCCCCAAGGGAAAAATGATATAAATATGGATGAATTCGTTAATTTAGTTTTCCACGGATGTGCGACCATGGTCGACAAAGTGGATGGTGTGATCATATTTCACAAAAGGTAACTCGGTGTAAACACCCTGAGGCAATATATTTTCATTGCTCTTGTAGTATATTAAACTTATTAGTACATGATTTGAATGGCACCCGAAACTTAGGGAAAAGTTTGGGCAAAATTTTTGTTTTTTCATGGGTAGCACTTTATTATTCTACGAAGCGTCATCACTGTGTGTTTCAGCATTTTATTTTATATAAAGTCTAAAGATATAAATTTAAAATATTGTAATTCCCTCGATCAAAGCCGCTTAAGTTGCTAATAACTTTGCGTGCCCCGCTGAATTTCAACTAGAACGTCAAGCATGCGTAACGAGCGATTCGGTGTAATTATAATTAAATCAGTGTTGAACTTAAAAAAGTGGTTACTTATTCATTTATTAAAATGAATGATCTCCTGTGCCTTTCCGACCACAACTATTTTGGTTGCTTATCTCATGAAAGAAGTGAAATTGTTGTGGAGTAGATATTCAACGGTGTAAATTATCAGGTATGCAGGGAGAAAATTACACTTATGGAAATGGGAATATAAGGGATGGGTGAAAGGGAATGTAATGATTAATGAGGAAGCTTCATTGATATTTCGCCCTCCCCCTCTTAGATCTCGGTCTGTCAGCGCCTTGAGTTCAGTAGAAATAAAGTCACGTCCTCTCGACGTTGAGGCGAGCTCCCTCTTACCTGAAGTCTTTTAAATTCGATCATACCGTTGACGCCAGTGAAGTTTAGTAAAAGCAAGTAATCGTTATCTAAGGTACCTAGCGTTACTAAAATGAACTTGTATCGTTACGAATACCTGCTATTGGATTTGGGGATGTTCGACCAAATGAATGTTGACCGTCCGATATTTTTTAGTTATATCCGTCCATTAATTATGCTAAACTTTCTTATTTTTTTTGCATTCAGGTATATAATTATTGTTTTTATTTCTCAATCTGAACGAAAAGAGCATTGTTAAGTGACACAATTGTGATGCGATTCTCGGTTTCTTCCACCATTTGAACCCACGAGAATACCAGCGCACTTGCCGGTAAACGGGGCCGTCTCTGGATTTTGAGTGTTTTAAGAGATTGAAAGCTAAAAATGAATTAAGTATTCGATTTAATCGTTTGATAGTGATTTGTTGTTTTGTTTTTTTTTGATTGATGGATATGAAATCTCTTGTTGAAATGATGTGGAAAGGCATTCGGAGGACCTGAAACTTATTACCACCCCTATTCCTTTCACCACCATCACACATGTGGTTTCTTTTACTATGCAGAATGACCACGTTGTATTGCCACGCATAAACGGTGCTCTTGGACGCTTTACGTATCACAAGCTTTAATCGAAAACTTCCAAATTTGCATACACCAGACTTTAAATGTAGTCAAGCATGTTGCACCCAAGTAGAAAAGTCGAGTAACCTCTTCGGGCGTAAATTAAGTTTACAGTAAAAGTTGAACCGTCGGTACTACTATGGCCGACTCTTTTGTTTCAGCCGGTTCTGTTTTAGCATTCCACTCACACTCCCATTTTCGGTGTGAGAACAATGTTGAGTGGGGGAGTAATGGTGCGCGGGCTGGTTGGTGCCCCGAAGACGGGTCACCGACCTCCGTTCTAGACAGCGGAGCCAAGTCTTGTGTCGGCCAACTAACGGACGCACCTTGTTCCCTCCAGACCGCCTCACCTGCGAACGTCGCGGCCGTGTCGGCTGTCTATGATGTGGCCTTATTCCAGTAGTATTGGAATGGTATTCTAACACTACGTACGTATATTAAATGAACAAGGGGCAATGAACCACCGTTGAAATATTAAGACCCTTCGTTATTGTGGGAAAGTCAACTTATAAGGTGATGAAACGAAATTGGCACTAAATAAAGTATAATATTTCCTTGCTTCACTCACAGTTTGCTGAGTCATTAAATAACGTGTTACAGTTACGATCATTATTCGAATTCCGACAAAAAACTGGACTGCACGAATTTTTCGTGATTGCATGGAAAACAGAAAAATTATGCTGAGATATCTCTGCAGTAAAACAACCGAATTCAGCAGTAGAGTTTTTTTGAAGCTTATCTTTTTATATATTACAAATATTTTGTGTGACAAGATTATTTGGAAGTTTTTCCATCAAATGTCCCTGCAGGCATTCAGCTGTATTCATGAAAACTGAGCAGTTAGTGATTTAAAATTTTTTGCTCTGATTTTTATTTGCTGTGCGAAGGAATAATCATTAAGCATTAACATCCATCATCGATATATCATAGGAAAATTTTCATCTGGAATAATTTTAGTTCATATGAGATTAATATTGATAAAATTGAGCTCTTACGGCTAGTAGTATTGAATAAATGAAAAACTCTTTACGGCTATTGGAGTTTTTCATTTATTCAATATGAGATTAAAATTTGGAATATTTGCATGTAGTAATACCGTTGCTGCCGTCCGTGATGTAGCCTTATGCGAAAATTATTGGAATGATATGCTGAGGCTGCGTACATGGGCGTGCTGAACATAGGGGAGATAGCATAAGTTTATGGATTCTTCATCTATCCTTAATGCCAGCAGCATTTTAAAGCTAAACACCAATCAACTAGAGAAAATCCATGCCGAAGACGACGTATTATCATCTAGACGGATATATATTTATGAATCATTTGTTCATTTTTAGATCGCTTTGAAGTATTATTAATAACTCCAATGCATTTATAGTTAAGATCGAAGGGATTATTTACTATGCAGTGGTAACAAACTGATCGAGTTAAATTTAATGTATCCTTTTTGGTCAAGCATGGAGGTCTGCCCTTTCATTTGGTTTTTTTTTGCTTTTTTCATTAGTTAATTAAGGTAAAATGTTCAAATTAAAAAGAAACATTTTCCCGCAATCAGTTTTCTAGTTAAAATTTTACTTTTCCATAAAACGAAAAGTGTGCAACGATATATTCATAAAAATTGTTTTGGATATTTTTCACCCTGAACGCCCCTTCGTCAAAGACTCGATTTTATAATGATTTCACCATTTACTGCATAATGAAACGATATTTTTGGTGGAATTATACATAAAGTTGTTCAGTCGACAAATAAATAATGATCGTTCGTTAAATAATGAATTTTCCCCCCATGTGGCCGGTTTAAATTTTTAGTTTGCTATCAGTTTTGTTTGATGAGCTGAATTGTTAATTTCATCTTACGAATAAAAATTAAAATTGCTAACTATATTCTTTGCATACTATTGTAGTACTATTCCAAAGTGAAAAATAGAAAAATTGCTAGTCCATAATATTAAAATGTTACTATTGCGTAAAATCGCCAATTTACTTATTAAATTAGTTTAGAAGAATCCTACCTACTTCATGGGCAATATGCAGCACATAATATAGGGCTAAGTTTTCATATGCAACCGTTGAGAATTTCGATATTTGGATTGTGACACGCGTGTTTTCCTCGGATGAGTATTTTAAAATATCTAATTTATTTTAAAAAAATAGCCTCGTGAACGTGCTCCGTACAGTATTTCCAGAAATGAATCAACCCATTTATGTGCAACTGATGCTAGAGCTACTCTATGTGAAATAATGAATCCCTCATATGTTCATCGAATAATTTGAAAATTGTTCTATTTTAAGATAAAAATCTTATTTTCCAGTTTCATCGTTTGACGTCAAAATGCGATAAAAATGCCCTTCCTTCGTTCCCGTTTCTCGTCGATTCGCGATCCGTTGTATGAGGAGGAGATGAAGGCCTTGAGAATTCGATCGGACCGTTAAAAACAACGGATTCTCTCAACTCGCCTTAATTCAGATGCTCTGGGCGCAAAATTTGTAAAACAAAATTCCGTGGAGTAGGTTTAGATGAAAAACATCAATGACCATATGCTAAAGGGTCAATCTCGCTTATAATTTCTTAATAAATGGGTCCCTATTAAATGGCCTGGGAATCAGGAATTGTATCCTCGTACATGGGGTCAATGTGACGACTTTTTGGTGTCAGTCGTTGGATTCCTTCCTTATATCGCTACCGCGAAATCGAATATCCAAATCTGTTGGCTGCGGTGATGTAGTTGGTATTGATATACCCCCTTTCTTGATACAGGGGTGTATAACTATTGTTTGAGAATGTATGCCGGTGTGTGTGCAATCACCAGTGGATTTACATTTGGGCCGGTTTCTATTTATTTATTTAGCGCTCATAAACACACGGCACGTAAGTATTGAAATCGTTTACGCCGCCTACATCAGTCGGAGAGAAGTCTCTCTCACGTTCAAACACGCACGTGCAAAGATAGCATAGATGTGTAATTGGAAATGGGAAAGAGAAAGGGGAGCGATAAACCGAAGGTGGTTAATTCTTCCCCCTTCCTCACCCTTGCCGGCTGCCCTTCTACTTTCGTCACCCTTCTTCCCGAGTTTCTGCTTCATTATTTTTTCCATCCTGCCGAGAGATCTAGATCGTTTAAAGAAAAAAAAGAAGAGAGCTGGGTCGAGTCGAGGGTGTTGGACGGATATGAGAAGGGTGGAGGGAGAAGGGTTCATTTTCCATTTTCCTCGTCCTCTCCATCTTTTTAATATATTATTTTTTAGTTGGGTAAGAGTACTCCTCTCTTGCTTCGACTGATTGCTCGCGTGGCTTTATTCCTCCCCTTTCGTCTTCCCAGATATAATGAGAGCGCTAGGAGGCAAAAGGGTTTGTGGAGGCGGGAGCTTGCGGGAAAAGCCACGCGGGCGCGAAAGTACTTCTCGGAAAAGTGTGCGTGTTTACGGGTGACGGATGGCGAGGAAGAGATGAAGGACGAATGGAAGGAGATGTAAATAAAATAAGCATGCACCTATGTTTATACATTCATGTATATACATGGATGAGTAATGACTATGGAGGAGCCACCCTGATTAAAAGAAAAATTAATGTGTTTTGGGCCGCACCATCCCGGGGGTTAAAACGGAATTAATCGCCGTGACATCACGGAGGGTAGATAACGTTTCGCGTCCTAAATTTATTTGTGCGGGTGCTATATATGTATATATTATATATATATATATATATATATATATAATATATATATATATATATATATATATATATATATATATATATATATATATATATATATATATATATTTTAGTCGGAATTTATCAGCATTCCGAAATTCTTACATCTACATTAAAAGAATTGAACTTTGTCCGGCATATGACGAGACTAAGATGCTCTTCGACGTAGTTCGAAGAAGGATGCCCCTATTTTAATCTAGTCTCTAGATGGCTTTTGCAAAAATTTCATTAGTTACGGATATAGGTGCATTTTTTTCAAATTATTATTTTACGCATACAATTTTTACGTTTCATAATGTCACCTAGTATATTTCTCATCTTAAATTTTATCCGACCGATAGTTTTATGTTAAAATTTAATTTTTGGCAGCATTGCATTTTTATTTTTTGCTGTGGCGCAATGAATATTTTTATCCATTCACTCTTATGAATCAAATATTGACACAAACTCCAAACAGTAAGTTATATCTTTTTGCGCGTTTTAATAGACTTCTGGTTACATTAATTACGATTTTTTCTCGACGTTAGTCATTTTTTAGGACTTTGTGCCCTGTAAAAATGTAGGACATAACTTGTAAATAGTTCATTACTCGACATATCCCATGTACCTACTACTTTACGAGCAAGGAAAAAAACATTCTATGTATTTACAAATTTGCCTATTTCTTTAGCATTGACAGAAAATGGTGATTAGAATCTCGATCCTATCCATCAAATTTCTATTGAAATTTAAAATTTTGGATCGGTGATGTCCTATCAAAATGGGAAAATCGACGAAAAAATATACTTCACAGAAAAAAGAACTTTAACTTCGATATTTCCTGCTTGCTGGCCGGAAGGACTGCGTCCCCTTAATGTTAAGCAGGTGGAAAATCATGCTTCAATGGAAAGGGGTTTACTTTCGTTCCATCTGCCACTATTCGATTTCCCACGAAGTTCTGATCAGAAAATGGTTCGAATTTTTGATGTGTGTATCCTAAGCATCACTCGAGATTTGAACCCGGTAACCCTTAATTAGTAGCAGGACGCTCCATTCAACCGAGTTTCACCCCGCCCATCCTATGACAGTTTAGTCGCCATCGCTGATGAACGGAACGCGCCGAATTCGTAATGGTTGAATGAATTTGAACACACTCGCACCGACTTCTCATGATCACTTCCGTTCCCCTCCATCTCGTTGGCTGGACAATATTTCCTGTGACAAGCCTTATTGACCGAATTGCACGTTAGCATGGCGCGTCAAAAGTCCTCGGTCGTAACCATTCGCGTTCGTGTGTGCGCGCGTTTCGCGGTGTTTTGGCGCCGGAGAGAACGTAAGGTGAGGCGGATGGATGCCGTCCTGAGTCCCGTCCATGTGAGTGCGAGGAGCTCGTGGTTATTTGAAAAATAAATTCACGGGGTTCACTCTTCGGGTCTACGACAGGAGTGGGGACGGGCTAGGGGAAGAGATAGTTGATCGCATCAACCAATTTTAAGCGATTACGCAGTCTGAGTCGCCCTTGGGATGATGGGATAGGGGTTCTCGCATCCCCGAAATTACGCAGTCTCCCCTCACCCTCCCCATTCCGCCGTATCACGTAAACGACTCCCTAAGGGTCTGAAGACCGCCCTCATTATTTGAAAAACGGTGAAAATAAATAAATAAATATCCTCCCTCTATTCCCATCCCATTTAACGGTGACGGCGTCCGATTAAAACCACGCTCCCCAAGCCCCTATCAAATTTGAGCGTCATGTCCATCTCCGTCTCCCCCCTTTATATCAATATTATTATTTGTGAAGCGGTGTGAAATATCTCGCGTTCTCCCCTCCCCCTCACGGTGCTCATTCACGCCCATTAGCAGAAGAAGACAAATGAGCGGAGCATTTCGTAGGACATTCTCCCTCTCTGGTGACCGTTTCCATACCCTACGCGAATATAACAGGGCATGCATCACGCTCATTAATTTCGACTAAAAACAATACTATTTAATTATTATATTACGAGACGAGTTACTTCCTGCCTGTTATCTCGCCGCATTCCATTAATTCTCTTCACCGCAGTATGTTTTCATGCATATCTCCATGCAAGATCTACGCCATTAATATACTTGCATGTATTTTTCTCTTTCCCCTATCTTCCATACTTTAATGAATTCCCAACCTCCCCTTCGGAAAATGCTCCTCTTTCTCCTTTTTTTTGAGAGAGAGACGGAGAGAGAGAGGGGAGGGGAGGAGGGAGAGATCTCTTTTAAACAACTGCCATTGAAGGAGAGTTTTGCTCTTCTTTATTTTTTCCCGATAAGCGATATCGAGAATGGTGTCGTCCTTCTTCCACATAGTGTCCCCACGAAAAAGACTTCGGTTGGTGGGGAGAAGAGATGGCCTAAAAAAAATACTTTAAAAAAACTTTCAATAGAGAGACAGATAAATGAGCATCGACTCGGGGTCGGATCTGAATGGCTGGAAAAATTTCCGGCAAAGTGTAGAATTAATGCTCCTGCTTTTCCTCTCTCCTCTGGACCACTCATTTCGCCTCTCTTTTTTGAAGTTGCGCCCCCTTTCCTTCTCGCCTTTCTCCACCCTTCCTAGCTTTCTCCCTCTCTCTTCTTCTCGCCAATTTTTTATCCACCAGTAGATCGGTGTGGATCTGTGACTTGTGTATTTGACTCCCAAGCCCCAGAGTCCATTCGGGTACTAAATTAAGGGGTCGCGGGCGTTTTCAGTGGTAATCTTTACCGCTTTCCACTGGTACACGGTCGTCGTGGTTACGAACGGTGTGGAGCCTGTTCCATCTTTAGACTCAGTTGTTACCCGTTGGGCTTATCGTTACATTAAATGGCGTCTTCGTTAATTCGATTTTCATTCGTAACATAATTCGTTATTAATGTTAATTCGATCTCTTCTAGAAATTTCTTATACTCTATAATTGGCCACCTGTGGGTTATGTTCGAAACGAAATAGAGTAGACGCCGCGTAATAGATTTTATTACTTTCCCGTAGATTTTACGGAAAAGGGACTGAAAAATCTCAATGAGCCCCTTGACTTGACCAGAAAAAAATATTTAGAATTTTTGGTGATACAGCAGCCTCCGTTGAGTTGTGCGATATATTGTGAATTTTATGCGAAAACAGTGCTCCAAGCCTTCCGTCATATGATACATCGAAATTTTGATTCAGTTGATAGAATCTCTCCTCATTCTGGTCCCGCGTTGATCCCTTAACCCTCATTACTTATAATTCTCAGTTCGAACGTTTTCAGAATTTGGAAACCTGTCGCCGCTAAACCTGAAAACATTTTTGAAATACTAACTCGACTTCATGTGAGATGCACGTCTATCATGATTGTCAATCCTCAGTTTTTATTGAAGTAGCTCTCCATTCATTTTCGCAATTGCTTAACTCCTTCGTTTATTTTATGTGTTCGCTTTCGTGTCCATTTTTTCCATTAATCAGTTGTATCACTGTGTTGTATTTCTCTTCATTTTGCCCACAAAAACATTTTCTACTTAACTATCATGTCTCAAAATGAGACGATAGTTTTCTTACATGAACCATTGGGAATCAAAATGTTAATATAATGTCTATATGTAGTCTAAAATGTAATCATAAAATCTTCTGAATTTGTCTTAAATCCTCATCGAAGCAGAAAAATACATTAAAAGGCCACCACAGTAAAAAAAGTCATCCGAGAATTGGATTGTTTGATCCTAATTGTTGCTACATGGAATGTAAAGCAAGTGATTACCAAAATAGCCTATGAATTAGTCGAAATCAAATGCTCTATTCCGAAGTGTCAATGGAAATCGGCCAAAGTTCTCATCATGCATGGTTTTCCCTGACGTTTAAGTTTATTTTATGAATCGGGAGCATTTTTAAAGACCAAGATTGACTCAAAAACCCTTGCTATTGGAATAATTGGATGGTCAGTATTATTGTCACACTTAATATATATTATGTAGGGAATTTCAAAGAATAGGAAAATATTTTGGGTGAAGAGCTGATCTAAATGAAGGATACAAGTAGGACCTCAGAAAATTTATTGTCATCCGGTTAGCCCACATACCCTCGTTTCTTAATCCCGCGTGATAGCGGCGCTAGCCTTCGATTTGGATCCGCTCTCAGGTTTTATTTCTTTCCCTGCCCCACTGTACTCCTGTCTTCTGCCACTTCTTTTTTTTATAGTTTTTAGGGGAGCCAACCGACAGCTAAGGTCATTTGCACCATTAGGAATGGATGAAAAAGGAAGAGTGGAGAGAAACCCGGCGTCGGCATAATCCTACTCGTGTCGAAAGAAGCCTAGGGGTCTGCAGTTTAACGTCCCATCCGACAGGCGTCGTACTCACTCAAAGTGCTCTCCAAAAAGTACCTCAAGTAGGGATCGGGATACAGCTGAAAAATTTGTTGTCTCCAGGATATGAACCCGGGTCCTCTCGGTGGGAAGGCTATACGTTAGCCACCGCACCATCCCGATCCCCTTGCCATTTCTTGCGCACCCTTTCCCTCTCTTTAGAAATCTCTCTCTCGTTACACACCCTCTCCTCAACCCTCCGTGGAAAAGTCCATTAATTATGTCACGCTCATTACGCTGGCTTTTTTCCGCATGCCTCGCCCCTCAACAGACCCCTCACCCGTAGTTCACAGGCCCGTCGAGCATTTCGGCAGCTCCCGCTTGAGGAAAGTTGAGAAGAATGAGCTTTCTGGGCAAAGTGACGTAAAGTATCGTTTTTCTGCTCAGCAGCTGTGGATAGAAACGAAAAAAAGGGTGACGTCTCTTAGTTAGAGGGCTTTGGACGTTGTTGAGTTGTTGACCCATTGCTTTCGCAGCTAATAGAATGAAGATGGTCTCTTGTGCTTTTTGAAGTTGAGGTTTAACACTTTTAATGGTTTTGCCTCCGTGTGTGGCTATATTACTTAGTTAAAACTATTAGGAAATCTCTCTATAACTCACTCGAAAAAGCGGAATGTGATTCGACTACTTCCGTGATTATGTCGCGGTCAATAGGAGGATAGTCTTGCTAAATTCCCCACATTTTTTTCTTACCGACTCCCTCGTCATTAGCCATGGACATGATATATGGTAAATCAGTGAATACGTAATATCTTCGGAGTTATATGTGCGTAAGCTGACCCCCATTACTCATCACGTCGATAGGAATTGGTGAACATAACGTAATTACTAACTAAAACTAGTTTTCTTCTTTCATTGTAACCGAACATGGATTAATCTTCTAATCTTTGTCGTTGCTTTAAAATTGATGCGGGTATTTATGGATCATCATTTATGGTAGTAGTTTTGAGGGGAGGCGACCGACAGCTAAGGTCATTTGCGCCATAGGGGATATCATCATTTATTTACCAATTCATATCTTCCTGTAAAACCTACACTGTAACTTTTGTTTGATGGATACAGTGAATCAACAAGGAAGTATGAGACCGAAATCAACGTATAGATACATTTATCAATAAATTTAAACTAAAGCCCGGAAAAGTGGTTGAATTTAAAAGCACTATCCGATTTAAACAATAGAAATACTCAAATACATACTACATCCACGTTAATTTAATGCCTGATTTCCATCAATTTGGAATGAAATAATAGGAATATACGTCTTCAGTACCTTGTGTTACTTATTCATATGCTTTAATATATTTTATTAGGCCTCACGGAAATTTAATGGGTAATCAGGACTGTTTTTGAAATAAAATGTTCATGACCCGGAGGTGTGATGAAGTTCTAATGAAAAGCTTTCAGTGAGCTGTCACGAGAGAAATAATTAGTCTTAAAAATAGTATTTTTGCATTTTCGTCACCGTTCATTGTGCGGTGGGCGAATTCCATTCACGTTGTTGCTCGGCAATTTTTTATTCTTAATTCATTATTGATATATAAATCATTAATGAATCAAGAATAAAAAAATGCCGAGCAACATCATAAATGGAATTTGTCCACCACACAATGGAAGGTCACAAAAATGCAAAAATACTTTTTTTGAGACTAAATATTTCTCTCGTGACAGCTCACTTAACACGTGCATCGGTGCTCAAAATGTTGCCTATCATGGAGTACTGAATTCTCCTGATGTATGTCACTAGAATTTTTAAAGATAAAAAATATTTGGTAGTTCCAGTGTCAGTTTTTCTGATTACCGTACGACGGTTTTCTGTACCACCTAATTTTTTTAAGTAAATGGAGAAAATTTCTCTCTCTCTCGTATATGAAATCCATGAATTGACACTTTCCAATGGGGAGTCACCAATTAAAAAAAATAATCCTTAACAAATGGCTGTCGTCCCTTACGACCAATTGTGTACACTCGCAAAGTAGGAATGGCCTCCAGGGGTAAACGATACGTATCTCTCCCTCAATGGAGAACTCTCCTCCTCTTCCCCGTGGCGTCATTTCCCGCTGATCGTCTCCTGCCTATCCTGCTCCCCTATCTCTTATCTCTCCGTTGCCTTGTTGTTCTTGCATCCTCCCTTCATTCCCCCGTTATTATTCTTCCTTCCGTCCTAGCCTCTCTTCTGTACGCTTTCCTCATCCTTCCCTCTCTGCCAAAAAAACTCTCTCGGTTTTTAAATAATTTACGATTAAAGCCGGTCTCGTTAATACCCGACCCGAATTTTTTTTTCTCAAGTGGAGATTTATCGTGTAGTGAATTTTCAGCCGATATGAATGATAAAAAAGGGAGAGAAAACAAAGAAGGTGATGGGGGACCTAAATATTAATATTAATAATAATAAAGGATTTCGGGTCCAATATTGCTTACTTATGAAATAATTTACTTTTATGGATGGCTTATAGTTGACATCCCGAGTGCCTGAATTTTTTTTCAAAATAAATTAAGTAAATAAAGCATTCTCATTATCCCTCCATCCCTCCCAGGCTGCCGGTTTTAAGCGAGATATTCCCGAACTCGGCCATTTTACTACTTACTCCCTTGCTTTCACTAGCTTCGTTGCGCGGATTTGAGTTGGGGAGCGGGGAACAGACGGGGCTCAAAGTGGACCTATGAGGCACTCGAAAGGCTTTGGGGCCATTACGGATCCCAGAGGGTTGACGATGCACGAGAGGAAACAAGGGACGAGGTGGAGAGTTTGAGAGAAACCTGGCCTTGGTGTTCATAACGATGCTGCTCTTTTTCGAATTGTGTGCCTGCCCTCAGTAGCGGTAGCTATTTGAACGATTTTTCCTCTGTGAACCTTTCTTCGACCATTCTAAAAAGGTGCTGTCCCGAAAAATGCGAGGCTCTAGTCTCATTGAAGAAGTTTCTTTGGTTGAAGGTCATTGAATTTCTTTTCAGTTTAATCGCTCCTTTGGCTAAAGCCAATGTGTCGAGGAAAAAATATTTTCATAGTGCGCGATTGAATGGTGAAGAAGATACGGTGGTCGTGGGTGACCTCTATAGAAACACATTAGCTTCTTGGACAAATACTTATGCGCGTGGCAGGAGGTGTTAAATCATCATCCATTTGAGTAGTTGGTGATTATTCGCATTCCAATTAGTTTTATTCTTGGTAAATTCAAGTTGTCATGCATATTGTTTTCAATTTAGGGAAGTATTGGACCCCAAATGTAAATTTTAAATAAATCATGGGCTGCTGTAAAAGTAATTTTAGCTGGAAACGTTGGTTAATTTGTCGGATTTTGACTTGGGAAATTATTAAAAATTAGCGAAAACTGAAATGAAATCTAAGGTGTTTCCGGAGATATGGCTGTCTCTTCATAATGAGCTCTCTCTTTGCCCTATTTTGAAGTTTTCTGGTCATATACTTAGTTTGCGCTTCGTGATGCAATCCTTAGAGTAAAAGTTAAATTTGTAATTAGTGCTTCAATATATGTAGCCATTTGCCTTTAGATTCGATATGTCGAGACTTCTTCGCGCACGCCTAGTCGCATATTTGAAGACGAGTGGTATGTAACCTAATAACCGTGTGCGCATGAAATCGCAGAAATATCCATGATAAAGCTGAAAGATCTGAAACAAAAACTTATGGAAAGTCGTAATAAATAATGATTGATTTAAACTAATTGACATTAATCTCCTTAAAGATGAATGGAGCAGATTACCGAGCAGAAATTTTCGGAAATCAATAATCACAAAATATTGCTCCTGCACGTACCGATGGAGATTCAGAGGATGATTTTATACGTTAACACGAGAAATAGTTGTCTGCATGTATGTAAACCTATTCTCAATAAAGTCTCTGTAGTATTTACATAAAACTTTTTTCTTTAGAATTTTCGAAATGAGAAATTCATTCGCCCAGGTTTCATATTTGAGAACATTCTTTTGTAGGGTAAAATCATGAGCAAAAACGGGTAGTGCTATAACATGTATTTTAAAAAATTATATCGGCTGCTTTCAAATAATTATCGTAAAATTTCGAATCCTAAGGTTTTTGTTATGAGACACATGGAGCCATTTCTCATCTTTGGGGAATTTCATTAAAAACTGACAGAAAATGTGTACTATAATTAAGAGAAACTCGCCTGGGTTTCCAACTTTGGGAAAACGCAGGGATTATTAAACATTTTTAAATAATCCTTATATTTGCATTTTTAAGCAAATAAACAGAGTAATTTCATTTTTGAATTATCACTCTGCGAAGAGAGCGCTGAGAAGAAAATCAGTAAGGTCATATACTTAGTTTGGGTTTTATTTTTGTAAAATTTTAAAAATAATGAGTTGTCATCGTTGGAATTTTGTTCATACAATAGTGAATGTTCGAAATATTTCAAACAATAAATACTTTAAAAGATTATAGCTCATAGTTTATTATGGAAAATCACCAAGATTTTAAAAATCACCATAGTTCATAGTTTTTACCCATTAGAATTTAGGTGATAGATTTGTTAAAATTAAATTTTTGGCTTATTCTAGCATGAAAAAATGAAACAATTAATTTTAATTCCGATTTGAGTGTCAATTTCTTTGCGATTCGGCTTTCATCATTGATCCAGATGATTTTGACTTGTTAGTAAACAGAATATCATTTTTAAATGAGGAGAAAATTCAGGAGCAAGTCCCCGTTGCTCGAGGAAAGCTCTATCTTTCAGGTAGTTGAGTATTATAACTTATTATATGCCTAATACGTGCATTTTATCCACTATAACCATCAATCTGGAAGTTGGTTTGGCAGTCGAGAAAGGAACCCACTCTATACTTTGAGCCAAAAGTTATAGAAAATTATTGGGTTGTTTGATGGAGCAGTTTACTTCGATGCAGTGTTTGCAGTTTTTCTGAAACTTCCAGAATGCAGAAAATCACTCATAACGGACTTGCCTGAGAAATTGCAGAGGAATCATTCATATATGGTCGCAGGGTATTTACCTCTAGTTTACCTCACCGCCTTTGACGGGCAACGACAGTTTTTGCTATATATATTGGTAGTTTGCCGATCATGGATATTTTTTAATAGATCTTGGATTTAATCCACAAATTCGTCTTCGAATATGTTACCTAAAACCTTTACACACTGCGCGACAGCGCAGTGCTTTTATTTCTCTAACTCATTCTTCAACTCCTCATACTCAAACCATTCTTCATCTAACTTCCAGCGCTATTCATTGTCTATTCTTTAATTTATTTCGCTTGTCAAACATTTCCCTTTCTGTCACGGTCTTTTAACATTGAAGTCCATCTTAATACCACTTCCAACCACTTCCAACCACTTTTCCTATCATCTTAGAATTCACTCAAATAGTTTTCACTTGGTCTTGAACTTCTTCGTTTACCTTTGTTTATATTCGACTTATTTACCCCGCCTTTATCTAACATTTTAAGAGCCTTCAATGTACGTCCGTTCATCTCCCTTTAAGACTGAGCTTCGGTGGGATAAATTGGTAGACTCCTAGTCAGTATATGGTAATTTTCATTAAGGAAACCTCAAAATTTTCTTTCCTTTCTTTATTGGGCTCCCTGTCATCAACAACTGTCAACAGTTGATCTCATTGTCAGATCACTCGCTACATGAATTCATTGTTAATTTTTCTCCCCAGTTGAAATCAGCGTTGTTTATACCTTCTTAGTCCATGTCCCCATTTCGTCGTCGTAAATTCTATTTGCTCTTATGCCATATATGGGGTTTACTCTCTACCGTCTTCTTCCCCGATTGCCAAATATTTATCTTCTGATTAAGCCATATTATCATAGAAAGACTCTCGCCAAGCTCGAATCAATCCCTAAATTTCACATGTCGTGCAAATTTAGCAACAGAAGGAAATGTTTAGGTTTTTGTTTCAGATTTTATTTAATCACATTTTTTATGATTTCTTTGGCTTTAATTCAGGCCCTCTCTTTGTCTTCGCGCCATATTATTTTAGAAACCACTTAAATCCCCGTGACAGGTATGCCTATACAAATCAATTAATGAAACCTACGCAGGTATCCTTTAAATTCATGGAAGTAACTGTTCCAGGGGGTGACTTAATTTTGGCGGCAAAAATAGTCGCAAAAGGAAATACACATCGAAAACTGCATTTGTGCACCGTAGTTTTCCGTAGTTTCAGGGGTGCTTCCGCGTAGATTTCGCTCGGGATGGTGGTTATTTATTTGAACCCAGTTCATTGAGCGCGTGGAATGTGTTCATCTTATTTATGGCCAATCACTAGACTTGTTTAACTCCCATTGCGACTGATTTAGTGCCCAGTTCAAGTTCAAAATCACGGTAGATCGCTATAAAACGTTCTAAGGTTGAGCGCCCACAGACGTTCTTTCTTTTTTCCTTTTGGTCGATAGGGTGTGTGCGTGTCTCGGTTCACAAGTGTGCTAGGTGGGTGGGACCGCTGAAGCGGTGCGGAACGAGATGTTCAACTGTCTTGGGAATGGCCTTCCCGTTCGTAACCCTGAATCTCCTTGACCGTCCCTAGTTCCCTCTGTTTGCCTACTCACCCCACTGCTCTCGGTGACTTCCCTTCCTCCACGCCCACTTTGTTACTGGCGGAATAAAAACCTGCGGAATCAATAAGTATATAATTCCGAGGTAGTTTAGGATAAAAAAGAAATTGCCCTTGCAGTAAGGGCACGGAAATGACAACAAGAATGATGGGAAGGAGAAGCAATGCTAGGCACCGCTCCATAAACCCAAAAGTAGTTCGGTTCTCTAGGTGACGTTGCAGAACGGTATAATGTTCAATACACGTCAGTGATTCTTTTTTCTGTATCCAGGCGTGAAGATTGCGTTTACGACCTCAGCGTCGCGTTTAATAAACCCGATGATCGTTCATGGGGCCGCCATTTGATCCAGTTCCATGGCTTCACAATATCGTTGTCGCCTCATTCCAATGTTGGTCATAAATTCCGTACACTCTCGTGGTTCATCGGCTTCATTACGAAAAATAGCCCCAGAGTTATAGACTCTTCATATTGGTTTGTACCTTCTAACAGTCGTTTGAGCAGGAATATATTATGTTATGTCGAGTAAAGGTATCGTAGATTAAGTTATATGTTGTCACTATTTTGATTGAAGAAGAAATTGATCAATATTGATATGTACCCTGGTCAAAAAAATAGCTGGAAAATATAGATACTTGTATGACGAATTGATAACTTACGTTCAAATCTGTGCAGAATTAATGATCCATAGTATGCACAAGTTACACAAACTTCCCAGGACCACACATAATTACATATTGAATGATCGTCGCTTGGACCTATTAGAGTCTATTCGTTTTTGTTGGCAACCGGCACTGGTGTATGCACGTATACTCTAACGTGTATGGTAGGCCATTAGGCGTTACAAATACCTTATGTGTCTAATCTCATCAGGATGGTTACTTTTAATAGCTATGACCGCAAGAAAAATATTTAAATATTCCGTTCGTATTATGTGATCGAAAATATTTCTGTTTGTCCGATTAAAGGTCACGTAACGACCCCGTCAGCACCTTGAATTCTTTGAAGATACTCTTTTCTTTCCAACAAATTTTACTCTACGTACTAAATGTCCTAGGTTACTAATATGTTCTCATATTTCGTCTCGGAACTATCTTCTTTGCCCAGTCATCAGTGTAATTTATTTTTTTATTCGTGGAGAGCGGCCAAAATCACTGACTGATCAATTCGATCGAGGAATGGATAACAACGACCACACCTTGGTCGCAGATTTCCGGCCTCTAGATAACCCGTATATGATTCTTGGGAGTTAGGGATGACAGTCGTACTAGGCTCATCCTTCACGTACCCAAAATAGCAACTGTCACGCTGTTTTCGCGCGTGTGTTTGTGTATGAATGTGCGTCGGCTCGCCATTTCGGTCTCATGTCCCCAAACAGCCCCCGTCTTCCCCGCATCACCCCCCCCCCACCCGCATTCCAATTCCTCGGGGGACGGGAGGGCCGTGGGCACACAGGGTAGGCTCGCAATCGAATTGTACGCCTTCGCTGTTAGAAGGGGTCCCGATAGTGGCACAAGCCATATACCGTCAACCCGACAGGCAACCCCCACCCCTCCTCTCGCTCTTTCTCTCTGCCCGGGCGGTGTCAACCCCCCTCACTCTTCATCCCTTCCCAGCCCACCTCCTCGCCCATCCTTTCCAGTGCTGACTCCACCGACGCTCCCCCCACCGAAGTTTCCAGAAGTCTCCCCAAGGTGTCGTTCCGGCTGGAGTAGCGCGGAGTGCGCGCGTGTATCCGGACACGGATGACTCTTCCTGCTGCCTCACTCTCGCCCCGTCCCCCCATTCTGCCCCGTAGCGTACGTGGAGTTTGGCGGAGCACACAGACGCAAACCACCCCTCCACGTCCTATCCCTCGTCCCCCTTCAACCCTGCTTGAAAGAGAGGAATACCAACACCCTCCGTCCCTTTCCTTCCCGTACTTCCGTTCCGTCCTGTCCGACCCTCTCCTTCCCTCTTTTCACTCGCATTTCGTGTGCGTTCGTATGTGTATGTGCGTATCATATATGCATGCATTCCGTTACACGTCTTCACGCTACGCCTTTTCGACGTAGGCCAAGTTAGAAAATCTTATATTAGGTTATTTAATGGGACCTTTTCCTTGAGATTAATTTTCTGCGTACTACCCCGTCCTTTCATACTTCTTCGTCTCTATCATACTATGCATAAATGGTTTTGCTCTGTTCGGATGTCAAAGCTCCGAAATTATTAGGAAGAGTTACTGAATTGTTAAAGAGGGCCTGGAGTAATTTTACTTGACATGTGTTTAATTTATGGCATGGTGCGGGTTATGAAATACGGAGGGTAGATTACATACATTAGAAGCAAAAAAACCTTCCCTATGGTGGTAAGAAGAAGCTTAATTCCTGATATATCTTGAGATTGCATTTGGCCGTTTTGGTTAATTTTCTTCCTCCAGCTATGCATGCCTTCATGCGCATCGTAATCCTCTTTTCTTGCCACGTACCTGGTTTGTCTATTATTCCCTAATAACAGGTTAAACGTTATCTAAACATCATCTCTCGGCTGAATCTACGAGGGTCATCCGGAAAGTAGTACCCGTTCGTGAAATAAAGACACAAAAGTAAATATTAACAAACATAAAAAATTTTATTTGAAAGGGGATACTTTAAACTACTTCTCAACATAATCTCCAAGCAAATTAAGGCATTTGTCATAACGTGTGACAAGTTTCTGTATTCCTGCTGCATAGTCCTTCGCCGCCAGCTCATTGAGATACGCGAGGGACCCATCTTGCACAAATTTTTGCATAATGCAGATGGTGTTTAACAATTTCATGAACAATTGTTCGAGAAACATTGGGAAAATGCTCACAGATGTCATCAATTGTGACGCGCCGATCGTTCCTCACGAATTCGTCAACTGAGCTCACCAGTTGGTCTGTAATGACAGACGGTCTCTCCGAACGCTCATCGTCGTGTGTGTTCCCCCTCCCCATGTTGAAGTTGCGACACCACCGCCGAACAGACGACTCGTCCATTACATTGTCTCCATACACCTCCTTTAATTGGCGATGAATATCACATGGGCGAACGTTTCTTGCATTGAGGAATTTAATCACTGCCCTCACTTCACAACTGGCGGCGTTCTCAATTTTTTTAAACATTGTAAACAATCACAGAAACAACACAGGCAATGCTAGCGTCACGCAACTTGGCTCAGAGAAGGCAGACAAGCCACTGAAGCTATCTGACCTCGTCCAGCGGCTACTCGCGTCGTCAGCACTTCATGCGGCACGAACGGGTACTACTTTCCGGATGACCCTCGTAGTTGTGATGGGGTTAGATTCATGAACAGTATTTAACTACCGCCGATTTCACGGAAAAGATTTCGGTGGTCTGAATAACTGTATGGAAAACAGGAGGTTTGTGGCTTTTTTTATTGATCCAGATGGCTTTTTTGCATCAGAATCCTCAATCTTCCGCCTTCTCCAACAGTCAACTGTTCGTCCTTTATTCGCAGATCTCGCCATTTTCCTTATCCCTTGAGCATCCCGGGAGTAAATATAAACATGCACCTACGCACGTACGAAAATATGTCTGTATTTAGGTATGCCCACTAGGCATTCTCGAAGGTATCCTACGGGATAACTGCACGCATGATTCGCGAATTATTTAGAGGTGTGTCCATCTGTAGTTTTTACTGCTCTGGTAATACGTATGCCAGTGTGAGGAAAATGTTCACCTATGTAATATAGGATATCGTATGGGGATTAAATATCTTTGAAATCATTCACCGGTTTCGTCAATTGAATTCGGAAGTCTATAGATTTTGTTTCATCGCATGCAGGCACTTGACGAAAGGAGATGGATCGGTTTAAAATGCATTGCTCCTCATGTTTTTGCGGGACCGAGTGTGTAAATACAAAGAAACGCGTGCAGCGTTGAGGAGCTAGATTTGAAAACATTGTTATGATAAATCTAGTAGCGCATCCAAAATATTAGAGCACCAAGGCTGGTAATCACTCACGGAGCGGAGGTTAAATTACAGATTAAATCTCATACATAAATTGGAAGGACGTCTCTGTAGCCGTGATGCTGAACATGTGTTATTACCCGCATCGTGTTACAGTAGGCGAGATCATTTCAATATAAGTAAAGGGATAGACTTAGGGCGATTATGATAGATTGAAAATGTAATTTTTTCCATGAATATTAAGGGATCAGAATAACAATGTACGACGGCGGTAGGGAGATATTCGGATCAAAATTACTCTCGTGTGTATTCACCTCCTGCCACTCACCGTGGAGGTATATTTAAATAAAATAAAAATGTCAAAATATAAAACATCAGACTGCGGGAGATACCGTGACAGTAACTTTTAACGGAGTCATCCGTTGAATGTGCATTAGAATGAACAATTTTAGAGTAAATATCACTCGCCTTGACCCTGACTTGAGATTCACCGTATCTGCGTCAGCAACTGCTATTTTTTGTTCATTTAACGCATGCGCGTGCAGCAATACAGGCTATTTCGTAGGGATAGTTGCATTACAGCTTTTTCTTCGAGGTTACTTAAAACTACCCTATTTGTACTTATAATAATGAACGATTATGGGGGGAAGTGAAGAATTTATTATACTATTATCGTAGACCTGTTAACTATGGGGAGAGGGTTGCTAGAGCGGATTTGTAGTACGATTATGTATGCATCAGAATCATATTTCGGTATTATTTTGTAATCTTAATGAGTATGATTTCGCAGTTAACTTTTGATTATCTTGAATAAACCTAGCAGTTTTATATATAACTCATGTCTTTTTTGTTCGGCTTCATTACTACTTTTAAAATATTTGTTATACTTAAGATTGACGTATAAGTTTGCTCACAATTATTAATTATGCCTACTTTTCTCGTTCCCGAAAGTTATTTTTGACCATTAATTCCTCATTTCTTAAGGTTGTGAGAATTTTTTGTCACTATTAAGTGTCACCTTTACTGGATAATGTCTGAAATTAAAAATTAAATTGAAGAACTGAAAGGCAGACTTCAATTTTTAATGAATCGATTAGGAAGCGGTTGGGAGGTGGCAACCGTAACTATTTCTACTCATAGTGAGTAATATTCATTTACTTGATAAATTCTATCTTCATCACGCAAGAAGCTAACGGTCTTATTCTTTTACATTCTAAGGCTAATTCTTTTACACTCAACGATATCGAGTGTTCCTGTCATTGCTTTAATTTTTGCGAGGACATATATTATTCCTGAAACCCTGGAGAGTTCTCTCTGGACTTGGAAATGGCGAAGCAATTTCCATTTGGCTAATTAAATTCCTCCCTTTTTTTTGAGGCGATATTCCCTTAGTGTTAAGTTTTCTCACGGAAGCCATTGTGATATAGTATATCGAGCAGATTTTTTTTCGTCGCGCGCAGGCGGCAGAAAATACGTTCGGAGAAAAAAAGGAATCGCCTTTCACTAAGCCGGGTTAAGTTTTAAGAGCTCTGAAAGTATTTTCTTACCTCTATAATCCACTCGCTTTTACTCCTACCCTCGTTTCCCCAGATTCCCTTTTTTCAGAACAATCCGAAATTCTTCACTGGAGAATGTCGCTGTTCAGGCAAAAGCAATCACAAAGCAAGTTACTTTTGTCATCTATTTTTTTTTGAGAAAAATTGTGTGGGAGTTCTGAGCTTGGATTTTAGACATCTTTTTTCACCTATAGCGTCCTCAAATGTTCGTGCGCCTGAATTTAAGCATGGAAGTATTCACATTTGGGTTTACTGAACCAATTCAATTTTCATGCAGTTAGCATTTGGTTGCCTCTTTCTCTTTCTAACATCTTGTCCCTCCTATCCCATCACAGAGTCTTGCCAATCTCATGCAGCTCTAAGTATCTTTTTCCGAGAGTTCTCTTCATTTTTTTAATTGTTTTATTAAAAGTGAAGGTTACATTTCTGCCTCTCACTGCTACCCCTCGCTCGAGCCTGCTCCATTCTCGCCACCGTCCTTCCTTTCATACCGTTGTCTTCGAAGTAAGAAGTCGGTTATATTCCTCACGTGTCCTTTGTCGTTTCCTCCCGTTATTCTGTATTCCGTGTGGCTTACTCTGCCTGCTGCGAGCAATTTCATCTTCGCATCGGATGAAATACGTAGAAGAGGAGGGGAAAAGAGAGCGGTAGATCATTCGTCATAGCATTTTCTCCCTTCCCCCGTCATTCTCGTAGCTTCCCCGGGCCATATTTCTTTTTTCTGCATTTGTTCGGCGCGGTTTCTCATTTATTTCATCATCTCCACTTTTGTATAAATGTATATTTTTATGCACAAAATATCCAGGTTCGAAAATTCATTCATATAGAATTCATATTGACTTAGCAAGGGTATTATGCGTTGTTTTGTGAGCCCCAGAAACATTTTTTGACAGAACTCGATAGAATATTCTCGTTAAGTAGACAGCTTCTTCTTTTTCATTTGCTTCGCAGAATATTATTTTCTCGTTAATTAATTGCTGCAAATATGTCGTAAGTGGACTGAAAAATCTTGGTTGAATGGCTTGTTCTTTTAGATGAATTTTTTACATTTAATTATATTTTAATGTTCATGAACTGTGTATACTGTTATCATACTCTATTGCAGGAAAATTTATTGCTAGCTGGGGTAAAGTAAGATGGTTGCGATCGTAGTTTGTAGTTTTTCATCATTAATTTATTCTAGATTATATTGAGCTAAATTTAGTTTACACATGCTATACTGCTGTTAGAAATAGTTGAGAAAAGTTAGATGAATTTGTTAAATTAAGCATCTTCGTGTTCAGAAATTTCTTCATGCGTATGCTAAACGCGTTTACATCATTTGCTTGCAAATTCCGGTGAGATGTTGGTCATTGCAACAAAGTGGCAGGAATGAGAGATGTTTTAATTGGTTATTTATTTTTTGTTCGTAAGCATAATTAACAACGTGTCTTCTTACATTTTAAATTGCGCGTTCTTTTATGCCTTAACATTTTTCTTGATTGATACAAATTGTTTTGAGTTTGTGTCTAGTCAGAGATTAATTACTTAATATTCCTAATTTTTGCTTTTGAATTGAAGATTTTTTCATGATAAATTTCTTGAATTTTCTTTTATTTTGTTTGAGAGTAAAAGTAATATAATTTAAGTACTCAATCCTCTTTCATTCTTAAAAAAAATGCTTAATAAAACGTTCAGGGTGTCTACCATGTCCTTTTCATTAGGGGTTCTTTTTCTCATATACATGTTTGGAATATTCCATATTTTATAGCCTAATATACCTATGCCAAGAGATTTACACGGTATTGTTCGAAAAAGGTACCTTATTGTGGTTATGTCAATGACATCGAAAAAGGTAAAGGTCATTTCCATGGGAAATTTATAGCCTGTAACTTTAAGCATAGACATAGGCACGATAAAAAGAGGGAATTCAATGGTTGCAACGTCTAGAGACGAGCACATTTGTGAAGTGAATACTTTTTATTTATACTTTCGACTAAATCAATTTCTGTACCTATTGTAATGGAATTTGACATTGGGCATTATGCTGCACATAGTTACGTAATAGCGCCAATCGTCATTCTCCCTGTTTATTAATAGCACCAGTATTCATTCTCCCCTGTTACAGTTCGAACAGGGTGCATGTTTTCATTCTGAGTGAAGCACCAATGGCTATCAATACAGTCTATTGATTTCAGGAATACAATCATTTGTAATGAGAAAATCTGGGTCACATTAATGCGGACTGGCTGGGCTAAAAAAAATCGGTCGCTAATATTGCCATAGGTGTTGTGTAGCCACTAAAGCGGTTATGTCCTTAGTATCTCATGGAATTGGTTTTCTTTGTCTTAGAAACTTCATCAAATATTGGACTGAATGGGGTTCTCTAAAGAGTTTATTCCAGCTCATTAATTATTTTGTGCCGTCGTTACTCCATTGCCATCAACTGCATTTATCGAAAAAGTTATTTATTTGATCACATAGGTACATTATTTATTTAATTCTGTGTACACTTTTGTCTCAATTTGTACATCGTTCCATTCAAATAGATCTTGTAATTCTTATATCATGTAATTATGACTTTTCCATGATTGCATTAGTTTTCGAACTAATTGTTTTTTTTACTGATTTAACCTTCCTGAGATTGCTAACTTATCTACAAATTTTATGGTACTTTTATCCTTCCGGGGGACGATTCGGGGCACATGTTATTCTCATCATTTCTTTCTTTTGGAGGAATTTATTTGTTGAGTACTTTCTTGAGCTCTCTCCAAGGATGTTTCCCAATGAAACTTGGCGCTAATGTCTTCGTCGTTGAAAATCTTTTTTATTACCAGATTGAGTGCGCGGTGCAAATTTTACACCGTGGTGAGTTCATGCTGCGGAATAAATTACGCAAGATCGATTGCAGTCGAGAGGTTCCGGTTCAATTTCAATCTGTTCAACTTTTTTTACTTTCCCCACTCGGGATATTTACTTCCCCACGTCTCCTTAAAGCGTTTATCCAATTTTACATCCCACCTGTAAATATGGTGAGCGCGGGGAAATTTTATGGTACGCCCGTGGACTATTATATTAAAAACTTTTCTCGTTTAAAACGGACATAAATTGCGTGTGTGATTGTTTCAAGTAGCTGCCTCATATCTCACATTATGCCTTTTTTTTTGGAGCGACCGACCTTATTGCACTCTTTGACTCTTCCAGGCGCCTAACCTTCGCTGGCTGGCTGCCTCAGGGGTAGAGACGCTTTATAACTCTCCCCACATCTCCGGCCGCTGTCTACCTCCCTCCGACTCTTCTCCCCCGCCCCACATTTCTCTTTTCTACTCACTCCTGCAACGGGGGCGGTCTGGGTCGTGGGACGCCAAGTTGGAAAAGAGGTGGCCAAGATGCGACAGTGACAATGATATTTATGGCAGGGGGTTAGGTGAGGAAATTTTTCGAATCAGTCGCGAGGCCTCGTTCGTAACATCCCGCGGATATTACGAGTTTACTATTGTTTTTCCACGATGATTCTCCCTACCCTTTTCAAGTCCCCTCCCTCTCTCTCTCTCGCTTTGACCGCGTGAAATGAAAAGTGCCAACCGTCGGATGTGGCGTGGTGTGGACGGGACGAGGTGGAAGTCTCGCGAAGTAATCTGTCACACCGGCGCCTCCGAAAATGGGTCTCTTCCCCTCACTCCCGAGGCGTCTCCACGCCCGCCCTAGCGTCAGGAACAGCCCGCCGACTCTGCACAACATGGTGCTCTGGCCGGAGACTATGACATTCGCAGTCACTGTCCTCTCCATCATTCATATATACAAGCGTTCGTACGGTGAGAAACCTTACCGTCGACGTACATTTTTCATGCGACCTCATCCCGCGGCTCTTTCGTGACTCACCCTTTCTCCCTAGGCTTTGAGGGATACGAGGGGAAGGAGAATAAATGGCGCAGTTAAAATGTAAAATAAACGGAGAGGATTTTTGACGCAGAAGTAATCTTCTTCGTTCTCTCATCCCGGAAACCCTTCCTCGTCTGTCATCCGTATCATTCAGCATTAAAACCAATCTCGCCTCTTCGTGTGTGTGGGTTGGAGTGCGGGGTTTTTTCCGTTTCCTTGTTTTCCTCTGTCCGCATATTCTTACGTATCCGAAATGCGTAAATCTTTTGACTTTGCAACAGTCTCTCTCCCATGTGTAAATGTTTGGACGCCATAACTCAAAAAAGACCAAATCTTTACTTCGTCTTTTTTTCCACCCAGGTCAACCCTACTAGTATTGTTAGGAACTATGCAAACTTAATTCTTGCATGACTTACATTACAACCTTAATAAAGTTTTGCACTGTTTACCTGTGTTTTAATATTTGTTCACTGTCATTTTACATTGCTGCGTGTAAAGCTTGCAGTTTCAAAATGATGGCCTTTATCTCCCTAAGCCCTTTAACTTCAGTTTAGATGTTCTCAATAATTTCTTGCTGCATTTACCACTTAAGGTAAATGTTTGGCCTGTGATATTGCGTATGCTCGTAATTGTGAGTGATTATAGGAATACTTACATCGTAAGGGTGAGATGGGCCTGTGTTGGCAATATTTTATATCTAATTAATTATTTATTAGGTTAATCTTGGTTATTTAAATGAATGATTGTTCCAATTCTACTTCACACTTATCAATTAATTATTTTTAAACCATGACTGGTGTAGCAGTATACTTTTCATTCGCACAAAGGCATTCGTTGAAATTTTTAAAACTCTATCGAGAGGGGGAAAATTTCGAATACAGCAGGTTTCGTAATATTTTTGTTGTGAAAATTGTGTATGGTTGTTTTCTCCGTTATAGCAGGCCTGAATCTCTACCCTGTTGCTTCTCCTCTGAGTGTCATACCTACAACGTAAAAGAACGTTTCCCTTCGACCACTTGTCCCTTTTGGCCTTCCACTGTGCTCTCCAGCATGGATTGTCACGAGAAAGGTCACAAGAGAGTCCTCCTCGGTTCTTATGGTGAACTTTTTCTTTTTTTTTCAACTCCTACCCTGAAGTTTTTCTTTCCCTCCTGAGCAATTTTCAGACCCTTTTTGCGCAGGGTTTGGGGAGAAGTTTGTGCGTCGTTCCTTGCTGATGTTTCCTGCGCGTATCTCTCACCTTAGAGAGCCATACCATGTGTGGTCCTTTCTTCAAGTTTTCCGTATATAGTTTCATCTTTACGGATTTTTGGGATGTACTGTCCGAAGGACATTGAAGCTGTGTCATTTTCACGTGAGTTTCAAGAAAATTGAAACCGTATCATTACCTGCGCCCTATTCTTTTTCGAAATCAATTTTTCATTTCTGATTATTTGCATTTGGGGAAGCACACCTTTCTTTAAATACGTAATAGCCCCATTTTCCCTGTAATGATGATGCCTTTTTACCTGATACCGTTGAAATTAACCTTATACTCAAAAAGATGGTACTCTACGACATACAGCAGTGACGTATAATGCTATCGAGTGCGTGAACTGCTCAACTGATAGAGCTTTCCGAGCCATTTCTTACGGTTTCGAGGAAATATGGACTGGCGTGAGGGAATTTTAGATTTAATTACCTTTTTAAGGCCAATAAATACCAATCTCCATATTGACAGGCAAAATTAGATGCTACTTCTATACTCCGGTAAACGGATATTAGCCCAGCAAAATGTATAAAAATCGACTCTTTTTTTAAAATTGAAATTTGGCTCTTAATTCTTATTGGCTAAATATGTTGCCACCAAATGTCCTTTGCCTGTCACCAGAAATCGTAGTTGGTGCCCGAATATATATATATATATATATGGTTATTCCGGGAACTTTTTGATCAATGTAGTATGTGTGGGATGCATGCTCGCTATAAAAATGAAAGATCGTGAGCTTTGCTATCACGTAGGCCCTTTTCATTGTGTTTCGTGTTTTGGGTATTAATGTGAGTTTTTATATGTGAGGTGATATGACACGAGCCATTCGCCCACCTTCAATGGAATTACTAATGTTTTGTGATTATTATAGTTGTTTATTCCAGCGTTCGGAAGATAGCTCATGCACAAGGTAAACGAAATCTACTTGAAGTGGAAGCTATACTATAATATCAATTCAGAGAAAATACCTGTTTTCTTTATTCTTTGTTAACGCAATTTTTTCTATTACTTTGGTGTAACATATAGTAGGTGCGTTGTGCATGTTTCTGCTGTCGTTCAAAACGAAGATATCCTTCTACAGCCCGCCTAAAAGTTAATTAACCGAATCAAGTTTCAGCACTTAAAATGTCTTGGTCAAGGTCATCGATAATGATGTGGTAAGCGTCAAAACCTGGGTAGGTTTAAGTTTACTATTGAAAGGTATTTTCGAAAATATTTGATAGGTTCAACAAAATATCGCCAGAGATGTTAAGTGTGAGTATTTTTCTTTTATAATGTCTACATGCGTAACGTGTGATTTTATTTTTGAGAAGAATGACCTCGTAATCCACCAACAAGGAAGGTTGGCCTGCGTATTCATCGTACTAGAATTTTCATCCAATTTTCTTAAACCTTGGTTACGATTATGCAGTACTGGTTGCTGAATAGAGGTGGAATCTCGTGTAATTTTATGGGACTTAGATGTAGCCTCAACCCTGTAAGTTAAAAGAGCAAATTGTGATTTAGTGCTTTCAGATAAAGCGGGGCATAAATGGGCGGAGGGATGTCGGCGATGTGACTTGAAGTGAAGGCAATCCAGAAATGATAATCGTTTCGATGAGATGCAAATTGAAGGACCGACATATCAGAAGGGCGTGAACCTTTGTGATCGCGATGCGCTCCCACGCTGCCTCGCCAGGGCTAATGGCCGAGTGGCGAGGATGTTGAACATCCAAGTTTATGCATGGCCGTAATGTGCGGATATTCCCCTTTAAATCGCGTAATTAGATCTCGGCGTAATCGCGATCGTGGGGGATATTTTGACGCCCTGGAAGACAAAGCGGAAAAACAAACCGTAGGAGGTTCAACTCCGTGTGATCGTATAGTGATCCAGCCGCAGGGAACCGTGAACGCGATCGTGGAAACTCTAAAGGAAAGACACCGTTTATTAAAACCCTTATAAATATTTCCAGAGCACACCTTTTCCCTGCCGGTTCGAATCTGGCATTCCTGCCACCCATTTCAAGTAAGGAGCTTTAAATTTCATCCGTATAATTTTCGCCGTATCGCCTTCCTTATGAGGCTTTTAAAGCAGGCTTAACAGGGATGCCGAAGGAGTTAAGAGCCGTCCTTTAGTTAGATGGGGACCCGGAATTTAATGCATCATTTTGGGATTTTCACCACCGTCTCATTTCTCCTCCTCCTCTCTCTCTCTCTCTAGGGCATCTTGTTTTTGGGGGCTGAGGGGCGAGGGGTAAATCTCCTACCGACCCTGTCGTGGCCTTCTTAACCTCGCCTCTTCCCCTTTCTCAATCCACGGACGCTGGCGGAGGAATCTTTTTTAAACCGTGGCGTCCTCACCGTCAGAGATGGGCAAAATGGCCCAGTAAGCCCAAGGTTGAAGCCCCTCTCCTTCCGGGGAATTAATGGCGATATGGAAATCGGGCGATGAGAAGCATGAATATACATACTGATGCATTTACGCTACCTTTTTATAGGAATCCTGAGAAGATTTTAACGACTCAATACTCAGAATTCTTTTGCTAAAGTAGTGGGGAAAAATATGAACTTCCACATTTGCAAAGGGAACATTTTTTCCCTACATATTATGGAATAATGTTTATCCCAAGGCCGGTCGTTTTAAAAAAAAGACCTACCTCAACTGGGGGTGTTTTCAGGACTATTTTGTATCTTTTTCCAATACGTTTTCTTCGAATCTTTGCATTCATGGTATGGGAGAGTCAAAAACTAATACAGCACGATAGAATTCCCCATTGTGAGAGCTATGGAAGGAATAGGATTTTTTCCTTGAAATATAGACCTGTATTTACCAAATGTTGAACTAATAAATATTGGTTAATTATGACTTGGGATTGTGGAAAAAGGTTTCTTTTAATAAAATTGGATATACAATGAGCATGAATGTTGTAATGTTCTTGTAATAATTCATGGAAACTAGACTAAATTGAATTTTAATTTTGTTTTTGTCTCCCCTTGCAGGTAATGTGTAGAAGATCTTTCAATCATTATCATCTAATGACCAGGTCCTCATGAACGGTTTAGAGGTAATTTGTTTTTAATTGTGAGTATTGATTTTAAATATTAAATTTTGAAAACGGGACGATCCAATTGTCGCGTTTTCATTTGCGCCCGTGCTTTATACTTCAAGTATTTTAAGTATTTTCGCCTGACGACGAGCCCCAATTTCACTTCAGTCCTAACTTTTTCCCTGTTTCTACCGTTCTAAAAGAACTCCCAATTCATTTTCAATATCTCTTTTTCAATGTATTTTTGTCGTCTACATTTAATTTTCCGATCCTCTTTCGCAGAATTTTTCCTGAAATCTTTAATATGATCTTCGTTCTCTGACGGAGAGCAGGATGACCTTATTGAGTAAAAAAAGAAACCCCAGGATCGTTTATGAGTTTGTTTGCATATGCTGGTGCAGAATTCCATACGTTTACGGAAGCAATGGCACTATGAGCATCATGTTATAGTACACTGTACTTCGTGTGAAAACTATTCCATAACGGGCCTTAAACCACAGACCTCTGTGTTATTTTTTATAGTTAAATTCTGTCCCTTAAGTTAGTACGATTGTTATAATATTTGCGAAGTTGATTTTGCTTCTAGGCCAGTAATTGTATTTGCGGAGTTTTTCATTGTCATATGCATAAGATTATTGATAGTTCTTCATGGAATCATGTATGTTTTTAATGGCGGAAGGTAACGCCGATGCATTTAAATCCCAAAATGAAAATGTGGAGAGCATTGTAAAAATTTTGCAAAATGGCACTTTTTCATGTTATTATTTTATTTTCTTAGTACGACTCTCGATTGCAATGGATCACACATTGGTCCAGTGAATGATTTAATTGAAGGTTTATTCGATTTCGTTGGGTTACTAAAATATGCATTCGTACGAATGGATTCGTATATATATATTTACTATTCTTACTTCATTGCATTGATTTGTCAAATTGAATTTGGGTGATTAACTATCACGTTCACCTATTAATGACAAAATCATTCAGTTTTTGCCTCACTGCACTTGGAAAAGAGGTACATATTCAATAGAAATAATTTTAAATGTGGAATATGTGACAATAATCCCAAACGTTTCCAAACAAACAATCTCAGCCTAAACCTCACCTCAAAAACTTTAATTCTAGAATTAAACTGTAAACTAAACATGACTGGCGTAAGCAACTAAAATTCCTTTGATCACAGTTGTTGTTAGCCAAGCCTTTTTTGTCTGAAAACATTAGCTAATCATAGGAATTGCAATTAAATTGAAAACTTATATTCATCACTGAAACATCAATATCTGCTTCGGAATTTTTCGCGGATATCAGCGGGAATCTACGACTGACTATTTTTTAATGATACAACATGTAGACCTGAAGAAGTCAGCTGGTGAGAGATTTAAGTCGATAGATGCGTTCTATTATTCCCTGGGTTGATGATCAGTGATGTTGATGATGAGAATGATATCGACTGTATTCGGTTCAGTATTAATTATTACAGCAAATTAATGCAGTAGATTGAAGAAAGACTTAATTTTGGTGGGGCACTTTTGAAAAGTTAGCCAGTCATCCTACTTATTGCACGTGGAGATACGACTCGTTGGCTTCTATCTCTTTCGTGGGCAATACGGTCTCGCTGTCTTCCAGTCATTGTTTCTTTTACTCCCTCAATTTAACTCGGTCTTGGAGTTCCTGGAGCATTAACTGACGCAATGCTCGCAATTTCCGTTCTTAATCCCTTTAAAAGTGTGCTTCGCTAGTCACGCTAAGTAAGGCTGCCATTTCTTTCCTCTCATCCCCTCCCGTTTGTTTCCACATTGCCAACTCTCCGCTGCCCTCGTTCATTGTTGCTTTCGCAATTTTGAGATCGCGGGAAACACTTATTGGAATTCGCGTGGAGTGAATCCTTAAGGATTTGTGGTCCTTGGCGCGGATCGCTCCGCAAAATACCGTCCCAATTTCAAACCATTTCCGAAAGTCTTCCTTCTTCTGCCTCATTCATTTTTTTTAAGGGCGTGGGTTCGCCAACCTCTACAACTGATGAAAGAAAATTCACCGGTCTCCTTGTGAAGCTGAGGGTCAGGGAGGAGAAGGTCTCATTTGGCTATAATATTTAGTAGTAGTATAAACGAAATGATTTTTTTCCTAAGGGTTCTTCATCTAATGGGTAGGAGAGGTCACATCGCACTATTCTATCTGGAAAACGACCAGGTTACCGTGCAACCCCCGCAAAAAAAGTCAATTGAATAAAAAACAGATGAGAACCGTGTGAATGGTTTCACGAGGAAGAGCTCAGGTTTGGTCATATTTACCCCTTCAAGTTGTTGCTGCACACAGCTACCAATCAGAAGCGATCATAGTATGAAGGTTTGGTTGTCAATAACAAAAATGTGCTTTGCATGAACGATAAACAAGGTGGCGTTGGGAGACATAATAATCAATCCCAAGACGTATTATGCAATATTATTGAAGTAATGTCGTCTGAAAGGACGCCACAAGATAAGTTGCAAGAAAGTCGTTTCGAACCTTTTCCCGAGTGAAATATAGTTGTACGAAAAAGTGCTAGTGTGTCATAGGTAGCTTGACAATATCCCCCTCGCCTTCAGTAGTTAGGCAAGAACAACATGAACATTGCGAAATAGGTTTTAAATTCACATTTATTTGTTGTGTTCAGTAGGGGAAAGTTGCGACACCTGTTTTTTATCGTGAAGTGTACTTAAAAAAGAATTTTCGTAGCTTTCTACTCTCGCATCCAGAATTTAAAGATTTTTACCTTTTTATCATAGGGAAATGGCAGAATTATTTTAATCCCAGAATGTGAATGAATTATAAGGTGAGATTTTGAAAGCACAAGAATGCGAGAATATTCGAGGAAATTTATAACTCTCCTCAGATCGACCAGCTGTAAGATTCGAAGTTTTTGCGCCAAAAATACTGTTGTATGTGAAAGAGTTTCCACTCTTGCCGCTCTATCTAATTGCTGCGGGAAAAAATCGGAGAGGACTATTCATACCCTGGGAGAATTTCGGTTCTTCAGAGAGTACACGCAGAGAAAAAGAGTCGGAATTACTTAGAGAAATAAGGAGACTACGTATGGTGATTACTTTTCGACAAATATACTCGTGAGTCGAATTTCATTAGCCCAATTTACTTCTCTCAGATTCCTCCTTTTTTTTACAACTTTTCTGGGTTCTGTATTTCAGGGCTCTTGTTTCTTACTCCAATGTCCTTTTCCATTCCCGAAGTAGTTCCCCGTGCAATCCCCATAATAACGTTCGTCCACCCCCTGTCTTTTCCGCTTCCCCTTCCTATCCCTCTGCACTCCGCCACCGCCCTAATAGCCTGTCTAACTTCTGTCCCATCTTCCTGTGGCTCTAGTCACCGAGACCTTCCCCTCATAAGCCCGGCTCGTTCTGGCTCCATCTTCCTTTAGATTTCCTGCGACCCCCGTCTCTCCTTACTCTCCGTCTATCCGAAGGCAAAAAGCACTCTACTTTTTCCCAACCACCTTTCCTTTTTCAACTCCAACACATCTCAACCAAACTTTTCACTCTCTTATGTTTCCTACACTCACTTCTATTTCCTTCCCTTTTCCAGACGGTGGCACCTATTTACTCTCATTTCCCCCTTCTATTATTGATATTATATGTATGAAATGTGTTTTTGCTGATATCAACCGGGAGGGCAATATGCGTTAGATAACAGAGGCAGTTCATTAAATAGTGATTTTTTTGTTGTGCATCAACATTTCTTTTTGTCTACGCACATATTTATTACGAGAAAGATTATTGTGATGGTTCCCCCGTTGCCTTCCTCAATAGTGTTTTTAACCTGACACCATCGCTGAATGGCCGTCTTACTGGGGTGAGACGACTTTGCAGCCGCCTCACTAGTAAAATTCTCTCTGGCATGATACATACCAGTTCTTTAACTTTTTGTTGTTTATTTAGAAACATACATTAGGGTCAGTCATGTATTATTTGTGAATTACCCATAAGTTGTTGATCTGAATAACATTATTCGATGCCGGCTCGACCGTTGGTAGCTAGGGGAAGTGTGTTTCCGATATTTATATATCTCCGTTTTGTGGAAATAAAAGATACCTTCTGTAAGGCATTCTAATGATGTGATTTTTTAAAAATTTTTTATTAGATTTGATGTTCTCCAGAGAGACTTTTATCAATAGAATTTCATTCTAAACCTATTAAATATGGATCACGTAAACGACTGCTTTCAAGTTTCAAAAATGAGTTTGCATCTATTTATTTAGAATTAATTTTTAAAGGATTTGCGTTGGCGATCACGTGTGAAGTGTTGCGCTTCAGATGATTATTTGCTGCAAATATTGTAATGAAGCGGTCTAATCTCCATCATTTTCATTGATCTGATTCTGGCTTAGTTAAATGCCTCTTTCTTTGCATTATTCACGGTAATTGCTCATCTCTATTGGGGTTTTCCATGCGTAGTTGATGATTGTTAATGATGATATACTATATTGTTAGGAACTATGCAAACTTAATTCTTGCATGACTTACATTACAACCTTAATAAAGTTTTGCACTGTTTACCTGTGTTTTAATATTTGTTCACTGTCATTTTACATTGCTGCGTGTAAAGCTTGCAGTTTCAAAATGATGGCCTTTATCTCCCTAAGCCCTTTAACTTCAGTTTAGATGTTCTCAATAATTTCTTGCTGCATTTACCACTTAAGGTAAATGTTTGGCCTGTGATATTGCGTATGCTCGTAATTGTGAGTGATTATAGGAATACTTACATCGTAAGGGTGAGATGGGCCTGTGTTGGCAATATTTTATATCTAATTAATTATTTATTAGGTTAATCTTGGTTATTTAAATGAATGATTGTTCCAATTCTACTTCACACTTATCAATTAATTATTTTTAAACCATGACTGGTGTAGCAGTATACTTTTCATTCGCACAAAGGCATTCGTTGAAATTTTTAAAACTCTATCGAGAGGGGGAAAATTTCGAATACAGCAGGTTTCGTAATATTTTTGTTGTGAAAATTGTGTATGGTTGTTTTCTCCGTTATAGCAGGCCTGAATCTCTACCCTGTTGCTTCTCCTCTGAGTGTCATACCTACAACGTAAAAGAACGTTTCCCTTCGACCACTTGTCCCTTTTGGCCTTCCACTGTGCTCTCCAGCATGGATTGTCACGAGAAAGGTCACAAGAGAGTCCTCCTCGGTTCTTATGGTGAACTTTTTCTTTTTTTTTCAACTCCTACCCTGAAGTTTTTCTTTCCCTCCTGAGCAATTTTCAGACCCTTTTTGCGCAGGGTTTGGGGAGAAGTTTGTGCGTCGTTCCTTGCTGATGTTTCCTGCGCGTATCTCTCACCTTAGAGAGCCATACCATGTGTGGTCCTTTCTTCAAGTTTTCCGTATATAGTTTCATCTTTACGGATTTTTGGGATGTACTGTCCGAAGGACATTGAAGCTGTGTCATTTTCACGTGAGTTTCAAGAAAATTGAAACCGTATCATTACCTGCGCCCTATTCTTTTTCGAAATCAATTTTTCATTTCTGATTATTTGCATTTGGGGAAGCACACCTTTCTTTAAATACGTAATAGCCCCATTTTCCCTGTAATGATGATGCCTTTTTACCTGATACCGTTGAAATTAACCTTATACTCAAAAAGATGGTACTCTACGACATACAGCAGTGACGTATAATGCTATCGAGTGCGTGAACTGCTCAACTGATAGAGCTTTCCGAGCCATTTCTTACGGTTTCGAGGAAATATGGACTGGCGTGAGGGAATTTTAGATTTAATTACCTTTTTAAGGCCAATAAATACCAATCTCCATATTGACAGGCAAAATTAGATGCTACTTCTATACTCCGGTAAACGGATATTAGCCCAGCAAAATGTATAAAAATCGACTCTTTTTTTAAAATTGAAATTTGGCTCTTAATTCTTATTGGCTAAATATGTTGCCACCAAATGTCCTTTGCCTGTCACCAGAAATCGTAGTTGGTGCCCGAATATTCCGAATAGTGTTCCATTCACAGCATCAACCCTATTTACTAATTCTTAGAGATGAAATTACACTTAGGGAAAGGGCTCTGTTCTCTCATTCAGAAGGAGAATTATGAATTCGTGTTTGTTGATCTCATCGTTCGGCACTCGAAGGAAAACCCTCAGGGACTCGAAATAGGTCCGTCAAACTCTCTTACGGGTTATAATGTTGAAACAAAATTCACAGGTGACGCTTATTTGTCATCCCCAATAGGGGAAAACTGTGGAAACTTGGGAATAATTCCTTCAAAAGCAGGCGAAGCTTTATCCCGTCATCGTCACCGCTTCCATGGTGCCGGGCTAAATTCTGGAGAACACTTGTATGTTACACTTTCATCCAGATCGGATAATGCGTCATTCTGTCCCTTGAATCTCCCATGCCCTCATATCCTTCTCAGGTTCTCTTCCTCTTTGTCTCTCTCTGTCTCTCTCTCTCCCGCCCTCTGGACTGTTGTTCGCTCCCCTTTGCTTTATCATCAACATCATCATCCTCCCTCATCCCCTTCACCTCTCCCTTCCCTTTCTTCATCAACTCGCCCCGCGTGAAATATTCAACAAAAGCAGCGACGGGGCTTTGGGACGCTAGACGCAAGTAGCCACACAGCATACCCCCGCACAAACACAAAGCAGAAGCAAATGCGTGCAAGTATTCCAGTCTCCTCTCACTGCCTTCCTGCCACTCTCTCCCTGTCTCTCTCTCTCTCCCTACCCTCGCCCTGTTTCCGGAACATTATGCATGACGCGACCGACCATCGGCTTCATTTCGACGGGCGAACCGCGTCGCTTTACACTTCGAACGCCGGCGGAAAAGGCGAGAAGAAAAGAGAGAGAGGGAGGAGGTTGAGAGGGTTTGGGGCGGGATGGTCTAACGGAAGGATAGAGAGCGTGCGTGGTGCGTGGAAAGAGGAGCGAGCGGTGGACGTGAAGGGGCTATGAGAGTTTAGCCATAGCGGAAAACTTTGAGGGAGACCCTAGCGAAGGGTCGAAGAAGAGAGAGAAGAGTTATACCGTTCATCGTTGATGATGGTGTCCTAAAAGTTGAATATCCCCCGGTTTCTCCTCGCTTGCGTATTATAGCCCCCTTTTTCCGATTTGCTGGACCCTTTAAGAATTTCACGGATCATTTATTTCTTTCCTTCCGTCCCTTTGATGTTAGGATAAAATGTATCTCCCGATGTAGTCGGTGAATAGGAAATTCTTTCTCAGGCAGAACTGAAATTGATAGGTGTTATTAATATTCCGTTTTGTGTTCCAGCGTGATACTTTAACCTATGAGTGTTTTAGCTGGTTGGTGGTACATTATATTCAGTGTTTACGAAAGTTGGAGCAAAATTAATGGGCACAAAATGCTTATAAAATCTGGCCTTAATGATGGCACTTACCGGAATAAATTTTGTAAACGTATGATCAAGTATCAACGTGCTGGTCTCGTTTGCAGCGGGGTAACGTCCTCGCCTGCCAACTCATAGGTCGCGGGTTTGATTTCCACCCCTAGGTGGGTTTTCCTCCACCTAGGGCTTGGGTGTTTGTAATTGTCTTTAATGTAATATGCAGAGGTTAGACGGAAAAAGGGATCGTAAAGTCTCAATCTCTCCCCAATTAAGTCACTAAATAAATAAATATGCATCGTCATAGCAATGCATCTCAAGTTATTCAGCATGTGTAGATAACTGCGGAATCTCATCGTTCTACGAAGAACCTAATTTCTTACACATACATACCTTTCTCTAATTAAGATCAAATATAAAGTGAGAAATAATAATTTTATTTTATGTGACCACCTTAGAGAAAATACATTCGTTAGGCTCGTTGATTATCATTTGAGCATGGTAAAAATATATTTTCACTTGGTGTCTGTGCGTTTGGGAAATGAGAACGTTATGATTATTTGTTTTTATTATTATTATGATTATTATTGCGATTATATATTGCCGGGAAATATTGCAATGAACAGGTCTAGAAAAAGATCTGCAATCACGAATGACTCGAGGATTATGTGAGTTTTATGAGGAAAATTTGTGCTGAGTACAATTTAGTACAGTGCACCGTGGCTCGTTTAAAACATACTTCAAAGGAATGGAGAACCACGAATGAGAAGAACATTTATGCGACTATTTATTATTGATTGTCTTTTGCGATTCAATTAATTTATTTCCTTCGTAATATTCATTAGAATTATTTTTTAATCCACTTAATCTGTGTACCTTCTCAGGGTTTTCATTAAATAATTAGTTTGAAAAAATAATTTAAAAAAACAAAATTAGTATAACGAGTTTTTAGAATTAATGTCCTGTTCTGGGTATTCTGCTTTCTGCGGAGTGAGAATTCCAAAATTACACCTTTTCGTTAAAAATGTTTTCCGAAAAAAATGCTTGTCGCTCGATTTTGGCAGAGAAATAAATTTGCTTGTTCGCATATTTTCCACTTGTCTGCACTTTTTGCTATGTTCAAACTAGAATATTTCATCCACCCACGTAAGAAATTAAAATGCGTAACCTTTGGCTGCGTTGCGATTCCACTACACCGCCCAGATAAGTTTTGAAAATTTGACGATAAGTTTTATTCTCATTTATATTTTGTCAAAGTAGTTTAATTGGACTTTCAGATAAGGAATGCCGCTATAAAAATCCGGTCCGCACCGAAGAGTTAACTTTCGTGAAGATGAGTCTGATTCACTATTTTAAATAGAAGCGTAAATCAATTTTCAAAGCGTCGCCTTATAGATGTACTATTAAGCTTTGGCGAAAGATTGACATGAATTGGTGTACGGTGAATGAAATACCCTAGTGGATACGATTATTTTTTCATCTTTTTTCCATCCTACCCACACTCAAAACGCGGATCTCCTTTTCCTTAATGAGCCCGAGAGGATTTGAATTATATCCCTTGAAGTGAGGCCAAATTAATTATTCATGAGATAATCAGAATCGGATTATCTAATAAAAAGTCGCTCGTGTAACAAAAACGCCGTGTACGATCTAAGAGTGGAGCCGTGGTCCTCGATTAAATATTCATCGGAAAACACAATTTTCCTAAACACTTGAGCGTGGGCAAGTTTGCTTTTCAATTTATATTGTAAAGGGAGCTCGAATGACGACTAGATTTTTTTAGAGGCTTTGTGTTACTCCCAGAGAATTGAAAATGAATGAGATGGTCTACCCTTACTTTTATCGTGAACCTTAGTTTCACGTGGCTTAGGACGTTGGTGGCCCAGTAATAATACCTTTTACGACCTCTGCCTGCGAGCGTACAAATTACTCCCAGGTGGGAGAGATTGTAATCTTCCGTCGGTTACCTACTTTTCTACGGTTAAATTACGTGCCTTTATTGAAGGGAAAAATAATCTGTGATGAAGTGGAATTGGATTTGTCTTCTGTACGTGGTGGGCATTCAAACGAAATGTTACATTTGTTTCCCTCAGTTTTTAGCGGCCATTAAAGCTTTGCATCTTTCCAAACTTGAAAATAAGGAAATAAATGACCTTCACGTTGTGTTTCAACTTCATTTTCATGGATTTTATTTATGTGGTCATCATAATGCTTAAGCATTAGATTTTGGGATTGGATTTAATCTGCTCCCCAAGCTATTATCCACGCGGCCATTATTTCCAACATTACTCCTTAGATACGTATTTTCATTGCTCTAAATCTTTTCTCTACCCCTGATATCGTTCACGTCTCACAGTCGTGGAAACTTTAACTCTGGAAGGTTAACTGCTTTTATTTGTTACCATTCCATTTAAATTTTCTGAGGGCCAATTTGAAGACTTGCTGTTTCTAGTTTGTGGTTTTTTTCTTCTTATAGGAACCATTCTTAAATCTGGCTGTACCGCTCCGTCTCCATATTTTCCTACAATTTTGTCGCCTACTTGCTGATACAAAAGTATTACCTTTTCCTCACCTCTCATCAAAAAGGCACATTTTTTAATGAAAATGCACCGGCTTCAAAGGAGTGGTTATTTGAAGCGCTTCTGCATTCTTCTGTGTTGACCGCCGACGAATAATCCGAGACCCTGCGCGAACCGGAATGAATGAATTCTGACCCCTTCCTCGCATGAATTCACTCTCACTTTTTCCCAAGCAGGGAGGATGCAAATAATATTTTATGCCAGGCGAATCGCGTGAGCTACCGGGACGTGTAAACAGGAAACGGAATAAACTGGGGAGGATAGAACACGTGAGCAGGGTGGGGGGATTTTTCTTTAAAGGTGGCGCGGGAACAGATGGGAGCGGGTCTTTTGGCCCCGAAATGTAAGACCTCCCGGAGAGGATATACGTAATCCATATGATAAATGCTTGGGCGAAAAGAGTGGGGAAGTTAGGGGGTGAGGGTGGAGAATAAGAGGATGAGGGTAGAGCAAGGATAAAGAATGCATGAAGGAAGGCGATACAGAGAGAATCTTATATGTGGTTTGGCTGAGAATGGCTGAGCGACCAGCGTTAACTATCGTCAGGGAATAAGAAGAGGCCAATTAGTTACCTAGTTAATCAGTCCATTACATTGTAATCTGCTTATGGAAGATTTTTCAAGCACTCATTGCATAACAATGAATATAACTTTGCTTATGCTGCATTGCCGGTTGATTTAAATCCTTCGATTCTTCCATGTTTAAGCTCATTATGATATCCACCTTCTAAGAGTGAGCATTCTTTAATGCTGCATACTGCAATAAATCGTTATTTAACTCTGCACCCTTAAAACCTCTCGCTTTTCCCATCAAAGACCCTTAATCTCTTCCTCACTCGGCATAACTTTCTCAACATTCTCTTCTATACAAGTATTACCGTCTTTAACAGTGCCACTCAAAATGCTCTGCATTCCTTCATCCATCTTTACTTTCAATAAACCTGGAGCTTATTTGTTTTTTTTTCTTTCAGTTCATGTTATTTTCTCCATTATTCTCCCCACCCACATCTTAGAAGCCTTCTAACTACAGTTGTTCTTCTCTTGCCTTAATGGCCTAGTATCCGAACCATTCAGAACTACGCTTATTATGAAAGTTTTCTCTAGTCTTTTTTTATATCTTTACTTTAGATGCCCGTCATCAACTCCCTTTTAAATATAAATCTTATTTGCATAACTCTTCTTCTCTTACGACCAATCATCTTCTTCTAAAACGTGTTCTGATTTGTTCAACTGTCCTGCCCATTCTAGTCTACGCACCCCACCTTTAATGTTCATCCTAGCCTTCCTGTTTGTTTTAAACTCATTACCTTTCTTTTACTAGGATTGATTCTAATCCAATAAATATCACACTCGTTCTTTAATGTGCGAAAACTGATTGCAACCGTTTGACTGTCGGGCTAAATAAAACTTGATCATTTGCAAATCTTATTGATTTAATAAGTTCTCAACTATTGTAATTCCCATGCTTCTTTTACTATGTCCTCCGCATATGTGTCGAAAAGCACGAAGGATTTGTGTTATGCGACGAGGAAGCACTCTTAATTCGTGCCTATAAATGCCCAGTCCGACTCTCTATCCGCTAACTGCACTTGTGCAGTCTGAATTATGTACAAGTTTCGGATACTTCGTAAAAAATTAAATGGTAAATTAGGAAAATATGAAAAAAATACAACTTTAACAGAATTTTGACAAGGATAGTGCAAGTAATAACAAATTCATATGGAGTAGTATCATCTCTAAGTTTATTAATGATGTTTGCTTCTATTATGAGAAAAAAAAACAAATTTGCACTTTTCCACGTATTTGTATCTGTGGAAAAGTGCAAATTTGTTTTTTCTCAAAATGACGAACTTCCACTTTATCTCGCCTGAATCTGTTGAATATTTTTGCTTCTATTTTTTATTTTTGAAATTAAGGGTTCAATTACGAGTATGCTGTTAATGTAACACCTTTCGCGGCTTCCTTTAATAAGGTTCTTTCTGTTGTAGGGCCTCTGAATAGGAGGACTTAAGGTTTCCAAGGAAATATCATTACATTTTTCGAATAAAGATTTTTCATTACATTTTTTTAATTAGAATGTAGACTGTGACATTTGGCATTTCATGTTAACATGCTAGATTCGTCCTTTGCGGGTTTGATTTAAACGAGGAATGCGGTAAAATTTCCATGATATCTTTTGGTCGACAGTCATATGTATTATATACCATTGTAAATTGTGGTTGACATGGTAGGAGGTGAAGAAGACATTTGTTTTGATTTCGTTCATTGGACGTAAATAAAAAAAAATATGTCAACTAAATTACAAAGACCGTAGTGCGCTTTTACTAATCCACTCTAATTCTGGTGAAATGTTGCGTGAAGTTCTTGAGGACTAATTAATGGGGTAAATATATTGCCCAACATCACTTCGAACTTGAAACCCAAGCTCATGATGGTTAAAGACGAATTCTATTTGTTTTCGTTTAAATGCCTTCACTTATAACGCCAAAGCTATGAAAACCACGTTGAATGTTAATATGTATTGAGATTTTCCTCTGCCGACAAATTTTACGAAATTTTGCGTCCCTTCATTTGATTCCTATTCGATTTCCCAATCTCGTCCGCATTAAGGCATTTGTTTCAGTATTTATGCAATGTATAATTACTTACGTGAGTTACGTGTTGAAGTTTTGTTGGTCGGTAACGATAGTTGCGAAAGCAAGATGAACCAACACCGTACCCAATTTTCAGGAGCTGGCCGCTTATCCGTGGTATTATTCGACTCCTGCGTCAGTGAAGCTCTCCGTCAAAAGCAGAAACTTTTAGGATGGAATTGCCCAAGCTTAAGCGTTTCGCCAGAGATAAACACAAATATTACAAAATAAACAAGAGTATTCGCTAGAGATGAACAGGAGACCTCAATCTCAGTAACTCTTAAATGTTATCGGAGAAGCGCCTCATTACCTTGCATTGCACCGTATCTTTACTTATTATCTCCGTCATGTTGTAATGCTTATACCTATGTTGTATATCCGAGTCCATGTTTTTAAGACATTTTTGTCGACTTGTGATGGTTTTAATTATTATTTTTCGCGACCTAATTTACATATCCATTATATAATGTGCCGGTGGGAAATAAGTATGAGTGAGTAAAAATTTCTTAACCTCCTTGTTCCATTCCGGGGTCTTTTATAGATAAATTCCGTTGCCTCTGAGAAAAAATTACGCCACCCCACCGATACCTGGCGTTTTAATGACAAAGCGAGCGGCCTGTTTACAACTTGTCCTCGTGGTACTAGGCCATGCCCCATTTTGACCCTATTAAAACAGAGCCGAGATGAGTGCGGGGGTTAAATAGATAGAAGGAAATAGAGAGAGAGAAAGAGGTATTTCCATTGCGCCGGAGTACACGTACTTTCTGGGTGGAAAGCCGCCTTCTCATTTCCTATCCCCGTCCTCTTCATTTGCAAAGCGAGAGAAAGAGGGTGTAGCCTGCCTCAAACTCCTCCGTTAAGCAAGACCACCTCCTCCCTCTTATGTGAGAAGCTCGCATAGCGTTTCTAGTCGTAAAGCGTCCGCGAATAGCGCGTAAATTTAGCATACCTACTATACTTGCTAGTATGGCCTCCGCCATATCTCTTGCACCCACCCGGGCGTCACCATAGTGACCCTTAAATTCTTACGCCGAGTCCATTTCGTTTGCTTTGCGATTGATTTCGTAATTTCCTCCTTCCCCCCCCCCCCCCCGGTTCAAGAGGGATGCTTGTGCGAAGAGAGTTTTTACGTCTGAAGGGAGGACGCAGAGATTGAGAACACACGTGTCAGAGCAGGCAGGAGCTAAAGTATACTGCAGTGGGAAATATTTTGTGTAGGGGTGCTGAAAAAGAATTTGTAGCGACGTATTGCATTGACTTAAAAACTCGTGGTTTCTGAATGTTTTTATATTCTCTCCCGTGATTCCAGCCGGGAGGGAATGTCAGAGATATACGTAGTTTTTTTATGCACATCTTTTTCATTTTTAAATCCAGATTGAGTATAACCGCATTCAAAATGATTTCCCTCTGAATATCTGATATTTTCATCGCATGATTTCTAAAAATGCATCCTTTCTTATCTCAATGAAAATATTTGCGATAAAAATAGACTTTCGAATGCGTGGTTTCTCATGGTTATATTAGCACTTTAACGTGATTTTGTATAAATAATGCTGGCTTTTCCGTTGTTAAAAAGAGTTTCCAAAGTATTTAATTGAACTCTTTCCAGCCTTGAGACGAGAGCAATTATTAAGTACTCCATGCTGGATCATGAATTAATAGCTCGGACGTAGAAATATTGAAAATGGTAAAATCGCTAGATATTTCAAGTTTTCGAGTAATATATCCTTTGCTTCACTCTCTATATTTCCTCCAATAATATTTTCAGTTACTGCCTCATAATGATCCCAGTTGATTCTCTATTCTTTTCATTGCCTTCTCTCTGTTTTAGTATTTATTATTACTCCTTCGCTAAGAATTTCATCTCTATAAAATTCTTTGCTCTTGCAATTATTAATGATTCACATAATCTTGCATTTAATTGGGTACCACATGCAAGTTTTTTTGAGGAGCATCCCGTTCTCAAGCACAGATTATTTATAATGATAGAAAGTTTGCGCTCATCTCCTTTCTATCGTCCCGTTTCCTCTGTAAATGACGGTGGCACCGATATCTAAGCGTAGAATACTTAACTTTGATTGAGTAATGAAATTTTTAGCTTTATTTGAAGGTTGATCCCTTCCTTCGGCCGCAGACCATTATATTAATTTTTTTTCTTTATGAAATACCCTAATTAAATAGCAATAAATGATCGATTTGATATGAATTAAATAAAAAGATTCCAACTAAATGTTTCCTTGAACCCATTGAAAATCCCTAGTTTAAAACCTTGGTATAAGCCTTTTGAAAAACTTCTTGCTAAAATCTATGCGGTTCGATTTTCTGGTTATCAGAACGCTATGGGAAACCGCAGGTGGCACAGTCATACAAACTTGCCCTTGTTCCCACGAATGTGTGAATTTCATGCTCGTAGGGTTTATAGTTCAGGGTGAGCTCCATCCTTACACATCAAAACCAAACCTCTGTGTGATTACTCTGGTGATTTTGAACACAATGTTTTGAAAGACAAATTAAATTTATTTTGTAACTTATATACCTTTTTTATTATGGTAAAAATAAAGACTAGCCCTAAATTGTAAATGAAAAACGTTGAAGAGAATTTATTGATCATCCCCTAAATATTTGATGAGCCGTGTAAACGCCTAGTTAACCGTGACATAATAGAACCCGCTTCATTACCGCCGTTGTATGGAACATCCTTGATTAAGGCAGTTTATCAGAGCTCATCCTCGAATGAGGATGAGCTCTGATAACACTCATCCATCGGTCGTTTTGGTAGAGATCTCTCGCGGTTTTGAGTGAGTTTACTGAAGCAATAATTAGGGTTACCTCCTTGAAGACCAATTTGCAGACAGTTGGGAGGTTCCGAAATTACCATAGTTAATCGCAATAATCGGCTCATCACTTGTAAAACTTACCTCACTACCACGAAACTACGTTATGTATAATTTTGAGCACGTACATTCTGATGTTTTTGCTTTAAAAAAATCAGTGTTTGCCTTTTCAAATCTATTTTTTTATTTGTGACGCATATAAAAGGTTAACAAAAGAAATCGTGTGGCGTTTTTTTTTGTTGGTTGGGTGAGTGGTTGCTTCTTTGCGGCTCTCCGGGCACGTTTTCCTCCATTAAATATTACGTGCTTTAGTGGGCTGTATTACGATCTTTTCCCCACATATAAAATATTTGGTGGTCTGAATAATGCAAAAGTAATTGTATTTTTTTAAATTATTCTTTGGCGATTGAAAAATAACATTTCAAATATTAATTTGAAATTCTGCTGCCTCTTCTATCTTTTTACCCCTTTGTTACATCATGATGCATCAAGCACGCAATACCGGCAGCTATCTTTTGTAGGAGCCTATGAAAAACGAAAAGTTTCAAAATGTAATTACCACCAAATTTAATTTTTGAATAAATTTTTAAATGACTTCATTTGGCAGTGCTTTCTGCTTTTCTTCATTTATTTTCGTGTCTTTTAAACTCGCTCTCAATCATTTTTGACGCTAGAATACAAACAAGCTTGCAACGGAATGCCCGAATCGAAATTACGCCACTGTCGGAAATATCTGAGTTTGTAAGAAATCGATACCTTAGAAATATTTATTTTTTTGGTACATTTTACAATGTACGAGTCGGCGACCATGTCGTAACTGACGGTGGAGTCGGGAACTTCAATTTTCCGCGAGTGTATACTATATATCTTTTTCTTTGCATAGCAATCCAATCCTATCCCATTTGCTCAGTCACGAAATATGTCATTGCGCCAATGGCGTTGGGATCCTTTCCAAGACGGGGAAGAAAACTTGGGCTGACTCATTGAGGTGGCAAACTACCAATGGTAAAGCACAGTAATCAGTTGGGAGACACTTTGATAATTGAAGGTAGAGTTCACCCCGAACTACAAGCCCTACGGCCTTCACGTATTTAAGATAGGGAAGGCAATTTATTTTCTTTTACCACTAGCGGTTTATTACCAATTTCTGGTTTCCATAAAATCGTACCAATTGAATTTTAGATGGGGTCTCCCTTGGTCACTAACCCAACGCACTTCTGATAACTAGGATGCCGCGACAAAACTATAAGCAAAGGAGTCTCACGTTTAGGTGTAGTGCAGAAGTTTATCCAGACCCGTCTCGCGTTCATTATGTTAATAACATTGCTATTATTTTGGCTGTGCAAAATAATTTGTACAAACTCGTTATAAAAAGAAACCTCTAGTTATGTATAAATCACATATGGTCAGAAAAAAGAGGAACATTTATCGTTAGAATTGTAATCACTTATTCCTGTCTCCTTTGGAACTACCATTAGCTCTTTATTTTTTAAAAAGAGAATATTTCATTAATTCCTAAGCTTTGTGCACAAACGCAAATATTTTAATGAAAGGAAGAAATAAAAATTGGAAAAATTACAAAATGGAATTAAACTCTTGCTCTCTGCGAGATTGGGTTTAGATCAGGTACCACAGAATCAAGAAAAAATCACAAACTTTACATGATGTAATAAAGTTACAACAAATCTGGACATTATTGTGCCAACAAAATTATTTAACTCTTAACTCCCTTCCACATAATAACATCATTTTATACTTTTTTTCACTTCCTTTGTAGATTCATTTGCCTTAGGTCTTTAGGCAGTTCATTAAAAATTGAAGATACAGTTGAGTCTAATTGCATTTTTGTTTACTCCGATGTGTGTAGTCATTAAGAATTACATTGATTGGATTGATATTCATTTAAAGTAAATAAACCCATTAATGATTTTGCATTTTGCATCGTTATTTTTGCCATAATGTTTGCCGTAGAGGGATTCATGTTTCACACCGATGTGAAAGTAACTGCTGAGCTTATATACGGAATATTGACATATTCTGCCGTTCGATAAAGGGAAAGAGATATCTTGAATAAAGTAGGTTGGCCTTACTATTCCTTGCATAAGGTATTAACGGTGATCAGCAGTGTTGTAGAAACGCGATGAAAGAGAATTGTTCGCCCGCCTAAATAAGGGATGAATTTGCATAACTATCCAATCCTAACTACAGAGACAAATGATAGAAAAAAACAGTCACTTTTATCTTCTTATTTCATAGAGAAATTATCTGCCATGGTAATCATATCGTTATTTATTTTTTCAGAGACATTTCGATCATATGTGTATAAATCTGATTTTTACCCAGAGATGTTGGTAATGATAAGGATTAAAATGATTACACATACGTATTGATTGCTATGCGATTTCATCTAATCAAGTCCTTTTACGAGCATTCTCCGTTGATTTTTTCATCCTTCATCCCAAAACGTTTGAGGAAGATGCACTTTATACGACCGATTTCCCTTACCAATTTCCTCAGGTACAGGGCTGCCATCATTTAGTTAGGCTGCAAGACCGAGCTCGCTAGCTGGACCCCATCTGCCTTTTGGGGCGGACAACCACCCGTTTCCCTCCGGATATTATGGCGATTTTCTTACTACATTAAGATAGCCGGATGTCATCTCATGGCATGAGGCGGTGGGGGTCGACGCTGGTACTGGCTAGAGGTCTCCGCAATATGCCCCAATGTGGGTGTGCATACCACATCTTCCTCGGCTGGCCCTCGCATTTGCCTCGCCGGAGGATTCCACTCTCCAAAGTGTTTGTGTGCGTGCTCTTGATTCCGCTTTAATGTCAACTCGCCTGCAGCGCCCTTCTTCCTGCCCTTACCCAAGAATCCCCCACCCACGCCTTCACGCTCCCCTTATTTAGAGTTTGATTATTAATTGAAGATGATAAACGAAATTTAATTCCATGGCCTACTCTGAAAAAACATTTGTAACCACCATCATTCTTACATCAAGATAACTCAACCCAATTGATGAGAGCATGGTAACTGGAGGTTATGAACACTGTAACAGATTTTTGTAACGCAGTATTTGGCTTGGCGAACAAAATTACAGTGTAAGTAGCATCAGAAGAATGTTGAAAAAATATCTTCTGAGTAAATGTGAAAGTATAACATTTTCAGGAACGAATGCGCTGTGTGGCATAATGCTTCAATTACAATCTCTTTCGCACGGCTGATTATCGTGACAAAATAATCTAATTAAATAGTTATATCCTAAGTTTCGATATTTTGTAACTTCAATTAACTGAATTTTTAATATCAATTCCTCATGTGCTATTGCTAACGATATTTTTTTAAATTGAACTTCCTAAACTTTAAAAAAATCAATTTTACTGTCTCACCATTTATTGTGGGTCAAATCAAATACCTCGTGCAGTCAACGACACAATGTTCCCGTTTGTGAACCAAAGGACGGGATGTCGATTTCGGACCTGAACTTGGACTCCAGTTCGCACGAACTAAAACAGGACGCAGTTTTTCTTTTCATTATCTCATGTTGCGTTTATTCCTTCCTTAAAAATATTTTTGATGAGATAAAGCTTGCTTTATTCGTGGAGTAAAATAATCGCACCAATGATTTATCCTGCGACGACAGGATTTCACGACTCAGTAGGACACTGAATTAGTTCTGTCATACGCTTCCCCGACCTTGGCTTTGACATACGATGAGATTTACGCCAACCAGTTTCCTCCACTAGCAGGGCACGGAGTAATCTGCAGCATCTCCCAACGAGGAAGGTTTTTGATTTCCGAGGGCAATGGCGTATATATGCCGGTGTACTTAAAAGGTAAGCGGGTTGTTTAGAACGCACAAGACGACGTCTCCGCTCCGGGGTGGGTGTATATTTGCAGGCCCTGGGAGAAGTGGATGTACTTGGTCCTCGTTGTCATGGGGAAAAACTGTTACGTCCCCCCGTCGTCGTCACCAGGGAACGAAACGCCCCGCATAAAGGCCGAATGCCTCTCTCTCCCTCTCTCTCTCTCATTTCTATCCCTTTTTCTTCCTCTATACCTCTCATGCAACACCCCCCCCCCCCACGCCGTCATATTCTCTCCCACTTTTCTTCTCATCTCAGACCTCCCTCTCCACTCCCCATTCGGGCTTCATATCTCCTCCCCACCGACTCAAGTCACTCGCTCGCTCGCTCCCTGCCTCTTCCTTCCGGTGCCCCGGCTTTGTCGCTCGATTAAGGCTCGCGAAATTTAATTTGAAGGGGGTTTAAGGGCTGGATGACGTAGAGTTCTGGGGAGCGAGAGAGTAGTCCCGGGAGGTTGCCCGTGGGGTGGGCCGGAGAGGGAGGAAGTTGAGTGGAACGGGAGAGGGGGCGTAGAAGCAAGGGGTTGAGGAAAGAGAGGGAGAGAGAGGGCCTGTGACGGTGGTGGCTGGGAGGACAAGTTGGGAACACGCGGCAGTCTTTATTTTGCGGGTGGTAGTGGAAGGGGAGGTACAGGGGGGAAGGGTAATTTGAGAGGGACTGGGATGTGGCTCGAGAGGAGGGGAAGGGTTGGAGGAGGGTGGTTTCGTGTGTGTGGGGGGGGGGGGGAAAGAGGGGAATTTGGTGGGCCGAAGGACGATTTCGGCGGGCGGAAGAGAATGGGGAGTTTCGTGATGAGATCTTAAGGGAAGCAGAGATGGAAGGGGCGTAAAGGGGTGAGGATGGGCGGGAGGGCACGGGGGAAGCAGAATGGATCTCCCTCCTACACTCTCCGTTCTCGGGGGAGGAGGGGAATAAATTAGGGGGAGGTCCCCGACGAAGGTGAGACGGTGGAAGGGCTTTCGATTAGTCGGGTTAGTTTTGGGAGAGAGGGCGGGGGAGAAGGTGGCAGGGGCAAAAGAGGTGGGGAGAGAACTCTATGAAGGAGAGCGGGTAAGGTCTCGAAGTAATGGTTTCGGAGCGGAGGGTGGTGGGAGATTTATTGTACGTGCGTTCGGGTAGATAAATAAATGTCTTAATATTGAAAAAGGGAAAGATTGAGACGGTTTTTCAGCCGGCTCCTATGCCAGACCCGATTGCCTAGATAAAGATATTTGTGCCTTAATTCATTGTTGCTCAAAGAATATCAGAGAGCATCGTTATTTCAGCTGCAATTGAAATTCTATCTTATACACACTCGAGAACTAGAGACTTTCCTTTCTTAGTCTTCACTGAATGCAAATGACCTTTATAAATAATATTACTCCGTGTAACAAGAAAGGTAATTTCTAAAATATCATTTTATAGTCCTCATTCTTTCCCAGGATACAATGTTTTCCTCATACATTTGAAGTAAAATGATTAGCCTGTTCCATCTCATCTGTAGAACTTTTTAACTTTATTAGCTGATAGATGCTCCAGGGACAGACAATGAAATACACCGAAATTAACTATCTGCGAAAAATCATCTTTTTACAATCCATGCTCCAAAAGGTGTAGGTGGTATAAATGCCTCCTAAGAGGTTAACTTTCGCGTGTTTGTTCTCGCGATTGAAGTCGTTCCGCTAGAATTGATTGAATAATGTAGCACTTCTTTGAAAACTCTCCACCGGAGTTAAGGAGAATCAGAAAATTATCACCAAGACGAGCGGAGAAACCAGAAGAAAGTTATAGTGTTCAGTCCTTATTTTCTCGGCTTTATGAGAGTAGAAATGAAGATGGAAGAAAAATGATCAATCGGGAACTAATTTCATAAAACTCATTTAAGCTTATAGAGAATTCGTCCTCTTTGTCATTGTGGGGCCGCGTGAAGTAGAATTGGCAGAGGGAAAGAATAAGAGAGAGTAAAAGTCCTGAACAAAAATGCCGAACGTAAAATGGGAAAGAAAAGATAGGAAAAGAGAAACTGAGGTAGTCAAAGTCCCCGAAAAATTTCCGGCTTTTGTCCAAGTTTCTTCGGGGAGGGACGGAGGAAAAAAATACATAGTCTGATTTTTCCCGTAATCGTATCATTCTGACCAGTTCCCGTAGGCATTAGTGTTCTTAAAGGCCATCTCCGTCAATTCTCTCCGTTCTTACTTACAAAACGCCCTTGCGTAGAGAGCATTGCCCCCATAAAAAATGCAATATTGGAGACTTCGATGGGAAAATACGCCAAAAGGGCATGGGATCGGATCCACATCTCTTTTTCGATGATTCCTTTGCCTATTCAAGTGAAGAGGTTGTGGTTCTAACTGCTGGAGATTCAATTTCGTAGATGCGGCACTTGAATGACTTGTTCAGCAGTGAAGCACAGCTTGCGATAGATATGGCTTTTTTTATCAGGAAATTTGGGAAATAAAAACATAATCTCAGCTCAATTGAATGGCGTTTTGGTGGGTGTAATCTTATAAATATTTGTTGCTTAAAGGTATCATAAACGTAGAGGGGAATATAACAAAAATATTTGTAGGTTGCTAACATTATTTAAATAATATTAAAACCAAAAATTATCCGTTTTAGAAATTATTATCTTCTTCATTTATATCGCTTGATATATTTATAAAGTTTATACTAAAAGTAGAAATTTGAAATAAATATATATAGGTCTATGCATTAGCTAGGTAACCTTATTTTCAATGAACCTTCAGTTCTTACAAAACCCTTCATAAGTTTGTTCCCAAAGATATATGGGATGGGGGCTTCTGGACAATCATATTTTGATGTTGTTTTTTAATCGGCAATCATTTTGAGATATTGTTTTCATCATTACGGAATGTGGTAGGCGCTAGACTCTCCTAATTCTTTCAAATGGCTATGATAAAATGGTAATTCCTAATCCCATTCTGAGGGATAGATTGGGACCGTGCTTTTGTTACTTCTTTTTTTATTGATGGTTAAGGGGAGAATAATTGCAGTCAAATTAATTTTGACTGTCCATTGCGGTTTTCGGTATTGAAATTTTGCTGAAATTTATGAAATTTTGGCCTTGGAATACTTCTGGCATTTATTTTATTCTTGATTTAGTGCCATCCCCGCCAATTCCTCCCATGCTAGAGACCTACTTCCATTCTCCAATTGAGGTGATCCCTCTTAGCTAATTCAATTGTTATTGAAGTAACTCAAGCGTAATGACCTCTATATGAATGTTTAAAAAAATTCTATTTGTATTTATATTTTCGCATAATTTATCAATACAATCAATGAAGTTGACAAAATAATAATTAATCCCGCATTTGCATGATGGGAGATTTTCATCCTCGAATCTAAAAACGCCTTGAAGATATCTTTTTAAATTATCCATTGGCTCAACCATAAAGTTTTGTTTATTAAAACACTAATTGTAATTTAAGTTCCACAGATGACATTAAATAAATGTTCACCGACCATGCAATGGATTTACTACCATCATTCTCTTGGATAAATATCCAATCAGCGTTTTGGACTTGATGCAAGTTCTAATCGTGTTATTTGGTTGCGTGTTAAACGTCATCAAACAGCAATGGGAGAGCTTATGCATGGTTTCCGACCCGAGAATTCATTGCATTGCCATAGTGTTCGCTTAACTATTCGCACACCGAACGAAAGCCTCTTTTTACAGTGGGTGGCAGGGAGGTTGGAAATGCTTAGCAACATTCTCCGTGACGGGGGGCAAAATCAGGAAAGCATGCGTAACGGGTGGAGTTACTCTCGCGGTTCCCTCGTCTTCAATTCCCCGTAATTCCACTCTCTCGTCTCCCATCACCACCGCAGCTGAGTTTCCATCCTTTGAGCACCGGGACTGTGGCCTCTAAAACGGTTTGGTGGAACCAGGACGTGTCCAATGTCTCCCTTCTTAATAGGTACTAAGAGGGATGGAGTAAACCGGGAGGGCGGGAGAGCTCTCCTGTGTTAATATTTGCGGCGGATAATTTCTGAAATGTGTCATTTCGAAGATTTGTGCGGAGACTGGGACGCGGTTGATCTACGCTTGATGCCTCGTTTTTAGCTCGTGCATAGGTCTATTTCTGTACATAGTAGTGGTTTTTAAGGAAGGCAACCGAAAGCTGAGGTAATTTGCGCCATTATGGATATACAGTGAAGGATGAAGGGTGGAGAGCAACCCGGTGTCGGTATTAGCATACCCTTGAGAAAGACGCCAACGGGTCCGCAGCTTAACGTTCCATCCGGCGGACCCATTTCTGTACATTTAGTGCTCATTCAAATCATGTGAGAACGTGTGTGGAACTGACGTGAACGTTAACTACTGTCTGCATCCCAGAACTTAATAAAAAAACATTCCTTTGATAGGTCTTTGATGTAATTAAATTGCTATTCAAGCAAGTTATAGGGTGACTCCATCGAGTAATTTGTACCTATCTCGGTGCGAGCAGGTTTAAAGTCCTTTCCTGAGGCCGTGTGCTCGTTTTCCGGCTAGTTAGATTTTATTCCACCCGAGGAATTTGGGAATTTATAAGTGCCATCACTTACTTACATTTCTTGCTAAAAAAACCTATATAAAAACCTTATTGGGGTAGAAAAAGAAAATTTGCACTTCCACATAAAGATTTAATACTTCACTCGACCATGGTTTCGATGCTGCGCATCATCGAAACATGGTCGTGTGAAGTATTAAATCTTTATGTGGAAGTGCAAAGTTTCTTTTTCTACCCTCATTATGAAGGAATTCCAAAAAGTTAAGCCTGAAACTGTTATGCTTGCCACATTGGCTGTTGTTGTCTTATCTTGGTTCTCAGTAGCATACAGAAATAATGACGTTAGGGCTGCTGAATTTATTTACCTTACCAAGCAATTTACCTTACCAAGCACCAATTTTATTACCTATCCAAGGCCATCCATGTTGAATTAGTGAAATAAGAAACGCCAGTTGAAATAAGACAATACGCCAGTTAAACTTGCATAGTAAATAATTTACTTTGTGCGACTGTAAAAGGACTCTCCTGGAATCACTTTCCTGCATATTATTTTTTAAAGTGAAAACTTCATCTAGGAGATTTTTCCATATATTTGACCATAGAAATATACATTTATCGTCTCTTTCTTCTTTCTCGAGGAGCTTACTGCGTGTATCTGCTTTTGGGATTTAAAGACCGTTTCTCCTTCCTTCCTTTGAATTTACTTCCCCGTTGGCTTCCCTATTTCTTCATTTTAATCTTTTATATCCCTCCGCGCTCAAACCTCCGTTTTTTATCATTCCCCCATCAGCATGTTTTCCTCCTTCTCCCTGTAACCCTAGTGTCGTCTTCATCATTCCTCCCTTTCCTTATCTCTGCTCCCCTCTCCCGTAGTCCCTCAGAATCCTCAAGAGGAAGCGTGTATCTTAATTCCATAGCCAATCCACGTCTTCCCTAAAAAAATAACGTAACACGCATAATTCTTTGCTGATGACATGATTAAAATGGCCTGAAATAATATAATTACGATAATTTATTTATTCTGCAAGATAAGACTAAAGAACTAGCACAAAATCTTGAGGGGATTCATCCGTTCATCTTTGAAATGGAAACCGTTAAAGTGGTCGATCATTTTTCTTCATCTCAGTATTACTTGATTACGAGAATCGCTTCCTTATTGTTTAACTAAAGATTAAATAGTGACTTCATCTAATATCGATAATGTATAAGTATGAGTTGAGTAAATCGTTGAAAACATGAATCACTCTAATATCAGGTGGAAATGTGAGCATCGGGTGCATAAAATTGAGTTATTCGATTTGTTAATAAATTTTTATCTGATTTTTTTTAATTTTTGCTTCTCTGCCAGGGTGTTACCACGGTTATACAATTTATTGGATGATTTATTGAACGTATTTTCACTCTTCGCGGTGATCAAATTCTCATACTTAGCCGAAGCATGCCCAATCGAAAAGTTTAACATGAAGTAAGATCTGGTGCTTTCCCGGCGTATTTGCTTCATGAAGTTAAACATGAATTACGGAGAAAAAAATCATCACACTCACGTCAAATGTACACCCTTGAAGAATCACAGAGGTGCGTGTAAGGGGTGTTTCAACAACTTCCCAGGCATTAGGCAATCTATTTTGAACAATACTTTGAGGTTCTCCGCTAATTGACGAGTGTGTAATGGATAAAGACCAGAGTTGCAAGGATTAAAAATATTTTTCAAGCACAGAAGTATTCTATTTTTAAATGGAACTCTATGCATACGAAAAGGGATGGCATTGGGAGTTAGGCAACTAGTATGCGAGTTGGACATAAGAAAGCCTGAGAACTAGATTGCATGGTCCAAATTGTTAAGACTTGCCAGTTCATGGGTAGAATTATTAGATACTGTGTATATTCTTTTCGGTGTCGCGAGGAATCAGCCATCGGTGGAAGTGTTCAGTTTTTCGCTGCTATATTTGGCTTGAATTTCCTAATGGTTTTGAAGTGACATGCCAACTTTCCTAAAGGCATAGGTCAAAAAAATAAACCAAAGAAATAAGGCGGAGGGAACAATCCTTAGCCCACAAGGTTCGAGCGACTTGCATATCCCTCATACCCCCCCACCCTCAAGCACACATACACAAACTCAGGCACTCCAAAGTCATCCCAATCTTGCTCCATTGCACCAGCGTCTCCTTCGTCTGTTTTATTATTATTATTATTCTTTTTTTTCGCTTTCTTGCCGGGCGGGAAGACGGGAGCGAAAGTATTAAGCTTAATGGCGCCTTGAGCCCGTAGGCAAATTGCCAGCACCACGAGCTGAGGGGAATAGAGGGGACGTATCCTTTTAGGACTTCTTGAGTTATCGGTCGGGAGGATTTTCATTTCCCGTTGATGAAGCGAGCTGCGGCGCGCGTTCTCGATGAGTGGACCGCTCGCTGGAAGACCGTCGGAATGGAGACGTTGGAAGGCGTGAGAATGCACACACATACAGTCACACACACACGGGCGCGCGGCGGCGAATGGGAGGAGTAGGGGGCTATGCGGCTGTGAAAAGAAATATGAAGCCAGAAGATGGAACGGAACAATGTTTTCTTGAAGATTTGTTCTCTTCCTTGCTCTCTCCTCTTTGCTATTTTTTTCTGCTCCCACGTCACGACGATCCGGGTTCGTCTGGTGTGGTGGATTTATTGTAACGGCCCTGTTGTTGTTGCTAGGGGCCATTTTTTCCTTACCCCTCCCCCCTCATCACTCCCTCTCCCTTATTTTATTTTCTCCATCTGACCGCTGAAGCACGCAGAGTGAGAGGGAGGAGAGGATTCCCAGGCTTCTCTCTTTCCGTAAGTGTGGAGAGGGAACGTGAAGGAAGAAAGGAAGCAAATGAGATGTAAGGGAAATATGGGTGAGGCAGTGTATACGGCGGAGAGTAAATGAGAGGGAAAAATATGAGAAGGTCCATGGAAGATGAGCGTGCGGAAATGGGGTCGCCTGGACTGGCGTCTTTTCCGAGTTCATTTGTTCCGATATGCGCCATCGATTGCTACATGCGAAGGGGAAACATATAAGGCTTCAATTCTTTGCATACCCTTTCTTTTAATTCATCCCGACAATCCACGAGTTTACCTCCTGGTGCTTTAAGCCGTGGAGAAATCTCCTGTTGGGTCTGTCCTTGTTGATTTACTCTTTGCGAACCTTAGTAAATTTATCGGGAATATTTTGAAAATAAAGTCTTCTCTCTCTTTTAATAATCGGCACTAGTAATTATTATACTTCTATAACCACTTCTGTCTCACCATAGTTCTTATAAATGAAATGTTGAGTTGAATGATACTAAGAAAACATTTTGTCACATAACTAATGTGATCAACCCGTGAATTTAAGTCAAATGTGATACCAAATTTGCAGCAGAGTGTTTTAATATTTTTTTAAATAATTGGCAGCTATTTTTTCACATGCATGTCATTAGATAATTGATGTACATATGAGCCAAAAGCCATAAATGAACTCCATTTTAAATGAAATAAAAATTTCATATGACACTACTCGCAGCTATTTTGAATAGACTGTTTAAAATGGCGAATGTGTTATTAAAAGATTAAAAAACCACCAGAAGTGGAACAATAATGTTGTATTAGGAAAAGTTGTTGGCCGTTCCCTGCATGGCTTCGCTTTAAAAACGCAATATAATTTATAGAGTGGAATTTTTGCCGCATGCTACTAAGTTTTCTATAATCAACCGGATAGTTCGTATTTCGGCTGTTTCTTATGATAAGTTGGAAACGTGGCAAGGATGTTAGGCAAGAAAACTTTAATGAGAAAGAGCATTTATTGGGAATTGATTGCTCCCTCTTCTCGGTAGAGGTCCAAAAATTATGCTGAAAATACTTATGAGCAAGTAATATTTTGCGTCTCGGAAACATATATCGAGTATCGAGATTTTTGATTGCCATCGGGATAAGGGTCTTTTGGAAGAATACTTATATGGAATGGGTGATCTGTGTGGTAGAGTATGAAGTGTTTATTCATATATTAGAGGAGAGAAGGTTGGTGGGTGTTGGTATACTAGGGTGCGGTGTATGTGTGGTTAGGATTTTGTTGAACGGCGGCTGTGTGCTGAAGTAAGGTAGCGTGGGGAGGGAATTTGCCAATATATGATGTAGAAGAAAGATAATGGAGATTTTAGGCTTCCTTTGGAGGATAGAAAATATCAAATATTTAAAAACCGCGATGAAAGGAGAGTGCTCCAATAGTAATGAACTTTTTCATTGTCATATTAGGTTAGTAAATAAATTTAAAAGGAACCTTGTAAATGACATTTATGTCCTGGCGCTTCGTTGAATGAAGGGGCATTGCAGAAGAGAAAAATAAAGACCCTCACAATCTCCATCCATAAAATGACCGTAATATCCGCTCTATTGGACGGAGAAAATTTCAGCTACAACGGGTTGACACGGGGTATCAAAATATACTGACTTGTTATTAATGTAACGACGCAGGTGACGTGCTATGCCAGTGAATCAATTTTACGTAAATTAAAGTATTCATACATTCTTTGAATGACACTTCAAGGTAGGCATCAACTCCGTTGGAGAAATTCGCAATCACGTTTTTTTCATATTAATTTTTGGAAATTAATGAAACACAAAATGTTTGGGATCATCAGAAGAAAAGTTTTTCTTTCTTTTTGGTCTACTTATCATTTTTGTTTTTTGCACAATAGTTATCATTTGTTAATTTGAGTTTTAATCTGAGGATGATCTTAAAAATTTAAATTAATGAAGGCCAGTTGTATGTTTTTCTGATAAATTCATGTATCAAGCCGAGGACATCATTCTTTCATTTGTATTTTTAAACATCCATCCACCCATTCATTTATGAGCTTTGCCAACGGGGCGCAAAACTCACTGCATCAGTGTATCGGGTACTATTTTGCACCGCAATGGTTTATATCGTTACGTCTGTGATTTGCGTCATGCCTCACTTGGATGAAATTTGAGACGCACACAATTGAAAGCAGGAGCAGACGGCTTACTCAAGTGCGGCCGCCGAAGACGGAGGATGGGAAAAAAAGACGGAAAGAAATGTTTTATGCGTAAAAGTCGCGCTCTTTGTCTTTCGATTTTTAATTTTCTTTTTTTTGCGAATTAAACCGATAGCTTGCGAGTGCATGTGTGCGCAAAGCATTACGACCCGTGTCCGTCTTTCTTTTTTTTAAGTTAATCCGCTTTCCATTCCTCCATCCCTTCCCTCTCCCGGTATCTGCCGTCCTTGGCCTCTCGGCGGATAAAAAGAGAAAACATGAAGATTCTTCATCCTCGTAGTCACCGCGTGGCCGACTTAAAGAGAAGGTGGAACAAGAGTAGCAGGTGCTAGGGTGGGGTATCGACCATGTTCCCGCTTCGGGAACGCGGGAGGGGCCCTGTTTTAGGTGTTTACAGTCGCCTAATGGCGGTTTGTACTGTGCCTTCCCTCGCCAATTATGCCGGCACCATCTCTCGGTCTCCCCATCCTTCCTTCTCAACTCTGCCCACTGCAGCCATCGCGCCACTTTGCATGCTAATCCTAAATAAACGGGGGCATTAAAAGACTTGGTCCAAGGCAGTCTTGCTCGGTGGGGAGGGAGGCATAATTAATCGCCGGTTTCATCCCGCTTCTATTCGATGGCGTTGATGCTCGGTAATATACTTAGCAAACAAAGGGATTGGGATGCGTGCTCGCGGAACCCGGCATATGCCCTTTTCTTTGCTGGGCGGGGGTTGACGTAGGCAAAAACGGTTGCTCTTGTGTCACATTCGGCTCTCGATTCGCGAATGGTCTTGTTTTTAAGCTTCCAATCGCATACTATCGGATATTTTGAACGTATTCGATATGCGCCTGGCGAAAAGCAAAAAATATGCATGAGCATATTATCCGTTAAAGAAGGGAAGAGGACTGCAATTACATTTCAAGTACGACTATGCCCTTAAAATCAGTATCTAATCCTATAAGACGTGCGCAGCTTTTGAAGCATGCAAACTTATTAATAATATTTCATGGTTAAATCTTAAGCTAGAGATTGATAAAAACTAATTATTGAGCCTACCTATTTTAATTTCAAAATTTTCGCCTGCAATGTCACTTTTCTACCTCTAAATATCCAGTTTTTTGAAGACTGACGTAATCTTAAATTTCCTGGAATAGGTATTTAATTTTTCGACGCCCTTGAAAAATTAATTTGTCAAAGTAGTTTAATGTTTCCGAATTTTCCATGCTTGATTGATATAGTAATTTTAGATTAACTTGTATCAGTATTAATTAGACCCAAGGGTTTCGGCCGCGAATTGAGGTCTTGCGTGTTAAAATAATGCTGTTTCCAAGGCAAATTTCATCAAACATCTTAGGCACTAAAGAAGGCAGCGAAACCTCTTCCATTGAAAGTTTTAGGAACTACATGGGTGGGAGCTTGAGAGTCATGAAGCCTTCGATTCACACTTTATCTGGAAAACTTTCGTTCGTCAGTATAAAAATGACTGCGATGTCTCACGGATATGAAAGTGATGCTAATTTAGATGAAATATATTTTAACTAAAATGTTATAATTGAATTATGGTTGATTGTTTCACTGTAAGTTTATCAATGCTAAAATTATTGAGCTTCCGTGTACTATTATTAGGGCCATCAATAAGCCGGGAAATCCTCTAATTCATGATTGACATTATTCAAAATACACGTAAATTGCGTGATCTAAAAATAACCTTTTGGATACCCTTCATCCGATTATTTATTTTCTCCATTTTAGTTACATCATTGTGGAGGAAAGAGACAATAACATGAAATAATGTGAAAATAACATTCTTGATCACTGTAAAGGTTGGTGTGATCCATTTAACGATATTAAATTCTATATGAGCGATATATATTGAATTATTACTACCACATGAGTTTTCTAAAAAAATCGTGCTCAAAAAACGAGATATCCGTTAGTATTCACAAATTTCCTTACATTTCTCGTAAAAATACATTCACTTCTCTAAACTATTTGTTTGCAGATGAAACATTTAAATGGTTAATAATTAATTAAATCAGGGATGTAAAAAGTTGCGAAATAAGTAAATTATTTTCAAGGATGTAATGATGTTTCAATGAAACGTAATTGATGCACCCAATGATGATTAGAGTTGTTAAGCCAACAATGGAATACGGCCTTGATAGACATGATGCTACCTAATGACGATTAGCAGTTTTTTCCAGGACCCAACATCATCTTCCTCTTTTAGTTTGTTAAATATGAGTACGCTTTGAAATTTAGGGCATCTGCAGTGGGTATCTCGTCAATATTCACGGACCGAAAACGGTTGTTTATGTCCACTATCCAGAGCGCCTTAATTGGAGATTGACTGCCCCTATATCCCACACAAAAGGATTTGAATTAAGGAGTGGTATGTTTGTTGGGAACATTGCTGATACACCACATATGCGGGTAGGTTGGGAGCAGTATTATAGCACTGGTAGAGGAAGGACGCATTCACAATGCAGAACTTGTTTCGGTGACTACTTCACTTCATCACTCGCTGTGTCTTCGTCGTTTTACTCGCATGTTTTGAGTCAATAACGAACACTAAGTAGTTATTCTGAATAAAATAATTTCAATTTTTCCTAGTGCTTCATTGTAAAACTTTAGAAATCGGGTAATAATCGTTGATAATTAATCATTGCAGGGAATGTGCATGTAATTTTGGTTGTCAGATTTTATTACTTGTATCGGCATGAGTAAGGATGTTAAGAAAAGACTCGTAAAAACTTTGATATGGAGCGTAGCTATGTACGGTGCGGAAACGTGGTAATTGAAGCAGGAGGATAGACGTAGACTGGGGGCTTTTGAAATGTGGGTGTGGAGAAGAATGGAGGTGAAATGGACAGAGAAGAAAACAAATGAGGAAGTACTTGGTATGGTGGGCGAAGAGAGGGGTTTGTTGGGAGGAATCCTATGGAGGCAGGAAAAGTGGATGAAGGGGGTGTTGACCGGCAGTGGGATGTTGAAGACTGTGATAGAGGGTAGAATATTGGGCAAAAGAGGAAAGGGAAGGAACAGGATAGGGATGTTGGACAGGATGAAGGGAGGAAGAAAGTACTCAGAGATGAAGAGGGACCTTATATAGAATAGGATGATGGATTTTGCGTTTTGTTGGGAGTAATGAAATGTTTGTTGGGTAGCTGTGTCCATCCAAAAACCTACCTTAACCGGTAGATTACCTTAAAAAAAAATATCGGCATGACTTAGTTAAACGATGGCTCAATTTTTGTGCATTCATGCTAGGACAGGTTTTTCAAGTAAATCAAGGACATTCTTGACAAATTGATATGTGTATAGAATAAGATGAAAAATGTCATTGAATATGAAGTGGAGTTGTTTCCTTTGAAAAAGTAAATGAAACTTGTAATTTTCCTACTTCAAATACTATTCTGTTCAACAACGACGCATTCCATATTTAAGCGTAATCTCAAATGAATATTGAGTATTTACCTCAGGATGACGCCAGACATCAAACCAGAATATGAACATGGATAGAATAAAGTGGAAAATTATTAAAGCTATATTATTTTAAAAATAATTATGCGTTACGAAATGATTTTATGAAGTGTAAGTTAGAGGAGAAAGGCAGATAGAGCATTAAGATCTAACTCCTAGCTTTTTAAGTTTAACTTAAGCTCTGCGGTGTTTGCTATTCATGCGAGAGAAACAGAAACGATGTTTGCACATCGTCTCGGGAGTAGATATGTTTATCTTGTTACATACCTATGGTTCCGTGTACCAAAACAATTTGAAATGGATTTTACTTATTCTGATGACGTTTAAACTATCTTCAAATACAATATATCTTACTTCTTCTCAAGTACAGTATGGCATGCTTTCGTCGTGACTGGAGGCACTCAGCCCCTGTGATATTCTTAATTTAAATCAGTTAATGACATAATATAGACTTCAGATATTCAGAGTATATGGATTGTTAGTCTCCTTGGGAACATAATGCGGCTTGAGTAAGATTTCATGTCGTAAGTGAAGAGAAACGACGCAATCTGGTGTCGCAATTGAGGGAATGCATTTTCGAAATGTTTTCTTTGCAGGTAATGATTTGTATAATAGTACATTTAAGTGTTGTGCGCGGATGAAAATGCGTTATTTTTTATGCGGATGCATAGTAGAACATTCTGCTACTTAATGAAGGCGAAACACTGTGAAGTAAACAAAATTGCTACCTTTGGCGCCCACTTTAGAGAATTATTTTCAAGTCTCAATACCATGTACTGGAGGAGGGGAAAGCAAAATATATCATTTATTGTAAACCACATATGTTGACAATTTGTTGCTTTTTTCTCTTTAGAATTCAGTCCTCCGCTAGGGTATAAAAAGGAGAGGCTTAAAAAATAATATATGTATGGAAAAACAATGTACCATCAAATTCAAAATGAGTGTTTCGTAATAAATGCTAGATTAGTGCTCGATATGAAATGTATCGCATGTATTGTAAATTGAATAAGTAGTAAAGCCAAGTCATCGGAAAAATAAATTCATTGCATCTCTCAATGAACACCTGTGACAAAGGCTGAAGAAAAAAACGACAGTAACTACTGAGAAAAATATATTACGTATTTGTAAAACTGCCTTAACTACTTCATTGGCATCAGTTAAATTTGCAGTATCTCTATTCACATTTAAGGCCTGGATGTTTTATGTGTAATGAAGGAAGATTCTAAACCGGTACATACAAATTATAAGCATGAGAAAATGTAATAAAATTGGAATGAAATGCATTATCAGGGGTTTTAACAATAATGAGTGTACGAAAAATAATATATTAAACTATTGCATAATATTTATCACAGTCTTGGATCATTGCATGCTTAAGACTATTAGATGACGAAAAATAAAGGAATAATCATCGGGGCTTGTTATGACATCGTATATTATTGGGTAGCTCCTGCATGTAAGGAAGATGAAGGAGGGAGAAAGGATGGGAGGGTTTAGGAATGACAGCGAAACATTGTGGAAGGCCAAAAGTAACTGAGAGCAAAAAAGCCCCCTCACCGTCAATGCCAACAGTCCGCAACGGCTTCTTCTCCCTCTGTTTAGGGTTCCTTCGCTGATCTTCTTCCCTTCCTTTACCTTCCTCTCTTACCACACTCATCCTCTTTCCCATTTAATTCCCCAATATAATCTTATACCTCCATCAGGCCCATTCGGAGCCGTTTGGGAATTGGGAATTTAAATAGGAATGCGAGCCATTCACCGTGATGCTCTCGGGAATAGCTTAAGTCGAGTGATAACTTTCGATGAAGCGACAGTCTCTACCTAAACCGCTACAAATGAAGGTATCGAAATGGCGCATAGTAGAACAATAAGGGATTAATTTTCTCCTTTGATTAAAGTATTCACCGTCCGAGGAGGGCTTGAATATTGTAATGAATATACAGCATTGTTTTGCATTTATTTTATACGCAAAAAAAACAGTGACATTAAATCAAGAGACTGTGAAGGGAGACGAGCGATAGGAGTTGTAAAATCTGCAATTTGTTAGCGGTGGGTAGGTAAGGCTTTTCGGGAGCGGAGCATAAGTAAAGGGAACACTGGCATCGGCATTTGCCTACATGCCCCAAGGGGTCACGCAGTATAACATCTCATCCTTACAGATGGAGTACTGCGCGATGAAATGCTCCCCACACGGCACTCGCGTAGGATTCGTGTTCAAAAATGAAATATCAGCTTCCGCTGGAAGTGGGATCCGAGTCTACGACGCGAGGAGCCAGTGACTTACTTGACACCGTAACGATCGGATGATATAAAATTTTCATGCACAACAAATGAATATGCATACTCCTGAATCGTCCTTCTCCCTCATGTAATTGTTTGGCCTGGCCGACGGGAAGTGTGGCCATCGCAATTTAATGTGATAACGGTGGTTCTTCCTGTCGTCACTCGTTTCACCGGTATAATTTCGGCAGGGTCAGTGAACTGCATATTTTTATGTCACCGAAATAAGATGTCATTTGTCGGAAGTACTTCGTTTTTATGCTAAGTTGCAAATTTTGATTTGCTCCATGGTCTAATTCAATTGGACTTTGTTAATGTATTCCATAACGACTTGCTATGCTATTCTATAACGCCCCCCATGCTACCCACCTATTTGATGGATCGCGGGGTATTTATTTAGATGATGAACTGCTTAAGATTCATGTAATCACTGTGTTTTTCGATGGGCTTGTCGATCTTAATGAGAGGAGTACGGAATTATTAGGGTTTAAAGACGAACTGCATGTGGAATTCCTTGTGATCATTGCCCCCGTGACATCATTTATACATAAATAGCTTGGTGATTCGGCGTTTCCTGGGCGTGAATCGGATATCGCGCGTTAGTGTCATGCGCACACGTACGACAACATGGACGGCAGGCAAATTGTTTCTTTTAACATTCCATGCAAAGAATTAAGTGTTTATCTACCCAAAATGGTTCTTGGTAAATGTATACAGCTTCAATGAGTCTTAAATCTCATGTTTCTTTAACTTTAAAAACCCATTTATTTACTCTATAAGTAAATGTGACTTGCGTTATGCTCAGTATAGATTTGATGAACAAATAAATGTGGTATTAATCGGTTCGGCCATCTCCAGTTATAAGCTTTCACATATAATGGTAGATATGGATTTATCATCAGGGTTGCGATAATAGTTCTTCTTTTGCTCGTGACCGATATCGGTTTCCATAGCGCGAATTTCATCCTCGGATCAGTTGGCGATGATGGATCTTGCGACCTTGCTACGACGACTCGTGCTAACGCCAGGAGACACTATATGTATGTTGGATTACTGAATGCTGTACTTGAAGAACGGTGGCAGAATTTTAGTTATCCATCGCGTAAATAACGTTGCGGATTATGCGCCTGCGTTATGAAGAACCATGATTCTCATCCCCTCCCCTTGATCGAATTTGAAATTTACCTAAAATTGAATGAGAAAATATCTAGGCTGGCGTCGTAAAATTTTATAATGGCTTGCGACTATTTTAGTACGATGCGACGAAATATTTCCTCTGCATGGGGAATATTTTTATTTTCATCAACGCATTAGGATTCTGATTGATTTTTCTGACTTTTGTCAATCTTTGTTGGCGTTGCGATATCTGTGGAAAGTTATTGGATGATATTTGATCTCCAGTTTACTTTACTGCTTCGCCAGCACTTTGGTACCCCCGGCTGAAAGTCATGACTACGCCACTTCCCTTAACGAAGTTCGCCGTGTTCAATTTCCTCTCCGCCACGCACATTTCTCTCTTCACCGCAATGGACGTCTTTCACCTTAAATCTCTCCTTCTCAACTTGATCAGTGGAGGTTGTCGACGATAACTTTCACTCCTTCCTTCGCCCGGGTTTACCACTACCACCTACGTGAATGTAATCATTGCCGTAAAACTTTTCCCTGCTGTTGCCAAAGTTCGTTTTAATTGAGATCTGGAAACAGAAGGATAATTGGCTATCGCAGGTCTCAAAGAATCATTGGGCGCATAGAGATGGGAACATAGAATAAATACGCTCTTCAATGTCCTAAACTAAATATTAAATTTACAATTATCATTTCCATAATCGGGTGGAACACTCGAGACTTGGTAATCAAGTAAATCTTTTGCCTTGTTTGTTCATTTCAGTGCCTGGATAAAATGGAGTTTAAAATCGTGTTGTTGCAATTGCGGTCTGTTCTGCGTCAGAACAACCAAATTTTAGTTTATATTTGTATGAAAATAAGTGCTTCGTAGTGAGTTCGGTTATAGGATTCGTACTCTTCGTAGGAATCGTACTCTTCATGTAGTGGAAATCACGTGGTGCCTTTCTCTGTGAGTGCGGCTCCGGAAAAACGAAGAGATTGGAATGCGCTCTAGCAAATTAAAACAGACGGAATAGAAAAGCGTGGAAACATTAACCTTATGCTGGTGAAAAATTCACCTCGGCGGAAAATAAAAATTCATTCGTGCATTTATTTGCTTCGAATGTAGGACAAGCTTACCTGCAGAATGAGATTTGGCTTTCAAGCGACCGCGGCCACTTCGTGCTGTTAGCAATTCCTTTTTCCACATTAGTAAATCCCAACTGAACACCAAATGAGTTACCGTAACCCTGGACTTTGAGGGAATAATTAACCTCAAATTCTAAAGCAAATAACAGATGGGTCAATGAAGTAAATTTAAAAGGATTAATTAGTGCATTTGTTCTAATTTTAAATTTGGTCCGTTAGCTTACGGTGTCTTTGATCCTCGAATAACAATGATTATGTGACGAACTAGCTTTTGCATGCATCTCAATGTTTGAAGTCGCTTCGCAGTGGTATCACCATTCGAAAGAACCTGTTTCCTTGAAAAACGTCCCTCTTAAAGACCGCAATTGATGCTGCGATTTTTGAATTAGCCTAGATTGCATTAACTTGATAAATGGTAGTCAAAGAACAGCATTAAATCCATTATTACGAATTCATTCCTCAACTAATTATTGAAAAATATCAATTTTTGATGCATTTTTCCCAAGCAATCATGCGACTAAATTTTGAGTTTTTTAATTATTTCTTCCCATTAGCGTATTTGATTTTTATTTATTTATTTTATTATTTACTTCTCTTTCGTTCTTAGGAAACGAAGTTATTCCTAAAGCTCAGCATTCATTGGCTGTATTAAATCCAACCGTCGACTAAATCGTGATCGCATATTTTTCCGTCCAGCATAACTCCCATTGTCTCAACCTTCACGATTTAACAATGGAAATAATACTAAAATCCACCATGAGAATTTAAATATCAGCAATAACCCCAAGCTTTAAATAGTAATTATGGAACAGAACTCTGCTTCACATTTTGTCTTCGGGGGCTCGCCTCGCACGGTTTGAACGGGGGGGATTGGGAGGGGGGGGGTTAACTTCTATGCTTGCGGCCTGTCCATTTGCATGCCCTCCACTCTTCAATTTTCCCCCCTCTCTCTGAGTTTAACCGCATGGACCTCTCCTCCCGATATTTTCCCCGCTCCAAATGACAGCCATTCCGCCCATCACTCTCCCTTTCACCCTCTCCGACCGGCACGAGAATAAACCACACAACCCTTAAAAAAAAAAGAATGGCGAAGGCCCCATTCCCTGCTCCCTAGCTGAATCTGTGACGCGCGAACCCACAGTGTTGCGCATCCTACGCCTCAAAACCCTTCTCCCTCTCACCCCCCCCTTCTCATCTCCTCACCCATTACGTCGACCGGACACGCGTAAACACACACACCCACCCACGCACCCACCCACGCACCCACCCACGTACACACCTACACTACTCACGTATGGGGTTATTTATGTAACCACTTTCTCTGTCTCTGTGCCTCTCTCCCCCCCCCACCCCCTCCACCTCATTCTCTTTTCTGCACTTACTCAGCTTGAATCACCCGAGTCTGCCCTAACCCCCCCGTCCATCTCCTCCTCTCTCTCTCTCTCTTTCCATCATCCCTATATCCCACCTCTCGTCCTTTATCCTCAGGCTGGACGAATGGGGAGCGCTTCCGTCAGTCATGAAGCTGAAAAAACGTAAACCGAAATATTTTGCTACTACCCGTCCCATACCCCCTACCCCCCACTCCACCCGTCCCCTTTCCCTTCGAGACAAGCTGTTTGGATGGATTCGTTTGCTCTCTCTCATCTCTGCTTGTGTTCATTTTGATGCCAGCATGTTAACGATCGTGGCGATTATAGAGGAGAGGGTGGAGGGTCGACCTACCTTCATGCGCATCATCCCCCCTCTCCGCTCTCCAAAATTCTGCGAGAATGAATGCCGTATGTAATACACGAAAATCATTCCAAGGAGAGAAAATCCCAAGGATTAGGGATACCCTTCCACTTCGGCGTTTCGATCCCCCCACCCCCCGACAACCTTTCTCCTTTCGCTGAGTCCTCCTTTTGAGTGTGTACAGAGCAACATTTCCCACGTAACACATGCCCCGAAATAATAAGCTTTAATCCTCTTGTTTGACAGCGACGGCACATCGTCTGCTATCGTGTTACGTATAGCAATGTCATGGTATTTGCGTGGCTTACTTTTTAAGGGTCCAGTTGGCTACAGAATCACCACGGACACTAAGTGAATTAATACTCATTCAATATTGTAATCTGGGAATATATCTAGGTTTCAATAGATATAATGACAGGGGAAAAGGCGCATTAATTGAGAGGGATGATATTCACGAATGGTTTATTTTGAATGGACAGTTACGTTGCCCTAATACAACACCGGAATATTTAATCCGACCCTGTTCTATGATAGTTCTGAGATACGAAACTTGAGACTGTACACTGTTATATAATGTTCGCAAAACGTTGGCTTGTATCGAAGCAGAAGAAAATAATATTTGCAATCCCACCTTCTGCAATTAGGGTCGAGGTATCCTGAAATCGAAGCACAAACTTCACCTACGGCAGGTAAATTGGAAAAGTATGTTCATTACAAAAATTATATTAGCGTGATTAGTAGGAAATCCAAAGTCATCACTATAGTCACAATTACTATATCATGTGCTCACCTATTTATAACTGAATAAGAATATAGCGTGAGTGCTGCTTATCACTCATTAATTTTTTTTATTACTGGTATCGGTAACACTGGTAGATTGTAGATTTTTGCGTTACGCCATTGTGGAAGATCCTTAGGTGAAATGTATCCTCTGTATACACTGCTGCCTGGTCTTAAAATTTTGTAAAGCCGAATAAATGATGAAACAAGATCCAGATGTGTTTATGAAAAGAGCGTTTTTTCTAATAATGTCCGTCATAGAATATTTCCCAAGCGTCTGACTTCAGTTAGTATTCAACTTTTATGACTACCTGACACATTCACCTACTATGAGCGAACTTCTAGGAAAAGATCCAAGTTAATTAGTTCCTTACAAGCAGTGCTTCTGAAGTGATGTCCATCATGAAAGTAATTTGAAACAGAAAGGTACCTAAAGCAGGAATCAAAAATGAAAGGGAACTGCAGACGTAAAGGGTTTATATTATTTTCCGCTAACGTACCACAGCTTTCATTATTAATTTTCTGCTCTACTCACTTTGTTTTGAGAAACACATCAAGAATTAATAATCACGTCATTTTCTTAGCTGAAGGTTATGCAGCAGGTAAGAAAATGGCGAAAAAATGGAGAAAAAACACTTAGAGCCGCTAATTGACAGTCTCCCGAAATCTCATTTTTTGGTAATATAATGCACGCATGCGTCCGAATCACCGTGCTTATTGAAACGAATTATGAATTCTTAGAAGGTGGACGGGGTAAATGTTTTAAAGCATTTAACTTCGCGGACAAACTCGTCATTCTGTGAATTATTGCCTTTGATTTGCTTGCGTCGAAGGTGGCATTGACATCAACGTCGTCTGCGTGACTGTTTCTTGTGTCGTTTTCAATAGGCCTCTCGGTGAGTGTGCCAATTCCATCCGCGGATTCAGTTCTCTGCTTACTCATTCACTCCTTAATGTGCGAAAAAGCATTCTCTTCTGTCACGTCGTGGAATGACGCAAAAGGTAAAATAAAACGAATAACCGCTTTCGTAACTACTCAGGGGGTTAAATAAATGAACGGAGGTGAAAATTTACATTCCCTCAACGGTTGTGCGCGGCGACAGTGTCACGGTGACGTGCTCGCGCATGTGGAAACAATATGCACCTTGAAAATTTACCGAGACGTCTGAGGTGATTGCTCACATCTCGAAGGCTGGCTGATTAATGAAGATTTTCTGCCCCGCGCAAGCATTTCGAACTATGGTTCCCTTACTGATTGGAGTGACTTCACAAAAGTCAATTTTAGTATACTTTATAGGAAAAAACCAGGAGTTCCTTTAATTTCGAGCTAACCTTATTAACGTCGTCGAGTTACTGACAGAATTTTATTATACTCGAAAGTAAATAAGTCTGACAATAGCTTGAGGCAAATCACTAGTTATTTGGCATTGTGATGGTGCGTCTAGTATTAAAATGTGTTTATGATTCCTTTGGTAATATGAAACCAACTGATATTTATGATTTAATTATTTCCAAGAAAGAACGAAATATGTATGTACGACGGCGTCGTAATTACAAAGGAGTGACATTATGTAAGATGTCTCCTGATTAAGATTCATGTCTCCTGATGCCTGGGTCAAATTTATCTCAGGTGTATGTGTGCTTTGTGAGGTTTTGAATTGACGAAAGAAATATAAATGCACAATAATCCATTAACATGTTAATAAAACCTAGTCTAGTTTCGTCGTCTTTACTTCAATACCCAGAGTAAATCAATACTGTTCAAAGAGAGAAACAGCAAAATGCCGTTTTGCTCACCTTAATGGCGTCATAATTGTAATGTTCCCGATAAAACAGTATTGCTTTCCCCTTGATCATAACGTGAAGTCTCCGAAGCTGGTCGAGGTTACACGCTATTTAAATTTGTTGCGGAATTTAACGAAGTTGCTTTTCTTTCGTCATATTACTTGTGTGTTTAAACGTTCATCATCTTTTACATCGTCTCTAAGTTGTTATAACATTCTTTTCTTTGATTGCAAACTATTATTAACTATTAAGAGGGAGTGTACATATGTACGTATTCAAATGTAATTATGGAAACGGGATATCCAATTGAAGTATATGAGTTTAGTTTTGCTCTGTTCAAGATGACCGCAGATTTTTGTCGTCTAGCCCTCATTATATACTCGGTAAGTGAAACCTTTACCATGAAGTGTGGAATCCTTGGGGTGAGAGTCCACAGAAATGTGATCCTTGTTCCCTTTATTATCTTTCTCCAACTAAATGAATGCGCTGGAGTAAATATTTCCCTAGTGTCACAGTCGCTTGACCAATATTCAAGAACCAACTCGGGTATGTGAGATGACGACGACTTTCTTGGAAGCGTGCCAGTGTCCCGAGTCTGCCGTCCGCTGCTTGGTTGTGCGAGTCTCTCTTGTCCGTTTGCAAACATTGTTCTTCACTCCTCGAAAAAGAGCTTCTACGTATATTCTCCTCGTGCGCGAGGCCAAGGTGCCTTTATATCGATTTTCTGACTCAATCTACTCGATGCTTTGTCTCTTTGAGTTGTATCTCAAATTAAACAGCGCACACCAAGGCATCTGGCGTAGCGGAGGGGAGCAGTGATAAACGCAGCTCACTGCTTCTGCCTGAAACTCACTCTACCATGGATGTATTTATGCTAAAGTAGAGCACCGTTTAAGGTAGATTTGGAAAGGACATAAAGATACCAAACCGCTGTTATTTTTCTGATCCTCACCCGACACGAAACAAACTGACAACCTACACTACAATAAGTCCTTCTTCATTTCCGCATACTTTCTACCTCCCATCATCCTTCCCGTTTGCCTTTAACAGAGACACCCGCGGTGATGTACCGAGGACACCAGATTGTTCGGTTTACTCCCATATTACTCCATCCGACTGGACCACGGTCCAAAGTGGGACCTAACTATTCTGACTGTAACGCCAGCGAAACCGTCGTCCAGCGAGATGCAGCAACGCAGGAGTAACTCGAAAACCGTGGTGTTATATTTTCCTTTGTTTTGCTTCCCGTCATCTTAACTTTTTCCATTCCTCTTCAAACCGACTCATAAAAATCATCCAGTCTGCCCTTACCATCTACCCTCGGCGACCTAGTATCCGAGCTGTGCAAACTAATACTGTATTAAGCTTTTAATGGTCTTTTCATGAACATTTTTACTGAATATCTGCCTACAACTTCCTCTTCAATATCCCTGTGCTGTTACGCAATATTTCTTCGTTCAGTACCACTGTGGCCATATTCGTCCAGAGCACTTTGTTCCACCTGCTCTATGTTTTGTCCACTAATTGTAATGTTTAATTATCATGGATACTACTTACCTGTATTTAAAGGTCGATGAATGGAGGGCTGTTTGTATTATCCGGCTGAATATTTACAGGGCCATGGAACCGAAGCAACTTTACAAACGCTCATTCCGGCTGGAGGATAGTGGGGGCATTTTCCTTGCCGTGGGTGATATCCAAAGATTGCTTCTATTTTCTTTCTTTTCGTACTTTACTTAGCGTTTCTCATTGATATTCGACAATCCCATGATTCCACTGCAAATCCATTGGTTTAAAGTTCTACCTTTGGGCCTTGGTCCATGCCTTACTACCATAGGATAACATACTCCATCTATTTGTGATTTCTCTCTTACTTACGAACTTGTGTACTAGCAGAAGGCCTTTTTTACTTGAGACTTTTTACTCCATCTTTATTCAGGAAACGCCGCTGGTTACCTCATACAACACTTTCGGATTTATTACTGTGTCTTTTATCTATGATCTATCGTTGAATGGTACTGATTCATTGATAAGAAAGCATTTTCCTTGAAAACACTTTCATATTTTTAGCTTCCATAAATGTTTACCTCCTTGCTTAGAGTTAATTTTATTTTTCTTCGCGTTAATATCCTTGTGGCATTTTTTTATTATTTTTTCCATTGTAATATCCTCGTCAAATCGTACCTTGTTGACAAAATGTGTTGTCTTCCTCAAAGTGAAGTGTGATGATAGCTCTCCGAGTGCTCGATCTCTGATTTTTATTTTTGAATATTTATATTTAAAATCTGTGAGGATATGATATATTGGCCGTGCTATCTTTACGCTTGGTTATTCAGTACTGCTGCCGACTTTAGTCCCTGTTTATCTTTTGTTCTGTCGTTTTCATATAGCGTGCCACTTTTGCCCTGTGATCGAAAGCTTCACTGCTCTTTATCTTTCCCATTTTTTCTGTATCTTTCAGTATTATTAGTTTTTCTTTCTTTTCATCTGTTTTCGATTGATTTGACTGACTTTTTTGTCTTCCACAGAACTTTTAAATTTGAAAGACTGATTTCTCAATTTATTCACCTACCGTAGATTTACCATTACTCTTTCCAATATTATTCAGTTCAGTTTATATGTATCACCTTAACCAAATTGTGATCAATAGCTATTTTCTCATAAATGAAAATTTCGTCCACCAAAATATCACCAATTAATGTTCTTTGGTCTGTAAGTGCATCATTGTTAACGGTGACTTCATGATTGTCACAACTATGACGTGTTGAGTGCGTAATTCTGGGATTCTATTATTTTATTCTACGTGCCAAATTCATATTTTCGAATTATTCCCTTCTTTGCCCAATAATTTTCACATCTATTTGCCATACGTCAGTCTCCATGAGGTATTAAGCTTTCTTCTGTCAATGTTATCCCTATTGCTTCTTCTCTTCCCTTCCTACCTGTTTTACGCTTTCAATGTAGGGATTTATTAAGGGAATCGAAGCTTCTTATTTTTTTTCAAAAATGATAAAAAAAACTTTCTAGATCTTCATTGGAAAGATTCAAGAAGCATTATCTTGAGTTCGTACAAAATTTAATGTGGAATTGCCATGTTTTTCCTGGGCGTACAACTTTATCAATTTTGTATCTATTAGCTCTAAATAAGAATTTCATAAAGACTCGAATCAGTTAGAATATTTCATGGTTGAATGAAAATTTTTCAAAAAGTTCCCAAAGGACTTTTGGAAGTTCCATTGAGTTCATCTTCATTATTCTTCAAGTGTCCTTTAGAATTCTTTCTTTTCTTTTGACGGGCTCGAGTCTCATCAATTCTGTTGGTTGTTGCTTTCATTTGTCTTCATTGTTTTCCCTTTTACTGACTTTCCCTTGTTTCCCCCATCATCATTTATACTTATTCCATCACTTCTTAAGCGTTTTTGATAATATTGAAAAGTTTGATCAATCCAAATCAGCACAATAAAAGAGTGAATTTAGAATTGAAACTTTTTTTCCAGAGAAAAGGACCAAATATAAGACATGGGCAATTGAATTCGTTTCAGAGCATACTCAGAGATGTCACTCTACATAATCATTTGTCTTGATCGATATCCAGTGTCGCAATTCAAGTTTATCCCTGGATATAGCTTAATAGAGCAAAACTCACGAACACAAAAATGAATTAAACTTGCCATCTTTTATGTTTTTCCGCTTCTCTTCCTTCTGTAAATTCTCGATTGTCGATTTTTTTCATTGCATCTCTCCCTTTCATCACTGTTAACGATCGCCCCCGCCAGCGTATGTACCGCATTTTTGCGTTGTTTGTTGATTCAGACATAATAAAAGTAACTTATTTACTTTTCCGCTGACTGCGTAGGGTTATTTTTCTTTTTCGGACGGGAGAATAGGTTGTAGTGAGGATTGTCCAATTCAACGAGGAAAATATTCATTTTCCTTTCACTTTTCGTGGAAAAGGTCGGAAGTTATTTTTTCAAGCAGGTGTCCAAGCTGTCGGAGCGTAGGAAACCGTCTCCGGCACCAGTGGCTCTCTGGTATTAGCAGGTGGTATAAAAGGCCTTCCCTCATCTTCCCTCAGTATAACGCCTCTCACGCTCCCTGAGTGCTTGAATCGTATTCATTTGCTTGAAAAGGTCTGATCTCGGCTTCCGCTCACGTTTTCAATCTGTGTATCTCCTTTTTCTACGTCTATTCTATCCCGAAACACCAACAGAAGTAGACCACGCCACTCATCCTTTTTTTTTATCATCCGGGGCGCTCGCTTCGTTCTTGGCAAGTGCACGGGCAGGAAACTCGAGCTGAATGTATGTGCATAAGCGCCTTTTGTTTCCTCCGTTGAAAAGAGAGGAATGTCTCTTTTCAGCGATTCTATTGATTGGTTCATTTGCCAACAATTCGCGCATTGAAAACGAGTGCTGTTTTCGTCCAGGTATTCTTTTTTTCCGCCGAGCTTTCATAAATTGGAGTTCCTCTTTATTTTTCTATTATTTTTTTTCCCCAACTCCCATCAGAGTTCTGTAAACAAAATTCAACGAGATGGAGATCAGGTGTTTTTGCCTTTATTTTATATGCATCAACTTCCGGGAGAGATGCCGTAGGTGTACGTTTGCCGGCATATTGTGTACGTTGCCTCTTCAATTACGATGTAAATTCGATTAATTCAGGTCGACAGATAGGAAAATTTTATGAAGTGTTCATAGTTCATAATTTTCCAGTGATAGATCCCCACCCTCTTATTGGGCCGTGAATCATAATTATGAGTAATTTAAGTTAGTTTTTTTCTTTGGAGGTTATGCCGCTGGATTTCCTGTTGGAAAAAAATGAAGAAGCTTGTTGGAATTCCTGGAAGAATTACCAGATATGCCTGTAAAGCAAAACAAGCGTATTTAAAGCCCCCCCCCCACTGTTATAATATTGCGATGGTATTCTAAAGTTTGATTTCTATGACTGAAATTACCACCTAATTATTAATGGAGAAAAATTGAAGCTGGTGTTGAAAATCTGCACAATTTTGTTTATAGCCCAAACCTCCGTCGCACGTCTTGTCCGATAATACGAATGTCAATTTCTTTAGATGCTTGCCTAAAACTTGTTGATATTTTATTACACGGCAGGAGGCGAAGACCATACTAGTATATTAATAATTATACGAGGGTCATCCGGAAAGTAGTACCCGTTCGTGCCGCATGAAGTGCTGACGACGCGAGTAGCCGCTGGACGAGGTCAGATAGCTTCAGTGGCTTGTCTGCCTTCTCTGAGCCAAGTTGCGTGACGCTAGCATTGCCTGTGTTGTTTCTGTGATTGTTTACAATGTTTAAAAAAATTGAGAACGCCGCCAGTTGTGAAGTGAGGGCAGTGATTAAATTCCTCAATGCAAGAAACGTTCGCCCATGTGATATTCATCGCCAATTAAAGGAGGTGTATGGAGACAATGTAATGGACGAGTCGTCTGTTCGGCGGTGGTGTCGCAACTTCAACATGGGGAGGGGGAACACACACGACGATGAGCGTTCGGAGAGACCGTCTGTCATTACAGACCAACTGGTGAGCTCAGTTGACGAATTCGTGAGGAACGATCGGCGCGTCACAATTGATGACATCTGTGAGCATTTTCCCAATGTTTCTCGAACAATTGTTCATGAAATTGTTAAACACCATCTGCATTATGCAAAAATTTGTGCAAGATGGGTCCCTCGCGTATCTCAATGAGCTGGCGGCGAAGGACTATGCAGCAGGAATACAGAAACTTGTCACACGTTATGACAAATGCCTTAATTTGCTTGGAGATTATGTTGAGAAGTAGTTTAAAGTATCCTCTTTCAAATAAAATTTTTTATGTTTGTTAATATTTACTTTTGTGTCTTTATTTCACGAACGGGTACTACTTTCCGGATGACCCTCGTAGTATAAGAGGCCCCAGAACTAAGGTAATTTACATGAAAAGGGTTGGGTGGGTAATTTGATGCTAGGTAGGACACTAGGTCGAGAAGAAAGAATTAAGGAACTCGGCGTCTCGTAATTAGCCTATTCTTAGCGGGAGACGAAAAGTCAACCGCATTTCGCAAAACGCTCCCCAGACCCGCAGCCTTAGAGACTGTAGTCTCTCATCACGGTATGCAAAGAGGGATCAGAATACCCGTTGAATAATTCGTCGGAGTTATAATACGTGAAATCTTCTCAGAAAGTATATTTAAAACGTTTATTATGGAGTTGATTTTTTAAACTTAAATTCAGCAAAATGTAACCCGAATAACCCCGGGGTCATGACCCTTAAGTGCATCATTTAAATTTTGAGGGAAGGGCTTGGCCGAAAAAAAAGAAATCCACTAAAATCTTTGACGAGGAACAAAGGAAAATTTTGTTAATACAACGCCCGTAGTTGAAAGATGAAATAGTATATCATTTTTTCAAATTATAAAAATCGACCTCTGTTCTAAACAGTGATAACTTCTATTTCTAATAATGCATAACCTATAATGCGATAATACTGCTTGTGAGTTACCATGATGCTTGTAACAATTTATATTAAATTTTATGAAACAGTTCGGAATTCCTTCAAATTGTAACAACATATTATGTAAAATGGTTGAGACAAGTAATAAGAGTGGGGCCCGATTTTTGGGAGCAAAGGTTATTTTGATAGGGAGAGGAGGTGAGCAATAGCAATTGGGTGGCGTAGGGGTGGAAATACTAGAGCGACTAATCCTATTACGAGAGCTATATCACAGCAAAATGCGGGAATCGACTCTGTTACCTTTGATTTGCCATTCCTATCTCGGTCTGCTGACACGTAGTAATGTTGCACATTTTGTGAGACAGTGCTGATTTCTTCCCCAGTTTACAATACCAAAGGAGAGTGAGTCGTGTACGTACTTGTCAATTTCAGTGTGAAAAACTTTCGAATGACTTAGGTTGTTTCCAATGCCCTCCTTTAACTTTACATCTACATGCTACATTGTGGGCCACCAAAAGGTGTTGTGGAGAATCCAAAGGGCTCAAAATGAAGGAGCTTCTTTCATTCTCCCTCCCCTTTTCGAGTGGAGGCAAGTGAGGGATGGGACCGGGAAAGAGATAGGATGTCTTATCTTTTCCCCTTCCTTGGTTAAGAGAATGAGCGGTCGGAGGGTTTTTGCGGTTCTATGGCGGGAAGGAGGGTACTCTTGAGTCCTTTTCTTAAAGCGTACGGGTAAGACATTTTCCATGTCTTCAGACGGTCGTTTCCGGTGCAGGATTGAACCAGCGCGGCAGAATTGAGGCTTTTAGGGTTGGGAGACGGGGGTGGGATTGGAGCAGTTGAGATTGTGGGGAAGTTTTCACCCCTCTCCTACTCACCCTCATTCAGTCTGCGGCCTCGCTGTGATAGCGACGACGGTGAGGCGGCATTATGGCGGTTTTTAGGATTTACTCCAAGTTAACATCCGCGGTCTCGTTAGTCTTTTCTCGGGTTCTTCTCCGGGTCGCGGGTTTTTTTTATCATTGCGTCATAATGCCAACACACAAGAAACTCGTGAATTTCACCGTAAACCCCGGAAATGACCTCTTGTTTCTCTTTACTATAAAACGAGATTGTCTTCCTACACTGTCTCAATTCTTCGCATTTTTCACAGCCCAACCTTTACCTAGAACTTTTGTGCTCCAGTGGCGGAATCGAGTAAATGCTTTCAAAAGACTCCGCCTAGAGTTTCTCAGTATAAAAATAAATTGCTTTTTAAACTCCATTATTATTTATTATGCTCGTATTATGAGACATCATTGAATTACATTATTATAAGACGTACTTCTAAAATGCATATAATATTCAGAACGGACATAGTAGAGCGAGTGACTACTAGTCGGAGGGACCGGTTTCGATACAAGCTGACACCTCTGGGAATCCTCAGCTTCATCCAATCGATGTGATTTTTCGAGTACCGTATCTTCCTGGAAAATCGTAGGCGGGACAAGGAAAGGAACTGGCCTCCCTACCCTGATGTGTGAAATTGACACAATGTCGGGCTTAGTACGAGACCCACCCACACATAACTATCCGATCTTCACATGGAAGCTGTGGTTGGCAGTTTTATATTCAGTACAGAAAATCTACTATGCTATCTTCATGTAAAATATATGTAAATGATAGAAGAATCTTCCTGAGTAAAATACGGAATTAGTCTGTGATACTGACTGTTTAGCTGTCACATCACCCCTTTTGAGTCGCTTTTTACCGCTTACCTGTTTAACCCAGGCATACTATTTATCTTTAATTCATATTTTTTTATAGCATTTCAGTGGTTTATGATGTTGAGCTATTGGCTGGAAGGCCAAGGTTAGATTCCAGACGATGTCTCTGGCCATTATTTTTAGCTTTAAAAAGGCGTAATATTATGATTCAAAAAAATATACGCACGTGAGTAATAAAAAACCTTTCTCTCTGTCCTGATCGGGAGGTACATATATTATAATTGGTGTAGGATGATCAGTTCCTCTCTTATCTTTTCACATTTTTTCCAAATAAGGACCTTTCTCCTTTTGGTATATTTTTGCTGGAGCCTGGGATGTCAACTTAAACTAATGACACTATTATAATTGAATTTAATTCATAGAATGGCTCTTTCATTCTTTCAAGACGAATTCATCAGAGCGTGTCCGATATATAGTACGTAAAGGAGAAGAATCTGTTTACCAGACCATTACAGATTTTGAGGTTTCCATATTATTATTATTAAATAAAAATAAATATCAATAGTTTATCTTATTATTGATTGATCTGGTTTAAAGTTAAATATTTTTACCTTTGAAAAGAAATAATATTTGTACAGCAAGGTTATTTTAGGAAACCTTTAATGTGGACTTAATTATAAGTATGCGCCAATTACTTTAGTGAGATTTTAGTTATTTAGTGGTATAAATGTCGATCGAAATTGAGACTTCAGTTAAGAGGTACGTACCTTGAATAACTTAACATTCTCGTTTAACTTCGAGATTTCTCATCTTAGTTCTATCCTTAGCACTTAGAATTAAGTAGGTTCTTTTCTCATCTTTCTAAATTTAATTTTGATTTTTTTTCTGCGTTTTTCATCCTAAAGTGTATTCGGCAAATTTTAAGTGTTTGGAAATGTCTGATATGAATATGCTCTTTCCTTCATTAATTTTTTTGCACTCTTTCCTTTTTTAATCTACACCGTAGCAAAAATTAGCTATTTCAAATTAGGGAATAATTCATTGTTTTGATCGGCTGCTTGTTTCTATTGTTTCCAACAACATTGGATAAAAAAAGGATAACTTCGTATTTCCTCTTGTTCTTCTTATGTTATTGGGCTACTTCTGAATTGTGATAACGTTAAGGTACTCCTTTCTTTTTCCTCGTAGTCTCTCCTTTTCATTCTATCTAGTGACGCGCTTGAATACTCCCAAAGGTCAGGCCAATTTCGTCTCCTGCTGCCTCCCAAGCGAACTACGTTTATTTTTCGTTCAGGACTCGGCTCCGTCAGATGAAGCAGGACGGAAGGCAAAGCAGTCGCTTCGTAACCTCGCGGAGGTAGCTGATGCGTGAGGAGGCCCCAATGGTCTCCAGCGATTCCGTTTATTCCTCTTGCGATTTCCTCTTCAATGCACCGTTGGGTCTCGGGATACGGTCGAGCTCCCGGATCGGAGAATAACGAGGAATTATTATGATCATTTTAGGTCAAAAGGACGCGGAGTTATTTATATCGTGACTGTGGAAATGGTAACGTGGGCTGTGCGCCGGTGTGCAAGAGAGAGAGAGTTACATTTTTTATGCCTTGAGTAACCTGAGTTAATAAAGCGTGGGTGGCGTAGTTATTGACATTTAAGACATCGCTTATACGTATCTCCGGTTGTGTCTAGAGGCTGTCGGTCCCTTCGAACTAATATCAAGTGGAGAAATCTTAACCGAATCACTATAGGAAATAATTCTACTCGTTACTACATTTTAAAAGTACTTTGAATAATGATTCAAAAATTTAGGATGTTAGATGCTTACGTTTGTAATTATAATGTAAATATAAAGGAGTATAGTTAGGAAAAAGATTGTAATGATAATGATGAAGTTAAATAGTATCAGTCTACGAAAAAAATTAATTTTCAAGTTTACTCTGTCGCACGTAACAATTATTTTGCATTTCAAATAATTATATTAAATCTCTTAAAACTAAATTATATCTCACTATCGCTATAGTGCCATAGTGACAGGTTGTACTCTGGGAAAGATCTTTAGGATTTAGCTTCGTGTTCTAAATGTACATAAAATATATTTCTCCCCTGTTCCATTGCCAGAAAAAGTTCACATTGTTAATATCGACGGCCTATCCCGAAGCATCGGCATTATCAATGTTTTTCTTATCCTCTCTATATTTACGATAAGTACAATAATTCTCTTGAAATTTCTTGAAAAGTCATCTCATATTTGGTAGATAAAAATATTAAACGCTAATTCCTCCACAGTGGATGCAATCTACACCAAGGGAATAGCTTCCAGTTCCAAGAGAATTTGCGAGGTAGATAACGTCTCCTGAGAATCTACTCGTGTGCAAATCCGTCCCTCAGGAAATCCTCGCAGTTTCACACCTAGGGGAACATAAAAAGGACTCCGCTTTCGACAAAGCTAGTCCGATATCCAGCCACTCCCATTTCTTCTGTCTTTTCCTTTTATTTCTCTGCAAAAATATATTCACGTTTATTTCAATATTTACGTGAGAATTTCCTGGGAAATGAGCGCATCCTGAATTCTCTCTTATCCCGAATAACTCCACCTCTTGTCCGGCGTCTTATCTCCTTCGCTCCCGGGGGAGGCGGAGGTGGAGGGAGACTGTATAAAGGGAGGTTATACAAAGAGAATTAAGGGGGAAGTGGGGAAAGGATAGGGAGAGGGATGGGGGACGCGGGCCTTGTGCTTTAAAATTACCTTAGCCTAGCGTGGTATCTCTTGGCGCCACAACCTCCCACCCTTTGCTCACCTTTTACCCGTCCCCCTTACCCCTACACAGCCTCCACCTCCCCATCTATTTCTCCCATTCCCCGAAAGGACCTGTCCCACTTTAGATCCCCCGGGCGCCCTCTTTCCCTAGGTTTTTGTGAGCGCTACTCTGTCATGTAACATCCCCTTGTTCTCCTCTCCTTTCTCTCCCGCTCTCCGCACTTTCTTCCTCGCAGGTACTTTCCTCTCTTAATTTTCGTTGTCCGCTCTCTCTCTCTTATGATCTGCAATTCTCTCACACGATGAGTGTTGCGGTTCGAGGATCGTCGTATCGTCGACTCTACGTCGTAAACCGCTTTAGCTTTTCGCCTCCCCTCTATGATATCTTATCCACCTTCCCCCGGCCAGGCGACTCACACATCTCCTCCCCATTTCGCATCTTTTCCTCGTCCTTTCCTCACCCAGTTACGTCATCCCACTCTCAGTGATCAGATTCCCGTTTATAAAAGTTGACGCGTTGCTTTTGAGAGACCCTGTTAGTTTTGCTGCTGCGATCGAAGTGTTATATTTTATGTCAATAGAAAAGCATAAGGAGAAGTAGATCTTACTGTTAAAGTCTTACAATTAAAAATGCCTTAATAACTGTAGAAATTTCAAAGAGTAAAAATCATTCGATTTGACCGTGATCAGAATTTGAATGTCTTCATGCACGATTGTCTGAACTAAACTTCACCTGATTAGAAATAAATTTCAATTCTTCTGAAGAGATATACATTTTCTATGACTTTTTGTTCTTGTTTTATCCGACCTCATTAATCTTTTACCATATTAATTGTTATTTCATTTATTTTCAGGTATGTGTTATTGCACATCATCACAGTAACAGTTTTGTGGAACGTTTTCTGTAATGCTAGGTAAGCATTATGAATTTGATGTTTGTTTTTAACACATATTAAAGTCTATTGTAATTTTTAAACTTTAACTGTATTCCAGTCTTTGGCTTTTTTGTTTTCTAACGCTTCTATTCATGTGTTGTTTTGGAACCTAAACATCAAGGAGTAATAGTCATTAATAGTTGCTTACTGTAATAATAGTGATCCAAGAAGTCTTTTCGGCAGATAGAAAAAAATAAGTAATTAATACATTATTGATATTAAACTTATATTTAAAATGATCCTGGAAGGACTCCTTAATTCAATTCATACACGTTTCCTCTTTATTACGTGAAATTTTTGTGGTTGACCATTCTTTATCGAAGAAGTGGGAGCGCATTTTACAATATTCAATATCCCTTTATTAGTTGTTTCGAGAACTTTTTTCTCTTTAATTTGCAAAAAACGATGCTATTTTTACATGCATGTGAGTTATTTTAAGAACTGAATTTTTACAAGACGAAAGCGGCTACAGTCTTTTCACTTTTTCGGAGATTAAAGCTCTTTGTTCAATAAGCAAACCTTCACGTTGGAATGTAAAATAGATCGGCAAGAAAAATGTTCTTATCACGTGCCTTGTTATGATACTCCAATTTTATCTATCGAAACCAATCAACGTTGGATTTATTCAGGAGAAATGAGCATATTGGGGTCGCTTTGAAGTGCGCATGATCTTCGTCACCCAGTGTGAAACTGTTTGAGAAACTTAGGGAAAATAATGGCTTTAATATCCCTTGAAATAACAATACTTGTTCGATTTTCACTCCACCAGTAGCATTTCCATGGCCGCTGCCCTTTCGGCGACTCCTGTAATTAGTCTCCATATTCACATACACTAGATAAATGGTGTATTCGCCGTCGAATAACAAAATAGTAACCATTAGATTCCTAATTTTGCCTTTCTTCCATAGGCGAAACTAAGACATAGTATTAGTTGATTGACTTAAATAGACTAAGACTCTTTAGCCTCGGGAGATTAAGATATTTTGCATTATGGCCGGGTCGCTTCAAAAAGGAATATCGTTCGGAATGTCCTAGGATTCAGATGTTGGGTATGTTTCTGTAGTAGAGTGACTTTGGTGGTATCACACCGGTTGCCTTTCATCTCTATGTAGAAATTATATTACGTACATATGGGATACAATGTGAAACCATATTACATTATGAACAGTAATTCTTCACGGTTCAATTAAATTTGTATTGCTCTTTTGTTTAACCCAAGGTCATCAACAGCCGAAACAATTACATTAGCGTGTTGGTGAAAAATATTTTGTTTTTATATGCTGGAACAAATGATTATTTTGTGGTTTAAAGCATTTTATGTGATAATATTATCCTTTTTAGTAAATTTGATGGAGAGAATATGTATTCTTCGTGCGTGGAACTTATCTTTAGTTTCATCCAAATTTGTGTGCCAATTTTCTTCAGCTGCAGATTTAATTGTACACCAGTGGAAGAAATTTTTTATTCGAATAGACAACCAATATACTAATCCGTTGAAATAACGCAATGGTTGAGATAAACCAAAAATGTTCAGCCTGTCAAATGTTCAACTAGACACATTTTCCGAGACTCATTACGCACACACGTTGGGAATGGATTTCAGGTAATGCGTGTCATGTCCTCAAAAATAACTTTGTTTCAGAAGTTACATGCAAAAAAATAACAGATGGCAAATTAGGTCTCTAGTATAAAATGGTTGAGTTATTTAACATTGTTTTTTTTGCGCGAAATTATTAAGTTGGAAATCATTTGATGAGTTAAAAACCTTACGACTGATGAGGGCGTACTCACCATTTATTTCAAACGAGAATATTCGCAAATATAATAGAAGCGTACAGTATAGATTCAAGAGAGAGGATTCGAACCGAATTTTCCGACGGCTACCTTCTCTGCCAAAGTGAACAGATATAACACACGATTAGATTAGATTATTTAACATTTGTATGGCTAGTACCATCATAAGTCATGAATGGGAATGCATGCTTTCTCCACGAAAGCGCGTGTTTTTGTTCACTCAGTAAAATCGGAGATATTTAACATGCCTGTTGACATCTTCAACCGACCCTGTCCGATTTTTTTTCAATTCTTTACATGCTTCTTAAACCGCTCCTATCTTCGTTGCGAGAGACGGTTGCCCAACGATTAAGGATCGGCAACGTGATTTCGTTCGTAAATGTCAGTGGATGCGAGCCATCTTCACGCCGGCGAAAGGGCACAAGGTCGAAACTCAAAACTCATTGCTCGGGAGAAAACCGGGGATATATTTTTTTTATTGGCAAGCAGCGCTGCTGCTTCGGTTTGGCCGGTTTCTCTTTCGTTGCGAATGAACGAAGTATCCGCAGATCCTTCGATATCCATGGAACAATTTTGATAGATTTTGTAATTTCGAAAATTCATTAAAGCACATTTTTGTTGGCCTTTGGAGGTACTAATTATTTTATATTTTCAATGTTATCTTCGTCATTGTATTTAATTGCAGCCTCAGTATAAAAAACTAAAAATTCGAGATTTTGGTGCTTCTGGTCTTTAATGAGCACTAGGTGTTAACTACCATGGATGTTATGTGAACATGTGGTTGCCAAAAAGCAACCAACTCTTGAACTCAGCGTAAAGAAATTTCATGTCTTTTTCAACGTTCCACAAATCAATGATGAATGGTGGGATTTGAATGTTGTCATGCAATCGTTGGCCAGCATTTCACTCTTCATAATTCATTATGCTACATGATGTTCCGAGAGATGCCAAGTAGAGTTTCAGATATCTTGCTTGAAACCTTGACTCCACATTCAGCCATTACCCTAAAATCCCAAGCAAAACGCGTACCCGATAACCAGCACCCCATAATCTCAAGCATCTGGTCGTTTTCCACATATGTCCTTAGTTTATAACACACCGAAAGACTTCGAGCCTGCATATTACGTGAATGTTACCCGCAAAACTCCAGATCGTTGAAATTAGCAGTAATCCTAAAAATATCCGTTCCTAAACGCAACAAATCCCAACATTAGCAATACGGTACTTTCACGGTGATAACGATTTAATTTCTTTAAGGTCCTTATATTTATATTCTAAAATTTGTATTTATTTGTATTCCCGTGCACTTAAGCGAACAATATAAGGCTGGAAACTTAACGAAGAAAACATTATAGCATAACGCGCGTGTAATTCTTGAGAATGTTTGGTAGTTAGTATTCAATGCCGTCCAATACTCGTTTAATGCTGGACGCCCATGACCTGAATTATCCGCTCAAGTATCATGAAAGATGATACTTGAGCTTGCCTTTCCTTTAAAGTACCCGTTAACGTTGCATTCGAGTAATGTTTATCGTTCACCGGGTGCCCTTAGTCTCTCCTTGCCGTCCTCGGACAGCCCGCCTCGTTCGCTCTTTCGTTTCATTCCCCCTCCACCCCCATTCCGTCCCGCACCCCCATTGTTCCGCGTTTCCACCCCCGCCCTTCCCCTCCGTCCCCGACCCCTTAATACGCCACTCTCTCCCTCTCTCGAATGGCGACGGGACTCCGTATTCCACCTCTCCATCCCCGGCAAGACGGCTCGAAAAGTTTTAATTAATTTATCCGCCCGGGGCACTGTTAACGTCTCCTCGCCACTCATTTCGGTTCCGCTTCATACGCACCGTCGCCGTCGATTTCTTTCCCTCTCCGTCTCTCCACCTTCTCCGACAAAATCTTTCACGAAGATTTTCTCCGGTCCGCTAACCTGTTGTACTGCTCCATTCCGTAAACTAGCTTAGGGAAAATTCCGGAGTAGTTTATTTTTTGTCCCTGGTTCGAGTGCGCGACGATTTGTTTCTTAAGGGTGAAAATTTTTCGTTAACTCCATGATGGTTTCTACAATCAGAAGTCGTTCCATTTTAATGAACATTAGAGGATGACTGGAAAAGTTACTGTCGCGGCATCTTCCAAACTTCTTTAAATTGGTCAAAGTTAAGCAACTTAGTGTTAAATATTGGCCTAAGCCTCGTGGACTGCGGCGCAACACGCGAGACTGCGGATACTTGTGACATGGTATGATCTGTTTTCAATAATAATGTCTTCTCCATTTAAAGCTCCTACAAATTTAGATTATAAGACAACGTCTCGGTGCCTTAATTGACTCAAGCACTCGGCCGGTTACCTAAGGTGGCAAAACCAATGGCTAACAACCCGTGGCCCGCCAATACTGCTCATGCGGCCCGCGACCGTTGATTTTATATTTTTTGTTGATGCGACATTTGAAATTTATTTTTACTGCATTGAATAATTGAATAGTTCTACTAATTTTGTTGGTTCATTTTATCAAAAATGCCAGTATATTGTGCGTCACGTACCTACTAATGTAATGGAATAATTCAAATCTAGTCAAATCTACTAATGATATTAAATAATTAAAATTAAATAATTCAATCTAGTAATTCATCCAGTCATAGATGGAGTTTTCTCAAAAGCAGTAGATGTTCTTCAGGTGTTCCCCAAGGAAGTGGTATCGGGCCTTTTATATTCCTTCTTTGCGTTAACGACATTGACTCCGTAGTCAGTAGTAAGATACGTTTATTTGCCGACGTTATAGTGGTTTACAATGATGTCTGTATTCCTGAGGATAAAGCAGCTTTAGCAGATGACCTAAACTCTATACAACGTTGGTGCGACACTTGGCAAGTAGAATTAAACTTAAAAAAGTGGGCACTGATAATTTTTGGACAAAGAGCAATTTCCTCCCGAACGCCTTCTGCATCGGGAACTCCGAAATGGAATGTGTACACTCGATTAAATACTTAGGCATTGCCTTCACTCACCACCTCTCTTGAGTGAAAGCATACAGGGAATATGTTGACAAGCTAAGGAAAAAATAGAATTTATTGGAAGATGACTGGGTAAATGTGATGGAAAGGTCAAAGAGAAATGTTATTTTTCGCTGGTTAGGCCTCATTTAGAATACGCTGCAAGCATATGGGGTCCTCACGATGTTGGAGTAGTTGCCGAATTGGATCGTATTCAAAATATTAGAGGAGCTAGGCTGGGAATCACTCACGGAGCGAAGGTTAAATTACGGGTTGTCTCTTGAATAAAATGGAAGTATGTCTCCTTAGCAGTGATGTTGAAAATGTATTGTTACCCCAATCGTATTATGGTAGGAGAGATCATGCCAATAGAATTGGAGAGATTAAGTGTAGAGTAGATACGATTTTAGATGTCATTTTTCCACGATCGATCAGGGATCAGAGTGACATTGTCCGACCGCGGTAGGGGTAAAAATATTCGGGTCAAAATTAGTCTGGTGTGTATGATCCCCTGCCACACACTATGTCGGTGGCTTGCTGGGTACAAAAATATCTAAATATGCGAAGTAATCTCATTATTAATGAAAAATGCGGTCCACAAGCTCGGCAATATATGTTGTGTCACCCGCAGAAAACAAATGTTATGCATATCGAAAGACAGAAGCTTCGTCGATCACTGGGTTATTCTTTTTATGCCTTTCGTATTCAGTGCGATAATTCCACGTCAGTGTACTTCCCATTTTTTCTCCGCATCCTAAAATTTTATGTATCCATTAGCCCGACGGTCTATAATGAGGAATGAAATCTCATATGTCGGTATAGCTGCTTCTACCAAGTAAACGCCTATGTACGTAAACTTTCAAAAAGATTTTGAATGATTCGAATTGAAACAAATTGAAAGTACGTATGAGATGATAGTCCACGATTCTGTCTCTGCGCGATGAGCACGCAGCATTTTTGCGAGACCTGCGTCGGTACTCCGAAACCCCATCCATGCAATGAAGGGAAAAGGTGTAGAACGATTTTGATTTACATTCTTTTTAGTGGATACTCATGAATGAATTGCCCTAGGAGCTAAAATAAAAAAGAAAATTTCATAAGTGTCGACGGTTGGGGACTAATGGATTCATGCACACGATCTCGGATTGAAAAGTTACGCTTGGAAACCGATTACAGTGCGTGAAAGAGGAAAGAGAAAAAATAAGGACGTTCATTCTCGGTGATTAATAATTATTTAGCGAATTATTTCAGGGGTAGGTTGACTTTTTATCATATCACTGGAAAGTCTCACAGCCTTTAAATGGGATGGCGGTGAAAGAAATTCCCATCAAAAGAGGAAATCGGTGTTTTAGAGCGCTACGCCATTTCCTGCGCAATTCATCGGGGATCACTTCGAATCCAGGTGAAAAAAATACTTAATTACAGTGATTTAGTCCTACATTTTGCTCATTTTGAACCCACTCACCTTTGCGGAAGCGAGCTTGAATTATTTCGTCCTGATTCATCTCGTTCACGACGAGCGAGCTGAAACTCTATTGGATTTTTTTCCAGCGAAAATTCAAAGATATATTTAGCTTATTTACCTGGCGACGAGAGAATGAATGAGGATTGCGGAGGATTCTTTCCTTATTGCCTCCCTGTACCCGTCTTCATCTTCTCTCCCTCCCATCTCTTTTACATCACTCCTTACCTCTCTTCACCTTCATGTCCCACTCCTCACTCCTTATTTCACTCGCTCGCGCTCCGCCTCTCCGCCTACTCCATTCCCTTTTCTCATTACTCCGCCTGTCTCATCCACACGCCTTTCATTTCCATATTCCATTATTTCCTGACTGTCTTCTCTGTAAAACCCCCTAAGGGTATTTCCTTCTCCCTCTCACCCTTTTCGAGTACCGTTCCCTCTGTCTCATTCTCCCTTTGTTCAATCTCCAGCTCACCTAGCTCGCATTTAATTATTGTTATTATTTTATTTATTTTTTCTCTAGAATTTTCATTTGGCCGGCGCAAATCATTGTGGCCTGATTTCTTATTACTTGCAGTTTCATCTGCGATACGCCACAAAGGACTGTCTCAAATTACTGACCATAGTCTTTATTTAGTACTTAAAACGTGACTTACTTAAGACTTGAGAAACGTAAATGTATATTAGGCAGACAACCATGGAACCTATAAACGGAAACCACTAAACTGCTCATATTTACGAGGGTCATCCGGAAAGTAGTACCCGTTCGTGCCGCATGAAGTGCTGACGACGCGAGTAGCCGCTGGACGAGGTCAGATAGCTTCAGTGGCTTGTCTGCCTTCTCTGAGCCAAGTTGCGTGACGCTAGCATTGCCTGTGTTGTTTCTGTGATTGTTTACAATGTTTAAAAAAATTGAGAACGCCGCCAGTTGTGAAGTGAGGGCAGTGATTAAATTCCTCAATGCAAGAAACGTTCGCCCATGTGATATTCATCGCCAATTAAAGGAGGTGTATGGAGACAATGTAATGGACGAGTCGTCTGTTCGGCGGTGGTGTCGCAACTTCAACATGGGGAGGGGGAACACACACGACGATGAGCGTTCGGAGAGACCGTCTGTCATTACAGACCAACTGGTGAGCTCAGTTGACGAATTCGTGAGGAACGATCGGCGCGTCACAATTGATGACATCTGTGAGCATTTTCCCAATGTTTCTCGAACAATTGTTCATGAAATTGTTAAACACCATCTGCATTATGCAAAAATTTGTGCAAGATGGGTCCCTCGCGTATCTCAATGAGCTGGCGGCGAAGGACTATGCAGCAGGAATACAGAAACTTGTCACACGTTATGACAAATGCCTTAATTTGCTTGGAGATTATGTTGAGAAGTAGTTTAAAGTATCCTCTTTCAAATAAAATTTTTTATGTTTGTTAATATTTACTTTTGTGTCTTTATTTCACGAACGGGTACTACTTTCCGGATGACCCTCGTATTTTATATTCAAAAATAATAAAATCGTGCCATCGTTCGTCATGCTGATATTTTTAATTTCCCAGTATTTTCGTCCTGGGGTATTATGTTGTGTCACATACCTGTTTTTTAAACTTTTATTATGCCTTACTTTTTTGTTGCGGCATTTCTATTGTGTATGGTTACCATCAGATAGTACCGTAGCCCATACAATGTGTCATATTGACTCATCGCTTTAATGTTATTTTTTAAATAAATATTTATATGTTTGCCCTTTGTTCGTTCATTGTTATATTGTTTTGAGTGTATGACTTCTATATCTCTCATTGGAAGATACTGCTTTCTGAAGTTCTCATAAAAAATTTCAAAACCAGAATTTGAAGAATTATTTGAAGGTTGGACTCATTTGCGAGTCGTCGTCATTTCATTTAGACTCTGTTGTCCCCTTTTAGAAGCTGTTGCTCATGTCTCTGCATGAAGTAGCACCACTCCCACCCTCACCCGTCAAAGGAAAACAACCTAACTGAATGGCCCTAAATCTGTCGACACCGACCAACATGTCTAAAAGCGCACGGGAGGAATTTAGGTGGCACTAGGCAGGGAGAGTTATGCACGAGTAGAATTCCAGTCAGCAAACATTTTCTACTCCAACCCTCGTGAACGCCACTCCGCAAGCTCACATTGGTTGGCAAATATCTTAAGAAACATATTCCTAATTTTCAGCCATGACAAAAGTTTGAATGCGTTTGAACTAATCGTATACCCATGAAAATCCCTCAGCGGCTTGTTGCAGGAGTTGTAGGTACACTGTTTATGAAGAAAAAGTGAAAGAAGTATCAGTGGGGAATTATGATTGCTCTTTAGGTATTCTGGTCTTGGATTGTGCCAGGGAAAATAATTCAAGTTTTTTATATGTTGTCACTAATATCTGACCTTGCGAGGTTGAATTATATCATCTATTTGGGAAGAAAAAGCTAGTTCCGTTTTAATGAATTTCGTCTCTTCTGGTCTCCAGGATATTACTTACTAGATTTTGCAGTCATTTTGCGACAGTTTGCAATTATTCATCGGAGCACCTTTTGACGGTAAGAACTAATTATTTTTTGGAATTTTCTTAAATCTTAAATGTATTTTTTTTCTTTTCCAGAGGTATATTTCCCCTCTGTGTGTTACTCAAAAGCCAATATTTTTACCGTAAGAGCTCGCATTTTAACACCACCGATTATGTGGAGGAACGGGCGTTTTCATTTTTCCAATAAGTTCAGTGTACGGATTGCATGCTATGTGTAGAACTAGGTTTATTACTTACGGTTAAATATAATTATTGATTTTGATGACTCCTGGATATATAATGCATTTTATATCCTCGTTCTATTGCTATTCCGGAAGGACGCCCTATATCGATTCAAGTCGTCAGGCATGAGGAAGCGTTTCATCATGTCTCCGAGGAAAAGGGAAGTAATAAGGGTCTTTAGTAATTTGCATTTTGCTAAAATTAGAATTAGAGATTTGGATACCCGAGAGACCGGCTCAGTTGTATAGCCGAATATTAGGAAAGATTTTGGAAACATTTAACATTGCTTTTATTACCTCAGAGCAAATACACATTTCCACGGCTGGTTGAGTCAAGGAAATAACACCGAAACGCAGAAATGCACGAAAGTTTTTATTTACTACGAAGTAAGTAAGTCTCTCCCCCCACCCAATGCGCTCTTCTGAGAGCGAGTGTAGTCGACTGCCTGGAATTGTGCTCGAATTCCTTCCTTCCTCAGTTACATTCCATCCTGTTTTATTCCCAAAGCCTCCTATCCATCTATCCCTCCCCCAATCTTAATCACTTCCTCCCCCAACCTCCTTATTGGATATTCCATCAGATACTCTCCCGGATACGTCCCCTTCCCTTCCCTTATGGAGAGACCCTGCCACCACCACGCCCCCGTTCTCCTCTTCCCGGCCCTCTTCGCTAATCCGCCTATAAAAGGGCCCTTTTCGCCTGTAGTGGGATGTGTGTCTTTGGTGCGTGCGTGTGTGTGCGCGCGCCAAGGTGCTCGTCTGTGAGCACCAGCCACCCCAGCCTCTTCTCTCTTCAGTTTACACCCCTTCCCATTTCCTCTTCCCTGCTTTTCCTCCTCCGCTTCACCTTGCCTTTACTGCTTAATAGGGGATATTCTCGCCGGAGGGACTTTCGCACGAGACCTTGTAATGGGCTCGGGAAGTGGGTAGGTGGAATGGGTGGAAGAGGATGGATGTGGAAGCATAGGGAGGGAGATCACATCTCTTATAGTGTATTTATGTATAAGGGTGTTCCACGCTTGTGTGTGTGTGTGTGTGTGAGGTTGGAAGAGAGATGAAGGGTTGGGAGTAGGTGGGGAAGAGGGTTGAAGGAAGGGACGTGGGAGGGGACGGCGGTTCATCAAACGTTGGGGATGGTGGCGCCACTGGGCGGGGCATCGGTGGAGGGACGACCGGGGGAGGGGTGGTGGTATCTCCGGGGCAAGTAGGGCGTAACTCCGGGGTAGTTCATTAGAGGTTTCCAAGGGAGGGAATCTTGCGGGCTAGTGAGTGTGTGTGTGTGTTTTGGTGTATGACTTAAAAAGGGAGGGATGCTGCTATACTGTCGGTAGTGCTGGATGGAGTTGGTGGTGGTGGGTAACTCGGGACTGTGCGGGCAAGGGCGTGGGAAAATGGAGCGACTGGGTCGTCCGAGATGGGGCAATTTCGCTTCTCCCCCCGCAGGGAATGAATAATTCGCTCCTTCGGGAGGATTATCGGGAAATGTTGTTTGGCTCGCGTCCGCCCCAGCTCAAACCACGAGGGTGAGACAAAGGGAGTCCTTCTTGGTCGCTGCGGCCGTGGCCTCCACAAACATACACCTCGAAAGTCTGTAATAAGACGTCCTAAGAGCACCCGGTGCGTTTCGAAGCCCAAATGGGAGTTTCTGTATATGATATTTGCTGCGGAACCTTCGAGATCTTTTCGTACACGCAATATAATTAAGAAATAATTATTTAATGTAAATTGAAGCTATTTGTAGCTGATCGTACCATTTCCGTTTCCCCAAGGAATTTTTGAGAAAATGTCTTATTATTATCATTAATAGTATACAGGTATGTAGGTGTATGATAAGCACAGAGACTGACCACCCACCGCTACACTTCTAGGCGTCACCTCAAACGACACGAAACAGCGTATCACCTAACATTACATTAAACTATTTTTCAACTTTTCCTAAATTCTGCCTCTCTTCATTCCGTCCAATATCTTATTCTTTCTTTGTTGTCTGAAAGTCTTCATGAGTCTTTACTTCATAAGGTGTCTGTCATCATCCCTCCCGTCTTTGTAAAACCAATTTTGCATATCGCGATTCTTCATGATATTCTAATCTCTCTGCCACATTCTTCGAAAACACTTCTAAAAGATGTGAGTTGTTCTTTCTGTTCTGGTTCATACCTGCCAAGTCTAATAATGCTTGTCACATCCTCAGTTTACTCCTTAAATTATACGAGGGTCATCCGGAAAGTAGTACCCGTTCGTGAAATAAAGACACAAAAGTAAATATTAACAAACATAAAAAATTTTATTTGAAAGAGGATACTTTAAACTACTTCTCAACATAATCTCCAAGCAAATTAAGGCATTTGTCATAACGTGTGACAAGTTTCTGTATTCCTGCTGCATAGTCCTTCGCCGCCAGCTCATTGGGATACGCGAGGGACCCATCTTGCACAAATTTTTGCATAATGCAGATGGTGTTTAACAATTTCATGAACAATTGTTCGAGAAACATTGGGAAAATGCTCACAGATGTCATCAATTGTGACGCGCCGATCGTTCCTCACGAATTCGTCAACTGAGCTCACCAGTTGGTCTGTAATGACAGACGGTCTCTCCGAACGCTCATCGTCGTGTGTGTTCCCCCTCCCCATGTTGAAGCTGCGACACCACCGCCGAACAGACGACTCGTCCATTACATTGTCTCCATACACCTCCTTTAATTGGCGATGAATATCACATGGGCGAACGTTTCTTGCATTGAGGAATTTAATCACTGCCCTCACTTCACAACTGGCGGCGTTCTCAATTTTTTTAAACATTGTAAACAATCACAGAAACAACACAGGCAATGCTAGCGTCACGCAACTTGGCTCAGAGAAGGCAGACAAGCCACTGAAGCTATCTGACCTCGTCCAGCGGCTACTCGCGTCGTCAGCACTTCATGCGGCACGAACGGGTACTACTTTCCGGATGACCCTCGTAGGTAGGATATAATTGCACAGTGGTTGCACAAGGAAAAAGAAAAGGAGGGGTCGTGTAGTGATAACTAATGATAAAAGATGGATTTATGGTACAAATTATCATGGTGACTGGTATAAACTGACCCTTCGATATTTTTCAAAATCATTTATATGGCCTTGATTGCAAAAGTTCGGGTAACTCAGCTATAGGCACTTGGCTCGCATTTTTCAGTTTCCAACTTCTCTGTTTTCTCTTTTAGTTTCCTCAAGAGTAAATTGTTTCTTCCTTATCATTTTTTTATTAGTTTTATTCCTGTAATGCACTTTCCCGTCTTTGGTTCAAGTGTCTTATTCTCGAATTATCAAAACTTAATATTGGTACTTTAAATCAAGTGTAATTTGAAAATTCACTTAATGATCTTATGTGCTGTTGAATAATACGTTAACTCTTTGGTATGATAAAAATTGTTACTTAATGTATCTACTAGCGTAATGAATAAATTCAAAAGAACGAAGTAATACCTACTATCACTTCGAATTTCCTAATGTGGTTCAGGAATTCGGAATAGACAATAGTAACGGTTAATGGACAAAGTTGTGCATCCCTGGTTTCAAATTTATGTGATGGAATTGTATTAGGCGTATGCAGCTGTATTAGTACTTGATAAGATTTTGATTTCAAATAATTGATATAATTTCAAAGAAAATGCATAACGTGAAAACTATAACTAACAACGCCTCTGTTAACTTCTTATGTATCATTTGAATCATAGCAATGAGAAAATCCAGTTCTCGAAATCAGGCAAGTGAAAACCAGCGCTCTCAGTTTATTGTCATCAATATGTGTTAAACACAGATAATTCCAATAATATATAATTATACGGTGATCTGGAAATAGAGCTGTTTTTTTACTTCTTAGTAAGCTTTAAGCAGAATAGTCAAGAGAGCACTTAATTCTACAGAAATCCTCTAGTTTAAGGAAGGATTTCAAGGAAATGGCGTTTATATTATTTTTTTCGAATTTCAAAGGTCCTATTCATCAAATAACATTTTGAAAAAAACAAAAAAAGTTCATTGAGTTAAACCATGAAAAGGGGAAAGTAACGTATACGAAAGTATACGGCACATTGTGCGACAATATTAAAGACTATTATTTTGTTCGTGATTCGTAATTCCAAACAATCATCTGTTCCTCATTTCCGGTAAAATTTAATGGAGTAGAAATGCGTTAGCCTCTCAGCTGAATTCTGCATTATTTAGACTTGATTACCTTTGTCCGGTGTGAGGTGGACGCTAGTAATTACTCTCGCATAGAATAACGGTTGCTCTCTTGCTCAGCGGATACGAAGAATCATTATGTTATTAACTTCAAGACATGTTGAAGATTTCATATTGGAGTAATTGTCTTATAATAAAAAAGCGGTTTGAAATGAGAATTTAAAATATATTTGCGTGTCTTGAATGTAACTATTTCTTAACCGTAGCCGCCTGTCTTTAATTAATTATACCTTGCTTGTTTGTTTACTTTTCCATAGAACTCAGAGGAGAATTGTGCTGCCTGTATGAAATGAGGCGCATTATTTTGTTCTACAACTGATTAATGCGTATGAATTTACATATATGTTCATTTATCATGGTGGTTTGCATCTTGAAAATTAAACGAATAAAAGGTATTCATACATACTCGCTGATTTCGCTATTACTACTTCATATGACGAGAAAAGTATTACGAATGCCACTATAATATAGGTACATGTATTTGTAGATAATCGGTGTCATCTCAATTAAAAGTTGGTGTTACCTCAAGTGATTCAGCGATGTTCGATGAAACTCCGTCTCATATACGAGTGCCAATTTATATTGCAGTACTAAACAGTTATTCATTACAACCATGATTTTTTTCGGTAGCAACTAGATTTGGTTATATTTTCCTCATAATTTAAATATTTTACTTTTGATTAATAGAAGTGATGCTATATTGTAGTTTTTTCAGTTATTTAAAGTAAGTCAGTCTGGTTTTTTTTAATCTAAATACTTCTTAAAGCATCCCTAATCGAGGGAAATATCAAGTAAATTGATAAAAAATCTCCATTAGTGGCATTATAAATATTCATTGATTTTTATCCCATGCGCGAAAATTTGTTTGTATCCTTAATTTTTTGCGTTAGAGCTATTCTTGGTTATTTTTTCCTCGATGTTTAAAATGACGTAATCAGACAATAGACTGGTATCAGTCAATCCTTGACGTATACTCGATTTTAAATGTCGAGCATATTAGCACAATGATATTCTTAGATTTTAAAGAAATATAATTGACCAAAGTTTCTTGCGGTAAGATATTATTAATAGAGACCACTCATGCCTAGGATGGATTGCGTTGAAACCACAGACACGTCGCGTATATAACATCTTTTTAAGTGCAGCCAAAAAAAATCTCCCCTCTTTTTCTGTGGACGCCGCCGTGTAATTTGTGAAACACTTATCATTGCTCTTTTTTCACTTTCTTACGCATCCGTGTTCTAGACGTGATTTAGCATTGAGAGGAAACTTGGGAATTAACCAAGATACCCTCAATATAATGGGGAGGGACTGAAGCAAGTCGAGGTCACCATGCATTTTTTGCGCAGTTCCTTTCACTTTGAGTTAAACCCGCAGGGTTTCCATCGGGGCGTGCATCTTAACGGAACGATTTTCCAACTTGGACCTATTTCTATCGCACTGCATACTGGCGGCGGACTGTAAGTTCACATGAAATTTGCATGCAGTTCCGGCAGGCCATTAATTATTTTATAATGAATGAGTTATCCCCACAGTACAATTGAAAGTAATGAAATCAAATCTTTGAACTAAATTGAATAAGATAACCGCTATGCATCGAAACACTCGATTCCCACGAAGAGATCATGTTGATTACTTTTTTTTTGCGCTCTTGCAGCAATGCCGTCTTGTTGCTTCCAATTTTTGTTTTCTTCGCCTGCAGATATGAAAGGTATAAATTCGGAAGTAGTATCATTCCTCTTACAATTTTTGCGTGTAAACTTTATTGTGTAGTATGAGATCTAAAGCAATTTATTCAGTTTTATATTTATGTGATATGCATTGGGAATGGAAAAATGCTAGCCTCTTTAAATAACTTTTACATATATAGGACTTTACATCACTTCATTGCCTCTTTACCCTAAATAAGCCACATTTATGTGATGCCATTACTTGAAGTGTATCTTATACGTAGCTTGTTTAAATTACAGGGACGTTTCATTGGCTATGAAATCAGTGAAAAAAATTGAAAAAGCAAATAGTTCTTCGGTTTGTTTTTAGTCATTATCCAACTGCCACAACTTTCAATCACGTTGATAAAATATAACGATTATTGACTAGAATTTATGGTTAATAATGCAGTTGTTGCTTTATGTGCTCTAACACTGCAGAGACAATGATGGGGAAATACAGAGGGAGCCAATAGCGAGAGTGCGGAGCAAATCTGGAAGGCTGAAAGTAAGAAGTGTCTGTCAATGACTTTGAATTGAATATGGTATCATTCATAAAATATGCATTGCATAAAATATGAACCAGGTTTTGATTGATGGTAAACTATGACATGTAAGGAATAATTAATAGTCGAGTGCCATCTTTACATCGTGTGAAATTTCTTATACTTGCGGAGCCCGAGTAACGGCATTACCTATTAGCAATGTACGTTTTCACATATATTTCTACTCATACAGGAATTTCTGCCTGTATTTCTTCAGGCGCTTTCTCTCTAATACTTCAATGTACGAACAGGGTGTTTTTAGGGAGTCAATCCAGGGTTATGCTACAGAAATTATTTTTCTATTGAATTCATTTCACATTTACTTATTTTAAAATTACTCCATTATTTTTTAAGTTACTCCTTGATTTTAGTACATTTTTGTTTTATTATCTTTCTTAAATGTCATGGTTTGAGAGATCTTTTATTTAATTTTTTAATTAAATTAATCAGTGTATCGACTACGACATCGATCGATACGTTCGTCAAATTACATCAAGGAATATTCTCGATTAGTAAGGATTCTAAAATGCATTTGCTGAGAAATCAGTCTCGGAAAAGAATTTTCGTCTGCTTTATGCCATGGAATTGAGTCATGCTTTTGATCATAATAAATTTGAATCAGTATTTTTTCATAATTAGTCGAAGGGAGATATTGTATTATCATAGCCCAGAAGTCTGCGTAAGGAAATATAATTAATTTTTAGCTTCAATCGTAGATGCTTACGTAACGCCATTTAATCCATTATTTTGCCAGATTACACTCAATATTTGTTCTCTGTTGGATAAAACAATCCTGAATTGTATCCCTCTTCCGAAAAATATGTTATTTGCTTCCAATTGCATTATTCTTTGATAGTGAATCCCTTTACATTTTTAGCTTTAAAATTAGATTACAATGGTATGTAATTCAGCGATGGGTATATGAATGATAGGTAGCCTATGGAAACATCGTATGTAGGTTATTTTATTCCATCATTAAAACATATTATCACAAAAGTATTGCTTGTCCCCAAAATGTTATTTAATTTTTATTGCGATTAATTTTACTTCACACCTCACATCGAGATATTTATTTCAAATCTGAAAATGGCATGTCGCATCGAGTTGTTATTTAAACACGTTTATTTTTGGGGCAGTGGAAAGTTTCCTTCGCACGTTTTCCGTGAGGATGAATCGAGAGGAACGTCAAGTAACGCCCCCATATTCTTGACCCAATTCTGGCTCTTTTTGAACCGTTCAGAATGGGCCTTTCCCCGCACTCTGACCCGTCAACAAAGATAAATAGAAACTTGATTCGGTCGGGCTGGGCGATTGATTCTTGCGCTGCTAGTTTCTTTTATATATTTCTCTTCCGTTCGGATCGAACGGATTCCCGCCTTTGCCGGAGTGCAATTCGACTAAAAGCACACCCACACTGTCGGATCTGTTCCCTTCGAGAGACCCCGCACTCGTACTTACACAGATGTGGGCAGGCACCTCCTTATTTCATTTCCCCGCTGGATGGCGCGGACGTAAAAGCCTCCCGCGGGGAAGGAGCCCACCACGGGGAGGAATCCGGGCCTTAATATTCCGAGCCGCGTGCGAGAAATGGGGTGGAGGAGGAGTGGGAGAGAGAGAGAGGGAGGGAGGGGGAGAGAGGGAGTAAGCAGTGGAGGGATGCCGAAGGGGAAAGGTAAGACGATTCGAAATTTCTCCGCCGTGTCTTCCTCCTCCCTTTGAGCAAGTCACGAATTGGGTCAGGGAGGTCGCTGTGAAGGTGGTGGCGGGGCGGGGGTTGGGAGGGAAGTGTGGGAGTGAATCTGCGAGATAGAGAGAAGGATTCTCCACCTCTCTGTACATTCTCTGCATCTTTATAGATAGCAAGTCAATCCCATGAGAGCCGTTTCTCGGAGCTATAAAAATAATTTGTACAGCTCAATGGAGCTGTGGGATAGCAAAAAGTCTTTAGACATGATCGGCGTTGTTTCGGTAAAAAATGATCCGTACACCTACATCGACTTTTCATAAAGATTCTTCTTATACACGATGCTCATTCTTACTGATGGATACCGTATGAATTAAGAATCTTTTCCGTTGACGCCTTCATATTCCCTCGATATTTCGTATTTAACAATAAATAAAAATGAAATGTTTATTTAAACTCCTTGTTTGCTCAGTTATTGAAATTAACTAGTAGCACTGATAACCATAATGTCTTTTACCACTTTGTTCTGTTATAGATAGCGTCGTGTGCTAAATCTTTCGGATTAAGTCATGAAATTCTTCATTCTTTCTTGTTTTAATATGTTTAGAAGTAGACGTGTTAATTTTAAGGACAATTTATTTTAGTTTAAAACACAGCCAGGGAAGCTAAAACTACTCGTACATTGACCTATTGCTTCAAGAAATAGGCGACGGTGTGGAAAAGTGGGATATCAAGAGATCGTCATTATTTTTAATATTTTGGGGGAAATCGTTGACATGGTATGTGTGTGTTCCTAGATTTTTGGGAATTAATTCCTAATATTGACGTCATTATTGTGATATCGACAAGAGCATCCATTTTTTCTCATTTTAATGACCAATAGCATATACTCGTAACTATAATTGAAAGTTTCTTTGCCCAAAAAAACAAGTCAGGATGTGAAAGTTTACTCATCTGCTTCATGACACCATTTATTGCTTGATATTCCCTTCAATTTCCAATAGCATCCCGTAGTTTATTCAGAGTAAAATTGAGCCTAAACGGATCGTTAAATTAATCAGGCCCCCTAAATCCAGCCGTCACCATATGAAAATATCAATAATATAATGCAGAAGTAGTAAAGGAGCAAGGATTGGAGACAGTACCACGACTGAAAACAGGACTAAAATACAAGTCGTGCAAACAGAAGTTCACGATGGAAGAGCTTGCATAGGCATACAAGAATTAACCTTGGATGGGAAAGAATTGAGCGGCGTAGTCAATCAATTTCCAAATTGATGGATTAATAAATCATTACTATTTCACAGTCATTTATTCATTTCATCGCCAAGTAGAGCCATACAGATTACAATAATTCCAATCCACAAAGTTTTTTAGCGTGAATGTTTTCGTAATCATTTTTTTGTAAATGCAGGCACATTCCCGCATGGGATTCATTCGACATGGCATCACCTAGTTGGAGTGGAAATTCTCTTAGCTGCTGGACCCAGGAAAATGCAGTGAAATCCCAGCACGCTGCCATATAGCACGTAGAAAATTTCATCTAGGAAGCGTCCTCTCCCCTTCTCTCGTTAAAGGATTTTGTTTTTGATTTATTTCCGGTTGGTTCCCGACGCCGCCGTTGAGCTTCCAAATCCTTTGGTTTTAATGTGCTTGGGAGATATCACTTTCTGGGACCCCAGGGCCGTGAGAGCCATCCGCGCGGAATACAAATGCGCCCTCTCCCATTTACTCTTTTTTTTCCAGCCGGGTCCGGTGCCAGGGCAAGAAAGGAACAGGGATGAGGGAGTGGGTAAGGATTTTGAGGTCGCGACGCCTGCACTCAGTTGATTTGTTTGTCTGAGGATTGAAAAAAACAAATAACGGGAATAAATTATATGGAGTGGGCAGTAAGAACGGATGTGTGTTGCCGAGAGAATTCGTCATCGGAATGGGTTAAAGTTAATCAAACCTCGCTAATAATGGACAGATGGATATAATTATTCGTTAACACGGATTTAAAAGAAGCTCATCCACATCAATTCAGCTAGTAAAATCAGCCGAAAGTTGAGGATGCAAAATAGTTGAAAGCATTGACGTTATTACTTTGTGTGCATCGGGAAAATCGCTGTCTAAGGCATTTAGCTGTTAACGTTTATTAATGAATTAGCTGCTACTTACGTCACCCATTTATCATTTCGTATATTGATATACGAGATTATATATATATATATATATATATATATATATATATATATATATATATATATGATATATATATATATATATATATATTTATATATATATATTTATATATATATATATGAGATTTTGATAATTTAATGGTTAATCCATCTCATTTTCCTCATCACTTTCATTAGATTTCTACAGATAGTACATTTAGTCTCATTATTACCTCCCTCACAATGTCAATTTTATATTTACACCCATCATCGTATTGTAGCATTCATTATCTAATTTTAATTTATGAACTTCAAAATGACTCCGCAATTAATGACGCATGCTTTTCATTTTCACTAGTTTACTATATTATCGATAATTTTTAAGGCTTATCTTGATTCTTCATGTGTAAATATTCACAATCTTAGTCTGCAGTAGTAAAAATAATGATTTCGCTTCCTTAAATTTTTATGTGGAACTCTAGTAAACTTCGTGCCTAGCATTCTAAAAAATGGGAAGACTTATTCGTAATCAGTGATGTGATATGAGATGTTTTCAAGAAAGCATATTTCAGTGCCCAGGGCTTTTCAGAGACTCAAGGGACGAGAAAAGTAGAGAAAATTTTGAAAAGGAACAGAAACTCTGGAGCACAGTGGCCAAAGTTTGCAAAACACGTTGGATGTTTTGCCTCGCAAAGCTCTCAGCTCCCTGCCCTCACTCAGAAGCGTGAGGGCAAGATGAGGTCGAGTAGTACGAGGTTAAAACTTCAAGTGTTTACTGAATCCTAAGAGAGAACCTTTTCGCATTGCGACTTAATCTCAGCGTTGGTTTAAGTCAGTACGTGCTTCGCAAAACATGGATGACGAATCCCATGATGAAAGGCAAAGGGAAGAGTAGGAAATTCCCTTGATGGGGAAGATTTTTTCCGGTGTTTTTTCATGTTGTCAAGTGAATCATTTCGGGATTCAAGAGAAAATATTTTTCCGAGTCTCATAGATAAGTATTTCTAGCCGCGAAGGTCACTAATGCTGATCTGACGACTCTGATCATTTCTGGTCCAGCTATATATTTTCCACTCACTATTGTGCCTTCGTTTCTCTATACGCACAGGAGAGATTCAAAGAGACTCGACTGGAGACAGATCCAACGTTGGCATTTGCCTGCCTTATAGTTATTTGCATCACGACGTCCACTGCTCGGATGTCTAATCCGACTAGCGGATGGAATTGTACTCTAGTGTAATCCTAAATTTGACGCTGAGTTTGCCACTGGAATATCACTATTAGCCCATTCGTTTCCCCCGGAAACTGCCACGGAGAACGCTGAATTCGAAATGTTATATGGGTATAAATTAGATACTGTACCAAATTGATACCCTAAATGATATTTTTCGCTTTGATGCATGCCTAGAAATAATAGCCCATGGTTCGTTTATCTCGATTTGCGGCCAGGTATTTTGGGAATTGAACCTTCAAGACGTGTTTCATCGCTCTTGAAACTCGAGAGACAATTTGGATATCCGAACTAATCCCTTGAGAAAAATGAAGTTTATCCTAGTTTTTTTTATATAATTTACTGGTAAGCGAACCCTATACCTTGAGATAGAAGGTAGAATCTAACAATGAGTAATGTGTTACTAATATTGAAATTCTGTCTGCACGTGTCACCATAGACTTGCGGAGAGCTAAAGGATGATGAAGAAAAATTTCAGGTAATATTGTCATAACCGTCGGTAAACATTTAAACTGGTTCATATTTCACCTAAAGAAAGCTATGGTTCGAGCGAAAGGTGTGTCTCCATCTCATTTTCAATAAGAACTTGCTTTTAGTTGCTTCCAAGGCTCATTTTTATATCTTGCTCCGACTCCACGAAACATCGGAGATCAAGTTCTAGGTTGGGAGGAATATTTTCCTTTAAAATCGTTGGAAAATTCGTATAGATGTTTTTGAACGTAGAAGAGAAGAACTCCATTTGTAAAATGTTGAGGTTTTGCGTAAAATTCAAAGTGTAGCTTACCAATTGATTTTCTACTTGATGGTTTTAATATAAGATATATTTAGAAAGATTATACGATCCTTTGAAGTCATCTATCTACGACATCTCCTCATCTTAGGTGCACAAAGTGTATTGAGGGTTATAAGAATATATTTGTGTTCTTTTATGATTTTTATGCTTTCCGCATCGCGTCGAGCTTGTCAGACGGGGGACGTTCTTTAAATTGGGAAATCAGCTTTATACATCCCTTTATTTGACCATTCCCGGTACGTTGTAAAAGGGCTTTTTGAGAATTTCCCATCAACCTTATTCCTCTTTTCGCATTCGCTTTCATTTTCCTTCTTGGCGTCTTGGCCGTCGCGCGGAGCAGATTTCAGACGGAGCCGATAAATAGTGTGCGAATGCGGGAGCAACAGGTTGTCCGTGACATTGTGCTTGCTCCTGGCGCCATCATCAAGGCCCACGGAACCATTCTCGTCCCACCTCTCGTCACCAGGATAGCCGCTTCTGTTCGCCGTGTTCCATCACGATGGGCCTGAGCGAAAGAGGATATCTGTAATAAAAGCATCATCGGGAATAATGGGCAATTTCGAGCGTGGATTTTATAAGCAAAGAAAAATGCAGATAAATCAAAAGGAAACCCATTGATTTGTGAAGTGCTTCGACTAATCTGAGTTTAACATTCGGGAATATGAATAAAAATCGAATGAGAATCGCATATACCATGATGATCATCCGTGCAATGAGTGCCTATCGCTTTACTTCATCGATGCCAAGGATCGGGAACGGTGATGGGCGAAGAAAAAGTAGGGATAGTAGGTCATTGAAAGACGAGAGATTGATGGCTTGAGGTTCTCCTGTCTTTTTCATCATTGTCCTGCCCTATATAGAGGTCCGAGCATTTTTCCCGATGTTGATTGGCATGTGTAGCCCATCGGGATCACTACGTTCCATGGTTTTTCTTCCATTATTTCCCTTTGGCTTCTTGCGGCAAAATTTCTATAGCGCAAAAGTTGAGGTGCACATACCTTGTTGTACCCCTAAAAATTCCTTATATTTCTTGCCTATATCTGATACCTACAGGTTCAAGCTTGGAACTAGTTACTCTTCAAATATCTCTCCCGAAACGAATAACACCAAAAGTTTTTCTCTTGCTGGTATAGTAATTTCACATTGGTTGATGAAATAGCAGAAGTTGGGTTAATATTGAATCGCAATCAACGCTATTTTCTCCTATGTATTTTAATTGTGGTCTGAATATTATTATATTTTTGAAAGACAGCGTAAATTACTGGGTTATTCGTATACGGTCTTCTGTGACCATATAATACCATTAATTTTCCCCCAGAACGCTAATAATATTGTGTTCCTTTAAAGAAAGTGAACGGGAAATGATTCCTTCAAATTTCGACCGTTGATCATATTTAGGGTTCAACATGTGATTCACGTCAATTTTAATCCGAGAGTTTTGCATTGAAATGTATTGTAGTATTGACTACTTGCGTTTTCCTAGGGATTTGTTTGATAGGAATTGGGATAGATACTTGTTAGTATCTTAATTAGAACTTGTAATTAAAGAGGTGTCACGAATGAGTTGGATTTATTTATACATTGGCCCAAGGAGTCGAGCGTCAACGTGACAACTACTTGGGATATAGCTTGAACGGACTGCAAATAAGGTACACTTCTGCCATTATCTTGGTACGATTATTTCGTATGGATATTTTCTCGTCCCGAGTGAGTTCCTCACGTGTAGCTATGGTTATCTGGATTGAACGTGGATCGTGCTGAACTCCCATTCGTTATTTTAAGGAGCAGTCATGTGAGAACTTTAACTGTAGGAAATACACATGAGCCAATGTTAAACGTAGTCATGCAGACCTTTTTCATGATGTTTATAAATAACTCCGTCCTCCTCGGCCTCGAAATGTGCCGGATTTCGCGTGACTGAGACTGCGATATAACGTAAACAAAAGTGTTATCGAAAATAGGGCTAGCGGATTCACACCCATGGTGACCACCAAGCGTTACGCCAAGATTTATTCGAATCACAACCTTAGTCTTCACCCTACTACCTTGATCAAAAATTTCCCGGAATTTATTCAGAAAATTAAAAATACAAGTTTATTCATCTAAATCTATATTGTCCCCTTCAAAGTAATCCCCATCGACTGCAACACACTTATGCCAGCGCTTGATCCAATCCTCGAAACATTTTTTATATTCGGTTTTCGGTATGTCCATCAGTGCTTCCTGCGATTTTTCCATTACTTCCTCTCGGCTGCTAAAACGCGTTCCCCGTAATGGTTTTTTAACTCGATTGAACAGAAAGAAGTCACAGGGAGCCAAATCAGGTGAATTCGGTGGCTGTTGGATGGTATTTGTTGCATTTTTCGTCAAAAAATTACGAATAATGATAGCACTGTGCGACGGTGCGTTATCATGGTGCAAAATCCACGAGTTTTCTGCCCACATTTCTGGTCTCTTTCGGCGAATTGCTTCACGCAAACGTCTCATAACGCCCAAATAATACTCTTTGTTTATTGTCTGGCCTTCTGGCAAAAATTCATGATGCACTACACCGTTGTAATCCATGAAAACCGTCAGCATTGCCTTCTTTTTTGACTGAAAACGACGTGGGTTTTTTGGTCTCGGCTCATTTGGTGAACGCCATTCACTTGCCTGATGTCTGGATTGCATGTCGTACTCATAAACCCACGTCTCGTCTCCAGTAATGATCCTTTTGATGAATGTGGGATCGGATTCAGCCTCGCAAATCATGTCTTTTGCGACGTCAACACGGTCTCTTTTTTGCATGAAATTGAGGTCTCTTGGCACCAACTTTGCTGCTACACGACGGAAACCCAAATCATTAACCACAATGTCTTGGGCGGATCCATAGGCAATGTTCAAGTCCTCCGCTATTTCTCTGATGGTTAATTTGCGGTTATTGACCAACATTTCTTTTACTTTATCAATTTTTTCACCGACTTTCGATGTCGATGGTCTGCCACTGCGTTCATCATCTTCGATTGACTCACGATCACTTCTGAACCGCTCGTGCCACTGGTATACGACCGTTTTTTTTAGAGAATCGTTGCCGAAACACTTTTCCAACATTTCCAACGTCCGTGCGCCACTAAATCCGTTTTTTACGCAAAATTTAATACAAGTTCGTTGTTGCAAATTTAAATCCATTTCTGCAATTGTAAAAAATCGCCAACACACACAGAGATAGATGTACTCTTGGCTACGTAACTTTTGCAAATGTCAAGTTATGACACTAAGATTTAAAGGGAATATCAACAACAGATGTACCAATTTAACAAAAAAACAGAACTCAAATCGGAACGATGGGAGCGCCACACGGTGGTTATTCCGGGAACTTTTTGATCAAGGTAGTATGTTGGAGGAAAGTTCCCTTTCATCTTTGAGTATTCCTTATCAGGAAAGTTAAAAAGCACTGTCTTTACGAGTAGAAAATGATTGCGTTTTAATATTGGAATTCACAGTAACTTAGTTAATATAATAATAATAAAATATTTAAGGAAGGAGAGCGTTTTATGTTGCAGGTCCATGTGGTGGTGGAGTTTCGCATTCTTGCTCTTCATATTGTGGCTTGCGCATTGTTAGATGGATTCCATACTGCATCCTGGGGTGCAATTGTTTGTTGGATGATAGTTTATGTGTTTGCAGTCGTTTTTGGATGAAAGGATTTTTGTATGAGTGTTAACGCCACTGTGGGTATAGTTTTGCATATAGGTGTTGATTTTGCATGTGGTATCGCTCCATTTTACGGGTGGTGACCTAACACCGCCCACCGCATGCCCTTGCGGCGGCTTGCGGGGTATTATGTAGATGTAGAACACAGAGTAATGTATTATAAAAATGGCATAAGAGAAATTGTCATAACTTTGTTGGAGTAGAACTAAATATTTTGTTAGATAAACGAATCGAGGGAGCGTAATTAGTTTAGTGAATATTTACTAAAAGTTATTTCGGATAGAATGATTCGCAATACAGATATGAAACTAGAAAAGTAATGGCACCATGAGTAAAGTACGTAATAATATATTCTTACCGTTTAGACGTTATAATCCAGCCATTGCGTTTTTTCATGTGAAATACTTTCTATTTTAGACGATCTTGATTTTCATATTGTCATAATACCTTCATTCATCTCCTGTCGAGTCTTTCAGCTTTACGATGCATATTGCTTTGCCGATACCAATTATGGACGCCATATATTTTTTAGCGCCAAGATTTTGAAAAGACAAATATTTTTCAGGCTCTCGAGACCCTTCAAAACCCCGAGGGATGTAGATTTGTGATATTGTTTCCGTTAAAGCAGTCGAGGGACGGCAGTTTGCTCTCCCCCCTTTGTCCTTGCTTCCTCTTCTACTCCCCCACTGGCGTAATTTGGCGCCGCGTGAGAGCTCGTCTCTAACCGCTTTACGTCAGGGGTTCATCCGGCCATTTTGAGATTGAGATGCGCCTAGCCGTCACTTTCTGACTACCCTGCCACTTCCCTCCCTTCTCCCCGCCCTCCCGTCTTCAATGCTTTGTGTATCCGACCTGCATTAATTTGATGCCGCAAGTAATTAGGGCTCCACGTTGCCATTAACCCCGTCTGTAAGGATGTGCTATTAGTCCTGAAGTTCTGCTCCGAGTTTAAGTGATAGTTATTATGAGGAGGGGTGACACGGATCCATTTATTAAGTGCTCGTTATCTCGTTCGGCCAGCCGCACAGGGCGTGCATGCGGGAAGCCAAAAATTGTTTGAAAGGATCGGCGACCTTCCCAAAGTGAGTCGAGTTTTTGTCTCCAGGAAAATTTTCCCAGCACTTTTAAGGGAGTAGGGCTCTCAGTTAAGATGACCAACATTGGATGGATTACAAGAATGTTTTTATCGAATATACTTTTTCAAGCCTATATGGTGTTTACATTTAAAAATCATGAGTTTAATGCTTATTATAACATTTATTTCAATGATAGAAAATTTATTACGTACAATTGAGGACGAAAGAAAGATAAAATTCGTAATAGATGCCATTTTTGTTCCAAAAAATGGCCCAAAATATCTTAGCGGGCAATTTACTAAGTGAGTATATATCATTTGAACACCTTTGATATCAATTATTTACTTAAAGAGGCTGCATCAAATTGAGTTAATTGCATCAAATTGAGTTAATGGTCTGTTAAGATGAAACGGATGCAAATACTGAGTTAATGGGATTTGGTGTGCTTGTACATTACCCAGGGGAGGATAGCATTGAAGGAAGGGGTTTTTTTATAAGAGAGAGATAGTTTGAATGCTTAAATGAATTATGGATTCGTTTGGATTGTCCTAAAGCTAAAATTAATGGGATAAATAAATATTTTAGTATTAAAAATTAATCTTAATGGTTCACTATTCCATGTTTGCACAGTATATACATTCTATGCTTGTACAGTTCCCTCACATATTGTATGAATGTGGAAATCTCCATAATTACTGTCTGTCTAGCAAAGGATTGATTGCTCTGCTTCCGATATGGTGAGCTAAAAGTTTATGGTGTCTTAAGTTGATATGCTCTAGGTGGTGGATCGTGCTACATTACCAATTTGTCACTGAGTTGCTGCTAACGGCCTAACATTGCGGACGAAAATTGTATATCTCCATACTTGCACTTAAGAGCAGAATGCTAAATAATTTCCGATTTCATACCAAACGCCAGATTAAAAACTCCACCCTTTCCATCAGATGAAAATCAATCGTAAAGCGCATCTAATTTAAAAAATCGTGATTGACACATTATAAGCCTTAGATTAGGTTCTCATGCCTGGGTACATATTATTATTTTATTTGACTCCCAGCTTGAGTTTACATTAATGTATTTTCGTACCTTTGCTACATTTTCCCTTTGTGGGGATAGGTACTCAGGAATTAATGTCGACCCCGTAATTGGTATCTTAACTTAATTTTTCCCCGCTAGCTAGAAGCTGGGCTTCTATAACTGTGCCTTTAAACAAAGTTTTTCCTTTGCATCAATAGCTAATGATATTTCCTATATTACTAATAAAATCTTCAAAGTCATATGAAGCTTGCATCATTTTTTGATAAAATTTAATTAAGATTTAGTGGGTTTGGTAAAAAATGATATCTCATTTTGGAAAATACGAGGGTCATCCGGAAAGTAGTACCCATTCGTGCCGCATGAAGTGCTGACGACGCGAGTAGCCGCTGGACGAGGTCAGATAGCTTCAGTGGCTTGTCTGCCTTCTCTGAGCCAAGTTGCGTGACGCTAGCATTGCCTGTGTTGTTTCTGTGATTGTTTACAATGTTTAAAAAAATTGAGAACGCCGCCAGTTGTGAAGTGAGGGCAGTGATTAAATTCCTCAATGCAAGAAACGTTCGCCCATGTGATATTCATCGCCAATTAAAGGAGGTGTATGGAGACAATGTAATGGACGAGTCGTCTGTTCGGCGGTGGTGTCGCAACTTCAACATGGGGAGGGGGAACACACACGACGATGAGCGTTCGGAGAGACCGTCTGTCATTACAGACCAACTGGTGAGCTCAGTTGACGAATTCGTGAGGAACGATCGGCGCGTCACAATTGATGACATCTGTGAGCATTTTCCCAATGTTTCTCGAACAATTGTTCATGAAATTGTTAAACACCATCTGCATTATGCAAAAATTTGTGCAAGATGGGTCCCTCGCGTATCTCAATGAGCTGGCGGCGAAGGACTATGCAGCAGGAATACAGAAACTTGTCACACGTTATGACAAATGCCTTAATTTGCTTGGAGATTATGTTGAGAAGTAGTTTAAAGTATCCTCTTTCAAATAAAATTTTTTATGTTTGTTAATATTTACTTTTGTGTCTTTATTTCACGAACGGGTACTACTTTCCGGATGACCCTCGTATATTCCTTACTGGAGAAGGGGGAGAACATTTTTTTATGTATGGTCGTGGTGATTTCATCGCTTCCCGAAGTGTCCAGTGAAAAATTATACTGTCCCTTCTTCGCTTGCATTCAGTCACGTCCGAAGGGCAACGATGAGGCTGTCATCAGTTTATAGAGGGGTAGGAAGAGAATGAGTGATGGAGGGAATAAGAAGGACATGGACAGAGATTAGCAGGAAGCAAAGATTCCAGAAAAACGGTTTAGGCACGCAGTACACAAAGGATGATGACGGTGTGTAAGTGAACTGCTGGCATTGGGTGAGATGGGTTTCTATGCGACCGACAATGCCATGAAGGTAAGAGAGAGATCCGCGTGGGGAAGGTACTTGAGGGAAGAACGGAGGCATGGATGTTATTTGCGCACTCATATTCCCCTCAAGTGAAGGGGACGAGGCCACGTGACCTCCCGGCGGAAAGGTCACGTGGAATGAAAGTGAAGGAACGGCGATTGAGTGGAGAGGAACAGCTGGGAAGATAGGTAGAGAGAGATAGCAGCGAGCCTTCGTTTTCTGCGCCGAGAGACGAGTTAGTTTACTGGAAGTGAAAGGAGTCGAGAGGTAAAGTTTTCCACGCTCTCTCTCCCGCAAGTCGTCGATGTGTTTGGAAATTTTCTCTCGGTATGTTTTTTCTGCAAGGAAGAGGCGAGGAAGCTCGCGATAGTCACATTGTTATCTGTGAGATTCGGAAAGAGACCAGAATTGAGGAATTTAACGCTTCAAGCTGTAAAATCGTTAATTTTCCTCGATTTATGAAATTATTATTGATTTTATTCGAGATTAAAATAAAAAATAATATCTTCAATTTCTTATTTACGTGTTGGCGGCGAGAAAAATCACAAAGGAGTGAATGGTAATCTCAGGTCGGGTGCAGAAAATATGGTTACAACCACAAATTAACCACATTTGATTCGGCTACGATATGACATTTTATTGTGAGAATATATTGTATAGTTAGATAGTAAGCCTGCTTCATCAGCATTTTTCAAGTGGTTTCAATCTTCAAAAAGCTGAACAATTGAAGAAAATTAATGCCATTTCTGAGAGCGAAGCCAATTAAATTCCAGAAAGCTATCATAAATGTACCTACCGTATTCGTAACTTAATTCCAGCTGTCAAAATAAGCTTTCAGACTGTCCACCGAGAGGGATTCACATCAAAAACTCAAATTCTTAATGGTCGTATTTGATCATAACTTTCCCTTTTCGCAATTCCCCTTACAGAAAATTAAAATTCATTTTAGTGATATATTCATAGCCTCAGAAATTGAAAAATTTAACTCGCTCTTTCTAGCGAAATGAAAACCACTATAAAATTGTGTTCAAGTAAAAAGAAACTCTTTGGTTATTTTTAAATATTTATCACAAGGGGGATATAACCAATCACCTAATTCTTGGATTGGGAACGTTTCTTCCCGGAAACTATTCATCGGATATGGCAGAATTTGCGCTTTTCTGTGTATCCCAGGAATTTTGAAATGCGGTAATTTGCCACCAAAACTTAAGGAGATCTACGTTCCTGCTTCCGATGTTATTTATGCATATACCAAGTTTTTTATTTTTAGTTAAACGATTTGATTTTCCCTTTTCGATTTTTCTTATGTATTTTTTTGTCATCTGCAATAAATGCTTTCGAAATTAAATTTGTCGTGGACCTTGAAGGTTTTTCACAGTAAATTGAGTGAAAAATGAGTAAATGTAAGATATTTATACATTTAGCATCCCATGCAAAATTAAAAATTGGAATTAATTAGGTATTTCATGATTAAAACGTGCTAAAATGATGTCTAAATGTAAAAAAATATCAATTAGCATGAACGCATCAAATCATATCATTTTTGCAGATCGCACCTCTGCCAATAGTCTCTGGACTAATAAGTTTACCCACTTATTTAAAAAAGTTAACCACATGAATTTTGATAATAAAAAGCTTTCAAACTACTATAATCCCATTCACTAGAGACGCTATTATGAATTTCGTAAATGCTACTGTGCGAAACGCCACCGAATAAACATCTAATCAAACTTAAGAATTAATTTCTTGAAGCTTTTAGTTTCTGTGATCATAAATCACCTCCGAAAAATGTATTTTACTTGCACAATCCCGGAGGTGAAGACATTAATTTCCAAATTATCTAAGTTTAAGTGGACAATCGTTATAGCGACCGTCAGTTATTGTGTCGTGGAGTGGGAACACTGGAACGAAACATACCGCAAGTACTCTTGCATCGAGATTTTTCTGCGTACTCAGGATTATAATATGGAAGGATGATAGAATGAGAAAAGGATAATGAATTAGATAATCCTTGCGATTGAATAGCCATGGTAAATGTAGAACTAGCTCATTAAAACCACCGGATAAATCTGAAGTTATTCATGTGCGTCTAATTTTTCAGTATTCATCGATCAAAGTTAGCGTACAAGAAGAAAAAAAGCCCAGAGCAATGGATATTAACTGCTGAATGCTAACAATAAATTAATAGTTGAGAAACATTCTCGCACTACCACCCACATTGGTATTTTGATTATTTTGCTTAAGGTCATGTACTGTTAGTACTTCTATTGGCTCATAGCCGCTTTGAGGGTGGATTGAGTAACGCTACTATTGATCATTTTTATTTAGACGTGAACGGCCGTGACACCTTAGTTCAGAAGTTAAATATCACTTTATCACTAAATATTTACGCACTGTCTCGCATGTGAATCGCGAGTGGTTATTGCCGGATAGATAAACTTGTTGAGTAGGCATAGTAATTGTATAGATAAAGGTATTTGGGAAGTAAGAAAAAGGTAAGAAAATATTTAGCGAGAGAGAAGGGAACTAGTTTTTGTCGGCCAAGAGCTATTTAACCTTTTTAGTTTCATTGCTCCAGGCTAAAATGTATGAACTACATTCCCATACTATTATTATAACATTACATTGCATCACCAATTTTAGACTGCCTTTTGCTTCTTTCTACTATGCTGATATTCTGACAATTGATGGCTGTTAAAGTATTATTTTTCTTTCATCTCAATAATCAACTAGAGGGATTCGATAAAACATACGAAACTTGTCGATCAGAGAAACAGACAATATAAAAGCGAGTTTCTCTTCGAATCACTCTGCTTGTTTATTCTCTAAAATATTTCGTGATTTAAGGTATGTGTGTTTTTCCATGGAGAAATAAGGACGAACTCCCTAAAAAAATACGGAATGTTTCTGACAGCGATGTTGAGATTTTTAATATATTCCGCAATGAAATTTTCGCTTAAGTATTTTTATTCCCAACGCTTGAACACCGAATTCATTCGTGTTATTTTTCCTCTATCAAAGGTTTCGTAAACCTTCCATACTGATTTTGTTCGAGCCTCCGAATGAAAATAAAATAGCTTGTCACGTCTTTTGTGCAACGAGGTTTCTTCTTCACAACTTGATTAGCCCGCAGGTGAACAGACCATGCGAAAAACCCCATTACCTCATACACTCGATACGTTTCCATGGTCACTACTTCTCAAGGGCACCTTCATTTCTGGAACACCGTCAGGATTTCATGGTCGACTCGTAAATAGCTCGACGATATGGCCCGCTTACTCGCGCGCTCTCTGCAGGTTTAACCCTCTTTACGCTAGATTGAACGTTTGCGCAGTACTCCAGGTGACTTACAAAGAGTCCGGGGCGAACGGTCGAATGGCGTGTTTTCTTTATTGTACTTTCCCATGCAGCGTCATGGCTCGTGTCGCATTGTATCCGTCCGAGAAATTATAGCTCTCTGTATTGGGGATTGCTCCCTCGAGAGTGATCAATTTCGTGACCTCTAGGGTCCGAATACGATTTGGGATAAACCATACTTACGTTTCATGTATCTCCTTTTTTCTACCTCTGTGCCGTGGAATTGTTCCACTCTTTTCGTACTGTAACGAGCGTCGCGACCAGTCGAAGACGTACACTTTCGGCATGGCCACACTGCAATTCAATCAATTCAGTAATGTCAAACTTGGGATGGATGCGAGTAGAAGAGTGTTTATTGGGTATACCTGCAATAATCCTTTCTTTGTTATTTGGTTTTCATCGTTAGAGGGGAAATTTGACGTTAAATAAATGGACAACCGACCGATCGAACTATGCGAAGATGGTCGTGGGTTCGTAACCCGGTGGACCCATCGGTGTTGTGCTAACCCTTCTTCGTTTTCATTGTAAAAGGGGAAGTAAACCAAACTACGGGAAATTTTAGGTATTCATTTCGATTTGAAGTTATTTCAGCTCGGTATAAAAATTAATTAATAGCGACTAGTTTTATATTACGACTGTTCTTTCCAAAACTTTTTCAGTGCATTTTATTTTTTTATTTTCACTGCAATTCACGAGCCACTTTTTGATGAATTGATATGAAGGGCTCGTGGCGGTTTTTTCATCTCAAGCAATCATTACAGTGATGACATGCTTGTTTGTTTTCGGCAAGTTTAATAATTATGTCGGCATTGTAATTAGTCGCAGATTTACTTAGTGATTTTTGGGGAATAGAAAGGTTTTTTTCATCAAGGAAAATTTAACTACTGCTCAATATTTACCGTCAGAATGTAAAGTAAACACGGGGCAACATGAATACTGAGAAATTTAATGCCCTTCGTCAATATTTAACCACAGCATCTATGTCATACTGTTTAAAACGCTATTGAGTCACTGTTGAAACTTAGAGGGTGGTGGTTAGAGGATTACATGATATGTAATCATGGTCTTTATTTGTTTTTTGCTAGTAGATCCACTATATATATATATATATATATATATATATATATATATATATATATATATATATATATATATAGTCTTTTTCAGAACTGTCGTCTAAGATGACAAAGACATCATCCGAGGCCCATAATTAGTGCATTCAGTGTGCTCATTCTCCTGCTTCTCCGTCACCGACCCCTTCCCGCATACCTTCTTCTGCACCCTATTTACATCGCCTATTACAATATTAGTGAATGCTGCTTTGTGGATTGTCAGGCTGCGCAGTATTGCGTGCCACATTGAAAAAAGACAAGAGTGTGAAACTTGATTTTTACGTAGAAATTCGTGTTTTAGAAGTAGCTGCTCGTTGATAATCAGGGTAAGGTTTGTATTGGGTTGGAATAGAAAAAGAATTATTTTGATCAAATCGCTTAGTAATTTTGGAAGACTGTTGATCTGTTGTATTTATTTTGTAGTCATTAGAATTTGTAATGGATAAATGACGTTAATTTTCGAAGAAGAGATTGGGAAAAACCACTCGTAGTGTAGGGGTAACTTAGGAACTTAGAAACCACCAGTAGAGCATGATAAGGTGAGGAATATTTAAAATTTATTTGGTCTAAAGGTTTGTTAGAATAATGATGGACACCCTCACAAATATGTATATATACGTATGTATAAGTTAAAATGATAGCATAACACTGAATTACCGTTTCAAACCACTTCCTCCCAGAGAAAGTGACCATAGCCATTCAAGCCTGTAAGTCTTACTGTAATTTAGAGGAGGAAAATTTCACTTCGGAATTTCTCGACGCGTCTTGCAAAGTTATCCTCAGCACGGTCATCTTTTTCAAATAATAATTTCAAAATTTTCCCTCTCCGAACGTAGTGGATCAAAATACTTGATGATTCGCTGATTGCTCGCTCATTGTTTATTGTTGTTACTTTTTCGGAACGTTTAGAGGCTATTTTGCTCAGAGTCATTGTTCAACTTTCCATTGTTACATTCCGGAATTCCCTGAGATGTTTTCCTTCATTTCCCATTATCGGAAGGAAAAGTATGAGTCACTCAATCGAAAGGTCCGTCGTTGTTTCTCGGAACTGACGCGGAAGAGATGTATGCCTCGGCAACAGATTCAATGATAACTTCATTTCAAGGTTGCGTGCTGGTCTTCTGCGGTATATGTATAGGTGAGCTCCTGAAGGCGTTTATCCAGAGGTTTGTGGCTGTTTTTTTCTCAACTGGGTGATTGTAGTAATGGGCACCCTTTATGACACGGTGTACCGCTTGTGAGTATGATTCAGGCCACTTTGAGTTGCCAACTGCCATTTCGTTGAGGAATCTTGTTTTCATTCTTCTCCTAAATTTTGCTCTGTTATCTCTTTTTTTTACACTTTTGAAGCAAATATACTCGTATGTTTCTTTGGTAAAACTAGGAGATCTAGGGGGAGAATGATTGAATCAACTGTAACTGATAAAGACAAGTATGAAATGTTTTACGCTGGTTCGCTCGCGTTTAGAGAATCGATGCAAGTAGAAGTGATGACGAGAATAGAATACTGGCCATAAGAGAAAGGGGAGAATGCGTTCAAATAACCTCTCACGAGTGATGAATCGTGACAATTCTTAGAAAAAGAAGATCTTCTGTGTAACATTGTACCAATTCGAAAGAGAGCAAATAAATATGCAAAGATGTTGAAGACATTAATAAAATAGAATTATTTTCCTGTCATAATTAAGTATCGTGCAATTTTTGAGCCTTCTTTCCCCGAAAGGTATTTCTTTGAAGAGTATGAACATTTCTGAGGCAAATATAGTTATCTCTTCTGCTTTGGCTTCTTCCACGTGATGGGGCACAAGTAAGCCGTTGAGTCGGAACAATGATAAGATGTGGAAAATGGAGTGACATCTTGCAAATGAAACAAAGTGTTGATGACTTTTGTCAGTTTTTATTTCAATTTTTTTTGGTTTTACCGTAAATTGTCATACAATATTTAATCTTTTGCCGAGGCATAAAGCGTATTTGACGGACTGAATTACGATTTTAGAATGTTTGATGGGATTTAGGGACAGAGCTTCCGGTTGTTGGGCAGGGGCGAATAATTGGATTTTTCTACCAATGGGTACATTTCGATTAAAATAGACGTATCTTGTTATTACAAAAAAGGCAAAAATTGTAGGGGAGGACGTCAAATAAGGAAGTAGACTTGGCTTTTATGCCCTTTGTAAAACTGTGGGTCAATTGCTCGCTGAAATACACCTCTCTTCCTTTGACTAGTGATTTGTATCGTGTTCTTGTATCTGCATCCCTGTAGTCCTACATAAAGGTATATGCTATGAAGGTTTCCTTTTTATTTCCTATTGCTACACTGCCTTTTTTCTACGCAACAGTTGTACATCCAAAGTTAGCATAGCAAGTTAGATATTATCAGTGATTTTTAAGTTTGCATAACATGTCATATGTAAAATATTTCTGTATTCATGCATTATTGCTTGAGACTGCATCACTCTTTCCAACCGAAACTGTTTAGTAAAGAATTTAAGTGAAACTCCGATTATGCCTATGAAATAAATGAGAAACGCCAGTAAAAAATTCGGAAAGTAATACGCAGGCTTTTTATTGATGATTTCTTATCATGCCGGCCGTTTAGTGTGAACTTTGAAAAAATACATTCCTAATTCGTTAGCTTGTGGCTATCAAGTTCCGGTCCGAAGATTGATATTGAATTAGTTTATGTAGTTTTAATATTTATTCGGTTAATTTGAATTTTTTTACTCAGCCGTGAATGTAATTATGGTACTACATTGATGGACAGCGTGGAAATAACCGAGTGACTTGCGATAATTTTATGCGATTATTTTAGGGTAATTATTATATTAAAGGGCGTGCGCTCATTTTTATGACAAGGAAGTACTCTCAGAGCTGTTTGAGCCATGGAAAATAACATTTGAAATTTAATGTAACATGTCCAAATTTTTCCACCGTGTTAGTGTTTTCAATTAATATTTTAAAAAATTTAACAAAATTAGAATAAATTTCTTCTACGTAATTGTCTTAGGTTATGCAATCACTTGATATCGTATACACATTTCGAATCATTTAATTACTGCAGAGGATCCCTTAGTAGAGTTCAATAAGTAAAGAAAGGAATTCCTACGTATAAATATTTATTCCTATTTAACCAATTTTTTCAGTGATTGTTAATCGAGGGTCTACGTCGAGGTTCACGCTCATCCCTATTTCTGTTCTTCGCTTGTGACTTCGATCATTCAATCGTGAGTCACAGTCGTAGAAACACATTTGGAAGGCAAACGTTCCGGCTTCATCCGAACCTGTACTGCATAAATATGGATCAGGGCGAAATCCCCTCCCTCTCTCAAATGAATTTCAACATCCGCCACGGCACGTGCGGTCTTTTTTTCCTTTTTTCTGATTATTTCGTCCGAGAGCACATTTATTTGCCCCACGTGCTACGAAGCGATTCCTTCGGTCAGGGCCGCCGCCACTATTATCCCAGCACCCGTTTTTCGAAACGATAGAACGGGATATCCGGGCGTTATTGAATTAGAGAATATATCGGAATGAATAAAGCAAAAGGCCCGGCTTAGATAACCAATCACCCTTAATCCTCCCACTTTTTCCTTCTTCCACCAACTCCTCGTCGATTAGGTCCCAGTTTTGCCTAATCACTGGGTGCTAACTGACAGCCTCGTAAATGTATCCGCTTTTACAAGTTTATTGGTTTGCGGGACTAATTTAGAATGTTTAAAGATTGGATTCTGGAGAAAATTATTACACAGTCTTATTTTATAAATCACGGGAAAAGTTAAAAACCTTATCTATTTTCTCTGAATTAAGGCATTTTCAAAATAGCCAAAATAATGCGCCTGAGTCTATATCTTTGCCAGTCTCAAATTTTGAACGTAACTTATGAGGGCAAATTTCCTCTTTAGCCTGCAAGAGCATCATAGAATATAAAAATTGGTGTAAAAAGTTGCGAAAGGAATTTAACGTGCGTGTTGCATGCAAGATTTCATGGGCAGTAGGATTAAAATGGTTACATAAGTCGCGGATAGCCAAATTTACATAGTTTTGTTGCCCTCATATAATATGAGACCAACAAAATAATAATAATAGTAATCATTTCTCTGTTTTCTGGTTTATACAGAATTATTCATCATCGCACTGGTACAAACGATTTATTAAGAAGTTAATGAATCCAAAAATAAAATGGAGAAGGTACTATAGAATGATGAGTGCTTCTCAAAATTGAAAATGCTGCAGAAGCTACCCCATGTATGCTCAATCAAGAAAAAAAGATTCTATCGGAAAAAGTGCAAATAAGACATTAGAGATCTCTACAAACGGCAATGAAATGCCAGGATGTTAGTTATACCTTGTTCATATTCAACGATGACAGAAGGAATCATGTAATTAATATTTCCAAATGCTCAATTTTCAAATTTGTTAGATCTAATATAACTTGAAAAAAAAATAATAATTGTCCTAAGAGTCTTGAAAGTTTCCATTGTGATGCTCACGTGTGGGTATAAACGTGAATTTTAAGCACGAGCTCGTTAAATAAGGTAATTTCGAAATTAAATTGACCATCAAGGAAACATTATTATGGCACGGCTGTCTAAAAAAAAACACCGTTTATAAATGCCGTCTGCCTTTTCTTTCAAATTTCCCAAAAGTTTGAAATTTAGTTTAATATTAAATTAAATATTCGCTTGGTATAGAGAACGTGCAATTAACGTCTAAATCCTGCTCTAATGCCTTCCATGCTCTAAATGCGTCTAATGCCTGCGTCTAATGTCTGCTTCAAATTTTGGTTGATTTTTCTGGATAATTTCTCACATTCGTATAAGTATTCCCCACAGCAGTATGTCTATCTTTGTGACTGGCAAGAACGTAAGGGTCTTTATTGGAATTTTTGTTTTGTTGTAATTTATATACGATAGGAGTAATACTTCAGTTATTTCCTGTCTACTGTCGTTCTGGAAATTGGAGTCTTTTGGGTACTTAAATTTCACGTCTTCGTGCGTGACTGGGTACAAGTTCAAATGAAATCGGTGAGCCTAGTTTTTCATGAAACCTAACCCCCTTTTTAGTTATTTTATTCCTTTCAACAAGATGTTCGTTGTACGCATTAAGGGACCTATCTTATGAAAATTCTATTCTCAACCCCCCTTGACAGATCAATAGAGATAGGGTAGACAGGACGTATATTTAGTGTTCCCTCGACCATCCAGGAACCATTAAAAAACAAGAAGCTCAGGTGATGCTCGTAAAGTAACCTTTTTTTGAGCCATTCCCATTTTTTTCTCTTCCCGCGTCTCTCAGATCCACTCTTTTTATTCCACCGCCATATTTCGCATCGTAATGTTCGCACGCCCTACCACCCCCATCCAACCCTTTCCGTCTCCCGGCTCTGGAAATGTTATGCGGTGTTGTGTAAGGGATATATCATCGTAAATCCGTGTACGGGGATTGGCCAGAAGTTTTTTTCTCTCTTTCTTGCGCGAATTATTCGAAATCCGCCCTGCCCATCACGTGTGCATATATTATTCCAACCCCTCGCGTTCTCCATTCACGTTCAAAAATGCATGTGGACAATTTGGGTCACGATTTTCCGTTTCCGCGACTTTTTGTGCAAGTAAAATAAAATGTACCCGTCAATGCAGAGGCAGATTTCTAAAGTGGGACTGAAACGCCCCAAAGAAGTTTACAGTTCTTTTCTGCGCGGCTGTGAAGCATAATTGAGATGTTTAACGAGGTTGACTATTTCATGCAGGGTCTTAGGATTTCATTTTGAGGAAATTTGCAGTATTTTGACAGAATTACTGTCACGAGAGGATTTGTCGGGAATAATAATGGAAGATTGAACCCATCCCTTGATTCAGGAATCAGTAATCGTAATATAATTATTGCAGCTTGATTATGTTTCTTATACTAACTAACACAGTAGAACAACACTTTCAAAAAAAGCTAGGCTTCTGCTCTTTAAATGATCACGGCACGCAAGCTCACGGTTTTAAATGGATTTTGGTTGTCGTTCAATGAAAAATGAACGCTATGGCATACTATATTTTTAAACAAACTAGCCAGCAGAAACTCGTGTAATATTTTCACTTATTTCTTTTATTGTTTTACGTCATTACTATCAAGTCGCCAATCTACATAATTAATCATCCACTTTGGAATCATTTAGGTTGTGAATCTAACCAATATTGTTTCCAACTCTCCAGAGAAGGACTCAATATATTTTTCATACTTTACTGAGTGAGCATTTCAGAGGGTGATATGTCCGGCGATAAATCTTACAGATGACAAAGTACGTTTGAGTTTTTCAGAATAATAAGTAAAATTTTCAAATGTAAAGTCGCTTATAAATTATTTAATGCTCACTAATTAATGCAAAAGGAACTCAAAAGGGTATGAGGGGTATGAGGGACGTGTCTCCGTATGAATACGTTTTAATCCAATACATTTAATATACGTAAAATAATCCTATCGATCCAAAACCTTTATATTTTTCGTTCGATTTCACTTTTTGGTACACTGCAGACGTTAATTTGGCAAACCTGAAGAGATCCCAAATATATGACTGTATTTAGGTTCCATCATGCCGTATAGGTATTCAAGGGATCTTAAAATACTGCAAGATAGTATAAATAGCATATAGTTGTGATTTCAGCTCCAATATGTTTATGTCATGTGTCAAAGCATCGATATAACCTTAGCTGAATTTTTGATTTGTCATAATTAAGTGCTGTTTTTTTCTGTAATTGGATTAAAAATATTTTGCGTGAGGTAGTGAAATAAACTGATATTGTTAATTTGCGGACTTAATTCAAGTATAACAAAATCAGTCTTCAACTAAACGTTATCCAAAAACGAAAAAAAATGGTACCCAAACAAATTTAATGCTAACGATGAATAGATTTTTTTTGTTGACGAATTTCAATGCTTATTGTATACATTAAAATATGCTTCTAATATTCAAAATAAAGTTATTAAACTCATAAATGTATTACAAACAACTCTTCGTACACCGTGACCATGAGCATATTCATTATATTTTGATCGTTTTTAGTCTCTAGCGCACTGATAACTTGCGTGGTATTCTTTAAAAATAATATTTTCATGGATTTAAACGGTCAGATTTTAAGAAATTCTAGAATTTTTCCTTACATGTTAATTCAAAGAATATGTAGCTACAGAGAAACATTTCAAAATGATAAGAGCAGTAGAGGAGCTGATCCAGAAGGCAATTTTTTTTCATTTTGTTGAAATAAGTCACTTCCCGTGATCCGTGCTTAATATTTACGAATTTTATTTCGACATAATGGAAGGGCTGCACATTATATTTTTGATCATTTTACAAAGATTACCTAAAATACTTTTCGAAATAATTTTTATTTTGCATGCATGAGGAAACTGGTGACCTAAACCCCAGCAACCCGTTGGTCAAGAGATTGACTCATAAAAAATTTTAATTCGATAATTTCACCTTTATGGCGCGGATGGATAGCGTGCATATACCCATGCATTCTAAAATGTTTGTATACGTGGTGCAGTCATCCATTGAAAAACATAAATTTAAGATGTAGCAAAAAGTTATTCCTCATGACCTCTGCATGACCGGAGCTGAACGCACTCCTCATTACCCCTTCATATGTTTACTTGGCTCATCATTTCCGCTAGTGGGTAATGTTTGTAGCACAGTTATGGACATAGCGCTTTCCTGGATCCTAGCTTTTAGCGTGAAAATGCAGCACATGGAAAAACCTCTTTTATTGAAAGTGGTGCTCAGGAGTCCTTGCCCTTTTTTGTAAAAACGGACTGGAATGGAAATTTTTACATCCAGAAATGAATGAGACGGAAGGGGTTTTAGCACTTTTTTTCCTGGCCTTTTTTTCCTGTGCGTGGTTTTTAAAAGGCCATTCATTTATTTGTAGGTGTGCGTGAAACCGTGTATTTTTCCAGTTCCGCTACACTCGGGGGAGGGTCGTCCCGATCCTTCTCTCCTCTCGCCCTTCAGAGAGCGAGAAGTGTGGGATGGGCGGAAGTAAACGAAAAGACCGAATAGAAAGTAATTCAGAATTTCTCGTTCCATGTAGGTTTTCATTCAGGGTATTGAATGCCCGGATTTCTAGCGTGGAAACCGTCGCCTTTGGAGAGACGTTCGTGGTGCAATTGAGATTATTTCGCATTGACAGCAGTTTTTAAAACGGCGATTTCTTTCCAATTTTGAATAGATAACCTAGAAAGTATGGCGTATTGTATTTAATATTTTTTTAATTATAACCTTTCGAGGCATAGATTTGATGCAAGCGAGAACTCATCAGCATAAGCAAAAACTAACAGGATCAAGGCTGAGGGCACGTCTCCCGTATGGCTTCATTTATTTGTTTTTCATTTAAAAACATACAATCATGACAAAAATTACCCTACAATGTTTAGATATAAAAACCATAAATTCAAAATATTAACAATTGGAATGACACCGGTGTAAACCTTTCTAATTAACTTTGTTGAAATATGCGTCTGATAGCATTAGCAGTAACATATAGTATTCTTTAAATGTTAAAAAAAATTAAATTTGAGGTTAATGCTGGAAAAAGGTAGAGCCAAAATAAAAATGTAACAGCGAAATTGCAAATTCTATCAAATTGATTCAAGAAGAGTAAGAAATACTTTGATTATATATGTCTAATTTGGATCGTCTGAGAACATTTTCACGTTTTAATTCAAACCAATGATACGCGGGTTTATGTTAAAAGCCATCCTTTGTGCTCTAGAATTCCAGGTCTAAATGCGATGAGCCATTGAATTAGAAGCATACATTTATGAATGCCAAAAGACTTCTTAGAATATTTCATGTGTTCATTCAAAGCACCGTACTCTTAGACGCCGTACACGTACATAGGAGACATAACCAATTGGAAAATTACGCCAGAGAAGAGCAGAAACGTGCGTAAGGTAGCGAATGCGGAAGACAACATGGACAGGTAAAATGGTAACTGAAGAAGTGCACAGATGAGCAAAGGAGGAAAACGCACTATGGAATGTGCGATATTGGAGGGAGTACCGGATGGATTGGGCAAAAATCGTGGTATAATGGGTTTTCTTGAAAAATGATAAAACGTAAAATAGAAGGAAAGTCTTGACGAGGAAGCCTAAGAGGAGCGATGCTAAAGTGAATGAGGAAGTGCTTAGCGGAAGAGCAGTGTACCGCCAACGAGGGAGTTAATAAATAAAAGGGGAATGAGTTTTAGCCTAACAAAAGCTTGAATTTCAATACTTATAAAATTAATTTTCTCTTTTAATTATGTAATTATTTATTAGCAAAGAAAATATGCTTGTTCAGACAAAAGCTATTTATTATCCGTGATTTCAGTGCCCATAGCGTTTATCTTACTTATCTGATCTTCTATTCAACAACTGATTGCTATATCCACAGTGAAATCAGGTCGCTTCAGTAATTATTCTGAAGATTGAATATCATTTTACGCTAAACGCAGGTGAACCTGGATGATCAACATTTCCAAAACCCGGGCTCAAGAGTTTGGATTGGAACATACAGCTATGGATTGCTGGTGAGCACGTTTTCTGTATTTGTGTGGATTTTCGCAGATTGGCTCTCTTTGCCTTTTTTGAACTATTTTTTCTAGCCACTGAGAGCGTGGCTAGTGGCTAGGATTCAGTTGCCCAGGGAAAGATTTGTTTAAAATAAATCTTGAAATAATACGAGCCCTCAGTCGCGCCAAATGCCAATTATGTACTGAAGAGTAATTTTTCGTCACTACTCGTATTTCCCAACGCAGATAGTTCTCTCTTTCTTCTTGCCTTCATCTCTTTTCCAACTCTCTCTCTCTCTCATGGGTTAAATGGAAGAAGAGACCATTTGGTCTCAATTTCGCCCAAATAAATACCTCCATCTGTCTATCCATCTCTTTCTCGCTCTCTCTCTCTCTCTGTTTCTCAGGGTTTAGACTCTTTCATTTGGGGTGAAAATAAATGCAACAGAAAAAACGAGGGTGAGTGAGGGTCTTTCCTCGATACCGGGAATCTGATGAAGAAAAGTAGGACGGCGGGCCTTAAGGGATTTAAGGCGAGGATTCGGCGGAGCGACTGCGGAGGACGAAACTGGATGCATGGATAACGAAGAAAATTCGCGTAGGAAAGGAATGAAGTTTATGCTGAGGTGAGAGGAGAGATACAGAGTAAATTTTCGAGTTTGAGCCTCGGGGAAACAGGGATGTGATAGAGATAAAATCACAGGGAAGGTAGGAAATAGATAAGGTGAAAATAATGTACAGGGAGGACCTATGGTGAGGGAAGGCCCAGGTTATTCGGGCATGGCTGAAAAGTGTCCCTTGCGGCAGAAAAAAAGGTTGAAAAAGGTGTGAAAATTCTGGAGGGATTGAGAAAGAGAGAGAATAATGTTTCGACGCTCACTTAATATTTTTCTCATCGTGACCTTTTTATCTCCTGGGTTCTTCTCTTACGGTGTTGGCGGGACCCCTTAATCTTTTGAACCGCATTACTTTTTCCCCAAGACTTGGTTATTTTTTTTAGTCTTAGCAGTGAGTTCTTTATGCAATTAAAATATTTCATGGGTGAAAAATATGAAGAGATCAGAGTGAAAATCTTTTTAATTACTTCGGATTACTAATTTTCTCATTTTTTAACGGCGGCATTACAATTTAAGGTCCCATAGTTGGCTTCCGAGGAAACGAGTCCAGTGCGTATGATCATAGTTTGTCATTTTACAAGAATGTTTTTCATTAACCGATTTCTTCAAGTTAAAAGCGCTCCCTGTTAGTGAGCCGTAGCTTGGAGATGCAAAAAAATATTTTAGATAAGTAAGTGACAATTTTTCTTCGTGTCTCATGTTGCGATCAGTCCAAGAATGCCTTGTATGGACACTTGTTGGTGTTGTTTTGTTTAAGATTCAGTAGAATTTTTGGCAGCCGGTTTTACATTAAGATGCCAAAGCTAAGGCTTGGATATTTTCCATCCAGTAATCTTCTGGAGTCTAGATCTGCCCGAAGAATTACCAAATAAGTCAGGACGTAGAATTGGCTCGTTCGTCATTTGCTAGAATTCACACTTGAATTAATTAAAAAAATGGAATATTTTAGTGGCCAATTTGCGACACTTCTGAAAATGGCGTGGTCAATTAGTATGGTGCATTCATGTTTTCTTTCTATTTACCATAATAAATAGCTCACCACTAAGAGAGATCTTGATAAATCTTCAGTTCTGGAAAACTTTTGAAATGCGGTTTGTTGCTGTTTGAACAAATTCTTTTTCAAATATTGAATTTTGTAAAATATATTGCACCATAACATAAATGATTTGAATATTTATGAGCAGCGATGCACAAAGATACGCTGATTGCGGCTGTATTTTAATTCCAAAATTCAAACTCCCGAGTTTCCTCTCGATTCACTGTCAGGGCTGCTGTTTTAGCTCCTACTTCGTTGGACAGCGCGGATGCAATCTACCTTGGTCATTTCAGAAAACATGCTGGCCCGTTTGTTTTCCTGCAGCGTAAAAAATTATGAGTGGAGAAGAATGACATACTTTCATTGCTGCAGTGATTCCGATTTATTTTACAGATTTAGTTCCACCTTTCAAAGAAGACTTGATATCTTCCAGGAATTTTGATGTAATTCGTTCTTCATGGTATTTATCCGGTTCCATGATTGACAATTTAAACGATAAAAGGCGCTGAACCGTTTGACCTTCTCATTTCCACACTTATATTTTCTTACCTCTCTTCTTTATTTCTTGATTTTGCTATCCAGGACGAAAAAATCCACATTTCATCGTCATCCGAAATATATGAATGATTTTTGCTTGCATGTACACAAAAAATGCATAATAAATCAAAAATGTGTTTGCCTGACCCTAGGCAGTGAAGGATTGAAATAAAAAAAACTGATTCTCGATATAAATGGAGCTAACAGAAATTTGTCATGAAAAGGAATCGATACTCATGTTACTTTCCTTGATGTTGTCGTCTTGCAACCTCACTCTGCTGCTATCTTCCGTTGGTAACATTCATCAATATCGTATTTAATGTGAACAATTTAGATCGTAGATAATTAATGTAGTTTGAATCGAATCTAAAGAACTAAAATCAATGTCAACTTGGTGAAGTACACTTATAGCGGCAAAACAACACTAATGATTGCCTTTTGCCTTGTCTTATCGAAACAATTTTTTTTTGGTCTGGCGTTGATATTTTTATTCAATTTATATTTTTTCTTCCTGCTTAAACTTAAAGGGTTGGTACAAAATTTCTTTCAAAATCATTTCTTCGTGTACCATTTCTTTCAAAATTAAATTTCACTGCTTCTTCCAATGTGTTCTCATATTTTCCCCGGGGAAGCGGTTACCATTATGTCAGTTGAATGAATCAGATATTCTTCTCGACTCTGCGTTGATTGGCTTGTTTAATAAATGGTATAAGACAATATGAGGAATTTTATTCCCATTCAGCTGCATAAATTCCTTCATAGGTGATGGAAATTGTCTTTTGGTTATGAAATTAAAAAAATATGGTGATCAAGTGAATGATTTAACTGGGCCTCATATCATGAAGGATATAACATTTCAGTAAAGGGACTTTTCAAATGACTATTAGTATTAATTGAATACCCATCAAATGATTTGGCCTGGCAGTACGGCGTCATTTGAAAATCATTCAAAGTTGGTAGCGAGTGGTCTCAGCGGAACGTTTAACTAAATGTGAATAAATAATTTCTCAAGATTCATCCCAATGGTAAACGCGCAGATAAAAAAAAACGCCTTGTGCCCCAATTACAAGTGGGAAATGTGGTGTCAAAACTCTCTGAGAGAAATTGCCCGGGGGACTTCATGGCCTTCTTGCACTAGCCAATGCTTGCTTGCATTTGAAACTCGCCAAGGCATAAAGTAAAAAAGAAATTTATTTAAAAGAAAATAATCTCCGAGGAGACGTTCGGCGTATGCGGAATAAAGGGAGGGAGGTTGAGATGGGTAGGAGTAGTGTGTAAGCCCGTAGGGCAAAGGACCAGAAATATCGGGGTAAAATGGTGAATCGAATGAAATGGAAGACAAAGGGAGGAAGGATTTTGAGGGAGCCGAAGGGGGTTGGGTGGGCGAGGAAGCGTTCGGTAAGAAGGAGGGTGTTAGTGGGCGGCATAGTGGCTGGCTGGCGTTCGCAAGGCGATTTGTACGTCTCGTAAAACGCCATCCAGCTCTTCCCTTTTGTTTCCAGGAAGGATATCGGAAATACTGTTTCCCTTCCCATATTTTTCCTACTTTTTCTTTTCCCAAAACTTATTGCCTCCTCTTCTTTTTTTATTTTTTGTCAACACTCCTCCTCCTCCTGGGTTCCGCAATTCCTTCCCTTTCCCCGTGCTCCCCCAAACCACATGGAGTCACTCCTTTTATTTCACACCAACCCACCCCACCCCCACATTCGTGTTAACATTCTCACATTAAGCATTCACGTCGCGTACATGTGTTCCCTTCGTGTAGCGCGCCGTGCATCAATCTTTATCGACTTTACACATATGTTGTACCCAACGTGTGACGCCCTTATTCCCTCGGGAGAATAGAGCGGTGGTCCTCCCTAAGGGTTAACAGGTTGAGATTCGCTCATCGCGGTTGTCATATTTGCGCAGGATGGGGATTTCTTTATCCCGTAACTCTTGGAGTAACACCTAGGGAATCCGTTTTCCCCGATCGTGAATTTATTTCTAAACAGATCATCCATTCGGACTCAGTGGGGACAATTACTTCTTTTTTTGGACGCCTAAACGTTGTAATTTTTTTGCAGTCAACGTATCCAAAATTTGAGATACGTCGGACATTTTCTATTTTGTGAATTTTATTCATTTTCCCGAGAACCTATGAAATTAATTAAGTGCTTACTTGAGTCGCTGATTCATTCGAAATATATTTAATGGAAATTTTTCTACCTTCCCCATTCATGGTAATTCCAATTAATTTAGACAGATAAGCTTTCACAAGAGGGAGGGGGTTGTTAACAGGTAAGCTGAGTAAAGATGTTAAGAAAAGATTAGTGGAAACTTCGGTATGTGACGTGTTTCGGTACGGTGCGGATACATAGTTATTGAAGCAAGAATTTAGGCTTGGATTAAAGGCTTTTGGGATGTGGGTGTGAAAAGGCATGGAAAAAGTAAAATGGGCGGAAGGGAAAACAAAGGAAGAAGCACTACACCTGGTGGTGAGGAGAGAGTCTCGTTGGATGAAATCCAAAAAGGCAGAAAAGGTGGACGCAGAGAATTTTGATAACGGATGAGGTATTAAAGATTGTGATAGAGGGGAAAACATTTGGGAGGTAAGAAATGGGTAGAAATTGGATAAGCATACTATATTAGGCGGAATGAAGGCAGGTACGAGAACGTCCGAAGAAATTGTAAGTTTTTATTCTAGTTTGGGGCGTCAAGTTGTGTCTTGCTAGATGAGGTTAAGAAACGTAGAGTTGTTGTTTGTTTTTAAACAAAACCTGCCCTAAACGATATACTACCAAAAGATAATAGCTCTTCTTTCTCGCATCCATTTTTATATGAGATACCAAATTGTCGATTTTTCGCAAATATTACCTTCCATTGACTGAATTTATAAAAAAATCCAGTGCCTCCGGATTTCTTTTCCATCCATTCTTACTTATTTATATCTCAATAGAAACAACAAAAAAAACGAGAAATGAAAAAGATGTAAGATAAAATAACTATTTTGATGCGAGATTTTTATGCTGATTGAAAATGATAAAGATAATGAAACAATAAAAGAAAAGATACAATGCGTAAACAACTACATAATTTTGAAATTTTTACTCTATAACTATTTATTAATTTTTTTACCTTTCCTTGCTTCTGAAACGTTTGGAAATATAAAAGAATCACTGTTTTCTGTTGTCAATTACCTTATTTCTCAATTCGTCCATGGCTGAGCGCTAGATATGTTCCATTAACTCCAACTTAGTAATGTTCTCCTGGAGGAAATTAGGTTTACAGATAATTGTTTTAAAATCCCTCCGTCTCCTAGAACTCAAAAATTTTCTTCTAGGCTCTTAAGTAATTCGCGAATTCATTCTTCTCTAGCTTTCCCCTGAAATCCGTTACTGAGGGGAGTACAAAAAGCTCTCCACCGACTCGTTTGGGGATGGACCTTATTGTTGCTAAAACTGCACAGCTGACCGGTGGAGGAGAAGGGAGGGCGGAGCAAATTAGAGGGCAAACTTTCCGTTTCAAGCACCTATACATCTCCCCGTCGCCCCCATTCAATCCCCATCCATCCCCCAGGGCCGTATTTTCCGCCTGATTTAACGTATCGCAAGTACTTTCGGTAAGGTACGTCAAGCGATGCGACCCAGGGAACGAGGGGCCATCTGCGATGAGATTATGCTAATGTTGGTTTCTCCCTCCCCCCACCCTCGCCGTCGATTCTCATCTGCCTATATCACGCCTATACGCGTCGATGACTTTCACTTTTTGGTTCACGTGCCTAAATATAAAGAGCAGCAATGCTCGGTGAATAAATTTGCCACCCTTGGAGGCATGAGTAGCTCCTCCCCGCCCTCGTTGCACGCGCCGGTGCTCTCGGCCAGCGCAGCCCAGCCGGCTGGAGTCGCGGCGAGAGCAGTATGATGCACGTTGGGGTCGGCGAAGCAACATGGAATTCCACAGTGAGGCAGCCTGGGTTTTTGAAGCACGCGTAAAGGGTTGGGCGTATGAGTAGACGCGTGGTTGGATGAGACATGAAACGCTTCGCAGTTCTTAGCGTGGGCGAGAAGAGCGAATACCTCAATGTTTTGATTTTTGTATCTAGCTTATTTACCGTCCTATAGACATCATTTCGTTTTTCCAGGTGTTAAGAAATATGCACTTTCCCTCTTCTGTCCAAATATTAGGTTTCCCGAAAATATTCCACAAAACCGCTTATCTTTCGCGATTGCTTTGCTGGTTGGGTCAAAGCGCAACTCATTTCCAATTCAATTTAGGTTTTTCCATGAATCAAATTATGCAATATTAACTAATCATATTAAAATTCAACTAGTTCGTACTTTTCGCAATAGATAAAACATTTATGCAAAAAGCATTGGTAACAAATGTTAAACGGGATAAAAAACCCTGAAGTTTTTTTTCGAATACGTGCGTTGATTTCCAAGGTGTTGCTAATGTACTAAGGTGTCGCTCATGTGCCAAGTGGTGCCACTAAACCTGTCACCAAAATGCCTTAGTGATTGACGTTTATGAAATTACAAGATGGAATGACGATAGCGAAATTAATTTATGACTGGGTTTCACAAACTATGCCGAGCGTTTTGTAATTAATTAATTAAAAAGAATGTTCATATTCATAATTATTTAGTAACAATTTAAGAATGTACGATATTACCTCCAGAATGACAATTACCAACTAATGTGTGCATTATTAAGTTATGTTTCATGTATAAAAAAGTAGCTTGCTTATTATTGCGCGGAATTCTGTATCCACATAAACGTATCTAATTAAACTGAATTGATTCCCGGAAAAATAAACTGACTGTTACTATTTTTATGTAAGTTTTGAAAAGGAATGAATTTCAAACACCGAGCGATTACCAAATCTAATGATTACGCGCTGAGTAGACCAAAGAAACCTCCTTTCTCCGAGTTTCGCGTTATGCCCGTAATAATTGTTATTTAATAAATGCATTTATCCATTATCTCTATCACCGACATTGTAATATATTCGGCGAAACGTGAAGGTGTTTGTGGTGTTCGCATTTTTCTTGCTTTGGACTCGAAAGGACAATATATGCCTCGTAACTCCTCGCTAGGAACAGCGCCTTTTCCCACGTGCCACCGTCGTCTTCAAGAGTGGCTTTTCGGGAGTTTTCAAAAATCTGGGATCGCACGGTAAAACAAGGGAGTGAATATCACTAACAAAACGCGTAATCGATCGGTTACTACGATTGAATTTTGAGTGATTCGGTCGTGTGAAGCAGGCAATTGAGGCTGTGCTGTCTGGCGCGTTCTACGTGAATGGAATTTCATCGCAAATATTTTAGGCCGTACGTCCCTCCACGCACAAAAAATTGAATGTTTCCGGTGATTTTACGCCTGTACGCCTTCTGGTATCCTAAATAGAATGCGATTTGATTTCTTAACGATTTACGTATTTTAGTGGTGCTACTGATACACTCTAGTAATTATTGTAACTACGGTTGGTGTCAAACACATCTTTCGCCTGGTATTCATTTTCATTGCATTTTGTTTATGTAAGGTGAATTATAAAGTTTACGGGTTCCTAATTCATATTTAGTTACCTATGATTGATGAGGCTAATCGCTAAATGTTAATTTTGCTTTGCCACCCCGTCGCCAAAAGACTTGATATTAAAATTTTATATTTACAAGACGTACAAACCTTTTGGCCACACTATTGATTGGCATAATTATGGAGAAACTGTGAATCTGGAGTCGCAAAACGAACTAAAGGAATTCAACATGATCTCTGCGGCAGAATTGTGTCAAGTAGAGAGAAAAATTTATGACACTCCCTCGTGGTTCAAGGCAAAAACCCATAAATATTAGTTTGGGACGCTCTTAATCGTGCACCACCCACGTTGGCTTCAAATGAGAAATATATCAAGAAGCTCGCGTGACACTTGAACGTAAACGTGAAATGTCTACCGATCTCCCCTTTTCATTAACCGAATGAGCGTAACAATGGTGCGGAGGGAAGAAAGTAAGTTTTGAGGGAGGCCCACCTTTTTTATGAAGATGTTTCTTTTTTTCGCTTACGAATAACTGAGGTCACAGGTTATCCAGTTCCCACCTTCACGCACGCGGGTTAGATAGAAATAATGATTTGATGTGTGTTAAAATGTTGGGCGGAGGAACAGTGAGAGTGAAGATAATTGGAGGTTACTGAAGAAGACGAGAGTTGGATTTATCCTTTCTATTTTTTTTCCATCCCTCTCTCCTCCGACCGCACATCCGTGAGAATCAGATTCAGAGGGTGTTTCGTTCCGTCTCCCTCAATCAGTGGGCGTGGCTGCAATGCGTAATCTTCCTGGCGGAATCCTTGCCAAACGACTTTCGAGAAAACGGGGATGTATGAAAAATGGTCTTATAAGATATTTTATTCACTTTCAATTATTAGCCGTCTTATGGATATACTGACCCTCATTCAGTGCTCGGGACACAAAGCGAGGTAAGATTACGTTCGTATCTGTTTTCGAATATTCTGGTTGCAGAACTGGTCTGTAACATCCTATTCTCTCTTTCTCTCTCTTTTTGAGGCTCCTTATCTTCATATTCTTTCGCTTGCCTCCATTCCTGCAAATTTATCGCCTTGGCGGTAAAAAGTGAAGCAATTACCAAACTGTGACATATTATTTAAACAGTTCTCTTTCTTCTTTTACCAGTCGTTGTTTAAATAACCGTGGTATTTTTCAATGGTGAATCATTTATCATTTCCAATTGATGAATAAGGAAAATATCCTTACATGCTTAAGATGCGTATAAAGTTAATACTTACCATTCTTTCAGCCGTCTTTCTTTGTTTAAGTGAAGTTTCCTATAGTGTTATGTCATCAATCTTTTCCAGTTTTAAAAATTTAAAAGTGTAGGAATTCTGTTTGTAAATGGGAATTTAGATTGCGATCATTTCACATATTAGAGCACTACTTTTCATTTTGAAAAACCGTTCACACTTAATGGCCACCTTCCATATGTATTTTTAGAACAGCAAATTCTTATCTAAAATACATTCACCATGAATAAAGTTTATTTATGAAACAGGTGATGTAATATATTGGTTGTATAGTATTTTATATAATCACGTCAACGCATTAATTAATGAACGAATATTCTTGTAAATAATTTTGCAACGTTGCATAAAATGTAGTAAATTATTTTCTTAGCTATTCGCAATATACTTGTAGTACTGATAGCTTATTTATAATGAATCAGGAGTGATATTATTAGGGAAAGTATTTGTAAGTGTATGGAAGGTGTTTAATGCAATTTTACCGTAATATTACATTATTTTTTAGCAAAACGTGCATATGTATGTAAACTCTTGAAAATTGGAATGGAATCCTCAGGTTATACTATATCTTTTCCTATACAACATAGAGAAAATGCAACGACATGAACGAGTGCAACGAATAATTGCAGTCGGCTGGGCGCGAGACATAATTTGTTGAGGATTAAAAGGGTTATTTAGAAGGTACAGACTTGAAGTCTTGGCTTCCTAAAGGTATTTTTCTCTTAAACATTTAATCTTGACTGTATCCATAGGCTTAAATGAAGGTCCGATTGAGCATTGAACAAAAATAAATACCATTTCTTTAATATATCTGCTATTCGAATTTTTTAATGCAGATCAACTTGTCACCCTATTACATAATTTTTGGGTCTCCGTCTCTCTTGTGAAACATCCTACGATGAAGTTTAATGTTTCAATTAAATGGTGCGAAAAAATGGATTCCTTCACATAATCTTCGGTCGACATACGGTAGAAATGGGTAGGTAATAGTAAACTAAAACCTTCCATAAATTTATATTTTTTAAACTCAAGGAGCTGGAAAACTAAAATGGATAGTGTTCACCGCGAGTCAGCCCTTACTGATTACATGAGTTTATAGTTTTTTCATTTATTGCGCCCGAAGTGATTGAAGCGGTAGTTTTCAAGTTGGCATAGTTTGGTACGTCTTCCGGATGGTGTGGGGATGTCCCAAACTGACGTCAGACGATGCAAGTAAGAGTTCAAACGGTTCAAGTAACATGTCGAGCTTTTCTATTGAAATATTATTTCCCGTGAAACAGCCGCATTGTCTAGTTGCTAGTGCGTATGGCAGTCTTTGCCCGCATAGAGTCATAATGCCTTGTGTCTCAACGTATTCAAAGATGATAACGTCGCGTTCGCCCGCGCATCCTTCGACGGTGCCGCTCACATTCCCTCCTCGACCTTTCCGCTGGTTCGGCACATCTCATCGCCGCACCTCGTTTTTCGCAACGGCAACCCAGTACTCCTCCTCGCCTCTTTCTATCTCCGACTTGTTGCCCCTCCCAACTCCACTCCCTTCCCACTGAGCTCGCTCTTCGTGGTCGCCCAGGGCAACATCACAACGCCGCGGGTGTCCTTGACAACGAACTCTCTTCTTCCCTTCGACAACACCTCCTACGAAGGCTCCCTACCTCAAAGCCCCCACCCTTCCCTCCCCACTTCCACCCACGTCTCCCTGTTTCTCTCTCAATCGTTCGTCAATTACAACGTATCCACTCTCACTGCTCCCCCGATTGCCCCACCTCCGCTGTTGTTTCCGTGAGAACGCCGCGATTTCAGTTGGAGGAGACGACGGGGTTGGGTGATTTCGAAATCGTCGATTTTAATCGCCTTCCTTCGCGCGTTGAGATATGCTAGTTAAGTTTTGTCAGGTTGTTAGAATTCTCCTCATTCGTGTCCGAGTCATGCAATATGGAATCGAACTTTAATGAATTCATATCTTCATCGCCAGATCATCTTTCTCGTTTCGTCCGTAGTACATATAATTGGAATATCAACGAGATGTTAGGTCTTCCAAGTTATCCGCTGGTATATACACGAATGCGATAGTTTCACAGTGAAAAATATCGTTCCCTTCCAGGTCTAATCGAATGATTTTTTCACTGAGAAATTCTTACCTTTAAAAAGATTTCTCCCGAGAGAAAAGGGCAGACACTTTGAAATTAACATATATATATATATATATATATATATATATATATATATATATATATATATATATATATAAATGGAATATGCCGATCATCATCTCGTTCACGCAATTATAACTTACGGTGATCAAAGAAGATATATCAGAAAGAAACATCCACACCAGAAGTAGTATTTTAACTTTCGATCTTTGGGCCTGCGGGCGAACAAGCAACCCAGAGATGTAATTGGTTATATTTCGTTCCTGTCTCATCTCTGGTATTGAAAAAAACATCAGCAACAGAGCCAAGAGAATTGAAACGCTCATGTATTTAAGATAATTCCCTTGTTAAATTCATCTCGTCGTGGCTTTTAAATTCACAAAGAAAAGATTCATGACGGTTGAGACCTTGGAAATCGCACCATTTTGGCTTCGACCCAGTACCCACTTAGGCATTTTGTATCAGAAGTGAGTTCCAATGATCAGAAGTGAGTTCCAAAATTTTAATTGGAGCGCATGAAACAATTGTGTTGCAATTTAAGTCTTGTCGCGTTGTTTTAATGTAGCACGTAACTTCATGCTGCCAGCGATATATGGAAAATTCGAGTAACGATATTTTTAGGGAGCATTGCACGAATGCTTCCAAGAAAGAAATACTCTTCCAAAAATACAACTCGTGGCGTTACACTTAAATAAGAGTTCATTAAAAATCCTATCGCTCCTCCCTAACCACTTATACCAGCAGCACGTGCTAGGCTATCAAAGTAATGGCAAAGCGAAAGGGCGACTTTTATGATGGGTTTTTTTGCTGCATACATATAATGTGGTCGCTCAACCTCGAATGTCATTGAGTTTTATTCTTTAGATGTCATTTCAAGGGGAAAAAATCCCGTTATGCCGGTGATAACACGGTGCTTTAGTTGTGATGCGTCTCTGAATTTTTATCGTGGTCGTTATGTATGTAGTAGTCTACCCATTTGTTCATGGTAGGTCATGAAAGCAAGGGAAGGAAGAGGTTAGATTAGAACCGAATGATACGGCGATGAGCGGACTCGGGAAGACTATTTCTCTCTCAGGGGAAAAATCGACCTTATTCCCCTCCATCTGCTTTTATTTCCCCGTCCCATCGCAAGCGATACAGGGAGGGAGGGACCTCTTTTCCCCTCTCACTGTCCTAAAAGTTTTCTCTCACACGCGTGCTCACTTCCCCTGGGGAAACCCTTTCGCTTCGTTTGGTGTAACTTTTACGTCGCCGACACCACCCGCACCCACTCGATTCGGTGAGGGCAGCACTCTGTTCTCTGTCACCACACCGAAAAGAAGCGCATACGTGCGCGTTCGTCTTTGATAGACGATTGAAAATTCACCTAAGCCAACTTATTAATTATTTATATATGCTCGTATTGCCGTTCCCAAGAATATGGGTCTCCGCGAAAGGTGTCGAAAGTAATGCAGAATTGGGTAATATGGCTACAAATGTTTATGTGGTTTGAATTCGCCAGGATACTTTTCAAGATTGTACGTTGCTTTAAATAAATGCGATAGTTTAGGAGACGCTGCTATCAGGGCATTTAGAAATAGATTACGTTGGACAAACAAAAACGCAGACCATACTATTACATGCCAATGTGGGTGATAGATGTTGGTCGAGCTTATTTAATATTAATTTTTGGTGGAAAATTATTGCAAGGTGGAATTTAGGGATGAAAGGCCGAAAACAAACCCTCTCCTCCCAGAAAAGCGAGGGTGATCCCTGGCTCAACTTCGATTGGATGGATTGTTCAATTGAAGTCAGCACCGAATGACGCCAAGTTATGCAGGGATAGCGGAAAATATATCTCCACCTCGACGGATTGACGACCTTGGAGTTAGGCGTGTTGAGCCAATACAGTATGAGAGCCACAAATGTGGCTAATGTGGTCACCCTTCACACGACCTAAGCTGTGAATACGTGTGCTAATATAAAAATTAAGACGCTACCTGGCAGTCGAACCAATCTTGGATATGTTTGGGAATGATTCGAGTTTACATGCCACTAAGGTCCCGTTTTTAATTCTCTGACGTAAAATGCTTAAATTTTTATCGGGAATTTACCTCACATGTCTCAGCGTTTTCCATCTTAATTCGTAAGAGTGAGCTCGAGGGGTATTTAAAATAATGGTGAGTACACTATATTCGCAGTATGGAAGGCAATTCTTTGTAAGTAGATTGTCTATCAATCTCACGTTCTCCTGAGAATGAAAGCTCGAGATGGAAAAAGTTCTCCATCAAAGACTCACGGGAAAGGCGAATGGCATATATTTACAAATGTTAAAAAGCTTCCATAAACATTTTAAAAAAAATGAAAATGGTCTCCTGATTCTAATGAATATAATATATTTATATGCACATCGTCATGTATTTTCCACTTTGGTGTTGCTTACGCGACGAAGATGTTCAAAAGTAGTATATTTAATTCAAGACACTGGTTTTTCGAATCTTTTTCAAACCTATCTTTCTTAAAATATTTTCCATTCCTGTTTGCCGAATGCAACGGAGTGAAGATGGACTGACACTGACTGACACGATATATTGATCAGTCGGCCCCTGAATATCAATTCCTCCAGCCTCTCAATATATCCAGTAGAGAGGGCAGTTTAAGATGGGTGAGAAAACAGTTTAAGTCGAAATACTGGCCATCCGAGAATCAAAACAGCACTGAACAGACCGAAAACATGCGCCTACGCGCTAGTAAACTCGCGAGCAAATATTTATCCGTCGTGTGAAAGCGTTGCCTACTATAGGATTGACAGTGTTGATTCACCGAAGTGGAACGAGATTGAGTTTGAATTGGAATACGCATAGAGACTTCCCTTGGCATTTACTCTGACGTTTCCACCGTTAACCTTGTAGAAAAAGCGCCGAGGAATCGCGTAATGGTCTCATGGACTTTGTAGTAGATGGAACACAGTAGTCGAAGAAGAGTTCGAGTGAGAGGTGAAATGGAAGCACATAGCGTAAGTTAAATAATAAAATATTTTGAAAGAATGGAAAGAAGTCGGATGTGAATTCGTTAAACTATATTGTATCTTAAATCGGAAAGTCCTTAAATGAATACCATTTTCTTTTATTATTTCATACCTTTAAAAACTGTCATGCTAAACTATCTGTGCATGATGGTTAAGGGATGAAAGGATAGGTTGGGGATATATATTTATACCTATATCAAGCATTGTGTTTAGAGTGAAGAATGGCATCCATATCAGGAGGAAAATAAGGTTCTCACAGATTATGTCCTTCTAAAGTTAGATTTTAATGGATGTTTATATAAGATTGTACGTTTCATTAGGCTAGTCAGTATGTTTTCTCGTGCATGTAGCCAGTTTGGTAGTTTTTTACTTACCGAGGTAAGTATTTGCTAACATAAAACTGCTATGGCTGTGATGTATGTTCGGCTTAGGTGTTGTCATTTCAGATTGAACAGTTAAGGTTCACATTCTTTCCTATATCACATTTTGAATTTGACGTTTATGCATCTTAGATTTTCATATTCTGATTTTCACTGTATTTAAAATGTATTAAAAACTGTGGAAGCTTTCAGTGAGCCAATATTTTTCATTGAAGTAATCATATCATAATTTATAGAAGTACCATATAGAAATACAATGGTATGGTTATTTGAAGGAAAATAACATGCAATAGAACATTTTTTAAAGAATTGTTAACTTTGCTATGTAATTGGAACGATTATTTAATTATGGTCCACTTCACAATATGACCATAGGGCTATTAAAATGTAAATGGTTATCATTGACTAATAAATTCTTTCTTCATTGCAGGTAAAAACCAGATTATCCACCATCGGGATGAGTACAGAATACCAGCCACGGTATGAATAACTTTCATATTCAATGAGACTGTAAGTTTTCATCTTATAGTCTCTATACCTATCCAAAATATTTAATAATTTTTTTAAAAAATGGAGTTTAAAAGTTCAAGGTAGGTTCTATTTGGAGTACAGTTTTACTCCTGCCTCAAAAAACCACGCTGTATCAAAATACCTCACTCACATCACAGTTCACAACCTTAATGGTAGTGGGATAGATGAGGATGTAGCTCACCTCGTACTAAACCCAACGGCGTGTGAAATTCACACATCAGGATGGAGAAGGTGCTTTCCTTGTGCCGTCCTTGGTTTCCATTATCTGATGTTGGTTCTACACTGCACGTAAAATGTTTTTTCGAGGTTGAAATTACAAAGAGAATATATAACAAATCTTTTTCCCTTATAATGACTTTTTTATGGATTACACCATGTTATGGCTTCATTAGAATAAGGAAATGCGGATCTTTGGGATTTATATGGCGTGGCTACGCTCCCGTGCTCATCCATTAGTCGATGACGTCTGCTGCTTTGTAAACTTTGAAATCGGTATAGATGAAAGCAATCTAACACCATTGTTTTGGTGTTTATTTCACCATTCAGAAATATCTACAGTCTTCTCTACCTCTAAATTGAATATATTCCTTAGTTATGAATGAATATTCGTGAGATCGGAACTGCCTGTACAAAATTATGTGTACCAACGCTGGTGCGACCAGTCGTACGCTGATTGGCGGCAAATATTTATTTTGCATCGTGTCGAAGATCATTACTCGCTCTATGCTTCGTAAAATCGAATTAATTGGCTAATGGCAAGGAGATTTCATTCGACATAATTTACAACTTCTATCCAAAATAAATATAATCGTTTGATAATGTCATAAGCCGAGTTTCACGGTAATTTATATGTGTTGGTACCATCAATCGCCACTAAAATAAATTAACGCTTGATCGTGAATCCTGAAAGTCCTTATCAGTTGGCTCGGGTAAACCAGCAATTTGTGAATTTTTATATTTTGAAAACATGCTTGCATTTTATGAGTTTCCTCAATAGAAAAGTAGTCATGCAATATACAGGTACCAATTCTAAGCATTAGAGCATATAAATAGTTGTTTGAAGACAATTACGGTTTTGGTTAAAGAAACAAAGCCATGGATGTTGCTTAATTTTGATATAATGTTTGGCATCTATAATATTTTATAATTAAAAAAATTAATTTATATAATTTAGTATTGATAATGACCTAATTTTTGGCATTATTTATGTTGTCACTTTATACTTAAGATTGGGAGAAGAAATTGATGAAGATTGAAAGGAAAAGGAAGGGTGAATTCGATTTCCATGATCGATATGAACAGTTAGTCTTGTCTTAATTATCGAGCAGGTACGCTGTGGGTTACACGGACCAATTATTATTATTATTATTTGGGATACATTGCTGTTAGGCGATAAGCCGGGTGGCAATGACATGATATAACAAACAGTAGTCATTCTTAAAACATATCACAGTGTCATTAAATAGTCGTATAGTAGACTTACAAAATAAAAAAAATGAGAAAAAACAATATATTTTGATACAGCCATACACCTTCTGCCGTATTGCATTTAACAATCCCATCATGTATACCTTTTGCATTCACGCCTAAATGATTTAATGCTTTTGGGTAAGGGCTTAAAGAGTTCATCAGGCAGCTGGTTCCACTCTTTGATTCCCATATTTAGGAACGAAAACTTGGCGGTGTTTGTCCTTTGGGGCTTGTATTTGATTTTAAGCGGGTGATCATTCCTGCCGAGATAACATGGCTTATTTACACTCTCGTTCAGTTCTTTCCAGCCTCCGTCAGCTTTCAATGTTTTAAAAATGGCACACAGTCTATTCAGCTTCCGTCTGTTCTTAAGTGACCCCCATCCTAGTGAGCCTAGCATGTCACTTACACTGTCAGTCTGCCTATGTCGCCCTAAAACGTACCTGGCAGCCTTCCTTTGCACTGCTTCTAATTTTTTCACATGCCCTATTTCAAAGGGATCCCATACTGTGGTCGCATATTCGACAATAGGCCTTACAATTATTTTGTAGGCCAATTCTTTAGTTGATTTAGTGCTTCCTTTGAGGCTCCGCATGACCCAGTGGAGCGATTTAAAGGCCTTGCCTACCTCATAATCTGTGTGAAGTCCCCAGCCTAAGTCTTTACTTAGGTGTACCCCTAGATATTTACAATTATCTTTTGTTACAATCGTTTACTGAGAACTATTAAAATATTTGTCTCTCTCTGTGTAGATGCCATTTTTTTCTTTGTCCTTATTTCTTTAGCGAATATTTCACGGATGAATTTTTTTTAATCTTATTTTTCGAGAACATGTTAGAATGTTTATTCAATTGTGAAATTTTTATAGAAAATTGATCGACTCCATCCGACGTGCATTTCCTTTGCAATTGACTTATTTTGTCTGGGCAGAAAGTAATTTCGGAGCAGAAAAATTGATTTAGAATAGCACCGTACCTTAAGTAAATTCTGTATTTTTTTATGAAATGTTAAACCCTGTAGTGAAAGTCACTCTTGGAAGTAATTTTTCCATTCAATTTCCTTGGGCTTACATGACGCAAAGTCGTTCTGTTCTATAAATAGGTACGGTATTAAAAAGAAATGTTTAGCTACTACTATATAATAATTTACACTGGTAATTCTTGAGGCGGTCAAGGAAAGATGAGTGTGTGGTGAAAATAGAGGTAGTAGGAGGTCGAAGACGCTTTCTTTTCCACGTAGAATTTTTTTATTACTACCCAAGTTTCGTTGCAGCGTAGCATCTTCTGGTAGCCTGAAAATGTTACCCTGTAACGAAACCTAGGTCGTAATAAAAAAAATTTACGTGGAAAAGCAAAGTGTTTTTTTCATCATGAAGTATTTCCACCATGTTACGCCGGAAACTGTGCCATTCAAGTAGGAGGACGATGGGACAGAAACCTCGCGTCAGTTTATAGCCAACCTTTGAGCAAGGACGTCGTATATTCCAAAGTCAATCCTATCAATCGATAAGAGGAAGTACCGCTGTTGAGTTTTGTTCTCGCAACTGAAGTTGGGCCTGGAGAAAACTCGGGGAAAATCATTCTACCACGTCGGGGAATCCAAATTCTTAGCATCATCAAGCGGAAGCCAATACATTTGCCCCTCACCACTCCGAAACCGTTCGAAACGAGGAAAAAATAAATCAGCCCCAAATTAATGTACTCCTGCATGGTTTTTTTATGGTAATATTAATAAGAGCCTGAAAAGGTTTGGGTATGAGTGAACATTTTGAAAAATTCGCACAATTCAAATTATTCCTCATTCACTCCCATCCTATTTCCTGATTTTTTCCCTGCTGCTTCTTCGTTTTTGCTCGGCCTCTTTTGTTCGAAATCTTCGTTTATTCCCACCTCCCTCCCTTCCGTGTTCCTCTCTTCGCCCTCTTACTGCGTAACCTCATCCACCCCCGCTCTTCCTCCTCCGTTCCTGCAGTCTCACCTCCCGCCACTCCCTCTTCCAAGCATCCTTCCATTCGGCCCCTCCCTTCGCAAATCCAATATCCTCCCCCTCGTCCCATCTCTTCTCCTTCCCCATTTGACCAATTCCTTTTAAGTTAGGAATGCCTTTCCTATCGTTCGACCTCCCCATCTTTTTTCATTACCCGACGACAAGCTCTCTATATAACGCCCCCTTTTTCTTCCATTCCAACTCTTTCGCCGACTCATCCCTCTCTTACCCTTCCCTTATATATACCTATTCTCTCTCCTATTCATCTTCTTTCCCCCGTACGGTCTCTCATTCTATTGGTTTCCAGCCTCATCATCTGGAATCCTCGAGTCCATGACGTAAAAAAAACATAAATGATCCCATAAAAGAATTCTCATTGTGCGTAAAAGATATCGATTCAAAACAAAATTCGAATCCGTGATCGTTTGAGCATAGTGCGGAAGAATGGGGTTTGGTTTTTATTGCTGTTTTTGTTTCGGTGTTTAATAAGAAAAGAGAGGAAAGCCATGTGTGGTATTCAGGATATGCTTGTAAGGGTCAGGTATAGGTTTTTTATGAATTCTCGGGAAAAAATCATCTCCAAAGATTTCAAAAGAACAAATTGAACGATGCGCATGCATACATACTCGTATACCTGTCATTTACTCCTCAATTTTCTGTGCTCATTTTGTTTTTACAATCCTTTTTCAGTATCTTCATGTTTTTTTCATCTACTATTACCCATATTTTTGTACGGTTCGAATGATTAGTTTTTGTCTATTAATCTAATAACGGTGGGTCCTTGAAGGGTTTTTAATGACTCCTTTTTGCAATCCAGTTATTCAAATTAAAATTCAACAAACTCCATCCGTGTTTCTTCTGGTGTTTTGTGTCACTTTGCATGTTCATTATTTATAAACAATGTCAAAGTCGTATATTTATAAATAATGGGTTTTAATTGAATTCCTCGTTAATTTTTATTATATCTGATTCCGGCGAAACTTTTATTTAATTATATACCCATGGCTGTGCATTTCATATTAATGCATTTCACCTCATTTTCTTTGAATTTTCAAAAAGGTTACCTTTGCAAGCATTACATTTTTTTATAAATGATGATGGAGGAGCAAGGAGATTTTTATTTAAATTTTGATTTTGCCTATTCGTTTTTGTTTCACGGCGTTGACTTTGTGATTGAATAACTGTGTTCACCATTTAATGAAAGCAACATGAGTACAAAGGCAGTTTAAGTCAGTGATGAACTGTCGAATGAATTCTTCAAGGAAGTACAGCAGTCTCTGTTCATTAAGGTACACTACGGAAGGGCTAGTTTCATGTTCGTCGTTAAAAGTTCCGAAATATACCTCCATCTCTTTTCTGAGCCATAATGCTGCTTTCCAACCTCGCCAACGATTTTCCAACATCGAAGTCGTGGTGGATGTTCCGTGTAATTAATCGCTCATGACTCCGCAATTTTGGACGATTTCCTTTCTCTGTACGAAATGAAGGCTGAATTAATTTTATTAATACTCCTTATGAATTCCATTCGTTATTGAGTCGCTATAGTTTGCGTAGAGATAATCTAAGCTCCGCATGATGCATGCCTATGTCGACGCCTCATGCCTGTGGTTAATGCCACGCATAGTTGTAACTCGTGCAGGTTTCGTTTCTCATACCCATTAACGGGCAACCTTTTATCAGGTCGCCAATGGACCTTGTAAAACTCAACGATGAACAGCACTTATTGACCCAGCAATGCCTGAAAGTTTTCATCAGATATTACGTTGTTTCAGAGCCAGAGAGAGTGTTGTTAAGTTTGAAATCATAACTTCCAATAGGCACGAAAGTTTTTAGTGCCTCGCATCACGCATATCTACTGATCCTAATGGTAAACGTTTTCTTTATCATCGTGTTTAGCAGGTTTCTCCTAAAGAGGGATAAAGTCATGTGCCTTTAGGATGTCTAATGGAAGGATAGATATTTATGAAAGTCCATCGGAATCTAAAACTTATATATTTAAATAAAGCTTGATGCGACCTTTTCGTGAGCAGTTTTCGAGATATTTCCTCGCTCAAATTTTTCAAGCAAGTGGTGGTAGTAAGGATTGTAACTTAACATTTGCTTAACAGAGAGCTTCTGATTTGAAATTAATGAGGCAACGACGGACATAATATCAGAGAATAGTGCCAAAATCACATCAGATAGCTGAGATCCTCATCTACGTTGCCGAAAGTTTTCATTCGGTTATGTTATCTCGATTTAGAATTCCGGTTCACCTGAAAGGAGAAAACTCTGTCTTCTCTAAAATAAATGCAGACTGTGGTCAAGTGTTTGCGGTAACTGCAGTAAATAAGCAAAACTTAAAACGTTATAAAGTCATTTTATGTTTTGCATCGAGGTGAGTTGACTAAATACCCACGTATTTATCCGAATTATCTGAAATTAATGGTGCAATGCCGACATATTTTTGAACGCTATTTAAAAATGCATTCATCAATAGAAATTAAAAACATTCTTTCATATTTATGAGATCGAATTATGAAATTTGACCTTTCTGCTTTTCATCGCTGCCGCTCTTGAGTCATTATTCTGTTCCCATCATGATGTGGCCTTTCATGAGAGTCAGAAAACATAATTAAACGGTTTCGGTGAGCTTCGGCTATGTATTATGATGGCGAAATGATGATGGCTTGTAGCCAAGTTTTTAAATGGACCCAGTGGCGCCACAAATCAAATGAGATGTCTTTATTACCACGGTTTTCATTGTGTGGCAGGATGTTTCTGAATTCAGAATTACACTTGGCGTCAAGTATCCCGTTAAAGAATCTTGGAATTTCTGGAGAAGCGTTAACTTAATGTTTATTTATCGAATTTCTGGTGTTTAGTCTCAGTAGTTTTACATTGCACGTTTACGAATTCACAAAGTGTTTTCATTCGACAGAGCATGGTACTGCTTGCCTTAATAATTACGCTTTGGTTTCCCTTTTTGGCATTGGCGGGCAAAAATGTCTCCCTGGTACCTGCCTGACAGAGTGCGAGGGATTAAATGTAATAAAAAAACCTTTTAAAGGATTCACTCAAGAAGTAGATTGGAAGTTATTATTGCCTATATCTCAGCGTTTCAGTTGTAAAAAAGGCTTCTTACTCCAAACTTGGGAAATTTTTCTCACCGAGTTGGATATATAGCGAACACCTCACGCAACAGTAGGCGCCTTCCATTTCGTGAGAAAATAAATGTCTGGAATGAATCATCCCAAGCAGACCTCGAGTCCTTATGAACTTATCCGCTCAAATGTTCTTTCCCTTAATCCATTTAACTTTTTCTCCTTCCGCTCTGGTATATCCATCAACTTCCTTGTTCTCATGTACATATATACTCTGAAAGAATTATTAGCATCAAAATATTTCCTTGCTCGCTTTTTGCAGTTTATTTAAAGCAATTTAATTTTTTGAATAAACTGGTGCATGATGATTCTCTAAGATGCATCAGTGTATGGAGGTAAGACGTGACTGGTATTCAGTTTCAGATTATGAAACTTGTAGAACTTAAAATATTTTGTGTTTCTGGTCGTAGTATAATATAATATCGTCCCGCAAATATTTTTTCATGCATGGGCAATATTTATTCAGAAAATTAGTAAGATATGTGCAATTGTAATTTATAGTATGACATAATTGCCTTCCTTGTGTTAATTTGTGTCCCCTACCTGTAGAAGAAAATTAGATTAATATGTTCCCATTAGCCTATAATTGGTGCAATCATTTATTCAATAACCATTTATATTTCTTCGCATTGATAATTTACATGAAAGTAATTTTATATTTACTGGAATATCATAGGATATCTCCCTTTTTTAGTAATATAAGTATTTATAATAATGCAACATTTTTAGAATGCTTAAAAGTTCATTTTTTTCTATTTTGCTGAAAATTATAGTTAATTTCAATGGATTTCGCCATCGTAATAATCTTACTAATGTATAATACAGCTTGTTATTCTATTACTTTCTGTCTTTGATGACCGTTTTGAATTTTGGTCTCGACCACGGGTGATAGGATCAATCGAAGGAAACTTGCCCTCATAATGGTGGTATATTTTGTGGAAGCGGCTCCTTTTCACGAATAAATACCCGCTCTTTTTCGTAACGCGCACCATCTCCTTACTATACACCTCGTTTTTCTTTGCTCGAATAATAATGAATTAATTGCTTGTATTATCACTACTTCCTTTCATGATATTTAATTTCAGTACTCGGTAAATGTAATGAGCGGGATTCGATGATATATCGCGTTCTCAAAATAAAGATATTTTTTCATGATAAATTTGTCCTGATGGCAATATAGATACAATACGAGGAATATAAGATGAATATCGTAAAAATGTTACGATAGGTGGTCTGTCCCAAAATAATTATTTAAATTGGGAGCGGGTGTGGAGGGGTTGTTGTTGAATATCGTTAATTCATTTCAATATGAGACCACTCGAATAAAACAGGATAGAGAATCAATTTATGAAGTCAAAACTTCGTCATTTCATTACACACTCAAAAAGAACTTAAGTAGAAGAGAAGATAAATACATCATAGTGGGCGAGTGTAGACTTCGTTCGCTTCTCTCTTTTTTCTATTATAAGCATTCCTGAAATAAACTCCTAATAAGTTCAAACATATCACTAATAGGCGATTATGTGACATCGTGTACGGCTACGCGCTCTAATGAGGGGTACCAGCACATCAATGTAGTAACTGTGGAAGCACATTAAAGTGCAGAACAATATCGCAATATTATTTGGTTTTTATAGTTTCTTCTGCAATTCTTCAAGCACTTCTACATTGGGCGTACGGACTTAATCTCGTTCCTGAGCGTTCACCGGGATTCGGCTCTATTATCCATCAGTGAAATGCGTCCACATATTTAAAGGGTCTTCGGACGGTGAGTTGCATGGGAATAGAGGAAGTTTTGGACTCGTTGAAACGTACAGCTATTCATTCACGAACGCTCAAGGATTAGTCAGCCGGAATCCTCAGGCGGAACGATAAGTTAACGCGAATTTCACGATGTCCAACCGTTCCGTTCAATATTTTCGGCCCACCCTGTTGACCTCCTTTCCCTTAACTACTCTTGTGAATTGATGTCCGTCATTTAAGCGAAATAAACCGTAACGAAAAGGTATTATCAATTTTAGATTTTTAAGCTAGTTTCAGCTCCGGCTAACATTGCCGATTTCTACCGTTATTCGCGCCGCTAACAGACCCGTTCATCCCGGATTATAGCAGCACTTTACTGTTGGTGCGTTCTTGACATCCCAGTTAGTCAACGACTGAAGGGTATTTTTCAGGTGTTCTTAATGAAAAAAAACTTGGTTTTCAACCAAAGCACTCTTTGGTTTTGCGGTAGCCAAACTATAGATCTCATTCGAACAAAATAACAGAAATATGTGGTACCAATGAGGAGTGATATTTTCATATGCTATATCTATTAATAGTCTATATTTTTCCATTCAAATTCGTATTTTTTCAATGAATAAACAATCATATCGAGTTGAATAAATATTTTTCTTACATGGACATATTTCTCCTATTTCCTTTTCGATAAGCTCAGTAATGTGATTACACTCATAGTCTTTTTGTTTAGTTTAGTTTTGCTTCCTATTATAACAGTTTTTATCTCTGAGCGATTGTAGAAGCATTGATTTTAAGCCTCGTTTAAATTAGTTTTTTTAAGCTGTGTTAAATCAGTAATTATTTTGGTGGTAAAACAGAAGTGAAGGGATTGGATTTTGCGCCACTCTTAATTGTTTGAAATAATATTTTCCATCAAATTTGATTTTTTAACGCATAAAATTAATAAAGTATGCTACATTAGTTCGTTTCGTAACAAAATACCATCTGATAATTTGTGGGTTGAGAAAAAAAGTCTAGCGTTAAATGCTTTAAGATTACAATTAAAATACTCCCCATGGACTTTCATAATCTAGTAAAGATGCTTCAGTAAATCGCAATTTACGTTGGTGTTTATTTTTCAACAAATAGGCATGATTAATTTCATACCCTGAACTTAATTCGAATTGGATTGTGTTGAATGTGATTACGTGGCCGTGTTTTAGGAAAATATCTATCAAAATCCTATTTTTCGCGACATAATGGATATTCAGTGATTTCAATCATTAATTAATGATTAATTGATGTAGTTTCTGCAAAAACCGTAATTACTTTTCACAGGAAATTTGCTCATTTGGATTTCGAGGTTGATTAGTTTTCATTTTATCCTTTCATATTTTTCTCTCGCCTCCTTTCTCATCAGAAATCCTAAATTTGAACAGCTCCTGCACCCTTCCTCCTCGATGCGTAATCAAATACGTCAGTACGCTTTCACTTTTGCCTCGCTTTCAAGTTATCGAATATTTCAACTCCTTTGCTCTTAAATCGCTGCCCTTACAACGTAACTTAAGTCTTATAATCAGTCACTCCTGATATTTTTGTTTCCTCATTATTTCACCCTTCATTCATCACACTAATACCTACTAAGAACTTAACAAAAGTTTAGTTTCCTCATCCACCTCGGGACAAAAAATATCATAGTCTACATCCTCCATTCCTCAGGGCTAACGGTCCTTTTTCAGCTGCCGGTGTGCTCTATACCTATGCACGCTACCAATATTTATTATTTTCCAAGGTATTACACGTATTTTTTATTTTTTTAAACTCAATATCTTTTTCTTCTGTAGCCAATGAGTCAACTTCGAATCAATTTGCTCATTTAGAATTCGTCTATACCTTATAGCTCTGCTATCCACCGGAAGGACGTGCGGCAAGGGGAGTTATTTCATACCGAATTGCCCGACCGGTGATTATTACTCAATTCGATGTCAATTTATTTTCTCGCATATGAAATTTCATGTGTGTTGCTTTGTCTTGTTCTCCTACATAGTATTCGGAATGCAATCATCACGGTTCCAACCATTGCCAGTTCAAAAAATCGCGAATTCTGACTCCGAACGAAATTCCGGCGGGTCGGCGTGTGAAAATGTTTCTATTGTCTTCAGCACTCTCTCGCTCTCAGTTATGCGTGGGCTCGCAATCAACGCGCTCGCCATTCTACCGCCACCCACCCACCTCGTCCGCCACGCCCTCTTCCTCCCGCGAGCTCAACCATCACATCGCATCCCCATCCCCTCCTCTTTCCTATCTCTTTCATCCCCTCGCAGCCGCACCATCGATTCCGATGATCCGCGGGCTGTTGCCCAAAATCGTTGCGCGCGCCACGGCTGCCTCCTTAAGGCACGAAGAATAACTGCATGCGGGAAACAAAGAGGGGGCGCAACCCAGGAAACTTTCGTTCTTTCCTTGCCTCTCGAGAAAAATTTCCCCCCACGACCGAAAGAAAGATGGTGGAGAGAGAGAGGGCGGGGGGGGGGGTTCATGTGCGTGGGTGTTTGTGTGGAAGGAGAGGGACGGATGGTTTGTGTGTGAGAGAGAGAGAGAAGGAAAAAGGTATTTTTTACTTTCGTCTCTCGTTTTGCGGTGTTGTCTGTTCGCTTGTTTGCGGAGGGAATCGGGGTAAAAGGGAGAAGTCTGCTGGTGGTTCGGCCTCGTGGTGGAAAGGTGCGCGGGAGAGAGAGATGGACGGGCAGGGGGAGGACTGAATGGGGAATGGGAACTGGGAACGCAGGGTTGGAATATGACAAGTGGGGCCATATTTCTCCGAAGACAGTTGCGCATTATGGCCGCGCGTAAGGGCAGAGAGGGGGTAAAAAAAGTTCGAGGGGATGGATGTTTGTGTGGTTTTTCGTGGGAGGGGGCGGGAGAAGGGGGGTGGCAGAGGAGATACTTCAGCGCCTTTCTCAGTGGGACGGGGACTTTATGTTTCCTTCAGATTCTCCTCCTCTTCCGTATGTGGTGACCTGTTGTCTCTTTCTAACGGACGATTAACGCGAGACTTGTCTCTCGTGAATTTCCGCCAGTGTCGACGCGGGAAGGAAGGTGCCAGTGGTGGAATGACATGTGGTGCGTCCGAAGGGATAAAATATTCAGTCGCTGCTGAAAGAAGGCTTTTGTTCTCGATGACAACAATGAAATCCCAGGGATCCTGCCTTAAAACGATTTAGAATTCATAATGTGCTGATTTCACAGGGTTTTATGAACAAAACCTCAACAGCATCTTGTGTTAAACGCTTTATTTCGGTGTATCGTCCGCAATGTCAAATTTGATTCTTAAAATACAGGTGTGAGACATTTGAAACTTTCAGGAAAATGGAAGGTTTAACAATGTTACATTGTTCGATGTCATGTCATGGGAAAAAGCGTCTAATTAGTATTAATCCTGCCTGTGAATTCATATTCGTCAAGAAGCACGGATACAAACTAAGATAAAATAATGTGCTTTAATTTTTCCTTGCGAAAAAGTACTTGTTCATATTTCTCAATGATATCGTGTTTAAATATATACATCCATGGTCATATAGTCGAGATCACCAACATGTAAACCAACCATTTCGAAACAACGTCCGCGATCTATTCAAAAGTCACGTTTGGTCAAAGAATTTTGGATTTCCAATATTTTTCCTTTCCTTCATTTGAAATTTTTGCACCTACGCATTAGCTTTTGTTGCGTGAAATTGCGTCGAGGTGAAAGTCCATCTTGAATCTTTAAGAGGGATTCCTATCGCGGAAATCGCTATCGCTTTTGATTTATTCTCTCCACCAATTGAGGCGCATAAAAATAGTTTATCCTTTTCACCAGTGTTCCGAAGTGCCTAAAACGGCGAAGTTTTCAATCGAATGTGCTTCATACTCAAATTCACTAGGCAAGGAGATTTGATGGGCTTCATACGTGTGATTTTTCCGCATTGCTACTAAAAATAAATCAAGCACCCCAGAGAAGGAACCTCATTGCGTCTAAATTTCTAAAGGTTATGGGTGAAATCGTTCAACCGTAGGGATGAAAGAGTATACATATGTGGATATACTGAAGGAGATGAAACGTCACTTCCTGGAGTAAAAAAATAAAGGAATGAAAAATACCATTCAGATGTTCGTGTGGGAGTGATTGTCTTTATTTTTAACATTTTTTTTCGTTCATTCCCATGAGAGTCGAATCAAATGCCTATCACAGTCTCTTTTCTCACGATCAGCCCGCAAAGCGTTTTTGTCGAAGACTTTCTCCCGATATGGGACTAGGAAAGAGAAAGGTGGATTACCTATCTCGCACGAAACTCCTTTCTTTATCTTGAATAATTTCCAGCCGCACTAATGCGGACCCCCATTACCTATCACCCCCGACGAATATTTTTTGCGCTGGTTTGTGGTCATTAATAAAACTTAAATCTTTTGATTCGGGAAAAAACTGCATTTGTTAGGACTCGGTGCGATATGGCCTCTTTAACTTCCGGAGCGCATCAAGCCAAAATACCATTACTATTTCGAATAATTAATTTTTAATATTATTAATTTGCAATCCAGCTTAATTTTACCTATTACACATTAAACTTTGTAAAACACTTATATTTAAACTTACTATTCCCAATCTTCACTTAGAGCCTACGGCTTTCTTATTCATGGAAACGTTCGTGGGATATTTTTATTTGTTTTCGAGGCTGAATTATCAATATTTAAATTTTTTAAGATCATTTAGGATCGCTGTGTGGATGAATGCTAATAATCTCCATTTTAAAACGGTAAATTTTCATTTCTAAATACCATCGAGATTTTTGCATAATTCTTCTGCTTGGGAAGATTATTTGGATTACGTCGTAAAAAATAACTTTGATGTGTCCCTGTACGTGAGACAATGAGGCCATTACATTTAAAATAGAGAAAATTACTGGCCAACTAACCACTGGTAGTTTCATATCGTAGAAAGTTTCTATTTTCTATGCTATTCACCCCTGTATTTGGTATAAGTGTAATCTATAGAATTAAAGTATTTTTTTCATAGCAGGCTGTCTTCACTGATTCCGAATGGAGGTAATACTTACAGAATCAATTTTATTTTTAATTTTGCTTTCTTAGGACCTATATAAAATGAGCACATCCAAAGAAAATTAAATAACAGAAGCATTGGAGGGAATATTGCTAGGTGAATGTCATCCTCTGTACGAAAGAGAGAAAAAGTCGTGACCCGTCATTCAGACTAACATTTTCACTCGTGAAAACAGTGGAAAGTCTCATTTTGCAATCCCCATGCACGTTTTTCATTCCGATTGGGAGAGAATACGAAGATCCTCCGGCTCCGATGGAAATATCCATGGGGAAGTGGACGTGTCGGCGGTCCAGAGCGCATTGCGATTCGTCTTTGCTTTTATCTTGGTGGTATAATCATTCATCAAGTGGACGAGAGTAGTTGATATCTTTCACAGTGCCCTTATAGAGATGGTTTCGTAGGCCGCAATCTACTCGGTTGCAAATGGCAAATTAATTCCATTTGATGCGAGGAATTTGGTTTTCTTGCCGATTTTTGACTGAGAATGCCAATTCTTCCATAAAATATCGTAATTAAAATAATACGTCAGAGGTTAAATAGTGAAAATGATATTTTGATTCCCCAACCTGATTTAAAAATTGTTCATATCATTTTTGCCGCATTGTAACTAAATAGATAATAATTGTGGGCGTAATCGTTTCCGTTTTTGAGATAAATCCTAGCCAATCATTAGCATTTAATACCTGACAAACAATACAAAAAATAACCCATGATTGCCAACTTTTTAGGAGCGATTATTTTCTTTAGTTAATCTTGAAAATGAAAAAAGTGGCTTTATGATTCCACAGAAAATTTATTATGATGCGACCTTGGTTTCGACATTCAATGTCATCTTTAGGTTTGACGTCGGAACCCCGTTTTTCACCAGGTAGTTCAAGGTATGCGTCCCAAATAAACGAAATCATTGTCAATTGCAAAGTTTGCAAAGAATTACTGTACAGATTTGCGTATTTCAATGATAAATTAAAGTGAATCATTGATCCGTTGATCCTTATTCCTTGCTTTAAAATCAACCAAATAAATATTGCCGTAATTTCCGTCAAGGCTGCAAATGATTGGTTTACTTTTCATTCCTTTTCTGTAAGTTTTTCCGCCCTAGAATATTATGTTGCAGTAGAGACGCAAAGATAGACTTGCGAAAACTTTTATGTGGAGCATAGTTTCATGTGGCGGATATAAAGCTTGGTCATTTAGGCCAGAGGATTAGCGGGCATGGAATGTTTTAGTGGTGTGGGTGGCAAATAGAATGAAAGAATTGAGATGAGCGAAAAGGGGAACAAAGTAAGTGCTAAATATGGTAGGGGAAGAGAGACGTCCGTGGTAAGAATTTAGAAGAAGGCAGGAAAAGTGAGTACTTGGCTGGCGTTTGGCGAAATATTATTTGCAGCTAAAAGCGGTTTTCTATAAAATATTAATGGTAGTTAGTGTAGCGTTATGTGAGTCTCGGAAAAGTATTAATGCTTAGTTCCTTGATCTAGTAAAAACCTACCTTGCCTGGCAGACTGGTTTTAATAATATGATATTATGTGTTGCACTTAATTGTCTCCCAAGTGGGTGGCGCCCAAATCTATCATAGAAACCATTAATAAGATAAAAACCAAGGTCCTTAACATCACCTCTAAAGGAAGGATTTGCTGAAAACTAATTGAGAGAAGTAGGCAAGAAAACATCGTGAGGTCATTTTAAGGTGAATAGGGTAATCACGTGGGGAAAATGATGGTAAAACGGGAACAATATAGCGTGACGTCATTTATGGACGCGTATACTGCATTTATTGTCTGACTGTTTTTTTGTGTTTCTTGCTCCTTATGAGATTTCTCCGTATTTTCCTTTCGTCTTGTGGTGTACTTCGCCCGAAGGCCTTTCTTGTGACCTAAGGTTTTATGGTCTTATTATCTTCCTATCTATTGATGCCCCTAAATGCCCTCCATGTTTACTTTGAATAAAGTTATATTGCCTTTTTTCACTGCGGGACTTTTTCAATATTTACCGAGAGCATTACGTTGTGACCTTGGTCAAAAGTTTTACTAAGTTTTAACACCTCGAAACTCATATAAAATTTCTTTCGCCATGGAAGTCATTTCTCGTCAGCGCATGTGGGCTCAATCTCTCCCTAACAGTGAAATAATGCCTCAGTATGGTTCATAACTCATTATTACATTATGTATTCCTGTACCTCACTTTTATTCCTCTTGTTAGCTTGTTTATGGCACTACAATGGCTGGTTTTACCTGGGTTATTTTCGGACGGTGGCTTCGAGATTTTATTAGAGTCCTTAGTTACTTTATAAGTTTGATGTTCTCCGACCGCTTTATGACCTCTCTTTCATGCAGCTGTATGTTTTTTTTGTAACCACTCGGTGGAGACTTATGCGTTTTAATATTGACTAATTCAATCTACCCTATTATCGCAACTGAGTGCCATTAGTTCAATGATGATGGGATGGGGCATTTGCACTGCTCCGTTGGATACACAAGGCATTTAAGGTCTGTCCTCATTGCTGCCGAAATATCCCAAAACTCGATAGTGCGTCGTATTACTCATATTTTTATGATCCCTTCCTCTGAAGTATGCCGTTGAATCTTTCGTGGAGGAGATTTTTCACGAGGAATATAGTTTCTTTTTCGAGGATATGCCACGTCCTTTAGCTAATTTTATCCTCCGTAGTCAGAAATAACGAAATTTGTATTGGTTATAGTATAATTTACGCATTTCATGATTCTCCCACGCTATTCATAGTGTGTTTATACTTAAAATTCACGTCGGAGGATCATACACTATTGCACAAATTGGATTGCATGAATGCGCTTGTATTTCCCTTTTGTTATGTAAAAAAGAGAAGCGGCATAAAAGTTCAGAATCTTGGATATTGAGTCATTCGATAGTCAAACGATCTATTGAAGTGATTTTTAAGCCATTCTGACAGAAGAAAGTCCATCTAAGGATCAGCATATTTATTCTTTGAAAATATTATATTGTTCGTATAGAAAATTGCTTTGGAATTCATATAGATGTAGGTTTGCTTGGTCCAGAAAAATTTTAAGGATACGCCTACCAACCTAATCCTCAACATTGTCTGTATTTGAGATAATATAGATTTACAAGATTATTAATAGTAGAATACGAATTTTGTAAACATTTGAATACAGTGCATTCATCTTTTGACACCCAATTGTATAGATACCACAAAACAAGTGTACTAGTTTAACCACTTGATTCTGTCGAAGACTTTGAGGGAATGGGAGTCGGTGAGCTGAATTTACCAACTTCCCCTAGTAGAGAGAGAACTCATTGAGTCCTCAAAGTTCGGTGCTGGGTGAGTCAGCGTTCGATGATTGATTTTCCATCATTTCAGTCAGCACATAAGGTGGCACAATTAAGTATAGTACCACCCGATTATGGTTTCCGTACGTTGTAGATGGCGCAAGTCTATTCCTCGGTTGTGATGAAACGCGGATCGTCCGCTATCCACTAGTGCTTTCGAATGTCGCGGTGAGGATATCAGCGAAAAATATCCTTCCCTCACCCTTGGTCATCTCTCACCCTCTCATTTGAGGACACCTCTTACGTAATAATAGAGACCATTCATTCTTGACCACTGGGTTTCCTCTTCTCCCTCCCCCTAATCCTCACCCCTTCTCCCTGGCCCCAGTCACCCGACGTTTCCGAAGGTTATCCCGCAACAATGAGTCAAATTTCGCTCGTTATTGTGCCATCACAATGGCGGCATAACCGCCCGTAGCGTCGTGGCCATCATCATCCCATCCGCGGCCGGCTCTGCAAAAGGGGATATGCAAATTGAAGGGGGGGAGGCGGTGGATGCCTGAATTTCGCGAGTGCTTTGTTGCGCGCGAACAACGTGGAACTCGGCGGAATCCGTGGAATGCGCCGAATGCCGCAAGAGAGCGAACGCGTTCGCGGTGTCGACGCCGCCCGCGCCTGTTCCTACTCTGCTTCCTCAATCCTACGCACGCACACTCGCACACATTTCACTCCTGTCCCCTTCTAGTCCACATGGCTCCACGATGTTCGCTTTCGAGTATCGTGATGTGGTTGAATTGAATATCGAGGATCGATATTTCGGAATTTTGATGGCAACGTAGAAACTGTGCTCACATCTCATTTTTCTCACGTCCTTTATAATTTGACGTAATATTTCCGAAATATTAATTTTCTTAAACCCTCCCTCCAACTTACACATTAATAAAATCGATTGGACCCTAAGGCTATTTGTGGCGCTGCCATAATGCTTCTCGATTAATCCGGACCATATCGGTATTACTTGGATATTCCGCGTTGTCTCAAATATCACGTGTACTCATAATGTACGGATACAGATAATCGGGAACTCGGATTAGACAGAAGGTTTATATTCAAACATAAAATAACACAGAAAGAAAATGTACATCCGTTTCCCACGCAAAATATATATTTAAACCTTTTATTTAGGAATTAACTTTTCGTGAATAAAATATTCCCCTTTTCTTACATTAATAAAATATGTGCATTTTGTCTAGTTGTAATTTTCATTCACTGTGTTCCCTTGTCATAGTTGTACCAGCATATTACATCTAAAGTAGCTTATACACTATGTAGGGACAGACGTGAATAGGTAAAGCTGTATCTCAGATAATACGGGACTTTGGTGGATCTAGACCCGGATGATCGGTGTATAATGTATTTCATATCGCAAATCGAAATTCAAATTTGCAAGATTGCACAAACCGAGTTTACGTCGTATCATAGAATTTACCATGAATTCCCCGGCGGAATGTCATACCAAATCTATATCGTGGCTGCTGAAACATCGTAATATCGCCGAGCCCTATCTCCAACCTCCTCCCACTATCCGGTCGGCGCCGACGGCATCAATTACCAACGGATTATGCCGTTGCAAGTCGGTTCTCCAGTTTACCCCACCTCTTCACCCTCGCAGACATCCAGTGAGCACATACACGTGAATTGAGATGAATAGGCTGGCGTACGGAAAAAGAGCACGGAGAGCGAATGGGTGCAGTCTGGTGGCTTGCAGATGCAGTTTCGACACGAAAAAAAAAACGATCGCTTTTCTTTTTTTCTGATTTTCATGCAGTGTTTTGATGCTTCGCTCCTGACTGCGTGGCAGCCATGTGCCGCACCTGCCAGCGGTACCTTTCCGTGGCGGAATACGAGCTCGACACAGTCTCTGTCTTGGTTTTCAGTTCGGCCGTCAGTCATTGCAACATTCCCTTTTTTTCCTGTCCAACTGATACGCCCCCGGGCGGCAATCGTGCACGAAATTTTTTTTTTGAATTTGCACGACGCCATTTGCATTGCATTGCACACGAAACGTTGCGTGGCGTCGAGCGTGATTTCACGGTCCATCATGCTCGGATTATTTAAATTTTCGTCGTTCATTCTGCGGATTATTTCGAGGAGGAAAAATCGAGCACCTTATCATTTGTCAATATTTTATCGTAGGAGATATTCCAAAAAGGACAAGGAGGAATGGTGGGATGGGAGAGATATTATAAGGCATTTGCAGTGGTGATGAATATGAGAGAATAAAAGTATGTTCAGTAATTGGGAAGAGGAAGGAAGAGACGAACATTTTAAATTGGACGAGTGAGATAGAAAGTAAAAAGTAGCTGAAGGATTATTTATTGTTCTGCAAAATTCCTTTTGGTTTAGCAGAGTTAAGTTCATGAAGATATAGCGGCATTCTGTAACAGCTTGTTCTTGGTTTTTGAAAACCCACTTCTGACCATTGGACCACTTTAACTGATAATAACTTAATTGGCGAGGTTAATTGATCGTTTTTCTTCATTTCGTTTGATTCGATTCTTTGGTGAGTTCTCAAGCAAAATTTTACCCGTGCTATGTACTTTATTTTACTTTGGTGGGACGAATCCATATCTATTTTTTAAATGCCGCACGGATCCATTACGTAAGTACTGCATTTGTTTGATGTCACGCGAATAAACTTAGACAATTGGAATGACTGCAGAGATGAAGTACTTAGTGTTAATTTAAAATATCTAAATATTCGCATTGGGATTTTTAAGGGATCGTTAAAATTGGGTTAATTGAAATTAAGTCAAGACTGTTTGTCGCAGACATAATACTCATCACAAAAGTCGATTGTGATTCCTTATTCGGTAACGACTTTTAAAACTATAATTAGGGTTTCATCTGTTCGCAGTAGTGGAAAAATCTTTGAACTTTGACTCATTCGTGAGTGTCATTTCTTTGTGTTTCTCTGTTTAGTGTTGTTAAGTTTTGAATTGAAGTTTATATATGTGTATCGTCGCTGAAGAGTGTTCGTTTTCTAAGATGCACATGTATGTATATGTGTATAAATGAATATATACATATAGTATATATATAATATGTAAAAATACACAATTGTATATATATTTATATTTATGTATGTATATATATGTATGTATATATATGTATGTATATATATGTATGTATATATATGTATGTATATATATATATATGTATGTATATTTATGTGTGCTCGTACACACACAAATACACGTATACGTACAAACAGATTGCTTCTCAGATTAATATGACCCTCGATCAAGCGCAAATAAATAAATAGGACCGATTAAACCAATGGCCTACAAATAAAAAACTAGAGTGCCCTTAAGTATTATATTATTAAACATAGCATATATGATGTTTCAAAATGAGGTATATAGACCAAATTCCTCGTCTGCTCTCACCTACCGTGTGTGATGATGCTTTTGCAAGAGTTGAAGTTTCCCACGGGGCTAAAATAAAACTTGCTTCCCACCTTTATGCATCAGTAGTGAAGGAAGTGGCGCATAAACGTTGTTGTGGGCGTGGAATTGGAACAGAGAGCCGGCCACAAATTTATATACTTTGACATGTTTAGCACAAATTTTAAATCTACACTTCTCTCTCTATTTCTAATTCTCCGATTTTTCGTCCATCGGTATTTTATAAGTAATACGTATGAAACGAGAGGAGAACAAGTAAGAGTTGCTTTCCCACGTTCAGAAGGAGCCGTGCTTCGAGAAATGGCGCAGGCAGCTCTGCCGTTTGCACGAACCCACGCTAGCGAGGAGGGGGGGAGGGAGGGAACCTCGGAACCGAGATGCATCGCCCTCGAGCCGCGGCGTCAGAACGTGAACGAAATATGGCTTTCTTCACTCCTCAGAAGCCTACCATTCCCTCCGATCGCCCCTCGACCCTCCTTTGTTTTAACGCGATGCGACAACCACTTTCATCCCCCCCCTCGCTCTTCCCGTCACCCTCCAACCCCCCTCCCACTCTCTCCATCCCTCTCCATCTATCTCTTTCTCTCGTGGGATCGCACAATCACGGTCGTGAGGGATGAGTTTCACCCAGAGTAATATTATTTTTTTTTCATCTACGCATGCCCGTCATAATATATGTAAACATAATTTGACGGGCGTTCCGTGCGTATATACGTACTCTTGTGCTTAAAAGAAATTAACTTTTTTTTTATATCCTTCTCACTACCTACCCATTCCGTGGGAATGAGGCCACGCCCTGCGACGCGCGGTTGTTTTCACCTCTCGCGAAAGGGAGCGCCCGCGAGTTTGTAACAGAAGGTGTGATGGGTAGGAACTTAGGAAATTCAAAATACTCGGTCTCTCTTTCTCTCTCTCTCTCCTTATATATATCTCTCTCTCACTCCGCTTCTCAGAGACGAGGTCAAGCAGATTCCGTTACGAGAGGAATCGCCCTTCGCCATCCTCGCTAATGCATTCCTCGCATATCCTTGGTCCGTGTTCGAGCATCCTTATACGTGCGCGGCTTCTAAGATTTCTCCATCCATCAGTGCAGATGTTGCTGAAGATATCCATCGTGGTATGAAATAAAATGGTACTGATTCTTCGTCCAATGTTCGAAGGCAAAGTGTTGAAGTCTCCGAAAATGTCACGGAGAGTGTTGACCAGAATATATGAGGTGGCTTGAGTCGTTATTGCTCGGTGATACGTAATTTTTGTACCGGTCTATCAAAATTATACTTTTTCTCATGAGTCATTACCTTTCCAATGATTTTGCTACCGAATTTCTTCCGGAAATCGCCAATGTCTCTCTCCGATTTCGTATTTAAAATATTGAGTGGTTCTGTGTTCACGTAAACTTACCTTGGTCCTCAAACCTGCTGTTTAAGAGCTGTTGTGGGGGATTATAACCGTTAATGGACCTTAAGATTGGTGTTAAGACCAACGGTTTTTTAAAGGGAAGATTATATAAGTTTGAAAAAGAATATGAAAATTATTATCAAGTCCTAAGTTAAGTTCTTGTATCCTAAATAAAACTGTTTATGTCTGAAAATTGAATACAATCCGAAAATACTTAGTGTATTTACATAATGCTTTGTCGAATTTGTGTTTATGTAATCAATCATCAAAGTTCCTTCACCGCAGAACGACTGTAATCACAGACACTGACGAGTCGTTGGTCCGGAGCTTCCAAAATATTCCAATCCCATTATCCGCCCTTTAACATTCACTTTGACAAACACGATCAAGTGGTCCTCGATTGTCATTTTAAGCACCCGCTTGGGACGGGGTCATCATTACATCCTGATAAGTAGCTGTTCTCTCTCGGCCGTTTCAGCCAAATTGATTCCGGGCTTATAACTTTGCGGCTTGGCTTTTAGCGTTCATTTGTGGGGGCATTAAATGCGTTCCATTTGTGGAAGCGGACGCGAAAATCGTCAGGAAATCGAGGAGGGCGGGGGATAATCCCGACGCCCATCCGAATGCAGGGAGGCGATCGCCGAGACCCGAGGTACTTATCTGGGTCGCCGGTGGCAGCGGTTGGCTATCTCCTCTCGCCCATCTCTTTACCAAGGGGTTTAAGTTTTCCCACTCGCTAAACGTCTGGTTGCATAGGAAGAAGGAGTGAAGATGCGTGCGGAGTACACCCATGAGCCCCGACCTCCTCGTAAAGTGAGTTGTGCTTTGCTCTTGTATGCGTTCGCCACTAACGACGATATAGGCGGCGTTTAGATTGGCTGTTTGTCGTCAATCACCACACTCTCAACCTCCCCATCTTTCAGCATCAATTTTCCCCGTATCTGCCCCCACAGTGCGCTCTATCTATCCCTTTAACCACCCATCTTCGATCATACTGACCAGAGCTCGCTCTATTCATGGGGTGTGAACTTTTGCTTGCCTTCGTCAGTGTTGCATTCTACACGCAATGAAGTCTGTCTAAACTAGCGGTTAATAAACGAAATAAAACCCTACACCGTGGATGCAAAACTGAGATAGTATAACGTATGTGCCACAGTTGCGCTTAGCACAAAAACACATCCCTTATTCGTATTACTAGCTCAATACGGTGACGGCCATTGCGCAAGGTATCATACTGGATTACATTCGTAATCCCCTTAGATGAGTTGCGCTCCGCATCCACGATGGTGGTAAACAGTCTGAATAAGAAAAACCATATGCTCGTTCTTACATTAACGCAAGGGTAAGCAATAATAATGCATCACCCAGTTCCTATCCGTAGGATTCTAAGATATAGTTTCCATGATGTTACATGCACCTCAATTGGTTTTTGATTATATCAAAAACCTACCTCCTAATCATATCATGTATCAAGAACTACGTAGCTAAAATGTTTTCCAATAGCATAATTTGGATCCCCATGGATAATTTACATGTGTACTGCCGTCGTACGTATAAAAATGTCATGTTGCATTGTTTATCAAATTTGATTGAGATATGAGTCTTGATTTTTTGTAATTTATGAAAGAACAAAATTTAATAAACCCCATGAATCAGCATTTATTGATAATATTGAATCCGGGAGGAAGAAGGTGTATCATTGCTTAAAAATCAAGTTCTATCAGCATCGAGACTATTAGATGTTCTTTCTCTTGGGGTAGGCTCTCAGCAAATTAATTATGATTGGACGTCAAGACCACTTCGCGGCACTTCCATTCCTACACTTCGGTTCGTCCCTGGCCAAGACATAACATCAGTCGTTGTGCAACCAGGTTTCTTTTCATTAATTGCACCATCGCATGAGTTTTTGCTGAAATTGAAGTCTCCTTCTCGTTGTTATATGTCGTCCGTACATCTCATTTGCTCATCTTGTGTGTGTATCTCATATAACGTGTGGCGTAGTTCCTCGTCCTCCCGCTCTCCTCGGCGTTGCATCTCGAGAGTACGGAGACCGAATGTGGTGGCGAGAGCACACCTAATTCCTCCCATCATCGGCCAATCCCGTCCCCCTTACCCCCCCCCCCCCAATCCCTTCAGACACAACGAGCGTAAACCCTCCACTGCCTCTCCCGAGGGCTCATCTCCTCAAAGCCCATCCCCGTTCCCTCATATCTCGTCCTCTCTCTACCCTACCCCCTTCCTCACAACGAACTCACCACAGAGAGATCTCCCGCTCTCCCCTTCCTCTTCATCCTCCCGACGTCTGTTCTTGAATCGTGAGCGGTCGTATAGATGGATTGCGCGGGGTGGCAAAGGCTTTGGGAGGAAGAGGGGTTGGAAAAGCGGGAGTGCCCCCATATAGTTTTGTCTCTCTCTCCGTTTTGACATACTCTCCTCTCCCGTCTTCATCTCTCATCAATCCATCAGGATGAACCACCCTTTGTCCACGAGAACAAAATAACATGGATGCGTACGTGTCAGAAATGATGGTTCGATTATTTCTTCTTCCCTCGTAGGATTCATACTTAAAACTAGATCAGGAGTAATACGCCACCACCCTCTGGATTCATAATTCAAAAAGGAAAACTGTAATCTTAACTCGAACATACGTACTACTACCTGTACCTAATGTTTACTCGAACTATTGTTTAATGATGTCTCAGTGCATTCGTGTGTTTAATTTGACGTGCATTTACATATTTTTAATTTTATATTTATGCGTAACGTGCATATTTGTGCTTATATTATTGGTTTCTCACGATTCTCCGCCACGCCGAGGGTTATGAGGTATTGTGTTGATGTTTAGAATACCGTATTACCCTTCCCATTCCCAACTTACGATACACACTCCCGTGAGTAGTACAAATGTCACCCTCCTCACATGACTGCGTACTCCTCTTACCCCCCTCCCCCCCTACACTCTCACCCATCCCCCGCAGCTACTCTCCGTCCACCTCCACCTTTACCCGAGGCAGACACGAGATGCCGACGTCAGTTTTAATTGGTTGCCCCGGTTTTCAGCTGCCGGAGTCGGAAGAGGGGGGCGGGAGGCGGGAGTTACAGCACGGGGGAACTTGGAAAGCGTGAAGGCGTTGAGAGCTAGGGGGGATTGGGCGGGGTTGGAATGGGTCCGAACGTAATACTCCACCCCACCTCCTCGTCCCCCTCATATGCGCAAATAATGCCGACGTTTCCGCAGCCGTTGCCGGCGAAATTGGGCACAGACGCTAGTTATGCATAGAGCCTCTGGGCATTTTCCCGGGTTCTCTCGGCCCCCGTCATCGCGATTAGGTTTCCACTTCTACTCTCGGACATGCTTGGTTTGTTGAAGAGGGGAAACACGGTGTCATTTAGAAGCTACGAATTTAGCCGTGTTTCATTTCGGTTATTCATCGTTGACGTAACGTACGAAAAATCTAGGAACGGGAAATAGCAAACAATGGAAATTCCTGGTAAAGATCGGGAGACTCTTTCCGTCTTACGTGATTTAGTCCTACTTAAATGACCTGCATTGGCTTTGTTGTATTTGCATCGGATCTATTTCATTTGCTGCATTTCCGTCTATGGGAAAGCTATTGCCTGATTTTAATACTCTGTTTTGTCATTTTTAAAATTTTTCTGATTCATTTTTGCACAGATGATCAAAGTTCAGATATTCTCACCTCTGAATTATTTAATGAACGTGATCGGCTAATTACTGGGACGTGATCGGCTATAGTCGATATTACCAATAAGACACGAATAAAATATAATGAAAATGAGTTCTCTGCTATTGTTAATTAGACGGCGGGAAAATAAAATATGTTTCCCCTGCTTCTCTGAAGTCCCTAGAGCTCAATCAATACCTATTATGTTCCACAGAATTTTGCGGTATTTTCCTGTATCTGTATTTATGTTCAGTATCAGTGAAGGTTACTAGGGTGATTGCTTATGTTGGCTGCAATATTATTTTGAATCTCCGGTAGTTACGCCTTTTTGCATTGTTTTGATCCATGCGTGTTCATTATTCTTGACGTTTCCCGTATCGAATGGTATGAAGAGCTTCCTTTTTCATACAATCGTGTTTTAAAATTCATTTCGGTTTGTTTTCTCCGGATTACGGCGACAGCTTTGAAATCCTATTAAAAGTAATTCCCGAATGAGTGAACTCATTTCCCGAATTTCGCAACACTCATGAGAGAGAGAGAATACGAGTTTTTTTTTAATAATCTCACGGTTGAGCGCCCGATGTTTCAGGGAATCCTTTCCGCAGGATGAATGCTTGACCTGAATTTTGTGATACTCGTTTTGTCAACCCTGTATCAAGCGCTAAGTACCCAAGCACTCGGCTTAATTTTCCGACGGATCGTTAAGACGGGGCGGGAAAATTTTGAGCTAAACACCTTAGCACCACTCCGCAATGCGCCTGCACACATTAACTTATTATTTCGCACCGGGGGACGGTTTTAACTGTCTCCATAACGGAAGCATTGCTCCTTTCGTTGTGATTTACATCCCCAAAGCCGCAGGTCCCTAAGAGCCGAAAGGTGCACTTAACTACGGGATCATTTCCCGTTCTCATGCATCCCCAAAATATCCGTTCGTTTTATTTTGACTTTGTGCTTTAAGTTACCTTTTTATTTATATTTTCATTTCATCGTAATTTGCTTGCGGAAAGTGGTGGGTTTGTAATGTTTTGAGCCCTTATTCGCCAAAAAAAGACATTTAAATCGACTAATATTCACGATAATCTACCTTGATTCCTTTATTAAAAAAATATATCATTATTGAGAATAAGTCTTTCCGTTAGTTCCAAGACCACGTCATCTCATTGTTTGCTGTCTTTAAAGTATTAATAACTTAGGCATGAATTAAAATTGACTTCTTGGATGCCGCATATGTAGTATTCTACGCCATTTTGTTGGTTCATATTACTAACGCATGCTAGCATGTTTACAAAGGTGCAAATTCTATCCGAGTTGTTTTAGAAAATTCTAAGAGATTTAATTGATTTAACTTTGATTAATCATAAAGTATTTCTTTTAGTTATTATTCTTCAATCGTCTCGTTACATGGTTTGCTTGGTTAACATGAGTTCAGGGTTTCTCTAAGCTTCATCCGTATTCCCCCATCACTTTTACCCTCGACCTGACGATTTAAAAAAAAATTATTTTCATTCGAGAGTGATTTTTTCAAGCGATAAACCACTTGTGATCAACTTTTCCCTTCACGCTTTGGAAAATTCAAAAGCGAGATATTTTTCTTTTAAGATGACCTCGTGATGTACCCAATGAGAGTGGTTATGCAGCAAATGGATATTTATGCCGTAAATGTGCGTAGCAAGGAAACAAAGAGGGCCACCTCTTTTCTTAATTTTTCTCCAAAGTCAGTCATCAGTTGAAATTTTTCGGCAGACATTTTCTTTCAGAATTGTTCGCAATACGTATTTTATTTGTTTTGGACTGATTCTCGGGCGATTTATTGTATTGCTGTGAACGCTTAGATTCATAAGTCAACGCGAAAATTTTTATCCAGCACGTTCTGTATTGGTATTTTAATTTTTGCCGCGGTATTTTCTAGCTTTTAATGAAATTTGCTTAAAATTCTCCTAGAAAAATCTGAGGTCGCGGAAAGAACCTTATAAATCCTTAGGTACACATGAGACTATTCTCGTAAATTTGAATTCATCGATCTAAGAAGGTTAACTAGGTATAGTCCACAATAATTTCCCCAAAGTGTGCGATGTTTAGGCTCCAGGCATTCACAGGTTCGTTGTTCGTGACAGCTGTTCATAGAATCGAGTATCAGATTATCATGCGTCGAAAGTAGGCTGGTGTTAGAAGTATCAACATTATTGCTGTTGTAGTAACGCTAAACCCAGCTCTAATTATATTTATAAATATTACTGTTTTATTTATTTTACCAAGCCGGATGATTTGGTCGAACCCAATTGGACGGCGACTAATTCCGAGAGGGGGCAAAGGTACGTTGCCTATTCCAATCACGTAAACTACCCATCCGTAAATCCCAGTAAATAGCATAAGGTTACAATATAATTCGACGCAAAAATCTTATTACACCCAGCCAGTGAAACGATAAGCACCCATGATCACGATATCTAAATATTAATGCAAAAAACATATGGAATGGCGTCCGATTGCAATAGAAAACTTCACCAATTCCGTGCCAAATATAAGCATAGCATTAATTTGGCATAGGGCGTAAAATCGGCTCGAAATTTCCAGCTATACCATCCAAATATTGAGCTCAGCCATAGTCGTTAGTGAATTCATTTAGGAATTGTTTCCATAGACGTAAAATTTAACCTTCCAAGTTGCCTCCTTGGCAACACTTAGTGTAATAGCCGCTGTTGGCCTGTAAGTTTATTCAGGATTGATTCGGCTTTGGTGAGTTAAGAGAATGTGGTTTTTTAATGCATGGTAGTTTGAATATATATTTCTTTTAAAAATCCCACTTGACCCCTAATCTATATTTTCGATATAGTCTTGATGAGCGATTCTTTTATTAACTGTTTGCAAATTTGCTATTGTTAAAGATCTTCACAAACGAAAATTAAGAACAATTCATTATCGAACAGTTATGTTTTGTGCAACTTAATGACCTATCTAGCCAAAGATAATTTTTAATCATAGTCTGCAATATGTTACTTTTCTACTAATGAATTTCTGAATAGGGAATATTGCCGATCAAGTGAGTGCGGGTAAAGGAAGAATAGGTATTTTCTCAAGGTCTGTCGATTTGTTACGAAATTCAAATAACTGTTGGATATGCCGCGATCGAATTTTCTGCATTTCAATTGCGACTCTATTTTTTTCCTACGTCAAATTTCCAACTTGAACGTTAAATCATCGAGATTAATTAATTTTTTTAAATTAAAAAAACTTTTTTAATCTAGATGAGGCAAACTTAGTTTTCCTCAAGTTTGAGATTTACCTCAAGTATACTATTTGATGGAGTAATATTTAAGAAGAGTGATGGCGTGATATTAAAGATGGAATGATATTTAATTACCCCGTGAATTCGTGACCGATATGTGAAACCTAGTTTAAGATCGCATCCCCATTTTGTAATTTTGAAGCAATAAAAGCTTGCCAAGGGTCCTGATAAACTGACTCCCCTCCAAGCACTTCCAGTAACCCCTCTCATTCCTAGCTGAACAGCAAACGAAATCATGACGTTTCCCAGTGAGTTGTGCAACGGAGCTTGCAGAATTGGTTGGCGAATATCGCGTTTTATCTTAAAAGCGTCCGGGAAAACACGTTGAGATGTCTAGATCGTATGATAGCAATCTTTAAGGTTAGCATTCTCTCTCACCCCATCTGCGTTATGGACTTGTGAATCTGAAAAGGAAAGGATGTTGCAGGTTTTGGGCAAGGGAATCGAGAGCAGAGAGACGTCGAATGAAGATTATGGTTTTAGAGGGACAAATGTGGTTCTATACAATTTCATGTGTAATAATCCTTACTCATTGATGCTGCAGATATATGGGCGAAGAAAACTGCGATGACTGAAACAGGGGAATCATATTAGAAAACTTTGAAGTATTAATCACTATGTAATGGAAGCTGTCTCGGTGTCGGCTTGAAAAATTCTGTTTTTTTAATAACAGAACTTCGAACAATAGAATTCTTTTAATAGTAAACTGGCTAAAGTAAATCCTGTTAAGTTTCAAGGATCACGAGACATTACGATTATCTGTTGCCTTTTTGAAAAATTAGTATAACACTTTTTTGAACTGTTTTAGGTGGAATAATGGCACCCTAATCACTTTCTGAAACCGCTTTCTTTTGAAAATATTCGTATTTGTTGAATTTTTTAAGTCGTCCGCATGAAATAAACCTCGAGTAAATTATCGAACATACGCGTATTTGACATTTATTGCTTAAATAAACGAAGCACGTTGCGTATCATAGACAAATATGATCTAATGTATACACAATTTAGGTACTATTTTCTGGTTATATTGCAAATAAATTCTTTTGTTTGTTCGATAGGAAGTTGGCCATAAAAGCAGTTGAGTTTAGTAATTTTTAAGATGCAAGAAAATGTACATTTCACTATGAAATATAATACTTGTGACAAGTTTTTTGCAATTTAAAGATTAAGAATCACGAATCACCAAATAAATATCGTACACATTAAGATCAATGAGGTTTACCAATTTCATCTTATCTAATATGAAGTACTTGCCATTTTTTTAAGTATAAAAAATAATTATTGCAAATCACGTATGATTTCTGCCATTCAAATATTTTCATTTTGTAAACAGGCATTCATTTAAAAAATACATATAAATGTTAATATACTCGAGAGCAAATTACTCAGTTAGTCAATTCACCGAGTAATGTCTAGGTCAAGCTGTAATTATATTCAACGGAGACATTCGTGGCATAAATTATGTTTGCAGCATAATTCTCTATTAGTAGCGAAGGCCATCAAAATTTAGTCAAATCTCAGAACTGGAATTGATAAAGAATTGGAATTTCAACCAGAAAGCTTAAGTCTAGGGACCATAAGTAAGCGACGTAAGCGCATAATCGGATATCCGAGGGGGAAATCGTTAACAAGTAATCGGCAATTTCATTCGCGTCAGTAACAGACTTCAATCATGCGTTCAGGAAAGGGGGGGGCGGTGTCCCTACGCACGAGGGACCACCTTTTGATGTCACGAGTGGAATTAATCAACTCCCTGACACGCCCAGCGGCTGATTTCTTTTACTGGTCGACGGAAATAAAGCAAGTTTTATATTTTTTCCATCAGGGAGAAGTTTTTTAAGCCAACGAAAAAAGTAATGCATTGAAACGTGCCACGGAGGGTGGACAGTCCGATTACGATGTTTAGGCCCATCGTTTCCTTCCCCTCTCTCCTCTGACCATCCAGAATTGTCCCTGCCCTCTGGGAATTAAAGTTCCGCATATTATTCACTTGCCGAGCTTAATCATTTCCGTAAAATCGGATAGCTCCTTACCATAGGATTGTGGATGGAGATTGAAAGATAGAATGCATACGAGGAAGTAGATGGTTGTCCATTATTTTGATGGTCATTTGTAGAATAGGGTTGAGGGTTGGTAGAGATGGAGAGTTAGAAAGCTCTTTACAGGGGTTACAGTGAGCTAGGGTTGGAAAAGTTAAAAGGGTTGTGCTGTGGAAGTGGTCTGTCCACACCACTGACTTAGTTGACTCGACTTCTTCTCATTATTTTGTTTTTTTCTTTTTTATGAGACTGACTGACCCTCCCGCTAATTCCTTCCACACCAACTCCCACAGCTCTTATAGTCTATTTCGGCCTCCACGAAATTCCGCTTCAAAAGGCTTCAAAACCCGACTATGAAGATATATATATATATATATATATATATATATATATATATATATATATATATATATATATATATATATATATATACAAAAAAAAAGACTCACTATTTTTCGAATTTTCGGTGGTCGTGACCACCTTTATCAAGGAAGAGAGGGACAGAACTCCTGTCTGTTTTTGTCTGTGTCCCCTAGTGCTAAGTGTTATTCATTATTATTTTACGTCTGTGAGACTTTCAAAAAGTGTTATTCATTTATATATAAATATATAAATATATACGTCATGTAAATATATAAATATATTTACGTAAATATATAAATATATACGTAAATACATATACGTCATGTAAATTTGAAAAGTTTGACGTGAGCTGATCGTTTTAAATTTCAAACAAATCCTTCATTTCACCAGAAGAATTATGTTTTTGTGTGTCTACATTTTTTTCTTGACTCTGAGATTTACGTACTATGTGAGAGCACCGTAAGTTATGAAGGCTGTTTAAAATAAATATGTCACCGAGGGGGTAATTCTCCCGTGGAATAACCCGTAGTGACTGAGATTAGTTAAGATTGAATGATATTTTTAGTTGATGAAGTAAAGTAGTATGTGGGGTGCACTTCAAATGAATAATTATTTTGATGAATTAATTAAACTCTAGAAATACTCTATGCATAAGATGCCTATTACCTCTATGAACATTTACATCAGCTTCCACGTGGATATGCTTTAAGAAAAAATACAAGAACTATTACAAAATCAATCAGCTATTATGTGCTTGTTACGTTTCACCTCCGGATTTAAATCATCCTTATCTTGTTTCAGTGTCAAGCTCTTAATTCCTATTTAAATCTCTACATCTAAGGCCTTTTTGTAAATCCCACGCGAGATACAATAGAATGAACCAGTCTACCCTAGTAAATAAAAAAAGCTTTGAGGAAGTCCATTTTCCGTTTAAAACATATATAAATGGTAAACATATTATTTACGTAGGCATTCATTATTTCCTTCTTATCATCCCGTGTTAATTAACGCCGAATTGATAAATTACTCTGCTTTTTTATAGCAAACTTTCTCCACTCGGGGTGAGAAATTTGGTTAACTTTATTTTGAAAACGTTTGATTTATGTTCTTTTCCCCGTGAAAAGCATTGTTCGAGGTATTCATTTGTTTCCGTCCATGTCATGGGAATCAATAATAATAATGATTTCATTTTACATTCGTCAAGAGTGTTTTGAGCGTGGCACCATCACTTAAATTCTTCACCCACCCTGGGATTCGATACCTTTGCAGCCTCCTCACTATGGTGCAGTACACGCTGCGTAGAATAGTACCTTACGTCTGCCTACTCACTAGCCATCGACATATCTGGTAAGGGTGGTCCGGCTAGCAGTTATCCCTTGCTAATACGCCGCTAGGAGTTACCTAAACTTGTAGGAACTTCCGCCGCATCCATGTTATAACCCGTGGGATGGTTTATAAGTACCTTGCTATTATTTTTATGTGAATACTATATTACGTTCGTGAGTGCAATTCGTTTTTATGAGCACTTAGCTGACGTCGCCTTGACATGTGCATCACACATTCATATTCATTTTATTTTCTTACTGGTTTCCTGTTTTCAGTCGGAAACCGTAACGACGCCATCAAAAAAATATCCTCGCCCTCCTTCAAATCTTTCGACGCGCACGTCGCATCCAGTCAATTTTACATGCACGGGGATTTGAGGCTCCCTGTGTCAAGGGAGATGAAGACTCCGTGATCGTTCCTGATTTTCGCGTCTCCTGGAGTGCTTTCAGTGAGCGCGGCGATTACGGGCCTCGCTTTAACGATGATAAATGCCCGTAGACTCAACATTCCCTCCCGTTGAACCTTCAAAGAAGCATGGAAACGGCTCAAATAACGTTGCCACAACCCCAGAACCGTTCGCTAACCTATTCCTAGTGAATAAGATAAGCCAAAGGTTTCCTTTTCAGAGCAGGTCTGCCGGAATTCCCCCCCCCTTCTCTCACTCTCTCCGTCTCCCTTCTTCGTCGGGTTAACGTGCGTTTAAGAGTAGGTTGTACAAGTTCCGGGAGAAGAACAGTTTTTTCGTAAGATTTTGTGTTATTTCCCCTTAATCATACACCTCTTCCGAAGGTCATTACACCAAATGTAGCTATCCTGGTCGGATGCATTAAATTGGCGATCCAATTTTTTTCTCATCCAGTTTTCTTCTAGGCGGAGCCTTGCCATGTACCAAACAACAAACACGACGCGTAAAATATAGGAAATAGACGTCACCATTGTCGAGTCACCTAAACTCGAGTAATGCTATGAATAAAACCATGCCATTGATGTGCATTTTCAAAAGAAAAAGACTTATTTTTTTCAACGCTGGAATTTGCACCTTTATACGTATTATATTTTACAGCTGTTTTCAGCTCCTACTATTTTTTTATTTATTTGGAATAGTTCCATGAAAATAATAAAATGTATTCTAGCTGCAAAGACCGATCGACGGTGTAGCAGTTGCAAATTAATTACCACGGCGCTGCTGCAGTTTCCTACGCCTGCATCGTGCTTCTCAACGGGGCGGAGGGGAGAGCAATCAAGTGAGGCGGGCGTGAAAAATCTTCGTCACTCTCCGGCCTTTCACGATGGTCCATTCGGTGCCAGTCTCCGCTCCTAAGCCTTTTGCAGCGTTAGCCACACTGGATCCCTCCCAACCCTTTCCAATACTGGAAGAAAGAATTGAATGGGGACGGAGACAGGAGTGGAGGTGAGAGGGGAGAGAGAGAGAGAGGCCGCGGGTATTTTCGGGACTTAAGGGGGAGAGGGTGATTACAAAGAACGCCATGTCGGGAGTGGGATTGTGGGGGGGGAGGGTGTGATTTAGTATGATAATCGGGGGAAGGGGGAAATCTTAGGGAAATTTTGGCGTGGGGGATGGGGCAGAAATGAGGGAGGGAAGCCGACCGAGATCGGGAGAAGGGGGTGAATTAGAAAAAAAAGACTCGGAATAAATGCGGTGGGGTCGGGCGGGTCGGGTCGTCAATAATTCCCCGCAGAGGGGGAAAGAGGCCTTAGAAGCGAAGCAGAACGCTAGAGCGCTACGAGTTTTGAAACGGATTTTTGTAAAGTTTTCAATCCTTTGGTCTCCCAAGTGGTGGCGTTCGCCCACTTTGGGACGGGAGCTCTAACGCGGTTCTTTCTCCGTCAAAGCAGACCGACGCCATTGACCGAGGCGGGCAGGAAAGAACTCGGATAGGGCCGTTTCATCGTAGGCGACTGGTGCTACTAATTGTACGCCCTTGAACCGTTAGCCGTCGTGGAGTGCTACTTTCTGTCGGAGGGAGCATTTTGCGTCGCCTGAGTCGCCCATTCCACTTATCCCCAGCTGCAACTGAATTCGTAAAGACGTTATCCATAGTGGACTTTTTATTTACGTTATTTATTTTTACTCGCAGTCAAATTGATTCGTTAAATGCTGTTACAGTTGTCAGATTTCGGTTGAGACGGAGACGGGTTTTGCTGCATCAAAGGAAGTGACGTGGAAGATTTTATCTCAGAGGTGATGTTAAATTCTTCCCCTGTTAAATGATAACCAAGTACGTTTTTCTGCTTTTCTACATGTTTTTAATTTAAATCGAACTCCGATTGATTCAAGTATGATCAGTCATTTTTACGGATGCTATGTGCTAAAAATGGCCTAATTGAAAATTTTAATCCTTTCTTCCAAAATTTAAAGAGCACCAATTGATGCCAAGAGAAATCTAATTTTGACGTACCCATCTTGAATTCTGTAGCATTTGTCTCTACAGGCCAGTCGGCGGTATAAGGGATACGGTTCATGAACAAATAGAGGTGATTATTGATGGGAAATACATATCTTTATAGGATTGGGACTCTTAATTTTTGCTAATATGTCTGGGAGAAACGGATTTTCAAATTTAATGTTTCTGGCACCATAATTTCTGGTTGTTTCTCTTGTCTAAATATGATTTGTGCAATGAATCATTAGCTTCAAATGTGAATTCACCCAGACTAAATTATTTCTGTTAATATCGTTTTGGCGGAAATCTTTTATTTTTAAGGATGTCAGCATATCCCAATATGGAGAAACCATGCTATAAACCAAATTAAATGACGTATTTTCCGCTTTAATTTTAACTTCTGCTAATTCGTGACCAATAACTAAAATTTTCCAAAATCATTTTGTTTCATGAATGTATCGTAATGTCCGATTTCAATTCTGCCCGCATGCGACGGAAGTGCGCAAAAAACTCGCTCTAGGCATATTGTTTAGCTGAGGCAGTTTTGGATTTTAATGGGGTAGTTGGGATCTGAGTCTTTGGTCCACTGTGGTGGAGCATCCTTCGCGCTATCCTAGACGCCTAGGGGCACGGGCTGATACAAGTGGGATAGCCATTTCTTCTCCCTTGAGGAATATAACATTATCCATCTACAAACTGGTCAGAGGCCGGAGTTAAGATTTCTAAATTAGTGGGATTATTTTCTATTTCAACATGGTTTTCAAATTTATAAAAACTTTGATATGGAGCGTAGCTACGTACGGCGCGGAAACGTGGTCATGGAAGCAGGAGTATAGACGTAGATTGGAGGCTTTTGAAATGTGGGTGTGGAGAAGAATGGAGAAGGTGAAATGGGCAGGGAAGAAAACAAATGAAGAAGTACTTGGTATGGTGGGCGAGAAGAGGGGTTTGTTGGGAGAAATCCTATGGAGGCAGGAAAAGTGGATGAAGGGGGTATTGACCGTCAGTGGGATCTTGAAGGCTGTGATAGAGGGGACAATGTTGGGCAAAAGAGGAAAGGGAAGGAACAGGATAGGGATGTTGGACGGGATGAAGGGAGAAAGAAAGTACTCAGAGATGAAGAGGGACCTGATATAGAGTATGATGATGGATTTTTTGTTTTGTTAGGAGTAATAAAATATTTGTTTGGTAGTTGTGTTTATCCAAAAACCTACCTTAACCGGTAGATTACCTTTAAAAAAAAATCCGGGAAAAAAGTTGATAGCATTATTTTGGTTCATGTGTCAATGAATGAGGAATTCTCCACCTTAGATGTTTTCCAGCCAGATCCGCCACTGCCTAGGGCGAAGGCAATTTCCCCCGAGACGTGGTTGAAATCCGTTGCACCTCTTCCTCGTTTCCTTCTTCGTAAGGCGATAAATGCCCAAGTCGTGCGTTGCGTGCTTCGAGCGGAATCCTTCCTTCCTATTTTGGTCCGTGGGTCGTGCGACATACCGTGCTGCATTGTTTTGATTTCACTTCCGTTCAAGCGCTCCACTTCCTGGTTTCGAATCACTCACGTTCGCCGTCAGAGGTTGCGGAGGTGGATTTGCGGAAGCGTGTAAATGACCGCGTTCTGTTCAATCTTCCTTGCGCACCAGGGTTTATGCATGCGGTCCCCTTTTATAGTTTTGAATTATTCAGCAACTTTTTTTTAAACTTTTGGCCGGTATCGTTCCCTTTGTCCAAGTAGAGTAAGTTTTCCGGTTTTCTCACGCGCGATTCTCAGTGGCATTAATTCCATCTGTTTCACACATTTCATGTCCTGAATTTTACCCTAAACTCTTCTCGTGACCGTTAAAAAAAACAGTCGTGCTTTCATAACACATTCATTAATGCGCGTGAACGCACCTGGAACCGCGTCAAAATTTGTAATTCTCTAAACTAACGTCCATCACATTCTCTTCTAAATTGGAACAACATCGGACGTGGTTTCTTAATGTATTCCTCAGGAGTGTTCTAGCACCATGCGTAAAAGCCTTTATATTCCCTTCTCAAGAGGGCTCAGATACATTTAAGTACATTTGCTTCATGAAGGTGCATCGGTGACTAGAGCGGTTTCAAAACAGCCGGAACACGGTAAAATATCCTCAAGATCGATAGTACTAATGCGAATCGATTAGCTATCCCCATTATTACCGACCTAGGTCAGTGTATTTTAGGTCGAGGGAAACTTTCCCGCTCGAGGTCATGCATCTTAATTGGCGAGCCAGGTGTACTGCAGGAATTATGCACAAATTTTGAGTGGGTTGTAAAAGCATTTTTCGCTGGAGGCAAGCGTTTTATGCCGCCTTCGCGGGTCAAAATAAAGTGTTCGGCGGTCCATCTTTGACCCGCAGACCACAACTGCTCGTCTGGACCATAAACTATGACTAAATAATGTAGTCCGATCGATGAGAAAGCAATATGGACCCGGTTTATATCCCACCTCGGTATTTGGTATCGGTAGATTTTGGACTGCTACATCCTGGTTTATCGTCTATATGTGAAGTCATTGAAATCTGTTTGACACCTGATTAGTGCTTACGAGCCGCCAATAGTATCTTAAGTTAGGCTGTGACAAATTCCAGGTAGTTCTTTGAAAATTCTTCGACTGCCTTTTGTGGAAGGACTTCGGGCATCGGGAATTTGTCTCCGGTCTACCGTGTCTGCTAATCGCAATATGCAAATGAGAAGTGGAGCCAATGTCATGCGGATTCAAAATATTTCCCCCTTCTCTCATCCCCCCTCCTACCGGTGCATGTCTGCAATGTACCGTTTCGTCGTGCGTCAACTCGGCAGAAATTTGCCGAGGGTGATAACTGACTGAACCCGACACTCTTGCGGTGAGTCTTAATCGAAGAAAAAGAAGTAATAAAAGATCTCTCCCGAAACGATGATGCTTCCGGAAGCTTCGGGCCGCAGCATCCGATGGTTCGGAGCGAGGAAAGTTAAGTGCGACGGGCGGGAAACCGAATGCCCCACTACCCTATTCCAACCACAGGAGTTCGATGAACCCGGGGGAGATTTACTCAATTTCTGTTCTTCTGCCCCACCTCCCTCCATCTTTTCCCCTCCACATCACATTTTCCGGGCCCCGGAGGGAATAATATACTTCGTATATATAAATACGGCATAGCGGTGCGTGGCCCATTCCTTCCCTCGGGCGTGGTTGGATGAAAAAAAGATGGGAGAGCATAGCCTGATCCGGGCAAGACTGCGCTGGAAAAAAAAGGAACAGTCGGCATTTAGAGGAGGGCGCCCGTGAACTTAGATTTAAAAAAAGAAATTTGCACGGGTCCGAAGTTTCTCTTTGGATGTAATTTCCCTTGTCTCTTTCGGTCGGTCGAGAGATGCAGTTAGAATTCTATCGGAATTGGCCATTTAATGAATGATTGGCCATTGTGCCGACGGTTTTCACCCCGGAAAATGAGCGTCCGTAGTTGCGGTAACTCGGGGTCGTGGGGATCACACCGGTGTTCGGTCTTTATCGAAGCTTTATCTGTCACTATGTAGCCATTTCAATATCCGGGAAATAGCCGACGGCACACCTGCGTCCGTTCGTAAATGGAGGCTGTAACGCATCTGACTAATATTCGCGATCGGACGGGCAATGTGCTGAATTCTACCTACCGTATACGAAACGTGGGTCTTGATGCGTATTCCATCGCACGTCCTGCTTTTTGGAACGGCTCATCAAATTAGCTTCCCATTTTTTTCTATCCTATGCTTCGTTATATTTGGAGAGTTGGTGTGCACCAGAAACACTTCGAATTCCATGACTACAGGGTTTGTCCGGAAAATAAGTGTACTGATTATTTCCCGCCGCTCCAGGCGCGCCCAGCACCGCTCTGACGGGCTGCGATTGGAGGGGGGTATGTTGGCAAGCGACGCTGAAAAAGGCAATCGGCTCTGAGCTGTGGTGTAGTGAGGAGCTCTGTTAACCCGAACCTCCACGCTCGACCCACGTCACGGAACGCGATGCCGAAGTTTTTGGAGCAGCGTTATTCCATCAAATTTGCGGTAAAGCTTGGGAAATCGTCTACCTAAACTGTCGGTATGATTAACCAGGCTTACGGGGAGTCAGCCATGTCCAGAAACATGATCTTTCGGTGGCACAAGATGTTCGTGGAGGGTAGAGAAGAGGTCGACGACGAACCACGGCCTGGACGCCCATCAACGACACTCACCGACGAAAATGTGCGAAAAGTTCGCGATGTACTGAACTCTGATCGTCGTCTTAGTGTTTGGATGATAGCAGAGCAGTGTAATGTGCCAAAAACAATAGTGCACGAGATTATTAGGGAGCAATTACAGATGCGAAAAATTTGTGCAAAGTTGGTGCCGAAAGTGCTCAGTGATGATCAAAGACTCAATCGTTTGGAAATCACGACACAACTTGCGGATCACTGCAAAAATGATCCACATTTTTTAGAGGACTTCTTTCTGTTCCCGAAGATAAAGAGGAGTTTGAAAGGAACGCGATACGGGACTTTGGACGCCGTCAAAGAGGCTGTGACGACGTGTCTTCGAGAGGTTCCCGATGATGCCTTCGCGGGAGCGTTCCAGGAATGGGAACGCCGCTGGAACAAGTGTATCGACTCACAAGGGTCCTATTTTGAGGAATATTAGCTTAAGATATGTGAAAGTGTAATAAAGTTTTTTTCCTGAGCTCAGTACACTTATTTTCCGGACGAACCCTGTATGCCAATGCATTGGGAACTGAAAATTATGCTATGATTGCTGGTTCATTCCTACCTATTTTTCCACTTCACTCTAAGTAATTCGTATTCTATGATTGAAGCTGCGCCGGCATCCATACAAGTTTGTTTTTCACTTACGTATGCCTCTAATGTATCAATGACAAGAAAAAACTAAATAAATACTTCGACTTCAGCATTGAGTTACGTGCCAACTTCGTAGAGCAGGTAAAACTGGACAAATAATCAACTCGGTTGTCATCGAAATAGAATTGGCTATTTTCTTGTTGCTTCAGTTTGATTCGTTTTTGTAACACCTATTCCCTTCTCTCTACATCGTAACCTTCGGTATTGATCATAAACTGGTACCTAATGAGAACACTAACTTCAAAGTCCTTGAAATGGAGTGCATATCTTAAAATCCCTCTATTTTTTCCGGTATTTTTAGTGCTTGTAAAAGGGTATATATGTATGTATGTGGGTAAGAGAGGCCAACCCAGTCAAGTTTAATACGTTTCTACGATCTGTTTATCCATTTTTGCCTTCCGTTTTCTTTCTCCCAATGCTGCGAGACTCTTTGAATAAGTGTTTGAGAACTGACTGGGAAGAACATAAATGCTACGGGCGAGCGGGAAGCCCTCGAGGACTGTCATCGTCGTTTCGTGAGTGATTAAGAAATTTCGCTGAGATGAAAAACTGTTGTAAACGTTTTATATCTCAGTTACTCGGGTGGGGATTGTGAATAAAAAGAGAATATCAGCTTCATAGAATGTGAGTGTTTTAATATCTCTTGAATTCGACGCAAAGGTATCGTGGACGTGATGTATATTTACCAATTAAGGCGCAACGGTGGCATCATCTAGTACTGTAAAGTAGTTCCATGTTTGCAATTGCTGGGCATGAAATTAAACCTGCACATTAGTTAAGATATGTGAAAGGAAAACTGATTTTTTTTACGATTTTTCAAGAGTTTAATGCACGAGAGGATTATGTCACAGGTGATTCGTCGTACATCAGATTACGCGACAACTCGTAATGATATCAGTGAGTGGGACGCAGCCATGAATAATATTTTTTAATGGTGTACATTTGAATACAGTTCCTAAATGTTGATTCCATTATGAATACAAACAAGTTTGATACAGATCGTCGCGCCTATTTATTTTCACATTGCTCACCACATGCATTAAAATACTCCTTTATCGCTTATTAAAATACATTCTGTTCACTCAATTTATTTCTACTCCCTCTAAAATCAATGTTTGGTTTGGCTTGCGGAAACTGGTTCCGCGCGCAATTGCGGATGCATAAAAATTCACGGTCGCAGAAGTGGTGGTCTCGAATAGGTTGCGTAGCGAAATGCGTCGTCGTTTGGTCAAATTAAAAAGTCATGTCGGGATGGGGAGGGGTTCGGAAATCCTGGGACGGGGGATGTGGGAATGGCGAGGGAAACGGGGAAGGTGATGTAGGGGCAGTGGGAGTGGAGCTGTAGGATGGAGTGGGTGATGGGTGAGAATCGTGAGCCTTGATGCGAGCGAGAGCAGTTAAAACGAACGGCACATCGCGAGTTTACCGTTAACCAGCTGTGGCAGCGTGCTGACCCCGGACGCAGCCGTTCCCAGTTTCCCAAACTCACCCTCCCCTCTCTCCCTCCCCCCCACCCTTCACCACCCCATCCATCTAGCCCTATTCCTCCCGATCTTACCCTCGACCATCACCTCCTGGACCTCCTCTTGCCTCTCAAAAGTTCTCTCTAGGTGTGTCCATGGGGGGAGTGTGAGTGGCCAGAATTTTCATTCCTCTGTTTTACATATAAGCCTCATATTTCGTCTATGTACTTCCGGTACCATCGATTCCTTCTTTTGTAATCGGTCTCGTTGAACAATCTCTCGGGAGTTCGTAATAATGGCCTCCCGCAGGCGATCACACACGATCACGACGACTGACGAGGGTTGGCCTTTCGTTCTGGCCGTCGAATTGCTATTTTCACACGCCAAGAGTTCGGGCACGATCCTACTCTCCACATCCACTTATCCTAATAATGATACTTTGCTTCAAACTTACTTGCCCTTTATGATGGTGTTTCCCAGGGTATAAATGGACTGTATTAAATGCTGATCCGATACAAGTTAATTTTCTCTCAATAATGATTCAAATTACCTCAGCTAGCCATTTCTCACAACTTTATGAATCCTGTCAGGCTGTAATGCGGGTAATTCAATTACTTTTCCGTCGTCATTGGTCCTGATTTTCTAGTGGAGATTTTTTCTACTTCGTCCTTTTTATCAGTTGTACAACGTGATGCTAGCATTTTACAAGGTAGAGTAATGAGCCTGAAAGGATAAGGTACACACTGGGTAGTCTTCGTCTCTAACTTCGAGAGCTGAATGATTCCGTCCCTAGTTTTCTTCTACCCCATGTTTCTAACAAAAATTACATAATATTTATAATCATATAATTTTTATATTAAAATCGGAGTAAATCTATGAGTCATAGCATGTATCTTAGCTTATAATCTGACGCAAAGTGGCCTTAATGAATTAACTAGTCGGTGTTTAGTATTTGGCTCATAGAACATGATGTCTCATTTCTTAATATTCTGAGAACACGTGTAAAATCTAGTTGAAAGTTTGTTCGGAGGTTACTCTGTAGTATACGATCTCCGAGTATTAAGGCCAGAAATAGCTGCATCTTAATCATACTGTGAGCGGAAATTCTTTTCTCCGAGACGTGTCACAGTGATATCGATGGTGAAAATTATGTTTCACGACCTCTCTGTGGTACGCATTAGGTACTATGATAACACGTAATTAGAAAAAATGTTTTTTCAATAGTTTTTCTCAGTGATGTTATTCGAAATTAAATTGAGTCCGCTTGTTCAGTTAATTTTATTAGAATTAATAGGCTGACCGGCACCTAACTGTCGTATTACCCATTTATTTTAGTAAACATTGCGTTTATCGTCAGTTAGAGATTCGTTCCAATCTCATGCCTCCACAGATTTACCCAAGTAAGTTCTTAAACATTTACGTAATAAATTGCATGCATGTAATTCACCGATTTATCCAAATTAAGCTCATAAATATATGCACTGCGTAATGACTTTCGCTTTTGTGATTCTGGCTGAGGTCTAGTGCGTCTGCGTTAAAGGTTTTCTGCATTTTAAGAGGGTTATTGAACCCGAGTCGTTTGGAATGTTCTAATATCTGTTCAGTAAACGGGTGGTTATTTTCCGATCGAAAATGTTGTCAGTGGCTCTGCACTAGGAGTGCCTTATCGTAACATGCGTTTTGATTGAGCTTCACGCCATAACGATCTGATAAGGAACTCTCCGTGTTTATCTAGTCATTACAGCTTTCATTCAATGACGACAGGAGTCCCACGTTCAAATCCTTCGCCTGTGTACCCTCCAAACCTATAACAAAGGTTTGTCATATTGGGGCACAAAGGAAAACCGTAGGTCGTGCAGAGAAAGGAGCTGCTGCCCCCATCCCAAAACTAGAATGTAAGAATTTCACACGCCTTAGAAATTAGGACGTGGTGAGCTCTACTCTGATCGTGTTCTACTCTCTCCCATAAAACCAGTCTTTGGGGCTTAGTGGTTTGGTTTTTGTCAGTAATTACAATTAAGTAATTATTTGAAAGCGGTTTTATTTGGAAACTCTTGTCAGGATGTTACTGAACTCATTCTTCATTGAAGATTTTCCTCCCACATACAAGATTGGAAAGCGCTCTCAGATGTTTTGACTTAAAGCGGCCATCACTTCCCGCAAAAAGAAAGAACCTATTACATAAAGTAAAAGCGCCTTTCACCAATATGGTGCTTCAAGAGATTCTGTCCGGCCGCAAGATATTATATATATATATATATATATATATATATATATATATATATATATATATATAGGCGCCGACCCCGGTGGCGGCGGGGTAACGTCCTCGTCTGCCATTCCAAGGGTCGTGGGTTCGATTCCCGCCTGGGTGAGTTTCTCTCCGTCTAGGGCTTGGGTGTTTGTAAATGTGACCATTGTTATCGTTGTTAATAGTTCGATGTAAAGGCCAAAATGTGCTGTTTTCGGACTAATACTGAATAAATAAATAAATAAATATTCGTGGGGTCTTTGGGTAGTCTTAAGCAGCACGGTGTGTACGTGTAAATCAAAAAGAACTATTTCTGAAAAAAATCGCTGTGGTGTTTTTCAAATTCAAACAGTTTAACGAAGACAACCATGTAACCGTTTGAGGTACCATGGGAACGTAAGGTAGAGAGATCCATGGAGGTTATCGGCCAATAAAGAGCCTGAGTGATTGTTTGGTAATTGGTTAATGAAAATCAAAAGGCAAGCGATAGTAAACTAAAAACTAGTCACGTTTGTTTCTGTCTAGTGATACACGTTTGTGATTGCATACGGCCAGAGAAATTATTCCTTTTCTTATGGAACAACTGCCTGTGGTAATTTAATTTGTAATTGTATGTAATTTAGCCTTTCCTTGACCTCAAAATGGTTGTGCTTTTATTTTGAGACTTCATTATATTTTGAATGAATTTTCATTCGCCGGGTGGCTCCCAAAATAAATTATCTAATATCAGTTTGGATCTTACTGTCTCTTTGTAGCATATTTAGCGGAGCATCTTTTCCGTATTTTCATTTCCCAAAATTGAAATATTATTTCCTTGGTTTTCAAATTATCGAAGGTTTTAAAAGTTGAAGAATAAAGAATGAGGGATATTACATAAACTCTATTTTTTTATGAACAAGTGTTTTTTTTAATTACCTTCATCGAATTCTTACACTAATATCTCCAAACATTAAAATATGCCCATGGTTCATGAATTTGAATAGTTAAAAAAAATTGAACACGCGCACGGAGGCACTATCTCTGGTCACGTTTGTGATGCAGACTGAGCGTATTTTGAAGTTAACATGGTAAATAACGTTGACATAATAAATTCTGATAATCCACGTTGACAACGAAAACCTATTTTAACCATTTGAATTGGAAAATCGGTATTTTGTTACCTCAGGCTTCGTGATATTGGACTCTTCCAGCGAAATAATGCTATTTCTGACGTGAATACTCAAACGGTGGCTCGATTTTCCAACCTTTTTGCTTCGGATGCAAAATTCGCCATTCCGGTTTTATTGGTGTAAATTTCTTTCATGAGGAAAACGGCCTGGGGAAAATTGATGGGTGATTGGGAATATCCAATCAATTTGCACGGCTTTTTCGGGCTGGTGGTAATAAACGGGGGAAAAAAATGCATGAATGCAATATTGATGTGTATCCGTTCCCTCACTCCCCACCGTCACTGATGTGCTTTCTGAGCCCATCTCCACGGAATTTCAATCGTACCAAACTTAATTGACTACGCGATTGCCACCTCGATGGCAATTGCCCTTACTTTCAACTGAGGGTGGAGTTGTGATGCATGATTTTATTTAGTCTCGTCGGGGGAGGCTGATTCCATCTTTAATGAACTAAATGAAAAAGGGCACGTGGGTGGGCAAGCGCACCGGTGGATTTTTGCTGCGAAAAATATAAATAATTCCAATTAGGAATGCTGACAGTTTTTCGAGGGTACATCCCGCGAAAAAAAACGGCGGAGGAATGAATGTCTTCGACTTCTACTGCAACCATCGTGAAAACTGATCATTGAATTTTGAAATTTTGCCTATGAAAATATCCAGTTGGTCAACCACCCCGAAACCACAGAATAAGTTTTCCCCATTTGTTCCTTTTGCTTCTTTAACTTCCCGCCTTGATCTTTCCTCCATCCAAATTCCTTTCCACACCTTCAGCATTTTATGTAATTGACCCTTCTGCATCTAGCTCATGCGGTATAAAATTAGTACACATGGCACATTGAAAGAAGGTAAGAGGTCTGCCAAAAAAGGCACTCGTATTAATGATTAGTATTTTATTATGATGTAGTCGTGCCCGCTAGTTGTAAAGATAAAAACCGATCGTTGAATCTACCTCTAGAGTTCACTTTGCTTGACGGCTTCGTGATTTCATTTATATTTCAATTTATGGTGTGTACGAATGATACATTCACGATAGCATCAACACCAAGGAGCTCTTATTTTAGCAATCGGTATAATTAGTCTTAGAGATTTTTTGACTCCAGAGCCCTAAATCGCTTAGTTTCTAACAACTGTGGGAATTGTGTTCTTCAATAACTGCTGCTCCCTAAGTGGATCATATCCGTCCTGTTTCCGATACTGGAAACAGTGTTTTCTGCTATGGATCCAAAACACCTGCTACATATTCTATTTGGAGTCAAGATTAAAAGAAACAATGGATTCATCCATATCTTCGTCGCTATATATTCTAAGAATGAGTAAGACAGAAGCTTGTTTCTTCTCGGCACAGCTGAACTACCTACTTGTACATGTATCCATTTACCTTTGCACTATCCAAGATTATTGCCTTGATAAAGAGCAATTAAGATAAATGAAATAAATGGAAATTATTAAAACCATTGAAGCTGCAGTGGATGTGTGTATTCATTTCACTGACCCTTTGTGCTTATACTTTACTTATACCCCTATTTTTCCGAATTAAGTGTAAATTGTGCCACCCTTTGCCAATCGTGTTCCTCCACGTAATAATTAAAAGCCCAGCATTAAAGACTCCAACAAAAGCACCCTAAATGGGCACCATGTCTTCTATACAGCAGGGCTTAACCAGGCTTTTTAATGGAAAAAGTTTTTCATTAATTTGAATTCCTTTTCATCGCTAGTCCCTACCCTCATGGAGAATGAAAGCGCATTGTCGATTACGATTTGCGATATTGTTCTAGTCATTACAATGAAAATTTCGTGAAAATATCCCAGTATGTTAGAGGCTTGGAGAAAAAACATGAAGGAAGGCATAAGGAGTTTGTGTGTGCTTTTTTATGCTCTTAAAATTTGAATCTCCCATCGTTTTCCAATTTTCTGAAGCCTTCTTGCATCCTCGTCCTTTGATGTTCGTTGAGAATTTTGTGTTGTTATCGTCAGGTTTTTATGGTTTCATTTCCCTTCATCTCGCGTCAAAATTTCCTGTCTTCCGTCTCTTCAAAAGGAAGAAAAAAATCCAAGCGAGCCACGGTATGCGAAATGTTGAGAGCCTTAGACTCCTACGTCCGACTCGTGGCGGCTCTCTCCCACATTCTCTACTTTTCGTAACCTTGTTTATATATAATTTCCTTTTATTTTGAGCAAACTGTATGCTTTTGGAGCCTCCTCAACCTCTATATTCTTTTTATTTCCGTTGAGATAATGGGACAATGGTATATTTATTCGGGTCTATTTTTTTCCGAAGCAGCAGTTCCTTGTCGTCCCCAATGGCCATTTTTAACTTTTTTGTGGCCAAATTAGTTTACTGTGCATGTGAAATTTCCACCTTCGTTCAAATTTGTTGGGTTTTAAAGTGCAAAACTGTATGAGAATTGCGTATGCTACGTTTGTACATAAATATCGCGATGAATTGAAATACACAAGTAATTTTCAGAGAATGTAAATCGAGGAAATAATTCTTGTCTACAAAATACCGTTGTCTGAGCAGTTGTAACCATGTTCTGGTTAAATAAAAAAGCCATCATTGTACTCATAATATTTAAACATATATATAATAGTCATTTGTTCCGGATAGACCTGCAATGGAAATACCTTAAGTGCTTTTCTCTTATTTTTTATGCCTAATGGAGTTTTCTCGATTGTTTTTTATTCACTTGACTTTTATTATTGGTGACAATTTCATGTTGTTTTAAAATCCTCATTAACGGCACCCGATAATCAACCTTCATAGAAATATTCCGAGTAAACATTTTTTTACGCGTAAATGAATTTTAAGAAGCCTTCTGTTTTTTAGCAACTTTTTCCTCGGCGTTGAAAATTGGCTAAAATATTGAGGTAATTAGCAAAACATACTATTATATTTAGACTCAATATTTTCTGCATTATTTGCATCAAATTACTTGTAAAATTACTGGGTCCTTTCCCATACTAGACAATTTCTTAAACGTGCATTGTGTATAGCGTGATGCATGTAATTGCATGGACGTATCGTATGTTTCAGTTTTTATGGCTAGTTTTAGAATCCCTCTCTCATTGTTATGGGCAGATGTTTGAGAACGTTTAGTGTATACGAAGCTGTTTTATTTTACCCCGTGCATGTTTTCCTCCCCCACCGGTCGACTCCCGTCTTCCATATTTCATCCGTCACTGGCAGCCACCGCTGCCGGTACGGTCTTCTGGGTTCTCCACTTTCGGTCATGCATCCTTTTTTGGACAAAGCGCAAGAATTATGTCGACGAAAGAACAGGGCATTGCGGCTCCCGTCAAACGCCAAAAGACTCTTAGGCTGCTGCCGACGCGCGCAGGAACTTGTTTTCCATGACAGGGAATGAGTATCTACTTCATTAAATTCGGTAAAAATGGAAGCAAATAAAGTATATGGTTAGTTGCTTGCCGGAAAAACAGCCCTTGTCCGCAAAAATATGTCGGGCAATTATGTGGGCTTCAAATTTACTGCGGGAGTTTGGATATACATTGTTATGCTATGGTTTTGTTCACCTTCGAGATTGGCGGGCGTGTTGAATCAAAGCTAAGAAGTGCACTTGTAGGAGAGGAACCATGTAGTGAAAAGATCGACTTTCAACATCGGTATACTACAGCATCATATGAGTCTAGAAGTTTATAACGTCTCCAAAGATTGATGAATTGAAATTTTATGAAACTGCAGTTCATGCTTTCTGAAACCTCTTAACTACTCTATTAATCAATTTCATTCCGGAATACGTTCGTATATTTTTGTCCTCTTCATTCTCTTCATGATGAAAGCTCTTTAATTTCCATGAATCAATAAGTCAGCGTTGATACCTCCGATAGGTCCCTTGCGTCAATAAAAGAAGACCCAAATTTAAGCATCCCAACATAATAATATTTTATTATTCTGTCTTAATCGATTAATTATCTATTTTAGGAAATGAAAATTCATTTTTCCAAGCCTTCAAATAAATTACAGCACAGGTGTGGGTTTTTCGGCGGCCAATACCCGCCCAACAGTCTTTCGATAACTGCTGTAAATACCTAAGAGATCATGCTTTTTCCGTCCTAACCGTTTATTATTCACTGCTTCTTAACTCACCATGATTGAGTGAAACATTTAGAGAACTAATCAGTCAGATTACCCAAATTGTTACTTAATTATTAAATATTTTCATCAGATGACATTAAAAAATCCAATAAACAAGCACCGCGATCAAGTAAATGTTTCGAGACCATATCGCAATAATCGACGTAATCATACTAAGACAGGTTAATCAGGACAATGGCTTCTAGTGAGCAGTAAAAAATGCTTTTCTAAGGCGCACTGTTCTCAGGAGTATTTTGCGATGAAAAATCCGACGAACTACTTTCTAATTGCACTCGCAAAAATACTCTCTGTACTATTCCAACTCTTTGAACCTATTTCGCTTCCTTTAATATTATCTAAAGGATGAAGCTAGACCTTTGTTCCTATCTCAAGGTTTCGGAAACAACGCTACAACTTAATTTCTCGTCGTTTTCAAAGTTTTCTCGGTCATTTAATTCATATATATATGGTAACAAAGGCTTAGCCATCATGGCCCAGGGTGTTTTACTTAATACTTATAATAGGACTTATACTAGGAACCCTTTTATCAGTACCTAACCATTTTTCGGTAACTATAAAAACAGTGGTCGTATATCCCCCGAAATATCTAAATATACTACCTTGATCAAAAGGTTCCCGGAATAACCACCGTGCGGCGCTCCCATCGTTCCGATTTGAGTTCTGTTTTTTTTGTTAAATTGGTACATCTGTTGTTGATATTCCCTTTAAATCTTAGTGTCATAACTTGACATTTGCAAAAGTTACGTAGCCAAGAGTACATCTATCTCTGTGTGTGTTGGCGATTTTTTACAATTTCAGAAATGGATTTAAATTTGCAACAACGAACTTGTATTAAATTTTGCGTAAAAAACGGATTTAGTGGCGCACGGACGTTGGAAATGTTGGAAAAGTGTTTCGGCAACGATTCTCTAAAAAAAACGGTCGTTTACCAGTGGTACGAGCGGTTCAGAAGTGGTCGTGAGTCAATCGAAGATGATGAACGCAGTGGCAGACCATCGACATCGAAAGTCGGTGAAAAAATTGATAAAGTAAAAGAAATGTTGGTCAATAACCGCAAATTAACCATCAGAGAAATAGCGGAGGACTTGAACATTGCCTATGGATCCGCCCAAGACATTGTGGTTAATGATTTGGGTTTCCGTCGTGTAGCAGCAAAGTTGGTGCCGAAAGACCTCAATTTCATGCAAAAAAGAGACCGTGTTGACGTCGCAAAAGACATGATTTGCGAGGCTGAATCCGATCCCACATTCATCAAAAGGATCATTACTGGAGACGAGACGTGGGTTTATGAGTACGACACGCAATCCAGACATCAGGCAAGTGAATGGCGTTCACCAAATGAGCCGAGACCAAAAAAACCACGTCGTTTTCAGTCAAAAAAGAAGGCAATGCTGACGGTTTTCATGGATTACAACGGTGTAGTGCATCATGAATTTTTGCCAGAAGGCCAGACAGTAAACAAAGAGTATTATTTGGGCGTTATGAGACGTTTGCGTGAAGCAATTCGCCGAAAGAGACCAGAAATGTGGGCAGAAAACTCGTGGATTTTGCACCATGATAACGCACCGTCGCACAGTGCTATCATTATTCGTAATTTTTTGACGAAAAATGCAACAAATACCATCCAACAGCCACCGAATTCACCTGATTTGGCTCCCGGTGACTTCTTTCTGTTCAATCGAGTTAAAAAACCATTACGGGGAACGCGTTTTAGCAGCCGAGAGGAAGTAATGGAAAAATCGCAGGAAGCACTGATGGACATACCGAAAACCGACCGTAACTTTTGCAAATGTCAAGTTATGACACTAAGATTTAAAGGGAATATCAACAACAGATGTACCAATTTAACAAAAAAACAGAACTCAAATCGGAACGATGGGAGCGCCACACGGTGGTTATTCCGGGAACCTTTTGATCAAGGTAGTATGACAATAGCTAATCATGTGGTAGCAGTTGTGCTAAATGGGGTTCTTCCCTGCGGTCGAGATCATATTGCACCGTGACGTAATAAACGTGACTGCCTCGGGTTTTTCTTGGTGGAATTCCTTCATAATAATGGTGGGCAAACACTGTTAATCCACAAAATTTAATTATTTTACACGACCATGGTTTCAATGCTGCGCATCATCATCAGGTTACATAGCATAATAAAGAAGTTCCTGTAATATGTTGACTCAGAGTTACGAGGAGTAAGATCTAACCTTACCCTTCCTCCCCTTTCTGAGTCACCATGCATAAGGAACTTATTTTTCATGTTATGTAACCTGATGATGACTCGCGGCATCAAAACCATGGTCGTGTAAAACATAAATTTTGTGTAATAGCGTTGTTTGCCTACCCTTATCATCTTACCGTGACCTGATGCTTTCAAACTCCGATACGTGACAACGAAAACATCTCTACTATTGGCAAGCGCCTGGTTTTGGATCCCGTGACCTTAATTAGCGAGCGCGCTAACCAGGTCGGTCACTAATCACGTTTTCATTGTATTAATCTCCCAATTGACCTGTGTTTTAGACTTATTTGTATGCGCCAGCCTTGTGGAGCGGAGCGTCATGTTTTTCGTTGGTCCTGTCCCAATACGTGTCCAAGGATTACCAGTATCGTCGCGTTGTTCGTCAAATTTTGCGATCCAAAACTTCCGTCACCACGCCACGTATTACAATCTCCTACCTTGGTAGTTTTCCTTGTCGTTTTCTTTTTAAAGTCGATAAATAAGCTAAAAAATGACATAGTTATTTGAGAGACCAAGCCAGAATAACACATTTTTACGTTTCATATTTTTCTCCCTTGAAGCGGTGTATTTATGGATGGTGTATGGATAGCTTTGAAGTGACGGCATGACGTCCTTGTATAAACACAATTTAGAATGATTCAATTAGCATGTGTAGTGTCACCTTTATGCTGTTAATTCTAAAATATTTTATTTAAGAGTTCTCACATGTCTGACGCTGTTAGCTTTGGAAATAACGTGTTTGACAGTTAACCCGAGTGTCTAGAGTTCGAGTTCGGCCTCATTTACAACTACACGTCCACCACAGGGGCCTGATGCGTGGATTTGGATTTTGTCTTTCATAATAGGGGCTTGTCTACGTTATTAAACTGTTTTAGGTGGTGACATTTCGATGAATAGGTACACTCTTAACGGAAAAGCTGAAAACCCAGTGGCGTAATATTGTTAGCGGACGCTCTGTCAATATCAATTTTTTATTTAAAGCATTTACCCGAGAAAGCATATTAAATTATGTAACTCTTATTTTTTTACACTATTAAACGCTGTGCGTTCAAATTCACGTTTCATTTTGGAAAGTGGGGGGTGGATGTGATTTTGACGGAGAGCAAAAGGAAGGTGCCTTGGGTTTCAAGGAGGATAGGATTAGTCAGTAGAGTCTCATCTTATTTAAATTTCTACGAAATACAAAGTTATCCCATTGAATTCAATTCGCAACAGTTATTAAAAGTAGTCTCGTGCCCTTCTTCCATTTTTTGTTTGATACCGAAGCGTGATGCCGGTTTACATATATTTAAGGACAATAATTACTATGAACCTAAATCCCGATATTAATATGTATTTATCACTCATATTTCCTGCTTACTATTAAGATATTTACCTTTTTCCTTCATCTCCATTTGGTTCCTTCCCATTACGAGCCCATGCCAAAGCAAGCTAACGTAGTGGCACATGGTTGGACATCTTTCAGGAGATTTGGTATGTTTTCTGTATAAATCTGGACATAGATATTAATGTTTAAGATTGAGGATATGTCGAAGGGAATCCTGTGCTTCCATCTAATCTGAAAAATTTTGTAATTGATTAGGCAGGTGAATTGATATATCTAAGCCAGGTAATTAATGCATTGGAACATACGAGTATAGAATAGTTAAGTAATTAGGCAATGACAAACACGCGTGTATAACCAATTTTTTTTAAATCTCACCTTTTAATTGTAAATAGCCAGCCTTAATATTTGCAAGACGCGAAAGATTCTTAGTTGTCATTAATTATAAGTAAGTGGTAGTTCTTAATAGGATTTTAGGCCAATGTATAGAATCCTTCTCATGAATGAAAGTTAGCTGAAAACATTAAAACCGTTTAACGTCGAAGTTGAATGCTGAGTGTTTGAAGAATAAAGGTTTGCCTCATTTTGGTTGGTGTCGCGTGATGCCATGGCGTTTGACTCAATAATAGTAATTTTTTATGAAGACGTGAAAAAATATTGTTTTTTATAATTGCCTCCACCTTTCTTCCAGGAATTTAGAAGCATCTGAGTAGAATCTGAGAATAAAAATGATTGTTGCGTAGTAGATATTGTGCGTGAAAGTACCCATCTATGCCCCTTTTTTTCCTTCTTTAACATCGACCACATTCTAGGAATTTGCACAAAGTTGCGCAGTGCGATGTTAAATTTCTAACGATACCAAGATATAACTTTTTTTAAGGGCTCAACTGTCATTATTTCTTGACGGTTATCACAGAAGTATGGATGAATTAACTTGACGTAACATGATGTACTATTTTGTGAAATTTATGTTTTCCCTTTTGAATCGGTTTATTGGGTAGCCAAATGGATTTTTAGTAACTATTAGTCCAACTGACCGGCGCTCTTTTTTTATATGCAATAGAAGTCTCAGAATACATAAATTGAATATCACAAGTGGAGCTAATGCAGCCTCAAATGCGGATACATTTGCTTATATTTGCTCTCTGATCCCTTTCAACAGATTGCAAAAATCCAAGAGTAAAGATTCGGTTCGAAAAGTTTCCCAACCGTGGAAAATATAAAAAAATCGTTAACAATACGCCAGATTTTATTCCGCCATGCCATTGTTGCGATATTTCGTCATCATTTCCTTCCTTTCGGGAGTTAGCGGTGCGAGACGAGGTCCCTTCCGGCTGTGAGCTGTCGCGTGCTGAGTTATGGAGGAATACAGTGGCGGCATGTATGTACGTATACCTATAGTCTGGAGTGCCAAAACTTCCGTCGTGTGCGTAGATTTAGGTGGCCCTCTCCGTTAGTGATCTTTTTCCCCACATTTCTCTCGTTCCTGGACGACTAAAGTGTCTTCATTGAGTTTGGGGCAGATCGCTCTTCTATCGAAAACTTTTTCGTTCAGAATTGCTCCAAATTTGCAGTTGAATTGTCTTGTCCAGGGATAAAATTTTATAGTACTTGTGTCATCACCTTAAAGCAAGCTCTAAGACCACACTCATATATACAGCATGTATGTTTGCTGCCGTCCTAGCATAAATTATTTATTTTTTGAAGTTTCATATTTGGAAACGAAGGCCAACTGTTTCCGTATACTTTTAATTACCCTATAGCGCCTTATGATCTAGCAGCATTTACCAAATGTTTATGACGTTCGTTAATGTTTAATTCGTACGTTAAAATGCACCAAAAAATGGAAAAATATTTAGACATTTGCTATTTGAATAGAATTAAGCACCGCCAGTGGAAGATGGGTGTTACTGTGGAAACCAGAGTAAACGAAGCCGATTGGTGGAAAAACGATGCAAGATACGGCATTGAAAATTATACATAAGGGTTCGTACGTTAAAATGCACCAAAAAATAGAAAATATTGAGACATTTGCTACAAGAATAGAATTAAGCGCCTTATGATCTAGCAGCATTTACCAAATGTTTATGACATTTATCGATAATTGAATATCAAGCAGATTGACAGTATAGGATTTCGGATTTTCCCGGTGACCAGCATTCGTAAAAATTTCTCAGATTTCACACAGGATAGCATTCAAGAGCGTAGGCCTGTTAGTGACGTAATCCGCCATCGTCATTAGTAAGAACTTGATCCTTAGGACTAGGTTACACAACTGGACTGAAGGTCCTTCGATGACTCTTAGGTCACTTTGAAAGTGCTACATCCTGAAGAAGATAAGAGTAGCCATCCATTGAAACGTCGATATTTTTCAACGCTTCTTCTCGTGAAACCCGTGAAATCTGCGTGAAAGCTATTCAGTAATTTTTCGAGGCAAGGGCATCAAAGCTTAATTCTATAGGAAAGCTGAGTGTTCTCGAGCTGTAATTAAAGCTCACCGACTCGAATATCTCCCGGAACCTAGACGTCATGCCATGATGTCGTCGTACTTAAGAGATTCTTTTTTTCCTTTTGAAGTTGCCTCCAAGGCATGGAAAGACCTTGATTCCACTTATGTAACCCAGACGGTGATTAAAAGGAAAAGGAATGTCGGCCTCTCGGAATTGAGTGTAATTCTTCATTAAATCGTTTCACCCTGCTCAAAGTCGTACACTATACGATTACACGGAACAAAATAGGTTAGAAGGGAATTAATATCTCGTCCTTTAAACGAACGCGTTATTTTCATTAAGTTTATACGAGCGCATGGAAGTTAAAATTTTCAACTCAAAATGTTAAAAGCATGATTGTATTGTATTTTCGTCCATAAGTTTCAATTGCATATCCCAAGTAAGCTCTTTCGATCTAGGTTTTGTTTCCCTCGGCTAACTGATACAATTTCCATGCTTTATTAATTTGTATTTGTGTGGAATTGCATTCATGTTTTCCAAATGCATTTATCTATGGGGAAAACATCATGATTATCCTCCTCGGAAACTATATAATCGTATTTTTCCACGACTTACTTTTTCCTCTTCCGAACGCAACCAATTTCGCGAACCCCTCTTTTTATCCTTCTCTTCTTCTTCTCCTCTCCTTTTTCGCTATCAATTTTTCTTCAGAATGAAAGCAGGCTTCCTTCTGAGCATCAAGAGAAGAATATGTACGGCTTTATGGAAATCGGATATTGAATGTCTTATTCACTTTAGGTTCCTTTCTTCACTTTTTCCCGGTTCCCCCAATTCTTTTACCACGCAGAGGTGAATGCTCTACATAAAAAATGTTTTCTTATATGTATCCCTTCTTTTACCCAAATTAACGAATCTCTAGCTATTTTAAAGCCCTTTAGTATTTTATCCCAAAATATTCGTTTGGAATAGAAGCTTTCCCTGGTGGAAATATATTTGATACTCATGTCGTTTCTTTTTGTTCCTGATCTTTCACCGTTGGCGTATTAAGATAATGAAAATAGGTATGATGGAAACTGGTTCTTAGGTGCTTAATTCAAAAATGTAAATATTTTGTTCCAAAATGAATGGTGAAAAATTTTTAACTACTTTACTTTATTGAAGTAAACCATCCTTGATCTAAGGGAATATTACATTTGTAATATTTTGTTGTTCAGCATAATGGAACTAATAGCCTAGTTTAGGAGCTGAATGGAGCAAAACCGGTTGAAATTTTTAAAAAGTCTATGAAACATATTGGAACACATATTAGGATCTCAGCTTTTGAATTTTTACTATTATGAATCAATTCGACATAAGTTATAAACCTGCTAGTAAACACCTCTGAACTTGGGGAATCGATGAATTGCAGAACACATTTTGAATGATCCTGACAGACAAGAGGCCTGAAATTCACGACCTTTTTTTCGGATTCTTGTTATCTAGTTGCTAAAATATGGATAGACCCGAAATTTACCCACTGTTCTTTTGTTTCGTTTGATTTATTGCACGAAAATTCGAAAGAATAGTCCTGAACTTTTTCAAAAATAAAAAAATGTTTTCTTTCATCTTTTTTAATTTACCATTTTTGAAAACAGCGATGTAAGGTGTTCCTTCCGCCTCAAAAAGCTGAGAAAGTCATGAAAGAGGTACTTATTTCAAAATACCTATTTTTCAGAGTCGTTTTTGAATCTTCTTTCACATTTTAATTGATCTATTAACATTGCCAAAATTGATTACAAATTTGAACCATTCCCTTCATTTTCATACTTAACATTTCTCTGATACAGAACCGTAATGAATCAATGAACCGTAATGAATCAATATGTAATGTTCTCTATAGGGGTCCGGTGGTAGAAGAGACTCCATAGTCTCAATCTCGCCCTAAAATAAAGATGGCTGTTTATCAATCTATCGATCTATTTCGATTGGCAGTGCCGTGACGCATCACAATGCTAAGGTCCTTTTTAATGGTAACACACTTACGTACTCCCTCGTACCTCAAGTGCTCCCATTTTAATGGTTCTCGCGGGAATATTTTATTTATCTTACGGGATGCAGCGTTGGAATGTGATATTTTGCTGACTTTGTTACCCGCGACTGATAGCTAAAACTGCAATGCCTTTTAATTATGTTCTCGTGTGCAGCTGAAGTTATTGTTACTTTTCCTCTCATAAGAGATAAATGTTACTTTTTCCCTTTGGTCTCACTACGGCTTACCTTTGCTAATCACTGAGGTTAATCTTCGTTTCAGTTTTTTTATCTCATTGTAACGACATACTTATTTATTGAAAGAATTTAATTGGTAGACTCCTCCTACAAGTTTCCTAATGCGGCTGAATGTTCTTGCATTTTTAATCCCTGTCAAGTTAGACCAATTCATTATGTTACCGTCCTACATTACTTTTGTCCTGTGGTTTAGTTTATATTTTATGTTTAATGGAGCATTTTGTCTCACCACTGGAAGGAAATCAAAAATGTTTCACCTAAGTTTTCCACTGCTCTTGCATATTTTTTGTGTTCCGTTTTATGAACATAAAGTGTCATCCGACCAAAACGAAGTGTATAATTTGTTGCAGTTAAAGTAAAAAGCTCAAATTACAAATAATGTGTATCCAGTTAATGCACCAGTTTTAAGAAGCTACAGAACTGAATTTGTTCTATAAGAAAATATTTTGTATTTTGTGCTTTGAAAACGGCTAAAAGCCTGTAACAGAATTAACCACCCTCGAGCTCAACTAATTTCAAGATATCATGCAATGTTGTCAGTTAATTGCAATAATAGTATTCGTACGTGAAGTATTTTTGTTTTTCTTAACCATTTATGAAATGAGAATCTTGAGTGCAGCTGGCAAGTGATGATTGTCGTGTGTTCTGAATTAAACTGCCGTTTTCCCCATTTCAGAAGTCCACCTATCCCAGGAAACACGCCTTAATTTATTGTTTCATTGATATGACAGACTCATTTAGAATCGTATTACTTAAGGATATTACAAACGTTTTGGGTCTTAGTCCTCGGAATAATGACGATGGAGTTGTACAAATACGTCTTATTTTTGAGAGCAAAATAGAAGTAGGAATGATGTATTCAGAGAAGTTTTTTGTGACAGTTTCGTTTAATCCATTTGGTGTTAGGAATACTTGTGCACTTAGGCTCTTATATTAAGGTTGATGTACATTCGATATCAATGGGGGAGCCTAGAGGGGTGTTGGTGACAGAATAATGCAATGTGGAAAACCCTATAAATATTTCCAACTTAAAATTAAAAAAACCCAGATAATAATGGTTATTGTTTTGTCTTTTTGATTTCTGGCGTTAGTTTATTTCTTTTTCAATCCAGATGTCATCGACATTTAGCTAATACCCTATTTTTAGTCTTTATTTCTTGAACTAATTATTCCTATAGACAGTCATTCATAGCGGGCATTCTAATGGCGACTTTGGAAGAGAATTACAATCTTTGTTAAACGATTTATTTAGAGCCAAGAGGGCTTCATGACCATGGAATTCAAAACAAGACATGGTGGAACTGATGTGCCCGGAAGATTTCTACCATCGTTAGTGTTTTTATGGATAACTTACGAGCATTTCCTTTTCGCTCAGTTGAATCTGTTTTCATGGAAGACATGAAGGAATTCAAATATCGCGTGCGAGAGGAGGGGTAAAGAGGCAGAGAATTTTAATTCGCCTTTTATGCTTCAAAGGGAAACCCGCCTTTCAGAGACAATTTTCTTGAGTCTCGCGTCACTTTGCTCTCCTTTGTGACGTTATCCGAGCTCTCTTAACTCAAATCCATCCCCGCCCTTGTCTCTCGTTCGCCCTATTTTTTTGTGTCTTCGGAGCATTTTATGAGTGAGTGAATGAGTGGGTGGGTGGTGGGACTTCTTTATAGGAAATAACGTAGTTAAGAAATGAGATAGAGGATTAAGGGGGACGGGGAGGGAAAGACATTTATCCGCGGCAGCGCCGTCCTTCCCTTTTATAATTCGAGTTGAAATCTTAGTCTACCCCCCAAAATTGTCGTCTGGCTCCCCATTCCTCTCTTTCTCTGTCTTTCTCCCTAGATCTTCCCTGCGCCCCAGCGATGGTGTCCAGAATCCCCATCCAGGGTTGCTCAGGGAAATTTCACCCTATATCCCTTCCCTTTTTCGCAGAAACACCTCACATTGTCGTCTGCTCCACTCCAGTTCCGTTTCTAAGAGACTGTTCTCGATTTCACTCCCCTTCCACCCGAAACCCCTTCCCGGCTTCGAGCCACGTATCCTTTTCTCACCACGCTAATTAAAACAACATTTTATATAGTTTTAACTGAGCTTCCCGCGAGGAAAGGATGTTTAGTTTGTTTATTACTGCTGGTTTTTAAAGATTTTCTTCTCTTTTTCCCTGACTTGTGCGGAAGAGGGCAAATTGATGCCCTCAGCTTACCCTGCTCTTTATGAGTCGGAGTGAAAATGAGATCGAATTCAATCGCATTCGCCTGGAAGGGGAAATGACGAAATATGGACCCCCATCTATTCTGATCCAACCAAAGTAGTTGCGGATCCAAGGGCCAATATTGGTGGGAAGTCCGTTTTCAGGTATTTTCTTCCTTCTTTTTTAGGTATATGCGATTACGCGCTATACATTCTCATCTGACGAGAGTACGGATTGACGTAGGGGATTTGGCACATGTATTATTCATCTGGATTTCCCTCTGCCGTCACAAATTAATCATTGCCAATGTCCTTTCTTCGTGGGGTAGATCCTGGGATGTATTTTGCCGGATGGTGGTGATAAATTTTTAGATATTTCATCAAACATTCATTTTCTTTGCTGGACACTGCACGCACAAAATATGCTTCCTTAAAGAGAAGTAAAATTCTTTGTTCAGAATTTCTTGATGGTTGATATGAACGGCGTTTTATTTTCTTAAAAGTTAACCCTAAAAAGGGAAAAAAATTCATTAAAACAGTCACCAAGTTGCTGACCAATTTAAGAAGAAATGTAAAAGAATGATGGCTGAATATTTAAAAAAAAAAGCAAATAGTGTGTCATTATTTGGAATATATATATATATATATATATATATATATATATATATATAATGTGTATGTATTTATATATGTATAATTATATAATTATATAATATGTATATATAGAAAAGTTTGTTAGAAAAGATTAATTAAAATGAAAATAACTCGCTTAAATATTTCGGTGGTCCCAGCCATCTTCATCAGGGTGAGTCACTCACTTTGTTTTATGCAATTTTTTTATATATTTATATATATATAAGGATATACATAAGGATATATATATATAAATATATATCCTTATGTATATCCTTATATATATATATATATATATATATATATATATATATTTATTTATTTATTTATTTATAAGCTACGAGACATGGATGTCTCTTCAAGCTAGTAACATTTATGTAAAATCTGATTATTCTTTCATTCTTTTCAGGTAATTTTCCACTGGGGTCTTTCGGGTTGAATTCTAATTTGCCGAACAAGGTAAGAACTCAGCAATTATTTTCTTCATGAGTTCACTCCATTTGGAATGAGTGAAATTAGAATAGTTTTCCTTTAGAATCTGCACCAGGAGTATTATTAGCATCAACTTGTATACTTTTTAAAATACTGATGAACTTTTATTGCAATAAGTCCGAGTCGGTGATTTTTTGCTAAAAATGCCCGATAAATACGATCGATCAAATCGCTAAGCCGTGATGTTGCCTGATGTCTTGCCTCATAAGTCTCCAAGTGTTATGCAAAAGGTGAATTGGATCGATGGTCTTGATGTTCGGCAGAATCTTTTGGTAAAAATAAGTCTGACATGCCTCAATTTCACTCGTTGTCTAGGTTCAGTTTCAAAATCCGTATATTCTTACTGGTATATTGCATGGAAATGGACCCCTTAGTAAACATTTTGATGCATGAAATAAATGGGAGGACTTAATAAACAAACAAACAATTAGGAAGGTTTAAATAAAGCTTCAGCATTAAAATTTCATTGTATTTACTGAAAAATCATGCCAGACGTTTTCTTATACACAATTGTAGCATAATAAAGCATAGAATGATTACAAATAGTTTCCAAAAAACGTGCATTATTGCTGATTCATAGAGAATGTAGTGTGGAGTTTTAATGATATTTTGACCCTTCACATTGCTGCTTTTATCCGTTTGGTGAAAATCTCTTTCAATGTTCCTTAATATATTTAATATCTTATCACGAAGAAAATAAAGTCGCCGAGAGTTTGCACAAATTCACCTGCCCACCCCTTAACGGGAGAAGTGATCGGTGTAAGAATGCTGACAAAGTTGCCGGTTTAAGGGAATAATTGAAAATGAACTAAAGAGAAAGTAGTGGTGTATGTATGTGAAAAAAGAATGTCTGCCTTAAACGATCCCTTATGTTGTTAGTACTGTTAGATGTATACTATTTATTCAATTTCCTTCGAGTTGACTTCGATAATTCACTGCAATTAACCGTTTGAGGTTGCGACTGAGTCTCCATATCATTACCCCAATAATGAAGAAAGGAATATCTTAGATGAAATTAATGTTCTTATCGCTGCTTTGCTTCCTATAAATCATGATGAACCCTTAGAACGATAAATAATCACCGTGAATAGGGAGAATTCGGATGTAAGTTATGAAAATAATACTATGAGTTAAATCCTAAAGTATTCATCAAATTTGAATTTCCTTTTTGACAACTGGGCGAAGCTATGATTTATTTGAACGACATCCGATGTTTATGTTTGAAATTTTGAGCGCAGTTTTTAAAAGACGTTCTCTTGGAGATGATGAATGAAATAAACAAATGACTATATTCTATTGTTTCAGGCTTCACTTCGTGGAAGTATTTAATATCCATACTAAAAAGAAAGACTCGTACTTTTCCACAGATTTTATTATACGGTACAACACGTTTGACCGACTTGCGGCATCATCAGGTACTAAGGGACTTGCGGCATCATCAGGCAAATTTGTACCTGATGATGCCGAAAGTCGGTGAAACGCGTTGTACCGTATAATAAAATCTGTGGAAAAGTACGAGTCTTTCTTTTTAGTATTGATATAAACAAATGATATTAAATATGTGATTCCGTGCTTTGTCCTGGATGTAGCCGAGTTCCACCGTCAGTAACTTCAAATGTGAGCTAGATAATCAACTAATTGAGAAGCGAATAGCACAAAAACGTATGAAATTATGCAGGTTAAAACTAAATATGAAACGGAGTACTCCGGAGTGCTACGGAGTAAATTTATTTATTTAGTGTTTATCCTAAAACTATCACTTAGGCTTTTAAATTGAATTTTTAAGCATAAAAATAACAAAAAAATAATTATAAGCACCCAGCCGTAGTCGGAAAAGTACCTACCTAGGGGGGAATCAGTCTCCTTACCTGATAGACAGTGGTATCATTGCCTGCTTTGTGTTGAAGGCCCCTTCCGCTAGTTAAATGTTATCTCGCTTTCTAAAATACTGTACCGTCCATCCTTATATCCATCCGTATTCTGGGCCTCAGGGTTCCCCTTTAGTACTTCACCCCGCCATATGGAACCTTCCTATGAGATACTGGCGCGCGCAGCACTTTGCAAAGTTGCTCGCGAACTTGGTTTCCACGGAAATTGAGCATTCGGTCGGGAAGATGAGGGAAATCAGGAGCGTAGACAATGACAGATATGATATAGGGGGTGCGAGGGTGGGAGGGGCCTTTTTGACGTGTCGGAAGGGGTTGGGAGTGATAGCGTAAAGAAATAACAAATCACCAACTCGTCCGGGGAGGAGTGAAGAAAAAGGAAAAAGGGAAGAGCGGATGACTTTCTAAATCGCCCCTGAAAAATAACATGTCGTCCCTTCCCTTGGAAAAAAATAATGGCGGTTTCTTTTGATATTTTCGTGTTTTACGGAAGCCAAACTTTGGTCAGTTTTGCTGCCTCATCCATCACTTTCTCTCTCGTTTTCAGCTCTATATCTCCTCCTTCTGCTATCTTTCGCTTTTCTTCCTTCCTCCATCTCTCGCTTTCGCGTTTCGCCCTGCGCTCAGTACTTAGCCTTAATATTTTTTCATCCGTTAATCATGTTTTTTCCCCTCAGCTTCATCGGCATCAAATTCTTTAAGCTACACGATAAGTAGAAGGCATGACAGAATAGGTTTAAGCATCGCTCTTGATTCAATTTCAAAATAGCATGAACAGTGGGGAAGTAAAAAAATAAGGAATTATATTTTACAAATGTTTTGAAGAGACAGAGAAAATTTTTACATACACACTTATTGATATAGGTATGAAATAAATTAATTTTTTGACAATTGTTTCGTATCAAATCAATTTTTTCGTCGAATTTTGGAATTAATTGCTGAATTTACCTTGTTTTAAATATAAATTTAGCTACTTTGTGGCATGATAAATATTTATTTTAATCAGGAATGGGTTTTGAGGGCGTGTTGCACTTTACTCTTTCTCGTAAATAATGCATTTTTTGCGTGTATTTTCTTCCTCACGACTGAAATCTTCATGACAAAAAATTAATTATTAAACGTTTTTTTATGGTGATATGGAGGCTAGATACTTCATTCTTCTATATGGCAAACATCAAAGAAAATCTTCGTAAACTCATACAAAAACGTATAAAAAAATTTATAGTAGGGAAATATAATAATACACGCACTCAGGTAGATCAATATATCTACGTCTCTAATAGTATTTTTCGTAAATTAAAATTCACAGCTCGCTCAGTTTTTACTGAAATTTTCGGATTCAATAAGATCGTCATGGTATTGACTAATTTCATCCTGGGAACGCTTAAATAAATAAGAATCGCTATTCAAGGCATTGGCCCTTGATTGGTGGGATTCATCCATGGAAGACAATCTATGCATTTTTTTTAAACCAGTTATACTGCACCCGAGATGAGTGCTCCGAAGGATATCGCTGTCGTGTTCATGTTTTCCCCACCATCCCACGCACTCGAAGTTCGACATTTGTGCATCCCACACGGCCCTCACCTCGAGCTTCAGCTTTCGTGCGAGCATCAGTAACTAGTCGGAACTCTCTGGGTAGGCACCTCTACTAGCTCTCCTGTGGGGCTCTTGTTCGCCAAGCCAGACTGTTTCCTTGCCCACCGTGTCCGCTCTCAACCTCCACGTCCATTCCACTCCCCTTCGGTCCCTTACTTATTATTAACGCAACCCTCCCTCATCCCAACTTGTCTAATTTCCCTCTGCTATCGGCAGTCTTCCTCCCACGACACCCGGCCATGTAGCTAGTCGGTGGTGAATGTCCACACCCCCCGATGCATATACATCCATTCTCACCGTACACGTCCATTTATTAATGTATTCGGGTGTGTTCGTACGTGTGAGGACCCTTGGAGAATACTCCACACTCGGCCAGTTTGCGATAGAGTGGTGGACGAAACTTGCTTTTACAGAACCACGCGAAATGTGAATGCAAGTTTTGGTAAGGCTACTGAAAGAATTGGCTCTCGTGTTTCAAGAATGATCACTTTCCCATTGTAATTTTAAGCCTATGTTACTCGTGGAGGATGCTAAAAGGGTTGAAGTTTTATAGTGGCGATGTTTGTCCAATGTTGTTGTTAATATTCACTCCGAATATTAGATGTACGGTACGGAAGGGGTCATATTATCCACCGTTACAACAAGACATTGCTTTTATGGTTAAATTGCCTAAAACTCTGCTTTTTTAATTACGTCGGTGAAAAATGTCCCCGAGTTACTAAGAAAATTGATAGGCGCATGCAAATAATTTATATCGGTATTAAAAATTTTTTATTCATAACTAATGTATGCTAATTTGAGGGAACTAGATTCCTCACTGATTCGTTTTAGTATCATTTCAAAAAATAAAAATTCTCTAATGATATATATAGACCTCAACATGATTGAATTGTTTGCCCCATATTCCGTTTTTAAGCGGAAGTGAAGGTGTAGAATAGATAAATCATCTTTTGTGGATGACATTATCAAAATAAACATCGCTATTCACGATTTGTAATGTTTCCTCAGTGACTAACTATCTATAAAATGAATGCTCAATTTACCATCATATTATCGACAAAACCTTTATGTTAAGTTATTAAATTTAAGGCATCTTATGAGTCAAGTTCCGTCTTTTCGCAGAATTTCCATTTAGGACCTCGTTTTCTAAATTCTTTCTTCGAAGATGGGTTGAACGTGAGCTTATATGAAAGCTCCATTACGTATTCTTCTTAAATCGCTCTCAGAGAGCTGCAGTGTAGGTTCTACCCGTGCCAGTTCATCTGACTCACCTCTAAATGAGGCAGTCAGTATTACCTTACCTCCTTCAGGTGCACGTTTATTTTTCTCGTCCCTTTTATCCTCATTGGGATCGTACCTCTGAGACTCCCTTTACTGAGCGTTTCACTTTAAGTGTACGCTCGGTTCCCTTGCATAGACCTTTGATGTGCACGGATGCGCACCATAAAGACTGGTAAGTCGAGCGTATTTTCCACAAAGCAATCTTTAAGGTTGGTGGAGATTTGTCTCGGCTTTGGAAAGCCGAAAATTTTAAGCGTAAAAACTTTATTTTCTTCCCTCCTATTTAGTTAGCTCGAATTCTCATAATTTTGGGCACAAGTGTTGTAGCTACGGTAACCGCTGTGAAAGGTCTTGGTATTCATTCTCTGCCCAAACCCGCGTCGCAAAATATATATTAGATTCTTCGAAGGTGTATATAGAGGATAAATTCGACAGGTTTGCGTGAAATTTCTGTGTGCGGAAAATGTTACGGTAGAACAACAAATCCACTTTAGTGTAACATTAAGTCGTATTTGGATCTGGAGGTTTTTCTGTAATATTACATGTATTTCCCCTTTAGTTATTAAATATGTAACCTCCATGACAATCATAATAGCTGTTTAATCTAGTTTAAAAGTTTTGTCATCGTACTTATATGTAATAAATGTTTAATGGCGACATGAATGAGATTGTTAATATGAAAAAAAGTCGATGTCTCCCTTAATGATTAACAATTGTTACTAAATGGAACATAGAAATATTAAATGAATCCTTTGCTATCACATCATTAAATTATGATAGAGTTCTTTTGTATGGTCTTTCATCGCAACCTAACCGTAAAAGTTGAAATGAATATATATCTTGTTCCTTATAGCCATTTAATGCAAAAGTTTTGACTGTGGCTTGTACTTAAAAACTGCATAATTAAAGTGAGGGAACGCCATCAAAATTTATAATTCATGTTATCCTTCGATTCATGATAGTGGAAACACGGATGTATGACTGGCTGAAATATACAATGCGTTTTGTTACCAAAGCATGCCCTTTTTTGGGAGGCTGAATTTTTAAATCACGTAACGAGTTTCCGGTGTCACGTCTTCGTTTTCAAAGCTGGTGATCATCGCTGTTTCTACCACACCATGAATATACGCGGAATCGGTGTGAATACACTAATTAGTACCATCTTCATGCGCGAGGCATCAGGATCAAAGGGTTGTATCTTTTTATCTTTAGACCGATTGTGGATGAAAGAAAGTATTTTTTCCAAGGTCCCTTACTGTTTCACGCATACTAATGCTCTCTTTCATTAAAATGAGCTTCAGGTTTGAAAAAGGATTCGTTGGACTCCCAAGCCATTCTATTCGAAAATTACCTTTTTCTGTGGCATATGTGACAAATTAAAGACTTTTTTAAATTGCGGATATTTTTGTATCCTTGGAGATTTTTTTTCATCCATTAAATATCCTCATAACGATCAAGTCTCCAGTTATTATGTGACATCATCTTTATAAAAAGATAGTCACATACAGGTTCTTGTTTCAAAGTGGCCTATATTTTACGGTTTCTTTGGCAAAATGAAAACCATTTTCTAAGAAAAATAAATCCTTATTTGTAAACTATTTAAAGACTTTCTTCTTTACACGGATTTTGCATATTAATAGAAGGAACGAAAGAAAGCAAGAAGGAGTGAAAAAAAAGAAACAAGAACATGTTTTGGACATCGCTTTTAAAGCGCTGAAATGTTTCCAAAATTCGACAAAAAAGTAATAAAAAATGTCGATGAACAAAAATGGACCTATGAATGAACATCCTGTGGAATTATGTGTGACAAAATATTTTGATATCTCTTTCAGAAGATATTGCTTGGGCAACTCAAATTTCAACTTTTTTATTATCTTCGTCGATATTTGATATGGGTGTTCCTAGTCTATTAGCGACCGGCTTTAATCTTTATAAAATCATTTTCAGGGCTTAGATCACAGTCTTGAAAACGTTTGCGTGATCAAATGTCCCTTACCATATTTCAGAAATGAATTAGGTTTTCTTTCGGCATCATATCTGTAAATATTTCTTCCATTAACTGATGGTGAAAGAGTGATTAACTGCTATTAATTGCATTCCACCGTTCATGTAAGAAACGTATTTATTCTTAATATGTTCGGTACATCAATTTATTTCACCGAGTTCCTACGTTTAGAGGGATACAAAAATTATTATATTATTTCAACATATGTATAGAAGCAAAAAATATTTAAACGCTGAATAGCGACTGTTTCAATTAGTTTCGTATAATTTTCGTTATTTCTACGGATAAATTCAACATAAATCGAGATTCGATGTTATATTGACGTAATAAACATTACATGAAATATGCTCAAGAAATTTTGTGAGCTAGACTTTATGAAGAGGCGTTTGGAAGCGTTAGTTGTGCATGAGAAAGAGTGATATAACAGGATCTGACGAGAGAAATCCTGAGAGCTCCCTGCGAATGATAGCAAATTTTCTCGCAATGCAAAACCACTAGTGGCATATACCCATATTTGTGCATCTATTGATGGTATTCAAATCACTGACAGCAGCCACGGCGACCGATATTTAAACTGAAGCACAAATAACACTCGAACATAAAGACAAATAAATTATAAAATATGTGCATGACTGTTTAAAATTATCAATGACGATCACAACTAAGCTGAAGCTCAAAGTTTCATTATTCGCTCGATTTTTTTCTATCATAACTCTTACGAGTAGGGTGATGATGAAGATCGTTTTGCAAGAATATCTTCAAATTTCCTTTACCTTAGGAATTTTGAGAGATCAATGGACAAGAGGAAGTAAATGCAATGCAATACAATACAAAATGCTCAATACAATAAAAACCAATTCAACCCTTTCCCATTATTGGTGGAAAAACTTCAGAGAATTTGGACGCACCTTCCGTTGAAAATAAAGGTTATGCATTCGTTTGAGTTGTAGATTCCAAGACTCAAAGGTTCATTACCCTTATTAATTTACTTAATTTTATATCTATTCGAGATGAAAAAGATAGATAGTGAATTAAGTTGGTGATATGTTCCCGTTGGCCTGCAGAAAATCTCGAGCGTGCTAAATTACAAAATGTTAGTTATAATCGCTTTCTTGATGATATGAACCATTATGAATGTTTTTTATTCAAATTGAGTTTGGAAAGTCAATATCATGCTGTTCATTTTAAACGGATGGTTTTCTTCACCAAAAGGACAGAAAAGGTCTTCCCGTCCTTATAATCCGTATTTTTTTCTCAATGTAAACACTTTATAATTCATCAGAAAGGAAAGGTCAGCGGTTAATTGTGCTTGGACAACTGGAATGCATGACTTTCTTCCCACGAGGTATTACCCATTTAACAATTTGAATTATTATTAATGGTCTAAACACTGCTGAAATTATACGGGTCAGGCGTTATGGCATATTTATTACTCTGTAATGAAACAATTCTAACCATGGTAAAAACCCATCCGTAAATTTCTGCTAGTTTTAGGCATGTCAATGCAAACGTGCAACTAAATGTACGCTATGGAGCGTATATATTTTATCCTCATGCTGTTAATTGCTCAACCGAAGGAATGCATTATTGAAAGCCAAATATTTCATACAAAATGGTGTATTTCATTCTGTACTTCGAGGCATATTAACTGTCGTCCTTCTGTCTTTTGGTATTCATTTCATCTTATGCTATTTATCTCTTGAATTAATATAGAGCAGTTGATCCAATGAGAATTTCTGGTGTTGGTATAGGTAATCACGTTTGAACACATTTTGTTTTTCGCAATGCCTTGGATAAGACTGATGAAAGAAAATATCGAGAAATGTTATGAGAATCATATTTTCGAGGCCCACCATTTTCCATTCTCCCGGCTTATCGCTTTCCGCTGCCGAGGTATTTGGGATAGACTGATGACTCGCTCGGTTGATTAACGATATTTTGGAGTGGTCGTAATCGGGTTTTCAGCGAATGTAATCTTCCTGGCTTTAGCCATTGTCTTGACAAACTGTGCTCACAGCCTTAGGGGTTTTGCCGGGAATGAGGTCCTGAGGATTTCGGCCCCGGTTCTCTTTTCTCATTTTAAGAACCTTAATTCGTTAACGCTTCACTCCAATACGATGAATGAGGAGGTTCAAACTTGTTTGCGGAGTCGTCCTGATTTCTATTTCAGCTTGTAAAGCTATCGCTTCAACAGTTGCTCGACGTGATTTATCTTTTTTCGAACTGAAGAAATTAATGAATTCCCTACGAATATCGATTATAGGTGAAGAGAGAAAATATTTTCGCAATTTTTTATAGATATTGTGTGATATGATGAATAGTTTTCCATATGTTTACTGCTTCTAGCTTCCTGTCAATAAACCTATCTGTACTGTTACGTCACCCATCCAAAGTGTTCAAAGAAATGAGCTCTACATTCGTAACACAATGCTATGGTTATATTTATATACATAAATAATAATGTTAACGTATTGTAACTGGCTGTATACATATAAGTATTGTCATGTCATGGAAGAATACCAGCCGAAGGAAATTTGGGGCATATTCCTGACTACGAAGTCTGTTATTTTAGGTATAGAGATATCAAATTCAAATTCTGCTCTCATTACCAGAATCTACTCTCTACTTCGCGCTATTTATGCACCTGGCACACTTGAAACTATATTATTTCCATTCGAGGTCTAAATAGGGAATATCCATCCTAACACTACGATCAATCATTTTGAGTTATACTCGTATGTACCTCGAGTACCAAATTGTTGTTCATTTTCCGTTATAATTTTGTTCTCATGACGTGACAATCTACTTGTTCTTTGCCTGAAACTTTCGTAACAATACATGAAGCAATTGCACAATTATCAGTTTCTATGTAGCAGACTTTTGAAGTGAATTGTTAGTATCCATACCAAAAGACTTTGTACTTATCCTCAGACTTTAATTATAAGGTACATACAATCAGGTTCGCCTGCTGATGCCGCAAGTCGTTGAAACGCGTTGTATCTTATAATAAAAGTCTGTGGATAAGTACAAAGTCTTTTAGAATGGATACTATATACTTCCACGAAGTGAAGCCTGAAACAGTAGAATATAGTATGCATTATTAGTGTTATGCAATCGGTCGGAGCAGAATGTTTCAAATCCTTTTTCCTTAACCAATGGAGACTTTTTCACCAAACGTTGACGTTGTTAATTGGAATTTCTATCTAACATTACAATGGACAACGTAATAAATGCCTAACAAATAATCCGCATGTGATAGGTAATCATTTAATGTAATTTAATCAAATATGCTTTTTAGGTGCCATGAAGACATGTGGGAGTTCCAAAGGAATGAGGAAAGAAATAATGTAGGGCATACATGAACTAGCTCTTGTGATATATGGATAGTCTGTATGGGTCGCCCTGCATACCTTCTCAGGTAGAATAGCTTGAATGAGTGAATGAATTTAATTAAGCTTCCTTCTCAGTTTTTGGTAAAATGTTCTATTATTATCATTCCTATTACCCAACGTAACGAAATCGTGGCTTAATGGTTTGCTCTTCCCACATTTTTTGTTTAATCAGGGTAAATTTTATAATCGATAAGTGAAATAACCTATAAAAATTTAACACAAGCATGTCATATTCTGGGTGCCATAGATGAGTAGTTACAGGCTTAAGGAAAGATAATAGGAGGGAGCTCCCCTCGTTCCAAAATATTTGCAATTTACAATTCTTAGGGCATAATAAGGAGGTGAGCTCTGCCATAATGTTTCAAATATGCCTTCGGTTTGATATTAATGCTTTTGGTATTAAAATAATTCCTGAATAATGTAAATTATATCATAAATCGCCATTAAACGACTTATTCATTTATTACGCAAAATGTACGAAGGCCTGAGAAACTTTGGCTTAGTAATACAACACTGCTTAATTTTCTTCACCAAAGAATGCGCCCTCTAGGGAAATTGAACTCCGTACCCCCTCGAATCAGTCAGAAGTGAGGAGGCAAACGTCAGGAGGCTTTGGCGAGTTTAAAGCGGACAGGTCTAGAAAACGTAGTAGACTAGACCCGTAGATAGATAGCGGAGTTAATGGAGGTAGAAGAAGGGAAATAAAGGAGGTAGCCGAAAGTGGAGTGAAGGGGATAGTTGGGATGGTGGGGATGCTTAGGGAAGGGGAAAGGGAGGAGATGGGAGTGAAAGATTGGTGGGGTATGGGTGGGTCGAGAAAACCAGCAATTTATCCTCCTAATCAAGGATAGCATCGACGAAGAGAGTGGGGTCGGAAGAAGCAGGGAGAGGAAAAAGAAGGGGAAAAAGGTGAGGCGAGAGAAGTTGAGTGAGAAGGATGTGTGTGTATGTGGGAGGGAGTTGGATCTTATGCAACGGGAATCATTCGTCCTAATCTCCTCATGCTTCGCGCCAGACCTACCTTCTCCACACTCATTCCCTCCCTTATCCCACCAACTTGAGACTAGACCGCAGTCTACAATTTCTTCTCCCTCCATCTCTCTCTCTCTTTTTCCCTCTAATCTACTTACTTTCCTTCAGTGAGAGGAGAAATTCAATGCATTGTTATTTATTTCTAGACTCCGCCCAAACTGAGTGTTCTCACTCGTTTGTACTTACAAACGAGTGAGGACGCTCGTACCTGAAATATTGCAAGCAATGGGCTGAAGTATTAGAGTTTTTACAGTGGCTTACGTAATATACGAGGCGGACGGACCTATAAGCGGATGGGATCAGAATTACTCCTTACCCAAGGGACACTTTCGGGTGGTGTGATGATAACAGCGCGACCCGAGTTCAAATCCGTGCGGTGTCTTTGTGCTCTCCCTGCTAAATGTAAGACTTGTGATTAACTGGGTTTTGACTCCCTGTTAAGCGTCAGAAATCACTTGATTAGATTTGTATAAAGTTAAGATATCAACTTCTCCTTTTTCATAAGGTCATATGTCCCGGAATAGGGTATTTTACATGATATAGGCCTCATGACGTGGTCCGACCTGTCTTAAGTCGTTAAGACAACCATTAAGTTTCATTTCCAAGCAATTCGACACATATGCGTGTTTCCATAATTTTTATTGCCTAAAATGTCGTCCGTCAAGAATCAGTTAGTTTTGAATTCCATACATTTTTCCTCAAGTACGAAGGGGGCTCACCAGCTCCTGTGTAGCAGAAAGAAATATTGAAAAATGCAAAATTTTGTGCCACTCTATATCCATTTGGAAAGGGGCATGAAATTTATTAAAAAATATATATTGTATTTATAATTTTATGATATTTATATTTCATAGTATTATTTTTATAATTTATTACATTATTATGCGTGATGATTTTTTCAAATTGTATTTTTTCCGTAGGAATGCAGGTTAGACTATTAATAGTTACGACTATATTATGGTTTTCATTGTTTTCTCTTCGAATTCGAATATTTCAACCTTCACTCGTATTTCCGTTTCATTACTGAATTCCGCTTATACACTTCAGCGAATGAGTTGGGAAACCTATTCTATAAAGCGAGTCTTTCTTCGGGTTGTGTTGCGTCGGAAGGAAATTCCGTAGCCTAGTGCTCCATGAAAAGTATCTTTGGTACCTTCTAGAGAATTCCACTGTATAATGAAAATTTTAATTCTAGCTTTGCTCGAGTCCGTTTTTGTGAATGAAATTCTAAAGTACAAGATGATATTCTACGTCGAAACTCTCTGAGATAGAGGAAAAGGTGCAATTGGATGAAATGCGTCTCCCTATGCCATATGAATCTCACTTTTAATATCACTAATGTGTGGTAGTATTTGTTCCCCAAATCGGAAACAAATGATTTCTCTTCCTCGTGCCATTAAATTCAATGAAACAACTCTCCACGCTTTCAAATGTTATTGCTGGCAACACAGGAATATAGTTTCGTAAACTTCGTTAGGATTCTAGCCTTGAGTTGGAAATTCAAATCTTAACTACGCCTTTATTAACGTGATCGTTCTAAGTGATAATTGATTTTAACAGATGCAATGCAATTTTAAATATTTTAATAGCGCTCCGCGAGTGTTTAGCGTGTGGTACCGAAGACAATTGTGCGTATCCTTCTCAGATATGTAGCTTTCCTTCCCAATTATAGATATGTTTTTCCTTTTTTACCCATATTTAGTATCCGGTTTATTCGTCGTAAGTGTGAGACTTCAACGTAAATTCCTTCCGGTTAACGTTGTGTCGTATAAAATTGCACGGAGCATTTAATTTTCATGTCTCTTTTAGTAATTCTTATTAAGGACCACAAGAAGCAAAGTTTCCTTCTTTTTGTAATGAAAACCATGTATTGAATTTGTGTGGAAGGATGTATTGAAATACTATCAGTGGTTCTTGTTGTGTTCGCTTATGCTATTTTTGCGATTCTTTCCGCTTTTTCTGCGGCAACACCGTTGAAAATGTGAAATAAGAGCAAACAAAGAAGTAACTTAGTGCATATGATTAACTCGACTAAGTCGGGCCACGTTTTGAAAATTATTTAATTAATAATTTTATATTTCAATTTATAATTTTATATAATGAATAATTTTCGAAGACAAAAATCCATTTCCGTATATATCGAATATAATGCTTATGCAATAAAATACTACATTTCCCTAAATATGCAGATGCTATTCGTATTATTATTGTTAGTTGGATTCCTACATACAGGTATTGTTTGTAAGCTACTCTACTGAGGGCGAGTTTTTGCCCTGTTAATGAATATATGTCCTCGCTGACTTTTATTTTTTTACATAGATCTTTATGCAGCTTAAATAGTTCCTGTGTTCACTTGTTGAAATTAGTACGCATGTATCAGTCACAGTTCTTTGATAACACCGCACGGGTTTCGCAGAAATCAGTGGCCATCATCTCCAAAAGGATTTCCAAAGTTTTGTTTCGTACTTGGACCACAGTGTGCAAGTTAAGTACTATTTTGGCTTTCTTTTCTGTTGCCTACGTATATTTGTTGACGAATGATATGATTTCGCAAATACTTTTCATCTTTTACCAATTTTTAAGTATATTTTTAGGACCAGCTCTAGGCTTGATAGATTCGGTTCACATTGTGACCTTCGAATTCAGTTTTGCGTTTTAATCATTGACCTCATTTCTTATAAACGGTTCGCTGGCTCTTTTCAACGTGTCACTGGCATCAGAATCTCCTTTAGTCGGGTTTATGTTCAAAGAAATTGGTGGTCGACAAAAAACCTTTTAAGAAACAGCTTTTTTCGTGAAAAAAAATCTTTATAAGTTAACTAAGGAAACAATGCCGTCAACTAGGAGGGATAAATAATGACGCCTTTCGAGCTGCGGGTGATCGCTCAGAAAAGTGAGATAAGAATACTAAGCCGGGAGAGAAATGCTGCGGGAACTTTATATAAAGACTCTGAATTGAAGAAAGAGGGAAATATTTGTCATTCGAAAGAGGGGAGGAAAATCACAAAAGCCAAGGAAAGCATTAGACTCGCGAAATACGAATGACAAATGGGAAATTTATATTTTTTTTACTCAAAATGATTCAACATTATGAGGGGATGCGAGTCCTTCTAAGAAGGAAAACGTTATTTTAAAATATTTTTTGTCGTTTTCCTTCATCCTCGGATAAGGTCGTATATCAAGTAACAGCATGACAGCTAATCAGTAACACTTCGTTAGACATTAAAAAAGGACGTGGGATCTTACAGGACAATTATAGAATAATGATCAACGCTAAATATCCTCGTGGATATGCAACGATGCCTGCGCAATAAGCACTCGTCTTGTGATTTACTCATAATTTTATGTTGTCTGGAGAATTTTAATCCTTTCGTCTTCGAAAAATATTCTTTTGTTTTAAGGAAGAGGGAGTCTAACTTTTCTATATTGAGTCATGTATTAAGGGGGAAGCTACGGGATGTCACTCAAGCCGAATGGCACATCATTCATTTCGGTTGGGATTTATTGTGAAATGGGATAAGTATATTATTAGCCATCACTAGTTTGTAAGAGGCAGTATGTTTGTATTGCCTCTCAAAAGTTTCTCACCGAAACACTAATATTAGTGGACAATAGATCAAGCAAACTAGAAGGTTTGAAAACTATATTATTTCGAATGAAATAATGAATCAGATGGTAGCATAGCGAATTCTGTTAGAATTTTTCAATGGTAGATAACGTGTCGTAGTATATGTATTTTTATTTCCTCGGTATCCTAGCATTCATGTTAGTTTGCCCATTTCTAGAGTTTGGTCGTGGTTTTTCTATGGCGCGCCAGCTCGGCGTATGGCCTTCTATAGAGAAGGGGTAACTTTTATCCGGTCAATGCAGTAACTCGTTGACGTCCTCACGTTATCAACAGACAAACCGTTGATTTACCAGTATACAGTACACTATACAGTAACTGTACACTATAAAGGTCATAAGGGTCATAGCGGGCGCATAGCAGGTGATGAGAGTGTGAGCTGCTAATACCTTTGATGAATGCAACGTTCAGTTGAACAGATAGTTAGCCTCCTCTGACCTCTGGAATTGTAGGGGCTCAAATCCTTATATCTAGGCCGTTGCGGATCAGCGATGTCTATGACATTTGATCTTAGTTTTCATGTCTAGGAGGTGATTCGAGTTACATACCAGATAAAAATGTCGGGAAAAGTGGTTCGGGTGGATATTAAATAAAAAACCGACGCACGGTGTAATTTAAATCTCGCGCAATACCACCGTCATACAACGTATCCTCTAAAAATCTATGGGGACATATGGCCACATAACATAGATTCAGCAACAACTGATTACCATATGCTACGTAAGGAAAAGCTGTTGCAGGAAAAGGTTTTGGCAGTGTGATAAAATGACGAAGAATGCATGAGGTAGGTGATACCTGTATTTCTCTTCCATCGGGAATTAGTGTTGTGGTTTAGAAACATGTTTACAACATTTTGGCAATCTCGCCAAAAAATCGAGTAAGGTGGTCTGCTTGAGGAAACACCTTGTAATCTTTTTCCATGCATGTGTTGGCGGAGTATGTAGCAGTTTGATAGTAGTATTGATTTTATTTGAGATTTTGGCTGCGGACCAAGGTCTAGAGCTCAAATTCGGCTATTGCATACAAATCATTCCATGCAAACGTAAAGTGAATGATTTTTATGGCTACCAGAACTTTCTGGTAAACCGCGATAGAGACATATTTAGGAACCTGCCCTTCCTCACATATGAATTTCATATATTGTAACTCTTTCAGATGTGATAAAACCCTTACCTGTCTGTTTGGACCCTCGCCTACCAAACCTATCTCCAAGTTGATTTTCGTAAAGTTGCACGTTGGGTGAACTTATTACTAACATTATTAATTGGTTAAGGATACTCCACCAAGTAAATGATGTATTTCGTTGACAATGGCCATTCACTCCATGAATTTTCACTTGAAAATTACTAGTAAATTGTATGAATATATATAGAAATATATATATATAATATATATATATATTAATATATATATATAATATATATATATATTAATATATATATATAATATATATATATTAATATATATATATATATATATTAATATATATATATATATTTATATATATATATTAATATATATATATATATATAAATTATATATATTAATATATATGTGTGTGTGTATTAATATCTTCCTCAAAAAACTATCGACTGGAGTGCCTTTCGATCAGAGGAAGCTCGATGTACTAGGGAAAAAATAAATTATTTCTTACTGGTCATTTTGACCATCAAGTATTCCAAACGTGGTTCATTAAGAGAAATGTAACGGGGGTAATGAAAAGATAGATAGAGAAAGAAAAAGAGCAGGCCTAAGCAGTGGAAAAGAAGAGGAGATGGAGGGCAGGAAGAGTGAGTGGGAGGAAGGCCTGTGAAAGCCGGAAGAAAATGAGGAGAGGGTAGCGGAGTGATTGGCCCTTAAAGAGGATACTCTCCTTGGAAAATGAGATGGATTTCCCGAGGATAGAGAATGAGGGGAGTATGAGCACAAGGGGGTTGTAAGGTCGAGGGATGGGAAAGCGGGGAGTGGGGGGGGAGGGTCGGCTCATTAGGGACCGGGAGTCGCTGGGGCACCTGAGCGAGGGAACGGAAGGGCTGGGGGGCGTGGGGATCCGAGAGGGTTAAAGATAAAAAGGTGGGACGACTGGGGAGGCAGGTGGAAGAGAAAGGGAGAAAGAAAGAGAGAGGTAGGAGATTGGTCGAAAGAGAGAGAGAGAAAGGAGAGGGATAAATTCAATTGGACGGTTCAAAGGGGAAGAGGTGAAGAGGAAGAATGGTGTTAGGAAAATGAAGGCGGTGGATCTCGAGGAGGGTTTTTCCCTTCAGCTCTTGCTGAAAAGGGCTTGTAGGACAGCGGTGCCTTTTTTAGCCCTTTTTTTAGTGTTTCAATGGGTCTTACTCCGAGGTATTACGTCTTCAAATTTTGAAGCATTTACTCTTCTCTGATCGGGTCTTTTCTTTGTGCGGGATTACTCAACGGGTCATGACGGCGAAAAGAGAAGAAAAAAGACAAGAGGGGAAAAATTTTGGGCATTCAGTTTTTTTAATTTTTAAAAAATTAATTAATTAATGTCCCATCTTATCGTGTATCCAGGTTCCTTCCAATAGATTACCCATGTAAAATCTTTCGGCACGCCTTTTCCACATGTTTTAATCTGCCACAATACTTTTTGAACAGAAGTCGTGGTCCTCATATCATCTTTCGAACTCCCTATCAACAGGGAGCTATTTTGCACACGAAGTATCATGAGAAACTCATTTGTCTTATTGGAACGATAAGGTTTCAGTTGCGGTCCATTAATATTGTTTTCTTTATATGCTAATGCTTAAGATATCAAACCATTAGGTAATGCACTCCTTATGGGTTTAATAATACCGAAATGCAGCCTTACGAATCTCAGAAAAATATTTGATATTTTCGTATTTAGATTTTTCATGCGCATGTGCGTAAAAACATATCCCCCTATCGCTCTAGGCGCTTCGTTCCCGTGGGACCAGAAATGCTAACACCTCGTATGATTATCACCATGCCTTTTAATGTGAGCCGAATCGTTTTTCCCGGCGTATTGCATGGGTGAAGAGTTTTCGGGCCTCCAACTGAGTTGATAGGTGGTTGATGGAGCGCCAACGTCCGTGTTTAGAAAGTTAACTGCCATCGTCTTCGGTGTAGCATGCACGAACCCATATTCAACTTATCAGCCGGATTGGAGAGTCGGAAACGTTTTTTTTCCCTGAGACCAAGCCAACTAGTTGTTGTAATTACCCGGAATTATTAATTTGTTTTAATGAATGATCTCGAAGGGAATAATTGCTAAGGGAAACATTGCTTGAGTAGTACAAATGTTGAAATTCATGTGTGTTTACCTCGATTTTACCGAGCTGGCGAGAGAAGGACGTGTCGTCGTCATATCTTTCTTTGCGAGAGACTTCTATATCTTGTTTTATTTTATCCACGTACTTCAACCAGAAAATTGTATTGATAATAGAGGATGGGGCTCACCCGATTTTCCTGATATTAAATGAGTGCAGTGTGGGAATACCACACTTACATAGGAAAACTATTCTTTAGACCTATATGATTCATTTTAATTTGCAAAATGTACTGTTCTCGAGAGTTCGAGTATCTTGGCAGAGAATTTGGGATTCTCTTGAGATGTGCGGGGACATCGTCAGGATATGAATTGAAACATTCCGGTCATTTAAAAACGCCCTAACCTTAAGACTGACACGGCATATTACTTTCATATATGCTCTTGCTTATTTTTGGATATTTTTTTATATCGTCATATGGATATTGCCGAATAACATTGCTTGAGTTGAAAAGAAGGGGCACGAAGATATGTCATAAATGTTGGTAGGGGAGAAATTTGCTGATGAAGCACGGAAGTAGTACCGCAGAGCGTGAGTTGGGAAGATGAAATAATAGAGGTTGGTTCTTTGATCGGAGAACGGGTTAAGAAGAACATCCGATACAGGAGAAAGGCGAAAAAAGAGAATAGTTGAACCTTAATGAGGTTGGGAAACGTGAGCAGTTGTAAGCTACATTGCGTATAATAGATTAAATAGAGCATTCTGATCCTTGTGTATCTATGTAAATAAGAATATTGTTAGAGCTAGTTAACTCAGTGTAAATGCCTATTCTCATACAACCTGATGTTCAGCTTTATAGCTAACAGTACACTCCTGGATGAGCTCGTTAGTCGTTTACGGGCAGAAGGAAGAGTCTTAAACTTGTTGCTTCGGTTCTTAGGATTAAACTAATGAGAGTATCCCGCTCCGCCAATGCTTTCTTTCAGCCGTTACTCTTCAGCACTCCCTCTTCGGGTCATCATTATCCTTTCCTCCCCTCGTCTTTCCGCTTCTTCTCCGCCGTCTCCCGGCACCCATTTTCTCTCTGCCCTCTCTGCGGAGCGTGTAAGTGAATTAGCGTGCGATGGGAAGGGCGTTCGACGGAGGAAGGAGAGTTTTGGGTGGTGAATTTGGGGTATATTCTCACCCCCAACCCCCGTCCCTCCCTCTCTTCTTCTTTTTTTTTTAAACCCCTCGCCTAAAGGGTGTGGAGAGAGGCGGGAGAGGAGCGCGCGGTTTGTGAGGAAATGAACGATGGAAATTCGGTGTTTGCGTGATGGCGAGCTCTTCGTTTTTCTTGCACGGGCGGTTAGGCCTGGGAGATGAGTTTGCGGGATTAAGATTGTGCGGAGTTGGGGGGAGTGTAAGAAGGGGGGGGGCGGGAGAGGTTTGGATAGGGGAAGGAGGGAAGCTTGGAAGGAAATGAAAGTTTTACCGCTTCGGAGGAAAAAATAAAATACTGACCGATTTCATAGTTTATTTATTTTTTTTTACTTTCTGGTGAATGGAGGCATTTCGTGGCTGCAATAACCACCGCAGAAGCGATTAGCATTGTAATGGGAAAGGTGGATGCCAGAACCGCGGGTGCGGAAGAAAACTCGCCCAACTCTGAATACATTCTTTTTAGAGTGTAGGATTAGTACCGGGGAACATCAATTACATTTTGGTTGCTGTTTCTAATTCCAACTTTCCTGCGTGCGTGAAAATTACGCATATAATTATATCTTATGTACTATTTTTGTTCAGTATTTCAGTTACCATACGGCTTAAGACACATGAAAAAAACTACGTCGGCTCCTAATAGCCTTTTTCAATATTTTTTTACTGGATTAAACAGTAAGTAGACAGGTTGGCTAGCTAATTTTTTAAATAGTTTTGTTAATTTTTCCGATTTCATCTTTCGAACCATGGACCATAAAACTTTTGAGTACTTCGGGTTTGAATTTATCAATGTCGTGAGCTTTACGTGTATAGTATGCACTTGTCTGTGGGGATCAACGTGATAGGTACGATATGGCCAAAATATGTTAAGTATATAATGTTAATATTTTATTTGGACACTCCCTATGATACTTGTTTATTTCCCGATTCATTTTTATTTCAAAAGATGCTAATCTTATTTTTATGATACATCTGATAGTACCTCCTTGATAATTTTTAATTTAATGTGAGTCACACGTAAAACTATGTAAAATATTATTATTAAGCATGTGATAAATAATCTTCGGTGTCGAAAGCGTTTTCCAATTTGGTTGAGCACGTAGTCAAATAGTATATATAAGTTGTAAGTAACTAACATGTAAGTAGCTAGTAAGCTATCCAGGCAAGTAAGTAGGAATCATTTCTTGAGAGAGTCACAAATTTAATTTTTTTTGGGAATTTGTGGTAATTTTATATCCGTCCGATGGTATTTTCCTTGCACAAAAGAGGAATTCGGATATATTTTATCTCTAATATAAATTGAGATCCTATCTTTTCTATGTCTCAGGTAAACACTGCAAAAGAAAATGCGCTTCCAACAACCGCATTTGTACGCGTCATTTCTGTAAAATACTTACTAAAGGTGACTGGCGTGTTGTCTTGTTCTTTATTATGCCGCAGGCGCTATCAAACTGAAGATTTGAATCACGGTTCATAAAAGCCTCATCTCTGCATTCAACTTTGCACTCCATATTTATCAATTAAATCTGAGATACCTTCCTCCCCTTGATTAATTAATCCCTTTGCTAGATTAAAACTCCGGGCGAAATCAAAAATCAAAATTTTGAGGAGCATAGCATGTTGCGTCAGGGGAAACATTCATCATGCTTTTTGGGGAGTGAAACCGTGTTAATTTCTTGGTTGCTTTGTTTTAACACCTTGGTAGGAGTAACCAAGAGAAGAAAGTCGCCTTCTTATGAAAAAGTGGATACATGCATCTTTTAAACTTGAACGGTAATACGTACCTCATTGCTGCAATGCTAGGAAAGGGTTCTACTTAGTCTGACAAGTGAGACATAAGATATTGAAAAATAAACCTGCTTTTACAAATGCAGTTAGCAATTAATAGCTCGAATGCAAAGGGTACATTGTTTGAGTTCAAATGATTTTAAAACATGACAGCTCCCTTAGATGAAATTATGCAAACATCCTCACCAACGTTTCTCCATTGAGACTAATTTAACCACTTCACAATGAAGTATCACCGTTGCAAGTGACGTAATCATAACGTTCGGTTGCAACCGATGGTAATTTCTTATTTGCTTGATGAAATAAACAACGTGTTTACTCTTTTTGCTCCAGTTTCCCTTTTCTTCTCGTGATCATAATATTCCGTGTTTATTCTGGAAAGTCTTTTGAGATACGTTAACTGTTACAACTGCTCTACTTTTAGAAGCAAAATATTTTGGACCCAAATGGTCAAAGTAGTAGGGACGTAAGAAGAATAATTACACTAGATAAAGAGGTTTTCACAAGGAGGAGAAGGTGATGACAGGGACGTTGAGTAAGGATGTTAAGAAAATATGCGTCAAAACTTTCATATGGAGCATACCGCATGGAAACATGGTCCCTGAAGCAGGATGATAGAAGTAGATTATAGGATTTTGAGAAAACTTTGATATGGAGCATAGTTATGTACTGAAGCATGAGGACTGACGTAGGTTGGAAGCTTTTGAAATGAGGGTGGGGAGAAGGATGGAGAAGGTAAAATGGACCGAAAGGGAAACAGTCGGGGAAGTGCTAGGCATGGTGGGCGAGGAGAGGGGATTGTTGGGAGAAATCATAAGGAGACAGGAAAAATTGATGAAAAGCATGCTGATCGGCAGTGGGATGTTAAAGACTGTTATAGAGGGGATTATGTAAGGCAAACGAAGAAAGGGCAGTAATAAGATGGAATGTCGGACGGGATGAAGGCAGGAAGTACACCGAGATGAAGAGGGATGTGCTGTAGAGAAGGATGCTGGATTGTGTTTTTTTATGAGAAACAAGAGATATATTTGGTAGGTGTGTCCATCAAAAACCTACCTTAGCCGGTAGTTTATCCAGTAAAAAAATATTCTTGGAACTTTCCTTGTATTTACATCGACATCTCCTGCAGCTCCAATAAGTAAAGGTCGCGACTCTCTCTTCCCGGATAAGGAAAGAAAAAATTTGTATTTGGTTTATGTCTTAAGTTTCACCGTCGTGAAAAGCATGTCGCATGACTACTGAAGCTCTTGGCGATTTCTTGCTTGTTTTCCTCTCCCTCTCTATCGAGTCCAATTTAATTTACAATCCTCGTCCCTGGCATTTTTTGACTCCATCACAAAAGTGCTTGTTTTTCGATTGGGACAGTCATATCTTTGCTTTTTTTATTTGATACCCTCTGGCTGTTTCCTTATCATCCAGCAGTCTTGCATGTGCCTCCTCTGGGCGACAGCTACTCCCTTCATCGACGTTAAATCTTCCCAACTACCCATGGGCACTTTTGCATATACTTGCAGGGATAACACCTTGTTTCCATGAAGAGCTCATGTTTTCGTATTTCTTTGACCTTGGTTGTATTCTACCCCATTTTTTTTACTACCGCGGATTCGCAACTTCGTAATTCGTTATTTAAATTGTAGACAAACCGGTGCGACGAGCTAGTTCGGTTAGAATGCTGCCCGCAAAAAATAAAAACAATAACATTTCACTCCCTTACTCTCTTTCACTCAAAAATACTCTTTCTCTCTCTAAAAAATGTCTTTTAAACTTTCTGCCGTAGGAATTTATGCTGGATTCAAAGTTTACTGGAAACTTAAACTGCATTTCGTATCTTGAGAAGCAGTCAAATATAGCGTTAACGCAAAATGAGGGTTGCAAGCTGTAACTGATTGTGAATTTATCTACGTGGGCTTTTTGTTCCCTATTTCCGTAATAATATAAATGATTCACATCTCTTAAAGTATTGAAGAGGTTAATTAGTGTATCCTGGAAATAATTATCATATTTTTTTCGATATTGTTTCAACGTTTGGTTAGTATGTGGTTAAAGTTTAATTGCCACATGAAATTACTCGTTCAGGCATTACATTGCTCATATGCTGAAGGCATTTTCGTTAAGCAGCATGCCAGCTGCTGCGTGTTTCTCCGTTTGTTGAAGCTTATTGATAGAATCTCATTTTTTATTCTATTATTTCGTTACTGTTACCATCTACACGATCTCCTGTTATTTTTACTGAATATGAATGTTTTCTGAATCCATAAACATGCAGAATTAGTCAGCATACTTACGGTCACAATACACCAGATTGCGAATCCTCAACTTACCAATGGAACACAAACCTATGGGTGCATTGCAGCTTATTCTAAAGTAAATATTTGAGATATTTTTTCGAAGTTACTCCCGTTCTAGAATGCCTATCCCTTAGGATTTTGCTTCATTTAACTACCATTTGGAACATAAAACATTTCATCAATATATCTCCGCATTAATAAAATATTTCGATTTTTATTTTCATACCTTATTAGTATCATGATAAAATATAGGTCTCTTCGCTGAATTTGAACAGGTATCGTTACCAAAAATGAAAATCCCTCCTAATAAATTGTTCAATTCCTATAATTGGGCTGTTCGTCTAAGCATTCTGCCATTAATATCTCTTTAATTACTATCGCGAAGTGATGCCATCACATTTTTCTTTGTCCACCATTTAATGAATTTCATTTTTTTATAAATTTATTTCAAATTATTTTTTAATGCCAGTGTTTTAAGGTACAGGTAAGAGTTCTTTATAAATGGAGGAACTGAAGTGTGATTGTTCAATGATGATAACGTTTTAAATGATGATTTTTCATTTATATTTGAAGAAACCATATTTTTCCATTGTAAAAAACCTTGAGTCCATAATTTATCGACTCATTATCCATAACGGTATTAAAAATGTTCTTAATGGTATTTCAACGTAATTTAAAGTATTTTAATCATGGTTAAAATGACCGATGAAATCGAGAAAATTAGCATATTTCTTAAAAAGAGATACAAGTACATTAAACCTAGTAATTTGAGGTTTGTAAAAAAATCTGATCACAATGGAACTTATATTATACATGTTATATAATTATTTGTATGCGCTGATTAACTGCCCTAGTGTAATCCAAATAACTCCCGAAAATGGCAATCTTCCGGAAGTTTTACATTATCCTACGTCGCCTCATACAGTTATGCAGAACTGATCAAGAGTAGAGTAGCTTACTCGGGTAGGTTCGGAAGTTAACGCAGTCGTCAATTATAGGGTCAGGTGGTTACGATTTCCGCTTTGGGCGGGTGGACGTCGCCACGTAATGGGTTTTCGTAAGTTGGCTTTACGGTGTGTGATATGACTTCAGCCGTCGGAGCACGTTTAAAACCTAATTACTTCCACTGCAGTAAGAAAATGTAATTTGAGAGATCTGACAACTTGCACGGTTTTACTTCGCATCTATGAGAGTAATATATTACCATAACGTGTCCTGCACTCGTGCATGTAATTATCTCCTTAATACTTATTAAATTATTTCTTCCAAGGAAGAGTACTTCTCTCCTAACCAGGGAGTGATTATTTTATTCTTCTTTAGGGTTCCTTTCCGCTCTGGTATGTTTGAGGACGTGGTTTCCCTCAAGGCACGTACGCCGTACATCTGAGAAGCACTAGTTTCAAACGGCTTCCATTAATGTCGCAGGGTACGATAAAGTTCAGGGGACAAGTTTTCGTCAGCGTATCCCCCTTGCAAGATGAAAATTAAAACTAACTACCCACCTCCGGAAATGACGCTTCTTAAATGAAGTCCTAATGGAAATTGATATAAGTACTGTGGAAACCAAGTTATCGCTTCATCAGTTTTTTTATTTTTGAGCAGAATTGCTTTCGTAATATTTTCACCGATTCCAGGATAGATTAACGGTTTTTCCCCTTGCACGATAATGCTTAATTTACACAATGTGATATCAAGGATTCTTTTTTAATGAACTAGCTAGAAGCCGGAGGGTGGATGCAGGGAATTTTGACTAGCGATGTGATGTTGAAGATTGTGATATAGGGGAAAAGGATAGGCAAACGAAGAATGGGTAGGTTGGACGTAATGAAGGGAGGAAAGAAGTATGTGGAATTAGGATTCGCTGTAGTGTTGGATTTCAGGTTGTGTTCAGTGAGGAGTTGTGAAGATATCAATCGTATTTCAGTTATTGTCCATGTAAAACCTACCTTGAGCGACAGAACACCAATAATAATAAGTGAAAAGTCACTTTGATTCATCATTACTCGTTTAACTGAGGAGGGTTTTGTACTCGGACGCGTCGGCGAAATTTGTGCTCGGAGGCACACGATGCTTCATATGCCTCCGAGCATTAAAGCTATCTCAGAATCGTCGAAACTTCCTGAACGCTTACGATCAACGGTTAGTTGAATTTTATGGAAGGAACTATGATTATGACCGCAATTTGAACGTACGCACCCTAGACGCCAACATAAGCCGTGCTACGCTGAGAAATCGAACGAACGCGATCGCTGCTCGTTCTGGTAACTGTTCTCAGGATCAATTATCACATGAATATATTGGAACGAAAATTTTCCAATTTGTTATCTGCAAGTTTAAGAATGATGTACCTCATAGTTTTCTGTATTTTGCATCAGTTCATACCATGAAGTGAACCAATATAAATAAATGAAATGTAATCCGGATACTAATATTCCCTTATATCATTAGTTTCATTATCATCAGTATTTGAATCCAAAGCCTGTTTCACAGCTGCTTCCCATTCTTCTCAATTGTTAATTATCTCTCAACTCCTGATAGCTTCTCTGTTTTGCGTACATCTTAATTTTTCCTACGTACTAGTGGCTTGGTAATCCTCGCGGAAAGAATTTTCCCTTGAGTTTTGCCTTCAATCTTATTATGTTTCTAACTAATCCATTGCGCCTCAAGGTGTATCCAATTAATCTAATTCTTCTTAACATTATAGTTCTCAATGCAATCTTTGCCTCGTTTTCTCTTCTATATGCGTCCTCGTTCCTTATTTCTTCCTCACAAATTTTGCACTTTTTCATAAATATTCATTTTGCTCCTTCAAAATTCTTGTACAGTAACATGCCGAAGGAGTATTGTTGTACCGGAAATTTCTGGAAACACGACACACTTCTAGCATAAAATTTGAATTTCTTACTAAAGAGGCTGCCTTCAACCGTTCAGAAACGATGTAACCCCTGCAGCAATATCTGTCTAGAAGAAATCGTTCTTTAGAGACGTAGCTCTCCCTGCGCTACTAAGCAAAAATGTTTACACTCTAATTTTGCGGTGAGAATATTTTTAATGAATGATATATGAAACAAGTTCAGTGGGCCGTTAAGTGCATCCTTATTTAAGGTATTTCAGATAGAATTTTTATCTCTCCAGGAATGAGCCCATATTTTTAAAGAAATATAAAATTGGTGGTTTGACTGGAAGTTTTCATGTAAAGGGAATGCGAGGTCAATAGGGGAGGTGCAGGGTATGCTGGAAGAGAATTGATGATGGCGGATAGGTGGGAAATTCAAAATATCGGCAATCTAATATGTACGCGGATTCACGAGTTCTCATCTCTATATTGGTGGCTGAATCGGGTAGGCATTCTAGCGTAGGTAGATATATATATATATATATATATATATATATATATATATATATATATATATATATATATATATATATATACACACTCACACACACATTCAAACACGAAATCCCGCCAAACGGCGAACACATATATATATATATATATATATATATATATATATATATATTTTTTTTTTTATATTTCCCTTCCCTTTGTATCCCCAGGTAATAGATATATGTAATTTCATTAAGCTATGAAAACTTTTACAATTTTATTTCGATAAAATGTGAGTTAAATATATCTTTATAACATTTTCATGTTGAAAGCGGTCGGATATTATTCTGGTTAATTGGTTATACTACCTTGATCAAAAATTTCCCGGAATTTATTCAGAAAATTAAAAATACAAGTTTATTCATCTAAATCTATATTGTCCCCTTCAAAGTAATCCCCATCGACTGCAACACACTTATGCCAGCGCTTGATCCAATCCTCGAAACATTTTTTATATTCGGTTTTCGGTATGTCCATCAGTGCTTCCTGCGATTTTTCCATTACTTCCTCTCGGCTGCTAAAACGCGTTCCCCGTAATGGTTTTTTAACTCGATTGAACAGAAAGAAGTCACAGGGAGCCAAATCAGGTGAATTCGGTGGCTGTTGGATGGTATTTGTTGCATTTTTCGTCAAAAAATTACGAATAATGATAGCACTGTGCGACGGTGCGTTATCATGGTGCAAAATCCACGAGTTTTCTGCCCACATTTCTGGTCTCTTTCGGCGAATTGCTTCACGCAAACGTCTCATAACGCCCAAATAATACTCTTTGTTTACTGTCTGGCCTTCTGGCAAAAATTCATGATGCACTACACCGTTGTAATCCATGAAAACCGTCAGCATTGCCTTCTTTTTTGACTGAAAACGACGTGGTTTTTTTGGTCTCGGCTCATTTGGTGAACGCCATTCACTTGCCTGATGTCTGGATTGCGTGTCGTACTCATAAACCCACGTCTCGTCTCCAGTAATGATCCTTTTGATGAATGTGGGATCGGATTCAGCCTCGCAAATCATGTCTTTTGCGACGTCAACACGGTCTCTTTTTTGCATGAAATTGAGGTCTTTTGGCACCAACTTTGCTGCTACACGACGGAAACCCAAATCATTAACCACAATGTCTTGGGCGGATCCATAGGCAATGTTCAAGTCCTCCGCTATTTCTCTAATGGTTAATTTGCGGTTATTGACCAACATTTCTTTTACTTTATCAATTTTTTCACCGACTTTCGATGTCGATGGTCTGCCACTGCGTTCATCATCTTCGATTGACTCACGACCACTTCTGAACCGCTCGTGCCACTGGTAAACGACCGTTTTTTTTAGAGAATCGTTGCCGAAACACTTTTCCAACATTTCCAACGTCCGTGCGCCACTAAATCCGTTTTTTACGCAAAATTTAATACAAGTTCGTTGTTGCAAATTTAAATCCATTTCTGAAATTGTAAAAAATCGCCAACATACACAGAGATAGATGTACTCTTGGCTACGTAACTTTTGCAAATGTCAAGTTATGACACTAAGATTTAAAGGGAATATCAACAACAGATGTACCAATTTAACAAAAAAAACAGAACTCAAATCGGAACGATGGGAGCGCCACACGGTGGTTATTCCGGGAACTTTTTGATCAAGGTAGTATATTTTATCGGCATTCTCCCTTTTTCTCAGTACCCGTACACATTACTAACGAATGTCAATCGCTCAATGCAACTGTAGAAGTTTATTTGCGATATCATTAGTCGATTTGAATTATGTGGTATTTTTACAAAGGTTTAACATAACTCAACGTAAGTTTTCTTTCTGCTAATGTATTACGTACAATGAACAACTATTAAATTATTGAGCTTAAAACCTGTCTTTCGACTCAGTAAAATCACATCATCGAGTTCGAAAATATCAGGCTAAACCCGTCTGTCATGACCATTGTATCATGATAGGGAAGTCATTTAAGTCCCTATTATACGTTTAACATTCCGAAAGATTGCTTGAAACCGCAAAACAAGATACGTCTGGGACGTCCGTTCCTCTCTCATTCTTGTTTCTCTCTTTTTTCCCCTCTCTAAATGAAAGGTTATGTCGAGCGGATGGCGGATAGTTTCGTCTTTATTACTTTTTTTCGAAACGGATGGCTCCCTCTTTCCTCTTCTATCCCAACGCATCTCCCCCCACCTCATACTTGGTCTCTTACCACCTCCGACACAGCCCTCCCAACCCATCCGCGAAAAAATGTAGAACCGTTGTTCCTGCTCGTTAGCGTTTACGGGAAAATGGGGAGGCATACGTATATATCTTTATATACGTGTCCATTATATGTGTGCCTGTGAGTGTGTGTGATTGCGTCTCTCCATATCTCTCCTTCCCTCTCAGCATACCATCAAACGGCGGCGTGGAGAGGAGATGATGAGGACCCCTCGGGAGCTGGCGGCTCGCTCGCATCATGTGACGTTGTCGTGTGGGTCGTTCCCTCCCAAGTGTTTGCGATGGGGTGTGTGACACTGGGCTATTGTGTCTGTGTATGTGTGTGTGGGAATCACCTCTGTCGGCTGTCAAGGGATGGAGAGAGCGAAAGGGGGAGAGAGAGAGAGAGAGAGTTTCAAGGGGTGAGATTGTGTGGAAAGGGTGAAATCATTCCGTCCCGCTCACTTCGTGAATGGCCGTGAAGGATTGTAGGAGAGGGAGGAGAGTGGGGGACAACAGGGCCTGGAGGTTCGTGGAGAAGAGGGTGTGTGGGTGGCTGGCTCGAAAGGATGGGGATTTTAAGGGAGGGTATTGTGCACCGAGTGAGACGGGAGTGAGGTGTTCTTATCGGAAAGCTTAATTTTCCCTTGGATTGAACTCCTCTGATCCGAAGAGTCCGTGCGTTTTCGCGGCGCAATGACTTTTAATCAAAGGCGCGGTCAATTTGTTTCGTATTACGTTGCGTTGTGGTTTGAGTGAGTGAATGAACATACGACGTCGCGCCCTTCGCATTATTGACTTAGCCCTCGTCGTTAATCTCAAGTTTTCGGTGGGTTCAAGGTGTTTTTGTTTTTCGAGGACCATTTTTTGTTTAAGATAGTGGGGATTTCTTACTCAGATTCCCACTACCCTAAGACTGTCGTTCGAGTGGGAGAGAGAATGAGGAGAACATTAGAGACATGAGAGGAGAGTAAAGTAATGTGGGTCCGAATTTAATGTCCTCGGGTGAAGAGACGCACGGACAGTTCGCGGTGAGGGGAACTTAATGCCACTAAAGAGATCGTGGAGGTCATCCCGTCTCTGCACTGTACCACGCGTCGTGCACTTAATGGGCTTTTGTGGGATTATTATGCGCAAGCCATACGTTTAATCTGCCAGAGTGTAGATGCATTAAAAATTATTTCTTAATCCACTGACGGAACGAAGAGAGCCATATTCATGCATAGATTTATTAGACTAATGTACCGCCCATTAGGGCAGAATCAGTCAATTCACGTAATCCTGTGACAGACTTAAATTTCTAAGTTGAAGTTATTCTCCGTGCAGATAATTACATTTAATGCATTGTAAAGTTTTGAATGTAAATTAAATAATAAATGAACCTCAAGGGCTTTATTCTTAAGTAAATTTTCCTATTAATGTGTTGGCATCGTGTAAATGATTAAGGATGTTAATTAGTTTGTAGCAACTAGGTGACGGTACAGTATGCTCGCTGCATGAGAGCTGCGGAGGTCACATCCCCCATTCCCTACCTATAGATAGCAGATTTTCGGTACCCATGTTCGTTTCAGCCATTCAATAATTTACTGAAAAGATGAAAAGAAAATTTTACTTAGTAATTTCCTCACTTCAATTTTTTAAAGAACGAGAATGCTTTCGTTAAATGACTGATAAGGTACCGGTGTCTGATGGACATCATTACGAAATTTTGAAACCACAGAAGGTTTTTTTTATTAGTTGTTGAATGGAAAATTATTAAGTAGCAGTTGATTTTAAATATACAGGTTCCCACAAAGTGTTATCTGAAACGAATTTTAGGTGATTTCTCAACCGTCATCTGTTCATGTGATTTATAATTAGGATATTTTCCCTAAAAGCTATAAAGCCTAAGCCATCAGAGATAGAGCAGTTCATTTTTTATCTTGTACATGTACGAGAAATTAAAATTGTTCTATAATCAGCATTCCAATGCTTGATTTTCTTCTGCACCTTGCTTCATTGTTCTCTCATTTTTTATACGCACTTCCTCATTATTTCTCACCTTCACGGCAGTCATTTAGTGTATTTTACATACCTTATTACCCTAAATCTCTTACATTCTCTTTGATAATTCAAACGTTTTCAAGATATAGCATTTCCCGAGAGAATAATCTTGTTAAGTGTTTTGGCCTGAACACAATTAGCTGCACTTTTTCTGATCATTTTTTTTAAATGATGCTTCTTTTTTCGGGTTTATTTCTTTAAATAATTTGTGGCACCTTCGTACTACTTCAAATTCTCATTTCCATCCCTTCACCTATTAAATGTTCTGCTCTTTTTGGCTTTTTCAATTTTGTGCCTTATGCTATGGGTATTCCGTAATGCACGGTAACGGTAAGGTACATTAGCATTGTTTTTTGGCAATAATTTTACTTATGTAAAAGCACTCAACGAAGCTTCCCTCCTGAAAAGTACATGTTGGGTAACTGACAGCGGAGGAATAAGTTCGCACGCATTTACCATTGGACATAAATAAATGAATAGCCTAATATCGTATTTATTTTTCTTTCGCAAGTTTATGGGTTAATTAATGAAAGCGATGGCAAACATATTATACATTACATGAATTAATGCAATCCTTAATGATATAGCTTGAATTAAAACCCTTTAGAGTGTTTAATCTGCACAATCATATCATCATTGGAGCAATAGCCTAGCAAATCACCATTTCCATTCAAATATGTGTGCCTTATTACACACAAGCGCTTTTGTTTGCATAATGATATATCCATTTGCAATCTACTAGCCCATGTAATGCATACAGCCTGTGAGCTAAAGGCCGCTATACCTTACTCGATAATGTGTGTATTCAGGAAAATTGTCAATTTGATATACATTTAATGAAATTAATGTATGCATGAAAATTCAGAGTGTATCACAAATGCAAGTTTAAGGTAAAAACTATTTTAAGTGGACGTTCGGTGGCTAAGTGTGCGACTGTATGAGTTCCTGGTTAGTGCCGTGAGTTGATGTTTTAATGCATGCAAATTAATGTTTGAATATATTTTGTTTTTCCAGTCACATAATTCCTTTCTAGAATGTGCAAATTCAGTGTGTTTGCGGATCGGTGTCAGATTAAGGAAATGAACCCACCATTTTCCTAGTCATAATTATTTGTAAAACATGCTGTAAAATCCTGTAGATATATTCATACGGTATGAGAATCACTAATCCAATCGTCTTGTAAGTAGTAATCTCTGCACAAATAGCTTCCGGAGCAACCGATTGCTGCAAAGATGTGCCCACGACAACGTTAGATAATCTACTTTGATCTCGAGTAATTGGAATCTTCAAACATATGATAGGGTGGGACTCTGCGTTCTGTAAATCCACTTTGATTCATAAAATACAATAACATGTCCTGTATGACTTGTTTTTAATATCATTTTGTTAATATTAAAATTGTTCTGCAAAACCAATTCGTGGGATAGGTTAGTTGCCAAACAGAGTGCAAAATTTTCACCGTGAATACTAGCTGAATCCAGTAAAAAAAATGTTATGATGGCATGATACTCCCTTAGGTTATGAAGTACCTTATAAATGGAGAAAGTAAGTTAGTCTAAAGAAAGCAGTCTAAGTTGTGAAGTAATCATTTCAATTTGCCTGGTCATCTCTTTGAGCATGCGTCAATGAAAGTCGAGAAAGGTTTTTCTGTTGGCATGTTAATCCTGAAATTAAGGTAAACACATCCATTGAACGTATGATAAATTGAGCCAGGCGTAGGAATTGACGTCATCATGTAAATTATATTTGCCTTCTGCTGCACTATCAGCAATGATGTTTATACAGCGGTATCTTTATTGTGTTTTTTTAATATACCTGCTATCATAGATAAAATTAATTGGGACATATTTTGCACAAACGCTTATCTTTGGTCTGTTAGTATTATGTTACCAATTGAATTCGTGGGGAAGTAGGCAACATGTAAATATCATAATATTTTTGTTCGGGGTAGTGCACCTTGTGAGGTTTCCTCCGCTTTTGCAGCTCCGTTCTCATCCACAAGTGTGGTCTCGAATGGAGAGCGCATTCTAATGACTGGTAATTTAGTAGGTGCGGGATTCAATCATTCAGCATGAGAGTCGAACTAATATTATCTAAGAAAATTGAAATTTTGTCACATGGAAAACCTATGAGTATTCAGTATTCAGATTTGAGAAATGGAAATTTGAATTAAAAGTAATATTTGAAAATACATGTAGCAAAAATCTAACATCTATGAAGTTTACTTAGTAGTCCGCCTGCAATATATATGTGCTTATCTTCGTGGAAGATATTACGAAAGATCATTTTACCGTCCTATTGTCTTTATTTATAATATCATCTACGCTTATTTTTAACGTATGTATGTTGTAGAAATTATGATTTTTCCTAATTTTAGTGAGAGCACTGTTAGACTCACAACAATTTTTGTGACCTCCTGAAAGAGCATGATACTTCCGACGTGCCTCGATTCAGAGAGGTTTAGTTAAGATTCATATGAAAATATTACCTATCAGGAGATAACTTATTTTCTGACTTCCAAATAAAATATTGTAATACCCCACCAAATATTCCGATTTCTTGTCATGCAATGTTGAATGACGGACTAATAGAGTGGAAAAACCAAAGCATACAAGATTTTGTGCGGGGAACATGAACGCCCGAAAATCGAATTTCTTTTGGCGCAAAACTAGAACGGCGGCGGTGGCGGTTTCATCAAAGTCATTCTCCTCGCTACGTGATCGCGAGGAGATCCTCTTTGAAATCCTTTTCAAAGAGAATGACTGTCGCGGGAGAACTTTTTAATTTAAATCGCATTAATTTCCTTCATTCCCATTTCGTTTCCCATTCCGTGATGACTTTTACTCCCTTGCCCGGCCACGGAGAACGGATGATATATATTCGCGGCGCGCACAAACACACCCGTGGTCGGGTCCGTCGGAAGGTGGCGAGGGAGAGGAGAGGATTCAAATGAGATTTCGGACAAATGAAGGGAGTTATGCGCACGCCTGTGAGGGTTGACGAGATGGGGAGAGGAGGAGGAGGACGTGTCGAGGTTTCGGGGACTCTTGCCCACATTTTTTTTAATGGCAGCGGAGCGGGACGAAGGGGAAGCGGCAGACGAAAGGGGAAGAGTTTCCTACGCGAGCAGTCGTCGTGTGTCCACTGGGAGCGGCCTGGAGGAGGTGTTGAAGACCACATACACCACCGGGCAATGCAGGGAAGGGGAGGAGACAGAGGGAGGGCGGAAGAACGGAGATAAGTGGGGGTTGAGCAGACCCGGCCCGGCTTAGCGCTAGAGCTAGATGCTTTCCTCTCTCTCTCCTCCTCCCTCGAGCTCGTTTCCCTGGGGCGTTAGTGGCACCGTATGACAGGTGTTGCGGCACAATATGGTCGGGGATGGAGGAGGTATCGTCACACACACGTACAGAGGGGGCGGTTTTCGGTGTTTGAGGAAGTGGTGTGGATGGGGAGGCGCGCGTGGGAAATTTGGAGTGAGATAGGAGGAGGGTGAGAGTGCAGGAGAAAGACGGAGCCGAGGTGAACGTGGAACGAGAAGAAGCTTCAGGAGCTGTGCGAAGGGAAGCGAGAAAGGGCACGGGTGAAGGGAGACGGAGGAGTCAGGCATTCGGAAATGGGAACGGATTGGAATCCGCAACGGAGCGGTGGGAAGGACAACTGACAGAATCAATCTCCTCTTCGATTTCACCCTGCCTCGCGCAAAACAAATTATTCGCAGGCGCGATCGTTATTTCATAAAGTGTTAGAGGCAAGCTTATTTACTTCTCTTTTCTCCAACCCTCTCGTCCCATATATCCTAAAACACTCAACTCCTTCGGATAAAAATTATAATTGTTTCAACTACCTGATATTTACAAAAATTATAAGGTAAATCCGCCGTTTCATTACCGAGCTTTGTTGAGCTTTGAACTAACAGCGTAATTCTAAGACATCAGGTATGATTGCGCACTCTTGTAGCATTTGAATTTTATTTAAATATACGCTTTCCCGGACATATTTTAAACATCGGTTTTGTCATCTTTTTGCACCATGGCAGGGAATGTATTTTAAATTTTCTGTGACTATAATGGACACATACTCATAGCAATTGACTTAGTTTGTGATATTTCTTTCTCATTTTGTTATTTAAATTTTAGAGTTAAGGCTCTTGGTCTGGATCAAGCTCTACGTGGTGCAAGACATCCATGATAGGGAATAGGAAGTTTCACTTTTTAATTTTATATTGTCATAGTTTCATTAGAAAAATTTTGATTCTTTATTAATATTTTTTCTGATAGTTTTATTGAATTGATTGAACCATTCTCATTTTGAGAAAGGCAAGAGGAAATTGGTTCAAAATTTGAGTCCTGTAAACTGTCTGCATTTCACATTTATTTGCAGAAGTAGTAGCTTAATGGAAAATTCAATGGTGGCAAATGTTACTTGATAAAGAAAGCCAAAGTCCATGCTTGGATGTATGGAGAAAGCAGTGGAATGAGGAATTATGTACTTGAAGTAAAGCACTAGCCTAATTAGTGATTATTGAATATTACCTTGTATGTACCTACAATGCAAATATTATCATTGAGTTCTCATGATTAAAAATGTTACCACAAGCTTTAATAACACCGTGGGATAAAGCCGCGATTACTCTGAAAAGCTGTGGATGTTCTTACAAAAGTTCACCTCTGTGATTGTAATTCATCAATGTGAGCACATTTGCATCCCTTCCGCTGCCTTTGATGTCATATTTAGCTAGCTTGAGGCGTTGGAAATCATTGGTAGTTCTATTCCAAGGGGACGCTAAACTGCGGCAATTTGCTTCTTGTGAAGCCCTTTTCGAAATCCTCCACCGTGGTGGCTGTGTGGCAGCTGATTAGTTTGTGGTAGGAGCTTCCTCTGAAATCTTAGCTTCTTGGTTTACGTGAAACGGAGAACCGTATTTTATTCCCATGCCGCGCCCTCATTTATGTAATAAACAAGAAATTATCAAATTTTGATGCCTTAAGTTATGTTTCTGACTTCATTTATAGCAGTGTTCGTTCGAATTTAATCGTTTTTGTGAAATATAAATAATGGCTTAAAATGCAATGCTAAGAAATTTCGTTTGTATCGTAAGTCTGGGGTTTAAATAATTCCATTTTGGAACATTTATTTTTAACCTCTTTCCCAGCATGCTTAGAAATTTAATACGCTATCAGCGTGAGGGAAGTAGGTAGAATTTCATCGTACAGGATTTTCCAAAGCTCCAGTCATATATATTGTTTCTCATTGTAAAAATATGATCCTGAAAATATGAATAATCGCCGACGAGATGCATAAAAAAATGATACAGCCTACGTGAGCCGTTATCGCAAATAAAATTCTGGTTTCTATAATGATGCTTAGGTCTCGATATTATTCACATCAACTGGGATCGTATCCTCAATAAAAATGTGGGACTCCAGCTTTCTATTCCTAAGCACTATTCAAAAAGAGTTTCCGTTTTTTTTTAATGTGAAATCAAATGCATTCTTGTGTAAAAATGAGAAACTATTGATTTCGATTATACGAGAAGTACGAAAAATATTTAAGTGGCGATTAAGTCGCATCAAAACAAACGAGCAACATGAACTAGGAAACCTTGGTAAAAGCTTTTTTTTTATTTTCGTCGTTTTGGTTTTAAAACATGACGTCAAGTCCGGAGGGCAGGTGAAAGGGGTTGATACTAAAAGCTTCGGGGGTTACAAAAGGATTCGGCCGCGTGAAAGAAGGGACCCGAGGCGATTGACGATAGCAATGGAAGAGGCGGAAGGAGAGAAAGAGGTGTGGAGGACGGAGCGGAGTGTTGAAGGAGTGGGGGTTACCAGGGAGCGGAAGGTTCTCGTAGGTGGAGGCTGCAAATCTCCTCCGAATATTGCTGCCGACCCCTAAAACCACCAACGGTCGCCATTGCATCGCCATTCCGCGTGTAACTGCGGGGGCACTGGTGTCCTAATCCCTCTTCCTCCCACATCCCCCCCTCTCTCACTCCTTCCCTTTCCGACTCCGACGTTTCCGGATGTTGGAGCGAGGGTGGGATGGAAGGACAGCACTTTCGGATGCGGGGGTTAGGGGTGAAGAGCCATGCAGCGAGTTTCGGCCCGCAAGTGAAACCTCCGTAGGAGGAGGAAGTGCTGGGGCGTGAATGAGTGTTTTCGGATGATATTGAGGCGATTCAGGGAGACAGGACGGGGGGAGTGCGGTGTCGGCGAGGCCCGAGGGAGGATGCATTTCCGAGACACCATCGCGTCCTCGTTTCTGCTCTCTCCGCAAACCTCTCCGCCTTCATCTCATCTCCTCTCACCTGACTTCCTATTTGGTTTTATGACCAAAGGAGTTTTTCATTAAATTATATTTAAATACAATTTTATATATATATATATATATATATATATATATAATGGGATGACACAACATAACACAAATAGAAAAGAATAGACACATATAAAAGAACACTTACACGGTAAATTGTTCGAGCTTTCGGCCCTCTCAGGGGCCTTCTTCAAGAGAGACTCTCAGTGCCGCTCGTATGAGTTTTTCCGGACAATCGTTATATATATATATATATATATATATATATATATATATATATATATATGCGTGTGTATATATTTTTATATGTACATGCAATCGTATAATGTTCAACAAGGTAAAATTACCACCTTCCTCAAGGGACAGAAGGAACTGAGGAAAAGCTTTCAGGAGAGGACGAGGACCTTGGAGGAGTTTCTTTTTTGGGTGTCTCTGTGTTTTCGTTCGCTAGTACTATCCTGTTGTTCATTATTATTCACTGCCGTGAGACTTACACATACGTTGTGTATTCTATTAAAGTAAATATTTTTTCGATGAACTTAAAAAATATTTTTCCAATTTAATTTTATTGTAATGATGCAATTTACTTGGAATGTCTCTGAATGCTTATTTCTAAATATTAGATTCATAGTGATGCTAATTTAAAGCTCCTTGTTCAATTATATTTGTTTATACCCTTGTCGCGTAATTCATCTTCATTTCTTGCTTCACTTCCTTCTACATTAGCTCGTTTTTGGATAATCTGGATATGCTTACAACCCTGCTATGATTATGTAAAAATGTTACGCATTTTTAACTAGTCATTTACAAGAGGGAGGAAAAGGGTTTTTGTTTATATTGTTACGAAGGTTAATTGCGAGGAGGAAATCTTCCAGTTATTCATTCCCCTTGTAAAACCATTTATGAATCCTCTCCGACCGTTCCTCTCGCTCCCTTTATTTCCTCCTCTCTTTGTGCCCCCTCTTCCATTTCCTCGCGCGCTTCCAACCCGCTTGTTCAGCTCCATGTCCCTGTGTCACCGTCCACTGCTCCGGATACTCCCCTCGTCATTCCATCTAATTCCAGTTCCGGAGCCGCTCCCGACCGTCTACTTCGGTGCCATCTCTTGCGCAAATGTGTTTTCACCTCCAGTTCCCACTGGCATGGTCGCGTTACACTTTAAAGAGAGGTATTGGACCAATATATGGAGATAAAAAGAATGTGGATATTTACCTAGCAGACAGTACTTCTTAAACTTATCTGCTAGGCGTAAAAAAAACGACTGGTTAACGAGAATAGAAACTTAAATTCGTTGCCCAAAAATAATTGTAATTTAGAGTGTATTTTCTAACAGAAGAATAACGTATAAAAGGAGTAATATTTTTTTGGGTTAATTTATACGCTTATTTGTGTTTCACATCAATTTGATGGTTACTTATCAATGAGGTGCGCTTGAATTTTTTGAAAGAACTGCTGCACTTTAATTACCTCCTAATTGGGTCAAAAGGAAATGCTACATGCTATCGTACTCAAGAGAATATCAAATATCCATGCTCTCGACCCGGGCTTCCGTAGATATCAATAACATCTCAGCTCTCCGACGAACTTGTATTCTAATTAAAATCATGAAAAATAGGAAAAATCACCGAGAAACCTTTTTTTGGGACCTTAGTGGTTTGCAGCCTGAAAGTTTAGTGGAGCTTTTGCTGAATTGAAACTGGTAGTTATTCTGATAAGCTCTTCTCTTTATGCTTGGCAATTAGCTCTTATTTCTGACGGACGTGGAGTGGCTGAATAGTATGTAGTTCTTCCCGTTTACAACTCAGAATGATAAATATTTCTCGTACAATATTTGAATTCTGGAATCATAACCTTTCGCGGAAGAAAACAAGCGACTAATATGACCCTTCCCTTTGAAAGAAATCTAAAAAAATTACCCTAATAGATTATGTTGACCATTGTATACGCGCGTGGAGTTGAATCTGGCTTGGGGCATGATACTCGCCCCTAAGTCATCCGAGGGACGTGATCGAGAGAAAAGGGGCGGGAAATATCCCGAAGGATATTTATAATAATAAATTCGACCCCTCGGTTTCGGAGAGAGCCATTCCGCACCCGTTCCTGGAAACATATGGCGACGGTCCTGCGGAGGTTTCGGTGGGAGGAAAACATACCTACTACTCCACCGCTATGCTCCCTCTCCACGATCCCCCGCATTGGCGCGCGAGTACGGGAGGGGGTGTTGCAGAGGTGTGGGAAGGAGGGGGGACGGGAGGGAGCAGAGCCATTGCCGGGAAGGGTTTCTAACGAGAACTTGCGATTCGAAAGCGGGTGAGGGAGGAGTGCAAAGCCGGCGAACGGAGGCGATGTGGAGGAGTGAGCGTACTGTTTGCGGGGTTCGGCGAGGTGGAGAGGGGAGAGATTTTCGTGGATGGCGGGTTCGGAAAGGGAACGGTAAGGGGTTTGGGTCCTGAAAGGTTACGTTTCGAGAGTTTTGGCGGATTGAAGGTCGCACGAGTGGTTTCCCTTCACCCCCTTCCATCCACTCTCCCACTCCTTCTCGATCTTCCTCCCACACCCCCACACCCATCCCAAGTCTTACCCACCGCCAGCCACCACCCCGTCCACCAAACACACCACCACTCAAACGCATATCGCACTCCGGGGCGACGAGGTACCCGGAGCACGCTCTCGACGCCATTTAAATTCAATCAATGTGCCCGCCTTCTCTTCCCATCGCTGTCTCATTCCATTCCTCCAATTTCTCTCTCGCTCCAACCTCTCCCTCCCTCTTTCTCTTCACGCACCCAGGAACACACCTCCCTCCGTGAGAGTTTCCGACTGGTCGGTGGTGCTAGTGGCGTCCCGTCCGTTCGCTCGTTCCCCTACACGTGTGTTGTGTGTGTGTGACAGAGAGATAGAGAGAGAGAGATTCCCCTCATCCCTTAGGATTGTCCCGGTAACCTGCGCGCCTGCCTCCTCAGCCATCCATAAAGTTGGTACTACCTAGGGATGATTCCAAAAGCACCTGCTAGATAAGGAGAAAAAAAAGAATGTTAGGGAAGTTAGGAGAGACAGGATGGCGTTCAGGAAGACTTAAGTTGTGCGCTTATTTCGCCTGGTTTCTTGGGAGGGAGGAAATTTATCCTCACTCCGCAATGAAAACCGCCCCGCGGTGTAGGCATTGTTTTTTTTAACTCTCGTGTGGTTTGAATCGGATCCTATTCTATTCTTCCGCCCGATTTGACTTAGCATTCCTCAATTCGTCCCCTCCTCCACCTCCTCGTGAAGAAATTCACGTTTGCCCATCAGTCCCCGTTTTTAAGGTACTGCATGAAGCGCTTTACGGGTTTCAAAAGCAAATTTCTCTTCGTAGGTTAAAGGCAGTTATTTTTATATCTCCCCAAGTTCTCAGCTCCCAAGTGCATTGATGGAAAATCTGTTGCGATTAGTGGAAATGTTCACGGCGATATTCTCGGTGGCGCAAACCGGTGACTTTTTCCATTAATTTTACAATTTGGTATGACTTTGAAGTATTTTAAAATGGATAAGAATTATGGCATTACTTAAGGAAACCTGCTTCTAATTATTCATGTGCTGATGTTGATTAGAACATTTGCGGAATAATCTACATTCCTAGTTTTCCAGCAACATGGAAATTGATGATGGAAAAGTGTAGTTTTTTTCATTTTTCATCATTTTGAGCTATGATTGATGAATTAGGCTTTTTGAAATGATGAATAAATTATCGAATTGTTCGAACGGACGAATTAACAGGTAATAGGATCCATGAGCGCAAGGTGACCCCATCGCAGCCGTAAGTTTTTATTTTTTGAAGATATCAAGAAAGGTGGTTGCCAGTTGCATATTTGATAAGTGATGCACTTCATAAATTCACATAGGAGCATAATCTATAATTTTACAGTATCATAGATTTATTGAAACTTTATACTTCACGGTGGTTTGGCTTACAAAATTATTCCCAAAGTTAATGATGCTCACTGTGTACCCAGCTTACACTTACTGGACGGTTTTTAATGAGTTTGGGTGAATTATTATTTGAGATAGTACGAGTCACTCTTTACTAATAGGATTCAGATTTTGCACGGTGTATATTTACGCAAAGGAATGACGGATATAAAAATAAATTCATAGGGATTATTTATGAAAAAATTAGCTTTCAAAAATTCACTTCAAAAGAAATTTATCAAGGCAGATGGTGGAAAGAGCTTCGTGGCTGTATATTTTTTGTTGTGCGAAAACTATGGTATCGATTATCCCAAGTACCCAATTTTTCCCCATGACACGCCTATTACGTGAGCAATATTTATAGCCCAACTTTATTGGCATTAAGATGGAGTGCTTGATTAAGTGGAGTGTGCGTTTGGTTATTCTATGAAGAGGGTATAAAAGGGTGTTTGGGGAGATATTGAATGATGGTGTTATTTTGAGTAAGTGAAGAGGAGAAAGAGTGAGATAGAATATGTAAATGAATCTGAAAGGATCAGTTAATAATGGAATCGGTGATGTAATAGATTACTTGCTCAATCATTTGTATCACTTGACTCATTTTTTCTCACTTGCCTTGTCTTCTGCCTTTCTTTTGTCTCCTCTGACGTCCTTCAAATGTGCTTCAAAAACACTTAGTCATAAACCCCAAACAATAACAGTCGCCAAAGCGATTAGTATTCGTTCTTTTCTTTTGCCAATTTTAGAATGTTACTATCATAGTACTATTTATTTAGTTTTTTAGTATTATTTTCACATTTATACTTCAAAAACGATGCAAAAATATCATGTATAAGTGAATACATACAGAATGTAGAGAAGGGTTGACGAGAAACGTGGGAATGATATAAATGCAGAATGCCAAGGGGGCATAAGGAGATTGGCGGAGGAATGTGTATCTTGGAGAACTGCTTCTAACTAATCTTAGGATTGCTTCCTCGTGACGATGATTGCCGTTGCACTGTACCGTACAAAATGAAGGGGCCAGTTCATCCGTATCCCCGTTCACGCTAGCGCCTCTGGCGGAAGTCACACTTTCCGCTGGTACCTCATCGCTTGACGTGGTTCTCTCTCTCTTTGGCATCCAAATTAATCGCTCCTCTGTACTCCTCCGTCCTCCCTTTTGTCCTCCCTCAGCAACCCCCAATTCCTCTCTGGTCTGCCCTTTCCTCCCTTCCGACTCGTCCCTCCTCTTGAGATATTGGGACGTCTATCATCCCCGACGAATGTCAGTCGCCCGCTCTCTGCAAATCACCGCCTGTGTGATTCCCGCGAGCCAGAGGCGTGGAGGGAATATTGACGCCACTCATGTCCGACCCCTGCACATGGCCTTCCTCACACCGCTTCCACGTGCATTGCAGTCCCATTGCGTAATTCACCACTCCATTAAACAAAAGATCACAGTATCTCCCCTCCATGTGTCCTGTGATTTTTATCCCCAGGATTATTTCAATGAGATCCGAGGTGCATTTCATTAAAATCTTTTAATTGTGTACCATCTATCTATTTCAAAACACTTCTACAAGTACTAATATTATTTTAATATTCGGACCGCGGTTTCAAACTCTCAAATCCCTTTTCTTCAGGTGGAGGTGAACATTTCAGAATCAAATTTAATATAGCATTTATCATAATTTAAAATGAAACAAACCAGAGAAAATTAGTCTCTGGCATTCAGTACTTTCAAAATAGATGAAAGTAATTCACTTGGCACCTTTCCACAGCTTTTTATAACAAGCCTACTTTTATTTTAGGAATAAGGAAATAACTTTTCAAACAATACATTCTGGCATTTAACAGAAATAACATAGCCTAGAGCAACATTTTATCCATAATACTTATTTACTCTCATTTATATGTAATGTAATAATGTTAAAAGCTAATTTTAGTTGTCTATTTAAATTAAATGATGAAATATATGAAAATTAAATAAATTATAAAATCAAAATCATCAAAATTGACGAAATTGACTGACGTTTCCCCTTTTGAATTCTGATTCATCAACCTCAAACTCTTCCAAACGATTACCGTGGAACGGATACAAATTAAAGACAAGAATTCCCTTAAGGTTTCAAAATTATTCGGAGGCAGATAAACACTATTTCCTATATTCTCCAGTAATAAATGTTTTAATGCCCGAAGCCGGAAACATACGAATCCTGTCGTAATGGGGAAATCGTGGGAGTTATAATGATCAACTGATCCAACCCATGTAAACTGGGAATTCGCGTGATTTTTGCACTGGTTCTCTTGGCAAAAGGATGTATTTTTCTCAGCCAGTTCTTCATGTTCATGGAATTTTAAAGAGCTCAAAAAGGAAATCCCGGAAGTGTGAGGTTTCTAGAAATTCGCCATGTACTATCTCTGACGCAATTTCAACCACAAAGAAACATTTTGTGGCATTCCTTGCCGATTTCACACATTACATAAAGCCTATACGGAGGGGATGCGCGAAAGCGAGGCGGAAAACTCACGCAAAACGTATTAGTCATTCCCTCGCTTAAGGTGAACTGGTTGTAAGCGGATGTCCATTCCCTCGCAAATTGCTCTCTGTTAACTCATAGGAGAGAACGATTAGGATGAGCTGTCACTTGAGGTGAATTTACTGATAAACTTCAAATGCATAGCAGAAGAATAAAATAACGTGATGTGGGTGAAAACGGAAAGAAATATGCTGCTTCATTTTCCTTCGCGCAACCTTCTGCACGCCACGGAAGCTTTCATGTCCGCTGAGTAAAAACTGGCTAACTCATTATTCCCTTTTCACTCTTTTCATTCTTCATGAAGCCTTGTACTTATGTACTTGATGGATAATGCAAGTCGTTGAAACCTTATCTTTTCTAAATTGTTCTTTCTTTAAGCGTTTAAAAATAGCATAACCGTTTTTCCCCTCATCCATTGCTCATTAATGATCCTACATAACAAATTTATTGTCTTCTTGTTGGGGAAACTGGGAAAAATGTCGGCTTTCTTTATATGTAAATCAGGTGTTGTGGATTGTAGTTATTTCCTTTGAGTGTAAAGTTATTTTCTCATCAAGTAGAGCTATAATTATGAAGCCCTTAGGTGCCTTACATTTTATGCAAGTGGACAAGTATGCCATTAAAGTTCTTTGATGGGTACATACCATTCCCGAGGAGTCATCGTCAGAAGTAATCTCAAAGCGGTGGTGATGTCGTCGCTTCGATCACCACCTTTGATTAGGGTTTATTTTTATTTTTTTTTTCGAATAAACCTTCTCTTCAATTTTGTGTTCGCTACGAATTGACCACAACAGTCCTAGAAACTTATAACATTATTGGTTTTCGAAGGACTTAATTTCGTGTGCGAATGGTGATAAACGCAAAGATGAACAAAAGTCTGACCAAGCATTGATAGCAAAATATTTTTTATTGATCTGAGTAATGGTATTAATTTAATGTAAGAATTAATGTTTGTTAAACAAGGATCCATCGAAGAGTCAATTGAATTTTTAATTCGTCATCAGAAGCGTCTTCTGAATTTAAATCGACTTGGCTCGAAAATTTATCTGAGGGTTGATATTGATCTGAATTCAAATTTCATTTACTTGCAGGTTTTTCTCAAAGATTAATAGACTAGATTCTTAAGACTTTAGTGTTCCTAGTCTCTTTACGGCGCCAAAAGCTGAACGTATGCTCTAGTTTTGTTTGAATTTATTAAAAATAGTATTTGTAGTTATAATTTCCATTCTTGCTACAAGCATCCATGGATCCATGTATAAGTATAGCCATTTGTATGTTTCTTGCAGGAATTGGAGAGCTATGTGGTTGTTTAAATGAAGAATATTACGTGTGAGGAATCAGGAATGATAAGATTGCATAGTGGAGCCATTTGAGAAAGAATTTGTGATATTAAGATGATCGCATTTGTAAATTTTGGTTGTGCATGCCATTCTTAGTAATGGAGAAAAAAGGACCGTGAACCTTAATGAATTAACAGAAAGGCTTGAATTAATGTTATCGTTTCTTGAAGCGCTGAATATATTTAAAGATAATTTGCTGAAATTAATATGAAAATAGCAAGATGGATTCAATAATAAAAAAATAATGTCTAATAATTTGAAGAGTGTAAAGTCGCCTTCGAACAACATACTATAGTGAACTTCAAAAATGAATTTTTAAATAAAATTACAGTTCTGACCACCTAGTGATCAGCTCACATAATAATAATCTATAGAAACCTGATTCATAGGGTTCAAATATCGAAACATTTTGATTCTTTGCATGGGAATGCAAATCGATTTTGATTTGTGAATTTTTCTGTTATTATATTCGTTTACTGTGTTCCAAATTTTGTGGAACGAACGTAAAAATCTAAGCATGTAAAATATTCGAATTATTTTCAGATGCCTCCTAAAAATAAAATAATATAAAGTGGGCTTTTAGAATATCACCAAAGGAATCCATGACTGCTATCATCCAAAATATTGGGTATCAAGTGTCGACAACAAAGTTCATGATTGATATTCCAATTTAAATTTCATTCACCACCTTAAATTCGTGTTTTCATTTGTATTTTATTTCAAATTTAGATTTTAATTCTATTTTATTTCGGACTTCGGGAAAATCCGGTTACAAGTACTCCTGTTACAGACATGATCAGTGAAATTTGATCACCAATAATGAGATTTCCTCTTTCTTGATGTGTATTTTTCAACTCCTAATGCTCTTTGAGCTCAAAATACACATACTGTACCACTATTCTTAATCGCCACCGCTTTAGGAATGTGGGACAAGAATCTCGTAAAGCATATGAGTTCTGGATCTGTGCGTTGGATATGTTATTACGGAGACCGAGTTTGTTAGGGACACCATATGAATGTTGCATGGAATGAGGCTCACGGTTTATCATCTCCGAGCAATCTACGTAAATTCAAGAAGCTAAAGGTGGCCATAAAGCCGTCGACTCTTGAATTCCTAGGTGGGCTGATTCAGAAACGCGGCCGGAATGCAATCATGGATTCGAGCGATTTCCTAGCTAGGTTACAATACCTCTGAGCCCGCTCACTTCAATCACGTGATCCTCTTTAAACGTCAGTCCGTTTCCAATATCCGTCGGTCCCGCTATTCCGCCCTATCGTCCTCGGGCGGCCTAACCACCACCACCACCACCGCCGCCGCTTCCTCAGCCAGCACAAAACCGTTCCCACCTACTCCACCTTCCCTCCCTACCTTCAGCCCCAGCAACAAACCAACCAGCTAACCAACTGGCCGGCCGGCTTGCCTGCCTCTGCTCCACTGATTCCATCCTCCTCCCTCGTTGCGATCAAAATCCGATCAAATCAGCGACAACTCGCTCGGAATGATTAATTTGCCAAATGCTAATATGCTTATAATGACTGATTGATGCACGCCTTCCCTTTGTGAGTCTCCGCGGGGGTAGTACCATTGTCGTTAATTCTTTAGAAACGATTTCCCGTTTGTTTTTGGCGATAAGGTGTTGATTTTTCGGAATAGGCTTTTAAATGTAAGTCACCTTGTTTTCTTTCCCAAACGCGTTCACTCATTCCAGGCTATTATTAGTACATGGGTATTTATTTATTAATTTTATTAATTATGGATATTTCTTTAGTCGTTAAGTTTAGATAAGATTAATTAAGTTTTAATATGATAATAATTTAATCGTTTTTCTCTTTGCAGGTAATTGTCCACATTGTGCGTTTTCTTCATGTTGTCTGCTGTTGACTAAAGAAAATGGTGTTTGAACTTCTTGGTCTTTTAAAGGTAATTAAATATTAGTTGTAATCTCACCATGAAAGGCAATGAAAACGTACTTAAATAAAAAATATTTGAACTATTATGTATGCATGTACATGATGTATGTGTGTATGTATATATAGATACACACACACACACACAATAATAAATATTTGTATTAAATTATTTTAGATATTTTAAGATTTAATTCAATGAATATAATGAATTTAAGCTTTTATCACCTCATCTTTGCCACTAGGTTGGCACAACATTCTTGCCCCTATTACTTTTATGTTTGGACGCGATTTATCTTGTGTTATTTGTTTTAGTAACACGTAAATAAGAAAATTGTGCTGTACATGTACCTCTTTGGCTATGTGTTTCAAAGTGCAAGACTTTAGTTTTATTCTGGCAGCAAAGAATCGTAGTAAATTGATTTTTTAGTTCTCCGGAAGCTATCCTCTATCATATTAAAAACAAAAGCATTAAAATTTTAAGTAACGCTATTCAAAGACAACTTAATATAATGGTTGTTTGCGCTGCCGTGAAGTAAAATATGTAATTAGAAACTTGCCAAATGTATTTATATCTTCGTTCGTCCACTAATCTTGCAAGTTTTCTCCGAAGTTAAGATTTATGATATAAAAATTGTTCTTAAGCTTGAATAAGGCGAAATCGTTCTTATTTTTAACAATTATTATTAGGGTTTTAGGCAAAGTCTAAAAATGACACTGAAAAAAATGGAACGATAGTTTGAAGAATTTTATTTCAGGCTTTAGATCCTAATTTTACGCAGTGAAGTTGAAGATTTTAATGAGATCATTAAGTCTAATAAATAATAGGTCTAATAAAAGTAATGGTATGAATTTGAATACTTTGATTCTTGATATGCATGTAAAAATGATACCGTCAGTATGAAAGTACTGAATTGTATACATTTCAACGATTTGCGAAGAATTCCCTCTGCATGCTTTCGCTGATTTTTCAACCACTGCTTGTGCAGCTGCACGTCGTGGTAGGAGAGAGGGGGGCATTTTAATTTTGATGCCTGGAGTGTTCCTACCTGCACCGACTCTGAGGAAACCGCAAGAATGCTGCTAAAAATAATTTGACCGCACTGGACGGAGTGCACTAGACAGAAGAAAACTGCTTAAATACGGGTCTTTCCACTGAGATATTTTCCTTTGTTCTGACTTCATAATTGCAGTTCCATTTAGGTTTTCTCTCCCCCTGCCCCGCTCTTGCCATTACGTGGTCAATGCCTTTCCATCATTTACATTTTTTCCCGCTTACTACGACCGAATGAACGTCGCCGCAGTTTCTCTCTCCCCTTGAAAGTTATTTCTCTCATTCCTCGTTTTTTCAGAATTTCAAGGGCAATAGTAGCCCCGATAAATATGAATGCCCATCTATGATGCCTCCTCTTTTAAATTTATTTTTTCTCATTCATTCCGAATAGAGCCATATGGATCTCTCACTGCGAAGAGTATAATAATGTGTCCAATGAGGCCATTCTCTGTAGCGTATGTTGGTATTATCTGTTAAAAATATAATCTTTCAAATAGTACACTTGGTGAGTAAAAAATGGTGAGGCACTGAGGCACTCCGCTCAAATTGGCATACTATGGATTAAATATTTGCATTCAAAGTCGTTGAGACTCGACAAGCTCTCCAAGCTTATGAAAATGATCAAGTTTTAAACACAAAATTGAACTTTAATTTCTCCAATTAAATTTTGTTGCATTTTGCATGAGATATTGGTTTTGACGTACTTATCGAATCGCGAAATCGACTGATAATTGACTTTCCTAATTCTGTTTTGAAGTTTGAATTTATTGAATCTGGACGTAAGTATTGGTGGATAGTAACTCTATTTAACACCGAAAACCTCACACCAGTAAAATATTTCCTTAAAAAGTGAGTATTTCAAATAGATTTTGTGATGAAGGTGGTGGCTTAAGTAGTACGCAATACATTTGTTTGGTGCAGTGCAGCATCTAGATACTTTCGAGCCGCGCGGCCCCTTGAAGGCTGGTGTTCCCAAGAGGCCGCGCGCTATTTCTAACCCCTCTCCTTTTACATTCCCAGAGATCAGTAGCCCGTATCTCATAGCTACAAGTCGGTTTACAGATCCTTGTAATTTTCACGTTCGGAGTCTTTTGATGGAAATAAATGGGGGAACTTGCCTGCATTACACTGCATACGAATTTGAAAGGCATGCCTGTATATTACTTCTGAGGCTTTTCAGAGGACTTGTAAAGTGACTTTTATATTCAAGTCCTCAGATAGTTCTTCTCGCACGATGCCTACATAAACTGTTGTTCAGTATAGCGCGTTAATTCTTAACGAATATGACTATTGCTTTGTAAAATGGGTGGCAATCCAATAATGTATTATTTAATTATTCGTAAGACTGAAATCTTTCCGTGGGAATGGTACTATACAAATGTTATATTAACAGTCAAATATGGAGGACGTTTAAGTACGCGAAAACTATAATGAATGCGTCTCATGATCATTACCGACCCGAGATTCATACAGAGTTGATAGGGAAGTGCACCTGAAACAGAGATTAGCGTATGTTTTGATTCTGCTGGGAAAGCACACATGGTGACCTAATGAGTTGTGCATAGTTTCCTTGTTTCACCACGTGTGACATCAGAGGCTCTCGGTAATCATCAAAACATCCTCCATTTGTGACGGATATATCAAACCACTCTTTTTGTGTTTAACCGTTGTCTGACGAAATTAGAAAACCTTCTCAAATATCTGCTGTCTGAAATCAAATTTAGCGTTATGATAAGATGAGAAATTAGACGAAAATGGAGCGAGCACGTTTCAACATATGTTTGTTTCGGTCCAAGCTTTTCATTACGCTCATTTTCTAATCGTGATATTACAGCCACCATTGAAAATGCTGATGGCTCTATTGAGACAGTGGATGCAAACCTAGCTGTATCCTCTTAGTGAAACCAATTTCATCAAAATTCCCTATGTGAAGAGTGATTGGGCGAGCCGTCAAACAGCATTTCAGAGAAATATGTTTGCCCTGTCTCCTTATGAGAATCGTTAATCATCGGGGCGCTAGAAGCTTTTCCTCTAATAATTACGCCATCTCAATTTTCGAACTGTCCTCGCAGTGGCAACGGTTTCTTAATGCTTGTCGTCGGATCTCATCAATTTTTTTTCTATAATTACGTATACTTACTTTCCGCCAAGTGATTTGTTTCTATCGTCTCGATCTGTTTCTACCGTCTCTACCGTGCCTAGTCTCGTTAAATTTTCATTAGCAGGACGCCGCTAGGCTTTAATGTTATAATGCACCCATCCGGGCCATCCCCGGCCCTCATTTCATTCCGCCCGCATACCATGGGGGGCTCCCCCTTGTCTCCACTCCCTTCACCCAAGATCGCGCGTTCTGTGTAATCAAGATCCTTCCGGAAATTAGCATATTTCCCCGCTTCGTTATGCCCTCCTTCCCGACCCCCATCCTCCTACCTCAGGGCAAGAATCGATGAACGAGGGCGTGATTTAATGGCGGCCCCTTCGCGTATTTTTTTCATCCCCTTTATTTCCACGCCTCCAAGAATCTTCCGCGTAGCATTTTGTTCCATTCGTGAACATCAAAAAGATACTCTGCCCTTAATACTTCCCCCCTGTGGCGAGTAAAAAAATTTCAAAGTAGCTGGGTGACTGCTATGCATTCCTAGTTTTTTTCCTTCCGGTACTGGCGGAAAATTCACTTTCCACTTTCATACACCACTATGCTCCGCGGATGGGTAACCTTTTCGAATTCATCTTTCCGTTGGATCGGATGAGTCGCTGTTGTGCATGTTTGCTTGAGAACGCAGAAGCCAGATATCAATTCAAAACGATGCACTGAGTAACATTTTGAACGTTTAAAATAAGTTTGCCTTTTGATGTTAGCTCCATTTATATTCTACTGGTTCAATCGAAATACATGTATAGTGCCAACCGTTTTATTTTATCTGTTCCATTAGTATCGTCATGCTGTAGCGACATTAGACGGAAACTGCCAAAGTGTCCATGTTCCTAGGAGGAAAAATGTATAATTAAACATAGATATTGGAGCTCAAAGAATGAGATTGTGGAGGTAAAAAATGGGCGCAATCAAGTGAACAAATATTGGAAATATCCTACCTATCGAGAGATCTTAATTTGCATGTATATCTAGCATTAGAACTGGGTTCTTCTTTCATTCTTCCACGGTTAGGATGTTTTTTGAACTCTTTGATGTCCTCAATATATGAAGGTCATAACAATAATTTACATTGTCGGGTTTCTACTGTTATTAATGCTGACTGATTTTAGTAGCGTGTGGATCCTGTCCGAGTGCACTGTGGAAATCACTTCGAATTAAGTTCTTTGACTATTGGGTGGGTCGTTGACATATTTTAAGCTCTTGGTGGGACGGTGACCCCTTGACCTCTTCGCTTTGATTAAGCTAATGCATACGGTAGGCTTCTCTCCATCCATCATCCCTTCCTGAAATCCTATCTACTGCCGGAATACCTACATATTTCTGATGGTTCATATGCCTTTCTCTGTCAGTTGCCTACTCTCGTATGACTTTAATTACTTAAATCACATTCGTTGGGCAATTTTAATCAATACGGTAACATACTTACGGGTGATGAAATTTATGAATACTTAATGAACTTCGATATCATGCTGATTTGTGGTATTATTTGTTACATAATATTTTGAGGTAAGGAGTTTGTGCTGGATCGCCTAACTTGATCACCCCTACTTGCTTTAAAGTTGGAGAATGCATCATCTCCCCGCGATTTTCCCGTTTGATACTCACCTTGTCACTGAAATTCACTCATGGATTCATAATGTTGCCCATTCTTGCAGTTGCTGTTAGGTATAAAATAACCTACTTCATATTCATAACAATCATGTCATGTAGTTTAACCTGAAACAGGCGAATGATGGAGGGATGGCTGGGGAAATGAGATACGTGAGACCAGTTTAGGATAGATAATCAATAAACTAGCGTACGAAGTTTGGAGTAACATTGGGGAAGCTTCACACGTGCTGGATTTCACGAAAAAATTAAGCGGAATTTTATTTGCAAACTCGGTTATAACATCGCCACGTCTGGAAAGGCTTCTCTCCTCAGCCACGTAAGACTAATTGACCCAAAGAGCAAGCTCCAGGAGTCATACTTAAAGGCGAATCACGGAGCTTACCGCCATCTTCTCTTAAGTCGGGCAATTCAAACACTGTGATACTGCCCCATCGCATCATGAAACCCTTAATCGCCGCGTAAACACGGGAGTCTTCTCCGAAGTAATCCCTAGGTGGGCATCACTCATTCGCGTCGAGGGAAGCGTGGTGGAGATTCAGGCGGGAGATTAGCGGCATGCTCTTTCGGATAGTCAAATATTTCGATAACGCAGACCCCTGCCCCCTCCTCCGGGCAAACTTTCGCCAGAAAACCCTAAACTGTCCTTGCAAGATAACGTTACCAATATTGTCTCATTAAGGTAGCATCCGTTTTAATAGGCGTAATCCAGAAGAAACACTTTTGAAAGTTTCATACACCTGGTAACACATTCGAATTCCTCTGAAACAAAAACTATAATTATTGAACAATATAGATTTGGGAACGATTGAAAAAGTAATATTTTCCTTCGGTTTCGACTTGATTCCTTCAAGCTGACAAATGCGGATAAATCTGATGTTTTTAAGCGTGAGGTGAACAGTACGAGTTATTGTAACTTTGTTCGAGTATCTAGATTTGGCGTAGTTATCTCGGTTTATGAGTGAAATCGCATGTTAGTTGTGAATAGGGACTACCTAATCAGTACGCAATACGTGAAGTAGTGACAAATTCCAAAGACGACGAATTCCAAAGACAAAGATCTTTGGAATTTGTCAAAGGGAAAACACCATACGTGTTTAAAGTTGGCTTTAACCTCGTGGACAGTGGCGCCTCGCGCACGACTACGAATACATGTGACATTGTATGTACGGTATTTCGTCATAACATCTAGTTCCTTTAAAAGCCCCAAAATTTCAGAGTTTAAGAGGACGCCTCGGTAGCTTAAGTGGCTAAAGCACTCGACCGGATATTGAGGGATCTGGGTTCGAGTCCCAGTCAAGGCGAATGATTTTTACGCTCTGAAATTGTTGCAGTGAAGTAGTGAGTTCAAAAGTATTTATATACGTAGTAGTACCTATTGTTGCTTGGCAAAGGATAAATTAACATCCGCGTTTTCCTTACCCGATACTCTACATGTCCGCGATTTTACGTCCAATCTCTCAGTTGCCATACTTAAAGCATGGCTCGTTCTTATAAATACTACATAAATAAAACCAAATGGATAGCATGCAGAATGTAATGCCCCTTCATGGAATCGAACTAAAGCCTCATACTTGGGAAAGACTCAAATTTGCCAGTCGCCGCACTAATTCTCTCCACCCCTCCCGCGATTTTTTCACAGGGAAAGCATGTCCTTCATATCGGAGAGAGCTATCATTATGTGAGAGGCATTATATTCGAACTTCGATTCAGGTCACGCCCACCTGTACTGATTCGTCCGTCGAACTCCTTCGAGGCGGAGGGTCATGAATAGTTTATTTTCTGCGAAAATCTTCCATCACGACTTGGTCGGCCGTTGCATGTGTTACTGATTTATCCACATTTCAATTGCTAATAGGTTGTTGGAGACTTGGGCTAAAGCCTAGTGGGAGGGCCGAATCTTACGACCCCTGCTGAGAGAGGGAGAAGATGGGAAGGCCGTATATGCATATGTATTATATATATATATATATATATATATATATATATATATATATATATATATATATATACATGTTTTTTAAAGTAATCTACCGGTTAAGGTAGGTTTTGGATGGACACAACTACGAAATAAATAGTTTCTTACTCCTGACAAAACACAATCCAGCAATCTACTCTACATCAAGTCCCTCTTCAACTCTGAGTACTTTCTTCCTCCCTTCATCCCGTTCAACATCGCTATCCTGTTCCTTTCCTCGTTTGCCTTACATTCTCCCCTCTATTACAGTCTTCAACGTCCCACTGTCGGTCAATACCCCCTTCATCCATTTTTCCCACCTCCTTAGGACTTCTCCCAATAAACCCCTCTCTTCGACCACCATACATAGCACATTTTCATTTGTTTTCCTTTCGGTCCATTTCACCTTCTCCGTCCTTCTTCACAACCACATTTAAAAAGACACCAATCTACCTGTTTCTTTGCATGAAAAATTATATTGATTGGCAATTTTACAGTTGCTGAGTTATTTTAAGTTCTTCGAAGCTTTATAATGAATATTTATCTTTAAATTCATGACGTGTGATAATAGCATCTGTTATGGAATTAAATTTTCATTGATGTGGAATAAAAGTTGTTTTAGGTAATGGTCATGAATCGCCCACTCCCGTTGTAGCGAAACCGCTTGATTTTTGTGGAATTACCATCGCCTAAACGTTCCGATTTCGATACAATAGGGAGAGAAAGAAGGTTTTTTGGAGATTTCCGGGAAGGTCGGACAAGGTAATGTAGGGGATGCCGAGAGAAAATGGAATTCGGACATACGCAGAGAGAATTTTGAGAGATCGATGATGCCTACGGAGAAAAGAAATGTGCATTTTGGATGGAACAAAGGGAGTTAGAATGCAGAGCCTAAAAACGAGTTATTTTATTCTTTTTATGGGGTTTAAGAATATTTTGAGTCGCGTTTAGTCAGAGTTTAGGAATGCAGTGGTGGCTTGGTTCCATCCATAGAATAACATCCAGCCATGTAATATTATAATGTACAATTTCCTATTCCGTTCCACCCATTGGGCTAATATATTTTACGACCGTTTTCACGCCCACCGTGATGAAGAAATTAGCTTAATTCAACGATTTGATTTTACGGGGTGGGAGAAATTATGTGAAGAACCAAAGCGGCGGTGTAAAAGTTAAAAGCCACTTAACCAGAGCAGCAGTTCGCAATCTCCTGACCACATCTCCCCCACGCCCCTCTCATGCGTATTAATTCATTCCATATTACATTCCCTCACCGCCAACACAGCCATTCTCTCCCCCCCTCCCTTCCTTTATGTCTCCAATGACAACCGTCCCATGTACTCCACGCCACTTGTTCGCCGATAACGACTCCCTCGCACTCTCTCACTCTCTCTCCATCTCTCTCGAGACTTAAGAGGGAAGTCCCTGGGATCGCAAAGCGGGAGTGGGGCCTGAGGGAGTCAGGGAAAGAGAGAGAGAGAGAGAGAGAGATATTTGTTCAGATGCAAATGACGTGGTTGTCATCCGCTCGACTCGTTCCACTCCACCAGCGCGCGCGCACACACACACACACGCACGCACTCACATGAATACACTGACAACCACGCACAGCCAAACTCGCACACTTTCTGCACGCGCGCACAAAACGCACGGAGTCCCTCTTTTGTGCCCCCGGTCCTATTATTTCACAAAAGTGCCGACTCGTTCTGCGTCCTTACACTCCAAGGTCCTGACTGCGACTCTTTTCCAAGCATGCAATTGGGGGGGAGGTTGCTGACACTGGGTCCGTCGAGTTCGCGGGCGGAGGTTTGGACGAATTGTTCGTCGTCGGCGGTCTCATTCATTCCAATGGCGTGGGGAGGAGAGAGCTGAGGGAGAGGGACAAAACCGTGTCCCATGGAGAAGTCGAGCGCAAGAAAATTTCTCCCTTGTGCATTTGTCTTCAATGTTTTTTTTATTCTCACTCCAATGGGGACATTGAACTTCGCGGGAAATTATTTGGCATATTCTTCCGTCGCGGGCTGTGAAACAATCAATCCGATTTCGTCGGATGAGTGCTTCCAATAAAACGTCGCCCGCGTTCCTTACGCGGCGGTGTTCTTCATCTCCTTAGGACGTTGAACTCAAACCTAAATATAAATTGTACTTCTGCTCTATTTATTGGTTGTGTTTGTTTATTCATTTCAAAGAGCAAATTACGGAGCGAGTGTACTTTTTTCACAGAGTCCTAGAGAAAAAATATGTTTTAAAAAAATGCATTGTGGACAAGGTACGGCTGATGGTGTCCCCCGCTGTAGGGAGAGAGATGACACAATGCACTGGTCGCCCTAATCGGATGAGCCTTGCAATCAATTGATCATGGATTGAATCCCGTTTCGGTCATGATGTTGTGATTCCATTTGGAATTTTGATTTTTTAATTATATTGTTTGATTATATAATGATATTCGTTGTACAATTCAACGTTATCCGTGCGTACTATTAAACTGATGATTATATAAAACTACCAGCCCGGAAAATAGAAAAAATCGAATTAAACTTCGATATTGGACTAAATAAATACTCTAGAGCACCATAGTAGTTCCCGTTACGTTTCCTACGTTTTTTCCCACCTCGATTTCCTATTAATTACTCTACATGTTTAAATGGTGGAATGCCTAGAAAAACAAGAAGTTCTCTCTTGGTTCAATTACAATTTCAGATTCATTTTTTCTGCGGAATACCTACATGTATGGCTCTAATTATCTTTGATCTTTGTTGAATTTTAGCTCTAACATTCAACTACACATGAAAGATCATATTAGCCGTTTTCTGCTTCCTGTAAGTTATCTATATGATAATTGATCCGGAGCGTTTGGCAAACGCTAACCATTTTATAGTACCGTTGGCAGCCGCAGTAAACGATAGAATATTGCAGTGCGGATAGCAGTGTGAGTAATAATAGCACGTAAGTGATGGCAATAGTCCACAGCCATTGTATTTTGCACACACCTAACCGTAGAAATTTGATGCAAAAATTGTAAAGAATCCTGTATATGCCTCCTTTGTATGAAATAATAACTGTTATGATTCATTTTAAGTTTTCATGTTATGATGCTACTCTTTCTCCTTTTTCTCGGACTTGGCTCCTTCGGGTTGAAATTTGCGTCGCGTTATTTTGGAGTAACAGTAGCACAGATTTATCATTAAGATGTAATTAATGATTCCACTAATAATAAAAACGTTTTAACTCCATTCAATAGAATCAAGCAATTGGAACAAAGTTATCCAAGCAAGCAAATATTCCAATTTTAACCATCGCTAAGTTGTTTATTTTTTATTTAGACATACTGCTAAGAACATTTAAAGAGGAGGTGAACGTTAATCTGTAATGAGTACATAAGTGATGATGACGCTCACTGGTTAGAAAATATTTCACTCCTTTGTCCTACAGGATGTCATGTGACTTATTTTTGTGTCATTTATTTTGCGAGACCGACAAGTCCAAGATACACATCGCCCAGCAAAGGTTGAAAGGAAGGAAGAATGCGGAAGTGATCGATATAATATTGAGAGAAAGTTGATGCAGCCACTCCTGCAGTCCTTAGTTTTCTCTAAGAAAGCCGGCTGTCAATCAACAGTTGAAATTTGCATTAAATTTACATGGCAATATATTAAATGATAAAGAGTATTGGTGAGAGTACTTCATCCACAACCAATATTTTAAAAAGTTCGTTATGTGACCCGCATATAAAAAATCTATCTAATCGAAAATCTATACTCATATATGTGTGTGTATGTGTGTGTGTGTGTGTGCGTGTGTGTGTGTGTGTGTATATATATATTTTTTTTTAAGGTAATCTACCGGTTAAGGTAGGTTTTTGGATGGACACAACTACCAAACAAATATTTTATTACTCCTAACAAAACACAAAATCCATCATCCTACTCTATATCAGGTCCCTCTTCATCTCTGAGTACTTTCTTCCTCCCTTCATCCCGTCCAACATCCCTATCCTGTTCCTTCCCTTTCCTCTTTTGCCCAACATTCTACCCTCTATCACAGTCTTCAACATCCCACTGCCGGTCAATACCCCCTTCATCCACTTTTCCTGCCTCCACAGGATTTCTCCCAACAAACCCCTCTCTTCTCCCACCATACCAAGTACTTCCTCATTTGTTTTCTTCTCTGTCCATTTCACCTTCTCCATTCTTCTCCACACCCACATTTCAAAAGCCTCCAGTCTACGTCTATCCTCCTGCTTCAATGACCACGTTTCCGCACCGTACATAGCTACGCTCCATATCAAAGTTTTTACGAGTCTTTTCTTAACATCCTTACTCAAAGTCCCCGTCATCAACTCCCTCCTCCTTGTAAAAGCCTCTTTGCCTAGCGCAATTCTTCTCCTTACGTCCCTACTACTTTGACCGTGTTGGTCCAAAACACTACCGAGATACGTAAACTGCTCTACCTGCTCTAGTTTTTGCCCTCCTATTTTAATGTTAAGCTTGGCCTTTTTCTTTCTAGAAAATCGCATAACCTTTGTTTTCTTAATATTGATTCTCATCCCATACCTGTCGCACTGAATTTCCAATTCACTCAGCAATGCTTGCAGCCCCTTGGCTGACTGACATACTAAAGCTTGGTCATCAGCAAACCTAACTGATTTTACGAATTCCCCACCCACTTTCATTCCTACCTCGAGTTCTTCCCATGCCTCTTTAATCATTTCCTCTGCATACAGGTTGAACAGCAACGGTGATAATGGGCAACCCTGCCTCACACCCCTTCCTAACACTGCCCATCCTGACTCCCCGTTTCTCACCCGCACCTGAGCAGTCTGAGACATGTACAGGTTGCGGATTAGCCTCCTTTCCCTCCAATCTATTCCTATTTTCTGCAGAATACTCATTAGTTTTTCCCAATTCACCCTATCAAACGCTTTTTCGAAATCTACGAAAGTGTGTATATATATATATATATATATATATATATATATATATATATATATATGTATATTTATTTATTTATATTTATATTGATATATACATATATTTGTATTTATACATGTATACGTACAACCTTTACACTCACACGTTTATTACCGACCCTCATGCCTTTCCTTTTGTGCTCCTTATGAATAATTCGCAACCTCTCTCTCAGATGGCCGGACAGTTAAGGGAATGAATAGGGGAATGTAAAGGGGGGGATCCATTGGTACTGCTTTGTTGGGTGGATTCACTTTCGCGAGCAAGAGACTAATTGTTGTTCGGGGGCTTGGGACTGGCTGAAGATCGATGGCCACCGACATCGTGCCGAGATAGCTTTAAAAAAATCGAATTCAGCTGACAGAGTTATTTGTAACTGGTGGCTGGATAAAGGGAATTTTGGTTTATATATGCATATGTTTCCCGTTCCTTTTTTTTGCCCAACGCTCAAGAAATGGGAGAGTTGTGGGTGGAGGGAGTGTTGAAGTTTGTGAACGTCGAGAGGAATGATTAATTTATTCTAAGCTCCGCGAAGTTGAATTTTTGGTTGCGGGTCTCTTTTGTTGGTTCGGCGATAAGGATGTCGATTTATGACTCTGTTCACTTCCCGTCTCACCCCATATTTTCTCCCTCTCTTCCTTTCCTAGGAATAGCTTTGGGGGATCTGCACAATTTTTAAGGTCGGAGACTATGTATAGATGTTCGCGTGGTTGGTTGCCCTTTCTCGTTTAATTTTTCCATTGAAATTTAACCGATTCCCCCTGTGATTTTTTCGAAAGAATTATTATTCATAGAGAAGGACTTCCCGGTGACTGGGGGATGAGAGGATAGAAACCCGGCGGCGGCATTAGCCTCAATGAAAGACGGGAAGGGGTCCACAGTTTAATGTCCAATACGATGGACGGCTCGCTCTATCTGAAGTGCCCTCCGCTTGGTAACCATGTAGGAATGGGATATCAATGAAAAATTCTGTCGCCGACTAGATTGGAACCCTCGGGGTGGGAAGCCCGTAAGCGATGAGTCACCGCACCAACCAATTTACCACGACGCTTAGTGATTCCAATCAATTTTGACGCATGCAACTTTTTTCATTTATTTGCGACGAATAAATGTACAGCGTTAGTGATAATCAATCGGGATTTAGATCACCACATGTCCAATTTTGTTTTTCGTTTTGAGCATTAGTGAAAAAGATGAAAAAACAAAGTTTTAACGGCTCGTTGGTATCTCTCATGAGCAACTCAGAATCATCTGCAAGGTGACAAGTGTTAAAATCTCTCAGATGATATTTGCAACATTTTATATCGTTCTATATTGGTCTTTTAGAGTCTCCTCTTTAATCACGGATATCCATTTGATTAAGAGCCATGAGGAGAAGCGATACCCTTTGCACTGGATATTATTCCTCAGGTGCAATGTTTTCAATTAGAAGTATATACATCACCAGTGGCGATTACAGTAATTCTTTAAAAGCACTGCGTTAATTTTCATCATCAAGTTCGTTATTGTCAAGTGAATAAACTCTTGGCTAAGTGTCAGCCTTTTATTTACGGTATCATATGGTGAGCATGAAATTTTCCTACGCACAGTCGCAGTGTCAGAATGCCCTGCGACTCTAAACCTTCCTGAAAATGTACATAAATGTACTCTCATATCCTTCTCCCCATCTCTGAGCGATATAACTTAAACGCGTGATGGGAATAATTTCTCCCTCTCTCTCTCTCCCTCCCTACGTCTCTTGTGTATTCGCCGCTTGTGTCGTCACCGCCATCCGCGGATGACAATCGAGTGAAACTTGTTCATCCGCCGTCGTCCTTGGCTCTCGAGATGATTGTTCGTGGGGGCGGAGGGGAGGGGTAGGGGAACAATGAGGGCAGCAACGCGCCGACGCGAGGGTTTTATTCAGCTCTCCATCCTTGACGTGACCATAAGAGAGGGACTTCCTGGATGACGAGTCTGAATTCCTTCTCCTCGAGCCCTCTCCCATCTCTTACTCTCTTGATTCAACGCAGTGCTCGGGACTTTTCATTTCACTGCTTTAGAGTTACTCGTCTTCTCGTTAGCACGGAGTATATTATGCCTCCATGTTACTGGTCACTGAGGTAGGCGCTCAGCCTTTGGTGGGAGGGTGGGGGTCGTCAACACCGTTGAAAGCTTGATGGATGATTATGGTGAGAGAGTGTTTATTTGCTCGGGACTTCCATTCAGAAGGCCCGGGTTCGATCCTTCTGAGCGGCATGAGTAACAGCAGTTTTCAACCTTTACCTTGTTGCTGAGTGAAATCGTTGTCATGATTCTAGGATAAGCTCCTAAGAAATCCCTATATATTATATAGTTAAATGACTAATCATAAAAAGTTTTTGTTTAGTATTTTGTTCATCCGGTCGCTCGTTTGGACTTATCTGATTTTTTGACGTTTTTCTGCCCTCGATTCTCATAATTCGTCTCGATAGACTTTCCATTATTTTTACGTTTCAATGATTTTCTGTCATTCGCTTTGTACATTTGGATATCAGTATTCCTCTATGCTCAGTGGGAATATTCATTCCGGAACAAAGCAAAGTTTCCGTTCATCTTTTGTAAAATTCTGCCCTAATTCTTCACTATTAATGTTATTCGACAGTCAGCCATGCTTTGAAAAAAGGCCAAAGTGCTGCCGTTCCATTCCTGATTATTCATGTGAATCTTTCTCCACTAGCACATCTATTTGCTCATTGATAAATTTGCAGATCAACCATTTATTTAGGCTTTTAGAGAATTATTTAATGGCAGCACGTTTTCAATGCCCTCATAATTATTTTCTCTATTCCTGCTACAGTTTAATTCGGTAATATTCTATACGTATATCTACCCGCAAGCACTTAACGATTAATTGTTCTGACTTCTGAGAGTATATTTCTATTATTAGTTGAGAAGTTTATTACTTTTTTAAAGAAAGCGTTTTTTGTTTGTGCTACGTTGCTCTGAACGTCTTCGACTATCCTTACTGTTGGTTCCAAATCCATTAATGCATAATCTCTCCCTAGGTGCTTCTGTTAATCATTCCATTCCCTGGATCTCTGCGCTTGGAAAATTGGATATAGCCCAGTGCATTATGGGTGACGGCGTAGCTTTTGATAAATCATCGGCAATTTCGTTCCACTTGTCATTGCTTTTGCCCTATAAATTTAATGTACGATTTCCTTTCTCAAAGTTCCTTGGGGTTTTATATCACTCAGTTTGGGTAGATAATGAATTCTCACCTTCAAGGCCGACTGCAATTTCTATTTCCATCTCCTCCCGTCTCGTTAGGAAGAATGAGGAGGGTAACTTTGATTCAGACGTTTTGCTCGGTCCGTCGCTTGCAAATCTCATCCCTTAGATCATTCGCTCAGCGCGAGTGTGCATCCCTCTTGCCGCATGGCATTCGTGGTGTTAGCACATGGCAGGCCAGAAGGCAATTTCCCACGGGGGAGGAACAGGTGGGCGGAGTGCATATTGCTTCACACACGCACATACACCTACACCGTGATCTCCGGGTCTGTCTTTTTTTCTACACACAGACTGTGCGAGGTGTTCCATCCGCCTTTGGAAGTCGTGACCTGCTCGGATCGCGACTCCCCGCATGCTCTCCTCCTTCCAACCGTGACAGCGATTCCTCTTCTTGCTCTCCATCGCCCCGGCAACTCCTTGGGTGAAAGCTATAAACGGACTACGAGAGTGGTCTGAAAACTTTCCGACCTAACAAAGTTACAAGACATTTTTTCTGAAATTTTCTGAGTCGGAAACTTTTCAGACCACCCATATAAAAGCGTCACATGACCGTTGAAAAATTGTTGGGGATGTGAGTCATTCTACGTACGAAAATTTCTTACAAGATACGGATCTACGGATCTCACGGAAAAATATATGTATTGAGCTTGATGATAACAAGTAGGGAGTTACATGCGCAATCATTGTACTCCTCACATAAAGCATGTTCATTTAGTCCGGAAATGAAGGTAAAGTTCCTTAAGATTGGAAAATACGTACTTCTTCGATCAAAAATATTAGAGAAAATAAACAACATTTCATATATATTGCATCTGGATTCATTAAAATTTGCTTTTTCAAACTAATTAGTCTAAAAAATTGCGAGTAGCGTCATGTGCTCTCTAGATCGGTAATTTTTTTTACCGATAATCAGTAGCTATTAATAGAATATAGGAGTAGTTCTGAGATAGAAGCTACGTCTATCAAAAAAATTATTGAAGTTGATCGATCTCGTTTGAGAGCATGTCAGTGAAGTCAGATCACACGAGATGGAAGCTGTTGACGATGACTTCAAACGTATAATGTTTCTTCATTAATATTTCACGTAGACAGTTACTCATCCGCTTGCAATGCCAAATACACTAAAAAAATACGAATCGAAGTTGAACACTGGTTTATTAGGAGAGATCAGGGAAATAGACGGGCTAGCGATAGCGCCAAAACACTTTTCCTCCCAAAAATTGCACTTTCAAAAAGGACAAAGATAAGGTACTACGGTTAGAACTAATTTGAAACTAATATATAATTAATTGTCTTCAAAGTTGACCGTGTTCTCACACCCTTTGGCAGCTACCACAGAGGCAGCTGCCAGAGTAACGCGTTGACGCGCGCATCTAAATTCTTCCAATTGCTCAAGAATCGATAAGACATCGTCGTCTTTATGGTTTAGACTCCGTAGCTTAGGATTTTTTAGCCCAGCTCCTTAGAGGAATCGGCCTCTGAAGACCATGCGGGAATTCGGAGAAAGCCCGCTCAAAATTAGTGCGAATCCGATAACCATCTACGTCATGATGCCTTTGCGAGCAGCGTTCATATGCACGTGTTTGCTTGTTTGTGTGTCACCGTGTACTCAATGCACATAGCATGCATCAAAGCCGGGAACGCGGAATGCCTGGGAGACGAGATGACGCTATTCAAGGCATGAGTCTTGAGGTCACTTGGCAAATAGGCTGAGAAATTCAAGTATACATCCGGGAATGGAGAGTAGCCGTGCCATCGGGAGCAAGCTACATTCTTTTCGTAGAATCAGGAAAACATGGTGCAGGAAATGGTCATTGTCGTGGTTGTGTGGGAGAATAATGAGTGTTTATATTTAATTCTCACTTGAAAATCAAGTCTAGTAGAAGTAAAAGAAAATAGATCGCTCCTAAAAATAATGGCATAGAGAAGCTTAAAGCTTATTTGACATCTTCTGAAGCATATTCGGAGGAAAGATGATGGGAAAGTAATCAAGAAGACGTTCCAGAGCTTGGCTCTCCAAGCAAATGAAGAGGGACTTCACATCGTATGGTAGCTCGAAGGTAGCTGCAATGAAGAGAGAGAGTCGAATATTCCATCGAGAATGAATGTAAAAGCCGATATATATATTCCATGCAAAAAATAAAACATATATAGTCTGTTTGCAGGCAGTCCTGTTTATAATATACATACTATTTTGCCCAAATACCGAGGATTTGAATCCACAGAGCGTTTCAAGTATGGATTTATGTTTTTCTCTCGTGTGTATCTCTTTATGAAAAATAAAACAATACTAAAAAATGCGACTACAGTGAAAATTATGAGAGATATTTAAATATGATAAAAAGTACTCGTATTCTATTATTTTTTAAGTCAACAGTGTCACAATTTCCCCCAACATTCATATTGTAACCCTTAGTGGTTGTAGGGTGCAGAGGAAAATCTCATTGGACTCTTGAAAAACTAAAGCCTGGGTTTGGGAAAAAAGTAAAGCGTCACCTCTTACGTTGGTCACCACCTCGCTACATATAGACAAAGGGGTCTGATTAGTGGAAATATATTGAGAAGTTTTTTTTTACTTCGTAATATATTGTAAACTGTATTAAACTCTTGGTGGTGGGTCAACGCCCCTCCGAACCCTCTTTTCTTCCTTTCGCTCCATCCACTCCCCGTTAAAACCTTTACCCCACTCCGGAGCCCTTGGCGACCGTTTTTCCCCCCTCGCTTCTAAATCTGTTCCTCCCCCTCTCGCACTTCATCTCTTGTGTTTTTCGCCACTTCCTACTCTCACACCTCCTTTTATCTTTCTATCTCTGCTCGCGGAAAATTTTGAGCCTCGTAATCGAGTTTTACCCCGGCTCAAACTCGATTACGTCCACCACCGCGTCTTTTTTCTGGTGCGTAACTCTCTCTTCACTTGCCTCTCATTCTGCAAAAACTTCTATATATTTACTAAAAAGGAAGTACCGTATTCTTTTTACCTATTGTTGCATCAAATATTAGGACATGGTTGCTGAACTTCGTTTTCTCGTGCATGTATTTCATTTTGCGTTTTTAGCGTGGTAAAAATACTAGGGCTTAGACAATTTCGTCTTTATCATTTCTTAGGATATTTTTTTTATCCCCTTTTCAACGCCTCTTAATTTTTATTGGAGTACTTCTCTATTTTCGTCCGCTCCGCTTCGTGGTCGTAATGCATGGAGCACGAAGTTTTAAAATAATTTTAGCGTTATCTATTTTTCTTTCCTTTAAGACGTATGAATCTGGTTTTCCACCTTGATTGTATTTCTCTAATCACTTTTCTACATTTCTCCCTACTCGTTTCTCATCGTTTCTCTACTCTTGCTTCAAATGTATCGTTCCTTGCAGGGAATCCTATTCTTTTTATAATGAATAGCGCATTGTGTTAGTTTGCCCTGATTAGCCCTGACAATATTTAATTGATTGGCACAGCTATTAATGGGGATTTAAGGGAAATTCATCCCGTCTAACAATATAAAAATTGGTTGGTTAAAAGTAGAATTCATAGCTTACAAATATATCGTGTTATAATGGTGTGACTATCGTAGAAGATTAGTGTAAGGATGAAAGGCTCTGGACATACCGTGAATACCGTGAATCCTAAGAAATGTTCATACTATACTTTGAACTCACCTTAATGTAGTATATGCAAATAAATCAGTGTTGATCTGCATCAGATATATGATAAGTTACCATGTTTTTTCATCCAACTTATGTGTAATTGATCCATTGATGTATCTTGCGTATTCGAGCGTTACTAAACATTATGTATGCGTAAAACTCTAATGAGTAATCTCTAGTAGTAGATGTAACTTTAAAATATTTTCGATTTTATAAATGAAATCTTGTCATTCAGTAATTTCACAGAACACGTGCACACCGACTGGGAAGAGAAACGTGATGCAAGTTTTTAGAAATATCGGCGCATGTAACCACAATCTGAACGAACATGACAAGAGGCATCAGTACTCCGTATTTCAGAACTTTCAGATCTCTACACTTAAACTGCTTACTGGTAATTCCAGCCTGACTTGGATTATTTTGAGAGTGTCCGAACTTTCTTTGACCACATTCTTTTCCCCCTCCCAGTCCGCACTTCTTTTTTTATATTCCATCAGGTTACCTCTGCCTCTTTATCGGTGTCTTACGTGAAGAGAATTGTCGACGGCCTGCTTGTGACCGCTCCCCCTTCACTCCGTGAGGTAGCTGAGCTCGTTAAAGTCCTAGCCGCGTGTGGGAAATTGAATTTTCTCCTCAAAGCAGAAGTTCTCAAAAAGCTCTAGTTGTCTTGACAGCTAGTTGCAAAAGGCTTCGCAGATAACCTCGATGAAACCTTTTACGCGCATGTTAAGCAACTCTAGCCGAGGCCTAGCGCACATCTACCATCATGAAATCTTCTCTCCAACGCGATCCAATGGCTAGAAATGCATGTGAAGTAAAGCAAATTAACTGCTAGCAGAGCTGGAGAATTACACGTATGGAATTGAATGTTTATGTTCGGAGGAGTTCTGATTCCATTTATTGACTTCCTACAACTCATCGTCTCTACCTGAAACTATTCCTAAAGTGTACATAGTCAGAGGAAGGGGAAAAAATACTGTAGGAAATATCCGCAAGATTATAAGGGGAAATATAAAATTCTCAGTGAGTCTCTTTGAGCTAACAAGTTATCGTTTAGGTATGAACTCTCCGGAGCCCAAGGCAGTCAGACTCACGCGCTAGATCATACACCTCGCTCCTTCAGCCTTCTTTTCAACCCGTGTTTTCATACTTACCATTGGCGACTTATGAAGGACTCAAAAGCCATTGGTCACTATCACAAGTAGTTTTTAGGGGAGGCGACCGACAGTTAAGGTCATTTGCGCCATTAGGGATGGATAGGAAAGGAGGAAGGGTGGAGAGAAACCCGGTGTCGACATTATCCTACTCCTAACGAAAGGTTCGCAATTTAACGTACCACCCGACGGACGGCGCTCTCACTCAAAGTGCCTTCCACACAGCACCTTAAGTAGGGATCAGGATACCACTGAAAAATGTCTGCCGTCTCCTGGATACGATCCCGGGCACTCTCTGTGGGAAACTAGTACGTTATTCACCGCACCATCTCGATTACCGTCACTATCTCAAGTTACTAAATATGTCCCGGGGCAATGTGAAATATGAGATCAAAGGCATTCGGTTGCCGATGGACAAGTTTTCAACATTTTAAAGCGAGGAATAGAGATTTCTTGTTGTGAATAGTTATTTTTTTTGCAGTAAATGAATTAGTTTGAATTAAATTGTTACTGCTATTTTCCAAAGAACATTACATGTTAGCGTGTGGTTTCTTATTATTCGCTAAAAGAGAATGCGGTGGATTTATTGTACCTACATTTCGGTTATAAACCTTAAAACTTGCGACGAGATATGTGGTGAGTTAAGGAATATTAAAAAATTAATATAATACAAAGAAATAAATATTTTCAAATACAAAAAATATTACAAACTGCGAGAATATACGCTTTAAAAGCTAAACACAGAAATATACGGAATCATTGATATTCTATCCCACATGTTCCATTCCGATTTTTACCTGTTTTTGTTTTATTTTTCACTTTTTGAGGGTCGGACTGGCCTGCCGGGTAGTGTCCGGTTCGGTCATGTCGTACAATATCTTTCTAGGTGGTCGGTGGGAAACAAAACGTAGAGGGCGTGAGGAGTGGAAATTTGATCAAAAACTCTCCACTGTCTCCTCGAATCGTTCCATTCTTAGATTCCGCCACTCGTTCCTTCCTTCCTTTAGAGAACGCGCCGTCGCATTCCTTTCCATCTCTTACCAACCCTTTCTTCTCCTCTCCTCCTTCACCCCTCCCCCCACCATTTCCTTAGCCATCCCCTCCTCCTTCGCCATTCCGTGGACACCACTCCAGGACGGAAGACGCTAATGACTTAATGAGATTTTCCGTCTCCGGACCCTTGACACCCTCGTCCCGGCGCGATATCGTTTTCACGTTCCCTGGGCGCACAAATGAAAAATGAATTCGCTTAATTCCTCCTTCCCTTTAATCTTCGTCCTCTCCGGAACCAGAGGTGAACTTGTCCAGCGTTTTATTTTTTTTCGACGCGAAACTCGTGGCCCCACACCTTTGATGATCTTCTCCAGAAGCCCCAAGGAAATTGAAATGATACTTTTGTCTGCTGCCCTACTTCCATTTGATCTCATCACTATCGTAGTAAGCTCTAATTCCTCATGAGCCCCTGGTTAGACTCTATGATGATTTCCTACTTCAAAATAACACGCGAAATTTACGAGGGGGCGAAAACTTTCTTAATATAACAAACCGAGGAATCATTCTATGCACGATGGAGTGATTGTATCCTAACTGCTGTGCTAAAGAAGATCGTGCGCTATAACCTCCTTGTATTCGTATCTCGAATAAACAGAGTATATTATAGATCTATGGTACAAAATTCAGGCTTTTGATTCGATAGCTTTGTTGTACTCGAAGGAAGGAAATCTTTTTACAGTGCTGTGAAGTTTTAAAATTTTAAATTTGGCATTTAGGAAAACTTGTTCATCATTTTTAAAGTTTTTTTATTCCAGTTTAAATTCGAGTAGGGTGGTTATAATTGGTCTGACTTCCTAAATGGAGGCCAGGAATGTTATATATTATGCTTACAATAGGTTTTCATATGGTTTATTCGAAACAGTAGCAGATTTAAATTCTCCATGAATTTTGAGCGAATGGTAATCTTTAATTTAAGGATGCAAGCTATATTAACCTCAGTAGTATACGTTTGATTAAGGTGATTATTTTATTACGTGCCCTTATCAAAACCCCTTTTTAACTTTTTAAGAGCATAATTATTTTGAAAATTATTTGTAAATGATAATTTGCTCATCGTTAAAAAATGAGGATATACCCCTTACCTTACCCTCAGGAAGTATTATCTTTACAATTATGTCGGAATTGAGAATTTCGCTATTTATTTGGACGCCATAGTAAATTATTTACCTTTGTGCCAATAAAATAGGTAATATTCTGTAGTTTAGCCTTGCAGGTATCGATTTTTATCCATTGAATAACGTGTACCAACTGTCTTAAAGTCATGGCATAGCAATTAAATATTCATCTTTTAAAGAGCGAATTTTGATTTATGAGTAAATTAGTCTTTTGGCCCAAGGTAATCTGACGGAACACAGGGGCATTTCTCGACCCGTGTGTGACACATACCCAGAGCACTCCATCATATATCCATTTACCCGTAGTGCCTCCGTGCTTTATCGCGTCTCCAGCTCGTCGCGTGTCCAACTCAAAAACTGAAGCTTCCCGGCGTTGACAAGGCTGTCTCGCGAAGCGTGCGGTGAAAAACGAGGGATGGCGTGGGAAATGGAGTGAGCGCGTGTCACAAATCCTTTCTCAGACGATTCTTCAGTGCGTCAGATTAGAGCTCGTGTCGAATGGGCTTTCGGAGGTGATTTCTTTTCACTCTTCATGAAATTGACAGATTAAGAAGGTGATGATTGAAGGTCAATGCCTATTTTTTTTAACATTACCGAGTACGTATATCATTGTCTTGAAGTACTTTGCCCTGAATCTTCAATCAGGAATTTTATTCCTAATCAGCGCGATGTCATTTAAACTGGGGTGAAACGTTTTATATGATTCTGTAACATTTTTTACTCCGATTTAATTGCGTTACAATTATCAGCATCTTACAGTGTACACCTACGATTAGGAAATTTATGTGAAATACCCAATGTTTTTCTCAGATAAGTTCGCGTTAAACTGGGATAAATGCTGAAATTAAACGCTATAGGTTGGTCGAAATGCGGGTGGACTTCGTCAACATTAATCTCTTTTTCGTTCAACACATATATTTTGGCATTATAACCTCCGATTTAAATTTTAGGCTATTTAGGTTTATTATAATGATTCGACATCAGGTACAGAATGCTCATATGAAATGTAAATAAAATAAATTCAGATTCGCAGTATATTAACTAATTGATTATTAGTAAGCCCTCGATATACGAGTATTAATTGTTTGCAGTCCCTATGCTAACTGATCATGAGTATGCTGTCACTATATCACTTTTCTTTTCCTGAAACAAGAAATGCAGACTTCGCAAGAAATGGGCCTCAGTACAGACCTAAACGTAATAGAATATTGTCATTTTAGAAGTGGATCAGGTCTGTAATGTCTTTTCGTTAGAATGCGAGAAATAAACCTATATGCCTCTAAGGAGTGCTGACGTAATTACTCTATCCACCCGTACTTTTTAGAATGGAAATACACAAATACTAAGAAAATAAACAGGATGTTACGAATGCTAAGGTGGAAGTTCTTGGGTCTCGACGTTAATAAGTTCCTGCCTGAATTATTTGTAGGGAAAATTAAAAATTTCACTAACGCTCTTGGAAATTTAAGTGATAGTACTACCTTGATCAAAAAGTTCCCGGAATAAACACCGTGTGGCGCTCCCATCGTTCCGATTTGAGTTATGTTTTTTTTTGTTAAATTGGTACATCTGTTGTTGATATTCCCTTTAAATCTTAGTGTCATAACTTGACATTTGCAAAAGTTACGTAGCCAAGAGTACATCTATCTCTGTGTGTGTTGGCGATTTTTTACAATTGCAGAAATGGATTTAAATTTGCAACAACGAACTTGTATTAAATTTTGCGTAAAAAACGGATTTAGTGGCGCACGGACGTTGGAAATGTTGGAAAAGTGTTTCGGCAACGATTCTCTAAAAAAAACGGTCGTTTACCAGTGGCACGAGCGGTTCAGAAGTGGTCGTGAGTCAATCGAAGATGATGAACGCAGTGGCAGACCATCGACATCGAAAGTCGGTGAAAAAATTGATAAAGTAAAAGAAATGTTGGTCAATAACCGCAAATTAACCATCAGAGAAATAGCGGAGGACTTGAACATTGCCTATGGATCCGCCCAAGACATTGTGGTTAATGATTTGGGTTTCCGTCGTGTAGCAGCCAAAAGACCTCAATTTCATGCAAAAAAGAGACCGTGTTGACGTCGCAAAAGACATGATTTGCGAGGCTGAATCCGATCCCACATTCATCAAAAGGATCATTACTGGAGACGAGACGTGGGTTTATGAGTACGACACGCAATCCAGACATCAGGCAAGTGAATGGCGTTCACCAAATGAGCCGAGACCAAAAAAACCACGTCGTTTTCAGTCAAAAAAGAAGGCAATGCTGACGGTTTTCATGGATTACAACGGTGTAGTGCATCATGAATTTTTGCCAGAAGGCCAGACAGTAAACAAAGAGTATTATTTGGGCGTTATGAGACGTTTGCGTGAAGCAATTCGCCGAAAGAGACCAGAAATGTGGGCAGAAAACTCGTGGATTTTGCACCATGATAACGCACCGTCGCACAGTGCTATCATTATTCGTAATTTTTTGACGAAAAATGCAACAAATACCATCCAACAGCCACCGAATTCACCTGATTTGGCTCCCTGTGACTTCTTTCTGTTCAATCGAGTTAAAAAACCATTACGGGGAACGCGTTTTAGCAGCCGAGAGGAAGTAATGGAAAAATCGCAGGAAGCACTGATGGACATACCGAAAACCGAATATAAAAAATGTTTCGAGGATTGGATCAAGCGCTGGCATAAGTGTGTTGCAGTCGATGGGGATTACTTTGAAGGGGACAATATAGATTTAGATGAATAAACTTGTATTTTTAATTTTCTGAATAAATTCCGGGAAATTTTTGATCAAGGTAGTATGTGCTAAATACGCGAAAGAAGAGGTGTTATATTCAAATGAACTGGCTACTCTTGGAACCTCCTTGATTCGCTTACTCAGAAGTGGATTCTTCACGTATTCAGTGCCGAATTATATTCTTTTACCCTTGTTTAAGGGCCCTCCAACACTATCGCAAAGGTCATTGAATGGCAATTAGTAGGCATTGAGAACTTTTGTCCTTCCTCCTCCGATTTATAGTTGAGTTTTCATGGTTCACAATCATTTGCAAATCGTTCTACTCACAAAGTGATGCCTTTCTTTTCGCTTGTGTCAGAGCCGTGACCTTTTACGTTAGATTCCAGTCTCCTACCCTCTCCTTGAGTCATCGTCCCGATTAGGATGGAGATAATTACATGCTGTTCCATGAGATATGTGAGTCGTCAGGAACCTGGGGATTTAAGCCCTGGATTCTTCACTTTTCCCATTAGAATGACGAGTTTAAAAAATTGGAGCTCGCATCGTTGCACGGCGCCCTTAAATCACTCAACTAAACCACCTTCCACCATCTTCCCTCTCTCAGTGAAGTGTTTATTTTCTGCTCCAATGCATTCCAGTTGCCGTAGATGTCTCTCTCATTCGTATGGCCGCTTCATAACAGCGTCAGCACTAACAGCTTGTCCCACTTGTTACGTATTTATATATTTTTTAAAAGGATCTCCCTCTAGTCACTGCAAAGTCATACCTTCACGTGCTCCTCTCACTCGTTTGTTTTAAAGAGCGTGGCGCTTTCCTCGCATTAATTCGCAGTGGGCGTTGAACTCATAAAGCAGCGCGTTTTGTTTGGAGATACGAGGCGATGGAGAAACGAAACGTATTTTTCCCCGCGTGGTGCACAACATTTAAACGAAAAATGTCTAGAAAAGTAGGATTAAAATGTCTGCCTTGCGAATACTCATTAAATTTTCAAATTTTCATTTGCTCAAGTTCATGGAGTAATTTGTGGCCGGCAATTTTCAAAATTAATTTGAGGCGTATGCCCTATTTGATCTCCTTTAAACCTGTTAACATATTTTGTGAAATTTTTCCTGTTCACATTCTCTTTTCTACCTTCTTACCTTGTAATTAATTCATAAAATATTAACACAGAATTCATTAGCCTGAATGATATTTAATTGGAAAGCACATTAATCTGCTTAATTTCTTAATTTGTTAAAATATTTAATCAAAAGATAAATGGTAATGTCTCTGTGAAATCCAGGTACCGTGGAAACGTAATTTTATCTGTTGATTAAAGCAAAAGTAATACTGAGAGATTTTTTTTATGTTATGAATAGGGAACGTACTCCTCGTAATAATTTATATCAGATGTTGCTATGTAATCAGAAAAATATGCCAGGGCTTCTCTTGTAAAATAATAAAATGTACTGAAAAATCTGCGTTCAGGGATTTATTTTTGAGAAAATAATTTTTCAGTTCGACGAGGGTGACTCGAAGTTTCCTTTAAGAAATAATGATGAAGTAATTCATGGATGACTACTCCTTTCATGTCCTCCATTGGGCCCAGGAAATATTCCTGGTAATCATTACTCTCCCAGTCTTATAGTCGCTTCAATTTCAACAGTATCCCCAACCCCAACTCTCAAGCCTTTCGAATTTGCCCTAGAGGAAACGTACTTAAAAATTGTCTGCGGCACCAACGCCGCTGCCCTCGGCGTCAGAAACAATACAGAATACAACCACCGCATTCCTTTCCGCTAGAGGTCGCGGGTGCACCTACCGTTTCCCCTTTCTCGCGAGAGATGGCAGCGGCTGAGAGCGGGGAATTTTCGAGTGGGTGGGGGTGGAGGGGGACAGGAACTCTTCGAAGGAAAACGACTCTTTAGCTCTTTCCTTTCCTTTTAAGTGTTCCTCTCCGCGGAAGTTCGTAATTAAAAAGGACTTCTTATAAGGATTTCATTTGCGACCCCACGCTAACTCCACGCCCCCACCCGAGTCAAACTCCCTCCCACCACCCGTCAAATTTGTACGACGTGCCCCCACGCCTTGCCTTCTCCTCAAACCCCTCCTTCCTAACCCTCCCCATCCACTCCCACATATCCCCTTTCTTGCCGACGCTGACGAAGGAATTCTCCGACTCTGGTCTCCTCCCTCCCACTCCTGTCACGCTGAATGGTCCCATTAATCGCATCGCCTTCAGATGAAGTACCCCCTACCCCCGACCCGCCTACTCCGCCCGGCACAAAACCAAAGAAATTTAGGTCGCTTACGAGGAAAAAACCAGGATGGTCCGCGCAAAAGTCCTCCCGAGCCATCTTCTACCTGTTTGTTTTGTGTCCCTGGCAATTCTTGTCGATGAGACCCCGGAAGCTTTCCGCCGTTCTCACTGGTGCGCCTGTCAAATTGTTTTTGGAAGTCTTGGGGTTCTGTATTTCATTTTTAATTTACTGCAGCAATGTCCGAAAAATGGTCATTCATCGTCAAATACAGAATTCCATTCCTTCCTCGATTGTGGTTCGTTCGCTAATTCGTTGTGGTTTACTTAACACTACAAAAGCACTGAAATTCAGGTCATCTAAGTTGCTTACTTGTGGAAGTGGCGGTTAAAACTGTCCACTTTGGTTTCACCCTTTAGAAGCTATTTTAATGATGGAGTGGGTAACCACCATCTCGATTCTTCACTACTCACCCGTGAATCCCTGGCCTGTATTTACTTGGCGACACCCTGCAAACTTAATGGTCCGTACGGAGAGTTTTTGTTGTAAGCTTCGTCCGCGGAAGGCATCGGCCTCGGTGTAAACCTCTTCGCCCTCCACAGAATTCCTCCCACTATCCTCTTCTAGCTGGTCTTTAACCTCTTAGCGCCTCCCTTCATAATAAAAATGCATTTAAGTTCGCTCACGCGGAAGTATTACCTTCCGCTGGGAGGATCGTCATCATTTCCCCGGCGATATCTTCAAAAATAAAAAATAAACATCTGATAGAAAAGGAGGCCAGTGGGAAACCGGTTTATTGCGAATAGATTTAGAATCCAGGGTCCTTAGACCATGAACAGTTACCCCCTCCTTACAGTGTATACAGTACCCCTGATACGGTAACATCCCTCTCCTGCCGTGCCTTTGGGATTAACTTCCATTACTTCATTACCACACAATAGGTGGTGATTCCGTTAAAGTCATCAAAAAGAAACGACGGCTAGTATTATATAATATTGTTAAAAACGTTACCATAATTATAGTGATTCATAATCATAGTTTATTCTTTGGTTATGGCTATAATATTATTTTGGCAATATTACTGCAGTGTTGAAGGTCATGAACAAAATGACGAAATCAATAGTAAATTTAGTCAGGAAATGGTCGACTGTACCTCGAGGATAGTATCATCTTCAGCGCTGAGGTGTGCGCCATTATCGCGATCCTACAAAATTATTACTAATATGTTTCAAGCATTCTAAGGGCTAAAACTATAATTTTGGAATTCCTATGGCTATTTTTCTTCATGTTGTGATAAAATAAATAGGCAAGGTTTAAAGAAAATTAGGCAGGTGAAATAATTGATGATTTCTGAAAATAATTAGGAAATATTCAATTTGATAATGTAATATTTTTCCTACTAAATGAAATAGTAATCAAACTGTCGTTTAATGAGTGTTTTAAATGAAACTTTTGGTTTGGTTTTCTTATGAAATAATAGGTTTATACTACTTTCGAGTGTACTCTACCTCCGGATTGGCGAACAGAAAAAAGTACTTTTCGAACTAGACTCAACAAGGAGCTAAAATTTTAATGAAGCCGAGTTCTTCTTTCCACTCCACCGAAAGTGGTAACTCAACGTTTGGATTTCCGGGAAGTTGTTATTTCTAGTGCAGTTGCAGTCGGGGAGGGTCATGCCTCAAACACGTCCCTTTCATTCCTTGACTCCGACTTCGGTGCTCGCTTTAAAATGGAGAACATTTAAAGCGTTTTTCGGGATCGTCACCACCAATCTACTGAGCGTAGCAGGACGGTGAGAGACTTGAGTGATGGAGCGGGAGTGAATTCGTGGAGAAAAGAAGAATTAAAAAAAAAGAAAAAGAGGATTGCGACCCGCATGTCCGACCTCCCACGCCCTTGCCTTTGCCCCCTCTTTCTCCGCGTTGGGTGATGCAGCGGGTAGCCACCGCACAACCATTAACGCACGCGGCATGCCGAGTTCGTGAATGTATGGGAGATGCCGTGGACAAACTTTCGGGTAATGGAGGTGACCTCGCAACTTTTCTTTTCCTCACTTCCCTCTTTTCTTTCCCTCTCTCTTTTTTCCAACCTCCCATCCTGTGTAATCATGGTTAGAGGTTTTCGCGGGGCGAGATTTTGAAGGAGTAATCTGCTCCGAGCGACCTTTCTGTCTTTTCACTTCATCTATCCATCCTCCCCCTCTCGCACTCCGCGTTACGTAGTATGTGGGTCGTTGTGGAATTCGTTAACAAAATGGACTTTAAATTGGCTTCCACTAATGCACGCGTATGTACAATTTTCGTGCCTTTGTTTTTCCTTAGTTTTTTTCATCTCTTTCGAGATTACTTATTTTTTTGTGTAGTTACCCAGTCAAGTGAAGAAAGAATAAACCTGGTATACGAAAATTTTGCATCCTCAATTTGTTTCGGGTTTGGATTGGTATAGATTTCTTTTTCTTTTTACATTCTTGTGATTTTTAAATGAATGAATTAATCAAAAAAATCTGCTACCTCCGCCATGAATTTTCATCATTAAAAATGAGCGAAGTGAAACAAGTAAAATGATATCACAAGCAAGTTCAATCTGCGTTCACGTTGGTTTTAACAGTGGCTTTATTTGTTTAATATATTGTGAGCTACCATTGGTTGCCAATGGTTGAGGATCCTCTCTCGGGTAGATACAAATTGAGAAAGAGAATGATGACGTACCGAAGCAATACTTTTTACTGAGAAGGGTTTGAAAAGCTTTGGGAAATGATAATTATCTTATAGTTTTAATCCGATAAGAAATGTATACTTATCTAAAGAGAGAATGAACAGAAATGAATTACTCATCTGAAGGGATGAATAAACAGGATCTCAACTAAAGGGAGATTTAAATGGGTTGTGAATGGTTTTCATTTTTCTTTGATTATTTTGGCGATTTATTAATTCACTCCAAAGAAATCATGCAAAAGTCATTTTTATTAATAATATGACGGAGATATCAAAAGGTATTGAAAATGCCATCCATATCTTTGCTTTAAGTAAATCCCACGCCATTCCTAGTGCCAATCTATTCTGACATGTTTGCTCCCATGTACTACGATCAATGTATATTGATCATGAATAAGGCTTTATTTGTATCTTTCTCCTTTCCCTCGTCTCCTAATTCCATCTCCCCTTTTATTTCCTTCGCCACCTCTACATTCCCCACTCTCATAATACCGATCTAAATATTCTTAATATTCTCCCCTCGAAGCCCAGGCCAACCTTCCGAAACCCGGCCCTTCCTTTAATTTCCGCACTGTCGTAACTCAGCCCTCTCAGCCTTTGCTTTCACTCCTTAATTATGAATATTGGCGTGGCTCTTCATTTTATATAAGCCACAGAAACCATTTCCCATCATCTTACTACTTCTTGACAATCTCGTTATAATAATCCTCTTTGAAAGTCTTGCCTTCTCATCAAAAGATTGATGGGTCGGCTTAGTAGAGTCGCTAGTCGAATCGCTATCAGTTCATTGTTTTTTTCAAATATGGGCTCAAAGAGTGGTCAATTTTATTGAGAATTAATTTGATGATTTTTTGTGGTGCTTATTTTCTTAAATATTTTCCTATTAGCTCTATCATTATCTGAGATGTTCGAGGCGTTTAGAATGAGTTCGATGTTAAAAGAATGGCTTTTTAAATGAATTGGAAGTGTCAGCTATGATAAATCCTGATAACACGAGGAATGGGCATGAAACACAAGTATGTTGTAATACTAGTGGATGGCTGTTAATCGTACGCAGCGTTATTCATTAAGTTCACAGCAATTGCTAAATTTAGTAAATATAAATGAAATTACACAACGATGTAACTTAATTGAAATGCCACTTACATTACATCATTAAAACACCGAGAAAAATACAACTAGAAATTGTAAATTGTTATAAAACAATTGAGATTATGGTAACCCTTGATTCCTCACGCCCTCTGTTATTTCAACTCGGGTGCTAAGCATCGGAATCTCGAGAACACTTCACTAGGGTTCCTGATTTTCTCAGCTCACGGGTATGAACGTAAGGTTCTTCGCGGTCTTTTTTGCGATCATATAAGTGGCTTAATTGACAAAGATCACATTTTCACATTACTTTGTAAATTCTATGCCAGTAGAGGTCGATAATTTTATATGATGATGTAATATGTGCAAGAAAGCATTCATACAATGGTGAATTTCGTTATTAAACGTTCTAATGATTTTGTACAATACCTCGAGCTTCCAAATTGTTGGAAGAGTTTGGGATCCCTAGATTTTTTCATTGTCGACTCTAAAAAATACGAAATTATGCAATCTCGTAAGTACTCTAGCATCACAGAAATTTAGTGACCTATTTGAATGCAGGAATAAAATTTCACAATCGCAACATTTGTGGATCATGATGATGGTGATACTCTGTGTCGAAAACGGTCGCAAATATCGTGTGGAACAGCTAAACATTTTCCTTCGTATTTTCGTGAAGGAGTTCCACAAAGTAACGCCCTCTACCATCACATACATCCTAATATTAGTTTTAAAAGATTTACCAAAGTTTTAAGTATCAAAACAGCTAATTGGAAATAAGCAAGCATACAAATTATGTTGGCACTCGAAAAACACAAATTTGCATTTTATATAAAATTAGCATACTATATTCTACTCCTATCCAGGGCTCAAAAAAATTGATAAGTTCTTAGTAAGGATTTAAACTAAAAAAATCATTAATTTAGGACTTATACTTCCTTCATCTAGACAAAATTCCGAATTTTTTCCATTCAATATTCACCAAGAGATTACAGTAAGTAGCACCAGTTAAATTCCTCCTCGCTCTTATTGGACCGATTTTATTGTGCATAAGTAACTAGTAAAGCAATTCCGCTAAGATCGCGTTTAAATACATCAAAATTGTAAATGAAGTCGATTTTTTGTAAGAAATTTTCATTGCATAATTTTTTCCTGTTTTTCTTTCAACAAGTGAACGCCACTTTTTTGCATGTCGAACTAGAAGCTTTTTAATACAGTTTTATGTCCGTATGCGATTGTGTTTTTTCCAACTGAAGCAATAAAATATGAATATCTTTTGTCATCTAGCTGCTCATCTGCCGCTAGCCCATTCAATTTTGCACGAGAGTGTTACATATTTTCATTTCACTGCCTGTTCTAAAGGGTATTGATTTTTAAAACTGTATTGTGTGTTAATGTCCCTTTTTTCCTTATCCATTTGTTTTAATGGGTGTAACTTATTTTTTTTAACAATTTTTAATGGGTGTCATGCCTAATCTGTGCGAGATAGGATCTGCCTGCTTAGATCTACTAAGCAGGCGTTTAAAAATATTCAGAGCGCGAAGAAAACTCAAAATTGTTTACTCCTCTGGTTAAGTGTTGACCAATTATGTACATCTCTTCCGTTTTCAGAAGGCATAAGTGAATATTTGAACAAATTGTTCACCTATGAATAATAATTTAAGCGTATAGATTTTTCTATGGTTGAACGTATTTAATTCAGGTATGGATATTTTTGTGATTTTCGGCCGCAGGATTTTCGTGAAATGATCTCTCTCTTCGTTAGGCCCACCCATATTACGCTTACCAGCGTGTAAATAGTGCTCAGCCTTTGTGGATGAGATTGAAAAAGTAAAATGAAATTTTCCATCACATTTTTTCCGCTTTACCCCTAAATCGACTCTTCAAAAACATCCCCCACCTGTTTTTTAGGCGATTTGGTGGATTTTTTCGAGTATGAATAATCCTTTGATGTAAATAGTAAGCATAAGCATGGTGCTAAAGTAGCCCAGACGCCTTATTGCAATATATTTGTATTAAAAGTTTTGTCGAAAATAAAAAGAATTTTTTTAACCTACTCTATTTCAGTTTGTATTTCTCAATTTTTTTAGTGGTGAAATTTTAATTTTCAACGGTATAACTTCGACTTTAATGATGTCGTGGAGTAAGGAAGTCCTCGAATTATAGTTTTGGATTTCTACTCCATTCCTCATCCTAGCCACTGTGTCAATTCGCTTGATTTATTTTTAATTGATTGTATTATATTGCTATTTCATAAAAAACGTTCCCCGTGGCACTTCTTACGGTTGCACATGAAGGGGTACTCTTCATGACAACGGAGAAACCAATAGTCTTCTCTCGGAGGTGATCGGCTTAAAATTAGTGGCATCTTCTCCATCGAATCAGCCCCACCCCTTTCATCATCTTACGGCATGAAAGTCATCAACTTTTAAGCCTCATGAAAGTTTTACAGCTAGACGAGGAGATGCTATACGTTGATTGGACAGAGGAAAAAAAATACGACTCCGGCATCAGCAAAGTAAAACGAGGTCTCTTTTAGGGTCGCAGAAGGGGTTAATTTAACAACTCTGTTCTCTTATTCCACTTTTAATGGGTACTCTTTGAATAAACTACCCTCTGTAGTAAATTTTATGCCTTTAATTAATCTGAGAGAAAATTCCCTATCGACATATGCTCCTTCAGGGTATATACAAACCTTAAATTGATATTTCAGACTCAAGTCATCAATATTAAAACTCAATATGATCGATTTCAGTGGTAATATACATTTTAGTTTAGTTAGTTGTTTTAGCCATTTAGTAAATGTAACGTTTTCCGTTCCCTAATATTTTTAAATCTTCAGGCTAATGTCTTGTTTGCATTATATTGTACATTGAATGAGGAAACAATGCCTTTTTTCTTGCATTATTTAGGTGGATCGTACAATACTTCCTTGTAAAATGCTAGAGACGGAGCTCGTAGTTTCGGCAAAGGTTTACTTTCAGTAAGCCTCGCGTCCAACTAGACTGCTGCTTAGGTTTCAGCGATATCCATCGCGTGGTTTTATTTTCATGGTCGATTGAAGCTGAAAAATTTTTTTATTGAGAAATTTCGAACAAAATGAGTTCCAAGTGGTGATTAAGCAGTTCCATTTAATAGACTTAACATCGAAAGAGATCAGAGTCGAGCTGTTTGAAGTCCAGGGCACATCTGCTTCTGTTTTTACGGCTATTTACAGTTGGTTAAATGAGTTTAAAAGTGTCCCTACATCTACAAATTATTAACATCTTTCAAGTCTGACAGTGGAAGTGAATTTCTCGTAAATGATTGACAAAATCCGTGTTCTGGTTTTGAGTAATCAACAAATCAAAGTTCACCAAATGGTTGAAACCACTGGTTTATCACAAGGTATAATGCTTTCAACTTCTTAGGAAAAATGGTGTGTGGGAAAAACCTTGCAAGTCTGTGCAACTCTTGCCTTTGCTCTCAGTGGAGAATGAACGCAATCGTGTAGTCGATTCTAAGGCTGGTTTGGTGTTTTTCCATCACAATCGTGACGAGTTTTTGCATTCATACATAAATTTGGACGAAACATGGATACACTACTACACTCCAAAGACGTAGGAACCGTGGGTTTCCAAAAGCCATCCGGTTCCAAAAAAGGCGAAGAACGTGAACTCGTCCGGCAAGGCTATGACCCCGGTTTTTCGGGATAAACACGGAATCATCCGCATAGATTACTGGCAAAAAGGAAAAAAAAACTATAAACTGAGAGAAATATGGGTCGTTATTGCACGATTTTAGCGAAGAAATCAAGAAACAATATCATTTGGCAAAGAAGAAAATTTCTTCAATCAAGACAATGCACAGGTGCGCAATTTCAATGTCAAAAATTATGAAATCAAATTAGAATCATTTCAACTACCACCCCGTAGTTGGCTCCCTGTAACTTTTTCACTTTCAAACTTGAAAAATGGCTCGGCAGAAAACGAATCACCTCGAACGAGGAGGTCATTGCCAATACGGATAGCTATTTTGAGGACCTTCCGGAATCCTACTTTTAGGACAGCTTCAAAAAGTTTGAGAAACGCTGGGAAAAATGCATCAAGCTAAATGGACATCATGTTGAAAAATAAATAACATATACAAAAAATAATTTATTTTTCTTTTTTCCTAAGCACGTATTGAATGGCCCACGTGTTTGCTATTCTTTTTTATTGCATCTGTTTTTCTCCTTGTTATTAATATTTAAAGAATCAACAGAAGTTTAGAAGAACAAATCTTATTCCTAAACTGTGCTCGTTATAAGCCTAACGTTGTTTCTATATAATGTATGGAATACGTAAATTATTAGTTAACAATTCAAAAGAACTGACGATTTTAAGTGCTCAATATGCCCGCTTCCTCAAAAAGATTCATCGGAAAAATATACCTGTAGATCTCTGCTAGTGTTACTATCTCATTATGTATACGAACACTTTGTCCAAAGTGCAGAGGAGTGGGGTATGACGAGCTTGAATATGACGCAATATTATTCATTATTTTCTTTCTGTTTTTGCAAACAAATTTTGCCATTATCATCTATAACATAGAATGGCCACTCGAGATTATGCCGCGGAAAGGAGTGGCCAATCTTAACTTACACCTTTGTGTAGATACCCCGCCATACTATAAGTGGCACCCGGCCAAAAAAGAAAGTTAACGAACAGTTTTAACGGTGAATGGAGAAGAAAGAAATTCTCTGGGGAATGGAAGGCTTTCATGTCCAAAACCCTTCGCAATGATAAAGATTATTCCTAAGTACAAAAATCGAAAAATTGTAGAAATTATGAAAATAGGGGAAATCATGCCATCTGTGTGTCTTCCGGTGAAATTCGTTATTTCCTTTCAAATCATCAATTTTTCACCTTTCTACTGCATGTATTTTAATTAACCGATGTTGATCAAATACAATGTATAAAAGCTTCAGAAATACTGAAATTCAAAAATGGATGAAATACTGAAATTCAGAAATGGATGAACTTTGAAAAGATATCACTTGCATAGCTTTTTCTTTCCTACCTACTATTCCTTTCATTTGTTAAACCACCATGCTAAAAAAATTGCAGGTTTTGTATGTGAATATATTCCAGGGTAGACACGCATAAATGCTTTCAGGCAAGGGTACGAATTAAAATGGGCATGAAGAGGAGGGGCAGGAAAGCCATATTAAGACCAGTGGTGAGCAGACGAGGAGCGGATGGAGAGTAAGTTTGGGTTTCTAAAGGCCTGGAGGAATAAAGACGGTCAGACGAGGGTGATAAAACCTGACGGCTTTCTCAATTAAGGTTTCCTCTTTCACCATTCCTAGTCCAACTACGTGAAATTTAGACTTGAGGGTTTTTTTGACCGAATGTTGTAAGAGGAAGGGTTAATTTTTAGTCAAGGGCTTCTCACCAAAGTCGAGTATCTACCCTACCCATCTCCAAGACAGTCAGTTATTCCTGCTGTTACACCGCTGAGGTTAATTCCAACTTTAAGAATGAAGTCTGTGGGTAATCAGAGAGGGGAAGGATAAGGGTTGAGAAAGGGTGGTAGGGATATTTGGATACATTTATTCTAGTTTAACTGTGAAACTTCAAATACGCCAGTCGTGGGATAAGGTGTGTCGACATCTCATATTGACTACTGACATCCTGCACCCCGATTCTTCGACTGCGCTGATTGATAGGCATTTTTACGGCCCACTTCCAGCCGCTCCGCTCTCTAAACTGAATACACCGAAAAATATCAACCGAAGCTTCACTCTCTTTTCTCTAAAGAGCTCTGCGACTTTCAACGTTCAACTCATGTCAGATTTATACACTAACCTTCAGGCGATCCCAAATGACTCCCACGTGTCTTCTCTTCAGTCCTCTTCCAGTTTGTCTCGTTTATTTCTTTACCGTAACATCCGTCAGGAGACCAATTCTTCACCAAAGGTCCTACTACATTCACCTCTGGCATCGAAATCACAGTAAATTTTTGACCCATTCATCCGTTGATCTGAGGAGAGAAGTTGTTTAATTCCCTAATAAATTTCATGCAGCGGAGTAAATCAGGCCTCGGTACGTAAAATGTGACGTTCGATTCATCAAAAACTAAATAATATAATTTTATTACCATCCCGATGATTTTCCTAGGTTTTAGAAAAAATGAATTTCTTTCTTTGTGATAGTTCTGGTGGAGTGTTTTTCGTAATTTTATTCTACCCCAATGTGAAATATTTCTCTCGAGTAAGTTGAGACGGGCTGCCGCCGGCTCCACAGGAAAGGGAATGGATAGAGAAGGGGTGAAAAGGGAAGGGAATATAGACGGGAAAGGAAGAGGAAAAAACGCCCAGTAGAGAGAGAGGGGAGAGTGGAGGGGGGGGGTGGAGGAGTAGAGACAGGAGTGGGAAGAGTGTTCCCTTCGAAGGAACAGGGAGCGGTCGTCCGGGTGGCCCCTGAGGTTAGGGAGCCGGGGATGTGGAGAGAGGGAGGCGGAGGGAGGAATAGGCCACACCAAATGGATGAAGGGTGTTTCGCGGTAGGAATTAAAAAAAAGAAAAGGCAAAGAAAGAACAGGTCGTCGCTTAAAGTCGGAGGGAGAATGTGGTTGTGCTGGGAGAATGGCTGTCCGCATTTCGTGAAGGAATTAGCGTGGAAAAAGCTTGTGGATAGGGTGAGATGGAGGAAAGGAAAGAGGTTGCATGATAAAGCGAGATGGGTCGCTGTAATTCGGAGCTGGCGGAGCCCACTCAAGCCTCTGAAGGATTGCGTTACCGATGATCAAAGAAGATAGCTTCAAATTGTTCTTCCTCGGATACTGAATCCCGTATCTTATTGCAAAATGAGGCTAGTAGTGCTCTTCCAATGCTATTTGAACACGCAAGTTAACAGCGTCGATTTTACAACTTGCATGTAGTTCTCTTATATTTCAAGAATGAATCATAAATTTCCCCTGTTACTGACACACGAATACATATAATAAAATCAATTAATGAGTCAAGTACATTCCCTTCCTGATGATGTAAGATATCCTATTTTCTGAAACCTATTATGGTGTTCACGCCCTAATTATATACTAATTTTTTGCACTATGAAACAGTGATATGAAAATTTGAAAAACCAGCCCGAATAAATATAAATAGATATCGATGAAAGGTTTTTGAAACCTAGTACTGGGCGTGGATCCCTTAGATATAATCGGCAGGTAAAGTTAGAAAGCTATTTGTAAGATAATATGAGAATTCTGTGAAAGCATTGTCCAAAATTTGTACTCGTACTAGTTCTTTGGTATTCAGCCCATTAGTAAAAAGATTCTTTTTCAAGCCTAGATTTATATTCTATTTTTAATGGCTGATTGATTCAGGTTTACAAGTTAATTTTCACCAAATTATTTTCCAGTGGGAAGTTTTGATTTTAATTACAGTATTCAAGTTGTTTGTATGAATGCACTCGCAAGTCTTGCAATCCTCATCTGTCAAAAACTGTGTATTTGCTTCAAGCAGGTGAAGTTTCTGGGGGATTTGTACGTACTAAATGAGAACTTAGAATTGGTTATTTTATTGAATTCCTTATTCAAAATTCAGGGGTGACTGAGCCGACCCGAAATACATTTTTTTTTTTCTATCAACAATTCAAGTAATCCAATCGAATCCAAAATGGATACCGGATTTGACGTGTCTGAAAAGATTCACCAACTTCGGTTGGAAGTATTTTGGTGATCCAAGTTGTATTTTATTTTTCCACATTATCATACTTTTTTCTCTTTCATTGTTTTAAAGTGAATATGAGGAGAACTCGTGGCAAGTTTTTTTTTGCAAACTTTAAATCGAATGATGAGTTGCTGAATTATTTAATATACCAGTAACACTGAGAAACTATGCTTGTTCTTAGTTCTTAGTAGGGGCACATGGGATACTAGTTCAAAAAGACTGAAAGGTGAAAGTTTTTTCTTCACCGTTAAGGGGTTTGGGTTTGGTGGGAAACGCGCGAGAGGGAGTGGGTACGGATAAAAGGGAATGAACCGGGATTTTCGAGTGGAGGGAAGGAGTTGGGAAGGAGAGCAGGGATGAAACACTTTTGAGGGAGATGGGGTGAGTTCGGCCAGGCTGAGCTGTTTGGTGTCCAAAAGCCTGTCCAGAGCCTGATAAAGGATTAATATTGCAATACCACGGTGCTGAATTGAGGAGTTATGCCGTTATCCGGCACAAAACCTCGGCAGCGATACTTTCTGTCAGTCGTTTTGATTGCTTTTTGCCTTTTTTAATGACCATCATATGCTCACAGTGTGAATGAAATGAGAACGTTTTCTGTCATGTGGGACTTTGCCTAATGACTCCGGCTTTACCATCTCATATGTGACAATCATTGTCATACTTTTCATTTAATCCAAGAACTATGCTCTTTTCGTCAAACTATATCCGTGGCCCTTATTACTGTTAGTTTCCCAAGCCTAATAAAAACCTTTTCATTCTAAAAAAAATAGAATTTAAAAAAGTAAAAGCATAGAAGTATAATCTTATCACCAAGTTTCCTGTCCAAGGAATCATCATATCCTGTGTTTTTGATTACTTTGGCCGCCAATGTATTCTAAATCTTTCATTAATAAAGCCTTATCATTCCGTAATTTATTATTGCTCTTATCTTGCGTAATGCAGAATAGTCCACAGAATGTATTCATATTAGGGAAAGTTAAATAAATAACGAATCATTTTAAAATACATTTATATTATTTTATATTTATTTTATCTACTTCACATCGCTAATTGTGCCTCACAGGAATTTCTTGAAGACCTTGACTTTATCCTGGTCGCTGAAGTTGCTTATAAATGATTATTTGAACTGTCTGAGAAAAATTTACCTTTAAGGATCTTGTCATCTAATTCTATTATTTAATTGTAGCAAAAATTCAGGGTGTCTCTTAGAATTACTTTTGCTTTTTATTCAAATGTGCAAAACTTTCCACTCCCGAGTTTTCGTCGTGTAGCGTTTTGCATGGTGCTTAAAATACTCCCCAAAGTGTCTTGGATAAGTTGAGAGTTGAGCTTTAGGGGTTCTTTTATGAGTGCGAATCCCGCTATTTCGGTGCCACGGATTAAGAAGTGCTCATATACGGTTGCAGATTTCTCTTAAAGTTTTGAAATTTCGCTGGGTTTCACGGTAGCAAATGATTTTGTGACTTGGCGGAAAATCGAGTAGAAACTTTTAATCTCGATAAAAGGAGTCCAATGCAGCGCGCTAAAAAATAAGCCGGGGAAATTCGTGATTAATTAGCGGGATTTCAAAAACCCAGGACGAGGCAATTCGAAATTTCAATGTGACTGGGAAAAATCTTAACAAAACTTGCGAAATTTCACACGTTTTCTTGTGGCATCCTTGCGGTCTCCAGTGAATTAATTATCCTAATTAGTTTTTAAAATTCAGTCAATCTGGGAATATGCAACGATGCATCAATCAATTCAAGTGAAAATAGTATTAATTTCAATGACGACTTTAACCGCGAAATTTATATTGGAAATCTAAATGGAATATTTTTTTGTTGGACAACACGCACCTACATTTTTATCTGTGTATAATGTTCGTTGCTGATAATATTATTAGTTATATATTCCACTTTTAAGCTTACTTAATTATTCTTAATGAAAGTCCTCTTCAGTTCTGTTCGGTATCTCTAGGCGGGCAGGAGGTAATGAATAACCTTTTGTTACCCATTAATTACTATAGAGTGCCCTCGTTAGGAAAAAACTCAGAATGTAAACCTCTCTTGAAGGAGCAATATTTTTCCCTCCAACGGTGTTAGGTTATAAAAGATACATAGAAAAATTCCAGCATTACTAATTTTATGATCACGAAATACACGATGTTTAAACCCTTAAATCTGCGATAACGAGAGTTTGCTGAGCACTTATGGGTGACTTTTGTGTGAAGCTCGTTCCCACTGGATGCGTAACTCTTGAGCGGCATATGAACATGCCTTAATTGTATGGAAGACCTCGACCCTGATGCTTAACCAATGAATAATTCCGTCTACAACCCGAAAATATCTATGCCTGCATATTTGTCGGCGTTAAACTATTTTTACATCTTCATGGCTAAATTATTGTTCTATTAGAGTAGTTTACATGCCTAATTTCTTTCTATTTTATGTTCCGTGTGTTTTCATAAATAACTGATAGTTGGATACTTGAACTTGGCTTGGAGTAGAAGTGTAAATCAATTGCGTAGTTTCAGGAGTGATGTTTTGGAGGGAGAACATGATAGTTTGTTAAATAATGACACTATTCCAGTATATGAAGATTTATTATGATTTTGATTCCGACGTTACTTTGTTAACTTCAAGACCTAAATATGGCGAAGGAACGTCGAAATATGATCGCAATAAATCTTTATATAGTGAAATAGTGTGACTATTTAACATACTATCATGAAGAATGAAAGAAATCACTCGTTGTCAGGAGCTCTTGTTTCCTAGGGCGATACGTTGTAGCTCACTCCGTTACTTTCTTGTATAGAATTTTTGTTTTCCCATAAATTCCGCATTAGTTTCTATCATTACCTCCAAGTTAATGGCGTTACATTGAATGATAGTACCTTCACTCTAAGTTACATCTCATTAATAAAATTCCTTACGAATGGCTAGGTCAAGGATAGATCCCCCTATATCCTTTGAGTGCGACCATTTATGAACCCTATTGCCTATTCTTGGAGTAAACTCGTTTAGTTCGCAGCTAATCTCAAAATTTCGATCTACCACCGTAAGCAACCCAGATGAACGCACTTGATAGCACAAAGCATATTTCGAAGAAGGAATCACGGTAAGATACAAAATGAAGAGGGTTTTGATTACGTCAGGATTACATTGGAATCAACATTTCTACTCGTTGTAATTCACGTTACGCCGTAATACCCACATCCTGAGGAAATATTTGAACGAACCATCAAATTATAGGTTTTCCGGTCAATACGCTTCCATGAAATTATCGGAGTTTCTCCGAAGCCGTAATCTGTCCCATTTGAATGCTTGTGTTGCTAAATCCTGGCTGAAAGGCAGTGGGAATGAGAAATAGGAGCTCATGAACGAATTTCTCTCGTTGCCATGGGAGAGCAAAATGTTTTGTTGGGAGGTGGGACGCTTTCAGTTCTGTGGAGAAATAAATCCCCGTGCCATCAAGATAAAACCTTTATAATCCCCGTTGGACCCGTGCAGTGAGGCATTTCGGAGATTAAACGAGGTCGATTGAGCTGCTGTTCCGCGTCTTACGCGGAACGTTGTGGTGAATCACATCATCAGGGGGCAAAGGCCTGGATTAAAAAGAGATACATAACAACGCGCTTTCGTCTGTTAAAATTTCCTTCAATTGTCCTTATCAAGTACACATTTTGTATGCATTTCAGTAAAGGAAGCCCTATCGCTTCCTAATATTCCTGCTATGCGATCAATGAAACTTAATTGTCCAGAAAAAATTGACGTATCGCGTAGTAGTTGATTGTTTATTATAAACAAATATTTTATCACGCTAATTATTTTCTACGATTAATGTCTTGCGTGGTTTATCTATCGCCATAAGTTATATTTCTGATGATACTTCTGTAATCTGTTATGTAAAATAATTTACCTGTGCAACTTGAAAATAATATGAAACTAAAAGTCGTGTTCTACAAGCTGCATCTTATCGATGGCTTTTTTATTTCTAGTCGGATGGCTTTCTGGGTCCAATCAAATTAATGACTAGTTTGCTTGTTTGGTTTAATTAAACTATTAGTTTTTGAATGAGGTGGATTGAATTTTCATAATTAGACAGCTCCGGGACAGAGTATTTTTTCAAAACTGTTGCGATAACTGCCCAGTATTTGAGCAGCTCTATTCCCTTGCTGAGAATGAATCTTCGTTTCTACCTATAAAATTACTGTTTCTATAGGAATGAATGGCTCAAGAAAATCCGAAACATATGTATATACGCTATAAGCCTATGGTATATATACGAGTCTACTGCCTCGTATATACACTATGTAGCAATCTCACTTTTTCTATGTCACTAATTACTTTTAGATTAGTGTATTTGGTTTTTGTAAATAACCTGTATGATTTAAAAAACAATTTTTCTTAACCCTTTCCCTGCATGAGAAAATGTACCCCAAAATTAGCCTCATACTTAGTTTAAAAATTACTCGTTCCTCATTTTAATCAAAGGGTGCGCGTCGCGCCGCAGTGGTCAAAGTTGCATCGGGGCTTAGCCGGAGAACTTGAAGTTTACCGTATGAAATTGCGATGGCCTTCATGGTTTCTTAATTCTAAGCACCATAATTTTATGTAAGCTCTCCGAACGTGTCTCACAAAAAAAGACGACCCAGACAGTCAAGAAACAAATTTCATCCCACTTCCGAGGATCTTGTTTGAACCCCGTCCGCGAACACGAATAACGAGAGGTCGAGAGTCATGTATGCGGAGTCCACTCCTCTTCCATCACGGCGACAAAATACGTGATCTCGTTAGTTGTAACCGAAGTGTCCTAGAGTTAGATAATTCCGCGTCAGAATCTTTTTTTTCTTTAATTACGTGGGGGTCGACGGTTGTACGATTTACTCGAAAAAGACCCTCCGAAAGGAACTGTGAAAGTACTGAAAAAAATTCGAGGAAAAATGTTTTCGACCAATCCTGGAATCACAGAGAAGGGGGTGAGGGTTCAGACATTATGCAGTCGTGGGACGCGCTCGCATGGTGCTGAAATTTTGGGAGGTGGGTACGCCGGGTTGAAGGGAAGTGGGCGAGGGGAAATATTCCCCTGGTAGGAACGGAAGCGACTCCTCAGGAACCCTTTTTGAAAAAAAATACTACCTCATTCCGTAGCGTCCTGCTCACCGAGGTGTGGCCTCGCAAGGGTCTTCTTTTCTGTGCCGGCGACCGGCCACGTATGGATCAAGTGGGCGTGTGGTTGTAGGTACACGTTCCCATCTCCTGGTGGCAGGCGGCTGCGAGGCCCAATCTCCAACGCCATGGTCGCTGAATATTTTTTTCACTGAGCCGCGGAGATGAAAATTTTTCTCCGTGGTGTTCTGGTCTTGGGTTGACGTGAGCCACAGAGACGTGAAATAAAACCTCATTTATGTACATAATTCGTCTTTTGATGGAGGGCTGAGTAGTGCCGAAAAGTAGGTGCTCGTTTCCATCACCGAGATTGCTCTCGCCGGCCTAGCAAGACTTAAAGGAGGTTGTAAGCAAAAAAGGTAATGAATTCGTAGGTTTTTCGGTGTGGGAGGAAGTTGATAAGGTCGGTCGCGGGTCGGCGCGGCATAAGCAGAGTGGTTAGTGGCGCGCGAGAAATTTTGGACGTGCTACCCCATCTCTTTGAATTCCCGTGTGTTGATTTCGTTCCTCAAAAAGGACAGAAGTATCTGCTTGGAATGAAACTCTCGCTGAAACTAATGCTAGGAGTGGAAATATCCAACTGACAGGTTAATGAGGGGTCCCACGCATAATGCACTGGTCTGACTGGAAAGGATGTTAATTGGAAATTATACCAGATACGAAATATAAATAAGCCAAGAATTTAATTCGTTAACGATGAAATATTTCTGAAATTCTCCATGTTTTTTAAGGTTCCGCTGAAATTCAGGCGATCTGTTGAATTCGGTTGCAAAAGAAAACATGTTCTCCGTGTTTAAACGTCCTTATAATCCTCAGTGTACATGTATAATGAAGATACATCAATGCAAAATTTATTATTTTTGCTCAAAAATAGCTTCTGTACGTAAGTATCATTGCGGATTAGAATAGTAATAGTCAGTTCATAAACTTAGACCAAAGTAACTGTTAGGAGACAAGATTAGTTGATACTTTTCAATTCCTGTTTTTAAATTGTGTACTATCAAATGAGTGTATACATTTTGAAGGATGTATGTTTATGTCCATCAAACCGCAGTTTTCTAAACAATATAACTTCGGGTGTATGTAGAGTTTACCTAGAAATAAATCTGACGACCTAAAATTCTCATATTTAGGACAGGCAGGCATTCTCATATTGGTGGATGTTGAGTTACTTTCCCAATCGACTCTGTGATTGGGTTATTGCGACCATAAATGTGTCCTTTTAGTGCCTATAAAGAATGAGCATTAGTATAAGATTTTATATATGTTAATATTTCATATTTTTGATAATCAATCATGTATCGCCGAAGAAATAACAAAGTAAATAATCATTTTAAACCGCGGGAACAGCAATCAGTACTAAATGAAACGGGTGGGATAACTGGACACTTCGCTCTCTAAAATAAATAACTAATTCGATTGGTTTTCATGTGGAATTGCATATTTACGCAGTAGCTTTTGCCAAGGCCTACGATACGGTTTGTTCATTTCCAATATGAGAATTATATGATGACAATTTTAACGCTAGAAGTAAGGGGGAAGTAAGAAGAGCAGGTGATGTGAAGGTGAATGGGAGGAAGTGTGGGATTAGCGTCATAGCGACCAACTACGAGTTTCCTCCGAAAAGTAACCCGCGGATGATATCGCCCCACTTGCACCTCCGTCGGACGTTTTATTTTCCGCAGATAAAAAGCAGGGAGAAAAACCGAAAACCCAAACCTCTTTTCACTTCGAAGAGTGAAGTGGCTTCCGTCATTCATTAAGACCTAAAGCGACGATAAACAGAGGGATAAACGGTTTAAGTCGTAGGCACGCTGGCGTGGTTGGGGGAGAGGATGTGGGGTAGACCGAATGTCGTGTGCTGGTGGCAGGCTAGACGAGAGCATATCTCTCCCAGCAGCGAATCCCTGCGATCGCCAAAGAGGCCGCGCATACTTATCCCCGCTGTCTCTCATTGGATCGAAGCTCATATTTTGTGTGTGGACGTATAATTTACAGCAGGATGAACTTAGGAGAAACGGAGGCAAAAGAAAGAGTACGGAAAGAGTGGTTGTTGGCGGGAACGTGCGGGGGTCATGCATGTCTTGTATTCAGGGGGACAGGTCTGTGGTACGGAAAGAGGGTTTCCAAAGGCATATAAATGTTTCTGCCGGATGGGCTGAGACATAGAGAAATATTCTTTGGGCGTTTGATGCGTCGTGATAAATATTTTATGAAGGGCTAGTCAAGAAGTCGCGAGTCAGGTGTCATTATAAAACAAATAATATCATAGAATAGGGAATTAATGGCATACTCGTAAATACGTGTGCCTTGTGTTAACCAGCTTGTATACAGATAGTTGAAATTTGAAGCCAAGGTTGATTTCCCCCGTCTTTGCCGATCGTGTAATCATCCTCTACCCGAAAAAGCTCTTTTCAATTATGCTAAAAAGGACGGTAAATAAATATGAATTTGTTTTAGCATTATTGATTTTTTAATATTTCCGATCTCTGAGCAAACATGTCTTATTCTCTAAGCTAAGCATACGAAATGGCACCGAACGATAAGGACCGCTTGGAGGGTCAAGTTAATGAGTGACAATTTTGCATGGGCTGGCACTTTATTTTTCCTTTGTGCTATCCAGATAAGTGCAATTAATATGATAAATTACTATGATAACAAATAGGTTTTTAGTTTTCTGATTATTTTCATTCTGTTATTTGTAACACCTATCCAGGTTCTCTCTCGTTTCCAGAGGTTGCCATGCAACTATATGCTAAACTATATGGATGAAAATAAATTATATATTATATAAGCAACGCAAATGATCCACAGCACCTTTCATCCAGATCCACAGATTCTAAGCACCGTAGAACCTATTTTTTAAACATTTTCATTACTTAAATATTAGTTTCCATCAAGAACGGAATCATTGGAGAGTTAATGAATATCTGATGGATATCGAATTATATTTTAACGCAAATTAAACAAAGGTTATGAGATTTTAAAGAAATAGGAAGGCTTAGTTAAACTTTAAAATAGGAGTGCAAAAACTAAATCATGTGGAATAATGTATCTACCTTGTCAGTAATTTGTACTTAAATGGTCAAAATAGTTAGGATTTAAGAGAAATAATTGTCCTAGACAAAGAATCTTTCCCTAGGATGAAGGGGCCGATGGCAGGAACGTAAGTAAGGATGTGGAGAAAAGAGACCAAGAAGAGGTATTTATATGGCGCGTGGTTTATTACGGCTCGGAAACTTGGTCGTTAAAGCAGGATGATAGGCGTAGATTGGAGGCTTCTGAGATGTGTGTAGAAAGTTAAAATGTACGGAAAGGAAAAAAACGAAGAGGTACTTGGCTTGATGGGACAGGAGAAGGTACTTTTGGGATAAACCCAAAGGAGGAAGGAGTTGTGGATACCGAAAATGTTAATTGGGGATGTAATGTTGAATACATAGAGGGGAGAACGTTAGGCAGACGAGGTATGGGGAGGGAAGGGCACGGTGGACGGAATGAAGGGAAGTAGCACCATATGCGGAATTGAAGAGCAGTTAAATGTAGTCTGTCTGGGTTTTCAGGTTATTCCTTGTTAGATGAAGCTAAGAAATGCAGATATGTTGAGCCTGTGTCCATCCAAAGCCTACCCCCACTGGTAGACTACCATTAATTTTTAGTTAAATTCTTTTTGTTCATAACCAAACAGAGCTTGTTTAAATTTGAATTATTTAGAAATCACTACGGATATTTGATAATAGTAGATAATACCGTGTTTAATGAAGCCATGAAATTGAAATAGATTATTTTTTCTGTTTTGTGATTCTCATTTGTATTCTTAATAGACAACGAAAACACATGTTCATTTTGAGAAGAGCGAGATTGTGTTTAATACTGTTAGCACTGTTTTTACCTTAATAATAGGAGAAGCCAAAGCAAATAGAACGAAAAAATTTCGTAAGAAAAACGTCGCAATCTGCTAGTCATCCTACTCAGTAATAGTGCGAAACTTATCAGTGGTTAATTGATCGATATCCCGTAATTGGAGCTGGAGCAAGTTTAACTTATTTTTTCGGCTTCGTAATCTGTATGAAGCCGTCTAATTTTGTGCGCGATCTTACAAGTTACACGGGAGAGCTATGAGGTTGTAGCTGGCGGCGCAACCTCAAGTGCACAGAATAAGTCAGTCTAGTTTGGGGGAGGGGAAGAGGATTCTATTGCCTTGGGCTTCCGGATTAGGTCTCCATCCTTTTGCTGGGGGAGGGTGAGAGCTTTGAGCCTTCTAATACCTCCCACTCCATCTACTTCTTGAACTTCTTGGCCCTCTGTTTCCTCCTGCATTATCTGAAGCCTCGGGATGCTCCATGCTGCCGCCTCCGCGAACTTCCTGCTCTTAAAAACTCTCTCCTCAAGACTACTCCTTTCCGTCGCCCCGTCTCCGCTCCGGACAATACACTCCCCATTTCTATCGCACCCCATCCATCTGAATTTATTTCCCCATTAGCGTCTTAAGGGAAGGAGAGGTCGAGGGAAAAGTTCCTTCTCCCCCGTTGTTTTCCTCGGTTATGAATTAAGGAGATGGGGTCTGGACGCGGCGGGTGGGGGGGGGGAAATGGTGTGCGGGGAAGATTCCGGGGGAATGGGTTTTGGTGGATAATTGATTGATTTCCTCCCAAAGCCCCCTAGCTCCTCGTCGTCGTTTGGAGGGAAAGTTGATCGGGATTATTTCGATCGTCGTCCGCAGCGATATGTCGTTTTGGGATGGAGTGAAAAACGGGGAAGTAAATTAAACCCTTTCGGCGAGTTCAAATTTTACTACGCGCTTGTTTATGGACAGTTCGGTATACACAAATTAATTTCCGAAATGGAGAAGTTTCCTGCTAAGTTTGTAATTTTCAGGAGGCAGAGTGGTCATGGCCTGATTAATTAGATTTCCATCTCATTTCAATTTTAATCTCGTAAGGTTGTTTCTTATCCGACAAACAAATGGAATGATAACGACATAGTGGAATCACACTCTGTTTATAGCTTTAAAATTGTTAATGTTGAAATTGTTAGAATTGGTTGGGAAAAGTTCTAAGACCCATCACATCCTTCCGTAGCCGAATTAAAATCGTCATCCTTTCCGTAAATTCTAAGAATTAACTTTTTGTGACAAAGTTTTTTGTCAGCACTACAATGCTGTATGATTAGTGTTATTTTTTTGAAAGGTTTTATTTATTATTATATTGAATTTGAATGATATAGAAATCATGAATCGGTTTTCAAGTTGAATAAATTTTCTCTTTCTATTCAGAGTAATGATCGGTCTATTTTTAATTTATGCAATTTTAATTATTGGAAAAGATGTGCTGGAGATACTAATTCGTTATTCTCCGTTTCTAGAATTTCCTATTCTGAAACTAGTACTACAAAACACATTGTTCTTTTACCGTGCAGCAAATGTTGTATGTACGACATTGGATGCTCCTGAACCGTTTTAATTATAAATATTTGCAAAAATCATGAGTTAACTGCGAAAATCTGGATATACTCATGGAGTTTTATTGTGTTTACTATTAAGAACTTACAATTTAGTTTATAAACGGTGTTATAGACTCGTTTAAGTATTTCCTTCAGAGATAAACTAAATAGAAATATATTTTTGATCATCCTTGAACAATCTAAAGAGAAGGGTGATCCGTAGCCAGATCCGTGGTAATCCCGCGAATACACCCTCATCGCTCCTGCCGATTACGTCCAAATCTCATAATGCGAGGTCTGGGATCTCAAAAGAATGGGAGTAAAATTCATCGGCTCTGCATTGGTAGAACAATTGACCGTTTGAAATTCCGGAGATCAGCGTTTGTGGTAGAAAGAGGAAGTTGCCCTTAAATTCACCTAAAATGCTCGTACCGCTGAGGAAAAATTAAATTTCATTTCCCTGACCTTCCAGAAATTGTGGATTGCTCGTGGGGCAATTAGTTTCATTTTCACCGCACCATGCCGTAGGCAGTGATCCCAGGAGATTAACAGTGTAATAGATTTTTGCGGAATTATATTTACGTAATGGGGCTGCCACAAGTTCACACTACAATATCCATCAGTTTCAAAGACAATAAAAATCATATTTTTAAATATTCTTAAAAACCAAACAAGCTCAGAGATTTTTATGAGCATTGTTCTCCAAATAAACCACGGTTTATTTGTGTTGTAATTATATTTTTTTCGGATAATTTCACAAAAACTAAAGCATCACAGCTCGGTGTCCTTTACCGTTCACTCCTGTCAGATTTAGTCTTCACTCGTCTCCATCGCTGAACAAACTTTAACTTTGAGATATCAATTTTTTTTCTGGATTAATATTCGGATACATACATTATGAACATTTTTGAAATCAAAATGTAGGCCGTGATATCATCCCCTTAACTCTTTTCATCGTTTTATTTATTTTATCCTAAAATATTTTCTTATGTAAATTATCAATGTTTTGATGCTATCAATCATTCACTTTAATGAACGCGGCACTGACATGTCCTCCTAACACATCTTTCATGTGCTCCAAGGTCATGCGTAACGGTCTAAACGTAACCGCTTTAACGTTTCCCTTTGCCGGGAGCCAGCAAACTTCAGACCAGGATGTGTGCATGGTTAGTACTCAAGCTTCCATTGGTATTTCATTCCGTTGAAATTGGGTTACAGCCGGCGTGAGTGCTGCGCAAGGTGTTGCAGAAGCAAAGAGGTTAATCTGCATGACAACTAAAGTCCTCTTCTCTTCTCCCCACTTCTCTTATTCATCAGGCTAGAGGAGGTTCCATAAGCTCTTTCGTCCATAGTCTGCGGTCAGGAGTCCGTTTTTTTAATTTCTGCTTATTTTATTCTATTTCGTAGGCGATGGTAGTGGTAGACTGTGGTAAAACTTATAGCAGGGTGCTCTCTTCAACTGCTCGCTAGATTTGAAAAAAAGGAGAATTAATGCAGGCGCAAATGGAGTATCCATGGGCGTGAAAAATGTAACCGGGAAATAAGGGGTTGAGGTCAGGAAGTTGTGGGGCGCGGGTGAAGTAAGCGGTGTAAATAGTCCACCGCGGAAGCCATCAGAATTAATTACGCGACTTCCTCCACCTCCTCTCTGTGCTCCCGTTCTCTCTCTCTCTCTCTCAAATCTTTCCACCGCCTTATTCGTACATTAATCCTTCTAATGCGGGGCGAGACAGGAATGAGCCACATACCTAGGAGCGCAGTGTAAACTAGAGATAGTGCCCAGCCATTGAACTTCACGCTGAGCCAACTCAGGCGGTATTCTTTTTATTATGAGGACAAATGCTGTATATTTACGTTTCGTATTTTGACATTGAAATTAGTGTGCTACGTGTCCAGTGCTCTCATGGATTTTCATTGTTAAATATTTGAAACATTGATTAATGGAATGATTCTGAGGATGTTGGATGAATACACGTTGTGTGAATTTTTATGTGAAGATTTGCAAGTGTCGCATATAATATGAAAATACAGACCAGTGAACCAGGATATTTTGGCCATGTCTATCAATGTTTAGGAAATCATCCAATTCTACCCCTTATTATCTAAGATAAAATTGATAACACCCGGAATTTTAAAGGAAATACAATGTATAGACAATGGCTAACTACGTTTTGATCTTAAAAAATGAAAACTTGGGATACTCTTTACATGTCTCATAAATTTGGAGAAAAATCACTCACCATTACACTTTGAGGCATATAGCCTTTGATACCCCATCTAGCTGAACTTTCAAAGGTAACCTGAATCGATCCTTCTATCTACCGGCAGATCATGGATTTCGAGTTGATACTTTCCAGAGATAGCGAAACATGATCCCCAATGGCTTCCTAAAAAAAGGCAGATAACAAATAAACTTCAGATTTTCTAATAGCCGTATAAGAGTGCACTGACACTTCTGCTACGCATTTAAATTAATGGCGTTCGCCAATAATTCAGTAGTATCAGTATTGAGTATTATTTTCTCGATCCAAGACGAAGTTTCGTATCGTAATTTATCGTTTTATCGTAAAAAGTAGCCTAAATTGAGATGCTTATTATATCTCTGAATACTCTTACAATGGATTGAATTTCGAACTTGAAACCCAGACACAATGTACCTTAAACACATTCCCCACACAATTTCCTCATTCAGTTCGTTATAGTTTACCCACCCTTATGTCTTTCACAAAGGCTATTATTTTTATCACAATTCTCAGCTAACCTAATAATCTCCTTTTTATACAACCTTTCTAAAGTCTGTTATCTTTCAATGTCTCAGCTATCCAATTTTTCCTTCTTCCAATCTCATCCCTTAACCTTCTCTCTTACCTTACTCTCACGTTTATCATGCAATCTGCCAAGCTTTATTTTTGCACCCGTATACATGGCGTTTATTATTGCCATCAATTTACGCATGTTTCCTTCAGAGATCAAGTTGATCTAATCAGCGCTCCTATCAGATTCTTTATTTACGAGTGAAATAGGCAATCTCTTCTTTCTCATGGTTTGTCTGTCAAAATCAACCATGAAACTCCAAGAGAAACTCGATTATTTTTTTAAATTCATTGCAATGAATGTTGCTCACATGATACCAATTACTTTCCAAAAAGCCGAGATAGTGTTATGAATTAGGTGCCCTATCTTTTTTTGATGGAGAACATGACTGTAAAAGACTGTGAGAATCAAAAATATATACTGATTTATTTGTAGTCTAAGTAATAGCATTTGCCTGTTATTTAATTTCAGTTTATAAATGACGGCACTCTTTACTGCAAAATTAAGACAGTGTAATATTTGCTTGAAATTTTGTTGAACGCGCAACCTGCTATTTATTGTTGAGAATCCAAAAACGTAGATAAAACCTTTCAAAAACCCAAGACATATATAATATTCAAAGTAGGCATCAGCATGTTCTTAGTTCAAATTCTTTCATGTTGGTTCACCCCAGTTGATAAAACTTTTTAAAAAATGTCATACATTGTTTTGTAAATAAATATGCAGATAAATTTATGCTTAATAAATGTTTGATGAAAATAATCTGCCGTCATATTTGGCTGAAATTGTTTACATTTTTATCTTCTTTTTACCGTGATTGTTCAACCACTTTCTCTGGGAACTGATCCACAGGAAATTCTACTCTTACTAGGCGATAATTTTCCTCCATCAGTATTTCATTGTCTGGTCAAAGCGGAGTCGTAGCGATTTATTTGAATATCCCTAAAATTGTTTTCCATGGAGTTTTCAAAGTAGTATATAAAATAGCTGAGGCGGGTGATACTTGCAGGAGTCCCAAGGGTAGCCATAGGAGGATATTCCTCTCTATTTTTACGGATAATTTTTCCCTTCCTTTTATTTTCACTCCGCCAGTTTTTTTTACCTCCGTGGAAAAGTACTCTCCATCTCTCTTATTTTTTTTCACGGAGACGGAGGGAAAAAATGAACTGAGTGTGTGCCGAAGGGGGACACGAGGGAGTCAGGAGAAATTGGCCGGAAAAGACCACCCCCACCACTCTATCTCTCTATCTCTCTCTCTAACACACACACCCACACATATTCCTCCTGCCTTTTTGAAAGGGAGGAGATTTTGTCTCCCTTCTCCCCCAAAGATGTGAGCCTTTTCTCCGTGCAGACAAGAGTTGAGTCAACTTTTTTAGAGTCTCGTATTTCTGGTGAGTCTCTTTCTCTTTTCTGCCTCCCATTTCTTTCTTTAACTCCCCTTGTCCGCGTTCAATTTTTTTATCTGCCTTTTTAATCCAAACGGAATTAAGGAGTCAAAATTCTCCCCCTCTCCTCCCCTCCCCCCCCCCTCTCTCTCACCCTCGGTCGCAACGAGAACTTATTTTTTACGTCTCTCAAACTTTTGCACCGTAATTGCATTCATTGGTCGCATGGACGACTTTTAATTTTTACTGAACGTTCTTCGGGCAGATGAATTTTCGCACTTCAAAATATTTGGGTGCCGCTTATAATTTCTTTACGTTTTATAATTGTCATCACGATGGGAAATAAGATATCTGCATGATACTAGAAAGAGCCTCGGTGAAGTGAAATTTTCCTATTTTTCTAGCAAGGTAACTTCTTCATAAAGAGACATACCCGTGGTGAGAATCATTTTGGAACTTCTCATGGTAACTCTTTGATTCCGTTGGCTACCTGCGTTCCTCCAGTTTCCAAAGGAGTTTCCTGAACTGCACTGTCTCGAGACTTTCAAGAAGCCCGGTAACCCGAGAACTCAAAACAAAAGGAGCTCTAGTCACTTGCAGTCAGATGTACACCTTGACTTCCGTCGTGAAGACAGTTTTGTGCGAAGTTGAGAGGAAGTCCTCGTATTTTTTTCCCTTCCTTAGAGAATCTCACTCTTGAATGAACGAAACTGGCGCCGCCGCCGCATGCAAAGTACGGGAACTCGGTCCGGCCTCTATTCGCCCACCCACCCCTCATCCCCCAAACCATGGACGGGTTCGTTTATTACTTCCTGAGGATGACCCTCAGGTTGGTCCACACTCCCTCTATCTACCCGCCCCCCTTCCGAAAACTGGTGGTCCCTTGCTAACCACGCCCTCTTCCGACACTTCCTCTTATCTTCCTAAACCCTCCAATCCTTCCATCCCCTCTTATTTATCCTTCGTGAAGCTGAGACATGGGGGAAGGTTCGTTTCGGACCGCATAAACCCCTTTCTCATCGTGCCCTTCCCATTTCGGGAATATTATGCCTTCCCTCCATCTACTTGTTTTTCTCTATTATCTTGCTATAATATTTTCAAAATAAAAATATGTTGAGAGAGATCTGAATCTAATTCGCTCTTTGTGTCCGGGAGTGCTCTTGCACCCATCTTTTATTAAAGCAAATATTTCTGTTATTTTTGCGTGCAAGTGCTTACAAAGGCAGGGGCTGAAACGGTAATTAAAATATTCCTCCTTTTCCAAATTGCTCAACATTCATCCTTCAAATAATGAGAATACTTATTATTTTTTGCATGTAAGAAACTTGTAAAATATATTTGCATATTATTTTGCAATAAAATTCCACATTGTGGACAATCGCTTCATCCTTTCATTTTTTTTCCTTAAGATATTAAAGTGGTTTTAACGTTTTGATACATCATTTCGCCATTTGACGTAGTATTTCATCTTAATTTATCTAATTATCATTTGTTAATAATTTAACTTATGAAATGCAAGGTAATAATGCGTAGTTTATTGTTAGATATGAAGATGGTTTTTAATTATTAATGCATTAAGTGTAGATATTATATTACATGCAGTAATTGTCAGGTTCCTTATTTCGTGAATTGCGATTAAATGGATCAGCATTCACCGGATAAACCCGTGTGTAATTTGTCAATCACTTGATCGCTTAAATTGGAGTCCATTGTACATGCTTCTTTAGGTATAATTAAACGCGTCACCATGAGAGAAATTGATTTTTAATGGAGGAAATTCCAAAGGGCAAAGTGATCGATTTGTTCTAAATATGTTGCATGAAAGTGTCTTGTCGTGCGTCATTCTTCGGCTGAAATTGTATTTTTGAAAGAAATATTCCCTTCTCTTATGCATAATTAGCCATAACCTTATTTTGCAGTTGCACGCATCCATATCTCTTATTACTCTTCATTCGTGGACACGGAAATAGAAAAACCTCTTGTAATGAACCAAAAGTTGAGTCTTATGAGAGTTCTCTTCATGATAGGGCGGAGCTTATACCCAACTAAAACCCATGGAATGTGAATTTCACTCAGGGATGGTATGGATTCGAACGATCTGTTCTGCCCTCTTAGTGTGTATTTGTTTCGCCGCACAATCTGCGAATTCTCGTTTAAAGAGGATCACTTGAGTTTTATATATGGTTATCCTTAGCGATTTCTTAACCCGAATTTCTAAAATCCATGCTTTAGCCACTAGACTAATTATTATACAATACGTTGAATGGCTCTGAAAATCTGATTTTAGAGTACTTATTATGATAATATAATTTTAATGTTGTCCGAATATTGTGATGATGTTTTTGTAAATACTAATAAAATTCCAAGAAACGTTAGTAGCAATCGGTTGAATACTTTCGTATTATATCTTCACCACATATTTCTTTAGCATAGCTTAGACGCTTTGGCTTACAGCAACGTTGCCATCCATACCTCTTTACTTTATTTGCTATCCCTGTCCTCCATTCTTCCATCCATTCATCGTTCTGGTCAATTTTTCCGGCCAAGCCTTCTCTATCCCTCCCACTCATATTCAGCCTCTAACCTACGCCGCTTCCCCAAAGGAAGCGGTTACTCCACTATGTTTGAACAACCACGAACGAGGGAGAACAAGCAGTTGAGCTAGCAAGGGCTGGTCTTTTACCTCGTTCCAGAAACGTCGCGTGTGGTAAAGTTGGGGCCTCGAGAAGGTTGCTGCTTGTGTACTTTAATGGCCTTGGCGCTAGGACGGTAAAAATACCTAAACCTTATCCCTGTCGGAAAATTAACGAGAAAGAATGCTTTCGTAACATTAGAGCATGCTTTGCGTTTATAGGTGTCAGGTGCGCGCCCAACTAATTAATTCTAATTCTTTTAGAATTTTAAGTAGGTTCTAAGAAATGAACGCACTTGCTCATTTTGTGCACAAATAATTTATTATCTTTTCAGGCTGATGCTAGATCGCATTATATTGTGGAAGGAATATATCTTCATGAATTTTAATCTGATGGCCCATTTTCAATAAAATTTACCGATTACAATGGTTGATGGATTTATTTATAGGATGGATCATATTAGAGTAAAAATGTCTTTATAATATTATTGATCGTGTTTTTCTAGTTTTTATTACTTTTTATGGTTTTTCCGTGTGACTTTATCGCTTGAGTGAAACTGAACCCGCACCTGCATTATAAAAAGCTTTCCTTTTGGAGTATTTAAATAATAATAATAATTTTTATAAATTATTACAATAATAATAATAATAATATTTAACCGCTCATTATATAATTAAATAATATTTTGGTTATGAAATTAAAAACAATTGCAGTTGAGTTTGGCTGAGAAGGGTCAAAACCTAATAAAATCACTCCGTCATTTATAATATGTGGTTTTTAATTGCCTTTTACTTGAAATTAACGTCTAATGAAAATAAATTGTTGCGTGATGTATAGGATTATCCTTCATGGGTGCGAAATGGAATCGAGTGAGATCAACATATCTGTGGTACAGTTAATTATTTGACTTTGATTAAAGCAGACAAATTCTTAAAAATATTAAATTGTGTGGTAATAACCATTTCACGAAGCATGTGTGATCAGAAGAATGTTCATTCCATAATGAGGCCTTTTTTCCTTTGACTTCTTTTTGAGCACCTTAGTCATAGTCAACACGTGTTTCACATGTAAACTGCGTGTTGCGGGACATTAGGATATACTTTTTTCCAACTGTTTCGTCATGCACAATTGATGGAAATCAGCTTTTAGTGAAGAGCGTGCATGCAGCTCTTGTCCGCACTCATTCTATTCAGATTCTATAATATTTCAGCAATAAATACTTAATATACCAAATGATTTATTACCGTAATTTAGAATTTTCTACTATGAAGAGCCAGTAAGTACTCATCTAAATTTTATTGTCTTAATGTTTGCTATTCGTTCGTATCCTTTTGAACTGAAAATTTAAAATTCCACGATTACTAGCAATAGGAGGTCGTGCGATGTCGCTAAATTTAGGCCATGGGTTAGCTCTGGACTAACCTTGAACTCTCGTGCCGCGTTGTCAATTTTTACCTTGAGCTTGTAAATAATGCCAGATCGCGTGCAAGGATTGAGATTAGTTACGTGGAACTCGTCTGCCATCCGTTCCTTCCGCGGGAAATGTCAAGTGCCGAATTTAGCTCCCAAGGGAAAGCGCATCCCAGGCCGGAATAGCCCAAAATATTTTCTTCTCTGGTAAGTTCAATTAGTAAGTTATCCGTACTCTAAGGTGCTATATTCCTGATTGGGATATAAAATGGTCTTAAATTTTAAATTATTAGAGCTATAGACTTAATGGTGAAACACTCAATATTTGAAGGGGTTAGTTCTTTTTCCTTATTATATACCTACCGTTAGAACAATTCATAAATATTTCTATTATCACGCATTTAAATATCCAAGTATGAGTACGACTTTTACCCTGTGAAATGATGGTATTTTAATATTATTTGACAGTGTATGTTTCAATAAAACGTGACAGCTTCGCAGTGTCGGAAAAATATTTTTCACTTCAACTCTATTACAACTATAACTATTTTAAATATTTATCGCTATATCCTAGTTAATTTTACTTATTTTATTTATTTTCAGGTAAGGAACAGTTTCAACTCAATAACTGTAAGCTGTTATCATTGCCAACTGTTGACGGGAGGTTGAAGTTCTATCATTCATAAAATGTAAGCATTTGTGAACAATGTAAGCACAAATTATCCCTCCCCCGTATATTCTCTTCTCCATCACTTCCATACTAGGTGAGTACATTCCATTTCTTACACGGAGAGCACGGAACTATTTGCGTGTAGACCTGGTGACTCTTAGGAGTTGAAACTGGCGTCGTGTTTGAATGAAGTATAAAATTGAGATTCAACCACTCCGATCTAACTTACTTTTTAGTTGCTAAAACTGAATTCGCTAGTGCTTAAACTTATCCGACTAGAAATTTGTGCATATATTTTATTTGTTATCCTTAATTTATAAATATTTCTTTATGAGTTCTATGAATGAAGATGCTTCAATGAAAATAGCCATGAATTTCAGGCAATACCAAATGGTAGAGTATCTTGTGTGTGGCTGGATAAAATTAATTTGGCTAACGTCACGTGCCGTAAATTGGATAGGAAAGTAGAGATTGCTTGGTGAAGAAATGGCTAGAAGGGGAGGAAGTCGGACATGGAGACAAATGTGACTGAAGTTCACGCAGTCAAACTAAAAATAGGAAGAATAGTGGCGGGATCCGAGGGAACGTATTGGGGGAATATGTCTGTGAAAACGGATATAGAGGGACTTATGTGCGAAGAAAAGGACCGAGCCCTCTTGAGACCTTACGTTTTTCATTCGCTTAGCAGAAGATGGAACATCCAGGTGAGACCAAAATTCATAGCAGAGCCGAATGAGATCCTGTGGCGGATTGTTTTCTCCCCGAAGGATACGAATGAAGAATGATTCCAGTGTTGAATAATGTTAAAGAAATGTGATATATGCTGGAGATGATAGCAAGAAAATAGCAGTTAAAAGTGAGAGCAATGCGCGACAGAATAAACGGTTAATAGGATTTCTCGGATATAAAAAAATCATTCTCTTCGGGAGCGGCAGAGTATTATGGAACTTTCCAATCGCGGTATAGTATGCGTGTTGGCCTGGTTCCAGATATTACATTATGACATCATCCATTTCTGAACTAGAGCATTGAATATCTGCAGGACTCCATTCTACCTTATAAAAGCTAGTTCCCATGTACCATGCTAGCTTTCCATGCAGCAGCATTCTTGCTTTGGCCAATTATTTGTTCCTTCTTCGTTTAGCATAGATTGTTATTTTATGTTAATTATGCACTTATTGAAATTTTAATATATATGATATTCATTCAATAAAAATATTATTCGTTTTTCGAAAATAATCTCTAAGCTTAAAGAAGTGCCACAATCTCCTTTATTTCGTATTGATAGGGCTCTGGTGCTTAGGTATTAATTGTAAGAAAAGTAGTTCAAGTTCCTCTAGATATTCTTTTTTATGCATGCAGGCTCCTTAAAATGGATCGGTAATTATTTTCAGATACGTTTATCTGATGAAAAATAATTCTATACGTTTTGCGAGCATAAAAGTCGATTTGTTAAAATCTACTCGTTCATATTCCACTGTTTCAGCCTTCACTTCGTGGAAGTATTTCATATCCATACTGAAAAGACTGTAATTTTCCACAGACTTAAATAAATCTGTTGAAAAGTACAGTCTTTCTAGTATGGATGTACTCGTTCAATTGTGAAAGAAAGTATTGTCTTCATAAGTTTAATTTTATTTGTGATGAGCCACCATGAAAGCTAATAATGTATAGCTTATTTTCAAGTATTCATTTAATTCTGGCTCATTCCCTGAATTTAATCTCGCTCTTAGAGCCTTATCTTTTGTGGTGTTGGAATTACATGCAACTCTTCACTTCTTTACTTTTCCGGTAGAAAAAGAAAAAAAAATATTTACTTAAGTTATTTTCTGGAATATACCTAACTCGCTGCTTTGAAACTTAATATTAACCCGTTGAAATTCACTGGTTGATGGAAAAATTTAAATAAAAGTAAACCTCAAAAAATGCAATACTTGTTAAGTGTAAAGGCGATGTGAATCTCAAGAAGAAAATTGGAATTCATCCATTGATCAACATTTTGCAATTATTTACATCGAGCTCTTACTATCAAACGGCAGCCTAAATTATTTTGAGGGAAATAAAACATTTCAAGAGATATGCACATTCCACAGTAGTATGATTGGAATTCGGTTGTCAAGCGACGTCTTAACTCTTAAATTCACCTTCGAACCATCACAACTACCCCATCTAAAGATGCAGAAGCAAATGAGTTTTACGTGAGGGATTTAAGAGTGCGGAGAAGTACAAACGTAAGTTTTCGAGGAGTGGAAACGTTTATGCGAAGTGGTGGCTGCGATTCCCTCGGGGACCATTGAAGCGCCCAATAGATTCTATTTTATGTTTTTATGGGGCGATAAAAAATAGGGAAAACAAAACTTAGAGATGAGAGGCAGATCGATAAAGGGAAGGTAGGGAGCGAAAGAGGAATGAACGGTATGGGTGCATGAACTTATGTGAGTGTGTTCCTGTGCGCTCGTGCAACGGAAAAATATTAAAATACAAAACGTTGGGAGGTGCTCCGAGCTTTGGCTTTCTCCTGAGAGAACCATCTCCCGTCAAAACCTTCTCCCGAGAGAACCTTTTCCCAAGATAGCCTTCTCTCGTGCCTGTCGCTTGAGATTTGCCATTACACCGTCCGCCAAGGGGCCAGAGGATATCATTTACATAGCGTCAATACGAATCAGAAATACCCCATAGTGTTAATCACTATTGTCATCAGTAATCATTAAACACATTTTTTTTAATCGATGAACGGATAACAGTAGACAGGCGGGGCGCACTTAGTCTTAGCTGGGGCTCTGACTCAGTGACTTAGCTGACTGACTAAGTGTTCTTTACTATGCTGCAAAGTAGGCGATAAGTGGGAATTTGATGTATTCCCTTTAGTAATTAACCTGCAATAAGATATGATAAGGCTTGGTAGTATAACTAATTCGAACTCACCTGACCGGTTTTAGATTTAAGTCATTTCATCGATCAATTTCATCAATATTGGAATAATTGCAGAATTTTAAGCATTTTAGAAGAAATTGCAAACCACTTTGCTTTAACACGCCTACTAATCGATTCAAGGGGTATTTTAATTAATTTTACTTGTTACCAATATCTTCTTTGTTTCGTAAATGACCCATTTCTGTGTACAAAAACCTAGTGAATGTGATTTTTTATAATCCATTCTCAATCATTTTATTTCACCGCTCCGTTACATTTGATGACTTAGAGGGAACAGATTTATGTTTAAGGTTTCCAATTTTTTTTTCTGACGGTCATTAGGGTAATACTAGGCACTAGTATATGCATATACGTATATTAATTTGATACCTTCCATTTTTGATTTTAGCCATGGGGCAAAAAAAATATGAATCAGTCAGTTGTGAATAATACGTATGATGTACATGCGAAAAAAATATTTACATATTTTTCAATGACACCCTCCTAACTGACTCACATTGATATTTTATTGCTATATATCTCCGATTCTCGATCAGAGGTGTGAATCCTAAAGATAAGAAGAGTGAGGGACCTAAAGGGGGTTTGGGGAAAGCTGCTGGCGAAAGAGAGTTTCGGTTCTTTTTTTAGCTCGCATCGGAGTCTTTTGTGGTAGAGAAGAGAGGCAAGGGTTTAGGTAAAATGTACATGGAAAGTTCCGTCGAAACCGCCGCCTTGCCTCTCCTCCTCGTCCCGGCTGGCGTTGCGATGTCTGGGACACCATATGCCTTCGCCCGGTTCGGCGAAGCATGGGGGGGATGGAAAAAGGAGGCCACTACCCTGTCTCTGTACTCCCTCCCATTGTGAATGATCAACCCCTGGTAGGGATGGAGAAAGGGATTTTTATATGAGGCATTAATATGAGGTAGAAGTATTATTTGTGATGGGATGGACTGCGTAATTTCTTTATTTAGAGACGAGTGTATATAAATGAATACGTGAGTGAGTGGAATTAAATGCCTGCATTCATAATTGTGGAAATATAGAGTCATATTTGGAATAAAAGTCAAGGCTTGAATATAAAACCAATGATATTGCTAATTTTTATACATGAAACTGAAGAAATAAACCGCATATCCTATTAAAACTTTAGTAGTGCTATTGTATGAAAAGAACTAATGAATTGAGAAGGGCTCACTAACCTGTTAAACTAATATGTTTCTAGGAAGCTAATATTCCCTCTCTCGAAGCCACAGACAAAGCTTTGAAGCTAAGATCACTAACGTCATGTGCGTCAGATGTCATGTGCATCATATGCACGTTTCTGAGTAACATGCGCCTTCGGAGCGCTTGTCTAACGCATCCGTGATCGACGGCAAAGGATACGTTATGTTTCAGATTCAGTTGTCCCATGCAGTATTCCTCATGTCAAATGATAATCTAGTTGACTTCAATTTATCTCGAAATTACTCAATCAAACATAAACTTTCACAGCGGTTCGTTAATGATTCGTTTCTCTCGTAAAATAACAAGTTAAATTAACACGAAGATGAATGGTTGATGTTGACTGCAGCGCTAGAGAAACAGTAAGAAACACACTAATGCGTAACCTGAAATGTTCAAAATTTAGTATAACGGTCCTGAGAAAATAAATGAGGAGGAAATTAGAAATAAATGACTAGCTTATGTTAAATGTGCTGTCACGATATTACTTTGGCCTTGGATAATAGTGTAAGTCAATGCAGCTATGGAAAGGGAGCGAGTGGGGGCATATCATCCTTATTTCCTTGCTTTAATCGTCTGACGAGCAAAAGAGCATGACAGAGATCCACTGTGATGTGTGAAGTGTGGGTACACATAACGTCAGAGTGGTATAGGTATGTCTATTAAATCAAAGTACCCAACCCGACGTTTGACTTGATATGTCAGGGTAGAGCTAATGTTAAGGTCAGCAGTGTGTAAAATTCACACGCTAGGGTGGCGGAGGGTCATGTATCTTTGCCACCATTAGTTTCCTGAAGATATCTGGTACCTGAAGAAGTCATAGTCTGGGTGAGGCTGAGGGTTTGCAGAGGTATCACCCGGAATAGAAACCGGGCTCTACCAAAGTGAACTATCGCTCCCCATGCCTGCAGAAATATTTGTTTTGTTCCGTTGAGTCGGATTAATACTCTTAGTTTTGGGTGGGCGTCATCTACCGAACCTTGCATTGCAAAATTATATCTTTTTCCCTCTTCATATCCCGTGAATCAAATGCATCGTCCCAATAATAAAGTTTTTTCCTCCAGTCGACAGGAAACTCCTTTATCACGCGATTGGACCGCTTCATTGCGGTTTTTCTTCATTCCTCTGGCAAAGGGACTCCCCGGAAAGTGTGAAGTGGAAAAATTTATCGACGGTGGTGAGGCCACGTTATTATGACCTAGGCTGTCGTCGCGCACGCTCTGGGTGCATGTGTGGGACGGGAAAACTTGCTTGAGAAGACTGGGAGATTGGCCGGACGGAACGCAAGTCCTTTTTCTTTTCGGAGGCCGCGGGATGGCGTGGGCGAGGCGTCGGGGTGTAGGGGGGATGACCGGGGCAGATGGAGAAGGAGCGGCGAAAGAGCGGCTGGGTGGGGGTAGGGAGGCGAAGCCGTGGGAGAGGGTCCGGCGGAGTTTGCTGGACCCCTTTGAACTGGTTCGGAAATTTGCATAGTCATGAACTCCGAAGGAGACATGAGGGAGTGGCGGGAGGACGTGGTCCAATATTCGGGACGCGGGAGTGTTTGCCGTACACTTCGCATGGGGATCTCGTTGCTCTGCTTTTCCACAAGGGAGCCACCGTCTCTCCCCTTTCTCTCTCCCCTCTTTAGCACCCCTCATGAACTTTCACGGGTGCATCTCACCCCTCCACGTCTCCAATAACTCTGGCCATATCTCTCACCATTTGCACACACCGTGTTACCGGTCCAACCGCCCTTGTTAGAAATAGCCAGTGCCCGAGGATTTAGCTAGATCTCAAGATCCCAGCTGTTTCCTACTCTTGGTTCGGAATTTTAGGCCATTTCTATGATGAAAGCTTCGGAGAGACCAGGAGAAGCTATCAGTCCGTGCGTGTGCTCCTTGGAAGTTTGGAAGGTTACTTTTTTTTAAGTTCCAGTTTTCCGCTTTACCGTAAAGCTTAAGTTCTTTCACGCAAAGAACTCTCAGTCAGGGTTGTGCTTGGTAAGTCTGGAGGGAGTTATATAGATATTGCTCGGATCTATGGACACAAGAGGATATGTGAAGTTAGCGGTCGCCCACTGAGCTTCTGTGCTCATGTGACGCGATGAGCTTAGAGGAATACTTATGTTGCTTTCTTTTTGGTGAGCTTCCATGATCTCTCGCCTTCTCTGGCTTAGGCTAGGATGGATGTATGTATATTTGTTTCGTGCATGAGAGACTTCAACTTCTAAAATTTAATGGAATAATTTTTGTACTCTTTGGGTAATTTTTTAGTGGTATGACCTCTGGTTATGAATATTGATTCTTTTCCTCCATGGTTAATGCAGCGACATGTAAAAATAGAAAAACTGATGCTTTTTACATATTCTGTATATTATCAAATGAACAAAAATACATTTGTGTGTATCAAATCTCGTCTTCAGGCGTTCACAGGGCACGGCATAATTTCCCTTCTGTTAGTTTTGTGCGAAACATTCTAACATATTTATTGAATATGTGGCTGTCTATGTATATACGATCCATTACTTAACGCATACGTCATAAAAGAGAAGGCAATGTAAAATTCGACGTAAATGGGAGTGGAAGTGATATCAATTTTAGTTGCTATTCGAACGCCAGTATCAATGAAAGCATAGGCTAGGTTTTTAAATATTTGACACTCTAGTTGCTGACACAAGAAAAAAAACTTTACTGAATTCATTGAGCACCAGTAGTTTTTTGTCCTCTTCGTTTGTAATTCGGGTGCTGTCCCCTTTCTCAGAGGCCCAATTAAGTTTTAAAATTGCAATTCCAATGAGTGAAGAGAATTTCGTTCAAAATGCCAAAGGTTTTATGGTGGAATATAAATTTTGTGCTTGATATTAATTTGCTCGCGTCCTTTGCAGTCCGGAGGGAATAATTCAGGTAATCTCAAGCTCACAGGTCGTAACCCAGATAGCGGTGACCTCTTTGATAAAAACATCCGCGTTTTTCAGCACTTGCCATCCGTTCCGATGGCGATTTCGGTGTCACGCTTTAAACTAAATAATCCCATTCTATCGAACGAAGAATGGTGTTTGTTCACTCTAAGGGATAAATTTAAATTTTATTCACGAGTTTGGTAGGTGTATGCAAATGCGATATTTGAAAAAAAGATTTTTTCTAAAAATTGCCATGTTGCTCATAAAACTAAACTGAAAAAAACCAAGATACTGACCACTCGGCCCTGATGCGCCATCATACGTAGATTTCATCGATTTGCGTTTTCAGCGAGGAAGAGAGAAAGCGTGGGGAAAAGACAGAGAAGAGGGAATTTCACGCCTTTTGGGCAATATTACCACGTGCCATTCTTCTCTGAGCTGGAGTTAAGTGCTTTAACGTTACGCGTTGGATTACTCGGAAATGTAGAACCTGGTTGATAAACAAAGAAAAAATAGGTCTTGTTCTCTTTTAAAACTTTCTGGAAGCGGTAATGGAATGTATTGAGCGAGAAGAAAAATACCTTTTGAAATATATTATTCCATCCTTTTAGATTGATTGCCAGTATAAGTTAATTGATTGGTATTAAAGTCGGAATAATATGCTTTCCCATTTTTTTCCTGCATTTCTTAACTATCGTAAACATTATGTAACACTGCTTCTGTTCTCTAAATTTTAGATTTCAATTAGACCTAGCATTAATATCTTGACGAATCGATATACTAGTATTATATAGTATTAATCTTCGATTACACATTCTCCGATACTAATTTTGGCTAAAAAATAAAAGTTCTAATTTGCCTTTCGAAAGCATTCAAATACTATAACTATATTTCAAATTTTTACAGGTGAAATACCAAGTCCGGCAAAAATAATTTCTGCCAAGCATGTCCGGATCCGGACGAGGTGTGAGCGATCCCAGCGTCTTTGATTCGCTTTTTAGCATTTGAAGTGGTTACGCTGTTTAAATGCCCTTATTTTCAATTCTCAGCTCACCTCATCCCTAATGTAGCGGCCTCAGTCGCCGGAACAGTACAAAGCACTATTCTTTGATGCAATTCGGGAAGCTGCGAAACTCCTCCTCCATCCGAAGTCGAAACAGAGTTGACGCCACTGCATCGCCCTCTTCGAGGAGAGGAATGGGACTTCCTTGTCCGATGGTCCCCACTCCGCGCGACGACTTGCATTCCTCCCTCTTCCGCCGAATCCTTGCTCTCGGAGAGGGAGGAAAAAAATGAAAGAACGAGCAGGCGAGGAAGAATAAAAAAATAACGCTCTCGCGCGAACGCGCACACTCGCACAAAAAGACCGGTCCCCTCGGAGACGCGCTTTAATATTTGAGGAGTCCCAGAGTGGGCGAATCTCTCTCCCACTCACTCCGTTCTCTCTCCCGCACCCACTCCTCGCCCGTCTCGTTCTTAAAGCGGCATCAATGCACGAGGTTAGGAAAAAAAAGGAATAGGTACCCTAGAGGACGTTCCTCCCCTTCCCCGGATTATTCAGTGAAGGAGGATCTGCCATCCAAGGGTTACCGTAGGGTTAAGGAGGAATGCAGGGGATAGAAGAAGAAGGGTTTAATGGGAGCTCTTCGTCCTCTACTAGCGTCCTCGGGGTCCTCTCTCTCTTCTTACCCGCTCTCCTCGACCTCGTTGAATTCCAATGCATTTGAAGGTTCACTCGGCGTGATTTTGCAATGATTCGTTGGAGGGAATAAGCAGGCTGGGAAGGAGGGCGGTTGAGAAAAATGGAAAAAAAGTAGACCAGAATTTTTTGCCTCACTTTTATCTCAGTGCTAGCGCGTTGTTCCTGTTTCTGGGTGATCGGAAATGTATGCTCTCAATTTGCGGTTTAGGCGGAGGCTGAAATCATTTTCGAAATGCCTTCTTCTAATCACGTATCAAGATAGCAGTAGTAATTTTTCATGGATAAGTGTTAAGTTTCTATGTGATTTTGTCATTCATCCCCAAAAAACTAATGCAATAATTTCATCACGATTCGAAATTTATATATATATATATATATATATATATATATATATATATATATATATATATATATATATATTTCTTAGGCATATGGGGATCATATATGCTTTTTTTAATAACCAGGATGGACGTCGTAGGTTATAGAAGAAGGGAACATGCACTATTTTAGTGACTAAGAAGACTCCTCCCCTGGAAACAGCGGAAATGCGGTATGCGGTCCATGGAGAGGAGTATTTATCTTCTCATGAAGGTACTATTCGTTAGGCGTAGGACTGAAGAGAGGGCTTTCCATTCTTTCATCTTCTTACTTTGGTAAATTTAATGTCAGTCTTTTTAATCCTCAATGGGGTAAATTACCCGAGACATCGAGTAACATTCGCAATCTCAGCTTGAATATTGTCCTCTATTAAAATCATTCTCTCAAAAATGTCATTAATGACTTAGTCTGAATGGTGTAATGGAATTCATCTATTTTGACACGATATATTTGCCACGTTAATTCTTTCTTTGAAATTTTGACTCATTTTATGTTATCTGCCCTTTTCGAATGAAATTGAATATTTTTTTAATATTACTGGGAGCCTTCTGTATTGTCTAGTATTCGTCCTCTAACTGTGCAAGATGAATGCACGTGCGGAAGTTTTTCGTGTCTATGATTGACATTGTTTCAGATTTGTAGTACTCATGAGGTTTTTATTCTGGGGCGCAACGTATAAATGTGGAGATATCGGCGAATTCTGTACTTCGTAGTGTGAACGTTATTTGAATATATTTTTTGGTACATGAACTTGACGCCATTATAATTTTAGGCCGGCTTAATAGATCTTCGATCATATCCCTATGTGGATTCATGAGTATTGTTTAGAAATATTACAGTTTCTAAAGTGTGGTCAGTCTTATGATTAGCTATCATTTTTGTAACATTTAATGTCGTGAAAGGAAAGAAAATCCGCTGTACAATCAACACAAAAATCTTCATTTATCGGCTCAGTATATACTATTCAGTCACCAGTTGTCTAAACCCAGGTTTAAAATGAATGTTTTAATTGTACACAAATTCACAAAATTATATTTTTTCCTTGCTGAAATAGAGTTATTTCAGAGAAAATATTTTCTCATATTAGATTTTTATATAAATAACACATCGTGTTAAATGTTATTCTCTTCACACACACTTGTGTTACATGGAAGTTTACATTTTTATCACTCAATTACGTTCAAATACAGGTGGAAATCATTGAATAATGTGAACAAACCATTGTAAAAAAAGAATTGAATGATTATTTGAACTCTAGGTTGGATTAAATATGCTCTGATTGAATATTAATGACCAAATTCCATCAAAAAATCATAAATTATATTAGTAATGAGCGTAAACCTGGAGCGAGATAAAAGTTTGACCGTTGTTTTTATGACTTATATCATTGGAAACAATTATTATTTTTAATACTCTATTTTAGTGCAGTTTCACATATTTATTACAGTTAAATTTGTAGTATGCTGAAAGAAATAAATATCACACAAATTAATTTTCCACGTTTTACTATAACATGCCGAACGAAAAGAAATGTCATACGAATTCGGAGCCCCTTTCGTGACATCTCATCGTACTCTGACTATCCCACTCGTTTAGACACGGGAAAACATGAGGGTGAATGAATTTTCTTCATGTGTCCCTCCCAAGCACCGACGTCACCCACGATTCATTCGAGAGTAAACGTCCTTATATCGGCAGTGACGTCACTGCGACGCTGCGAGTGGAGTCTATTGAAATTCCCTCCCGGTCAACCATTTGCGTGCTGCCGTGCACTTGTCATTCAATAATCATATGGCACCTGCGTTAATTGTGCACTCCCTCCATAGCCCACCCAGTATCGTCATGCGGCGATCGTTTATTTTTTTCTCTTTGGGTGGAGCAGGAGCAGGTGGGGTGGGCACGGGAGGAAGAGCGTGAGTACGACACATCAAAATATCGCACGCTTCCCTTATCTTAGTCTGCATGACGCCCTGATAACCCATTCTCTTTGGCACCGGCGTTGAAACACTTAACGTCGCCTCGGCGTGATGAACGCTGGATGCGATAGTTGAGCTCGGAGTAAAAAAAATATAAAAGTGGTCGGAAAAAAATAAATTGTCGTCCTCCCATTTGACGGAAAACTGCTGGATTTCGTAAGAGAATTTTGATGAAAATGTTACAGATAGCCCGGCGATGCCTTGGAGAATTAAACCGTGAAATTGGGATGAGCAGAGGAGTGATGGCTTATTTTTTTTGCCGGAGACAGTTCTTAAACATTTTCTTAGAAATACTTGTCGTCAGGGGCTCTCTCTGCAAACTGCTTATCCTTATGACTCTATTCCCGTTCCAGGAAAGTTGATATTATCAAAGTTAATATTTGATGGAATATTTCTTAAGGCGGGTGCAATTGTTACTTAATGTCATAATTAATTTCTTTAGGTTCAGGTCTTAATTGGTGGAAGATATTAATGGGATAAAACTTTTCAATTGAATAAATCTATTCTTAAAGAATGAATTTTGTCATTGGGAAAAGTGCGATAGCTATGTTTTTATCCGATATTTTCGTCAAGTTTGCTCTCAGTAGAGCGGTAAATATGAAAAATATTAATTTAAATTTATTTTCATAATGATTGAATTTACCCTTTTTCCTGTTCAATTTTCCTGAAAGGTTCATCTTTCATGTGTTTAATTGTACAATGAATAACTCGTACTGCCTACGGTCAAAATACAAATATTATTCGTTTATTAATTGTTTTAAGGCAACGGTTAGATTAAATACAATACATAAGCAGTACAGCAATTACGTAAAATACCAGTAGTCATAAATGTATCTCCCAATAGAAAGATGGACCAAAACCCAATGCCCCAACAAAATCATATCAGTAAAGTTGCATTAAAATAATTTTCACTTGGTTGGAAATTTAGGCTACTTTGGGGAACTACAGCATTCTAAGCATACAGATGGAAAATACTGCAGTAATGAAAGAAAGAAACTGAAAGGTTCATTTGCGGAATATTTTTAGGGCAAAATCTCAAGTCGATGAAGTGTTCTTTTTTTTAAATTTAGGCTACGTTATTTAGGGAAGAAAAATAGGAGAGCTCTGGAAGGGTAACAGTGGCAATGTCACCTAATGCCAAGTAGTCTTAACTACCTAAGCCAAATCAAATATGAGATTCCAGGAACATAGTTAAAGTTTTTTCTCTATGAGCGGCATGATTTTCCCCCTTGCCGGCGTAGGTCGGGCTAAAGCAGGAAATAAGATTTCCCATAGTCTAGCTAAATATTTATTAACGAAAAGCAGAGGACGAGAACAAATGCTTTGTAAAGTACACCTCACCGCTGCGTGTGGTATTTCTTCTGTTTATCCATAAATCCCATCAGAAATGAGGAAAGGAGGCAAAAAAAATACTCCAAGTCGCTGGAAGGCATACGGCTCTATTTGTAGAATTGAGGGAGAGATAGATGGCACAAACCTTTATGACATGAGAAACCTCTAAATTGGCTTGGATCTTGAATAATCGATTTAAATCGAAGTGCTCCTCAATCCTCTCCGATCCCTTTTGCCCCTCATTCGACTTGGAACCAGTCGTGTATTGCGTCTGATTTGATTTGGTCAGACGAGAAGGGGGGGTATTGTGGGAATGGTGAGAGTTTGAATTGGAAAAGGAGGAAGGGAGAAGAGAACATTTATCACGCCATTTATCCATCCGTTCCAGGGAGAGATTGAGAATCGATATTCAATTTTTTCTGTCGCCCCAGACCTTTCTTCAATTGTTGGCGTTGACAGGATATAATTTTTGCGCCCCCGTCTCTCGTAGAACCTCCCGTCGCTTCACGCAGCAGCTTGAGGCGCAAAAAAATATCTTAATATGTATTTCCTGACACGTTCCCTATGAGTTGTAAAAAATAAGGTATTCGATAGTTTCCTGGTCTCGCAGTCGTAAAAATTATTATCGCAATTTTCAAGGGTTCAGACTTTGTGTCGGTTGTAAGAAAAATATCATTCGCTTTTAACTTAATGTTTTGCCAATTTCATTAAGCGCTTTGCGAAATTTCCCAGGATTTTTCCTTCTCTCGCGATACTAAAATGTGGCCCAACTGTCGATATTCGATGGTTTTTTCTCAAAACTGCGATATAAATGGCGACGGTGTGATACGTTCCAATTTCAAAGAGGAATAAAGTCGACTAACTGGATGATCTGACGAAAAACGAGTCAGTCTCCGAAGGGAAGGAGATCGCCTTACTTTTCTCGCCAATTTTTCAACTTCTGCCTCCACGGGGACTTGAGAAAAATGGCACGACGAGAAGTAGTGACATTTTTAGATTATATTAGTCGGTGGGTGAGAAAATTTGCGCAGAAATGTGGAAAAACAAACTTTTTAAAATAGTTAAAAATTGCATTATTCCTAAGAGTTTTGAAAGCAGACGTTTCCGTATGCCATCACTACGTCACCTCTGAGAGACTCTTCGTTAACGCCCTTGATTTATTTTGGCACTGTTCAATGATATCTGTGAAATTAATGTTTATAAAGATTAATAGTTTAGGTTGAATATTTGTGAAATCATTAGTTAGTTTGGGTTCCACCCGGCCCTACAAAGTTTTCTTCAATTACTTTACACCACCGAAACACTTACTGTTCCGAGAATATTTCAAGTGCCTGGGACTGATAAGGAAGTATAAAAGAAGATGTTATTTATATAACTGCATTCGTCGTCTCTAGAATATGCGAGGGATTCCAAGTACATATAATTTCCTCAGTGGTTAAAAATTTTCAAACGTCGTGAATTTCTCTTAGAGTTGTGATTTCATGTAATTTTTATAAAAATACCGGCAAATCTGTTAATGTTTACTGGATCACTCACTCAAAGCACCATTTCTATTATCGATTGATTGCGAGGCCATTTCTTTCAAAGCGCATGAGGTGGGTAAAAATGAGGTGGTGATCTTATAGCAAAATTATTTACTCAAGGGATGGTGTGAATAAAATATAATAATATATATATATATATATATATATATATATATATTATATAATATATATAATATATTTTATATATTTAATAAATATAATATATATCATATAATAATAATATTTATATAATTAAATTTTTATGCATATATCGAGAAATTTATTATGTATTGAATCTATCGTGAAAAAATAGCGACAGTAGGAAATAAAACTTTAGAATTATCGTGGTTCAAAATTTGTTTGCGTTACAAATATAATATCGATGAATGATGAAATGTTTGCTCGGATTTAATTGATAAGTACTCGGATTCATTTATTTTAAATCTTATCTATTTCATTACGTGAAGTTTAGATCCCTATATCTCTGTAAGACATGTATTTAGACGTGTAGATATCCGTGGTTTTTGTACATTTTCACCCCACCGAGTCTATGGATGTGTTTAACTGTATATCGAGCATTTTATGTTCTTTGATATGAAGAACGGTGCAAAAATGAATGGGTATTTGAGCTTTGACGTATGAAAATTATCAGCCAAATATCCTGTGGAGACTAAAGACTCATTTTACTAAGGAAAAATTACCACGTACTTTATGGTCTCTCAATTCACACTCAAAATGTTTCTTCAGATAAAACTTTTATTGAAAATTTCGGATGTAAATCTCAATTTTGCATTAATTAATTTTTTCAAAGTGTTATTAATAGTAATGCATAGAATGGCTACCAATTAGCGTGCTTTTGAGAGGGAATGAACTGGGCTAAGATGGATATATTCAAGGATAAAATAGTTAATGAATGGTTTTCAAGAGCAATCATTTTTGCTGAATATTATAATATCGCTTCTCACTGTGCTCTAACTTCTAAATGTAAAGATAACAAAAAATGTGGCCTTGGCTGCCATATTTTTCTTTGTAAAATGGGGAAAGGCATAAAAGCGATATGCGGAGGCGGTGGCAAAAAAAACAATGTCGGTTATCAAAAAAATTTGGCTGACCAAAACATTCAAGGTGACTGCCAAAACTCTAGATCGCTCGCTACAATCGTAAAGAAGGTCCGCAATTCAGGTCCAATTTGTTATAATTTGTGGTTGATTTAGTGTTGATTATTCTTCCAAATTTTCCGTGTCGGCTACCAGCATTCAGGCCTGGTTGTACTCAGTTGAGGTTCTCTTGTTTAATTTATCGCGTATTGCCTGGTTTCCCTTATTCATGCGAAGGCCATATCGGTGGGCAACATGTATGTGTATTCTAGTTACTACATTTGCAGTGGTAATAAAAAATATATGTGAATGATTGCCATTTGAACTTTTTATTAAAAAGGTCAGAAGATATCTGCTTTTCCCAGAAATGTGTGTGTTAAAATAAAATACGTATACTCAATTTACTTCAGTTTTCTAAACTCTTATAAGAAGTGTGTTTATATGTAAGACATGGAACTTTCAACTTAATATTACCAGCCATTTATGCTTAAAATTTTCGGGATCATTACGAATAATTCATTAATTGCTGCGAAAAACACGAATGCACAAATTTTTCGACTATTTACAAAACTTGCCATTAGGAGACTCATTGCTGACCCATACTCTGTCAACATCATGAGAATTTCAGTAAATCGATGACCCTCTGTCCTTGCATGGCACATATTTGAATCGTGCTAAGCAAATAATAGTAAAGGCTTTGGTAGTAAGCCTAGTGTTATAAAGTAACCATGAATTTGGTCTTTTAAGGTAGAAAATGAGTGTAAATTAGTGACTTTTTAGATGCTTGTGGAGAATAATTGATAAATAAGGTTGAAAGAGAGGAAACCGAACAAGAAAATATTACAATTATTCGGGCGAAATAGAATGCCGCTGGAGGACATAGAATCAAATAAGATTGAAAGTATCTGAAATTGCAGAGAGATAGAATATTTTAACGCGGGGGTATAAGGACGTTTGGTAAAGCGTGATGGGGAAGATAAATGATTTTAGAGAGGAAAATGGGAGAAAACCAGGAAGTGAATTCATGTAAAATGAGAAATAATGTCGGACGAATTGATAGAAAGAAACTGCTTTTGGGGTCGAAAACAAGTGACAGAAAATGTTCGCTTTAAAAGGACAAAAATGTTTTCAGCGGGCAAATCTATTCTATACACGGGCGGGCGAGACTAATGTTTGCACTGAAGTCCATAAATCTCGCAATGCAGGCTTTGGGAGTTAGGAATAATATGCGTATGTTCTTATGCTCTAAAAAAAATCTATTGGCCCCTAGGACAAGTTCAGTCAAGTAGCACTTTGCCATTCATTTGCAGTAGTCAAGGCTACATGAGCGTAATTGGGGTGTCTTTCAATTAAAAATTATCCCAAACTTAAAAATAAATTCAAGTATATTTTCTTGCAGTGTGTAGTAATGCATGCTAAAATCGAGCATTAAAATATTTTTTTCATGTAATGATCTGATTACAAACTATCAATTATGCTGGCAAAGTATTTCAAATTGCACCATACGAAATATATCAGGGGTACCTAAAGTTTTCGATATTTGGCAGAATATTTACTGACACTCATCGTAGTATCGGTCTATTTTATTTGTTCTTATTCCCGCAATATTCTTTTAAGTTGCCGTCGCTCAAGCCTAAGTGCATGGCATACAGTGCTTTTTGAACACCTACCTTTGTGAGAAAGAAAAATAAACTGGGAATCGTTTGTGTGAAATGTAATGGTCCAATCAGACGTCACACAAAAGAGCTGCAATTTTAGCGATTCATGGACAGAATAAAATGTGTTTTGGAAACCGAAAAGCAATTCTGCATTGCTGGCATCAGGTTCACTGGTTCACTTTATTCTCAGTAGTATTTGGACGCGCGTATGCAATGATTTGCCTTTTTCGGCGCATTTTAACTTATTTCAAAATCAATTCCACGGCAGGGTTTTTCAAATAAATATAACAGTGGGATTCAATTCCGATTGCTTTTACCAGAATTAAAGTGCCCAAGGCACTGGAGTATTACGAAATAGCATTAAGTCTTCGTGTATTTGAATCATTTCCATGTTGCTTATTTTTTTTATCTTAAACGACTCACCGTTCTGCAAATGCTCCATCAAAATGCCGGCCCATGGGCATTTTTCGGAGTTACGATATTGAAAATTTTATCTTTGTTTCGAATAGATTCTATACCGTTGAGTGATGAAACGTTTTCCTATGTCATATAACTACTTTGTACCCACTTGCATGCGAGCGCTAGTGTTTGGAAAATATTTTCCTTTGCTTATGAGTACATGAGCAGTCCATGCAGTAATTATTTATATGAACGCGTGCTCAGGCAGCAGGAAGGGGGGAAGCACACGCTCAACGCTGTTAACAAAATAAATGCTGAGATAAAAGTTCTAAACACTGGAAAAGTACCCAACGTATACAAAATGAGACCCGATAAATTTTAAGCCTCTGAATATAGCAGAATAATGGTATATCAAAATAATATTCGGACAGAAAATAAATGCCACAAATAAAGAGCATAGCATTTTTTGTTAGCATCAATTTTCCATTCATATTAAGTGCTTAAATGAAATTTTTACTCGGTACGAATTCATTGGTTAAAAACGATCTCGTTGATCTTTTATAATGAGTAGACCGCGCGGGCATAGTGGTGGCGCACTATAGAGGCCATTCCGCACATTCCGCCATAACTTTTGATCCCTTCAACAGCAGCTTATGTGTATTATTCGATTGCAAATGAAATAAAATGTGAAAGTGATTGCAAAACAGGCTTGAACATGTAAGTCTTATTCCAAGGAGAAAAAATTTCAGAAAATACCTGATAGAAATGTTTTTATTTTACCGCTCTACCAATATCAAATCGAATAAGTCGACCATTCCATTTATGTTTCACTGAAGTTTTCAGTCGGATATCAGCGTCTGCTTTTACTTCATTCTATGATATAGTTATTTACCAAATCCGTAACTTTGATGGATGTAAATAAAGATATGTTAAAAATGGAAAATGATGATACTAAGAAGAGCCATTATAAACTAATACCTTAAATTTTCTCGTTCGCTAATGGTGATTTGCATTGATTTTTCATATTTTTTAAAACCTCCTTTCGATTAACTACGCCGTTTTCCAATTACCTTAGCTTTATTTTTTGTCGTCAAATTTTCAAATTTATCCTTTCCATCATCATTGCCATCATGCATCGCTCCCAATGTTACATGCCGTTTTCCCTTATTTTTGCGACGACGGCAAGCCAGTTGTGCATTTATTGTGAGGAAATATCTTTACCCGCGTGTAATCATCCTTGAGTTTTATTTTTGACATTCAGCCGAATGACAATTAAAATAAAAACTGCACCCTCCCGATCTCCCGACTTAACGCGATCGACTTTGGGAGGCGGGCCCCCCTCACCCCTCCCAGGGACCTGACGGCAGGTCCACCATTTCACCTCATCCCTCCCGTACCTTCCTCATTTCACCCCCGTTCGGCACGTTTCGCACAATAACCTGCGCGGTCCTTTCATATCCTCCTTCGCACTCCCTCCTTCCCTCTCGCTCCCTTCCCGGAATATCCCCCGGACCACCACCGCGCTCTCTCCCTCTAGTCTCCCTCCACCCTCTTTTTTCCTGATTGTCGCCAGAGACGGGGCTTAGCGAGTGGCCGGGAGAGATGATCCCTCTCGGCCGAGGGCTATGCGCACGCACGAGCCGCAGACACGCACGCGAGGGCTGGGTTTACGTCCGTGTAATCAAATATTTCATGGAGCCACGGATGGGAGGCTGTGTGGGGGCGGGAATGTCGAAGGAACGGGAAGTGGAAGTGAGGGGGAGAGGCGGGAGCGATGTCTCTCCCTACCTGCCGAGCCCTTGTATTATTTGGGTACCTTGCGGCCTGGTAGTTGGGCATCGGGGGTAAAGGAGAATTGATTGGTGGGGACGGAAATAGAGTGGCGGGTGTCGCTATTTGTGCAGGGGATTCCAACATAGCCGTTCCAAATGCGTTGACCCCAGAGATAAGAAAACGTCTCACTCGAAGGCGTGTGGTAGTTTCGGCATAGGGCCTAAATCCTCTTGCGGCGAGACGTGGTAGCCTAGTATGCAACTTAGTGGAGGTCACGGAGTTTAAACTCTGGGCGATGCATCTTGACACCCTTATTCACTCCCAAGCTGTGTGAATTTTCCGAGTACCAGATCTTCCTAAGGAACCGTGTGGTAACGAAGAGGAAATACTGCAGTAATTTGTGCGGGGTTTACTCCGGAAATAGGTGAACCTTACCAATCAAGCTAACTTTGGGTTGATTATTATGGTGAAAAGCCATTCACTGGTGTTAAAGAATATATATTTGCTGTTTCGTTTTAATCACAAGAGGTTCGTGCCGTGGGAACAATGCCTACCAATCGCCTCCTCTAAGTACAGAATAAAGCTCCATCTTGATTTTATTGCTCCATCCAATGAGGATTCACACCTATTCCACATGAAATTCACTCTCAAAATCGAAATGAATGTAGTCACAAATGCTTCATAGATGGGCTTAACTGGCCCAGAATATCTTTACGAAGTAAGCTAATTAGTCACAACAGCAGAATATTTTTCTACTGACTTCAGATTAAATAATAATATTTATGAATTTAATCCAAAGGCACGTATACTTTCAATGACTTCGGTTCAGAAAGTAACGGAGCAAGAGTTTTTTAAGCATCCAGTACTATGAATACTATCGCTGAATGCTTTGTCAGGAGTTCGTGCTAATACCAATCGAGGCTGATGAGTCTATTTCTGTTGATTACCCGTGAAAGGAGTTGATCAATTGAGGGGAAGGGATTTATTAATACAAATGGGCATCTAATCCGCAGCAATGCACATCTAAAACCTTAAACGTTGGTAGGTCTTTATATTATAAGAATGGCTAATATTTTAAGCTTGGGTATCTAACCCAGTATCTCTGTAAAAGCTGCTCACGATGTATGCCAAGAGAAGCTCTCTTTGTATTGTTTTCATGCATGAGTAATACGTTATCAAAAAATAATAATTCTATCTAATGATGAAATTTTGATGTACCGTTACAAATAATTAATCATTTGGAGAGGTTAATTATTTATAAATATATATCACATAATCTATCCTCCTTTTGTCCATAATCTTCCTTTTTTGTGGCGTAGTCGATGCTTTATCCTCAAAACTGTTGTTTCCGGAGATTGGATTAAGGCAAGGTAGTGTCCTGTCTCCGGAAGAGCGAGCGTACGATAGACGCTGGTCCATATTTTAAAGTGAAAACATGGAATTTAAGGGTTCCATAAGCACTTCTGTAAGCCTCCCATCTCTCATCTCTATTAATGCCATCATCCATTCATTCATTAGTATGCCTGTTCGTTTCTCATTTTTCCCCAGTGGGTAACTACAGATCTTGTATGAAACAGACGCTAATATTGGTTCTAACTAGCATTGTAATGCAAATATTAAAGCAAATGAAATATCAAAATTATGTATAACGGATTTGCCTGCTCAATGATTAGGAAATATTTATCGGAAAAATAGTGTCATTTACAAAATTTGAAGTACTTGTAGTACCTCTGAAATTAAAGTTGAGCTCTCACAAAATCGAATAAAAAAACACAAATAAAAAATCAAAATACCGAAAGTGATAAAGAGTGAGTAATGAAGGCATTGACACTTTCAATTTTCATGTGCGAGACGTTGGGAGGAATACTATATGTCAATTTCTCAGTCTTTCGCTTTGCTAGTGTCAATGAAAATTGAGCAATTAATATTCGAAACAGGGAGTATTAAAATCTGTGTCGCTTGCTTTTTGCGATGTGGTGGTCACTTATTACATGAACGCGATTAGACCTTGTATGTTTTTTTATGTGTGTGTTTGTGTATCACACACGCACAAGCGGGAATTGTGGAAAGAGCTCCTTTCTGGCTAAAAATAAACGGTTTTTCCGACGCTTGAAGGTTTTATGAATACCCGGTCAAAGATGAAAGGGTCTGTCCGCTCCTTTCGAGCAATTATTCCCGGCGGCATTTCAAGGCGTAAAGCGAAGTTTGATATGAATTCATTCATTAACCTTTTTCCCTCTAGCGTCACACGACCTTACCCGTATGAGACGTTTGCTTTCATTTATGAATGATACATTCCCAAACGGGTGAGTCGTTTCAACTATTGCATTATAGTGTACAGTAACTTCGAGGATCAATTTATTTTGCGAAGCGCGAACGTTTTTGTGATATTTCACTTTTCTCTTTTCCTTAAGCCACCATCTCCTACAGAGGTTACGTCCAGACGAAAGTGCACCTACGTAATTTTCCTGCATTGATCGCTTTTTTTACACTAAAAAAACATGCTAACATCTTTGGAACGGTAGGCTGGGATAAGATTATTTGCGTGGTTAACCGGAGATCTGCCATTATTTATATTTCAGAACGCTTTATTATTCTATTAGCCTTGGCCCGTAAAGAAATTCATCCCTTCAGTAGTAAGACCTACAAAAAGAAAATTGTATTAATTCATTAAAAAACTTAATATATTACATCTCAAATATGGCATCTTTTTACGGTAATTATGCATTGTTATCGCTGTGATCTCTCCTCTCGTCGATGGCCAATTCTGTCCCTGGCTTCCCCAGTGCTATCAGTGTACTCCTTCACTGGTATAATGAGACCTTTTAAATTGAATGCACTTTAATCCTTTTCTGTGAGAGGTATAGTGCCCAGTTGGTAGTCGTATGGTGGCCAGTCTCAGACTAATTCATTTATTCTCTTTAATGCCTTAAAGCAGAAAGGTTAAACGGTGCGCGAGGTGATCTCTTCTTTCATGTATGTAATTCCTTCCAATCCTCTCATCTTCCTCATTTCATAATGATCTATAGCTCTAATGAGTCCTGTTTTATGGATGCTTAATTAATTTAGTTTTATTTTTGGAATGAAAATTAGCAGAAATAGGTTAATCTAGTTCTATAGTACTAATAGGTTCCTATTCCCTGACAGTTTCAATGTGGCCTAACAAAAATTCTCGCAGGTTTAAAACTCCAAAAAGTAACCCATCTAGGAATAAAACCTAGAGCAATGAAGCATTCGCCAAACAAGCGTCATGGTGATAAGAAGTCATCGTCAATTAAAAAACTATTTCAAATATGTGATCATAAGATTTTTCCCAGTAGCAGTTTTTAATAAATACAAAATAGCCATGTGTTTATTCTCTATTTTTTTCTTGCGACTGGGAGCATTCATGTCGAGTACATAATTTCATGTGTACTTCTTTGGCTCCTGGTCCCCTCCGTAACTCTTTTGTCCAGAATTGCAAAACTTTCTTCTCGTACTCACGAGAATAAACATATTCATCCCCTGTCGATGATCCTAGGGAACGGAGTTGGTGATTGCAGACATTACTCTAGGGGGCCTCTCTGACAAAACAGGACGTCAAAGCCTCAAGTTTCAGAGAATAATGGATTCCAGCCGAGGCCTGTGGGACCGAAACCACTCCGGAAGTCGGGTGGATGCATTCGTGACCCCTCCGCTCCATGGTATACCACTAATGCACCCCCCGTTATGAAAACTTTAAGCGCAGCGATTAGGTTGGCGGTCGGTCGAACGCGGTCGCTCGTTGCGCGTTGCGTGACGTGGACGTCAAATGCTAATTTTGGAGATCATTGCGTGCGCGCGGTTTTGGGTTACTTGAAGCCGCCAGGGAAGGCTTAATCCCCTCGTTAACCCTCCCTCCCCCCCCCTCCTTTGGCTCTTTAACATGGTGAGCATTATCTCTTCATCTGTAACGGCCCCAAATGGCACTCGAAACCCCCTATATGAGCTTATACTGATTGGCAGACGGGCTGATAAATTGCGACTCCCCCGCGCCACCATCGCCGTCGTCGCATCAGTATTCCGTTCAAGGCTCTCGTGTGTGACCGCACATCACCTTCCGCAAAATGTGACTTTTGTGCGTCCCCGTGATAAGACGGTGGGGGTCAAACTGCGGAGTGGTACCGTCGGTGTCCATTTATTTGAGGCAGAAACATTCCCATCTGCATTCGGGTTTCGCTTCCATTTCCTCCCACCCAATTATTCAGACCCGAAGTTGATTTTGCAGAAACGACACGTCAAGTGTTTTGCCGAACGCGAAATGTTTAAGCTCTACTTTTCACATAAAATTATATCCGATACAAGGGAATCAAACACGGTTTGAATGAGGCAGTGCACTTGGGTTCAACGTCCTCCTTGATCTGTGCGTTATTATAGGTATACTGACCGTTCGTTATCCGTACGAGTAGTGCACATATGCAAAGCACCGTTTGGGTATTTTCATCGCAAATTAGCATGCAATAGACGGTTCCCAAACAAGCACGAAGGGCGATGCTCACGGAATTCCAATCGGTCGACCGAGTGGCACTGGCTCGAAGGAAAGCGGAATGCATTCGGCGGTGAGGGGACCTTCCGAATGGAAAAGATTTCTTGATGAGACCTAGCTTGCTAGTTTGATCGGCCTTCTCTCGAGCTGGACGCTTTCGATCGCCACCTCACATCCGAGTTTCGAGCGAGTGATGCCGTGCGATTTGCACACATCGAGCCAAGAGCACCTTAGAGTCGTATTAGCGGAAGTGTGGCACGTCGTCGTATCGGACCGTGGCGTTGGTTTTTTAATTCTTCACCATCCCATTTTACCCATTTTTAACATCATTGCTATTGCGGAATTATATGGACCCGATTGGCACCGTCCATCATAACCTCAGTTTCGCCTACGAAGTTTTAAAGCAAGGATGAGTGTGTGCTTCATGAAAAAGCCATCGGGAATTTGGAGTCCGTTTGGGTATTGCTATTACTACAGGCCTAGGGCGGTACGAGAACGAGTCCTTATTCCGTCTCAGGCTTGGCTCGAAGGAAAGTAAGCGTGAAATAAAGTTTTTGGCGCACACATGCACGTGCATTTGCATCATGGAATGCGATACTGGTGATCCACCATTTCAGCGTGTTTTATTTGAGTAAAACCGTGATTTTCACTTGCTACGTATCATATTACCCCTAAAATTCATCTATTGTGAGTGTCGGGGTGAATACGTGTATACATGAGAAATCACGTAGAAATTCGTGTTCATGAAGGATTTAAAATGATAATAATAATTTTTAAAAGGAGTTTCGAAGCTTGCGCATATCCTAGACGAGAATAAATCGTAGTAATGAGTTCAGAGATCAAGGAAGGAGCATTTATGACTACTCAAGGTCAGGAATTTGTGATTGGAATTTGATTTAGAAGATTGGAAGATACCGTCTGCTTTCGTTTTCAGTTTTCAGTTCATCGCGAGGGATCGTTTGCTTCTATTTCATCCACTCCAAATCGATGACTCCTGTCGGAACCTCATGCCCACTCAGGCACTCTTGGCTATCGCCTCTCAAATGCATGCGTTCATCTCTCCATAATGTGTCCCTTATGTTCGCCTCTCTAGTCCTCTCTTTCTCTCTTCTTTCCTTCCCCATCTCTCTCTCCCTCTAACTCGTTCGGCGCAAATAGGTTAACAAATATCGAAGAGGCCGAAAGTGTTGTTGTAGGGAGAAATTTTTGGTTGACGCTGAAAATAATTTTGCGATTTCCTTTGAATGAAATTTTCTTTCTAACCGCTGCCTTCTCTTTTATTGCGTTTATGATTTATTTTTTTATCACTAAAGATCCGTATTTGTTTTTTTATGAAGAAAATATTGAAAGATTTTATAAACGCAGAGCATTGTATCAAACGGGAAACTAATGAATTGATAAATTGAAATGGCCGATCTGTTAATACGGATGTCACACGTTATGCACGATTACACATGTACGCGTTTCCATCGTAACGAAAACTCAAAAAGTTCGAAATAAACATTTCATGGAAATTTCATCTGCGGCCGGTGAATTTAGAGCAATTAGTTATATCATTGCGTGCGTTTTATTGAGTGGTCGATTGTGTGTCCCAAGCTTGCGAGCGTGCATCCCAAATTAGGCGGCTTTTGCTTACTCCCCGTTCGATAGTATTAGGTCGTGAGGCATGCGTGAACCAAGTCACAGTGAATTTTGCACGCAAAATATAGAATAATTTGTCGTATCACACGAGGTGTTCCCGAGGGAATAAAATTTTCATTTATTTTGCCTTTTCCAAATTGAATCATATTAATTTATTATTACATTTTTAATGTTTCCTTGTTTTATATTCATTGTAGATTGATATACCTGCGGCTTTCGTGATAGGGCTATATTAAATTTCTGCGACCACGCATGACGGTCATGCAGCATTCTATGTTGTTGGTTGCGACAAACAATGAAAAGAGATGAAATTTAAGAGGTTCCTTTAGATTGGGAAAGCTTATGTTGTTCCCATACCGTACTGATAGTGAGATATTCCCTCGTCCCTGATTTAAAACTTTGTAATTTTGAAAATATTGCTATTTTTACTATGAATAGTGCTTCATAAACTAGGATTTATCTACAATGTACTCCTCTTATTTGTAACTTACGCAACACTTATCATCAAATGGCATCCAAATTCGCAAAATATTATTGAATACTTAATACGTAATAATCCTGAACCAAGTTGCTTTTCACCGTACAGTCTTACTTTGGCGATATATATCATTATTATGGTATAATAACCGTTTTTTTCTCTTCTCCTCTTCCTTCCCTTTCTTATTTTTCTCTCTCTCCATCTCTCCTTCTCCGTCCCCTTTCATCTTTTTCCGCTTTCTGTTCTTTCATTCCGTCAGATCTTCCTTTTCTTCCCCGCCGTTTTTCGTTCTCCTAAGTTCTCCATGGGCTTTCTCAGGTTTCTTTAAACTCCCCTTCCTCAATCCCCTTCTTCTCTATTACCCCTTAATCTGTAGACTTAAATACCCTTTCATCCTTTCTTTCGATCTCGTTAAAATACTCTGTCCCTACTGGCGTCTTTGAAGCTCTATAAGTACCAGAAATTGAACATTAAAGATTTTTTCGATAATTCGATCATCCAGTTATGGTAATCGTATATAATACGGTATTATCCCGGAGATAAAGAAGGAGTTATGTTAATTCTTTTCGAATAACTGATGCATAAGTCATAAAAATGAATAATTATGCACTAACTCACTCCTTTATATTTACGACACCATTAGGCTCAAATGCTTCATTCCTTGTGTGCTGTACTTGTAAATACTAAGCAGCATTGAATAGTGGAGTGTTGAACCTTAATTTGAAGTAATCATTTTGACTTTCGTGGGTAACTGTTAGTTATATCACTTCTCATTATTCTTTTCGTTTCATTCATTATTTAATTGAGTTGTATTTTTATCATTGGAATAAAGGAGTACTCGCCCTGACGGTTAAATGGATTGCTGGACTAGTTCATTCATCAAAATCCCATCGCGTGCCCAAGCCTCGGCCGTTTGCATGTCAGTAGTTGCCGGGGAGCGTGCTTCAAAGGTCTCTAACGTTGTGAATACATTTAACACGTAACAAATTTCAAGGTCAAGGCACATATTATTTATTTACCGTTATCGGCTGCTATCGCATCGTAAATAAACAAGTTTTATTGAAGTACCAAATGATCTTTTATGATGATTATTTACGTAAAAGGCATTCATTTCTTTTTTCATTGTTCATTGAAAATGGAGTTAAAAGTAGATGTGAACCCCATGTTCTAAGACTACCAGTTTTCACTGCTCATATATCTTAGCCTTTATTTTGTTTATCAGAGTGACAGGAGAACATTTATTATTTTTTCTATGATTTGGTCATCGAACAAACCTTTTCCCGTTTAAAATAGTCGGGGTTTTTTTCACTGCAGCCCTTAAACGATTGATAAATTTTGCGCTAGCAAAGAAAATGCGCTTCAATATATGAATAATAATATCATTTGAGAGCATTAAATACTTAGTAACAGTTGAATAATTTCTGCGCGTTCCCAATATTTGAGTCCGTAGGTTTCATGTTATCCGAATGTCTTGTTGCCCACCGCATCTGGTGAGCGGTGTTTGTCCATTATTTATTGTAAAAGTTGGAATTCAAAGGAACACCCATTTATTTTAGAGTAAGTTGACTTTTGGATATGGTTTGAAAGCCATGTGCAGTCCGGTGAAAATACCATTAGCGCTTTGACCGCTTCCATTTGTTTGGATCTCATGAGGGAAGGAGAGGGAAAGGAGTCTCGAAATCGGAGGAATTTGTTGCGGTTTCTCATCTTCGACCCAAGTTCTCTCGAGAACAAACCCCCTTGTACCTCTTTCTGCCCGTCAACTTTTTGGAACCCAGATCGACCCGCATGTGGGTACATAACACAGGGAGATCGATGGCTTTTGGGCCACCGCCGCTGCGGCAACTGGAACCTTTCGGAAATGCGTCGTAAACAATCTCTCTCTCTCTCCCTCAATCACTCACTCACTCCTCCCCTTTCGCCCTCTCATCGAACTTCCTAGCTCGCCGCCGTCCGCCATTAACGGCTGAGGGTCATCTGAGGGTCCTCGTCGACTCCTGCACCGCTTTTCTCTTCTTCATCTCTCGCCATTTCCCTCTATCCTGCCCCGCACAAAACCTCTCCTCTTTCGCTCTCTCTCAGTCCCTCCTCTCCGCATCCTCACGTCCGATCTTCCTCATCAGCCTTTCCCGACCCAGTTCACCGCCCTTTCACCCATCCTGTTCCCACTGAATCCTCTCAAAATCTCAACATCCTCGCCTCGTGGTGAAGCGCACTCGTCTCCTTCCATCAAGCCTGAATTCTCGCTCTCAAATTTCTACTTCTATCGACTCTCTTCCCGCTCACTCACATTCCCAATTACCTTCGTGACCGCCCACTCACCTCCCAATCTCCTCCTGCATTTTCTTTTATCTTATTCTTCGTCTATTTTCCGTTCATAAAGGTATCAGGATATTCAGGTGGCTAGTATATGTACTGCATGTTCCATCTGAGTTCGAATCCCAAAGTTGGTGAGTTTTTTCATCGGTATCCCAATCCCCTTATTGGAGTGCCATGTGGAGAGTACTTCACGTGAAGTGCGCCATCCGTCTGAGCTTCTGGGTGTCTTCCGTTAAGGCTATTGTCGTTGCCAGGTTTCTCTTCATCCTCCTTCCATTCCCTGAAAAGCTTAGCTGCACCAAATTAACCAACTATCTCTAGAGTGAAAATGATCTCGGATGTCAGTCGTTACCATTAATTACTACTGCCTCTCACAAGGCCGTAAATGCTCCTCTTATACTGCCCGATCGGATGCATGTACATTTATTCTGATTGGCAGCTGACATAGTCTACGCTTCATATCACGACCAGTTTAATGGCTGTCTCGTAAAGCTGGTTTTTTTATATGTTGATAGAAGGGTTGATTCCAAGGCCTTATCGAAGTATGCTCTGTTTTCAGCCTTTACCTTCATATAAATCTTAAACATATAACCTCCCAATGGCGCAAATGACCTCCGCTGTAGGTCGCATCCCTTGGTTACTACTACCTGCTACTATGTCCTGAAGTCTTCCAAGAAGAAAGTAAAGTCTAATTGAAGTGATCCAATGGCTGAGGAGGTCATTTAGCAAAAAAATTTACATAAGCAACAATTTTTGGGAAAATGTAAATATCCATGTCCTAGGCAATAATCGAGTCCACGAATTTCGGTGCTCAGGCCGACCTGTAATGGTCTTATCTCTGTTGGCCTCTTGATCATTCTACACTTTTCCGTTTCTTTTTGTTATTTTTTATTGTATTTATTCGACCTACTTTATGGAGAATGCATATTGAATTCGGACATTCATTCTGATCTTCTCTATTGACCAAATTTAAATAACCTAAAAGATAGACAATATGGCTAAAATTTATACGAAAGGTGTTGATTGTCAGTTAATTAATTATTTTGGAGTGATTTTTAACTTAAAAGGTTATGGCATATGTTCTTGACCCATGTATCTTGCAAATGCCGATACTTCATTTCGTAATAGCTCCAGTGCCGGTGTGTGTATCTATAGGATTAGTATTTAAAATTTCAAAATGTATCCGCATATAATAAAATGAACAGATAAAATAGCACTGTGTATGGAAGAGTAAAATAGCTTACAATGTATACTACGGATGATGAGAACTTTGGATTGGACATGGGATTTGGATATGAGTCAAGAGAGGTCTAAGGAAAATAAGAGAAAGGATATAAGAAAAACTCCACAAGGAAGACAAAGGGTCTTATGAAGACAAGAAATAGGCATGATAGACGGAAGATTTTGATTGTAATAAGGGAAGCAGGATTTTATCGAGAACAATTGATAGGTGTGCTACAGTCAATGTGTTTGGGTATGAATTAAATATTGCAGGTGAATTTTGTAAATGTAGAAGTTTAATAGTTGGGTAATATTCTCATTTTATGAATTATAATTAAAAAACATAAAGGAGGGTGTGATAATCGTTGGTTTCTTTGTCACAGTAAGACGATGAATGAATATAAATGTAAGAAATATGCGATGCGATCGAGTGCTCTATGCGATGATAATTATTATTTTCTGTTTACATATCTCTAGAAAGTTTTATTATAAATGAACTTAAAAGAAGCTAGGCGACGTACGTGTTACGAACGTAGCTACGTAAATATTTTCCAGTAGTGCCCAATTAAGCGCGCTACAACAACCGGCAGAGTGACGACATTCCTCAATTGCTTTGCTATGACTAAGTGCCCGATTTAAGACCGGCGGAACGATTTTCAAATTCACTGTTATTCTGGCTAATATTTACATGTATTACAAGTTCTTGAACTATATTTTTCAATAGTACATAAAACCGTGGGTTAGGGGATACTTGTTTCAATTCCGATTCCCGCTCTTGTCTAGTCATTTACTGAGCAAGAAAACCGATATTCCTCTTCCCCTCGATCCGGTCGGTCGGAATTCTTTGTGCTCCTTTAGCAGAGAATTTGTTCAGGCACACCCGCCAGAAACTTTCTATTTTTTTCCCTTTGCATAGGCTATTATTAAAAAAAATTCCATTTCCCTTTCGGAAAAGGTGACTGAATCTTGGAGAAACTCGTGAAAGAAACGGGTCTTTATTGTACCCCTCTTCTTTTTATTGAAAAAACGTTTTTTTTATATTTTCTTCGCTAATAAACTTTAACTTTTTCTAATAAACGTGTAGTGTTATGTTTTAGACATGTGCGTAACCAGAATATGAATACCCATACCCAAAGTTAAGTTTTTGGAGAAAATGATTCGACATGAAAATGTAGCGATTGCTGATCGAAAAACTTCCTCCCACTCTCCTTCTTCGGAGATAATTGAATCTGTTTGGAGTTGGAACCTTCGATAAATAAATGCGTAGATTGAGAGTTTCTTTAGAAAAAAAATTACAGTTAAAGAAACTGCAGGAGAGCATATAATTTCCAAAATAATGTTAGTATTTAGGGCATTAGTTAACGAGTATGTTTATATAATAATAATATTTAAAAAATGATATGCCATCATCTAATAATAATTTGGTATATTCATTTCATTTTTGTAACCCCTTCTATATACTGTACGAATACACTTACATATACTGTGTTTGTTGAGAATGATTAAAAAAGTTAGATAAATCCAAGAAAGTTATAATTATTATAATGTTCCAGGCTCAACTTTGTGGAAGTTCATGTTCATTAAATGAAGAACACAATGTTTATTTTCACTGTTCTTTATTTACGTACCTACGTAAACGTAGTCAGTACGTAAATAAAGAACAGTGGAAATATATATTGTGTTCTTCATTTAATGAAAGTAATAATTTGCTAAAAGTGTGGCTTTCAAATTACAAATACGAAATAAAGGCCACTTTTCACGTGAATTGTAAAAATCTTGGTGGTCGCAATTGTTTGGTACGGTAATAGGAATCTCAAAAAGGTTTTATTGCACGAGTATTGATGCAAACTGTCGCTATCGAATTGACCATGATTTTGTGTTGGTGATAGTGATTAGCTTACTTTGAGATGAACCGGGAATACGTTGTTTCTTGACGTCAGAGATGATATTCCTCTCGCTCCGTCACTGACTAATGAATATCAGTCATGTTCAACTGAGATCCCGACATCAGGGAGATTCATGCAGATTCGCACTTTGAAATTTGGATTGCTGTAAAGACTAATCGACTTCTCTCTCATCCCTCCGATCCAAGAGGGCAATTTGTCTGATAGTTATCTATTCAAAGCTTCGACTCGAGCCTCGAGTCGTCTTCCTCTTCGTGTTGGAACGGAAACTTATTGGAGTCTCCCCCACTCCTTTCTCCTCCTCCTTCGCCTCTAGTCGAAGTTGCAACGATAGCATCCCTTTGTTCTCAGGTGGCTCGGGAAATGGAGCAGTTAACGTACTTCACCTACATTCCGCCGCAAATCCTGTGCGATCCCCTTAGCATACGGGAAAACCCTTTACAAGTCCTCTCATCATCCAAGAGTCCAAGCGCGCGCGCGTATGGAAAGGGGACAGGAGAGGGCCAGCGAGCCGTCTCACATTGGTCTCAAATCGGAGCAATCTGGTCTACTGCATATTTCAAATTTTGAACTTTTTATTCATTGGCTCCGAATATTTTACCAAAATTTTACAGTAAAAAGCCTTCATTAGGGTACTAATTAGATTGGTAAATTTGCCGATAAAATGGGTATACTTGTATATGGCTAAAATGCGTAGTACCTGAAGAGCCTGAAACATGCCTCGCTATATTTTGGTTATATTTGCCTCAATGTATAGAATTTTCTACCTTGGCTTGAACTAAATGGTACATATACGTCTCCATATTTTCTCGGGAAGCGCTAATGTTTTAATTTACGAAATTATGTAATTAACCATTATATTATTATTTCAATTTTACATTATAGTTTACCAATAAACTTGAAATTATTATTATTTGTTAGTCAATCATGTGAGTTAGATCTTGAATGGACACAACATTAAAACCCCTACGTTTTTTAGCCTTGCCAAAGATAAAACCTAAAATGTCGCTCTACAATAAACTGATCTTCAAATTCCGCTTACTTCCCATCTTCATTCCGCTCAATGTGCATTTCTTTGCCCTCCCTCTACCTTGTTTGCGTAACGTTCTCCCCCCTATCTCAGTCTTCGGCATTCTGTTCCCAACAAAAATGCTCTGATTCCACCTTTCCAGCCTCCTTTGACTTTATTTCCCGAAATACTCCCTCATTCCCCAGCATTCCTAGTATATCTTCGTTTGTTTTCTTTACGAAATTTAAAAATAAGTTGGTCACAATAATTTGTAGCCCAACTTGCCTTTTCTCAACGGAAACGAAATTCTTGTGCCAATGGAAGTCGAGGCGGCTCATCAACGCAGTGTAATGCTGAGTACCTAATTTTTTGCGTAACAAAGTGAAGCACCAGGGCGTGACCTAAAAATGACGAATATAATGAAACTATAACGTGAAGGTGTCATTAATAATGAAAATGAAATATCGAGAAAAAATATCGTCGTGCCAGAATATTCGCGGATGTGGTATCCGATTTTCAAACTTTAAAGAATCCAGGCCTGACGAAAAATATGCTCTGTGAATATTTAACTACTATTTTTTTCAATTATATTTTTTTATATTGCTGGACGGATTCGGGACAGACTAAAAACGGCAACCATTATAAGCCAGCCTTATTTATATTCATGAGCATTTATGATGTACATCACAAATAAGTTTCTTGTATCAAACTTCCGGAGCTTCCGGTCAGTATCATAGCGCTGCACTACTAGGCCACCACGTTCCCATGCAAATGGAACATGTAAAAACATCATACCAATTTGAAGTAATATATTAATATGGAATAGACATCTTTAGCCCTCCCCGGACTACAACCTTGACGTGGTGGAAGGGCTTGTGCGTTCCGATGACCCCTAGAGCTGTACTGGCGGGAGTAATAAAAATTGCTCCTGGTAGGGTCACCCATGCCAGATAGGTCGAAGGTTAGGAGCCAGACGAAAGGTAGTCCACGCAGCGTCTGTTCCTCAGTGAGGCGGCTGCAATGGCGTCTGACCCCAGCGGGGCGGCCAGTAAGTGATGGTGTCACGTTAAAAACACTATTGAGGAAGGCAACGGGAAACCACCTCAATTATCATTCCCAAGAACAATGTGATGGACAATAGAGATATTTTGAGTCCTGGCAACCACGGGGCTCGGCCCAATCGGCCGTGTGTCGTGCCCGGCAGCGGGGGAGGCAAGGCTTCCGCGGTCGTCATCCCACGAAACCCTTGCAAGGGAAAACCAGCAGCAGCAGGACAGAAGACGCAGGAGAAGAAGACCAAATTAGTTAGAATAGGAACGTGGAATGTTAGGACAATGATGAGGACGGGGAAATTGGAGAATGTTAAGCGAGAGATGGAAAGGGGAAATATAGATATTTTAGGTCTATGCGAGGTGAGATGGAAAGATAGCGGGGATTACTGGAGTGATAAGTATAGAATAATATACAGCGGTGGGGACGAGAGCAAACGAGGGGTCGCCATAGTATTAAATGAAGAGGTAGGAAGAAGCGTAGTCAACATAGAGCAGGTAACGGATAGAATACTACTAGTGGAGATAAAAGCAGAACCGACGAACTTAGTTATTATCCAGGTATACATGCCACCGAGCAACCATAAGGAAGAAGAGGTCGATAGGATATACGATCAGTTAGAGGACATGATTGCATGTGTTCCTGCAGGGAAACATTTGATAGTGATGGGGTATGGGAATGCGACAGTAGGCGAAGGAAGAGATGGTGATGAGGTGGGGGACTACGGTTTAGGCACGAGGAATGACCGCGGGGAGAAAGCAGTTGAGTTCTGCAGGAGACAGGGGTTAGTTATCACCAACACTTGGTTCAGACACCACAAAAGACGCAGGTATACATGGAAAATGCCAGGTGACTCGGGAAGATATCAGCTAGATTATATCCTGGTTAGACACAGGTTTAGGAACAGTGTGATAAATTCCCACAGCTTCCCGGCAGCGGATGCGGACTCAGACCACAATTTAGTTGTTATGAAATGTAGCGTCCGTTTCAAAAAGATAAGGCAGGGGCGGCGAGTTAGAAAATGGAATGTAGAAGCATTAAATGGGTTGAAAAGAAAGGAATACAAACAGGCGGTAGAGAAAATCATGGAGGTCGGTAAAGAGCTAATTACTATTGAAGAAAAATGGGAATGTATCAAAAAAGGGTTGTCTAAAGCGGCAAAAGACACTATTGGAACCGTTAACGCTAAAAGGACTCGTAAACCATGGATCACGGATGAGATGATTACAAAAATGGATGAGCGGCGAAAATGGAAGAATATAAATACAGAATTAGGCAAAATGAAGTACAAAGAATTGAACAATAAATTGAGGCGGGCAACAAATAAAGCAAAGGAAGCATGGTGGAAGACGCAGTGCGAGAATATGGAAAGTCTGCAGAGGAAGGGGGAAATCGGTGCGCTTTACAGCATAGTTAAATCTTTATCGGGAAGTAAGAAAGGGAGATCAACGATAGCAGTTAGAGATAAGGCCGGTAAGGTAATAGTTGACGCAGGAAAGATCCAAGAGAGATGGAAGGAATATGTAGAAGACCTGTATAGTAAAGAGCTTAGACCAACAAAGTTAGACATTGAAAAGGAACATGACGTAGAGGAAGATAGCTTAGGTCCAGGCATACTAGACAATGAGATAGAAAGGGCATTAAGGGAGATGAAACTAAATAAGGCCGTGGGGGTAGATAACATTCCCGTGGAACTTTTGAAATGCTTGGGAAAATGTGGGAGGAAGAGGCTATATGGGCTGATCCGTAGTATTTATGAGGAGGGAATCTGGCCGGAAGACTTTGTGAGATCAGTTTTAGTTCCTATTCCGAAAAAGGTAAAGGCCACGTCATGTGAGGACTATAGGACAATTAGTTTGATATCCCACGCAGCTAAGGTTGTTCTCAGGATCATAAACAAAAGGATAGAGAGTAGGGCAAATGATTACTTAGGGGATGATCAGTTTGGGTTTAGGAAGGGGAGAGGTACGCGTGATGCCATTGCAGTAATGAGATTATTAATCGAGAGGAATATAGAACACAACCAGGAGGTATTTGCCTGTTTCGTAGATTTCGAAAAAGCGTTTGATAGAGTAAATTGGGAAAAACTAATGAGTATATTGCAGAAAATAGGAATAGATTGGAGGGAAAGGAGGCTAATCCGCAATCTGTACATGTCTCAGACTGCCCAGGTGAGGGTGGGAAACGGGGATTCAGGATGGGCAGTGTTAGGGAGGGGTGTAAGGCAGGGTTGCCCATTATCACCGTTGCTGTTCAACCTGTACGCAGAAGAAATGATCAAAGAGGCATGGGAAGAACTGGAGGTAGGAATGAAAGTGGGCGGGGAATTCGTAAAATCAGTTAGGTTTGCTGATGACCAAGCTTTAGTTTGTCAGTCAGCCAAGGGGCTGCAAGCATTGCTTAGTGAATTGGAAATTCAGTGCGACAGGTATGGGATGAGAATCAATATTAATAAAACAAAGGTTATGCGATTTTCTAGAAAGAAAAAGGCCAAGCTTAACATTAAAATAGGAGGGCAAAAGCTAGAGCAGGTAGAACAGTTTACGTGTCTCGGTAGTGTTTTGGACCAACACGGTCAAAGTAGTAGGGACGTAAGGAGAAGAATTGCGCTAGGCAAAGAGGCTTTCACAAGGAGGAGGGAGTTGATGACAGGGACTTTGAGTAAGGATGTTAAGAAAAGACTCGTAAAAACTTTGATATGGAGCGTAGCTATGTACGGAGCGGAAACGTGGTCATTGAAGCAGGAGGATAAACGTAGATTGGAGGCTTTTGAAATGTGGGTGTGGAGAAGAATGGAGAAGGTGAAATGGACAGAGAAGAAAACAAATGAGGAAGTACTTGGTATGGTGGGCGAAGAGAGGGGTTTGTTGGGAGCAATCCTATGGAGGCAGGAAAAGTGGATGAAGGGGGTGTTGACCGGCAGTGGGATGTTGAAGTCTGTGATAGAGGGTAGAATGTTGGGCAAAAGAGGAAAGGGAAGGAACAGGATAGGGTTGTTGGACGGGATGAAGGGAGGAAGGAAGTACTCAGAGATGAAGAGGGACCTGATATAGAGTAGGATGATTGATTTTGTGTATTGTTAGGAGTAATAAAATATTTGTTTGGTAGTTGTGTCAGTCCAAAAACCTACCTTAACCGGTAGATTACTTAAAAAAAAAAGACATCTTTAGGACGCATGAGGGAGCTCAGAAACTTCCTATTTCATGCTCCATGCCTTTATACGGAGTTCTACAAGTATTAAGGGGGAAACTCCGGTGTACGCAAGTTTAGAAACATTAGGAACTATACCGGGATAATGTTTTCACTTGAATGCCTTTAGAAACTACGCAGTTTCCACGGATGCAGAGTCAAACTCAGAAGAGAAAGAAAAACTACGCTAAGGTTACGCTTGCACAAATTTTGGTAAAATAGACATCGTTTCACGCGAGTATTTTGTTCCGGTTGATACTTGGAAAAGAGCTCCGCCGGCATCCTGCCGAAAGCACAAAAGATGGTCATACGTTCATACCTATCATATATCTATGATCACAGCGTAAATGTGCTGGAAAAGTTAGTCTAGCGATAAGTTATCTTCAAAGCCACCGATGCTCTGTTTTTTTCTCTATTTTATTCCTCAAGTCTTTGAAAGAGATTGTTTATTTTTAGCTTCCTCCATGGTGAAGCTGTTGTTCCTCAGTCAGGACCTCCCTTTTGCCTCTCTAATTGCATCGACTACGAATCTTCCAGGAAACCCTGCCCTTGGCCGCAGTCGTTCCGGGGAAAGCATTCCCGTTTTCTATAAGCTCGGTAACTTTCCTATCTCACTTGAAACGCAGAACTCATTCTGAGATATAAATCATTTCCCGTGCCCCTTTTGTGGCAATGGCCTAGCAATTTCCATCTCCCCTAGCGGCACACGTAATGAGTTTTCGGGAAGGGTATGACTGCAAGCTCCCTTTTGGTGAATGCGAGAATTTTCAAGTGCGATCGGTAGAATCCTTGCTTCTGGAAGCATTTTTAAGGAACTATATTTTTCATTCCACAGTGCAGCTCTTGTGCCCTTGTAGGCTCTTTCATGTTTTGAAGGAATGAATACGCTTTGAAATTCCTCGAAGATCTTGGAAGATATGAGGTTGACTTCCTTTTATTGCTTACCTTAGAAGACTCTTCACCTTGTTTTTCAATTTGAATTAATAAATATACCGTTTGAAGTTTTACACGCCTTGAAATGATATATCACTACCTCTTCCAAGAAAGTTTTGCGTGCGATTTAAATGAGTCTTCCATTGCCTGTATTGATAATTCATAACTATGAATATGCCAAAGCTATGAATTCTAATTTTCACCAGTTCACGATTTCTGTGAATGATAAAACTTCTCTTAATGCGTATTCTGTCTTTAGGTTGAATGCAAAACTAACATATGCTTTCTATTTAATATTATTTTCGCAGGAAAACTCTTGGAAAAATGCCCTGCCTCTAATAATAAAAATAATTTGCTCATTTTTTTGCGATTAAATGTGTATACCTTGTGAGGCCCTTCTGGCAGAGGATATTTAATGAGTTTTCGCGTGCTTAGTAAGCCAGTAAGTAAAACCGCTTAGTGGACGCTAGTTTAATGTTATTGGATACTATCTAAAAATCAGAATTTATTGACTAAGAAACGTATTTGAATTCACTCTATGAAAAATTAATAATTTGGACTGCCAGTAAACCTGAGATAAGTGACTGAACAGTTGGTTTCTTTTAATTTGATAAGCTGAGGTTTCGTTATTCAAAGCGGAGTTACTGACTAAATATGTCCATCGTGTATCGAAGCTTTTCTCCAGCCCGTCTAAATATACCTACGTCCGCCTTCTCCCTTCCTCGTTTAACATCTTCCCATGTAATCGCGTGCCAACTTAATTCCGCCACGATTCCAGTCTCACCTTCAGTCACGAAATGGACATTTATATTCAAGTGAGTGATCGTTTGCTGCTGAACGTCTTTTAATATTTCTACTCAACATGAAATCCTGATAATTCTCATGATAATAATTTTGGTAGCACAATTTCATATTCGGTCGAAATGATTAGCCTTTACATTGCTCTAAATTCGTGGTAATTCACGGAAATATGAATTCACATGTATATCTATATTGATTTAATCAAGGTTTCTGATCCTGAATGTTTTGTTTGATATTTTCTGGACTAAACTTGTGAGTTGAATCTTAAATACTCGTCAAGGGAAAGTACATATTCCACAAAGCCATTTTACTCCTGTATCAGGTATGGATGTCATATCGTACAACGTAGGTTCAGTGGATATATTCTCAGGCCGAATTTCCTACATTTAGCCAAAGGTCAGAAGTTGTTAACTTATCTCAAAGTAGTGACACGGACCTCATCACAACAGCATTTCAAGTCAAAGGAATCAATGTCGATTTTCATCTTTGTATGCTGTGGGAGTGTTCTAGACCGCTACCCATGTGACATCCTGGGAAAACAAGATTTTGCCTCAAAAGACTTCACCACCTTATCAACCGCCACTTTTTGGGAATTTTTAATTGTAAAACCGAGGTTAATACACAATATATATGTATATAAATACACACACTTTATCTGCGTGTTTGCATACTTATTTTAGAAGAGAGGGTGATGGCAAATGAGATACAGATTAGATTTGAGATGGGCAGGAGGATGAGAAAGCCCATAAAGCAGACACAGGATGCGAAGATACGAGGTTCGTTGATGAGATATATAAAAGCTAGGGGAAGGATATCCGGGTAAGGGAGGGCATTTTTGGGAAAGCGTTTCTCGTTTTAATGGTTCAACTCCCTCGGAGCAAGGTCATGGAGAATTGCGGAGAGAACAGGCTACGGATATGTGGACAGGATCAATATTGAGGCCATATATTTTTCCAAAATTATTAATAATACTTCACCGTTAGCCACAATCAGCGCTTGACAGGGTTCTTCTTTACTTAGATACCTGTACAATATGCGAACCAATGATATTTATTTTTGCAAATTTACATCTACTTTTAAATCTACTCTTTTACTAGTTAACTTATTTCTCTATAATGAAAAGAAACGTACCGCCTATCTTGGATACGAGTTCAAGCGTAAAAGTATAGCGTTTATATCCTGAATTATAGTACTGCGTTAAAGGATTGAACATGGATACTCATTGGACGGTTTTTACATGCGTGGATGAATTTAAAGCTCTTTGGGTACATTTCGTGTTCCATCAAATCAAGTGAAAAATTAAAGCGTAATTTCACCGAATCTGTGCGCTCATATCGAATAACTAAGAGTCCCAACAACTTTGTGCCAATTGCTAATTTTAGTCACTTTAAAATGATAGTTCTGATAAGGTTACCGTTATTTTAATAGCAGTCTGGTTACCTAATCTACCTTTCCCCCATTAAAAATAATGCTGTATTGAAAATGCTGAAGCTAGAGGTATACTTATTATTCCCATGGTCAGGCATTCAATGATAGATGCCTAAAGTAGATCTGTTTTCCCGAACTATTTTTTATTTATTTATATTCTCATCCGCTCATGGGGTCATTAATTTATAGATATGCTTCGTGTTTATTCCCGGCCGCCAAATCCTATTCAAATACAAACAAAGCCTCAAAGTCAAGGGCAACCTCGAGATTTTTTTATTTTGAAGAAACGACCATGTAAAATGTATAAAACCATATGCGCACGTATTTGAAGTCTTGAATTGCTTTAAATTATTTCATGGTCAAATATAATTCCTCACTTGCAAGGATTCAAAATGATGGTTACTGCTCAAATTCCATGGTATCACGCACGCCGGGAGACAGGCGTAACCAGGGCGGTAAGGCAGCGCCACTCTCCTTCCTAAATCAACCTGGCGCGGCGGCATGATTGGACACCAGAAATCTGGTCTCCATTAAAGAGAAATGTTCCATCGACCATTAGTAATCACCCCCTCTTGGAGATGATTTAAAAGAAAATTTTCGAGGCTCGAAGGACGCTGATTGGTGATAATTCTCCGGTACACACTTGGTTAATGAAGATAAGGTTGAACTGGAAATCAGAAATATAACTTCGCTCGATTCTAATGCTGTCATGAGGGCTTCAGTTGCTTGACCTCCGTTTTCCCAGCTTGGTCTTTCATGATTGAAATCCCGGATAGTGATTTTATTTCATAATCCTGACCAAGAATAGTGAAATTCACTTGTGAAAAAGATATTTTGGCTTGTAGTGTAGGGCGACAGGCTGATAGAATAGGCGATTGGATGAATTTTTTGTACATTTTTCTTTTTACTCAGATCGATCTATTTTTGTCAGCCTAGAAAACCTTCTCCGGGGAACTAGCGCGCGTTATATATCACGATATTTACCGTTCTTATCCTGTCTATTTTATGTTTCCCGTGAGAAAATCCACAGAATCAACGTATTAAATATCTAAGGCGCATGCCCTTATAGTGTTCTCTTTCAGGATAAGCTGGGTGAAAAAATATGATTTTGAGTTATTTTAGGGTGCTACTACTCTTCAATTCAATTGCGAGGAAGTTGCACTTTTTTTATCCCGAGTTCGCGTGAACCAGGTTTTGTGAACGTGTATAAGAACCCTCTCAAGTGAATCCTGAGCGTAGCTACATGCTTTGAGACGAAATTTCTTGTGTCCCCGCCACAAATTACTTGCAGGAGACGGGTGGTTTGCCGGGGGGAAGAGAGGAAGCCCTGATCCATATTAAAGATGCTTTAGGAACGTTATGGAAGGATGGAGTTTGCTCTTTATTAAATAAGGGGAAGTTTGATTTTAAAGTGCGAGAAATTTGATGCCGTTTGAGCCATCTGCGGAACAACTCCCGAGTTAATTCTCATGGCAACTAGTCTCGAAACATGTTGTGTCAGTTGATCTCGAAAAAATCTTCAATAGTAATTTATTTATAAGCCGAGGGTCTTTCGGTAAAAGAATATTTTATGTAAAGGCATGCGGATAGGTTCGTTACCGTAGTCAAACATTAGCCGTTTTCATTTTCTTGCAATAGATAAACCAAGTCTTCTGGAATCCATCTGGCAATATTTTACATTTGTGAATTCACAGAAAGCATTTACCGGCTCAGAAAGCATGACAAAGAAAATAAAATATAAATTTCACAACTTGAATGATATTTTTTTCAGTGTTGATCGGAATATATTTTAATAATGATGCGATTATTATAATGAACGTAAATTGAAAATATATAAAACTATTTTTTAAAAAATAAAATGAATGAAAAATGAAGTAAAATAAATTATACACGTTAAAATGGCCCCTTTGACTGAATAATGAACTGTCTAGATGCGAACATTTTATTCATTTATTTGTGTTATAAATATGTATAGTAATAGTGCTTGGAAAATTTACTACTTCTCATAGCTTTACCGAACTCAATTTCTTCCGAAGGGACACCGTTTTAGTATATCATGTATTTGGTCTGCAACGAGCATTTTGTGTCCTTAGGAGCTATACCTCAGGTCGAAAAGAATTTATTTTCTCTATTTTTCGCAACTCCAATATCTGACAATATGCCCCATCTTCTGGAACCATTATGATTGAGGCTATTATGATTAAGGTAGGCTGAATGGATTACTTTTAACATCAACCAATAACGTCTAAAATTACGTTTCATAACTATTTCGACGAAATACAATAAAGCGCACTCGGGTATTGGATTGCTTACGGGCATCCCTGTTCATTGGTTGAGTTTGAGAGCGAAGGTTGAGTTTTCGAATACTATTTTAAGTTCGAATATTGCATTTCATGCATCGGTATTTCATCGCTTGAGTTTACGGTGCATATATGACCTCATTACGAATACGCCGGAGGACCTTAAAAACCTATAATGCCTCTGCTTCGATTTATTAAAACGAGTGGTTACTAATAAAAAGTTATTTTTAATCCTCATCAACAATTTGGAAATGAATTAAGTTTTTAGCCAATTTTTTGTCATAGAAAAATGGAGGACCTCTAAATGTAATATATGGATTTTCGTAGTTATTTTTCAATCGTTCGGCAGTAAAGGGTACATGTTTGCTGACTGATTTTTGATACAACCTTGTTGAAGTTGCTATATTTTTCATTCAAAACGCCGCTCCTTTTTGCTCTCAAGGCGGAAAAGCCCCGTCATCACTGAAGTATTTTTTTGCGCGTTTACCCTACGCGGAGAGTGGTAGTTTATGAGAAAAATTGCCGACAGCGTGCTTTTTTAAGTTAAGGCCCGAGGAAGGATCAATTTTTTAAGACTTTTCCCAGGCGGAATGGCAGTTTTGGTCTCTTCACATTCCTAGCAGGCTCCCTGAGAATTACCTTCGCTGAACTTCCACTTGGTTTCCAAGATGGCGATAGTGCGTTCATGTTTCCGTGGTTTGCGGCTTGCCCTAATGGCAAACTTAGCTGCGCCCTCTCCCGTTAGCGTCACGTTCATTTCTTGCTCTAGGTACGTAAAGCGTTGTTTCTCTCAGATTACGAGGGGAGGAAATAACCGCTTTCAAGAATGTAAAACTTTGAGCATAAAAAGAGAACAGGGATCCTGAGTTCATGTACATCTACACATCATTGGTCGTGTAATTAAATAAATTCTGTATAATAGTAATGTATATTTTTCGACACATATTTTCTGTAGCAATACGTTGATATTAGCTGAATTTCCGAATGTTTTAAATGACATAGTTTTTCCATTTCCAAGGAAATGTTAATAGATTCAATTATGTCATAATTCAACAGATTTAGGTGAGATGCAGTGGAAGTTCGTCAAAATGAGAAATAAATTTTCACTTTTCCGCAGGTTTAACCTGTAAAACCCGTTGAAAAGTGCAAATTTGATTTTCATAATGTAATAATTCTGCTGAATGAATAAGTTTATATTTTTACAAATAAAAATTTCATAGATTCATGAATTTAATCATTCTCATAAATGAATAAATTAGGTTACTTTAAGTAGCTATCATTTCAGGATGAAGTTTTTCTTTTTATTTATTTCAATCCTTTCTCCGCAATTTAATCCACTCCCACATACTTTAATATGATAAGACGTTACGTTTTTGGCATGGCTATTCTTAACAGATTATCATTTGATGTGAATGAAATAACAGGTTTTCACACTTCCTCACGTGGGTGGTGATCAAACTAATTTATATTTCATATTAAGTAACTCCATAGCCGACAGCCTTTCAATGTTCCTCTTTCCGCCAATGCGTCGCTTTTAATTAGTAAATCATTAGTGAAAGGTTGTTAACTGCTGGATCAAAAAGAAGTTCTAAGAAATCAGTCGAAAATGAGTCTATTCTTATTTCTTACTTGCTGAATGTTCGTGCCCTTTCAATCTCACTCGTTGTTCGAAGTCAAAGCTATTTCACATACGTTTTCTTCGTAATAGTACATCTCTACGTGTGTCTTTCTTGTCTATCACGGTGTGTGATGTGCATAAGATGAGAGTTGAGAACTCTCCCAATATTTCTACATGAAATAGCTTTTAGAAAAGGAATTTTTGAAATGAAATAAGTCTTGGGAGGTTGTTCTCTTGAGTTCGCGAATTGATTTCTAGTTTTAGAGCACGCAAAATAATGAGTTGTAAGAATAATCAAACAAAAAATATTTTAAAATACTCACTACGGGGTTATCAAGCATTTTAATGAATAATTACCTTCTTTCGTTCTAAAAAATTGCCCCTTGCAATGCAAAAGTTCTAATTATAAAAAAGGGTTGCAACTATTAATAATGAAGAATTACAAAAATGGATGTTCAAAGAATTACTCATCTTTACTTAGCCAGTAGTGATTATGTTCTATTAATATACCTGTAAATACGGCATTACACAGTGAAGAAGTATGTGTGAAGACGATCGCAGTGCTTGGGACGTTAGGTGCCGGATAATCTACCAAATTTGTTGGGTCCAAATCTTGCTTCAGGCATAAAGTGTACTTCATTAGTCATTCGGATCCCTGAATTTGCTGCTCTTATCCTGGAGTTTTCTTTTACGTTTCTCTCTACACTAAGAATATATCTGTAAAGCATCCTCTTATCTACTACCCCTTATCCCCTGCCGCAAAAATTCACTGATTACTCGTATATTCCCTTCCAGCAACCCATGAAGGATGTAATTTTGCTCCCTCTTCCCAGTTTGCATTACGCGTTACTCCTTTTCTCACAGCCTTCGACTTCCGCCTTGATATATCCTTCTTTCACGTTCTCTGCTTTTTCAAGTTGTCACACACAACTTTCTCTTCGCCATAACCGTAATTAACACTTTTTTTTCTTCTTTATCCAGCTTATTTGCATCATCCCTCTTTATGTACAAAATTTAAAAGCCTCCAGTCTGTGACACGCTACGCTAAATTTCCTCAAAGAGGAAATCAAAGTAGCTCAGCATTTTAACGGTCAATTTTGAAAGGCTTATAATAGTTTATCTTTGGTGCGCAATATGGTCCATTTGATAGTAAAACATTAAAAGTGCATTAATTACATTAAGAAGTAAATAAATTAGCTAATGAAAATAACATTGAGAAATTTATACTGAAATGTTTTTTAAGAATTGGGACGAAGAAATTGATTTTTATTTTTTTTGGCATCCATATTGTGTAGTACATGCCATTTTTCTTGCCAATCCTTAAAGCAGGGCTTTCGTAGAACAAACTATGAAGTAGTAATGTTCAATTTTCGGTGTACGTAGGTATGCTGATTTATTGATCTAGGAAAGTCTTCCCTATATTATGATTAGGCTGTAGAAAGTCTTTCGTATATTAAGACGAGACTATAGAGCACATTAAACTGAAAAACCTTGAAATTTCACCAAATGAATACCTAAGATACCCACTGGGGGAGTTTCAAAATGGGAGTTTGAAATGTTATTTCTTACTTGATACCAGCAGGAGTGTGTTATCGAATAAATACTCTTTAACCTTCGTAGAGGACGTGGAAGAGAAAGGTAAATCTACTACGTATTAATGTTCCTGGTTGTCTTTGTTTTCGTACTTCGGCTTATACTCATGTATGTGCTTTATACGACAAGGGAGCAGGGAGAAACGCTTCCGCAGAGGCGGGCCAGATATAACTTGGCACAAACTTTGCTGCGGTTGGAGAAATTTCTCAGAAAATTTTGTTGACTCCCACAACGTTAATTTCTTAATTAAGACGCTGTTAAAACATTAGCCCACAAGAGCGGCTAGCGGTAGCATGATAATCCTTACGCCTTAAGTTCGGATCCCGAACGTTGTGTTATGACGTATATACTCTGGTACACGGGCTCTTTCTTGGTTAATTTTACGATGCAATATTAATTCAGAATTTTGACGACTTAAAAGCACAACTAAAATTCCGTATTTAAGTAAGCATTTGGTGATAAGGCCCCGGTGAGGAGGGGGTAACGTCCTCGCTTGGCAACTCAGAGGTCGCAGTTTCGATTCACGCCTAGATGGGTTATCTTTCACCTAGGGCTTGGGTGTTTGTAATTGTATATACTGTACGTACGACTCGTATGTATAGGGGTTAAAATGGAAGAAGGACCTATTAAATCTCAATCTCGCCTCAATAAAAACCGTTTAATTAATAAATCAAAAAAATACGGGTTTCTACGAGTAGGAATGACTCAAACTGACCTTACCAGATCCCTTTTCAGAGGCCCTTTCATTGTAGTACAGATGCGAGTACACGACAGTATGTTTTAATGACATGTAGTTTGGATATAATTGATATAGTTTTATTATAAATGCATTTAATGTGCATACAATATAAGGTATTTATTGTTTTTTGAACTAATAGTTCATGTCAAATAGAGGAAAACGTAAAAAATGTTAAAACACGAAATAGTTTTAACCGTTTCGTAAGTTTTTGTATACTGAGCTTGTATGTAAACAGTTAAAGACGAAGTAAGAAGTTTGACTGAATGACTAAAATGAATGTTTTTTAGATTTTATATTTTATTTATGGCTGATATCGAATTAATTAACAATAGCTCTGCCTTTTAATACGCTAGACGATCACATTTTTTGAGCATTCATTTTGTAACTGATAAGCTAAATTGGAGCCTTAAATCCAGGGGAAATAGTTGGGATTGTTACGGTAAGGCGATCTTCAGCCGGTACCAATAGAAATAGGTTGGTAATTTGTTTGAGGTAAAATGTTCAGGGAATTGGGGAAATCTAGAAAATATTCTCCGCTAGGAGTAGCTATATAGATATAGCTACTTTTAGTGAGAAGTGTTGAGGGATCCGAGAATGAACCCCCTGTCCATACTCCCATCCGTACATCCGTATTACCATCCAGTTCCTCCACACAATGCAACTTTTATCTAAAATACTGCCCGAAAACATGATTTTCTCCTATTGCTCCAGTTTAATGCGACCTTCATATATTAATATTTGTCTTAATTTTAATTCTCATTTTGTTTTCACTGGCCCAATTGAGAGTAATAATTTTGGTACATTTTGAGCCCCCCATATCTTTGAATAAATTCCTGCTTGATGTTCCGGAATCCAGTAAATTTCATTGTAAATTGAATTATATTTAACAGGAGATTAAAATTTACATGTACTTTTCGCATAATCTATTTTTTCCAGTTTTTTTATTCTTAGTATCTAGGTTTTTCTGGAACAAGTTTGTCTTTCGCATTCCAGTAAAGGAAAATTACCTTTGCTGAGTTTATTAATAAAAAATTTTACCTAAAAGGTATTAATATAAGAGGAGTTTGTGTGAGGAAGAAGCTTTCATCTGCCGGTTTTACACAAACAATGGGAAAAAAAACTCGTAACCTGGCGACATCGTCGCCCTCATGCGTTTAATAGTGCGCCGTAAAGTTCCCTTAAAGTCTTTTATGTACTCAATGAATAGGGGAGTAAATAAGATAGCATCGGTTTGAACTCCGTGTGCGTCACTTTGCATGGTAGTGTGCCGCACTGAGATTGCAGCATGCGTTTAATTAACTGTTGTGTACAATATTTTATCTCCATCAATTGTTCTAGCCATGCAAGTTTAATTACCATCCTATTTCCTGTGATTAATATCTGGTGATATTCATTTCTATGTTCCCATTTTAATCTAGTCATTAACATTATATTTGCATTACGCATTCTGCGCTCCTCTATCGTTTTGCGCATCGGAGTGCGTCAGGGGAGCAATGTGAAGACCACGGTCGCATTACTTGTAGGAGTTTGCACTGATCGTCCTGTCTACATTTTGGCCATTCATCTGCAACTAGTGGAATTATTTCAGTATTTTTTCTTATTTTATTAGTTTTGTTTCACCAGATGCATATCATCATTCATATATTTAAATATGATTTCGGGTCGTGTTTCTCTCGTTCTTATTGCAATCATTCCAGCAGTGAAAAGGCGTTCTTTATTAGTTATTCCATGAGATTTCTTCGGTATTTCAATTAACAAATCGGCTGTTCTGAAAGGACGATATATTTGATATATTATTTATATCCCTTCTGTCATATCTTGGCATTTTAATTTAAAAACGACATTTTTCGCGTCGTTCCGGTGAATTCGTAATAGTGGAGTTGGCTTAAAAGCTCGTGAGATATCTCGTGAAATAAGACATTGATAATGGTTACATAGTTTTGGAGTTAAAAATTCTGTCGTAGCAGTAAATATATTATGCCAACCCTTGCTTTGTTATGCCTTCCCTTCCAATTCCGACTCCTATAATAGGGAACGGAATTTGCTATACACCAGTGATCTTCCCAAAAAGTTTTCCTTTTAACACATTTCCTATTATGAAGTGCTTTTGTGATGCACATCGCTATGGTCATTTTTAATTTATTGCTGCCTTCATGAACTCAAATATACTCTGTTAACCTCATTCTTCTCTCTTGGCAACGCTGTAGTTAGGTTTTTTCCGGTTGGGGGTGACATTTTAAATTCATGGATCCACGGAGGGCCTCCCTATAATTTGCATTCTTTAGGAAGCTTCAGTCTTGCAAGTAGCGCCTCTCCACGGCAATGCCCCGCAAATATTAACGAGATCCTTATCTATTTCCTTAACGGGCAATTCTTTCCGCCTCGCTCCTTGAGACTTGGTGGGTGGGGGGGGGAGGGCTTAATGTGTGTTCCCGATGTGAGCCGACGGGGATAGACCTAGATGTCTTTTCCATCGGCCAGACTATCGTCCCCTGGGAGAGGAAAAAAAAGTAAATAGGATAGATCAAGCGAGAAATCTCACGTGACGTTGGTAATTTCTCACTTGGCGTTCGCGTTTGTTTCCTAGTTGAGTGCGCCGCCGCGCGGATGCAGCACCATCGGAAGAGTTTTGATTTATGGATGTGGGGTACTCCTCTTTCGGACGACTTTCATTTTGCCTTATATATCCCGTTCAGCTTTCCCGTTCATATCGGCTCTCCTTAACCACCTCTGTTCGTTTTACCTTACTTCCCCATTGTGATCTCCTCATCCCGTTCTTCCATCCCGTCCCCCCCTCCTCCAGGAAGCTCAAATCTCCAAGGGGGCAGGGGTGAGTGAAGGGAAATTCGAATTAAGTGATAGATCACATTTTGATGGCCCAGGTTTCTCGCTTCATCTCATTCCTCCAGCTCGTTCCCATAAGGATTATAATAATACGGTCATTTACCATTTTTCGATTTTTTTCATCCGCCATAATTTCCATTGCCCGCAGGAGGACATTTTTCTCATTACAGTTCTAATTTCACGACCTCATTCCTTAATTCTTTGAACAGGCACGTCTCCACAGCCTCATTCTTCTCTTTAAAGTGGAGTAGCAGGAGGTCAAAAAATATGTTTGTCTTTCTTTATTCATTGCTCCTGATCTTCCGTCCGAGGAATATTTCAGTTAATTGGTTCGAGCAAAATCATTCAAGCTGACTCGTTTCTGAAATGAGGGTGCCACTTGTGAGCTCCGCACTGTCCAAAATTTTAGAATTAGAAACTTAATATTAGGAATTTTTTGGAGAGAACGTTTCATGAATTTATAATTTTTGAACATGATTTTTGTTAATTATTTTCTTGGAATAATTACTTGAGGTGATTTACCAATGTTTTCCTCAAATTATTTTTTTATCGTTACACCATCTCCTGAAAATGCGTCAGCCGCCTTTTTAGCCGACACCTCACAGAGGAACAGACAACGAAGGAGGGCGGAAAGGAATAGGAATTTTGAATAGAATTATGGGAGATAGGCACAGCTAAAGTGTGAGTTACTGTAATATGTGCATATTAAGGGGTTTTTTGTGGCATGTTAGTTATAGCTAACGAGCACAGTAATGCGTAGGACCAGGGCCGTTTAAAACCTACCTTGGTAGAATAGTAATAATTTATTGTGAAAATATTAGTTAGTCAATATTTTCACAACAAATTATATATTAGTTCTTCAAATTTCTCTTAATTCTTACGCCGAATATAGCCGAATTATTATTATTCACAATTTTTATACATGCGCTTTTGTTTGTTTACGTACATGCGCTTCTGTTTTTAAGACGTCATTACAAAATTAACTTTTTTGGAAAAGTTCAATGAATCAAAATGATTAACGCTAGAAATAATAAAAGATACGACGTAATATGTAAATTTAAGATTGGTTAATGGGTGATTATGTTATATGTACTCTTATGTTTTATGTACTCTTATGAGGGTCATGCGGAGCCTCAAAGGAAGCACTAAATCAACTAAAGAATTGGCCTTCAAAACAATTGTAAGGCCTATTGTCGAATATGCGACCACAGTATGGGATCCCTTTGAAATAGGGCATGTGAAAAAATTAGAAGCAGTGCAAAGGAAGGCTGCCAGGTACGTTTTAGGGCGACATAGGCAGACTGACACTGTAAGCGACATGCTAGGCTCACTAGGATGGGGGTCACTAAAGAACAGACGGAAGCTGAATAGACTGTGTGCCATTTTTAAAATATTGAAAGCTGACGGAGGCTGGAAAGAACTGAACGAGAGTGTAAATAAGCCATGTTATCTCGGCAGGAATGATCACCCGCTTAAAATCAAATACATGCCCCAAAGGACAAACACCGCCAAGTTTTCGTTCCTAAATATGGGAATCAAAGAGTGGAACCAGCTGCCTGATGAACTCTTTAGGCTCTTACCCAAAAGCATTAAATCATTTAGGCGTGAATGCAAAAGGTATACATGATGGGATTGTTAAATGCAATACGGCAGAAGGTGTATGGCTGTATCAAAATATATTGTTTTTTCTAATTTTTTTATTTTGTAAGTCTACTATACGACTATTTAATGACACTGTGATATGTTTTAAGAATGACTACTGTTTGTTATATCATGTCATTGCCACCCGGCTTATCGCCTAACAGCAATGTATCCCAAATAATAATAATAATAATAATATGTTATATGAAAGAACTACATACAGAATCTACTTGTAACCGACCAAACGTCGATTCATTGTTCGGTAAATTTTAAATGCGATATCACCAGAATATAATTAATGCATTGGATGCTCATGTATTTTAAATTCACTATATTATCCTCTATTAGAGAAGTCTTCCTTGCAGATGATTTGCTATGGACATCTCTATAGATATTTTTATGTACCGTAGTGCAATGAGTTTAAAAAATGTTCCCATTTCAGATTTTCTTAGCTTCAATCATTAAATCTTTGCTTTGATTAATTGTCCGTGTAACCATTAATTAATGTCTTTGTTATTTAAATGTTGAAATAATGTTTATCTTTATATCAAAATTGACTTGAGGAATATATTTGAAGGGATTTGTTTATGTATTTGCACTTGTATTCGGTATGTTCTACAAGTCGTGCAGAATATATTTTTTTCAATAATTTGAGTTATTCCGAGTTCCTTAATACTAATTCTTTTCTTTTATTTCCAGGTGAGTCACGCCTTTGTGAATATTTTAGAATGTGGATGCTGCAAGGAAAAAGAGTGAGTAGAAAAGTAGTATTTAAAATAACGAACTGGTTTGCATATTGCCTGTCTATTTTTAATGCAGTCTCCGTTTATATAGTTGCTATGATTATTTCGTCAGTCCCTAGAGGAGTATAATTAGTATGTTCCCAGATACCTTTGACCTCCATTTGTCATCGACTAGCTTGATTAGCAAACCGTTCCTCGGGCGTTTTCGCATTATCGACGAGAGTGGTTCTAGTGAAAATATTTTTCTTCCTAACCAAAAAATGCACGCCGTAGGAAGAAGAGCTCACGCCGATATATTTCAGCCATTAAGCTGAACACCTCGGCGTGCATTATGGTTTGGGCAATGCGTCAATATTCCTGCTGGGTTTTCCGCACCCGTTACCATGACCGCATCGTATGTTCTGCGAGATGAACGGGACTCGTGGGAGGGGGCGATTATGCGAGGGCGTCGGCGCGACACTTGGGATTTACTGTCCGCACTCTTGCCTTTACCGCGCAAAGAAAGAAAAGTCGGCATCTCCATAAGAGGCGAGACCGGGCGCTATCTCGACAAACCATCAACGCATCGGCCTACCCACGGCGCGTCCTCCGGCTTCCTCGTACAACGAGGACTCATTATAAAAATTTGGAAGAAAATCGTGTGGGAGAACATTGAATCATGGAAAGATAAACTCTCCCCACCCACAATGTCGCCGTCCCATTGAAGGTCACCGCGGAGTTGACGCAAGATCCGAGGGTGAACTCCAATCTCCAAAGCATTAACCCTCCCATGAATACCAAAGCAGGGACAGGCTTGCGGGCAAAGCAAAAAAACAATTGACAGTCGTAGCACGCAGAGACAAGGGGTGGGGCCGAGGATGCAAGGAAAGAAGAAGAATGGAACGGATAGGGGTAGAGAGAGGAGGGAAAATGGTAGAGAGAGGAGGGCAAATGAGTGAGGAGGGCGTAAGGAGGGAGAAGGAATCGGGGTGAGCAACGGGCAACACATTTCAAGTCCGCGTCCATTTCTTTCCAAATTACGGGGAGAGGAGTATAAAAGGTCACTCTCTTTCAAGATGGCAGTCGAAGGAACGCATCTAAAATGGGCCAGAAAGTAGGAGAGAGGGAAGTGGTAAAATCCGTTCCTCCCCCACCCCCGTGAGAGAGGGATTTAATTAACTTAAAACGAGCAATTCGTCTTCACCCCCGCCAACATACTCCGCCCCTTAAACCACCTCCACCACCTTAGGAGAGTGAAGAAAGAAAAAAAAATCTTGTCTTCGTTCTTCCCCGTTTCGCTAAACTGTCCCTCTTCCCCGCCTCAAAAAATCCCCTCCTCCCAATTCCGTCCCCCCCTTCCAAAACATATCCCTCCCCGCGGCGAGGGAAAAAAATGAGTAGGTTTAATGAAAGGAATGACAAGAGGAAGCTGCTGGGGGTGGGATCAGGAGGGTATGGGGAGGGAAAGGGTTAAAGAGGGACGCCCCACTCTTTTTAGAATGCTCTTCAGGTCCGCTCTGCAGGACTTGTGGGGTGGAGGAGAGGGAGATGTTTTGTTTGGTCGCAAAAGGGTTCCCAGGGATAAATTCCGTGGGCATTAAAGTCCCTGACAACTGTGCGCATCCAGGTTCTCATGTTTTGCCCCCCCCCCTTTCCCCCTTTCCGTGTGCCTGGATCCTCCACTCCGCTTACCTCTCGCTACTTTCCTATTTCTTCTATCTTTCTCTCATCCTTTCGCCAAGTCTCTCTCCTTCCGCGAAGCCCACATTGGCCTCCCTCAGAGCCGAGCAGATCCATCCCATAGCCCCGTTCCTCTCGTTAAGTTCGCGGCTTCATTTTTATTCCCGTGCTTTACATGACTATAAATAGCACGCGAGAGTTTATTTTTCACTCCTTTTATACCCAAGTAAGAACCAAGAAACTAAATATCTGCACCCACGTGTCAGTGCGCAGTTGCGTAGTGTGTTGCAAGCTCTGCTCTACTTTTATTTGATGCAAAGTTAATTGGTTAAAAGAATATTAATTTCGCAGTACGTGGGCCAAGGTACATATTTAAGGAACATTTTTGGTGTACGTACCATTATTATAAAGAAAATAGTGCCGCATAGGTTAGCTCAAGATGTATGCTTAATTAGGTATTACAATGTTAAAATGTGACTTGACAATGTCGAGCCGCCGCTGAAACTAGCTTGTGAATAAACATAATATTTTTGGTCAGCTGTCAGATTGAAAAGTTAATTTTTTTTACTTCTGCGTGAACTTCTACTTATTCATAACATATATTTGCAGGAACAGTTGTTATTACTCTTTTGTTCGTAATGTTTTAAATGCTAAACTGATTACAATCCGTAAACCGTTAAAACTTATTCCTAACTGTAAATCCCTTGCATTCACACCTGTGTCTTTTGGTCATTCGAGTATTTTAAAACCGTTCACGGCATGCGATTATTGGTTGGATAATTTATTTATGTTTTCCAATATGTATACTAATTCTTCTAGGAAAATTGTCGGAATAGAAATCACTGACAAATATAAATTTTCGCCATAGTGAAATGGATATATTTCTCTATTCATCAAGTATGTTTACTATTTAGAAAGAATTGAACGGTGAAGGTGCTCTCAGATACTCCTTTCCAAGGAACCAGTACCGTATTAAAATTCTTAGGCTATTCTTCAATCTTTAGCCAATTATTTGTTTGTCAATATGCTGCGCAACTTAGCATTTTACTCTTTCCTCCACACGGACGTGAATTACAAAATGAACAAACGACAAGAGCAACGATCTTTTAAAATTGTTTCATCGCATGAGGTTACTCAGCTGGCTGCAGATTATTTATATATTTGCATAACTGATTGCGAAGGATCGCATAAATCGGATCTGCAAAAATCCTTATTTTAAGTAGTTTTTTTTACCTGTTTTCTCAGAATTTGGCCCGGCCGGAAAAGGCAAAGAAAAACTACGCGCATTAAGTTTCCATCAAGTGTGCTTTCGCTTTCCACAATAACCTACGCCACGGGACCATTATTTCCATAAGCCGATGGCAAAAAGGCGAATTAGATAAGGTCACGTTGAGGTCATAGGTCAGAAGTCGCTTACCTCTCCCGTCTTTTACGACAAAATGTTTTATTTCGAATGTTTACTAAAAATGTTGCATTTTCGCTTAATAATTCACATTTGATGTATTTTATAGATATTTGGTTGGAATTTAGTTCAATATTTATCAGTATTTCTATAATCTGAATAATACTTGTATTACAGTAGATATAATTAGATGCGCCTTAATTGACCAGGGCAAGTTCTTTTTCAATTTAGTGAATTAAAAGTCATCACCCAAAGATATTAGCTCATTTAATTGCGATACAAGAACAATATAAACCTCTTGTGAGCATATAGATCAATTTCACTGAGCTCCAACCAGGTGTTTGATGAGAATACTTTGCTGCATGTTTTACTTCAACTGAAATTTCCTATTATAATTCCTCTATGATATTTAACATGGCAACTCTCGTTTCTCATTCAATCAGCAGGTTTCATTTTCAAAGATGATCGGACTCTACCTTCCTTCGATCTACCCCATTCCTTCCCACCGTATGATTTTCGCTACTTTTTCTTTGTTTCCAATGATGTGCATCGTTTATCTAATGATCGGAGGGATATCGACAGCTAAATGGTCTTTCATGTCAATGGATATTGATAACGGAACAGAATTGAGACAGAGAACCATAACCACTTAAGGGTTTCATCCTTTCAGTTCCCCAATCTCTAAGTCCTTCCCTTCTTAAAGTTCGTCCACTTCCCCTTCCCCTTGCCCCTTAGACACTTCCCCCCTCCTGTCCCCACTTCTCTGCCGTCAGCCACTTCTTTGGACAATCCCGGCCAACTCTCAGCGACCGATGGAAGAGTTGAATCGAAACACGCTAATGCACTCTACGACCTGTCCGAAAGGACGATTAGCTAGAGAACCTGCTTCATTCGTTCCGCTCGGTATCCCTCCCTCCACGTTGCAGTCGTCTCTTCGCTTCTTTTATCGATGCAGTTTAAATGCTGAAATATTTTCGACGCATAGGTATCGCAATTTTAAATTGAGCGCTTTGTGTTTCATCTCGCACGTCAGATTGATTGCATCTCCCGTACCCGTTTTTCCATTTTGGGCCGTAAGATTTTGTCGTAGTATGTCGGTTTACAATTAGCACCTGATTTCCTGCGTATTACATCTATTTAAGGAATAGGCTATGTAGTCTCTGTGCTACTTTACAGGAACGGAAAGGAATATCCTCATCATTTCTATATTTCTATAGACGATAGGGGACATTCACAATCGAATCACATTATGCATTACATGGCAACATCGATTCAGTATCGGTGTCAATATTTCGTGAAATCGTACTGTAATGCTACATACTATATATCCCAGCCATCCTGCCTTTTCTTAGTTCATTAATGTAAGTGTCGACCTCTCCGATGTCATTCAATGTTTCGAGCGCGTATTATCCCTATTTCTTTTACAGTAAAAATGGTTTCAGATTTCTTTTCTGTGCTTCAAAGTGAGATTAACGAGTCATCTAAATCTTCAATGGTCACTCAAGATAGGAGAAAGGTCTCTTGACGAGCTTGTTTTAGGCTTTATGCGTCCTTAAGAAGGAGTTTGAGCCTTGCATTTTCGGAATATTAAGGTTTCTGAATCCGGCTACCGTAGATAGTTAAGGTAAATGGGCTCAAGAAAATGCGTCCCATATCTGATCCTCATCAGCAGCGATTGTCCCCCAGCCCATTTTGTCATCGGGAAGTATTGATTTTAATACCAAACATTAAAGTTATTTGAGTCGATGATGGAATGCCATGTCTTACCGAAAATTTTCAAATTGTACTAAGCATATGATAAACTGTGATGAATGATGTGAATATGACGTGAGCAATGATGGTGAATGTGATGAGACGACTTTGTTTACTAATTTATTTTTTTATCCGACGTTTCTCATCCTATGCTGGGCGTACCTTCAGGAAGTGGCACACAGAGAAGCGGAAAAAATTCTGGAACTTGGTTAAACCTAAAATTCCCTTTTATCCAAATGAGCGAAAAAAACAAATTAATAGAGGCTGAACATTTCTAATCCGAACGGGAGATCACTATTTTTTCGAAAGTGACCCTTCCTAACTTTACGTAAAGCTTCAGTTGAAGTGGTTTAGAGCCAGCAATGATACATGGATACTCTCGAATCGTAATCCCAGGAAATTGTGCGCCTAGGGAACGAGTGTTCATTTAGGCGAAGAAATGGCATAGGTGAGAGGGTACTTAGTTTTGTTGAGATAGTAGGAGTGTAGTGGAGATTTTTGGACTTTTTTGGATAGGAGGGAGGGGGAGAGAACAAGGGAAGAGAACCCCTCGGGGATGTACCCCCTCCTCGTCGTACACCCTCATGCTTTTTTGGTGATTCTCAATTTTTTTACTATGAACACACGTTTGACCTCTTTCACCCCACTGACCCAATCCACTCATCCATTCTTCAGTCTTCCCTTCACCCTCCGGACGATTATTCCCGGTGATCCTAAAAGGTCACCCCTATCCATTTCCACATCTCCAGCCATTCACAATTTTGTCTCCTATTTTCCGTAATTTTCCTCCGACTTGCTTCTTTTCCTGATGCCTTCCTTCCAATTTTCTCGTCATTTCTCCGAACGCACGCCTCTCTTTCCGTCTAACCCCTCGATGAATCCACAGTGCTATTGTAACCCTCACTTGCGTTCTTCACCCTAACAGTTAAGCGGAGCAATTTCCTCCTCTCTGCCTTGTGTCCAAAGTGATTCTGACATTGAATTTTTAAGGGAGTTCCTCCTTCTACAGGAATACCACCGCTGTGCTAGGGAAACGCATCGATTTCTTTAGCAAGACTCGGAGATTCGTGAATAGTTGAAAATAATGAATGTATCCCCGAAGCGGCGTTATCCGCCACAAAGGTTTCAAATGCAAGGCCAAGATCCAATTTATGAGTTCCAAATGTATGCTTTCCAAATAAGCCAGCGTTTTTTTTTAGTCTAATAATTTGAGTGGATTTTCCCGGTAGGAGATAAAAATCGGAAGCAGTAAAAATATCAATTATGGATCTAAATTGCCATCGTACCTGAGCTCTATCTCGAGTTTTCTTGTGTTTGCTTAAGAACTTCCTCTATCTGCGAGTATAATAGAGGTGAGAACCCGCGAGATGGCGCATATCTGGGTGGCCCAATCATTCAAACCGCCCGGGCTGAACCAAGCCCACTGAATGCATCAATTGGCTGCCTACATATCCCCCCACCCCCTTGTTCATTTCCTATTGGTCCCTTTACCTCTCCTTCCCCCACCTCTCCCCCGCACATCCTCTCCGCTCTTCCCCGAGAACGCCATTCTGAAGACGACAGCCGTGCTGTCGAAACGTAAAATAACAAATTGTGAGTGTCCTTTCTTTGTGTCTCTATATTCTAAAAATCTACATCTGTGTTTTTATATATTTGTATATATATATATATATATATATATATATATATATATATATATATATATATAATATTATCTCTAATTTCTTTTACTTATACATGATACGTTAAATTGGATCAAAGTGCACACATGCTACCTGATTTTTCCTGATACCACTTTATCATCACGCTCTTAAGGGTAGTTAAACATACAATTTTTCTTGTTTTAAGTCCATTAACTTTTATCTGAATGATTCCAACTGTAATCTCTCAATACAATCAAAGATTCTGTTTGTATTTCCAAATTTATCAACTATGAGAACCAATTAATGACAACATTTCGGTGGTAGGAACTATGAGGAAATGAAGAAATTGGTCGGAAATACAGGTAGTATTATCTCTACCTAATTTTCTTCCTTCTTTTATCTATTTGCATAAGATGCACGCCAAGAAATAACGCACTGCGTGAAATAGAAGTAAATGTACTTCTCTATCCTTTAATCTCCTGACTATCCTTCCACCTGATAATTTTATTGGCTGCTCCATTCGACAAATCAACGCATACTTTTTGTTCCTTTCCTTTACTATTGATGTATTTCGGTTGATTTCGGATTCTGTGTCCTATTTTACGAATGTCAATCATGTAACAATGGCGAAAATATCTTTAGGTTTTTCTTTTTAATCCAGAAACCTAGTTCGAAAAAGTGTGGATGTGATAAATATAGTGATAAGAATTATTATTTACCTAAATTGCATTTATTATTTTATTGATTTTACTAGGGGATGGTTTATTTTGCCCGGCATGAATTCAGAGGAACCCAAGCTGTATGTGAAGCTAATTGCATTCCATGAGTTGTATTTCACATACTTTTGTAGATACTTCGGCAATTTCTTATTTTTCTATTAATGTTAATGTATGCTTGTAATTTATTCCATGATAATTCACTTTCCAAAGAATTGCATGTATATGAGTTATGCATCTTACTTATCAACGAACGGCTTTGCTTGCCACGCAATAGATTGAAAAAATCTGAGGCATCGTAGCCTTCAATTAGGGCTAAATGTGTGCTTGCGCTACTCATAGTGTCCGAATTCTAAGTAAAAGGCCCAATATATGTGATCAAATCCTTTTAATGGAAATATCAGTCTGTTCTACGGTTGAAAAGGTGTCAGTCGTTGACGTATATATTTCCATACCAATAGAAAGGGGAAAGCTAAGTCAAACGTTACCAGGAGGGCATAAAGTAGGCCAGGTGGAATAGTTTACGTATTTTGGAAGTGTTTTGCCCCTAAATTGTCGATGTTTTAGAGATATAAGGAGAAGAATTGCTTTGGGTAAAGAAGTTTTCACGAGAAGGAGAGAATCGATGACGGGAACTAAGATAGGATGTTAAGAAAAGACTCGTCAAAACTTTTATATGGAGCGTATTGCGTCGAATCACGGTCATTGATGCAGGATGATAGGCGTAGATTGGAGGCTTTGGAAATGTGGGTGTGGAGAAAGATGGAGGTTAAGTGGGTAGAAAGGAACACAAATGAGGTCCTAATAATCGGGGGAGAAGAGGGGATTGTTGTGAGAAATCACAAGGTGGCAGAAAAAAATGGGTGCAAGTACAGCATATTGATTGTCAGTGGGATGTTGAAGACTGTGATAGAGGGGAGAATGCATGCGAGGAAGGGGCAGGAATAGGGTAGGTATGTTGTACGGAATGAAGGGATGAAGGAAGTATGCAGAGATGAAGAGGGACTTAGCTGTGGAGCAGAATTTTGAGTTGTGTTTTTAAGGAGAGAAAAATAATTATTTGGCAGTTGTGTCCATCCAAAACCTACCTTCGGTAGATTACTTAAAATAATAATAAACGAACGACGTCCACTCTCTTCCATCAAGTAGTGTTAAGGGGCGACTTAACTGAGTAGATTGAGATTAAGGCTTCCGGCCGAAGGGCCCTGGGTTACATCTCTTCCACTTTCCATCTAAAAATCCGAGCTGAAATTTTCTGTCCATTAGAACTTCTTTGGAAAGTAGTTAGGGGTGAACTCTGACCTCACGTCGTACCTGTTCCCTTATAAAATATCTTCAAAGTCGGTTTAGCAATTATGAGTGCCGTGAATTTTCACGGACTTTCCTTATAAGTGTTATGGATGAATAGCTTTGGTCGGAAGTATGCATTTTTGGAATCCTCGATGGGTTAGAGTTGAAGGCAATTCCAAGTTCAAAAGGTTAAAAAAAAAAGGCTACATGTACATCTTCGTGCCACCTTTTTCCATGAGTCATGCATATCTACAAACCCTCTTGCCAACGTTACTTCATGTAACTTCGTGTGTTCATACTATTTACAAAGACATGCCAATGGATCACGAATTGAAAACTAATTAGAATGATCTCAGGAATTTCACTCCATTAAATAATTTCAACCTCTCTTCAGTGACTCCCGATGCAGATTCTACAAGCATTTAGAAAATTTTACTATGAACATGAATAGTTCTGGAAGCCATTATGGGAATGTGTCCATAGTTAATATCAGCTTAATGTGAACAAAAACATAGATTAACTCGTGAAGGAAGCTTCGTCACAGCTTAGATGCCCTTAGGAACTTCCAGGCGTCTAATAATATAATTTTCCCATTGGATCCATCTAGCTCTCTGTAACGATTTTAGCTTTTTTTCCCAACCTCACGGTCTTTAACTTCTGTGTCTCTCCACACGTCCTTTTTTTCACTTTCCCTCAAGCCCCTCTCTGTCTCCCTGATAGGACGTGGCAGGCAGGGAGCGATGGGAGACGGATTTCTTCCACGGGATCCTACCGGATCGACGTCATCCCTACTGATCTCCTTTAGCCGCCTCCAATAAATAACCAAGCCTTTCCCTTCCGACCATCTATTTTCCGCGTCTTTAGTTTTTCCCAACTCCATCCATCCCTCCTTTGTTTCATCTCCTTAAGCGTAGGTTTTTTATCTCTTTTTTTTAAGCTTTCCACCTTCACCCTTTGTCGATCGACCATATGTAAGTTCTTTTTTGTATAATCGAGCAAAATAGAATCTCACCTTTTCCCAACTCCCATAGTCCAATTAAGCTAAAACTTAAGACAAGTTTTGTCGTTTCCCATTAACTCTTTGTCAAACCCCCTTTATATTTTACTCCTTGTTTCAAATTTACGTCCTTGTGAGTGATTTGATGCTTCGCAAAATGAATGAAAGTGATCGGATGCTACACACAAGAGTTTATCTACGTACATCCATGCAATATCCCGCAAGCCGCCGCAAGGGCGTGTAGCGGCGGGTGCTGGGTCATTAGCCATGCATGGACAATCCAAAACATGTCACTCCTACACAAATATTAGTTTGATCACGCACTCGAAAAAAGTTCACCACACGAAAGAAGGTGCACTTACATGCAGCATATATTCGATAACAGGATATTTATTTTAAAATCATGCTGTAGAACTGTTAAAAATATGGATCATAGAGTTCAACCATGAACTCTTTCTAAAGAGCGTGTCTTATAAATTTTGCGTTCAAGTATCGTCACGAAGAATGTTTGAAATACACCTGAAGGAATGGGAACTTCTCTGCTGGATTTTCATTATTCATTTACTATTGATGATGTTATGATGTGTTCATGCAGACCGAATTATAAATGTCGGGATAGCTGATTCAATTTATGCTTCTTTGTGAAAAAATCTTACTTGTGAAAGTCATCCTCGTGAGGGAAAGTGCCAACCTAAGCACCTGGGAATGGGACTACGTACGAATCGTATATAGTGTATTTATGCAGTTTGCACATTCATTGTATAACCACTACCTAGCACATTTTTTTGGAAATGCATAGGGAGGAAGTTAGATTTCATTTATCGACATTAGACCATCTTGATAAAATAACCCAACAGTTACATGTTTGCTACTCTTCCATCTCTTGCGCAGTTCTTGACCACAAAAACGGTAAATTACCACCGTGTGTCTCATCAAAAATTCTGAATTCAATCTAACACATCATTTAATGACACGTAACCTCAACCAAAGAATAATTATGGCTGTTTGCCTGACTAACACCGCCTGCCAGTTACTCCCGTTGATAGGCGGCTACCAAGTTATAACGAGAATGGATATGTCTGTATGTGTATATAGACTGCCGGGCAAGCATTGTTTTTTTTCGATGCACATGCACACCGAATAAGTCATAACAACAATATTAATTGTAGGTAGCACTAGAATTTAAGTAATTGGCAAGAAAATCATTTACTGCTTTTTTAACATATAACTTTCGAGGTCATATTCCTAACTTCGCAGGAGTCACATAAACGTGGATTTCAACAGTAGTGATCCCTTGTCAGCGTTCAGAGAATATTTTTCATCTCTTACGAGTACTTCTAAAGAAAGTTTTATAATCTTGGTAGACTCAAAATGAACAGAGAAAAATTACGTCTTATTAATGGCGAATTTCTCTTAGAAGCTCCCAGTTTGAGTTTTTAAATTTGCCAAATAATTTTCATTACTCCCCTGTCTTCTCTCCATTCATGGTAATAAAATCAATCCGGTATTAAAGAAAACCACCGGTATAAAAAATATTCACCACTAATTTTAGCACAAAACCATTAGCGTTTGTAGCCGGAAGAGGGTTGTTTCGTACGTTCATTTCTGGCTTCAATTAACGGTCTATGCAAAATTATGGCTTCGAAATTGATCTCTTGGTGACATTTTGCATGAATGGAATCCATTTAAGTGGTAAATTTTTCCTATATTTTTTCGTCGACATTCTTCACTCTTGCTTCCTTTGTCCGGGCATTTCTTAGCTCCTTCTCTCCTCCTCCGCTCGCCAACCACGTCCTTCCAGCACATCCTCGTCGTTCGCCCTTGTGCGTGAATGTATGTGAATAGGCTTCCATGGGTTTCCGTTTTCCCGCGATCGACCGACTACGGGGAATTCCCCAAGGGTCGTGTCCTGGCCCTCGTCACTTTTCTTCTTCCCAGAGAACCTCTCTCCTGCCCACCGGCCACAACCTTACCGCATTATTTTTTCCAGCTCCCTCACTCTCTTTCTCTCCCTCTCTTCTCTCTCTCTTTTCCTGTTGCTCTCCGATCTATTCGTTCGTTCTGGCCATCCTCTCCATTAAGGGAATAGTAAGGGTTGGTTGGGTTCGGAGGGAAGGAGGAAAGTGGGGAAACAGGATGAAATAGCGGGAAGAGGAAGAGAGGCAGAGACAAAATAAACTGAGCGATTGCAGGAAACGGTCGGGGGGAGAGAAAATGGGTGGAGCGACTTGCAATGGAAGGGAGAGGCGTTCGGACGAAGAAAAATAAGCTTGTGGTCTCTTTGGTACATTCTTGAGAATAGTTTGTCTTGTTTGGACTGTCTCTTCTGCAGCATCATATTTCTGCAAAGAAAAGCATTCAAACGTTTTCCCTCCTTTGCTACGTTTTCTGCTTTCCCACATTTTGGTAGACTTAGCACTTCGTGGCTTGGTGAGAAAATAAGTGGCTGATGTTACCTTTGCTTGTGTATTTCTTAAATTATTTTTCTCAAGTGAACTTGATTCAGTTGACCTAAGCACTGTTAATATCAAGTGACGAAATTCAAAGAAAGTCCGAATGGTAACCGAGGCCTGTGTCTTAACGGGAAATTCATACGGATATTGCGGGGACTGTCTTAAAAGTAACCTTCTTTATTCTATAAAAAAATACTCTAGAATCGATGCAGAAAATTAATTATTTTTATCTCAAAACTACTTATCTTTACTATTTTATGCATATTCGCCAAACAGATGTAAACATTCGTAATAACTCTGAACTAGTTTTCAAATTCCTTAAGCATAAAATAAATATATATATTATAGGATAGCATGTATAGAGGGAGGAATTTTGCTTCCGAAGGATTTATTATTCTCTTGACCTATCATTTGTATTTTTTGGATTGTAAAAAATCAATTAACAATATTACCGTAAGGTAGCTTTTATTTTCCAGGTTTTTATATCGAGTAACTTCAAAAATCCTTCCCAAAATCCTTACGAGCTGAGAAATTTTAACTAGTATTTATTTATTCGAAATTAAATTACAAAACATGCATTTAGATCTTACATCTTCTTTCATCTTGTCCATAGTTTTACTAATTTTTTCAACGAAGTGTATGCCTCTATTTATTGCCGTACTTCTAATTTTCTTCTATTTAGGAGTTTTTATGAATTTTTTTCAAAATGACGATGGACCCTGATTTGATTTTTCAGATTTGAAATGTTATTTGGATGTCAGTAAACCCAAATGTAAATAATTTCTTTACAATTTTTTCATCGATCGTCTTTTTATCTTAACCGAGCATTTTTGTTCTTCTATATTGTCATTTTAAGTATCTGTAAGACACCTTTTTAGTCATTATTTACTTTTTATGTATTTCGGATTCTACTCCACGCGTCTTCTTTTTTTTCATCCTCGTTCTCGAGCCTTGAAAACCGTAGAATTCAAGAGTCCTGGGGTTTTTAGTTCACTGAAAATTCCAGGACTAAAAATTCCCTGTCGAAGACCTATCCGTTGCTGGCGTTCGTCGCACAGGGCTCTCAATCAATCAATCAACTTGGCGATATCACCGGTAGAATCGTACCTTGCTCCATCCCCCTTCCCTCTCCTCTCCTTCCGTCCTTCACCATCCGTCCTCCCAAATGGCTGGCGCATAAAAAATGAATGGAAGACCAGTCGACTGGCACTATTCTAATCGAATTCCGTCCCTCGCCTCTCATCTCCCTTAACTTCTTCTCCTTTACCTTTCAGCCTCTTCTCCTCCTCCCCCTTCATCACTTCACGTATTTTCTAGGGTGAAGCTTCCCTCATTCTATTCCTCTATGTACATCAGTACAATATTTTAAAGAAATCATACCTCGCTCGAAACTACAGCGAAGTGTTATGATTGCAATCCTCTCAGACGTTTACGTTTTCCTAAAATTACCTGAATGTTTACAGTTTTCCAGGGGTTGGAAAATGTTTTATTTAAGAAAAAATCTCATCTAAAAACTCCTTTGTGGTAAGGTAGGTAAAATTGCATCAAAGCCAAAAGTTCTTGTATAATGAAGCAGGGAATCAAAGCACTGCGGTGCGTAATTAACGCTACAACCAATAATATTTGGTACGCTATGCGCTTGAGCATATGTAGTACGGAGATATCAAGTGACAAGAGTCCATAATTCTGTTGTTTAACTTGCGGCCCTTTGAAGAGACAGAGACGTTAAGATTAATATTACGTTTTCTCGTCCTGCTTTCGGATCATATTTAATTCTCAAAGCCGACTTATTCGAGATAGGAAAAACTTACTCAGAAACGACGCACCCCACTAACTTTACTAAAACTAACCTTGTGGGCTGTCGAATTAGAGTTGAAGTACCTTGACTGCGATTTCTATTGTACATCATTGCAATATCCAATCATATAATCGTATGAACTCTTTAATTAAAAAAGTATCTCCTCACATTCATTACTTTTCAACTTTTTGTTCCCTTTTCTAAGGAAATGGGAATTAACACTTTCAGTGTAGGCGCGATGATTTTGCTTATTTGCATCAAAGATTAGATCATATATGATATAATTAACACAGTGGAATTTGTAGATGCAGTTACTCACTTTCGGGATGGTGTTACTTCAAGTATATAATTAATTATATTACATTAAATGTTGGTGTCCGAGACGAAGTTTATGATTTTTTTTCACCTACGCACCCCTACTTTAGATATCACATTATCATCATTAATACAAAGATCAATGCAATAGAATGTCCGTGCATTTGTTTGCATGATAAGTTTATAAGATATTAAATCAATATCCTTCCATCTCTCCGCTGGTATCTTTCTTTCTCATCCCTATCTTCCACTAGTTTCTATTCTGTCTTTTACCTTCTCGCCTCGCCCCGAAAATAACTTTCTCCCTCTCTCCCAGTCTATCCTTACCTCTCTTTCTTTAGACGGTAAAGGAAATAGAACGACTGGGCGGAATCGGTAAGAGTTTTTTTTCTCCAATGTGGAATGGGTTTTTGGGCGTAGGTTGACGGAGCGTAAGGGTGGAAGGAGAGGAGACACCTTTTCCCTCTCGAGACAAGGGTGGCTTTCGAAGGAGGAAGGAGGGATGGTACGGGTGGAAAAGAAATTGGACGTTTTGCTTCGAGTAGCCCAAGGGGGAGAAACGGGGGAAAGGATTGAGGGAGGGCTTCGAAGGAGAGAGAAAAAGAGAGGAATAAGTGATGATGAATACTTCCTCTTTCATGCCTTGACAATTCTTAGTTAAATTTGAGCAGAGGAGAAAACGGTAGCGCTATGCGTGGGGAACAAAAAGTTAAGTATTTTCTTTCGGCATTTTCCGGGTTTCGATATTAGCTTCTTCCTTCGTGAATATAAAAAATGTACTTGTTTGAGCTGAATTTTTTTTAGTCGATATGTGAATAGATATGTCTGGTCATCGAAACTTCAAGTTAAATATAAAACACTCCTGTTTTTTTATATAAAAATTGCCAATTTGTATCTTAAATTTCGATTAGTTGGAGAACTGGTAAGTAATAATCGATCATAAATGTTATTATGAGTTCACTTCAGTCAAAGGACAAATCAACCTATAGATAGACCCAACTACCTTTATACATCGGTGGTTTCTTTACTTTGGAGGATTGTGGCGGTGCTGCCGTCAGCTTTTGGTATCGACATCGCGGGCATAATTGCGTGCTCACCCAGGTTTATGATTATTCAATTTGTACAGAAGATATAAAAAATACTCCAAAAAATATAACGTTCTCATGTCAAAATCTGACGGACCATTTGATTTAATATATATCTCATTTCATGAGGTGAAATAATCATTCACAATGATCAATTGCCAGAATTAACCATCTCTTGGTGATTAATTTTCATTATGTCAATGATTGGTAACCATTATATTCATTTCAATCAGTTTTAAGTGACCTATAATTTTTTAAGAGGAATAAGAACCAGTTTTTATTGAATTACTGTTGAACAGTGCTTGGTATTCGATTATGTTTAGACAATGGTTGAAGAGATAACTCAATGAGTAAGGATATAAGGAATTACCGTGGCTTAAATGAGATATGGTATGAGGGTAAGATTCATGAATTAGCCATTGCCATGTATCTTAGCAAGTAAATTTGTATGAGTGGCGACAGATGGAGAGTGGTACTCTTAGCAACTAAGTGTGATACTATGATCAAAGCATTTTGCTCTGTACACTTGTTCACTCATATCTTTGAGTGGTAGAAGATAATGCGTTTAATCACTGAAATAAAGCTAATGGATTAGAAGAGAGTGGTGCATATAATATAATTACACTTAAGAATTTTAGTGATATTGGAATCTGCACTTATCCGTATTTATTTATCTGAAGTAATTTTCAGCCATCATGGGTGCACCACACGCCGCCAAATTTTTCGATCGATTTGGAATTCATCCACGTCTACATAATGCCCCACAAGCCGCGACAAAGGCGCATGATGAGGGGAGAGAACTTGAGCGGTAGGATTAAATTCTATTAGATCCCAAAATGCATTAGGGCGAATGATAGTGGTAGCAGGGCAATGTTTGCATTCACTTTACATATGCGTAGTAACATTTAATATTCCGTGCGAAAATTTTTATATCGTCTTTCCTAATTTTCTCCTCAAACTTTCTGGAACAAGTTCATCTTCCAATTACAAGTTGTACAAAGTTAGCGCTTTCATCAGTCAACTTCAATTGGATCGATTCCCGTAGATTGGAAGGGAGGAGAGGGAAAATTAGTATGATTTTGGGGTGGGGATTTCGCCTGATCTGTACTTGCCTAAAGGTATGATACGGATTTACCCGGAAGAGTGAAGCAAAATTCAAGTCTCACTGCTACGGAAAAATCATCGGAGGGATTAAAAAGTGACATGGTAGAAAAATAAAATGCCCACCAGCCTCCAGAAAGGTGCTTGGATACCATGAATTATTAAGAAAACTTTTGACAATCCTTTTTAATCCGTTTCTCCCCATTTGCGTTAATAATCATTCCTAATACTTAAATTTAATGAGTTGCCCCATGCTATATTTATATTTTAAAATGAATTTGCACAATCGTAAAATGAGCATATTCCTAGCTTTTTACCGTTTCCTACTAATTTGGTTGCGTTTGCATCTCTATCGTAGAATTTTTACGTCTGCCAATTCTGATTAATTGCTTTGATTATATTTAGGATTATTATTAGGATCCATTATATAAAGTTTTATCGATGTAGTAAACTAATTAGGGAGAGGAAAGTGATAATGATTAAAGTAAACTTTATGTTTAGATGCTAGGCACGATATGTAAACCTTTCCTTTCTTGCTTATTTTTATTCGCGCTTCGTTTCAGGCTTCCATAATATCATTCGCAAAACAAATGGGTATTAGTATTTATTATCTTGAAAATCTTGAGGAACTGTGCATCATTTTTACATCTGCCAAAATGATCAAATTCCTGTCAAAATGATATCTCTCTTGAGATGGGATGCTGCGCACTTGAGGCCGCACTATTGAGTGGGACAGGAAATAAGCACTGAGGCGCTAGCCCTATCTCCCCTTCACGGTTGTACACTATCTGCAAAGTAAGGGAGGAGGGAGCTGACCTATCGCATCATCACCTTAGATTCCCCCGGGTTGGTGTCTGAACAAAAGAAATGGATGCAAGTACTCCTCCCGATGTGCTCGACCTGATGATGGAATCGGAGTCGCGGAATGGTGGGATTCCCGCGTGAGCAGCATACCTGCGTGTACCCCGCATACAAAAGGGATGGGGTGATCACAGAACCGGAGACAACGTGGTGTGCGACGAAAAATGAAGATCAATGGAAGACATGGGGAGAAGAATAAATAGAAAATGTAGTAAGAGAAGAGGAGGAAGGTAGAGAGAGAGAGACGGAGAGAGGAAAAGAGAAGTCGAAACCTGCCCTCTCTTTTATCCTCCTGTTCTTTGTTCGTGTAACGGTATCGAGGATACAGATCTGCCTCACTTTGGACCGAATTGCCCTCTTCTTTTCCTTCGATACGAATCGTGCTCTCTTCCAATCGAGATCTCCCGAAACATTACTTTCCCCCTCTCGCGCTCACAACGCAAGCCCCCTATTTCGTACTCTCTCTCTCTTTCTCTGTGGCTGTTTCGTTTTAAATCCCATACGCAGGTAATTGAGCACCTCCCTCTTTTCGTGTTCAACTTGATTCCCTTGGTTTTCTCTGTCAAACCGTGTTCGGTAGACTAGAAGCAAAAGAAATGAGAGGGAGAGAAAGGAAGCCTACAGGACGACTTGAAATTACTGCTCCATGGTCCACGATTTTCTTTTACTTTTCCTCGTTTTTTATTATTCTCCGATCTATCGAGCATCGATCGTATCTTTTCCCAATGCGAAGCAATCACCTAGGGCTAAAAACGTGCTTGAATTTAATATACGGATGCTTGCAATAGATACAAGAAGTGGAAATAATTTTGTCTTAACCTTAGCTGTGTTTTATTCTCCCATGTAAATGGTATGCTTTGAAATGGCTGCGTGACAGGCGGACATGGAAATCAATTTTACAAACTCTTATCGATTGAAAGTATTTTTTTATATTTTTTTAGGATTGTGCATTTATATGACTAAACTTTCATCTCATCGCTGTGAACTTTACCCTCGGATTAGAAATACTTAGTTTCCGGTTATCTCCGTTTACAATTCAATTCTTAAAATCATTACCCTCTGAATTTTAACAAACTTAGGTTGATGATAGGTGTACAATAAATATTATCCGATAAGTAATATTTTATCCTACGAGAGTGAATATTGTGAGTGTTTGCATGTACATACTCCATTGTGAGTTCATATTTCGGAGAATATATCTAATGAGTGTTGTTAAGTTCCTTATATTCAAGTAAATGCATAGATTAGTCGCGGGTATTAAATGTATGAGTTAACTTTTTCATGCTTTCATTAGGGTTTGGAGGTTTAGCCATCAAATGTTTGCGTATCGTTTAAAAGAAGGTATTTTGATTCTAGTTATACACTTAGTTCTAAGGAATAAAGAGTGTGTCTTCCTATGACATGGATATATTATAAAAGTTGATCAGTCTGATATTTTACGATCAGTAATAAATATCTCATAAACGGCCACCCAAGTACGTATAAACTTAACTTGCAGTTTGGTGAATATTAATTGTGTTGAATTGACCAAATATCTTTGAAGAATTGTGAAATATTGGTACTGGACCCTTAATTCTTATATCTGTTTCCACTTAAAGTATGGGCAATGTTTTTCTACTTGTATTCTAGGATTGTTTTCGCTCTCGACATATATCAGTTAAAAGTCGGCTCTGCATTTGCATTTAGCCGTTCAGATTTTTTACCCAATGCTTATGTCATTTTATTATTTTTATGTGCCCTCATTTTATAAGAAACGTCATAGAAATATTTATTCAGTGTTTTATGAATTCCTGAAAATATTGTCTATTGCCCAGTACATATTTTAGTGATCTGCATGACTCATAGATTTAAAGTCAAAGTGAATGCAGATTTGGGAAACCGTCTCCCAGGATTCTCCTTTTGCATACAGAGTGGTCCATTATCATTTTGATAGTGTCTCCCACGCAATTGGCAAGCTGCAATTATTCTTCGCCTACCCTAAACCTTCCAGCACGAAATCAATCGCGTGTATTTCATTGTGTATTTCTCCTCTATTTGCCAATCCTCTCAGACTTTCCCAGAAAGGGTTCAAAGGAATCCCATTGTCCCGTACACTCCTCTGTGGAGTCATCTCGCCACTGTCATCCAAAATGAGATCGATTCAAAGTGCGGGAAATCTGCATCCGCGAATAACAATCTCAATTGGGGATGGGTAGTGTTATGTTGCAAACGCAGATAGAATACAAGAGTAATCTAAACATCTTAGACAATTTTAAGGTACTGTTGTGCTAATAGTGCTTTTGATGATCTCTCATTTGACATTCCTACCACACAAGGAATCTTACGATGTACGAGAAAAGTATCAATATGGAAGGTGACGGTGAGAGCAAGTTAATATTATTTTTGTGGGAATAGAGTAGCTACTTTAAAATACCGTTATTACCAACAATTTCAGCTCAAAAGGGAGTCCCATTAATTATCTGTTCAGATGTGCAATATATTTTTTTAGAGACCTTTATCGGTTTGTTGGAATGTTTGATTGTGCTACAGTGCGCGAATCCGGTTACTCTAAATTCGATAATAATGTCATCTGGTCTAAAGTCTCTTGGTATCTAATGATACCAAAACCAGGTCCGAATAAATAGCAGTCCCTTTTATCATTTTATTATTAAAATTTTTAAGGGCCCATTATCACCAACGATCGTAAATTTTTATTCTTGAAAGCATATTCTTTCATTGTAGTGCATGATATAAATTTTCAGTCACTCACGGATGTGATTGGTACGTTCATTGAAGGGCATTAGTATGCACATTAAAAACGGCTTGTCCCAAATCCAGTGGCGAGTGTATTGCCCAATGGGATTACAAATGACAGGAGGCTAACGAATTTACCGTCTATGAGAACCAAGTTTTTTGATGTGCTCACTGTGATGGATATAGTATGTCCCACTTGCTTGTTTCATGTTTTTGGGAAAATAAACTCCGTATGAAAGTTTCTTCTGAGTAATTGCTAAGACTCCACGAAATTTAAAACCAAAGAATAAGTAAATAATGTCTCGTAGGTATGGAAAACAAGAACAGACAAGAGAAGTCTTTTGTACAGCAAATGAATTATGACACTAGGTCGGTCCCGAGATAGGCGTCTCGTATGAATTTCGATATAAATCGTAAAAACGATGTGGGATTTTTGGCGGGTTAGGGGGACAACCTGTCCTCGAGACAGGGCCGTTTTTACGTGACCACATTTCTTGTGGAAGTAAATGAAATCTTTCCCTCGGTTTCCCGCACGCACAACTTTCCTCTTCTATCTGTCTCCTTCCCCCACTCCCGAGATCTCCCAACCCCTCCGCGATCTCGCTCCTCATCCCCCAGTGTCCTTTCTATCCCTTCCCCGCAGGAACTCCCTCTTCTTACATAGACCCTTCACTCTTTTTCCTTCCCATACATCCCATCTCCTCCTCCCGCCGACCAATCCACTCTAGAAAACGGAGATCCTTCTTTTACCAATGTTAGCTTTCCCATTAACTTTTTCCACCCTCGCTCCGCCCTCTCTGAATGCGTTAAACTTTCGCCGCGATCCCCCTCCTCCTCCTCGCCATCTCCCCATTCCCTATGACCCGCCCACTTTTTTCCTCATTATTCGCGCTTGAACTAACCCCGGCCGAGTTGCGAAGGTCTTTTTTTTCGGGGGAGGGAGAGGTTTCTAGAGCTTTTACTTCGACTTTGGAAAGATACAGACATGCTCATCATATTCCGTCAGTGCGAAATGGGATAAGACCTCCTGGGAGTTACCTTCCCTCTTCTTCGCCAGTTCCCAAGGAGATGGGTCGGTGATGGGTGGATGCGTGAGGCGTTGAAATGCGGTAAGACTTGGGCAGCAGGGAGCGTAGATAGAGAGGGGAAGGGATTTTTCCTCTGATACATTTAATATTGACTGTGTCATTACTTTGTTACTTGCAATAATAATACCTTTATTCGTCAAATAGATAACGTGTGCTGTCATAGGCCTCGTCAGTTCATGCATAGATAAAATACGAGGGCGATTCGAAAAGTAAGGTTTCCTATTTTTTTCATAAAAAATCAAATTTATTCTCAGCATTGGTACATCTTAGGAAGGCTATTTTTCTGCATAGTCGCCTTGACGATCAATCACTTTTTGCATCCTTGTAACCAGATTTTTAATACCGGCGTCGTACGTTTCTCCCGCCGCGTCACGAAGCCGACTGACGACTGTTTCTTGCACTTCCTCGTCTGACTTGAATTTCGGTCCTCCAAGGTGTTTTTTGAGAGCGGGAAACAAATGGTAGACACTTGGGGCAACGTCTGGGCTGTGAAGAGGGTGTTCGATGATATCCCAGCCGAATTCATTGAGTAGGGTGGTCGTTTGATGTGACACGTGCATGTCGTTGAATGAACGGTTGGTGAGGGAGCGGGAGGAGACTATTATTAATTGGCAAGATTTAATCCGGGAGATTGGAAGAATTTAAATAGACATATGCATATCTTATGTTGTCTTTAAGTATGATTTGCGTGTAGAAGTTAGAGAATAAATAATTTTTCAATTGTAGCACCGCGAAGACAGGATGCTCGTTTGTTGATACGTCTTAAATTGATGGGCGTGGTGCTGGTGAGGGATATAAGAGATTTAAGAAGATGCTGTTGGGCAAGGGAGTTCGTGACGAGTGTTGGGCGAGTTTTGCATCTCACGCGGCTACATAGTGTCGTGGATGCTGGGAACTGGGGTGGATTTAGCAAGGGACTGGTTGTCTTAGAATAATAGATTTGCAGTGCACTTCAATGTAACGGGGGCATTTCCAATAGCAGGTTGGCATAAGTGTTGTTGTTAGATAGGATAGAGAAGAGATCTCCTATGATAACATTTCGGGAATTGCAAGCCAGGGAAGTAGGTTGCGCAAACAGAAAGGGTATCGCGGTTGCTATTGCGGGAGACTTTTTCGTGTTGGGATTTTGAGAATATTTTTGTGCAGAAGGGTCTTTGGATGCATGTCGAAATAGAAAAGCACAGGGTCTGGCCAGGAATTCATTTTGGGAATCGGAAATGGTTATTGCAGATGCATTGGCCACATATAGAAAGAATATAGGAGAGAGTCTTGTTTGCCTTTTTTATATTATCGAGATAATGAGTTTGCGTGGACAGATATTTTTCGTCGACCTCAGGCAATTTATTGTTTCTGCAATGCACGGGAATGACCATCGTCAATAATGCTGGCAAAAAAAATATATTTCAGCAAATGCAAAAAACGTAAAGAAATTTATAATTGATGCGTGGAGAGGATAATGAGCATTCGATTGTTTCTGATTGCATCCCTCATTAAATAAAAACAAATGCTCTCTCGCGGAGACTCGTTTTGGGTGTAGCAAGGGTGTTCGAGTCACAGCTGACGTCACGAGGGACTCATCTCTTGCCTCCCTAATGCAAAAACCCACATCCACCAGAATTAACTCCCGATTCAAATTCATCCAGGGTTTAATATTTGTTTTGATATATTTTTTTCGCCTCCGACACCGCATAGGCTTTAATGATGCTTAACTAACACTGGCGAGCCAGACACGGGGCTCCACCTGTGACCAATATGTCAGCGACGGGAGAATAATGTTAAAACCGAAGCCGTGAGTGAACGGATGCGCCCCTATTTATTTAATTCTTGAAAATTGGATCAATATATTCTGCTGCTGTTAGTCGTCAAGTATTTTTATTGCTAATGAGTTGCCGACTATCTGGAAATTCGGATATACTAGTATGCCCGCAGCAAGTTAGTATTAAAAATATTTTATTTATTTATTGAAGGGTGCAAGAATACGTACTTCAGTGATGAATGTAATTAATTAAATTTAATTTTGATTTGAAGCTTTTCTTATACTATTTAAATTATCCGGCATAGTTAATATAAGTTATTTTAGGTTTCTAAATTTATTTTGACTGACTCGCGGTTGAGACAGATGAGGGTCAAATAATTCTTCACTGAACAGAGTATTATGAATTTCTTTCTGCCTTGTAGTATTACGAGGTATGATGCAGTGATTATCGATGCTTTATTAACTTGTGCTTTGGCAGTTGGCATCAGCCACGTACCCCGCAACTATGTAATTTTACAAGGAAGAGTGAATTCGATGTTGTCTGCACCGATCAATCGATCGAAGCGCCGAAGTTTTTCTGCGAAATGCATTTCAGGAATGCAGTTAAAATTTTTAGTGCGGGATTTGAATTAATTACTGGATTCCCGAATTTTTTACCGTCACTGGGGTGGCTGCATATGGGGGTTGGAATGGAGGAAAGATGACGAAGATAGCGTATTTAGATAGTGGATGGTGGGAACGAGGGGCTGGCGAGAAATATCGCTAAGCGTGTTTTTATTTCCTTGTGTAAACTCCCCAGGAGAGCACGATCGATGGGGTTTACATTATAGAGGCTGTATTAATTTTAAAAAATTGTGACAAAAGATGGAATTTAAAGGGGATAGATTCCTTGTCGTTGGGTAAGCAAACTACTCGAGAGTCGAGACGGTTTCCCTTTAATGGATTAAATAGCGGAAGGAACCATTTAACCATTTTTTTTAGAAAAAGGACACATTTTGTCCTCCCTACTTCGTTCCATTGGTGAATATTCATGAGGTTGGCGTATAATGAAAGCGGAATGAGGCGACCGGGGAAGGATCGCCCTATCAACTTTTAGTTCCGCAGGGTTAGTGACGATTCATAAAGTTTCCCCTCAGATAGCGGGGTTTTTGCTGATTTGTTATATTTTATTCCTCCTCGTCGCACTTAATTTCGACTAGAACCAGCATATTGGAAAAATATTTTATATTTCAATGCGAGTTTTGCTCTCATCAGTTTGGAACTCATACAAATATATGCGGCCTCATAGAAACGAAGATTCTTGTTCGCATCATTGGGAAGTGCCCTTAAATATAAATGAAACAGCATTTGTGTATTGAATACCTCAGATTGCGATTGCTTCTTGCTGTAGTTATATATTAAAAAGCATGACCATCTAATTGCTAGTCATGATGGATATCATATTTTTTTTATTGGTAATTGAGACATTTTTCTTGAATATAGGTAATCAATTGTTATTTTAAAATTTACGACATATTTACAACATTTACTACATTTGAAGATCATAACATTTACCTTTGCATTTGGCCACACACTTAATACACCTGGTTAATCTTTTCTCATTTTCTCAGTGATAAAAAAATTAGTCCATTTCGGCTGAATTCAGATTAGCAGCTCTCAATTCAACAAAAACTGTGTCTGAGCAAGATTATCAAGTATCGTTTCAATCTTTAAGTATTTAGATTGTTCTTGTTCATCATAATGCTTTCTTTCTTTAATGTGTCAAGTGTAAATAGTTAACGCGGAATAATTTTTGTCTCACATGGAGTAACTTTCAGAGCGACGTGAGGAAAATTGTAAAATAATCCTTTAATAAATTTTAATCTTAAAATTATATCGTATTTTTCGTTTTTAATGCTACCCTAGTCGCAATTTCATTAAGTTACCCCAGTCGCAGTTCTAACTTAAGTGCAAAGTCTATTTCAAATTTGGCATGTTGTTTTAAAATACTTTGAAATTAAATTATTAAATAAAATGGGATAGTTGAAGACGAAGAAAGAAATAATGTGTAGGGAAGCAGTTGTGAAGAAGAGTTTTTAAAACTTGATAAGAGGAGAAACAGGTCGGGATTAAGTTGACGCTCATCAGTGGTGAACGGCGCATTCCGGGGAAGGCAGGGGAAAGGACATCATCCTCCCCCCTCGACACATCTCCCGTGAAGTGATATTTCCTTTAGTCGGTTCCAATAAACTGTTTAAATTATCATACTATCAAATTTTGATCTTAACAAAATTATTACCATTCACACCTTTCTTCTCACCCTCTCTCCCATCGCCCCATCCCGCTAAACACTGGTTGATTAGAATGGTCACCCTCCTGAAAGTCGACCCTGGATCCGCCCCTGATTCTCAATCCAGTATCCAAAGAGGGAGCAAAAAGAGAAATGAAACGCCTCTTCCGTCAAGTACCTAATTTCACCAATATTGAGGTCAATTCAGAGAACGTTTATGATCGACATTTGTAAAGTACAGAAATGGGACGTCATAAATTGCCGTTATCCCAACGGAAGCAACCGCGTTGCGATGACAACGCACGCCATTTTGCCATTATAAATTTTCTCTTGACAGACATTTGTTGGACCCCTCGACCAACGGACGATCCTTTAATTCGACATTGAAAGGACTCACTTTCGTGGCAATTTATGTTACGTAGGTCAACCGATTAAGTTAATCGCCCGGAAACGATTTTTCATTCGATAATAATGCATCGGAAAATGGAGCGCGCATCCCTTCACCCAAAGGACAGAGGAGAAAGGGGTTTAGAGGTTATTCATTCTTTTCAAGGTATCGACGATTACCCGGAGATCAAAGAAAGGGACACGGGGACGGGAGTTTAATGAACGATGAAAAAGAGGTTTGGAGGGCCAATGGGATGCGTGGCACTGGTGTGATGGATTCTCGTCGGCCCGAGTGAGCTCGTAGGAGAATGGACGTTGGAGGTGATGTGGCAGGCATCCGGAAGTTCCGATAGACATTCCCGAGGAAGAGGACCGGCCATGGAAGGCTGGCCTCTGTGCTGTGCGATATTGAGATCCATCGACTGCCACGTCGAACCTCGTAAGAAGTCGAAGTAAATGTGCTGTGACCATGGTTAGGAATACGGGTAGTGCAATACACAGTTCATGACATAGAGCCTCGTGACTTTTCGAAGGTTTCAATTTAAGAAGATAGACGCTAGGGCAAGGACTGGAGGTTGCCAGTGCGTACAGTTATATCTTTAAACTCGGAGATAGCGATACTAAATAAGTCGAGAGGTCGTCCTCTGACTATGGGATGTTGGCACTGATGTCACACTAAGAAATAGAAATATTTCGTAGCCCTAATTAGAGGTGATAGTGCGTAGGAATTGACTTGTGTAGTACTCAATTTTGAAGGTCGACCCATCGTACACCCCTCAGACGTATGGAGTTGCCTCCGTCCTAGTCGCCATCCGAAGTCGATTATTTCGATTACATCGTTCGGATCCGTCTAGTACGATAGACAGAGTATTTTTTGTGCTTGGTTTCCTTTGAGAATTAAACGAATAATCAATTTACTGATCATGTGTATAGCTCTCGAAAATTATTTGCACTGGTTTTAGGTTCAACAGCTGAAATCCTTATGAATATGTAGGCCCAAGTTAAGAAAATGGATAGTGTGCATGACCTCAACGCCAACAACTCCGTTGACGAAGTGTAGCAATGTCACGTGGCATATGGCCATTGCTATAGTCTAAGAGTTGGTAACTCCGGCATATATTTAGGATTCAGTGCTCCGCAGTCGTTTAAATAAACTATACCTTGACTGCGCCAGTAGTTACAATTTGTTGTTACGAGGGAATGGAGATACTAGCTCCAAAGCGGTCGATAAACAAAACAAAAATAGATTACTGCTTAGCGTAACGTACAATTTCATTAGCTATATTACAGTACATTTATTAAAGTAGCCTACAGGCAATTGAGGCCAATAGAGGTTTATTTATTTAGGAATCTTATGGCGTGATAAAAAAATAATGCTTTTCGCATTGATTCTGAAAACCGTCATAATTTTGGAATGAAATTACATTGGTTTGTAAGAAGTTATTGAACCACCGTGCTAAACATAACGATGTCGCGTGACCGTTGTTGCCGCTTTATCTCTCTCTCTCATAGCTTTTGATACGTGCTCTACCCTTTTTAATTCTATGCTATTGACAAGGTTCGCCTTCCCATTTGATTGATATCATGTAATGGATACATCGAATCAATTTCGTGTTGGCTCGTACCATCTAGTGTTTATCTGTAATTTAAGTTCGATATTTTCGATAACCCCGGGCTCAGTATGGGATGGTGTGTGTACTTGCAATCGGGGTAGGTGCTGACCCAAAAGTTTGGCGAACATATCCAGCCTGTCCGACCATCCCACGTTTTATCTTGACTCTGGTATTCCCGGTCTTGCTGCAATTACGACTGGCAAACTAAAAGCTCCATAAATTCGGTTCATTTTGCTTTTCAAGTGGACAGACCAGTACAAGTAGGTACCATTAAAATGAGTAGGCATCTAAGATACTTTGGGTGTAACACATTTTAAATTAAATGGAAAAGAGTGAAATGAGATGTTCTACAAAGGGCTGCATTCCACTTGAGACCTAGAGGATCAAAATATTTACGTGTTTACCCCGATGGTCATTAATTAACTCGAATCACGCTTATCAAATATTTATACCAAAAAGTTGACCCCGCGGAAGAAATGGTGATAGGCTTGTAACTTAGGGCACGCCATTAGTTATACGGCTAGATAATGGATCGCCAAATAGACTATGTGTGGCTCGATTTATTATTAGGAAGTAGTAATTTCATGTCTCTAATCCTATCTCAGTGTGGCAGGGGACAGAGTGTTCGTCTCCACACCTTTCTTACTGCTTGAGAATTCGCCCTTTAGGCCCAGTCCACATACCTTCCAATTATTTATGAGTTTATGAACGTCCATTACCCATTTGTATACATTTATTTTTTAATGCAAGACGACTGTATGAAGCGACCGAGCAAGGTGAAAGATGAAACGAGATGATGCGTGGATGGCGTCGAAACGACACCATTGTTGATGGGTGGAGGGTTAAAAAGAGCAGAGTTTGGAGTCCCTGAGGAGTTCTGAGGGAAGAGGCCGTAGTTGTCGGAGTCGATCTTATCCTTCGGCTCTCCCCCATCTCCCTGCAACCTCACCCCTTCCCACTCCCACGGGCCACTGCCTCCCCATGTATCCGTGGGAAAAGATAGCAAATGAAGAGGCTCGAATGGGGAAGAGACGTCTTCCCTACATCCCTCCCTCTCTTTCCTTCATCCCATCTCCGCTTTTCCCTCCCTCCCCCAGTCACGCTCCAATGGTGAATGCGTTTGCTGGAGAAGTAATTAAGGAGGAAAGATGCGGCGGGGCCTAAGATGGAAGCTGAGGAGGACGAACGAGAGCTCTGGGGAGAAGGGTAAGGTTTGGGGGGGGGGGCGTGAACGCCAGGGTGGGAAGCCCAAGAGTCTTGCCCTTTTGAAGGGGGATGGGATGGGAAAAGGGAAGCGGAGCCCCTTTTCGACTGCCTACCCCCTCGTGGGTACCCATTGGAAGGAGGGAGGGGAGCTACGTCTGTGGCAATTACTGCACAGCTCGTAGGGTGTGTGGGGAGCCAAGATTTTGCATGTTCGGAGTACGTGCTCTTAATTCTTCTACATAGATTCCAAAGCCCTCTTTTCCAGTTACCCCCCCTTTCGTGCCTCATCTGTTAAGTTCCCATAGTGAAATTTTTTGTCTGTTACTCGGTATAGTTGATCCATGTCTCTCTGTGGGATACCTAAACAGTACGCGTATGAATGACGTTGTCATATCCATTTTTCTTTATTAATCAACGTCGGTGGTCAATAATTATTTTTAGGCATTCTAGTTTTCTTTTATTAGTCAATAATAACAACTCTTTGTATTTGAAGGCGTCATATGAATTTCTATATTTATTTATTTAGAATGCTTTTGAATGCTCTGAAAGTAAATTATTACGCTCTAAATAAAAACGAATGTCATATAAGGAGGAAATAGGAGATCAAGAATGAAAGGTTCACGCATTTAAAAGCGTTTAATTATGGCATATAGTATAAATAGCCCAGTAATGTAGTTGGCTAAAATAGAAAGAACAGCAGATGAATAGCTCTAGAAAGAGAATAATTTTATTAGATGAAACTGTTCACAGGGGTCCTTCGCTCAAAATTTCACCTAATTTCAAAATTTTACTTAATATGCAAAGTCTCCTCTATTATTTTATAAAAATTACAGCGAACTCATATGGGAGATGTTGAAGTAAAATCATATAGAACTGCTAAATTAATGTTTGGATGAAGGCTGGAGGAGGACTAATGAAAATCAATCCTACTGTGCGATTGTGAGGGTGTTCATAGTAGTCCCTCCACTTGGGACTCAGAATCATTTTATCGAAAAATGAAACTTGCATCTTTTAGGTCATCACGTCGTCGGTGTAAAAAGTTTTATCAAGTATCACATCTAACCCTACACGCTTCAGATGTATTTATCGAGATGGTGCAAATATTACACTGAATCGATGTATTGATGAATCTGTGAATGAGGTGATATTTTGCTTCGCGTCGGCTCCCACAGTAGTGTTCAACGAGATGTGTGTGTTTCAGGAGGGTAGAGTGCTTATTCCCTGGAGATGCGGGAGGTTAAGTTGATGGTGCCGACTTAGGGGAGACGGGGACATGGCGGGCGTGATGCGTCAGGTGCTCTTCGAATTTGACGGAAGGGGTTTTGCGCGAACCATGGGATGATGGGAAAAGACTACGTGAAGGGGAATGAATGGTTGCGGAGGGCTGAGGTGGGAGAGGTTTTGATGGGCGGAGAAAGACCTCCCACCACGGAGCCGCTCAGGTGTCTTTGATTGGATTTCCCAAGAGGAATTGATGGAGAAATTCAATTCTCCCCCGAAATTTCTCCCTCACTCTCTCTTGCTCTCTCTCTTGCTCTACCTATCTCGTATCTATCTCTCTCTGCTCCGAGGCTTGCGTCAATTATTTACCATTTCCACCGCGACGCTTACTTTTCCGTCAGTACAAGGTTGTAATTAGCGTAAATCTACTTAAACAGGCAAAGTGGAACTCTCTAAATAAACCGGTGAAATGAGTCACATGTCAGATTGGATGTATGGGAGAAGCCGCGATGAGGGTTGAAGATAATAGATAGACTAATGAAAAAACTTTAATGGAAAATTCTTTGTTTAGGTGAACAATTTGTGATCGCAGCATTTCATAATGAGAGGGCTCATAGCACTATAGACACCAGGGAGGTGAATTTAGAGGGGAAGTGAAGTCTGTTTAAAAATTGATATGCTGCGTTTCCTTCTATTTCTTATCTTCGTCGTAAATGGTACGAATGAAAAAAATCTTAAAATTTCCATTTAGCACTTAAGTTTTAATTTTGAAATTGACTGACTATTGGATGTGGAGTGTAGGTGGGATTATTTATTCTAAACTCGATCAAAATGTATATCTGCTATTAATTTTAGCTAGCACCGAATTCCTTTAATTTCCTAAGGCTCTATACTCAGACGCCACAGAAGTTATAAAAAACCTCATCTCTTTTAGAACAAGGGTACCCCTTGTCATTTTTCACGAACCGTGAATGTCTTCATTGTTCTAAGAATGATCTTGATTAACAATAATGAAGTAATATAATCTTCATCTTCATAATCTTCATCAAATATACTGACAAAACTATGCGCTTAGTAAATGGTAGGTATTGTGTATACCAACTTAGAATGTAGCTTTGCTAGCGTGTATTCAATGAGTTGCCAACTCGAAACAGATTTGTCTCTCCTGTCACATTTCTAATTTTACGTTAATATTTCAAAAGCCATCATCCTCTTCATCTCGTTCAGACATAGCTGATCGTATTACACTTTCCTTTTATCATATTGATCATTGAGTTAAATAAAAGTGCCTAAGTTTGCTACCAAATCCAAGTATTCAGTGTTAGCATGACACAGTCTCGCTCATCTAAAATAAATCGTGGTAGTATACCAAGTGGATCACTGGTAATGGGTAAAATGGTTGGAATTGATGCAATATTTTTTGCAAGCCATAAAATTATGATATCTCAAACTTTTCTCGAATTAAAAAATGAATTCAAGGGTATACTAAATGACTCGTTGGAACTTCTCTTAAGTTAATTTGTAAATAGAAATTAAGGTTTGCGTAAATTGAAATCTAAACTTCACAAATCGCTTCCCCAGTTTCTTCATTCGGTTCATGCACTTCGAAACAGGAATAATTGGATGTGGGATTTCTGAGATATCATCGTAAAGGGTAGCCTAACGTGGATGAATTTCGATTTGAATAACTTGCGTCGGTGGTTTTCCACACCCAATTAATGTCTAATTTATTATGTTTAATTAGCGTAAAATTACTGACATTGAATACCGTCGTTTATTTTTTGACGTTAATTAGCATTTTTTTCGGAATTCTATTTGGGAATTTTCGTTTTCGGGACTCAAATGAAAACCTTGAAATAATTATCGTTCCAAAAAGAGTGAACTTCAAGGAAAAGCTATGAAATGAGACCTCTGTATAGCTATCTTCTTCGTTTAGGAAAAGGTTAATGAAATTTAATAGTCGGTCTGCTCAACTGGAAACCTCTTTTCATTTGGTTTGTGGGCGTATATTATGAATGAGAATGTTGACTAATTCGTAGGAAAATAGCGGGGGGGGGGAGAATAGATTAATGCTTAAAAAATACTGTGGAAATGAGGGGGAATCCTTTTTTTTAATTTCTCGTAAAATTACAATTTGAAGGAAGGCAGAGATAATTTAAAAATATACATCATAACCACAATTGAAATCATTAGGCATATGGGAAATGCGATGAATGCAACAGAAAGTATTAATGAATGGATTATGTTGCATCCTTGTGGTAATGCACGAGATAGAGGAATTCCTACTCCCCATGGTTACATCCTCCTCCGCCTCGTCCCGAGGTGGAGGAGTTTTACTACACCCATTCCGGTGTCCCTGCGGGTGTCGCGAGAATAGCCAGTGCTCCGGTCCCTTACCTTTTATGAGATGCTAGGCTAAGGTATCCTGTTGTAATCCGTAAATTGTATTGCTCTGCTGTATCCAAGCTACCAAGTATCTAATTCCTAACGGCATATTATCGTCAGATATGTCCAATGATATATGATACCGGTGTTTCTGATTTCAATACCCGCACTATCGGCATATTTAACAGTAATTTTAAACTCTTAAGGGAATTTTCATCATTAATATTCTGATAACGTATAAACTTACCATTCATTTCCATTTCTAAAATATAGCCAGGGTCCTTGTAATCCAAGAGTCGGCATACAAGTCCTTATAATTTTGACGAATGCGGAGTAAAGTGATGAATATGCACAGTGCTGCACCTGCTTTTTGCTAAAGTTACACAGTAAGTGAATACGATTTTATTTTTCATGTAAGACCTACGCACAGGAATTGTAAATTGATCTGTACCTCTGAGAAACGGGCATTTTTACGGGTGTCTTAAAACCTTATGTCACACCTTAAAATGGCATTTTCAACATCGGTTTTAATGGAATTGCACAACTAACTGGAAGTGAATTGAGCAAAGTTAATGCTCCTTGCTGTTCTATTAGCATCTGTAATTGGTTCAATTATTATCGAACTATACTGGGAACCTGTACATATTCGATCCTCCAATTACGTCTAGGTTTAAATATTTATGACCAAATACCATTTTATAATTTAGACGATAAAAGTTTTCGTCTATTAATTTCAGTTATTATACATTGTGAATAGATATACCCTACCGCGATGAACATCATGCATTCATCGAATACGAAAATAATATGTAAGAGCAAGGGTTATTAAAATAGCCCTTCAACAGCCTCCCACTCTGTAATTATATCTCAATTCTAGACCATTTTCTTTGAAAACAGGGAAGTGACGTCTTCAAATTTCCCCTCTGATTTTTCTTTCATTTATTCTTTCCATGGAACAACCACATTGCCCATATATCCTTAATTAAGTGTAGGATCTGCGCCACTAGTCGAACTTTCTTGTGGTGGATAATAAGAATTTTGTTAGGAATCATCTATAAGTGTATGTGCGGTTTTCAAATTCTCTGACGCAATTGATCAATGTGTACCAAGATTACGCTACCCTGAGATGTAAAATCCTGAAATAATTGCTATTTTCCCCGCGCATAAAGTTTGGTATGTAGTCCTACGCATAGGTGATTGGAGAAATATTGTCAAATAAAATCGACATGTAATGTAATTTGTATTATTCGGACAGCATCCAATACGCTAGCTTTGATTCATCTGATGAATGCATGCACAAATTATTCGCCATGGCCGGGATTCGACGCCCTCATTGGACATCATTTTGTGGCTTTAAAATGATTCCTTGATGTGATAATGAGCGAAAGAGAATTTTCAGTATTTCTAATCGATCCACCGGGCCACGTTTTACTCAATATTCCTGACAGCGCGGATTATTTTATTCTTAGGCGCGCAATTATAATTTGAAGGAGGTCTTCCTCACCCCCAAACGTTTAGTGGTCGCGTTCGTGCGTCCGACACAGAAGCCGAATGGCAATGGAAGGAAACGGGGCAAATAAATTGGGACGAGTTTTCGGAGGAAATCGCTTCCTTCCTCCTCCAGTCGGACGATGGAAGGACTGAGGTAGATAAAGGAAAGTGATGGCTGGGGGGGGGTGGAATGGTGTGGTGGTGAGGGCGTGGGCGGCTTGTGAGGGGTGGGAGGAAATCGGGGCAAAAAGGTGAAACAAAGGCAAGGCCGTGGGGGCGAGATGGGAGGAAATGGAGGGTGGGGGCGGGGCAGTTTGCCGGGGAAGTGATGGTGGGGATGGGTGTGTGGGACTGTTCCGGGTGTCTCTCTGTGGGCTCTCGCGTTACGGCGAAAATTGGATATGGGGGTAGGCGAGAACTTTCGACCCGTCCCCGCTCCTTTCCTCTCCCAAACCCATCCCCTGCCTTTCCCTGACGTATCTCCTCCTCCTGCCCCTCCATCTCCCCTCACACCCTCAACGTACGGGTACAACAAGCGCCCTCTCTCCTTTTGTCGTGGGATACTGGAGGATGGGAGACTGGGGAACGACGGAAGAGGGCGAGTTGGGAGAGAAGGAAGGAGGGAATGGAGGCTGGCCCCGGTTCCCTTATACCCTTTACAGCTCCGGAATTCCCAGACCTCTTCCTCCCCCGTATCCCACAACAACGGCATCCGCGTCCGACTCCCGGCTTGCCTTTCCCTCCGGCCACCCCGACAACTCCGCCTTCTCACTTCTCCCCGACACCAATGCCGACTCGTGCCTGGAGGGAGGCAGAGAGAGAGAGACACGAGTTGCCTACCGCACCCGTTCCCTGGGTTTCGGGAACTATGTGGTTATTAGGGATATCCGGGTCAAGAGCGGAATTCTGTGGGTCGGCACAGTCGGCTCGGGAAAACAAGGTGGGGACGGACGGAAAGTGTTAGCATTTTTGTTCGAACTTGGACCATTTTTTTCCCCTTTCGCTTAAAGCGCGTCAAATCGCGGCATCACAGTCTCAGTCGGAAGTTTTTTTTTCACGAGTAACGCTCTCTGTAATAGGATTTCGGTTGCTTAAGTTGTTTGGAATCGCGAATGCTCTGCCAAGATAAACCACAGTCGGATAGCGCAATTTCCGTGCCCACTCCCAGGACCGGTTTACAAAATCTTATCAGGAATGCGGAGGGCGTCAGGGCAGTGAGTGCACTTGATCACGAGGTAGTAGTGGTAACAATTGTATCAGTCCATGCAGTAGTTGCGCTTTGGAGTTCTCATACGGCTACGCTTAAGAAGATAGCTTAACGGTTTGAATACTTCTGAAAATACGAGTAAACTAGAGCATTGCTACATAGAATATACAGCTCAAGAAACACTAGTATGGAAAAAATTATTCATACCTGGTGCGAAATTAGAACTTCAATTTTATCTTTATTCAGTCTTGCCTTTTAACCCAAAATGGTGAAACTTATAAAATGATATTATTAGATACTGGGTAACAGGTCATTTTTTGTTGTTTGTACCCTAATAGGAGTATTCTTAAGGGAAGAAAAGATTACTTTAAAATCTAATGACGAGGACGCTATTTAAACTACGGGTTGTTTTTTAAATAAGGATATGACACCCTTTCTTAGGTTTTAATACTGTAGTGAAATTTTCTTGGTCAACAGAGTTAATGCAATTTTCTTTACATTTGCTTTCTTCATTGTGATTTATATATCCCAGGATTCATGCGGCTTAAGACGTGAAGCAAGAGCAAATTTATTGGTTTCAATTTATCCCAAACCCATTTTTTCCCGATGTACGACTAATCGTTCAATTGACAGGAATACTGATACTTCGAAATTATCACACGCTTATGATGTTCCCTATCCCTTATGTAAGAGAAGAAAACTTTGTGAAATACCTGTTTCCGTGTTTATCTTCCTCGTTTTCCCTCCACCTCCACTGTCTCTCCCTTCGTGAAGATGACCCTTAACGGCATATTTTGAAGATTTCCATGGTCCTTTTACTTTATCGTCCGAGCAGAGCATTATGTTTTTTTCCCTCCCCATTCTTTAATTCCCTTTTTCCATCCGCAAACGCTCCTGTCGGGGAATCTTGAAGTGGTATAATATATCACCAAATGTTTTTCATTTATTTCGCCATCTATTGAGCAGTTTTTTTGAAAAACATCTAGCGTGACAGATTTAACCTCTTAGACGTTTCTCCCTTAGCAGAGAGCATTTTCAATGTGCAAATTGTTACCAAAGCTCTTGTGTGGGCACTCTAGGGGAGCGTAATAACCCAAATTGACAAGCATCGGCAGTAAATGAGATCTCGAAAATTGAAGAACCCTTGCATCTTCTTCTTGAAGAGTTGTTGAGTATTGTTGGAGTCTAAATTTTTCTTGGAGCACCATTAAGATTTAGATACAAAAGTTTTCAATCGGGTAAAAAAGGTGTGCAATCGGGTTTATTTTTTCAAGAAACCTTGAAAAATTCGAGAAAATTTGGGACACAGCTTAACTAATTGGGAAAAGTGTATTCGATTCGTATACATTAAGTGCTTAGACACCTACCTAACCCTCTACCATCTGGCAGTTATATGAACTACGTGCTATTGAATATACACGATTACCAACGTGGACACAAATATATCAGCTGATCGTCTGAGAAAAATAATTGCGGTATCTATTATTCTTTCCTATCACCAAATTTAATCTGTAGCTACTTGCTACCCTCAGCTATTCCTTTCTATGCCGAATTTCAGTGCAATATAGTATATTGGCAATTAAATGTGTACGTTACCATATGATTGCTTTATTTAGATGATCTCTCATGGTAGAGTATTCCAAAAATGAGACCTCTTTCGCTCTAACGCTCATGGAATTCATTTTTCTTCGAAAGTTTAGATTAGTCCAAGACTGGCCTCTAAAAATATTTCCAACTTAATACTTTTTAAATCATTATGTAAAAGTTTTTTAATAATGAATAATCGGGTTTAAAAGGTGCATCACAGGTGTAGGTCATTTTACACCACTGGTGTGTTTTTAGTAACATAATTTCAATAATAAAACCTAAAAAAATATAGTAAAATATGAATTAAAGTTTAAAAAGGGTAGTTTCTATTTTTCCTCATTTAAATTTTATTTACTTTTAAATTATGAGATGAACAAAGTTTACATTTCACTACTTAAAGTTGAAAGTTATGTACACCATTCAAACTCAATTTTTTTAAAACTTGTTCAGCACGAAGTTAAAGCGTTAACTTCCCAAAGAGTGAAATCTGAAGACGAAAATAATGATGAGATATAAATCTCATTCTTTTGTATTTCATATTTTCAGGAAAATCATTTACTGTTCTCACTTTCATTTTCATTGATCAGAATTATTTCAAAAGCTTTCCATGAATATTGCATTTCCAATAATAATTTAAGTTTAAATATTCTGATACACTGTCTTCAATACGTTGGCTTATCTGTATCTGAATGTATTTTCAAAAATAACTCTTGAGTTATAATGGTGTTTTTCTGCAAAAAGGCGATTTTAACTGTAATTTATTGATCACAGGGTTGAACATTGGTTTAGCCAGTTGGCATCTTTATCACTTTAGCATCAAGGGAAGAGCATTAAGCGGAGACTTGGAGAAAGGCGTCTTGGATATCAAAAACTCGTTAGCCTCTTGGGATACTTAAGAGGATCTAATATTTAATTTTTCACTGTATCATCACGTGGTAAAATGCCGATTTTACTTCAAACTAATAATTTATAGTTCCCTAAGAACGTGGACCAATGAATAAAAACTCCGACTTTTCACGTCACATATACTTTAACGGTATTTATTAGGTTTTTATTTCTGTCCAAACCTGCTGTATGTCATTATTCATTATTTATTTCCCAGTATTCATCTCATCAAGTTAAATAAAGTCATTCTTTTTTGATACTTTTTCAACCTAATGAGTGCCATACCTAACTTGTTTCTCCTGCCATATTTCACTGCATGCTGGCTGGGACCATGTGACATTGTGCCCACGTTGGAGCAATTATTATTAGTATATTTTTCTTGCATCCATTCGAGTCCTATATAAAATATACAATCATTTAAAGTCACCCTGTCAAGATGGTTGCATGCCAGAATAGTTTTTCAGAAGTGAAAAACGAAGTAAATGGTGTCATGTTTTATCATTTTTGTATCGCGTAAATGATTTCATTTCCATCGGCGATTCAAGAATTTTCGATCAAGACCAGGTCTAACGTTATGTTAAATTCAAGACCCGTGTTTTATAGGCGCTCAAGTATAGACGTTGAGAATAACGTTATCCGTTTCCATTCGGAGAGTATTCCGGATATATATCAGGCGTCGAGAATCATGAGATAAGAAGACATGCAATTATTTTAATTGAATAGACGTCCTGACGTCCCATAGAAGGCTGAGGGGATAGAGAATAGCGCGAATTCCCTTTTATTTTCACAAAATAATCGGTTGCGCGTGTGGAGGCCCTGGAAAGTTTCCCAGGGATAAAAGGGAAAAAAAAATTAAGGTCTCAAGACTCACTCTGCCCCTATGCATATATGTGAGCGCTTTTGGGATGGTGGGAGGGGGATCTAACGGGAATAAAATGAGAAGAAAGCATAAATCCGCTCGGATCTCATCCCCCCTGATCTCACTCTTCCTCGCTAGGACCTCTACCCCCTCCCCTCCGTCCTCCTCTCTCTCTCTTCATTTCATCTTCTTCTTCGCTTCCTCCCTTTATTTCCCTTTAACACATTTGCTTTTACGACTTTGCAATCCCAATCCAATTTGCTTTACCTCCCTCGCTTCTTCAGTCCTCTTCAACTCCTCCACACCGTTCCCTTTCTTTCCCTGCCTCTTCTCTTTTTTTCTTGGTCTCCCCCCTCCCCTTTCCTTCTTCCACCCCGTTTCCTTTCCCACCCACCCGCTCGCTCAGCCGTTTATCCATTCCAATCTTTGCCATACAGGCTCGGATATTAGTATCCATTTCCACCACCCCCCCTGAAAAACTGGAAGCATTGCCTCCTTGAGTCCGCATATAATATTTTTTTTGTTTGTTCTTGTACAATTTCCCTCCGTTTACGCCCCACGCCCACATCGAAGCTTTAAAAAAAAACCTTGCTTCTCCCTCTCAATTCTTTTCTCCTTTCCCTACCTCCCCATTTTCCCCATTCTGCATCCCTTTCACTTCGCCGGTTCCCTTCAATTTTTCTCCCGTATTCTATCTACCACCTCGTGCTTCCGTATTTTATTTCCACGCCCGTTATCTTCCCCTTAGCTTCCCTCAACGTGCCCCCCCCAAGCATGTAAGGCGCCTCCTACGCTTATCCTCTTTTTTTTATTATTCTTTCATTTATTTTATACTTTCCTTAATCCCGACCGGCCTTTCCTCCTCCTCTCTTGCAGTTTTGTATATATTTTGTCCCAGACAAACTATTTCTCACTACGCAGTCATTTTCCCCCTTCTCCTTTGGATCATGGGAAGATGGAACATTAAAATGCATTGGGGGAGGTAAGAAGAAGATCGGAGTGTGAAGGAGAAGGGGCACGAAAAATTCTGCTGATTAAAACGTTTTTACTTCAATTTTATATTGTTCCCGAGCCAATTTATCGCTCGGTATGAATTCGGCATTTTTGAAAATCCATTCGTAAAAGTTCCCCCCCCCCTCCTTCCCTCATCTCTGAGAGAAATTAAGCCGGAAGGCTCATATAATCATTGATCAACACCAATCGACATGTGCCTAAATTTCATTTTCACCTCCACCAGTACTAGCATGTGTGTACGTACTCGTTCTTTTTTCGCGTGACACACTATCATAACGCTTACTGTTTAAATTCTACAAGCAAAGTTTTGAACTCTCCTCGAACGTTATCTAACATTATCAATGGGCATGGATGAATGGAAGTGTACGTGTGCTTATGTTTGTGCACCTGTATATATTTTTATGCATGAATGAACGAATGTTTATGCATGAATGACTGGTGTCCTTATACCCTCAACCAAACACCCTTGTTGCGGTTGGGGTGTATGATGTAGATTTAAAATTAACTTTCACTTGCACACTCTGTCGTCCAAGGCACGTGTGCGCTCTACATTGCCCATGGAAGTAATTTTTACACTCTTAAATTGTTCAAAGAAAGCACCCTCACCGTTAGGAAAGGTGAAATTCTATCTTTGTAGCGATAGTTCATTTACTACTGTGCGGTTTCGGCAATACCGGCTCATTTCATGCCTCCATTGCAGCGACCGAAGGATTCCCCTCCCGTGGCATAGTTGCTCACTGCCCCGTGGTGGTTAAGTATTTGGATACTAAATAATATATTAAAGTCGTGCGCTGAATATGAAAAAGATTAGGGCAAAGAGAAACATAACGTGTCACATAATTGTTAGCATACTCCAGAATTAAACCTATATGAATTTAATTGTGAATGGCACTGGATAATCATGCATTTCTTGTTTTGGTGCTGCACGCTTGGTGTGTAATCACCCCCTGCCATAAGCGTGGTGGCTGGCAGGGTATCATATAGAAGTAGATTGTATCCATGGATATAGTAAAGGCATTAAGCGAGCGAGAATTCAGATAGAAAGTGAAAATGTTATAGATTGGGATAGCTTATGTCCAAACTTACTCGATGGTCAAGTAGAAAGGGAGTTAGGGGCATTGAAACGAAATAAGACCGTGAGCCGTAATTCTCTACCCTTCCCACGGAACCACTTAATGGTTTAGGAAATCGCGGGAGGAAAATTTTTATGGGCTAAAGGCAGCCATATGTAAGGACTATCGAGCACTAAGTTTTATTTTGTATGCATTTAAATATGTCCAAAGGAACGTCGATAAGAGAATGTTGGATAGGTCAAATGATTACTCAAAGGATGATCAGTTAGGGTTCAGAAAGGGGAGAGTCACGTGTGATGCCATAACTGTTATGAGGTCACTAATTGAGAGGAACATAGAAAAGAATCAGGATGTATTTATCTATTACGTAGATTTCAAGAAGGCGTTCGATAGATTGATTTGAATAGAATTAATGAACATATTGCAGAAAAAAGGAGTAGATTAGAGGAATAGGAGACTTATCGAGAACCTTTACATATCCCAGATTACTCAGGTGCTAGTGGCGGATGGGCAGTCCCCAGTGCTAGTCCAGATGGGCAGGATTAGGAAGAGGGTTAAGACAGGGATGTCCGCCATCATCAGTTATATTCAAATTAAATCTGGAGGAAATTGTCAAAGAGGCGCGGGAAGAATTGGAGATACGAATGAAAATCGGTGAAGAATTTATAAATTAATTTAGGTTTCCGGATGATCAAGCTTAGGTTAGTTAGTTAGCCTAAGGGTTACACGCATTTCTGAGCGCAACTGGAAAGTCATTGTGATAGTTATGGGAATAAGATCAATGCTAACGAAGCAAGGAAGAGGAAAGATCAATCAAACATTAAGGTAAGAGATCATTAACTAGGGCAGGTAGAACAGGTTAAATAACTCGGAAGTGTTTTGGACCAAAATAGAGGAAGTAGTCAAGTGATCATGTATTGTAACCGTTCATATTGTAAAACATGCTCAATTAAAATCAATGTTTTAAGTTTATCTTCTTGTGTTACATTTTGTAGTGATGATTATAAAGGACTGAATGCATGTAAAGCGAAGAAACGACGCTATATCAGATTCGGGTGGCAATGCTCGTCACTCTTGACAAGGCTCCAATTGTATGATTGTATTTGCACTGGAGCTCACTGGGAAATCTTTGGTGGTACGGTTTAAAGAAATTATTTATTTACCACAAAGATGCTCACTTTTCGCAGGTACTAACAATTTTTTTGTCATATTCCAAAAAGTCTTTGTCTCCAAGAATGGTGGAAGATTATGTAAGTTTATTCTTCATGTGCGTTCGGAACTGTCGTTTTTGCCACATCGAGTTCAAAAGTGAAGACCCATGCGCCCTATAAAGAATGTGTTTGAGCTTCCTGGGTCTCCCCCCAGGATCTTCCCCTCGCCCCATTCAAAGTGTCATTCCTTATACTTGAAGATCAGGTCAAAATAGTATCAATCAGGCAGGCACTCGCTGGCCGTGCGTTCTTGGAGGTTAATATTTTTTGCTCGGTTCTATTTATTATATATGTAATATTAGTCGTAGGCAGTCAGTCAAGACAGATTTTTGATTGAAGGGCTGCTTCGCTTCTGAAACCCTACTAGCACAGGACTAAACACACTAACATATCACATTAATCAAACCATTTTTAATTACCTACGTAATTGCAACCCTATTTCATATCTTTGATAAAAATCAGCTCTCATCTCCATGAATTGGTTAGGCATCCCCCCGGTATCTGCCGGGAGAAACCAGATGGAAATCCGGTAATGACTCATAAACACGGAAATTAACCACATATAAAGCAGAGGGTCCTTTCTGCACCCCGTGGTGTCTTAAGCGAGCCTTTGATCATTAAGCTGTTCCTCCCCTGAAATTGAAATAGCCAATCACGACCACCTTTAATCACCGCCGAGAGAGTCAAAAAGCATTCGCTCCGTTTGACCGTCTGTCCGTTTCCCTCTTTCCGCTTGCCTTTATAAAATTCCCGGTAACTCTTTGCCAATTTTGGCCAATCTTCTCCTACTCACTTTGGGGGTGGGATATAAAATCTTCGTCTGGATACGGTGAAATTGGAGCGGAAACTCGATGGTGCTCTCCTTTTATAAATACGGCGGATCGATCCTCCTGATCAAATAGATCAAAGGGACCTGCGTGGTATCTCAAACTGCGGCTTTTAATTCGGGGAAGCGATTGAAGAAATCTTTTTCTTTTTTTTTCAACTTTCATCGAGTGACCGCACGGAGGTCCAGGAATACCCCAGAAGTACTCTTCTTTCAAGAGATGAAGAGATCTCTTTTAATCCTTGGGAGGATTAACGGGGTCTAATGGAAAAAAGAACTATTCGGCGGCGTCGGGAATTCGGGCGGTAGCGCTTTAGTTTCTACTACTTTTATTTCCTCTCAGAATTATCCATATTTCTCGTTTTAATTTCACTAAAAACAAACGTGCGAGTCCACACTGAAAACTCCGTGTGTCGAGAAATTGATATTCATATATTTTCAACCGATCATGTTCACTATATGGAAGAGTCAATGTCCAAGAAATGCAGCGTCAGTCAAATATTTTATTTTATCATAGTGTACGTGTATTTTATCTAATTTCATGCAATGATTCTCACAGAAAAGTGTCAAAAGGGATGCAAGCAGAGTTAACAAAATACAACGCTTGTACTACTGCAGTAGTACAAGCATATGTACAATGCAGTACATACATACAATGCAGTACTACTTAAGTGGAAAACGGGTTCAAAATACCTGGGGAGTTGAATTTAATAAATTTTAGTCCCTCAAATGAATAGTGGATAAATACTCTAATGACATCTTTAGGAGATATATTTCTCATCAGTTGGATATCCTTGTTTTGCATCAAGTATTTGCTTCCCTTCCTCTTGCTGAAGGGTATTAAGTACGAGCGACAGATGCCCAATTCGTTAGAAATAATGAATAACTGATTGAAGCACTTTTCCACTCGATAAAATTTTTATTTTACGACCGGGTTTCGATGTATTACATCATCATCAGGTCATGATGATGATGTAATGCATCGAAACGCGGTTGTAAAATAATAAATTTTATCAATTGGAAAAGTGCTTCAATCAGTTATTCATTATATGCGACTTCCACCACATCATGCCTGAAGCTACTCAATTTGTTCGTTAGAAATAGTTTTTAAATTAATTAAGCTGTGAAGCAATTACTTCGAAAACGGAAAGGATTTTGCAGATTAAGCGAAAAAAGTTGCTTGAGGCTTGAAAATGACATGTATAACAACTTACATCAAATCAGCATGTCGTACAGGTTTGGTCCTGACACCAAGATGATTCCATGCAATCATTTCATTGATACCGCTTACCTACAATCACAACGAGACTTTAAGAGAAACACTTACCATTCAAACCTGTGCATAAAACTCTTTTCTTCTCACACAGTTCATGATCATAATAATGTAAATTAATAGTGTGGAAACGAACGATTTAAAGCAATCCATAAGAGTGTACAGTCTAATTGTGTTAATAATACCATTATAAAACGTAAATTTCCCCAAATGACTGTTTACATAGCATCCAGCTTTATTAGTAGTATATTGTGTATACCAATATGAAATAGTTATAATTATGATTGTTATTATTATTATAGCAGTCTATAGTTAAAGGTAGGTTTTAGGTGGACAAACAGACCACCACTGCATTGCTCATTAATATGGACATTTATTTTTTCTAAAAAAATTTCATACGTTCACTAAAGCAGCTCAAATTTGGAAAATTACAAAAATAAGCCAGTGAGCCTTTAAATAGGTCATTAATTGGTAAGCATCATTTGGGAAAGGAAAAGAACACTTCAAAGCCACAATCAATGCAAACTAATTAATGAATTTTAGTCTCACGCTTAATTATTGCCGTTTCTTAAATACTTCAGAGATATTAAACCTGGCCCGTATGCTTTACTCAATATTTTCCTTTTAATGCATTTGAAGGAGAACCTTACATGCATCGGTGGTTTTCTAAAAGTACGATCGAGGAACGTGATTTTTATGGAAAGGAGGAGAAACGAATGATTGGTCGATTCGTAAGAGGGATGAAGTAAGGTTGGGTGGTGAAATAAGAAGAAGTGAGATCAAGCGGAATTGGGAGCTAGATTCGGAGAGGAAATATGATGCAATGGGACGAAATTTATGGTTAAGAGTGGAAGCGAATAAACAGTTCAGAGTATTTTATCAGGAGGGGTGAAATGTATGGAGGAATTCAACGAGAGGAGTGATGGTAAAATTAATTAATGAACCCCTGCTTGGTGGTAATTTTTCCTCGATATCTGTTTGCAGATATACGAGAATGACAGTTCAAACTGTTTGACCTAAGATGGGCCTCAAGTGAGAGTATGGAATATACGATTCCAACGACGTTGGCAGTTTGCCTGATTTTATCGGCCTAATTGGCTTGTATTTCCAAAATTGACCCTTTACCAGCTGTAGCTACCCCTCTAGTGCGATATTCTGGCGTAAGATGAAAACCCATTGGGTTCACTTCGTTTAGGGCGCTCATCCCGTATCCCAGGTCGGCAAAATTGGAACTTTGTCATGAGAGTTACCCTGGAACATTTTTACGTTGGCATATTTTGCCGGTAAAGGCTTACCCTTCAAGGTTTCTATGCAGCTTGAAGGAGACGTACTCATTTCCGAAGCATGTCTGGTTCAGAACGCTGCCTTTCTCCTCAGAAAGCACTTAGTGATTGTTGTATTGATGCTACTCTGCTTTCAGGCTTCTTAGAATAGTATTTTTAAGGCTGGTTATTTGGGAGACCGTTGAAGGCGATGGTCTCTTTCATGACTGAAGGCGATCTGAAGCAAGTGCAGCGAGGTGTATACAGGTATTAGTGTTCGTTTCCGCCGTTTCAAGCGTATATTTTGTGCCACAAAACGGGATATAGCTGAAAACAAAGGTCGGTACTTTGTGAAATTGCATGCAGTGCGAAGGTTTCATAAAATGTTAAGGTTTTAGATAAGAATCGGGTCATTTAAAAGAAATCAAATTCTAGCGAAGGTGCTTCTCACATTTTAATATGTATATCCTTTTTTTCCAGAAAATCGTGGATGAAGCAATCTTTTTTGAGGCACACGTGTGTGCTATTCCTTCAATAATTGATTCATTTGCATATTGCCTTGGCGTATTTTTATTTCCTCGCCTTTACAAAATATCTTATTGTGTCTTGTGCCGATAAATCAGTCGTTAGTAACTGAAATAAGTAAAGGCCATCCCAACGTGTCCGAAAAATTGCATCAGTAACATTTAAGTGCTTTGATTTGTAATTCACGTTTCTCTTGCCCCAAAGGCTTAAGATAGGACTTCCTCTGCAGTTATACTTGCGTAAAAGTTTCTAGTAACCATGAAAAATTCAAATAAAGTACTTCATGAAGAAACATGGATGCGTCTTTAAAGCACTTATGTAAACTTTATGAAAACCTAACTTAATTTTCTTCCCCTTTTGGCATCGCATCGTTGACCATTTATTACAATTTTTGCGTCGTGCGGAAATCGTGCAAGGCTCATGTACCTATACAAAATAAGAATAAAGTGCATTTTTTGCGACGGAACATCCTTGCACTTTGTGTAGGCTGCCAAAAAAGATATTCCCACCGTCCGTAAGCCCAAAATAATTTCTTTAGGGGACCATGCGTCTCCAGGTCTGGAATGCGCAGACATTCAAAAATTGTCTACGGGGTAAAAAAATGCATCGTCTTCTTCCATTCTTTTTCTTTTCTCGTGTTATTCCACAGTTTCCCGATTTCTGACGCTATCAGACCAGCAGGTTATCAGTGGCCTTCAGGTTGAAGAAGCTACGTAGGAAAAGAACAGGCGAATACCGTTATGCCGACTATGTTTCACCTACGTTTTTTCTTCAACCTTCTGCATACTTGAGTTTACAAGTACTTAGTGTGTAGCTCGACACGACTTGAGCGAAGTTATGCTAGAAGAGGGCAAAGCCATTTGAATGATATTCTTGTTATTCAAATACATTCCGACCCTTAAGATAAGGGAGTAGAGGGATCGGAGATTTCCCAAAAACATTAAAAGTTACACTACAAACCCATAATTTTTTACAGCAATGTTTTTCATTATTTTAATTTGATGAAGATGAAGTTCCGAGTATGTTTGATTCATCGATTCACTGACATTCACTTCTCGGGAGCCAAATTGGTATTTGGATTTTCGAATTGACCTTCCTCGTATTAAGCATAAATTTAATGTATTTTTGAGGTTTTATCTTGCAGTAATGGTTAATAAGCAATCATTGAAGAAACTTCTATTTTCCTTGATCCCCGCCCCTTAACTAAAGTTGGATACTATTGCCGAATGAAGCATAACGTCAGTCATAGCTAGCCAGAGTACTGAGTCATCAAATGATTGTCTTACTAGAAAAATTATCTTTCGTGAAGAACTTTAACTCCAATGATAGACTAAGCTAGTTGACTGATTAAGATATAAAACTAATTTCGTTGATAATTTACGTGAATTAAATATTAAAAACTTCTCTTTTTCGATCTTCAGTTTTAGGTGCATGCAGGTAATGCATGCATTTTCTTCACCACCGCTACTGCATCTCCCATCTCATCGTAAATACTAAATCACTTTTCATTGTTTCTCAGTGTCATACTGTTACAGAAGGAGACAGCAGCATTGTCTTACGATTGATAAATCGGCAGGAGTGTGTTGGTTTTAAAGGCAGTTTCTGTAGTACCTCATTCATTTTTTTTATTCTTCCTAAATTCATCGTGAAGGTAGAAAGTCTTAAATCAGTGCTTCGTTTATCTCCGTCGTTAAAATAATAAGTGTGAGTATAATAGTAATTTAAGTTGACTGAGCAATACCGAGCACCTCTATCCACTTAGGTAGATGGGCTTTTTCATAATTTAAAAGTAAACCGTCTGGTTGTTGTTTTACGCTTATATTGCATTAGGGCGCTTAACGCTGGAACGTTCCCCAGCCTTTCTTTTCTTCCTTACTTAATTAGTGAGCGTGCTGAAAGAGATTTTTTTTGGACTTGACTTATGCATACATAATGAAGCGTAATGAATCTGGATGGGCGTAGGGAATTGCTTGTGTAACAGGGTCCTCTGTTCCAAAATGGCGAGATGAACGACGCAGTGAATACATAAGAAAGGTTTAAAGATTAAGAATGATATAATACCGATTTGAGCTGTGATAAACCCTGCATTAACACGTTTATTATAAGGCAAACAATTTAGGATAATATTGGTTAAAAATACTTGAAATGATAATTTTAAATTTTAAAAATCGTACATTGCTATTAATAGGAGAATGTAAGCTGTCGGATTAATTATTTCGACTATTATGAAATGCGTTTTTAGATAGTGCAAAACAATATTTATCGGAATTTTATGGACCCCGAATAGTCCACCTTTCCAGCGGAGTATGACTCGTAAATGGCTATTTATATGCCAAGCTGAATACTGGCCATGATAATGTGCACAATTCTTATATTTTATATGTTTTTCATTTTAATTTAAATTTAAATAATTGTGAGTGCAGCCAAAACGATGGTACTGCTTCTTTCACAATTGTTATGATTGATGAAAAGATTGGCGTCGATGTCGTGATCATTAAAATGCGTAAATCCCCGATATTGCTATCTATTTGCGTAAACCTTTGGCATAAAGAGCCGTAAGTCGTGATTCGAATGCAATACAGCGAGATAAATGCATTATTATTCACCACTGGATAAAAGTATGAAATAACTTAGGTCTTTTCCCAGCTTGTTGGCTTGTACTCATATCCACAACATCTTTATTCTTACCTTGTGCTTATCGTCCTTAAAAGCGGATGGAGAGTTTTTGTTTCACTGTAGTCAAGAAGTAGTTTTCCTTAAGATTAGGTAAAAGATAGGGTACCTTGCACGGATCACTATCCTAGAAATTAAAATATTTATTCTATTTTCCAACCGTGTAATTTGTAGTGAAATGCTTTTTCGCTTCGTGCCCCGTGCCAAACTAACGTGGGGTGGGATTCTAGTTCATATTAATCGTCCTTATCTTCACTTTCAACTAAATGACCTGAATATGTGTATTCTCGTCGTACCTCTGTTTGTTACATTGTCTTAAGTCACCAAAGAGTAAAATATTTCTGTCGCGAGGCGAAAAGAAAAAGAAATGTCGCAGGATGCATTTTTCGTGTCCGCGTAGTTTCTTCCCTCTTCCAGAAGTCATGCATTATTTCCACCTCCACTCCTTTTACCTCTGCCTCTTATTTCTCTCCTGCTCTGTATATCTTACCTCTCACCCCTAATACTTGCTCTCGCCACCTACAGCATTCTGCCCCTTTCCCCCCTCTCCCCCCGGTACCCCTCCCCTCCAATTCCACACCTCCGTATCCATTTATATTCACAGAGAAGACATACATCGCGAGTCCAAATCTGCCATACTCCTCCTCTCAACCCCCCCCCCATCCTCCCCTCTACCTTGCAATGTTTTCTCCGTAAATAATATATCAGGCTTTATCCTCTTCCTCTCACCCTCTTTTTTTATCCTTCACTTTATGTGTGCCTCTGTGTGTGTTAGTCTTCCGTGTTCTGTGCCTTTACTTCATTCCTTTTGTCTGTGTACCTACAACCCGCCCCATTCCCCTATCTATCCATCTGTCTCTCCGTCCACGCCCTTCTCATTTCTTGCGTCCCCTTTTATTCCCCTGAGACACGCTCTACCTCTCAGTCCTGCTTTTCTTTTCTTCTCATTTGTTCATTTTTCTTTTCGTCTTGTAGCTGCGAAAGAAAATTTGAAGCCGGATAAGGAAAAAGCATATTCCTACCCGGACACGCACTACATATAAGTGCAAAAAAGGAGACGATCTCGCGAACACACGAAGTAATGTACTACACATTTTTTTGCCATGTATTAGTTGAAAATGTTTGCAATCGTTTGGAATGCTGGAAGCATATTCAAAATATTGAGATTTCAAATTTTGTGAATTAGTATTTTTTAGATTTAATCCATTTGTATTATTAATTTGTTACAACGCTGTGTTGTACAATCTTGACACTCTTAAGTGGGAATACTGTTTCAAGTTTTTTATATTATATTATCTGCTAAATCCACCGCACTTCCATAACATACGACTACCGAAGTTATCCTATACCTGTTAGATGGGTTAGATGGTATAAATCCTCTTAAAGAGTAATGAAATTCAAAGCTCTTTCGGTGATAAACGAGGGAAAGCGTTTCAGAAAACACGCATCCTTTCAAAAACATCGGTCTGAAAACGTAGGCGTATCCACTTATGTATCCAGAATTCTCTGGCTTTTGTGTGCACTACATAATATTTTACCCTCGGAAGCTTTTTTTGTTACGTTTTTACGCTTGTTTTGTAGAAATCTACTCCACTCCGCTGTTATCTAAATCCCAATCTCCACGAGTTTTCGTATTCCTTCCACGGCTCAACGACCACCCAACTCTCTCCACTCCCTCACGCTTTCAAGCCTGATGAAAGTTTCGCCTTGCGAATTGATTCACGGCGCTATATCTGCATCTGCGTCAGAAGAGGGCGTGCCCGAGTAGAATTCTGTGGAACATCACCTACAGCCCAACGGCAAGTTGTTAGTACTTTCTCGTACCACTCGTTCAAGATGCCATTAAACTGTATCGGCGGCAAAAGAACTTTGCTTATTTGATACATTCATGGATTGGGAGAATGAAGAACTCATGGATCCAAAATTTATCGGTTAAATTCTTCATAACATCGCATTAGATATTTTTATTGTATATATTCAGCTTGAGGTACTTTACAATTGTCATATTGTAAAAATATCTTATTTCCAGCAATGTATCCATTCAGTTAATCATGAAATAAAAATTCCTCCTAACTTAATTAACTTATGTAAATATAGTCATTCGTTTAATTTATATGCTATTAAACTGAACAATTAAGGCTTCATTACCCTGTTTTTTAAATTAAAAAGCACCATTTTCTTGCTATGTGCGTATTTCTGAGCATCTAATCCTTCCTATTTCCACCCGGAAACTCGTAAATTTTCGGTTGATTGCAAAGATAGTATTTTATGCTGGCCATATACTTTGATTTACTATATTACTTTTGAATATCATCGAATAAACAATTGATAAGGAAGAATGGAAGTCTGTAGTCAACAAATCTTCACTTGAAAGACTAATGGATAATAAAAACGACAGCAAACCCTATCCTGCCCTTGAAAATGGCATTCGTACTGTTCAAATCGCGATTCATACAGTAATACTATTGTGTGCGTTCAGAATATTTTAGTTTTTTCTCTTTCCTCAATGCTGCATAAAGCGTTTCCCTGTTCAACTCCTGCCGATCCTCATGAATTGCAAACCGAACTGGCCGACGCTCCACGTGTCCAGGAACTTGTTTTTTTTAATGGAACGGAGGACGAGACATCCCGGGATGTAGCCAGTAAATATATCTTCTTCCATTGGGGCCAGTAAGCTCAAGTCCTTTTCATGATGGAGGTAGAAGGAGCTACGACACCCCTGCCCCCTACTCCACACACCCCAAGCCGGTACATTTGCATCGCCACGTTCTTCCTCGTCATCAAAATATTATCTCTGCTCCCTTTCCCCATGGAGAGTGATATGGTTGGGTTTTCCTCCCCGGACTTGTACGAGCCTCTTTCAGCTAGTTGAGACTGGCTTGCCCATGGGCGATAGCCTTTCTGCGTTGCACGTTCTCAGGCCTCTGTTTATTTCCCAATCCTTCCCCCCCCCCCCCAGATCACTCAACTCTCAAGCCGAAAACCGAAAGCGGTGGTGAAGTCCCGGATGGCAGTGCTTTTATGGCTCTCCGGTTCCGTACATGCATGGCTTAATACTGAAGACTCTTGGCAGTTGGCTTTCGTTCTCCAGAGCAAGTGGCTTGATAGTTTTCTCTGAAAACAACCCGGAACTGAACCCGTAGAGTCAATTAGTCCTTCCCAAATTATTAAAGAAGTGATTTCACAATTTTTAATTGGTAATCTATAGGAGTAGTTCATTCAGTCGAAGAGTCACGTATCAGTTAATGATTGAATGTGGCTGCACATTAATAAATTAATTCATTGCCTAATAATTTAAGGAAACTCAAGTTTTATACTGAGTCGAAAATTGAAAGTAAAATGTGACTGCTAACCGATCATGCATTTCACTGTCTAAAATTTTATTTTTATTTGTATTTTAATTCTGTATCTTTTTACTCGTAAACACTTCGTGAAAATGTATAATTTACAACCGGCACATCATCCCTGGGGAGTGCGTGGCAATTAATGATATCATGTTACAATTTGATAAAATTTTATCACCATCTTACTCCATCGGAAGATTTATTGTGTCTATGATTCGTTATTTTTTTCTACTTTCCGATGCAGTGTTGCCGACGTGTGTGAATATTTTCTTTAGTAACTTCAGTAAATTCACGCGATTGATGCCCTTGTAAGAGATTTAAGGTGCCTTTCAATCTTCTATCTACCACGGGCTCCCATTACAGTTCACGTTGTATTTACTCGACTCTCTTTGTGCCTTTTCGTGGCAGTTTTTCACGCAGTGGGAATCTTTTCACTCTACGAGTATTTTGTTATATTCTCTTATTCATTGAATTCTGGGAGGAATCCTAAATGTGTTCAAATGTGTACAAATGTGTCCCTTATTCGATACGTGGGTCTCTATATAATGAGGAATATATTATTCCCTTGGGTGTTTTAAAGCTAAAGTATCCAAATCTCGTTCTCCTGAGATTTGACGCTGTAAAATTTAGACAAACAGATTCCGCTTTTTTTAAACTTGAGTGATTAAGCCATCCTTTAAGATGCGTGTTTTCTCTTATTTTAGGATTAAAATTCTAATTTGAATTACTGACTAATTTTTAAAAATATGTTTCAATCTACCTTAATGGAAAAACTTAAATTATTTCCTATGCGTTCACAATTGGAAGGGAAAGTGCGACTGCTTTGAAGGCCGGCGTACCGCATGTACGAGTCTCAGACACGGACTAAAGCCATTGTTTGTCCACACTTAATTTCGCACGCTGAGTGCAGTGAGTGAGTGGGCAGGAAGGGAACGTGAATTACGGCCGTCGTAAGTTACGCGGGTCTATGTCCCATTCCTTTCTCTCCGAATAAAAAGAAAGGGGGATGGAAATGGAGAGCAACGCTCGAAAAATCTTCCCAACGGTCAATTCTTTGAGAGTTCCTACTTTCTGCCACCCTTCTTTCTTTATCTCCTCCTTTTTAAGATTGTCCGTGAAAACGCCAAGATAATGCGAGTGGGCACAGAATAACTTAATATTTTTCTTGGCGGCTACATTGCTCCCGATTTAATTTATTTTTTTCTGCGGGAGGGACGGGGGTGGGGTTGGAGGGGGGAGAAGGGGGATCCCTTTTTTTGGAAGTGGCAGCTTAATTTAGTATTATATTCTTCCGGTGTCCTTCGCGTTCCTCGTCGCCTCAGTCACATGCTTTAGTGTCGCCGCGCACTTCCTCAGGATTTTCTCTCTCTCCCTTCTCCGTATTATTATGTAGCCTCGTAACTCCCGGCGCGGTTTTATTTTATTACACCGTATTCTTCAGCTTTCCTTTTTATCATACTTAAGTCGCGTCTGCTCGTGAGAATTCATGTGTTTCGGCTCCCCTCTTCCTTTTTTTCCTTTTGCTCTTTTCATCAACCTACTATCCTCTCCCATCTGCGTGAAATATCTCCATCTGTGAAATTGTGTGCGTCGCCATCACTCAAATGTAGTTAAGAATGGTTAAGGTTTATTTGTGGGAAAAATTTTGCGAAAATGCTTGGGACGAATATTATTCCGTTGCGACGCTGAATCTCAATGGCAACGGCAGCCTTTTGGAATTTTATATGACTGTTGGTGCAGTTGTATACATTTGATGGTCGTTATTGCATTTACGAGGAGAAGAATGGATGGCAGTAAGCAATTATGAGTTGGAAATTTGTTTGAAGGATAAAGACTGACCGGATGTATTTGAGCTACGAGTTTTTACGGGGAGGAAGATGAATTTCGGGGTAGGAGACAGTGCGAGATAAAAGTAGATGCTGCTCAGGAAATTCTTAAAGAGAGAAAAAGTAGATGCGGAGATGATGAGAGCTAGTAGGATGTGGGAGGATATTATAAAAGTAAGACTGGTATACGGCTAAGAGGTAGAAAGATAACTACCGACATCGGAAGTTATAAATTTTTAAGAGCTGAAGAGAGAAACAGTGCATGCCAATCAGTATTTTGTTGTTGATATGTGTTTTTAAGGTGAACGATGGTATTTTTTGCTTATTTTAAAAGATCTATCCCTTCCCGATTGATAAACAATCTATCAATGATAATAATAATAGTTTAATAGAATTCTTCTGTATCATATAAGCATTTTACAACATTGTCTACGGAAAATTGGATTCAAACGCTTACACTATTATTTTTAGTAATTAATTCAATATATGGTGTAGCACTTGTGCCAACATTTTTTAAATTCCATGGAGCTGCAAAAATTCGCATGCGTACTGTTAAAAATTCTACAACTAGTGTTGAGATTGAAATTTATGAACCCTTGTGATTAAATGTTTGTTTTTCTTTTTCCAGGTAATTTTTCTTCATTGGTCGGGTTCTTGGGGTGCCATGAAAATTGTCTCCTGCTTCGACAAAAAGTGAGTAGCTGTGCCGATTTGAATTAACTCTTTGAAATTGTTCATGGCTGAAAAGGAGAATTGCGTTAATTAAAATTCGGTTTATTTTCACACCGCCTACTAGTTTTATTTTTAAATGTTTGAGAAATATCCTTTAGGGATTTTATCAACACTTTTTTCAACGGGCATTCTCATTTTATCATTGGCTATGTTACTACGCTGCTCTTCCCTGACGACCAGATGGTTTATTTTTATTATAGCTTATGTTGAAATGAACATTTTAGTGTTAGAAATTAGCTTTCAACCCTGTGCTACCTCACGTTGATCTACAGGTGTTAGTATAATTAAGGGTTGGTATTTTATAAAAACGGCTGTTGATTCATAATGGAGGTAATTTGTCAAGTATATCAATTATTTTTTCCTCCTCTAAAATTACCCTTCGATATCTAATAATTGAATGCAATATTGTTTAAAGCTTAATGAATATCGCAAAAAATTTGCATGAAGAGACACCCACTTCTTGGCTCCAAATTATAATTAGCTGATAGTTATGGTGTTTTGGTTTTCACCTTGCTCTCTACCCTTCTTCTAGTTCTAGCGTAACGGAAGAAATAGTGATGAATGTATACTTTGAGTAGAGAGGCGGTTTTCTCTCCAATTCATTGTCTAAATTTTTTGTGCGGAGCTAGACAAGATATCCAAAATATTGATAATATTCTTGACTTGAATCTATTCTTTAGCTTGCCCAGTAAATTTTCTATTAACATTCAGTTATGCAGCTATTGCTCTTCTAAATGGCCTCATATTGACGTATGTTTTTTCATATTTTTTCATTATATCCATCTGGTAGTCCTTTTGGATATCCGAGATGGACCCTAGGCATCAATTTTCTATATTAAAAAAAGTAAATTATCGTTATGAAAAATCCAATAATGATAAAACCTTAGCCTAGGAACTGAAAGTTTCCTATAGCGTGTATCAATCATCATAACGTTTCACCAAATGCAATCTGAGTTTCATATTTCCAGAAAAAAAATAATACTCATTAGTTTAATTATTATTTCGTATTACCTCGTCTCGTAACCTTTTTGTTTTCCTCGCCGGACACTTCAGGTGCTCTTTGCACCCCTTCGGATTCCGGTAAGCTGTTGGCTTGGCATTAAGATTCCCCAAGCTTTAAAAGTACCAAGTGGTAATATCTAATTTTATGTAAAAAAAACAGAGAAAACAATACAAAATTGTACCGGTTAGTCAGGAAGCGGTGGTAGATTTAAGAAAATAATATTGGAAGAAACGCTGTTTTTTGTTCCTCTCCGAGAGAATGGGATCGATATGACCCAAAAAACAGGTCACCTTAAATACTTAATAAATCATGCGCTATTATCATTTGATACGGGCAAATACGTTTTTTCCCCGAGTGATAGATTTGGTTTTCCAATTTTTATTGGCTGAGTTAATGAAGAAGCAGCAAGAAAGAATTGAGATCTCAATTGAATCGATTTGAAAAGACATAAATTCTTGGCGGACGGCTCGGGTATAATAGCTGTCCTTTGAGGAGCTTTGACTCTAGCAAATTTACTTGCGCGAAAAAGATCGGTCTTCTCCACCAGGAAGGTTAGGGAATGACTTTTTTCCTCCAAAACTGCCCCACCTTACAGACCCAGGGCTCCGACCACTTGGCCCGATTACCATCCATCCTCGTGTTCTTTGGGGGACGAAAATGCGTGGGGCATCGCCAGAAACGAAAGATGGAGTCGAGGGAAGACGCCCAAGCCTGCAAATTGTCCCACCCCGCGGCTGCGGCTTGACGCAATAATCGCTTTAGAACCCGTTAAGGGGGACGAGACTAAGAGAGGGACGAAAATAAAAAATGGTGAAGGAGGTTGGGAAGGAATTTAGAGGTAAAGTTTAAAGATGGGGGGTATGAATTTTTTAGCAAAAAAGAGATGGCGCGGGAGTGGGTTCTTTTTTTTTAAATGAGACGGTTTCTGGGTGGCAGGAGTGGGAAAGGAATAAAGGGTCGTGGTTTAGGGAGGAGGAGAGAATGGAGACTGTTAGAGAGGAAGTAGAGGTTCCGAGGAAGATTTAGAGAGTGGAAGTGAGATTAAGGAAGAAGAACAGCTTCTACGGGGGATTATGAGACGGCCGGCAGAGGGAATGGGCAGTAGAATAAAAAAGGAGATTTCCGGGGGTAGTAGGAGTAACACACCTTTAGTCCAGATCGAAGAATGGCCGCTGCTGTGTTCATTCCCCGACGACATTTTGTGACACCGTATGGTCATTGAAAGTCAGTCCATGTGTTGAAGAAACATCAGTGAAATGTATCCTGGATTAAGTTCTACGTACCCACTTGATTTCACTCATAACTTATCGATCATTATTGAGTCAATTACGAGTGGACTGTTACGAATTGTGAGTGAGTTTACTTGTCCTCATAAAATAAGAATGAATGGAATTGAAAAAACTACGTTATATATTTCCTGTAATGGCAAGCGTTGTAATAGATGCAATAGAGTCGTAAGCAGTTTTGAGTAAACTGCGAGGGCTACTTTGAAGGTGAATCATTCTTATACTCGTCCTAAGCATTTGTGAGGGTTTTTTTAACGGTAGAAAACCTTAAACCAGGTTAAATTTACTTTTACATTTAAGGATATTCCCATTTTAGAATGGTTATCCTTTCCATCATTAAGGCTATTGCAGTTCCACATTTTCCTAGTTCGCCCGCGTTTCCTTCTTCCTGGTGGTGATCATGCCAGCATAATTCTTATCCACCTCTACTCGTCCATTCTCGAAATAAATGGTCATACCATTGGAGAGCTAGTCTTTGGTTCCTTGTACCACTGATTCTTTCACGCCCATTTCTTGTCTTATATCTTCTTTTTTTCTCTTCTAGCTTGGATGTTATGGACCCTCTCCAATAAAACCCTCCGGCGTTCACTCAAAGTTCAACTCAATGGCCTATAAGTCATTATGCTCTCGAACCATTCGTTGCAGGAATTTCTCCTTTGTTTCCATAGATATTGAATGTTAATTTACATTATTATTCCACCTCTTGTCTGCAATACTCAGATTTAAATATGCCTTTATGATTCCATTAAACAGATTTATATCTTTCTCATCTATTCCTACAATAAGGTATTCACTTTTCTTCCTATTAACTCGAATCTCTTCTACTTCAAAGGTTTCCAATAATTTTCTTGTGACAAAGTTAGTAACCACCTCGGTTTCACCGACCTGGTCATCTGCCGAGCACTAGAGGGTATATTTGTACGTAACGTTTCATGCCGAATATGGACGCCCATACCTCAGCAGAATCGATTCCAGTTTCTTTAGCTCATACATTTTGCAAGGGTAAAACAATACAATAAACCGACTCAAATAATAAATTAATGAGTGCTGTTTGCTGTTTTCGATTATTCCATTTTTTCTACGTCCCGTCTGAACGGTCCGGTCAAAATAATAACGCTCACTCGGGTGGCGGCCATAGCATCCTAAGTTACCCAAGCATTGTATATCTCAATCAATCGTGAGCTTTGCTGAGAGTAGATACATGTTAGTGTCGACCTTTGAAGTGAGCACCGAAATGGTCTCTTGCGTGTATCCGTTGAATTAAAACTAATGAACACTGGGTAATACCCTTATTCAAGAGCGAGCATCTAGATTTGAATGGGAAGAATCGTGTCAAGCAAACGATAGAACTGTTTAATTGGTTACTTTTCAAATACTACATTCTGGTGGATTTCTCACAATAAAATAACAATACAATTACAATGTCTATCGGCTAATGTACACATCCAGGTCGATTCTTTTTTTCTCATTCACGTATTTAAGTGCTTTTTTGACTTTCTGTTCAAAAATTATCATTACTTGGCTCGGAATTCGTCAACCAGCTTTGTGATATGTTTTATATTTTCTGATGTAATTCTAATAACATCTTCCAAATATCTTTCGTGGATAGCAATAACTATGAAAATACGGGAAAATCTCTAAAAATCTAGGAAAAAAACTATGACTTAAACTTCGCTGATTTTGTAATAAAAATATTTTGTGCTCTCACTCTTCTCTCATATTCTATCCGCAGTATTTGATGTTTTTTTCAATTGTGTCATATAGGCTTGGTGTCTGTCCTCTGCGGTGCGTTATGCGGTAGTTACCGCTTTCAGGTCCCATGGCCAGCATTAAATTGTCTTTTACTCTCGTTTTAAAGGAAGAAATCATGCTAGTTTTCAAAGCAAAAACCCTAAGTGTATATATTCTGGACATATAATGATGTTTTATGTCACGACCCATCTCTAGGAAATAATATTTTCAAGGCAAAGTATTACTCTCAGTTCTCAAGGTAGTAAATATTCCATTTTTCGGAAAGCACTAAATCATTTGTGTCTCTTTTCTAACTTCCTAAATGTCGTTTCAGTGGTCATATACCTCTCAAACCAGAATTAGTTTGTCCTTGGATAGGTGTTAAGTTGGTATATCGTTCCCGCTGGGAATCCAACTCTGAAACCCTGTTGGAATGCGGGTCCTTCATGGCCCTTAAGGTCGGTCCCATGGGTGTCACGAAAAAGGAAGAAAGACAACGATTGCCACTAAATCTCCGTTTTTTAAGCGAATTTGTTGGCCTGAACTTCACTCGCTAACTCCGCTTACTTGCCGTATGTGCGTTGCAAAGCCATGTTGGCATCGCCCAGGTGGCACTGTCAACCGTGTAAGCCCTAGGGCCCTCTTTCAGCCGCCCCTTTTGGCTCTGCTCGGAACTCTTTCATCATTAAACTGTATGTAGGTCAGTGTTTTACAGTGTTTTACGGTACCCGGAGGAATGGCATGAGGGGAAATTCAAAATAGGGAGAAGTGATATTAATATGCGCCGCAAAACCAGCTCGCTGTACTTATTTTAATAGGGGCAATTTCGTTTTGGTAGGAACTATTTAAGTAAACTCATTTTTTGCCGCTCAATCTCCCTGAATATTTTTATTCAGAATTAATCCTATAAGGAGCTTATGCGAAATAAAAAACTATTTTCATTTCACGGAGCATTAAATTCTTAAAAACATGGTCCTCGTGTCTGGGAATCAAAAATAATATTATTATGGAGTCGTAACGATTTTATGAGCAAAATGTTTGAAGTGGTCAGCTAAGTTTTAGAAGAGCTGACTTGAGTTCAGTCATTTGAAACCTGATCGCCCCCTTTTTTTTAACATTTGTATTTTCCCGCCTGTTTTTGCCGAATCATTATCGTCGCAAAACACCTCTCATAATTTTGGGCGTGGTTTTTCTTCATTTTGTGCAAATAGTATATGATAATTTCCGTTGTAATGGAAATATATTCTTTGATTACTTTGTTCGCATCATTGTGCAATTCATATTGTTTTAGCATAGATATTTTAATTTTCTGCTCCTTACTGCTAGATGGAACTAGAGCAACTGCCAGAGAGTCTTGCTTCACTTTGAGCCAATTTGTCCTAAGCACAAGTGGCTGTGATAGATACAAATTGTTTGTGCGTAGATGCATCAAAGCCTTCAATTTAATATGCTCTATTTTCGTTGTATTCATTTGTGACTAGAGTCAAGGAGACAAGAGACCTGTTTTAAAAATGAAAGGCATATTTTCGAACTGGCGTTGATACTCTTATGTTTTAGCCTTTGTACTCAGCGTATCTCTGATAATGTAGGCAATGGAGAGTGCAGAGATGGGTTGGGATTGAATGATTCGCGGGAGCTTGGTAGGTCTTTCTCTCCCTTGAGAGAATGCCACAACTACCTGCCCATCACACCAGCGCGGCTTTCAATAGATAGCTCATAAACAACTCCGATTTCTTGGAATCCGTACCCTTCGGTTATGAGCTAGTAAATTAATCACAACAAACAAAATCAAAGTCAAACTAGAGTTAATTTATCTAGTGGGTAAAACTCTGCATAATGGAAAGGATAGTATTTTAACAAGACTTTAATTTGGGCATATTTTGGTAAAATATCTCCGCTTTTGTAATGGAAACGGAAAATTTTTTTTATAATCAGCAACTTATTTTTATTCGTAATATTTGTCCATTTACTCAGCCTTTGCATATAAAACTTGCATTCTTACTAATCTGTTTTCTATTCAGTCCTAATTCGAATAAAGATAAGCGTTGACCTTTTACATCGAATTTTTAACACGAAATAAATCAGGTGCTATCACAAAAACCCAACTTCTAGGTGGAGGAAATCCAAGCTAGGCGATAATCGAACCCGCGATCTCTCAATTACAAGGCGAGGACGTTACGTACAACGCCGTCGCCTCAACCTGTTAAAGACCGACGCAAGCCAGATTGGTATTGTTCTCATTTTTTTTAGGGATGCAATTTGCGTTGACAAACTTGTTTGCTTTCGGCATAAGCCATTCATTACATCCCTCCATTGAGTGTCTCACTTCGGTCACTCGTTTAAATTTTTCTCTATCCTTTACTTCCTTTGATCTCTCCTGCGTCTTCATCCAGCTCCCCGTTACTCAAGTCCAAAAGGAAATACTCAAGAAAGGCCGTGTGCCCTAGGGAGCTAAGCGAGGGAGTTAGTGTCACATTTGCCGATAAAAGTTACGGCCACATTAAAGAAAAGAAGGCGCTCCGGGTATAAATATGTGGAGGAGGAGGAAGAGAGAAGTGTGTGTGTCTGTATGCCTTCCCATTATATCCTTTCTTCCCTTCCGTGAAAATCTCTTTCTGCGACGCCGTCTGTGTT